>NC_137336.1:21413080-22640782 GCF_965287045.1 Carcharhinus amblyrhynchos
TACAGGACATATTTGGGCAGGTTTCCAGTTTGTCTGGTAGATGCCAGTGTTGTAGCTAAACTGGAACATCTGAGCAAAAAGTGAATCTCATTCAGGAGCATAGGCCTTCAGTACTTTTGCCAGAATATTTTCAAGATCCACCACCTTCACAGTATCCATCGCCTCCAGCTTTTTCTTGATATCACATGGAGTGAATCGATTTGGCTGAAGACTGACATCTGTGATGCTAGGGACCTCCAGAAGAGGTCAAGAAGAATCATCCACTTAACACTTCTGGCTGAAGATTGTTACAAATGATTCAGCCTTATCTTTTGCACAGATGTGCTGGGCTTCCCACATCATTTAAGGATGGGAATATTTGTGGGGCCTCCTCCTTCAAGTAATGTTTAGTTGTCCACCATCACTCACGCTTGAATGTAGGACTTATCCATTGGTTGTGTGATCACTTAGCTCTGTCTATTGCAGGCCGCTGTTTGGCATGCAAATAGTCCTGTGTTGTAGCTTTGCCAAGTTGACACCTAGTTCGCTAATGTCTTTGAGGGAAGGAAATCTGTCGTCATTACCTGGCCTGGCCTACATATGAATCCAGACCCACAGCAGTGTGGTCAACTTTTAAGTGCCCTGAGTTCAAGGGCAACTAGGGATGAGCAATAAATACTGGCCCAGCCTGCAATTACCACATCCCATAAATGAATAAAGAAAAAACTCATTATTAGGTGTTCTTGGCATGCTCCCTTGCATCCTTCACTGAAGGGTGCAACTTACCCTCAGAAAAGAGTGCTCAGTTTCCTCTGCACTAGCATAACTGGTGATTGAATGATAAAACAGGAATACCTCAAATTCCATTGAGTCATTCTCTACCAAAATTGTGTTTTCTACAGCTGGGTTAACAAACAATCGATATTTATACTGAATAATTAGTTCATTAGCTGCCCAAGAAACATTAAATGATCGTTATTACAAGACTATCATAACTTAGCTGCTTCTTTTCACTGCTGACAATTCTCGGGAAGTGTACATTTCAAAGCTAACCTATCTCTTGATTTTGTTATTCAGTGAGGAATTCTCATAGAAGCCTACAGTGCAGGAAGAGGCCATTCAACCATCGAACGCGCACCGACCACGATCCCAGCCAGGCCTTATCCCCATATCCCCATGCTATTACCCTAGCTCGTCCCCCTGACACAAAGGGGCAATTTAGCATGGCCAATCCATCTAATCCGCACATCTTTGGACTGTGGGAGGAAACCGGAGCACCCATAGGAAATCCACGCAGACACAAGGAGAACGTGCAAACTCCACACAGACACTAATCCAAGCCCGGAACTGAACCTGGGTCCCTGGCCCTGTGAGGCAGCAGTGCACCCATGCCGCCCTAAATTAATTTTTTTTTTAAAAGAAGGGGAACTTATGATCCTTCCTTTGAAAGAGCTGGTAGGCAAGGGTTGAGATAGATCTGAAAGGATTGCAATAATTGTTGAGAAGTTAAGAGAGATAAAGAAAGAATTGCATTTATACAGTGTCTTCACATAACAAAATATTCCAAAGCACTTCACAGCCAATGATGCACTTTGAAAATGTAGTCACTGTTGTAATGTAGTAAATGTGTTAGAATAATTCGCACAGCAATACAATAATGACCAGATAATCTACTTTTGTGATGATGTTTGAAAGTTACATGTAGATCACCACACAAGGGATAATTCCCCTATTCTGAGAATCATTGAACCCTTCAGTGTAGAAAGAAGCCACTTGGCCCATTGAGCCTGCATCGGCAACAATTCCACCCAGGACCTATCCCCATAACTCCATGTATTTACCCTGCTAATTTTCCTGACACTAAGGGGCAATTTAGCATAGCCAATCAACTTAATCCGCACAACTTTGGACCGTGGGAGCAAACCAGAGCACCTGGAGGAAACCTACACAGACACAAGGAGAACATGTAAACTCCACACAGTCCCTTGAGGCTGGAAGTGAACCCAGGTCCCTGGCACTGCGAGACAGCAGTGCTAACCACTGTGTCACTGTGCCAGCCAGCTTCCTCGGTAATGTACCATGGAATCATCTGTATCCACCTTAGGGGAGAAACAACAGCTTGATTTAAAATTTGACCCAAAATATGGCTGCTCCAATGTGTATCCGCCCCTTAGCACTGCACTAACTGTCAGCCTAGATTATTGTGCATAAGACTCTGAAGTGAGATTTGACCCCACAATCTCCTGACACAGAAGCAAGAGTGCTACCAATTGAGCTACAGCTGACACTGACAGCAGCATTTTCTTACAAGTAAATATAAAACACAACTTTCAACGGTGAGATTGAACATAAAATCATTGAAATATTCTTCTGAGATTGGAAATAATCATTCTAAATTTAATTTTTCATCAGGAATGCACACTTCAATATTTGACAGATCTTGAATGAGCTCAGTCATTCATTTTACAATCCCCATAAAGGCTTTTATGACTTTTAAAACGAAATTCAAATTTCCAGTTAATAGCTGAAACAAGATATCATGTTTTAAGATTTTTACTGTAACAAACAAACAAAAAGTACACTGACTAAACTATTTCAGAAGGCAACTTTTACTTTAAATTATAGAATAGAATATTCCCATTTTACTTATGACACAACCAAAAAAAGAAAAATTTCACAAATTTACTTTACACTATCCCTCAAGAACTCACTTAATATCCCTGGGCTCAGTCCAAATTGATGCTCAACATTCAAGAGTTCACATCTGTTTTTTTCCTTTCCCAGTCTGGGAACTTTTAACCCCAGAACTGTCTTTCAAAATAAGGGTTTTTCCTTATGATCGCTTCTTCTAGACAAGCTAGGGGAATTTTACAGCCTCATTTCAAATCGTCACAGATTTGATCTTTACAATCCAAGTGCGCTCTCCAACCCTCAGCCTTATGCAGTAAACGATAGCGATGTGCAGCCTCTAGTTACTTGGTCTGTCCTAGATCCTCTGCTCCCAATCTCACATTAGTATACTAAGGACTCTCCCCCTATCAGAGTCCATCTCCCTGACAACACGAATCACATAAGCCCTATATCCAGGTAGAAATACTGACTAACTAACCTTGAAACCCAGCTTTCTTTTACCTTGGAAGTATATAGACAGTTCATAGCATAACTGTTTACAACCTAACATTCTCAACATATTCCTGGGTCTCTGGAAATGGGCAGTGTAATCACTGGAGATGCTGCTGCCATCGTCTCCAGCTGTGAAAAGCTAAAATCTCCTTTTCAGTAAAACAACCCAGTTCTCCCAGCAGTCCTTGATACCCACATTACCAAATCCTGTTGGCAGGCAGACTTCAGACCAGGTCAAATAAATCGCTGTCTCACAGTGCCGGAGACCTGGGTTCGATTCCTGGCTTGGGTCACTGTCTGTGCAGAGTCTGCACGTTATGATTTCCTCCCACAATCCAAAAGACAATGCTGGTTCGGTGCATTAGCCATGCTAAGTTCTCCTCAGTGTACCAACTACTGTGGCAACTAGGGGATTTTCACAGTAACTTCATTGCAATGATAATGTAAGCATGCTTGTGACAGTAATAAATAAACTTTTAAACTTTATCCAGATTAAAGATACAGTCCCAAGACATGATGAAAACACATTTGCAATACAATTGAGAATGAGAGAAAAATGTATTTTGAAGTTTAACCAGTCAATAAGATTAAAAACAGCTGTTGACAAAAAGGCATACACAGTATAGGACAAAAGCAACACACTAAGAAGCAGAGAAAAATTACAATATTTGCAATTTAAAGACAAATTTAAAAACAAAATATTTACAACTTGGTACAGAAAGAAAAATAGCTTTATTTATTTTTGGGATGCAAGTCACACTGATAAGATGGCATTCACTGCCCATCCTGAGTTGTCCTGAGAGCATTAAGGGTCACATCCTTTGGTGCTGGAATTATGTATACGCCAGACTATGCATGGCTCTTTCTAAATGACATTAGTGACCCAGTTGGGTTTTCAGAACTAAACAGTAGCTTTGTGGCCATCCTCCAGCATGTTATCAAATCGATTGAATTTAACTTCACAACTTGCCATGCTGAAATTTGAACTCACCACGATTGGGTTTCTAGGCTAATACAATAATCACTAGGTTAACATATTCTATTTTCAGAAGAATTTGCTTTGAAAAGACCTGGTAACAGCTATTACATTCAGAGAAAAAGCTCTCTGCAGTATAGATTTTATACCACAAGATTTGTTCATGATCTTAAAAATCCAATCTGATGGAGAATGCCCTTGCAACCTTGTCACAGCAATGACTTTATTTCCTAAGCAGCTTTGTGTTCCATATCTCACATATTTTCAGAACACCAGAAAAGCTCCAGCGACACTCAATGCAGACCCTAACGCAGTGATGACTCGGGGTATACACACGGCTCACTTGGGCTTTGAGTACGCCCCATGAGACATTTTGTTGAGCACTGTCCACGCTTGGGGCCACCACATTCTGCTGTCTATCTGCAGATTTTTTTCCTACTAATATGACTGATGTGATACATACTTGTGGCTGGCATGGTGGCATAGTGGTTAGCACTGCTGTCTCACAGCATCAGTCAAGGTCCCGGGTTCAATTCCAGCCTCGGGTCACTGTCCATGTGGACTGTGCATTTTCTCCCTGTATCTGCATCCTCCAAAGATGTGCAGGTTAGATTGATTAGCCATGCTAAATTGACCCTTCTGTCAGGGTGAATTAGCAGGGCAAATGTGTGGCATTACAGAAATAGGGCCTGGGCGGGATTTTGATCGGTACAGACTCGATGAGCTGAATGGCCTCCTTCTGAACTGTAGGGATTCTGTGAAACATAAAGCAAGGGCAAGTGATGTGAGGGGCATGCTGATTACTCACAACATTGACTGTGAGAGTTGTGCATTTGCTTTGCTTCCTTAGTGTAAATATTTCTTTTGTTTTTATCATTCAATCTTATTCATAGGATCATGGTTAGTCAACAAGCCTGATTTCAATCCTGTGGCCCACTCATGCAGTCCACTCACTAGCCTGGGTGGTCTATCACTGCTAACTAAGGGGAACATCAAAACACATTTTTGACCCATTGTGCAGGTACTAACTTTCCAACCCAGTATTAAGTAATTATGTAGAGCCACTCTCTAAGACAATACTTACTAAAGTGCAGGCTCAAGGGCTAGAATTTCATAGTCCCAGTTGAAGGAAGAAGCTCACTGGGCAGGATGGCTTTAGGTTATTTTCACAAAGCCAGGGGAGTGAACAGGCCTCAGAACTCACTCTCTCCTATGGAGGAGACAAGTTACAGCATTATAGGCTCACTGAGAGCCCCGCCAAGTTAGTTTCCTTTATTTTCATGGAAGCAGCCAGAACTTAGCAGTTCTCAGGCCTTACACCAGCTACATGTATTAGAGCTGGGAAGAATTTAAAGGATAAGTAAAATAGTTTTACCTCCAGTCCAATTCTTCATTAAACACTGCTGTATGAATTGTATCTATGTTCAGTAAGGTCAGTTAGGCCAGAACTGTGAAGATGTAACTACCTGTCAAACAATGTACTTGCCAGATTGCCACTTCTGCCAACTAGCAAATAAAAGTTCAACATTATAAGTGGGCAAAACAGTGAATAAAGTTAATCAATTAATAAAAAAACTAGAGTATATTTTACACTATTGAAAGGGTAACCTAGTATGATAACCAAATATAAATATTTCAGCTCTTCCCCCTGCTTTTATGTATTCAGTTTAGACACCTGTTGAGATAACAGTTCAGAAATCTGTTCGTTTCTCGGATACTTTTATTGGCTCTTGGCTGAAATCCAGGTGCCTAATTACAAATGTTTGATATTGTTTATACAGTTTCTTTGAAGAGTCTATTTGTTTGCCTGGGGAGTTGTATGGGCTCTTGGCTGCAGTCCAATTGCCTAATCATTTTACAAGTGTTTGTCAATATTTATACAGCTGTTTTGAAGAGTATGTTTGTTTACTCTGCACTTCTGGGGCCGATCAATAGCTTCCAAATGTTATTACAAGACTTGTGAGTTCTATTCATAAAGTGGATAATGGGTGAGGAAGTAATCGGGTGGGAGGAGTCGTTGGGTGAGTGATGTGAGGAGATAAATGGGGTGAGGATGACGGGGCATGAGAGTGAAGAGACAGTAGAGTTTTGAAGTGGTCAGACTGTTGAATTGTATTTTGATGAGCTGCTGACTGCCTCAGAACCATCAAGCAAAAACTTTTTGGGAACAAGAGTGGGCCTCTGGACTCTGTACCTTTCCACTCCCACCTCTGACTGTGCAGCACTCCTACGGAGGCATACTGGAATATTAGGGTAGATTTTTGTGTTTAAGTCTCTGGATTGGGATTAGAACAGACAACTTCCTGATCAGAAATGAGCAATTTTTTTTTCTTCAATGAAGAGGTGTGGGCTTTGATGGCTGGACAAGCATTTATTGTCCATCCCTAATTGTCCTTGAGAAGGTGATGGTGAGTTGCCTTCTTGAACCATTGCAGTCCATGTGGTTTAATGTACCCATAGTTAAGGAGAGAGTTTCAGGATTTTGACCTGGTGATAGTGATGGAATGGCGATATATTTCCAAGTCAGATTGGTGCGTGGCTTGGAGGGGCACTCTCGGGTGGTGGTGTTCACATGTATCTGCTGTCCTTGTTCTTCTACATGGCAGTGGTTGTGGGTTTGGAAGGTGTTGTCTAAGGAACTTTGGTGAGATCCTGCAATGCATCTTATCGATGGTACAGACTGCTGCTATTGTGCATCAGTGGTGAGTGAATGTTTGTGGATGGGGCGCCAGTCAAGCAAGCTGTTTTGTCCTGGATGGTGTCAAGTTTCTTGCATGTTGTTGGAGCTGCACTCCTCCAGGCAAGGGAGGTGAATTCCACGACATGTGCCTTGTAATTTGTGGACAGGTTTGGGAATCAGGAGGTGAGGATTCCTGGCCTCTGACCTGTTCTGGTTGCTGCATTATTTATATAGCTAGCCCCGTTCATTTTCTGGTCAATGATAACTCTCGGGATGTTGATAAGAGGAGCTTCGGAGATGCTAATGCCATTGAATGTCAAGGGACTATGATTATGTCCTCTCTTGTTAGAAATGGCCATTACCTAGTATTTGTGTGGCTTGAATGTTACTTGCCACTTGTCAGCCCAAGCCTGGATATTCTCCAGGTCTTGCTGCATTTGGACATGGAGTGCTTCAGTATCTGAGGAGTGGCAAATGATACTGAACATTATGCAGTCATCAGCAAATGTACCCACTTCTGTTCTTATGAAGGAAGGAAAATCATTGATAAAGTAGCTGAAGATGGTTGGGGATAGGACATTACCCTGAAGAACCCCTGCAGTGATGTCAGGGAGCTGAGATGACTGACTTCCAACAATCACAGCCATCTTTATTTGAAGAATTTTCCCACTGATCCCACTGACTCCAGTTTTGCTAGCACTCTTTAATGGCATACTCGATCAAATGCTGTCTTGATGTCAAGGGTAGTCACTCTCATCGCACCTCTGGAATTCAACTAATTTGTCCATGTTTGAACCAATGAGGTCAAGAGCTAAGTGGCTCTGGTGTGACCCAAACTGAGGGCCAGTGAGCAGGTTATTGCTAAGCAAGTGCCTCATGATGACAGTCTTGATGGCCCCTTCTGTCAGCTTGCTAATGATTGAGATTAGACCAGTCAGTACTACCAACCGAACTGCAGCTGGCGTACTAAGGGGCTATCAAGTTTTGGAAAGTACACTGTGTGCTGACCAACATCAACAGTATGAAGGATTAACCTTTTCACCCCTGATAAGGTGAAAAGCTGACAAGAGCATAAATGGAAAGGGGTTGGGGGGAGGAGAGAAGGAAGATGCAGGGACAAGGGAGGCCCCTTGCTGTCCAGTCTTTATATGATCAAATAATTCATGACCAGTACAATAGAAGATTCCTAATATTTAATTGAGGAGGTTGAAGATGGTCATAGAGGGCAAGCCCCAGCAACGCTGGGACGAGAGTTTCAGGTGACACTATCTTGACCTGGGTTTGCAGCAGCTCAGCAGGTGACTGACAAGCAACAGCAAGAAGAATGGGGATTGGCAAGAAGGAAAACAGGAATGTTGTCATCCTGAGGGAGGATAGCAGGGTCGAAGTCAGCCAGTGCCACTCTCCCGGACTGATTGATGCCTCCGAAGTCTAACTAATGACTGGGGAAGAGAGTGATGGACTGCTGAGATGCTCTAAACCCCTTTGAACAGTGAAATTCAGAGCCAGAGTGTCGCAATCCAATGAAGCACTCAGACCTTTAGCGAAATTTGTTGTCAGATGCTGGGTCATCCTGGGTTCCATGGTGCACTGATTGGTCCAATACAGAATGGGTGGTCACCCCAGAGGTCATGGACCTGAAACATTAACTTTCTTTCTCCACGAACATTGCCAGATTTGCTGAGTATTTTCACCATTTATTGATTTTAGTTCGGATTTCCTGGATTGGCAGTATTTCACTTTTCATTGAGGATTATCCTTTTACAGGAGTACTTTTCTTTCAGTAGAGCCCTGGACTACGATGGTGGCACATTGGTAAGCACTGCTGCCTCACAGTGCCAGGGACCTGCGTCCAATGCCAGCCTCGGGTCACTGTCTGTGTGGATCTTGCACGTTCTCCCTGTGTCTGCATGGGTTCCCTTTAGGTGCTCCAGTTTCCTGCCACATTCCAAAGATGTGCGGGTTAGGTTGACTGGCCATGCTAAATTGCCCCTTTGTGTCAAGTGAACTAGCAGGGTAAATATGTGGAGTTACAGGGAAGGGCCTAGATGGGATTGTTATCAGTGCAGGCTTGATGGGCTGAATGGCCTCCTTCCGCACTGCAGGAATTCTATGAACGAGGGAAACTATTAGCAGGTCACTGTTTTAATTCAAAAATATAACAGAAACACTTTCTCTGATGATTGCATCAAAGCACTGTGGAAATAACAAATCTACAAAATGGGAGCAGACATCTCTTTTTGCTTATTTATCATGAATTTAAGACTCATCGTAAAACCAAAACAGCACTCTATATTTGAATACCACCTCCTCTCAGAATAATGATGAAATGAAAGTTAGAGTACAAGGTTTGGTAAGCTGCAGTTAGTGTACCGCTGTGTCAATTGTGAAATCCATTATATAAAGCATTCCCCAGAGAGAGGAGAGAGACGTTAAATGAAGCATTGAATAGTCTGCCAATCCAATTGGCCTTCAATATATTGCAAAGAGAATAATAAACCCTTTCTCTTTTACATTGGAGGATGACTAATAAATAATAATATGTAAAAAAAATTAGTTCAGTTTCCCCACAAGTGGAACAATACACCTAGTCTGGAAGCCCCTCCTCGATCTATTGAGATGAGATGGCTTCTGTACTGCCCATCAATCTTACAGCAATCCATCACTCTGATCTGCTTGCATTTGAATCCCATATTGCCAGGAGGCTGATGCTGAGTTGAAATAGCAAGTAACCAATGATTAAACACCACCTTGTCTGCTCTCCCACGCGTAATGACTGCAAAGCATGACTTGGAGTAAGGCAGAGGATCAAGTACCTCGAAAGATTAGGGCGGCACGGTAACACAGTGGTTAGCACTGCTGCTTCACAGCTCCAGGGATCTGCACTCAATCCCCAGCTTGGGTCACTGTCTGTGTGGAGTTTGTACATTCTCCTGGTGTCTGCATGGGTTTCCTCAGGGTGCTCCAGTTTCCTCCCACAGTCCAAAGATGTGAAGGTTAGGTTGATTGGCCATGCTAAATTGACTGTAGATGCATAGGTTAGAGGATTAGTGGGTAAAATATGTACCGATATGGGGATAGGGCCTGGGTGGGATTGTGGTCGATGGGCCGAGTGGCCTCTTTCTATACGGTAGGGTTTCTATGACTTTTCTATGAACTTCATCACTTTCTAGTACTTGGTCTATTGTCTATTCCTTTCCGTGAGTCACTGCCAGTCAGCACCGATAATTAGTATATATTGATTATTTAAATCTGGAAGAACGAGAGGATCCACTTACGTTGTCAGTGTTTGATATTAAAGAGATGTAGCAGAGATCAAATAAAGATGTGCGATTAGGAACACTACTTGTTACATGACAGCATCAGAGACAAAGTCCCGTCTTCTCGTTGAGGATACCCTCCATCATGCTGTGTGGCAGTACCACCGTGCTAAATGGGGTGGACTTCAAACAGATCGATCAGAGACTGGACATCTGTACAGCACTGTGAGCCCTCAGCAGCAGCAGAATTGTACTCAATTACAACCTGTAACATTTTTTCCAAGCATATCATGGACTTTACCATTTTCACCAAGCCAGGGGATCACCCTGCTTCATTGAAGAGTGCAGGTGGGCTTGTCAGGAGCAACATCAGGCATACCTAAAAATGAGGTGTCATGGGATGAATGCAGTTTTAGTGGTAGTTATAGTTGGTGCAGACTTGGGCGCCGCACCTGCGCAAGGATATTTTGGCCCTGGAGGGAGTGCAGAGGAGGTTTACTAGGCTGATACCGGAGTTGAGGGGATTGAGCTATGAGGAGAGGCTGAATAAACTAGGCTTGTACTCGTTAGAGTTTAGAAGAATGAGGGGAGATCTCATTGAGACGTATAAGATGATGAATGGGATGGATAGGATAGAGGTGGAGAGACTCTTCCCGCTCAAAAAAGACAGTAGGACTAGGGGGCACAGCCTCAAGATAAAGGGGAGGCGGTTTAGAACGGAGTTGAGGAGGAACTTCTTCACTCAAAGGGTGGTGAATCTCTGCCCGTTGAAGTGGTGGAGGCTGCCTCGCTAAATACTTTTAAGAAGCGGGTTGATGGGTTCTTGATAAGAGAGGGGATTAAGGGTTATGGGGAGAGGGCGGGAAAGTGGAACTGAGCCACAACAGATCAGCCATGATCTTATTGAATGGCGGGGCAGGCTCGAAGGGCTAGATGGCCTACTCCTGCTCCTATTTCTTATGTTCTTATGTTCTAGACTCGATGGGCCGAAGGGTCTTAAACAACTCAATAATCTGGTGAAGCTGCAAAAGAGGACTTCCTGTGTACCAAAGCAGCAAGTAATACAAACTGATCCCACAACCATGGATCACATCCAAGCTCTGTAGTCCTGATAGATACAGCTGTAAATGGTGGTGGGAAATCAAATAACTCACTAGAGAAAGAGGCTCCACAAATATCCCCATCTTCAATGCTGGAAGAGCCCAGCACATCAGTGCAAGAGTTTGAAGTATTAGCAACCAGCTTCAGCCAGAAGTGCTGAGTGGATGACCAATCTCGGTCTCTTCTGGAGGTTCCCAGCATCACAGACATCAGTCTTCAGCCAATTCAATTCACTCCACATGACATCAAGAAACGGTTGAAGGCACTGGATACTGAAAAGGCTATGGGCCCTGAAAATATTACGACAGTAGTACTTGTGCTCCAGACTCTGCCGCACCCCCAGCCAAACTTTTCCAGTAAAGTTACAACACTGGCATCTACCAGGCAATGTGAAAAATTGCCCAGGTATGCCCTGTAAGCAGAAAACAGGACAAATCAAACCCAGCCAGTTTCTGCCCCATCATCAGTGAAGTGGTAGAAGGAGTAATCTACAGTGCTATCAAGCAGCACTTACTCAGCAATAAGCTGCTCACGATTGCTCAGTTTAGGCTCCGTCAGAGTCAGTCAGCTCCTTGCCTCATTGCAGCCTGGGTTTAAGCATGAAAACCAGGGCTGGGTGAGAGTGACTGCATGACCTCAAGGCAGCATTTGCCCAATATGGCATTGAGATGCCCTCGTAAAACTGGAGTCAATGGGAATCAGCGTTGGAATCAAACCTCCCACAAAAGAAGATAGGAAGATGGCTGTAGTGGTTGAAAGTTAATTATCTTAACATCCAGAACATTACTGCAGAAGTTCCCCAAAGTCATGTCCTAAGCCCAACCATCTTCAGCTGCTTCATCATCACATCCAAATTCAGCAAGACCTCGACAATATGCAGGCTTGGGCTGACGAATGACAAGTAACATCGACAAGTGACAAAGCACAAAAGTACCAGGCAATGGCTATCTTCAACAAAAGAGGATCTAATCATCTAGCCTCAACATTCAATGGTATTACCATTGCTAAATCCTCCACTATTGACATCCTAGGGGTTACCACTGGTAATTGGACTAACCCTATAAGTACTGTGGCACCAGAGCAGGTCAAAGTCTAGAAATCCTGCAGCGAGTAAGTCACCTCCTGACTCCCCAAAGGTTGTCCGCCAACTACAAGACACAAGTCATGAGTTTAATGGAACACTCTCCACTTGCATGAGTGCAGCTCCAACAACACTTGAAAAGCTTAACACCACCCAAGACAGAGCAGCTCACTTGATTGCTACCCCTTCCACAAACATTCAATTCCTCCACCACTGACAAACAGTGGCAGCGATGTGTACAATCTATAAGATGCACTGCATGAACTCACCAAAGTTCCTCAGAGAGCAACTTCCAGACCCATGACCTGGAAGTTGCCAATCCTGACTTGGAAATATATACTGCTGTTCTTTACTGGCACAGGGTTGAAACTCTGGAATTCCTTCCCTAGCAGCACTGTGGGTGTACCTACAGCTCAGGCCCAGCCAGCGAAGCCCACATCCCATTAATTAATGAAAACAAAATAGCAAATTTTACAATTCTTTTTTCCCACTTCAACAAGAATGGATTCTGTCACATGATTCCACATCAGGGTGATTCCGTGGAGTCTTGTCACATAATCTGTGGAATCCACCATTTAGAATGGTGGGAGGATTGTTTTAAAAATCATCTATTTGATGGATACAAAGGCCCTACTTGAAATTAATCAAGAGCAGCTCATGCTCGTTCCTGTTAAGCATATCCTGCAATGCAGAACTGACCATAAATTAACACTAATTGCTGCTATTACTACATTGACAGTCATGCTGCCGTAAGAGGATGTCAACAATTAACTCATGCTCTTTGAACTCTATGTCTCAATCAAATAAAGTTTTTTTCACTAACTTCTGAAGGCAGATGTATCCCCTTTGAATGCAATCAAATATTGCTATTTCTGCTGGGTGCAGGTAGGTCATGTGAGTCAGCACCTTCCTGTATGATTTCCACTCACTGAGCTGTATTTACATTCTATGGTTACAAATTGGTTTTCTTTGTATTTAACTGGGCAATGCCACATCTTACACTTCTGTCAAGCCATAAATTGGCACTCTTACTCAGATACACTTACAAGGTTATCAGCCAGTTATCTCGTATGAAGAAAAACACAAACTTTAAAGCCTCCAAATCAAAGCGATGACATTCACATAACTACACGGTTAATTTGTTGGATCTAGAGTACACACTCAATGGAACTCAAAGAAATTAAACATACATTGGTAAGTATTGCTAAGACTTCAGGATCTACCCTCGAGTGTGTCAGAGGAATGTTCAGGTTTAGCAGACTTATACCACATAGTTTATCCAGGACAAAGTATGAGTTGTTTGTTCAGCTAAAGCTTTACTTGTCAGGATGCTGAATGTATAATTGTCAGGAATTCCAATCTCCACTGACAGGTCTACCCACCAGAGCAAATTAACAAGCTGACCTAGAGGGCCAATCATCAACATCACCCCACAGTATTTGACTGACACGAATTCACATCAGCTATTGGACCTAATACTGAAGTGTAGGAGCTCTGAACCATGATGGAGAACTCTGTGTTGTGGAGATGCCAGCGTTGGGTAAACACAGTAAGAAGTCTCACAACACCAGGTTAAAGTCCAACCAGTTTATTTGATAGTAAACCCACAAGCTTTCGGGGTTTGCCCCTTCGTCAGGTGAGTGGAGAGTTCCGAGTGGAGAACTCTGTGGACAGCATCTCATATACACTAAAATATTAATTCATATTGGGTTGTTGGTCTCACTGAAGCAAGGTGAGAAAGACCAGAGAATCCTACACCTCTTTGCTCCATCCTAAAGAATTATGAACAAACCAATTTTGATTCCACCAGAGCTCCCAGATAGTAACTAATATGAATCAAAAATTGGGACAGTCAGGCACTCTGCTTTGAAATGGAAATGGGATGCCATCTGTTCTGTCAGTTTGAGGCAATATTTCTGAAAGTTTGTGTTATGACCATTGTGTGGCCATTATGAATGCATGGCTGGGTTTCAAAATGGCTTCAGTTCATTAGGCTGTCTATTGATCCAAGAATGAGTGACAGTTTAAAGAAATTGTAACAACAGAGGTTTCTTGCTTACCTTGAAACCTATAGCACTTAAATATTTATATCTGTTTTACGTTGGAGTAGTTGTTTTAAATCTAATATCAATGTGTATTTGAATTCAGGATTCTATTAGATTGTTTTGGTTTAATTACATTTTCTCCAATGATTTTAAAGTAATTCCCATTTCTAGGTAAATAGTTAAATAAATGCAGGGGTCTTTAGTGAAGCTTGCAAACGAGTACAGCTTGTTATTAAGTGGATACTTGGGAGTTTGATGAATGGACAGAGTTTAACTTCATGATCTTGTTCTTGAAAATTCTAGTCTTGGCTTTGTTAGCAGTTACTGGAAAATACAGCGTAAATGAAGAAAGTTTCTTCCAGTCTGATTTTGAGTCTGAGGTCAGAGCAAAGATAATATGGCTGGAATATCAAGATTTGGATAATGTTCAGCAACAAGATAAATCATGCAAAGTTCCCTCACCCTTAATGAACAAGTTTCAATAATGTTCCTGCACAGTTTTGAACTGAGGACCTTTCACGTGTTAGGCAAACATGATAACCATTACACTATAGATACAGTGGTCTTTCAGTCTGAGGAAGTGCAAAAATATCTCCACTGAGAGTACCTGAGTAGTTAATTAGCTAACTAGCCTAATTTGGTTTCAGTAGCTGCAGTTCAATTAGATAAATAAGTGGGTCTTCAATGCTAACGATTGGAGCTTGTCACTGAGTGGATAACTGGGGGTTTGGTGAGTGGGGGAGTGTAGGTAGGAGGTACTCCTTGCTTTCCTGGTTCCAACATTTTCACCTTGTCAGGAATTGATCCTTACTCTATTGCAGAGGAAGAAGCTACTGTTTGGTTAGTGTCTGGTAAGTGGTTAATGTCTTTTCTGTTCCTCAGATTTAACATAATATAGGAATTGTTGGTAAGACTAATAAAATATATAAAAAAGGAAATTAAATATGTGAATAAAATAATTCAACAGTTAATCAAAACATGTTAAGGATGGCAGGAAAGGTGATGTTTCTTGGCTCTGGCATGTGATAACTGGTGGACGCTGGAGAAATCCAGGGCAAATGTGTTTGCAATACATATGGCTTGAGGAGCATTGGCTCAGAGTCACTGAACTATAGGCATATGACACAACAGAGAGGGGGAAAATTACATTAGGATTACCCCTTAGGAAAATTACCTCTTTGGATTAGGTCTCCTAATGTGCTCAGTGTTCAAGAACAGGAGAGTGAGGCCCGTTAGGGAACTCAGAGGGCGGAAGTGTAGGAGTTTCAGTCTTGGCAATTGTCTGACACGTTTGAGATTTTCTAGTTGGGGCTGCAGGGTGAATGAATTGGTTGGCCATGGTGCCATGGCGCAGGAAGCCTTTCAAGTGGGCGGAGGAAAAAGAAATGTAATGGTACAAAGGAGCAGTATAGTGAGGGGGATTGACACTGCTCTCTGCAGTAAACAGCAAGACGCCTGAGGCTGTGTTGCCTGTCCGATGCAAGGTTTTGTGATAACAGCTCAGACCTCAAGAGGAACTGGGGAGGGGGAATCCAGTCACCATGGTCCATGTAGGTACAACAACATAAGCAGAACAAAAATAGGCATTCTGCTTAGTCAGTTGAGGTGGGACACAAAATTAAAAAGCAGAATCCACGTCTCCCACACCAGTCTTTGAGCCACGCATTTATCTTTCTAATTTTATTTGTCCTCTGCCAATTTGCACATGGATGATAAAATCAGTGCCATGGACATGAAAGACAATGGACAGGAGCTTCATGTGGAATCAATGGTTCTTTATGCTGACTTGGCATATACTCTTGACATGTCTCATACTTCTTCAGAATGACTTTCCAGCTCATTGTTCATATCCAACCAAAAGACTATCTCTCCTGTGGGCCATTTCATCCAATTTATGCCTGGCTATGTGTTACAAAGTTATTGAAGTATATCAGGTTGCATAGATTCTGGTATGATGACCTGCTTGCCTTTAAAAATAATCCCCTAATTAGGTGCCTAAAGCATTTCAAAGGTCAAAATGGTATCAAATATTCATGGGCATGCTGAATTGAATCAGGCTATCCTTCACAATTTCTGTCATGTAGACTCTTTCACCATTTCTTGTTGTAAATGCTGGAAATTGCATTGGGCAAAATGTATTAGTTCAATTGACGGACTTGCATTCTCCTGCAAGCGCAACATTGCAGCTCCCTTAAAGCTGCCAATTTTGTTAAAACATTCTGCATATTTTGATGTTAGCTCATGGACTGAAGTAATGGGAGTAGTTAATGAGATTGATCTGCTGTGTGATGTCCAACTAATTGTACAAATTGTCACCGGTGTGAGGCTGTGGCATGCTGCTAGGCCCACGACAACCAGGCCTTCTATTTCCACAATGCAGGTTATTTGTGACACCCAGGGAGATTGATTTTACTATGGATCCTGAACAAGGAATAAGATAACTGTTGTATGTCAAAGATTGCACTGTAGTAGGTTTATCCATGTCTGTGGATACATGTCTTTTAGAATTTGCAGAGGCAATATGTTAGCACTTGCCACATATCAATCTTGACCAATAATCAGTAGTTACCAACTTTCTAAGGACAGATAATTTGATTTTTTTTTCAGACAGTACAAGTCAGAAAGTTGCGATCAAAATGGTCAGACTACATTCTGAGCAGTACATCTACCTCTGGTCACTAAATGTAAATGAGACAATTCAAACAGTGAGAAAACAGAGTTCATCAGATGACTAGTTTATGAGGCAAGTCTACAGGAACTTTATCTTTGAAGAAGGAAATTAAGAATCATAAAAACCCTACAGTGCAGAAGGAGGCCATTTGACCCATAGAGTCTGCACCGATAACAATCCCACCCAGGCCCTAAACCCACAACCCCCACATATTTATCCTGCTAAGCCCTCTAACTTGCATATTCCAGGACACTAAGGGGCAAGTTAGTATGGCCAATGCCCTTAACCCGCACATCTTTGGACTGTGGGAAGAAACGGGAGCACCCGGAGGAAACCCATGCAGTCATGGGGAGAACATGCAAACGCCACACCGTCACTTAAGTCGGGAATCAAACCCAGGTCCTTGGAGCTGTTTGGCAGCAGTGTTAACCACTGTGGTACCATGCTATCTCTGTGAGGCAATCTGAAAGAACTAAAGAAAGAGTAGAACAAGATGGCACAAGTTCAAACTAAGAGTAGCTATTGGACACTATGGTTATCTATCTTACACATAGATGCACAACACACACACAGTTCAGACCTGCTGCTAAGGTTCCTTGCTGCTCACCTCATTTTGCCTGTTGCCAAGAGACTTTTTGTTCCAGTTTTTTTATTGTTTTGAGTATGACAGCTGCAATATATAGGATGCCAAAGTCCATCAGCTATCTCTAGAGTGGTCGATTCTGCCACTGCTGGAATAGTGTGGAGTGAGCTGATAGCTTCTGGTTTTCCTGTAGCAAGCCAGCCCAGCTCAGCTCTGGGTCACCTCAATACTGATTGACGTTACTTCCCTCCCATTCCACTGAAACTGGCTATTTGAAAAAGCAGCGGTCACACAGGTCAAACACATTAGTCGACCTTTTCACCTATCTCACGCAGTTTTAAACCAATTTAATGTAGTTGGTCCTTCAGAGCAGCTAAAGGAGGCACAGCTGAATGAGCTGCATATTGGGGGAAGTAAGAAAGGTTACTGCAGGTTGAGAATGTACTTAAACACATCATCTTCACGTAAGCCATTACGACATCAAACGTCAATGGACAGGCACTGTGGAGTGGAATACTAACAGCTACTAACCGATTTTAAATGTTATTGAAGCATGTCACATCATTCAACTACGAAGTACTTTACATAAAATGATGTGATTATTTTGTCTTTTACAATCTTCAACAACTATTGTACACAAGCCTATAAATTGTCCCCAAATGAACTCTTCAACTCATTGCCAATGCTCAGGATAAAATATTGAGACCTGACATACGAGAAGAAGCCTGTTACTGTGATAGTACAGCACAATTGTCTTTGGTGGGAGAGGCTCAGAACACAAGGTCTCTTGCATCATATCTATAAATGTTTTTATTTCTATTCACTAGTTCTGTTCATACTATTAGGATACCAGATTAGAAACCCCTTGATGTTATGAAGTCAAACTAGACCCCAACAATTTGCTATTTTTGGTATTAATGTGAGGATACGAGGCTTCACTCCAGTTTTGGGGCTTTTAGACAACCTCTAGAGAGAGCTACAGAGACACATGTCTAGAACCAGGCAGCAACTGCTTCCTTTAAAAATGATAGTGAAACTGTTTCCCCTGCAAACTTAGCTCCTCCCATTAAGCATATGATTCAATCCCTGTTAATCAACCTGATAAAACTTTCAATGGAACCTAAATAAATGTAAATGTATTTGCTTAGCTTAAAACAAACACTCCATGTCTAAAATGAGGATTTATCCAGTGCTTCCAGCTATCAATTTAAAGATTCCTTAGACAAATCAACACCCTGAAAAACATCTGAATAGCAAACATACCTCTGACAAGAAACATTGGGCGGGTTTCTAAGGTCGCATGCCGCCCAAGACCGGAAATTCTCACTCGAGCTCAACACACTTAAAATTGTCTACCCAATTTTCTGTCTCACCCGCTAATATTCCCATGGCGGGCGAGACAGGAGATTTTCAGTCTTGATATACAGATATTTCTTACTGACACAGAATCATCACAATATACATTAGATATACATAAAAGCATGAACTTCTTTTGTAAATTACTCATGATTAATACCCATGAAAATAACCTTTCAGTTTACTGTCTGTGACATTTCATTCTGAGCCATTTTCTTGGCAGTTTTTGTCAGTGGTGGCCTTCCTTTTGCCTTCCTCAGACAAAATATGATTAAGCCCATTATTTTGAACCACGCACTAGCCAAGTGAGCTTTTTTTTCAGCTATATATAAATATATAGCTGAAAAAAGAAACTTTATGCTGATAATCCATTTCGGATGATCAGCCAGACTCGCATTTGTGTGTAATGGAAACAACACAGAACCCTGTTCGTTGCAGCAGAAAGAACAGGTACACACATTGCATCTGTTTCTGCTAAACAAAATAAATGACAGCCATTTTCTGGTTCATTCCTCAGGGTAACACGTTGACAAATCCAAATCAAGCTCCACAGATTAAATTTCAAACAATGCATGACAGTTAACTATCAGTCACCATCAACTTGCATTCTCCAATAGCAAGACCTCGACCAATCAGAGTTAATTTGCCAACCAAACAGCCTTCGTACAGTATAAATTGGTTGTCTCCCTTGCATTTGTATCCTGTGAAATTTCCTGATGAGTGCAAACCAAGAAACTTTGATAAAAAAACGTATTTTTTAGCAATACTCATGTTCTATGCTATATATACCTATACAGTTCTAATTTTTTAAAATTCAGTTGTGATTTTTCATACACATTCTTGTAAAACAAGCTTTCCATGGCCTGTTATGTCCTGATCCTCCCCTGGATGGATCACACTAATGGCCACAAACAAAAAATAGTAGAGGCTTTAGGTCCATTGCATTAAAGGTGGCTGATGCAGCTAAGATTGACAAGCCAACATTGACCTGGAACAAATGGTGCCAAGCTTGCTCATAGACCTAGAGATGGCAACTTCCAGCCCAAAACCAGGCAACAGTCATTCTTGCTCCCAGCAACCACTAGTAGGTTCTTCCCATAATAGTTTCAGTAAAGCATTTCCAGATGCAATAATATAATTTTGTGAAGAGTTCTGGCCTGTTTCAGACTGAAGAAGCCGCAAATGAGGTTTATAAGCCTACTGTCGATTTACCTTTGTTTAAGTTTCTAAAAATAAAGAACGCTTTAGGAGTTTGTGGGGGAAAATTGTTCACACAACTCTGTGCCTGGTGGTGCTATGTAGTCTTAACTCAGACAGCACCAGGGGCTGCTATCTACACAGTGTCTCCCGATGACATTAGGAGTCAAATTATGTGGTTTTTGATTGCTTTCACTTTAGTCAAGGACATATTTAACAACTGAATATAGTTCATTCAATATGTTAGTTTGCCTCAAACTTTCTACTGCTAACAAAGTCAATCATGACATTTTTGTTAGAATTGTCCAGACCACATCACAGCTCAAAGCTGTGATGTCCTATGGACATATCACAGAATCGTTCCACTGCAGAAAGATCCCATTAGGCACATTGTATCTGAATCATAGGATCTCTACAGTGCAGAAGAAGGCCATTTGTCCCATCATGTCTGCACTGACTCTCCAAAAGAGCATCTAAACCCAGCTTGCAGGTGCAGCAGGTGGTCAGGAAGGCGAATGGGATGTTGGCCTTCATCGCGAGGGGGACTGAATATAAAAGTAGGGAGGTCTTGCTGCGGCTGTATAGGGCGTTGGTGAGGCCGCAGCTGGAGTACTGTGTGCAGTTTTGGGCGCCGTACTTACGCAAGGATATTTTGGCCTTGGAGGGAGTGCAGAGGAGGTTTACTAGGCTGATGCCGGAGTTGAGGGGGTTGAGCTATGAGGAGAGGCTGAATAAATTAGGCTTGTACTCGTTAGAGTTTAGAAGAATGAGGGGAGATCTCATTGAGACGTATAAGATGCTGAATGGGATGGATAGGATAGAGGTGGAGAGACTCTTCCCGCTCAGAAAGGACAGTAGGACTAGGGGGCACAGCCTCAAGATAAAGGGGGGGCGGTTTAGAACAGAGTTGAGGAGGAACTTCTTCACGCAAAGGGTGGTGAATCTCTGGAATTCTCTGCCCGTTGAAGTGGTGGAGGCTACCTCGCTAAATATTTTTAAGACGCGGGTTGATGGGTTTTTGATAAGAGAGGGGATTAAGGGTTATGGGGAGAGGGCGGGAATGTGGAACTGAGCCAAGACAGATCAGCCATGATCTTATTGAACGGCGGGGCAGGCTCGAAGGGCTAGTTGGCCTACTCCTGCTCCTATTTCTTATGTTCTTATGTTCTTATGTAAGCCTGTGCATTTACCATGACTAATCCATCTAATCTGCAGGCCTTTGGACTGCACCAGCTCACTAAAAAGACATTGTGGCTTAATGCTACTCCCCATGTCTTTTTCCCATATATGAAAAGCAGGATGGCACAGTGGTTAACACTGCTGCCTCACAGTGCTAGGGTGGCAGTGGTTAACACTGCTGCCTCACAGCACCAGGGTGGCACAGTGCTTATCACTGCTGCCTCACAATGCCAGGGACCTGGTATCAATTCCAGCCTTGGGTCACTGTCTGTGCGGAGTTTGCACATTCTCCCCATGTCTGTGTGGGTTTCCTCCAGAGCACCCGGAGGAAACCCACACAGACATGGGGAAAATGTGCAAACTCCGCACAGACAGTGACCCAAGGCTGGAACTGATACCAGGTCCCTGGCATTGTGAGGCAGCAGTGATAAGCACTGTGCCATCCTGGTGCTGTGAGGCAGCAGTGTTAACCACTGCCACAGTCCAAAAGATGTACGGGTTAGGTGGATTGACCATGCTAAATTGCCCCTTAGTATCAGGAGGACTAGCTAGGGTAAATGCATGGGGTTATGAGAATGGGGCCTTGATGGGATTGTGGTCAGTGCAGCCTCGACAGGCTAAATGGCCTCCTTCTGCACTGTAGGGATTCTATGTTGAATGTAAGATTTTAGTTCAAGCAACAAAACTATAATTGCCCAAGTTATAATGCTTAGCATAATACTTTTTAGCATGCTTACACAACCAAACATAATCTCTCCTTCGCCCTTCCAGCATTCCAAAGGGATTGTGATATTGTCCATCATACCCTAGCCCAGCCTTCAAACATCCTCCACATCACTACCCCAGCCCATGGCACCTTTCTAGATGCAACAACTATCCTTTTGCCTCCTCTCCATTCAAGGTCCAAAACATTCCTTCCAGATGTAATGGCAATTTTTGCATGTGCGAAAATTTAATTAAGTACACTTTATCCACTGCTCGCAATCCAGTTTCCTCTACACTGGAGAGACTAAATATAGGCTAGGTGATTGCTTTAGTGTGACCCCGAGATTCCAGTCCCCTATCGTCTTACTTCTCCTCCTTGCTTACGTGCTGACCTCACTTTCCTTGGCTTCTCAGTGTTCCAATAAAAGTTCAACCCAAACTTAAGGGATACCATCTCATCTTTCAATTAGGCATTTCACAGTCTTCTAGACTCAGCACCGCATAATTGCAGAACACAATCTTGGCAGGTTTTACTCTCCAGTATTTTTCTCTTCCTTTGCTTTTGGCCATCATCATTTCCTCTACACATATCTTTTGTTTCTTCATTGTTCCACTGCCAACCCCCTTTTGTCCTTGCACCAATAACTTTTTTGTCATTTAGAAACCCTTCTGTCCTCCACCATGTCACAGATCCTCCCTTTTGTTCTTTCTCCAACCCTTCCCCTATTCACCTGCTTGAGGCCATTCCATGTCCAATGTTCCCCAAATGTGATGAAAGATCATCGACCTGACATGTTGGCCAAAATTCTCTGACCTCGCCTGCAGCTGGGATTATCCGATCCCGCCGCTGAGAATAAAGATTTGGCTGAGCGTCATATTCTCTGTTGATGCTGGCAGTGATGTGGATATGCCGGCGTTGGACTGGGGTAAACACAGTGAAAAGTCTGACAACACCAGGTTTTAGTCCAACCGATTTCTTTGATAGTACACTCACTAGCTTTCGAGGGGTTTCACCTGAAGAAGAGGGAAACCCCTCGAAAGCTAGTGAGTTTACTATCAAATAAATCGGTTGGACTAAAACCTGGTGTTGTCAGACTTTTTACGATGCTGGCAGTGGCAGCAGTGTGTGCGAGACTGGAGAATTCCCGCCATCAACTCTATTCTCTCTCCACAGATGCTGTCAGATCTGCTGAGTATTTTTTGCATTTACATTAAATAATTCTATATCGCTGTTGAGAAAGCTGATCTCAAGCAGTACCTGCAGTTGGAAAGTATTAAGTTGATCTAGACAGGATGTGCAGACAAGTGAGATGAGGGTTAAAATTGGCAAGTAAAATCCAATGATATCTGATAGAAAATGTATGTTGCCACTGGGTGAGCAAGCTCAGGATCAGTTATGATACTCGTGATCAAAATATTTTAGAAAGTCCAGTCTAGTGGGCAGGTTTTCTGGACATTAGAACTTGAACTCACTTAATTTTAAAACAATATGAGCGGCCAATCCACCTCTGCATCTCCAAAAGAGTCTTTGAAATATTTAACCATTTCCCTTTGAAAAGTTATTTGGAATCTGCTGTGACTGTGGCATCCCATGTTATAACAATCCACTTTACCAACTGTTTTCCTCTGACTTTTTTTTTGGTGATATGCTTGCATCTATGCCTCTATTCACTCATTGATACACGGAGCCTTTCCTTAATTCTTCAAAATAGTTTAATACAATGAGGGAAAGTGTCAGGTTATGCACATTAGTAGGAAGAATGGAGGCACAGACTAGTTTCTAAATGGGGAAAAGCTTTGGAAATCCAAAGCACAAAGGGACTTAGAAGTCTTGGTTCAGGACTCTCTCAAGGTTAACATGTAGGTTCAGCTGGCAGTTTGAAAGGCAAATTCAATGTTAACATTCATTTCCACAGGGTTAGAATACAAGAGCAGGGATGTACTGCTAAGGCTGTGTAAGGCTCTGGTCATTTGGAATATTGTGAGCAGTTTTGGGCCCCATATCTAAGGAAGGATGTTTTGGCCTTGAAGGGGGAGGAGGTTCACAAGAATGATCCCAGGAATGAAAGGTTTGTCATATGAGCAGCGGTTGAGGAGGCTGGGTCTATACCCGATGGACTTTAGAAGGATGCAGAAACTTGCAGAATACTGAGAGGCCTCGATAGAGTGGATGTGGAGAGGTTGTTTCCACTAGTGGGAGAGACGAGAACTCAAGGGCACAACCTCAATAGTGAAGGGATGCTCCTTCAAAACTGAGATAAGGAGGAATTTCTTCAGCCAGAGGATGGTGAATCTATGGAATTCATTGCCACAGATGGCTTTGGAGGCCAGGTCATTGAGGGTCTTTAAGACAGAGATAGATAGGTTCTTGATCAATAAGAGGATCAAGGGTTACCTGGAAAAGGCAAGAGAATGGGGAAGAGAATCATATCAGTCATGATTGAATGGCAGAGCAAACTCAATGAGCCGAAGGGCCTAATTGTGCTCTTATATCTTTTGGTCCTATGGTCTAATATTTTGAATGTTTCCAGCAGATTCCTTCTTTACTTTCTCTGTTGTAATTAAAACAGCAGCAATGCTAGCCAATGGCGATTGTTGTATTCACTTCAGCACATCCGGGAAGCAGAATGGTCTATGCACAACCATGCAGTCCACAAAATATGAAACCGAGTCAGACTGCAACGTGCCTGCCCCATCAGTTCAGCTTGGTCGGCTGGACAACTAGTTAGTAATGCAGAGCAACGCCAACAGTGTGGGTTCAATTCCCATATCGACTGAGGTTATTCATGAAGGTCCTGCCTTCTCAACATTGCCTGAAGTGTGGTGACCGTCAGGTTAAATCACTACCAGTCAGCTCTCACTCTCAAAGGGCAGAGCAGCCTATCATCATCTGGGACTATGGCAACTTTACCTCTATGTAAGTTACATTATTTTTGTTACTCCTTTGGAATCGAGAGTATACCTAATTAATAGAACCAGATCAAGATTGTAACTTAACCTTTCTGCAGATTTCTAAATGAAAACTGATTTCTACCCTACCTCAAGTGGTGAATGCAAGTTAAAATAATAATAAATACTGTGATGCATTCCTGACCAAACCAGTAATAAGAGTGATTAGTGAGCTGGCACGACCAACATTGGGATGGCAATCCACTCTCAAGGTCATTTGGTGCCATTGCATCATTGACTACTTTCTCTTGCTGCTTAGCAACTCAGACATTATCTCAATATCTATAGTTTCTGCTGAAAGAATAAACAAAGGCTCAAATTATGCATCCTTTCTATGGGCTGGAAGTGGCGTGAGGCAGTTGTAGGGGGTTGTGGAGGGGAGGGTGGAATTGAAGGGGGAAGATGAGAGAGAGTAAGAGAGAGAAAACTTCACAAGAATTTTAAATGCATTAAGGATGCTCGCTGAAGCTTGAGTGGTGTCTCTCAGCTCCCCACCCGATGTAGAATTGCTTGCATAACACCACTCAACTCAATAAGAGGTGCTCAATTCTCAATTCTCCAAATGTAAATGATGTCTGCAACAAACATTTCAACCTGTTACACGGCCATTCTCCGCGAACAGTTTGTATTTTTCAATAAACTATTTCCACACTGGAAATTAAAATCAATAATGACAAGGCAGCCTTGTGGCTACAATGTTAAAGACTGCATTTAAAAAGAAATACTTGTTTCAATGGTTAGTGTTCATGACACCCACAGAGGAATTTGCTGAGAGGAGTTGCTGTGCTTGATAATTCATCTAACTTGACATAACACGCAGAGTTGAAATGGCACAAATGCTAAAGCACCTCAGGGTTAATGGCCGTATCTCTGTTGATGTTACTTCAGGTCCCTTCATACTGTCAGGATTAGTAACTCCCTGAGCTACTTCACCACTGAAGTTAGCAGATCATCAACACGAGACAGATATGAAAGATTTTAAAATTCACCACTGTTGCTTGAGCATATTGACTTTTTCCTTTGAGCTGCTACACTGGCATCAAGAAGCACTCTTCAAGAAACGAGGGAGTTCTGTTTCACAGTTTGCTAAAATATTAATAGTTTAATTTCAACAAGCTTTGATTGCAAATCTGCCAAAAGAAAACATGTTATTTTTCCTGAATAATCATGCCATGAACACGATGACTGCTGTTAAGTGGAATGAGCAACAACAAGGAAAAATAAATTATACTGTGATTCTGAATCCGGCTCCAGGGCTCTTCACAGAGAAAAGCATCCACAAACCAGACTATTACATTGCTATTACACTACACCTCTGTTTCAGTCTGACACCGATGCATCAAATGAATTAGCAGTAAGGAGTCTAGATCAGAATTAAGTCCCTGATATATATCTCGCTGGGGTTTCAAAAGATGAGAGGAAATCTGATCGAGGTATATAAAATTTAAAAAGGGATTGTTGATAGAGTAAATGTAGGCCAAATATTTATTCTTATAGGGCAATCTGGAACAAGAGGTCACAGGTATAAGCTGAGAGGTGGTAGATTTAAAACTGAGATGAAGATGAACTACTTCTTGCAGAGGGTGTTGAATTTGTGAAACTTGCTGCCCCATAGCGTGGTGGAGTCTGAATCGTTGAATGGTTTCAAGGAGATAGATATATTTCTAATTGAAAAATACAGGATAAAGGGATATAGAGAGGAAGATATGAAACCAGGGAGAGGTCAGGCATGATCTGATTGAATGGCGGAGCAAGCTCAAAGGGCTGAATTTGCCTACTTCTCCGTCTAATTGCTAGGTTCCTATCTATAATCAAAAAAATGTTGGATGTTCATCCTCATTTAGTAGTGAAAGTTAATTGTAAAATCATATCCGGACCAACTCTGAATGTTAGCTTCAGAGAAGAAAAGCTGGAAGTCTGGGAGCAAGTCATTAACTACATGATGTCTTGGCTGCAGTTGATGTACAACCTTTGCGCAGGATCAGTTCCCAGACTATAGATACCAAAAGACACCAACTGCGCACGTGCAGCTTCTGCCCAGCTGGCTCCCATGCACAGAAGGCCTGAGGCCCCCTGGGAACTGGGGTTCCCAACCATAAGCAGCATGGGAAGACAGTGTTCAACCAGACTGAAATGAGAAGTATCAAATATTCACACGGAGTTGAGTGGAAAATGAGATCTCTGATTAGAAGGATAGTCATTAAGTAATCTTGTTTTTAAAGATAATGATTAAATCTATGAACACATTTTTAGAAATATTACTGACATAGACCTTAATCTTCCCATAATAATCGCAAATTCTAAAGTGTCTTTCTTTTTAAGTAGCTGCTGTTCTTGATGTGCAAAAAAGATAGTTCTGGCTCGTTTGGGATGTTTAGCATTACAGTGCAAAGGTACACAAATATCTAATATGGAAACAGTGCATCATTGCCACAGGAGACATGCACCATTCAGGAAGACATATTTGCCATTTTCTGCACTTGATATCTTTGTAGGAGATGCAAGAGGACAGAATGCCGGCTCCTCCATCACCCAGACAGCTTGTTCTGCCTCTGGTGGTCACGCACCATATCCAATACACTGTTTGTGTATAATGGAGCTGTCAGAGAGGTAATTGTAAAATAATATTGTTTCATGTCAATTTGAAAAGTCACCAGCAAAAATTAAGGCAAGGCATTAATACATGACACTCCAATTAATTCCTTACTTCCTTAACCACTGCTTTAAAGCTCATGAGCTTCCATCTTTAGTAGTGAATACATAGCATGAAATCTTGATGGAACATCCATTTTTGCCTGATACATATCACCTATTTGAAGGAGCTGTCATTGCTATGAAGCTCGGATACTTACCTTGTAGGTTGAAAACTCCAGTTCCCAATAGGCTTGGGGCCTTCTGTGCAAGGACCAGCCGGGAAGTGG
The DNA here is from genome assembly GCF_965287045.1 of Carcharhinus amblyrhynchos. Classification (NCBI taxonomy): domain Eukaryota; kingdom Metazoa; phylum Chordata; class Chondrichthyes; order Carcharhiniformes; family Carcharhinidae; genus Carcharhinus; species Carcharhinus amblyrhynchos. The sequence goes on from NC_137336.1 coordinate 21,440,887, forward strand.
CTGCACACGCAGAGCTGGTGTGTTTTGGCATCTTTAGGCTGGGAACTGGCCCTGCGCAGAAGCAAAGAAGTGAAACTGCAGGTTAGGTGACCTGAACCGCAGCACCACTACTGGGAAGGTGTCACAGGGAGCAAACACCAGCTACCAAATGTGCTGTACCTGTACGGGAGTGAACACTCACATTCATAAACAATACAGCACTGAATGTGAGTGAATCATTTAATTTTACCTGGTGTGTGCTGTACATGTACACAAGATGACACTGACACTTGTACAGGCAGAAACTGCTCTGTGCTTTGCTGGGCCACCCTATTAAAACTCCTGAGGCTCCCCGTCACTCTTTCTTTCAAACATAATTACATTGTGCAAGATCAATTTATAAGCATGTGTACATACCAATGTAATTTCATACTTCAGCAGCGATTAAATGTCAATATTCTTCAAAGCACCTCTTCTTTTCCAAACTACACTGTACACTCTACACTGTAATTGCAATCAGATTCCCATGCATCTTTGTGAATTTTGGACCTTACGTACGAAGAGCCAGCAATGAGTAGCCACAATCCAAGTCTTCCTACCCGACGTTGCTTATTTCACGCAATTATAAGAAAATTCTCAAATTGTTGAGAGCCCTCAAGATGCTGGGCTGTGTTACTTTCTTGGCCTAAGCTAAGAACGCAGGAGTGGTCAGTGGGTCCTACTGATCTTCTCCACTAGTTTTTGCGATGTCTGTTCCATTTCAAGTGGCACACAGTTGGAGCCATTGCCACAGAAGCCATGGCGCTGCCAGCACTCCAGGCTGTGGATATCATGGCAATTTAACTTTTTGATCCAAGACAGAGACGAGGCTAACCTGTAACTGTAGCAAAACAGACAGATGGATAGAGACAAGCAGAGCTGGACACCAATCTTTAAGCAGAAAACGAGAAAAAGCAACAGAGAGCAAGAGATGTACAGGCTGCAACAGCAACACAAGATGCATAATGAATAGTAGCTCACTAGTCTTAAGCCCTGACAGGTAGATCCCTGATTCTACCCCGAGGATTTGAAGCTCCACTTGATTTGTAAAGCAGAATTCAGCCAGTTACTGCCCTCAGTTCCCAAGAAGAGCAGGTTGCTCCTATTCATCAGTACATAAAAGGCTGCCCCAATGCACGTTGCAGGAATTTGTTTCAGTAGTGTAAATGCAAAATGTTTCTGAAAACAGTTTTGCCTTATAGCAGCAACTATAACAAGAGGAAGATGGGTCTGCAGGACATTCACTCGACAACACAGTCTACAGTTTGAATTCCTAATGACAGTGTTAAATCAAACTCACTTTTAAATGGCTTTTGTCATGAGCTGTGCGTTATCACTTTTTTCCCTGGAACATTTTTCAAAGCAGCAATCCCATTGATAAAACCTTCATTATAATAAAAACTCATTCATCTCCTACTAAACTGATGTAAGATTATGTACACTGTGTGTCATTGGGTTAAAGTGGCACAATGTTTACCTTCAGCCATTGACATTTCCTTCCTCATCTTTGCTACAAGCTTTCTTTTTGCTAAATTTAAAATAATTCCATTTTCAATTGCCATCATGGACTTCATAGAAACTACAACACAGAAGTAGACTCACCAGCACAGCCTGTCCGCAACATTAACAGTAGCCTTGATTTAATTCACAGTGCATGCAACAATAGTTTACTTATCCTGTCAAAATTAAAACCCAAATGCAAGTGATCATAGGCCCAACCAGGTTCTCAATTCAACATAGTCTTTGGGTCATCTATCTCCTCTGAAATGAAATACGCTTTTCTATTTTCACTCCCTTTTCATTAGAACATCTTGAATCTGGGCCTTGAGCTGGATCTGATCATCATTTATATCCCTCTTATCTCGGAGCCAACATCATCACTGTCATAACAATATTCACAGTAAAAGGAATTTGATGCTCTTGGCTAATTATTTATCATTAAGCAAATATTTTTGTGAAAAGAGAGAATCTCCCCAAATGACAAATCACTGAGAAAGATGCTGCAAAAGAACAGTCAGACCGACTGACAGAACAACCGTACACTGCCATGCACACTGAGACATACACACATACTGCACATGCACATACACACATAATGCACAAGCACACACGCCACACACACACACATGCTGACTACTCACACACTCCACACACACATTGCATAGGCACACACCCCACACACATGCATATGCACGTATGCAACACACTCCACACACAGGATGGGATTTTCTGGCCCCACCCACCGCCAAGATCGTGATCATCTGGACCCACTGAAAGTCAGTACACTTTTGGCTGGGCCACTGAATCCCCTGAGAGTCCCATACGACAGGACCAGAAAATCCCAACTATAGACAAACACATTTAAACACAGACACATGCACCACACATATAATTCACACATACACACAGTTCACACACACACACACACACACACACACACACACACACACACACACACACACACACACACAAAACTCATATAAACACCACATAACCACACACATTCACATATATATGCACATTGCTAGAAAGCATTGACAATATAGTTAATATCCTCCCCTTCCTATACACGGATGAAAAATTCCATCAGAAATCAATGAAAGTACAATAGCTGAATTCTCCAGATAGGAAATAACAACAATATTCAGCATTGTGTCCCATTATTAAACTTCTAAATTAAATACAAAATCAGAACTAAATTTGTATTGTAATTTGGTCCATTCTGCTCTGGCTAGTCAATCCCATTTAAAAAATACTCAAATGGCATCTTTCAATCTGGTTAAAAAAAATTGATGTAGTCATGATAACTATTGTATCCAACAGATCAGTGTCATATGTTCTATTCTATGAAATGGGCTAAAGGTGTAAACAAAAATTACTTTCAGAATATCTAAAAAGAAGAGGGAGGCAGTGCAATTTTGGAGTAATGCTGTCTTTAAAGGCTACAACATAAAATGATGGTTAGGCTTTGCCAGTCCTGCAGGAATTCCTTTGGACTGGTCCATCAAATTTTCCATTCCATCTGCATAGCCTGATTCCCGCTATGGACAGCACAGGAAAATCCCAGCCGATGTCTTTTCAAAAACTGAAATAAATAATCATTCTGTGGGCTGTTTTTGGGCAGGCCGATCATCCCAGTTGGTTAGTGCAGTTCTACTCATTAGTCGTGAGTCCCCTCAGAGTGCGAGGTTTCGGAGAGTCATGTGACCATATCGGCCAATCAGGCCAAAGCCCGCGAATCCTGGGACTGAGAGTAGGCTATCCCAGTCAGTCTGAGACTGGAGTCAAATAGCAGGCAACTCATTTCTTTCACCCTGCACACAGTTTATTTGTTACAATAAATAGCTCATTTAGTTGGTCACCAATCCCTTGAGATACCATATTGGCAATAAGGATGAATGGGAGTTCCTTCAAATTGTCACAAAGCAAGAGACAGCAACTCTTGTGTGCAAGTTATTCTAGCCAGGACCATTCAAGAGTCAGTAAAAGAGTCAAGAGTCTCTATTCAGAAAACGAGAGCGCTGTATCCCTAATTCGGAAGGTTGATTTCAATACATCGAACGCTTGCAATATATTTTCGAAACAAAATGGCGGTGGGAGGAGAAGATGAAGGTAATATTGTTAACATCCTGCAGTGCCCAAACCTACAATTTGATAAGGTGCTTGTCTTCCCCGAACATCCCTGAGTTTAAAATCTTTGAAGCGCTAATAGAAATAGTAAAAGGCCACTATCACCAGGAGCTCTCAGTAATGATGGAGAGTTCAACCCAACAGCCAGAACTCCTGGAGCAGCAATAGCAGCTTTTGTGATGAGATTGAGGCAAATAGCTAAACATTGTGAATTTGGGTTTGCCCTTAATGATATATTGAGAGAGCGTCTAGTGTGTGGAGTAAATAATAGAGCCATACAGAAAAAAGCTATTGGCAGAAACAGAAATTACCCAAAAGAAGGTGCTAGAAATTGTCCTTGTCATGTAAAGTGCAGAAAAGGGTTGCATCTTCCAGTACCATCTTTGATTTTTTTTAATGCATGGCGAGGTGCCAGCAGTGTAGACAGGTTTGGCGTGAATCGCCCATAATAATTAAATATTTTTCAGAGCTGGTGCTTCATTAATGACCTTAACTTTACCATCCATCAGATACAATCTTTGTGCATCCACTCCAAAGCCCAAATAAGTCACCTGATTCAGCTGTAAAGGGCACCTCTCTGTCTTTGGTCTTATTCCAGCTTTCTGGAACTTTTTAAAACCTTTTCCAGGTTAGATAGGTGCTCCTCTCTTGCAATTAGCTCATCATCTGAGTGAATGACTACTTTAGGCAAATCTTGCAATTGGTCTCTACTGTGAGTTGAAAAATTGCACGGATAGATGAGACTCCAAAAGGCAGGTACTGCTACAGGCCCTTGGGTGTGTTAATAGTGATGAATTCCCTGAGAACGTCATCCAGTTCCAGCTGCTGATATACATGACTCATGTCTAACAAGATGTACTCAACATACAATTCCTCTATTTTAGATAGAGGGTACCTTTCTAATTTTGCTGCCTGGCAGATTGTTACCTTATAGTCTCGGCATATTCATATGGTCTTATTGGGTTTCGTTACCGGCACAATGGGAACTTCCCACTCTGCAAACTGCATACACTTTATGATACCTAAATTTTCTAATTTTCGATCTTTACCTTCTGTTGCAACAAATAAGGCACACAAATGACTCTATAGAATTTTGGTATACCTTCCGGATCCACATTAATTTTGGCAGCCTTGAAAAAGCAATCACCAGCATCCCTGCAGACAAAAGTAGCTCATTTTCCCATTAACTATAGGGTGACTCCACACATAGCCACAGGAGTGTCTCCTGCTGAGTTGCCGATGGATAGGTGAATGAGGAGCAGGTTGGACCTGGTCTTTCCCAATTTGGCAGGGAGGGTGGAGGCAAAACAACATGTTCAAAAGAAGAATCATAATTCACCTAGGATAGAGACTACATTTGACGTAAATGATCTAGAATCAAAAATTTTGGGACTGGTCCTGAGTTGGATCCCAAGGGTTGTGTTCAGAGTAGCTCCAGGATGATATGAGGTGGAGTTCAAAATAAATTCCAAAATATCATTTAGGTCACATATGAAGAAGGGAGTCACATAGAGAATCAGTGGGGCACATTGTTCCAATTATACCTGCCAGTAATGTTGCGAGTGAAAGAAGTATAAAAACATAAGAACATAAGAGCTAGGGGCAGGAGAAGGCCATCTGGCCCCTCGAGCTGCCCAACAATTCAGTAAGATCACGGCTGATCTTTTTGTGAACTCAGCTCCACTTACCTGCCTGCTCGCCATAACCCTTAATTCCTTTACTGTTCAAAAATGTATCTATCCTTGCCTTCAAAACATTCAATGAGGTAGCCTCAACTGCTTCACTGGGCAGGGAATTCACAACCCTTTGTGTGAAGAAGTTCCTCCTCAACTCAGTCCTAAATCTGCTCCCCCTTATTTTGAGGCAAGACACCTTAGTTCTAATTTCAGCCGCCAGTGGAAACAACTTTCCTGCTTGTATCTTATCTATTCCCTTCATAATTTTGTATGTTTCTATAAGATCTCCCTTCATTCTTCTGAATTCCAATGAGTATAGCCCCAGTCTACTTAGTATCTCCTCATAAGCCAACCCTCTCAACTCTGGAATCAACCTAGTGAATCTCCTCTGCACCTCCTCCAGTGCCTGTATATCCTTTCTCAAGTAAGGAGACTAAAACAGTACACAATATGCCAGATGTGGCCTTGCCAGCATCTTATACAGCTGCAACATAACCTCGCCATTTTTAAACTCCATCCCTCTAACAATGAAGAACAAAATTCAATTTGCCTTCTTAATTACCTGCTGCACATGCAAACCAACTGTTTGTGATTCATGCACAGACATCCAGGTCCCTCTGCACAGCAACATGCTGCAATTTTTTGCCATTTAAATAATAGTCCATTTTGCTGTTATTCCTACCAAAATGGACGACCTCACATTTACCCCATCTGCCAGACCCTTGCCCATTAACTTAGACTATCTATATCCCTTTGCAGACTTTCAGAGTCCTCTGCACATTTTTCTCTGCCATCATCTTAGTGTAATCTGTGAATTTTGACACACTACACTTGGTCCCCAACTCCAAATCTATATAAACCATAAACGATTGCGATCCCAACACTGATCCCTGAGGCACACCACTAGTCACTGATCGCCAACCAGAAAAACACACCTTTACGCCCACTCTTTGCTTTTCGTTAGTTAATCAATCCTCTGTCCATGCTAATACATTACCCATAACACCATGCACCTTTTATCTTATGCAGCAGCCTTTGGTGTGGCACCTTTTCAAATGCCTTCTGGAAATCAAGGTACTCCACACCCACAGATTCCCCATTGTCCACTGTGCACGTAATGTTCGCAAAGAATTCCACCAAATTCGTCAACATGACTTGCCCTTCATGAACTCATGCTGTGTCTTCCCAATAGGACAATTTATATCCAGATGTCTCACTATTTCTTCCTTGATGACAGATTCAAGCATTTTCCCTGCTATAGAAGTTAAGTCAATAGGCCTATAGCTATCTGCCTTTTGTCTTCTTCCTTTTTTCAACAGTGGTGTCACGTTTGCTGTTTTCCAATCTGCAGGAACTACCCCAGAGTCTTGCGAATCTTGGTAAATTATCACTAGTGCATTTGCTATTTCCCCTGCCATCTATTTTAGTACCCTGGGATGCATTCCATCAGGGCCAGGAGACTGGTCTATTTTTAGCTGCATTAGTTTGCCCAAATCTACCTCTTTCGTGATAATAATTTTTAAATCCTCACCTGCCATAGCCTTCCTGTCATCAATTTTTGGCACGTTATTTGTGTCTTTCACTTCGAAGACCAACACAAAATATCTGTTCAATGCCTCAGTCATTTCATCATTTCCAGTTATTACATCCCCCTTCTCATCCTCTAAAGGACCAATGTTTACTTTAGCACTCTTTTTCATTTTATTTGTAGAAACTTTTGCTATCTGTTTTTGTATTCTGAGCAAGCTTACTCTCATATCCATCTTATTTTTCTTTACAGTTTTTTTGTGGCTTTCTGTTGATCTTTCACCATTTCCCAATCCTCTAGGTTCCCACTACCTTTGCCACTTCATATGCAGCTCCTTCATTTCCTTAGATATCCATGGCTGATTATCCCTTTTTCTACAGTCCTTCCTTATCACTGGTTAATATTTCTGCAGAGTACTATGACTGATCGCTTTGAAAGTCCTCCACTGTTCTTTAATTGTCCCACCCTAAAGTTTTTGCTCCCAGTCCGCCTTAGCGAACTCCTCCCTCATCCCATTGTATTTTCCTTTGTTTAAGCACAAAACACTGGTATTGGATTTTACCTTTTCACACTCCATCTGCATTTTAAATTCAACCATACTGTGATCGCTTCTTCCAAGAGGATCCCTAACTGTCACCAGATCTAGGATAGCTTGCTCCCTTGTAGGTTCCATTATACGCTGTTCAAGGAAGCTATCGTGGATACATTCTATGAACTCCTCCTCAAGGCTGCCTTGACCAACTTGGTTTGACCAATCAACATGTAGATTAAAATCCCCCATGATAATTGTTGTACCAGTTTTACATGCATCAGTTATTTCTTTGTTTATTTCTCGCCCCACCATGATGTTATTATTTAGTGGTCTATAGACTATGCCTATAAGTGATTTTTTTTCTCCTTACTATTTCTAATTTCCACCCAAATGGATTCAACCTTTCTTTTCATAGAACTTATGTCATCTCTCACTACCGCCCTGATGCCATCCTTAAATATCAGATCTTCACCTTCCCTTCCTGTCTGTTTTTTGAATAATGCAAGCATTCAGATAAAGTGCCTTTGAGCTATTTTAGTACCTTATTTTTGAATCCTAACATCTCCTGAGTTCTCCTTCCTTTCAACATTTTTCCTGATTTTCAATATAGTTGGAACCTTTTCCCACGTGTTAACCTGCTGCTTTGCTTTCTATTAACCATTATACTTCCAGTAGTTTTACTCTTCTCTTCCCCCCAACCCCAAAGTCCTTGTGACCACCCTATTTATCCTTTTCACTCGGATACTGAGTCCAGATTGGTTCAGGTAAAGACCGTTCCAACGGTACGGATCCCTCCTGTTCCAATACTGATGCCACTGCCCCATGAAATGGAAAAGCAAGTCAACCTGAGAAAGAGCCAAGTAGTGTTCCTGCGGGAACTGAAGAAGTAATAAGCACAGATGCACCTTTACAAGTTGAGAGTTTCTCAAAGTCAAACCAAAGCTGCCTCTGCTGTGGAGACACCACCTGCTGAAAAGGATCACTCCCAGAGGCAGAGAAAGGCCCCTGGCATACTGACCTTATGTTGGACTTTGTGAAAAGATCTTCTTTATTGTTGATTTATTATAAGTAGTTTAACTTTTGTTTGTCTAAGATAATAAGGAACTTAAAGGGGGAAGGGATGTGGACGTGAGCCTCTTTTATGAGAGAGGTTTCAGGGGGTTATGACCTGATTGGGCTGAAGCCTGTGAATCCTGGGGCTCAGCATGGCTTCCCCAATCATTCTGAGATTGGAGTCGATCTCGTCAGCAGCACATTTCCTACACTCTGCACAAAGTTTATTCATTACAATAAATAGTTTTTTTAGTTACTAAACTTGGTGGCCGCGAATCCTATGAGATATCACAATTAGTGACATTCTCTCTGTGTCTGCGTGGGTTTCCTCCGGGTGCTTCAGTTTCCTCCCACTGTCTGAAACAGGTGCATTGGTCACACTAAGTTCTCCGGCAGCGTACCCAAACAGGCACAGGAATGTGACAATAACAATAACTTCACTCACTGTTAATGTAAGCCCACTTGTGGCACAAATGAATGAATAAATAAATACTCCCTCAGTGTACCCAAACAGGCACCAGAGTGTGGCAACTAGGAGATTTTCACAGTAACTTCATTGCAGTGTTAATGTAAGCCTACTTTTGACACACACAAATAAATAAATAAAGCTGTAATGGGAACATTACTGGAGCAGCATCAGGTTCTCTGCAATGTGTGGTTAAAGTGAATGGACATTCAGATTTTCCTAAATGCAAAGAAGAAACACAGCACTGTAGAAGGTATGTCTCTTGAATGTGAACTCAGGGACTCAATAATGCATTAATTTATGTGAGAAATAGTTATTTCAAGGAGCACTTAATGGTTCTTGCCATTGTCTATACACGTAGCAAACCTCAAATGTGGCAACCTCAGTACTGAGGTCTGTGTCAAATTTTGGAACTTGTCGGTTTTCAGAAAACAACCAGAACACCTGAACTGAAATCAGAATGCCTTAAATCAGTGAGCAGGGAGTGCAGGAAAACCAACCGATATGATTGCAAAGCACTTTAGATTAATGGCCATGTCGCTGCTGATATTAATTCACTGCTCACGCATTTGATTTAATAATTCCTTCATGCCTCCCCCACTTCTCTACATCAGCACACCCCGTTTAAAATGAGAAAAAAAATCAATCAAACTAAGATGATGTTAAAAATATCCTCTGCAGTTGTAACAAAAAACTATTTATTTTTTATTCATGCATGTTTTTATAGTACTCTTTAATAACTCCCTCTGAGCTGACTTGGGCCAACTACCAGAAGGCAACCAGGGCCTGTGGAACCTAAAGGTTTTTGGGAATCAAGAACATTGTTTGAATTGAAGCCTGTGGCCTGAATAAATCAAAACTCAATACAGGCACCCTCTACTGTCACAAGAATAAGTCCTGATACCAAGTACGATACATAGCTAAATATTCTACTTCATTGGATTCTACAAGAGTCTTTTTATTCTGCCTGGTGAGTTAAATCATCTGGGTCAAGTGGCTTCAAGGTTCGCTGGAGCACAGGAAAAAATATCTGGTTTTTACACAGCACAAATTTTTAGGTAGCCAAATTTGAGGTACACAATCTGTACTCTCCATGTGATAATCCAAGACTGCTCAGATACCATTAATTTCAAAAATTGTAAAGGGTTCTTGTTTAGACATCATGGATTCTTTTTGTACTTCAGTCATTTCTAGTGCATCAATTGAATATAGAATTCAGGGGGTTTAATTTTCCCATTCTGCCCACTGAGTAGACCATACAGAGGTCCATTTACCTCGGGCGGGATTTCCTGGTCTTAGGGTGAGCGTGGTTAGAAAGTCCTGCTCCTTGGTGATACTTAGCCAAAACTTACATTTACGATGTGAAGGCCCTTGAGTTTGAAGATTTACCAGAATGATTTCGGGGATAGTGGATATTAACCACATGGTTAGGTTGGAGAAGCTGGGTTGTTCACCTTGGTACAAAGGAAAGTGCCGGAAAAATTCTGGCACATGCGAGACAAAGAAAAGCTGTTCCAATTAGCTGATGGTACAAGAACAGGGGAACACCAAATTAATATTCTGAGAAAAAGATGCAAGAAGGTTGCAAGGAAGAGCTTTTATCATAGAATCCCTACAGTGCAGAAAGAGGCCATTCGGTCCATCAGGTCTGCACCGACCACAATCCCACCCAGGCTCTACCCCCATATTTACCCGCTAATCCCTCTACACATCTCAGGACACTTAAGGGGTAATTTTAGCACAGCCAATCAACCAATCCCGCACATCTTTGGACTGTGGGAGGAAACCAGAGCACCTGGAGGAAACCCACGCAGACACAAGGAGAATGTGCAAACTTCATACATGCAGTGACCCGAGCCAGGAATCTAACCCTGGTCCCTGGAGCTGTGAAGCAGCAGTACTAACCACTGTGCTACCGTGCTGCCCCTTTTCTTTTCTTTTAAACTTTTTCTTTTAAACTTTTCTTTTACGAGGCAGGCGCTCATGCAGTGCGTGGCTTCTGACCACCATTTAACCTTAACGTCTGAATCCTGAGGCTGGCAAGGTAAATCCTGCACTCAATGTTTTTGTCTGCAATCTTCAAGACTTTGACTTGTATTAGTAATTTATAGCCCATGCCAAGGCTACTGTGTTATATGCCTTTTATGTTATAAAGTCTGGGCACAGACGAAGCCATTCAGCCTTCCAGTTGATGCCAGATCTCTGTAGAGAAATTCAATCAGTCCCATTCCCCTGCTCTATCCATGTAGTCCTTTAAATGTATTTCTCTCAAATGCCCATCTAATTTCCTTTTGAAATGCTCATCGCCTCCCTTTTCCGTCATCCTGCAGGCAGCAAGTTCCTGGTCATTATCTCTTACTCTCTGAACAGGAACGTTCATTAATATAAATGCGGAGAGTGTTGAATTCCTACAAGCTTTCCCAGATAAAAGGATCCGAGCTTCCATTCTACCCTGAGGTTTTTTTTTATGTCATGTTCTTTAATCAATTTAATATTTAAATGAAGTATTTTATAATTATGAACCAGCATCGGAAAGCAGAAAAATACAGTGATCTTGGTGCAGGCTATAAATTGCCACTGCAAGTAAAAGACTGAAATTTGAAGATTATGGACAACAACGGAGCACAGAGTTTACCCCGCTAGGTTCTGGGAGCCTGACATCAGGGTCAAATGGTGGTTAGAACCTTGCACTGTGTTGGGAACAACTCACTGTCGATTTTTCCTGAATAGCGAATTATTGGGTAGGAAAGGCTCACTATCCAATTAAGTTTGAGGGGACGGATGGACACGCAAGACTTGACGGCCTATAGGAAGCAACTGGTTGCCTTTTCAGGCATGAGACAGAAAGACAGACACCACAAAAAGGAGGCACTCTCTCCAACATGTTTTTAACTTTAAAATTAATACTGCCTTTAGTGGCCAGGCCACCATTGCAGAGAAGGAACTTTCCACAGGGTGACCCCCCCAGCTACCTGGAGCACTAGTCCCCTGTCTGCTGAAGGAGGCCATTTCCATGCAATTAGACTGTTCCCCTGGCACATCCAATGGCTCAGAGCCAGTAGGCCTTTGACTGTAGGCTTCAGTAAGCTTACAACAAGCCTAAATTGGCTACGCCATGCATTGCAGGCAGATAGCAGTACCATCCTGCCTCCGAGCAAATGGCCCAGGGCTAGGATGGTGCAGGCAAACTGACCAGAAGCATGGAATTCCACGCCCCCCTCCCCTCCAGTGCCACCTCCATTATCACCCCATCCAGTCCTCAATCTCAGATTCAAAGGTCTAATAAATATGCAATGTTGTCATTGAATCCATTCTACTCTCCAGCAAAGTTGCACACTAGGAGTAGAGTTGAAAAGAGCCAGAACAATTTTATTAATAATAGTTCAGTATAAGCCAGTTGCAGAGCCAACATATAACTGACTGCTGAAGTTTTGCATATGCAGAAATCTGAATGTATTTGTCACATGGACAGGGAGGTACTTACACTTTCCTGTTTGAAATTGGGGCACTGATTGTCCCTATAGACACTCTACAATATCATGAACAGCTTTTAGTTTTATTTTTAGAAATAAGCACCTAATAATGGACACAGTATCAGCTAATACAAAAGCAAAATACGATGGATGTTGGAAATGTGAATTAAAACAGAAAATGCTGGAAATGCTCAGCAGGTAAGGCAGCTTTCATGGAATGAGAAATAGAGAGTTCTGAAGAAAGATCATCGGCCTGAAGTTTTGGGGCAGATTTTCACACAGTATAAAACTTGTGGGTGAAATTTGGACGTAGAAGTCTAGCTCCAATTTCTGACAGACCCACTTCTTTGACAGCAGGGACAAGGAATGGGGCATGACACACACAGGAGGGAAACCCAAACTCAGCAGACTCGTCTGAACTTAGTGCTGAGTTCACCCTTGTGCTTTTATGGTCATTATAAGCACCATAATCTGTAGTGTGGGAGTCACAAATTGATGGAGTAGATATAAATGCACTTGAAGGGAGGATCAAGTCTGTTTAAGTACCATGATCTCAAATCTTTTAAACCCCCTGCTCTTTAAACTAAATTTTAAAAAACAGGTTTAAGCTTTAGTGACAGCTAAAATAAAAGCTCTGTTGGATGGCTTTGATTAACATGCTATCTAGTGTAGGTTAGAAAATCATACCATCTGGTCATGCAGTTTGAATAGATTTCTTTGTTGACATTTCCCCAAGACTATCATTTTGCCATTGTGAATGTTTGGCTGATTTTCAAAAGCTTTAATAATGTCACATTCACAACTTGATTTATAGTTTAAAGAGGCTATTAAGGGATTAGCTGTATTTGATGTGGCATCTGAATAGAAGTTCGTGTTTACAAAAGGTTACTTGAGATATAAAAGTTTTGAATGAGTTTCTTAAATGGGAGATTTTTGTCACGATCAATTCTGTGAGTGAGAGATTAGGTTGTTAAGACTTTCTTCGACTCCACGTGGCCCACAGTAGATACCAGAGTCATTGGCTATGGAGATGGCATGGGGGCATGAGAGGCCTTGGAGGCTTGGGTGGAGGGTGCTGAGACGATATGAGGGATGCCCACCCCCATTGGCACCTGCTTCTGGCGTGTGTATGCCCAACATAATCCCAACCACATCTGCTCAGAGTGAAACTGGGTCCAATGGGGTCCTTTAAATCAAGGTGGCCTTGGAGAGTCAGGAAATTTCCTGACCTGAGTTACCCACATCGATACTGAAAATTCAGCTCATTAACTCTGTTACTCTCTCCACAGATCTGACTGACCTGATGAATTGTTTAGAATTTTCTATTTTCATTGCTGCTATTTCAGTTGGTTAAGTAATTGCATATTTCAAGCAAAAAGATGGTTTCATCAATATCAGACCAACACTACCACCTCCAATGTGAGAAGAACAGCATTCATATTTAGAAAGTAGCATCTTCTCAGGAAACTAATGACCAAGATAAAATACGAGAATATGCATTTATCTAGTTTGCATTGCATAAATTAAAATGCATCCTGTTTTAGTCTGATCAGTTTCTTTTCCATTTTTATCAAATTAAACATCAATGCTTTGATGTTCTGTTTATCATTCCTTTATGATTAGGGTTAGATAAACAAAGCTTTGTACCAAACTACTAATTATAATTTTGCTAAATTTGATTTTGGAGATATTGATCAGACCACATCCTTGAAATGGTCACACTGTCTCATCCATTTTAGGTCTAAATTTTATAGTAAAGAAAAACATAGAACAAATTCTCTTTCTTTATCTGCAATTGTACTTGATGGAATGAAAATTATTGCTCAATTCAGAACCGCTGTTCATGCTTCAGGACTTTATGGTCATTTTTCCACAGAAAAGACTTGGCTATAAATGTTTTTAATAAGTATTGTGAACAGTAACTGCCTAAAATGTTGTTAGCCTTGTGACACAGCTCCATTCTGAGCCGCAGATGTATGAGCAGATGAGTTCGGGCTTTGCACAGTTACCAATGTCTGGCTGCTCAGAGAGTCGTCAAGCATTATAACGTGGACAAGCTCATTTTCCCTAAACACTCATAGAGGTCAAAAGGTTTCTAAAAAATCAGAACTCAGATAACAAAGAGTCAGTGAAACACAAAGGCAACAGAGGAAGAATATCATTGTCTTCATGTTATAATAGTACTTCATCCCATTTATCGAGAAAGCTCAACTCAGTGGGCAGCATACATGTATTTTTAAACTTCTACATGAACAGTAGTTTTATCTCTTATACTGAAACTTCTTAAATTTGCTTACAATAGCAGTAACTTGCACTTATCCAGCCATATATTTTAATATATTAAAACGTACCTAGGAGCTTAGCAGGACCATAATTTGACAAGAAGTAAACACCAAAGTCAAAGAGGGAGTATGGGTGACCAAAAGCTAGTCAAAAGAGAAAGATTTTAAGGAACATCTTAAAGGAGAAAAGAGAAGGCAGGGAGGTTTTTTAGAGGGAATTCCAAAGTTAGGGATCAGGCAGCCGAACATATAGCCACTAATGAGGGGGCGATCAAGATGCCCAAAAGCCCAGAATGAGAAGAGCGCAGAGATCTCAAATGGATGTAGGATTGGTAGAAATGAGAAAGATAGGAAAGGATAGTTTACACATTGAGTGCCATCTGCCCTAACTTCAACCTGATTCATCTTCAAAAATATTAAAAGAGCACAACACACATGCAAGGACAACCCAATAATATCATCATGATCATTCTTACTGAGCGTATTTTCTTTTTAAAAACTGCAAACTCAAAGTGCAACGATTTGAAGGCAGCATTACTCGTCCAACAACATAACCTTACAGCATTGTAGATAAAAACTCATTCCTGTGTAAACTTGTCAATCTGTAAATCCAGTATTATTCCAGAAGAGGTGCTGTAACAATGCCGAAAGGACATAATTGCAAGCTGGTAAATTTATATAGGTGATTGCAATTATAAATGTGGACAAAAGAATTTATTACACAATCCTTCCTGATTAATTGCAAAGTATTGCTTTTTAGCACATCTGAGCTACTTTACACATAACACTTTCAAGTATAACACAGTAAATTGTGACAGGTCCTCAACACAATTAATTACTGTATATTCAAAATTGAATGACATCTTGGCACCACGGTCCAATCATCCTCTGCCTAACAACCTTGTTTAACCCGATCAATTAACTCCCCATAAACATATATATATTATATGCATATTATCTTCCATGGTGTAAAAGTCAGAGCTTGTCAAGATATTTTTCTTGACACCCTCAGACTGATTCTACTTTTCCACCATGGGAGATTGGTGTTATAAGCATGATGCATGCTTATAACATGATCTGTCCTTTCTAATACACTATGTTTTTGAGATCGTATTATTTTTGCAAATTAAGTAGCAAATTTAACATCCATTTGAGAAGCAGAGAAGTACCATTGGTTGAAGCATAGGAGTCTCTGCAGTACAAGGGGAAGAACTAATGGACACAAAATTGGGTCTACAGCACCGCCGCCGGCAGGAGGGTAAAATTACAATACAACTGGTTTATGTAGACACTTGCCATTAGCAATATGATGATGAACATTTATAATGGCAACTGGGGCGAGGATTTGGCTTGTCATTTAATTGACAAGTTTACAGAACAACAACACATGCAGTTGTGAGAGATGGTAAAAAATTGTTATTCTACATTCACAGGGTAATGAGATGCAACCTTTTATCTGCATCCACTTCACAAATCTAGCCTGTTTCGAAAGGTCCAGTTCAGCACTTTGGCCACTCCAAACAGAGAGGTTTAAAAACAACAAAATCCCTCTACAAACTGCTCAATGTCAAGAGTTTTCCACGTGACTGTGGATCCGTACTCACAGACTGATTGATCTCATTGCATGTATACAATTGCATTTTAAACGAAAGATTTAACTAATTACTCTGTAGAATTACATTTTATCTAAACTTTTTTTTTGGGGGGGAGGGAAAGGAAGAATCGGGGAATACAATAAATAGTGTACCAGAGAAGGATGACCAACAGTCATAGGTAGCTGTGATAAGCTGCTTTACAGTTTAGCTGTAGAGGTGTTTACCACCCCCACTTTTTTGCTGTGTGTGTGGGGGGGGGCGGGGGTTGATTTTCGCCTTTACAGACAACCGTTAGAGACTAATTAAAAATCATCTGAAGTGACCCATTGGTAGCACTGTGGCAGGTGGATTCTTCTTAAGTGTGGTTTGCTCCATGGAACATCCCATGAATTGCAAAGGTTGCCTACTTAGCTTTCTCTCTCTCACACACATACACACAACCACTTTGTGTCACGATTATGCGATTGGGGAAAAAAAACATTTTTTCTCGCACCATTAAATTTTAAATGCCATAGCTGAATGAATGCGAAAGTCCCGTGGAGAAATGGCATTACCCTCTGTCAAACAACACAATGCTTAAAGAACTTGTCCATCCCTTTCCTTGCGTTAAAGGGTTAATCATATATAGAAATGAGTCCAATTTTTGTGTAAGTGCTTTGAGGAGGTGGGGGGCTGTGGAGAACCCCAATCGTGAATCTCAGGTAGTGAGTGCAAAGGAAAATCTCAACTGACTTTGCACATCCAACCTTAAATACTGCAATTACAGGCAGAGAGGGGAATAAACAAATATTGGTAATAATAAACATAGTCATACAGGTGGTGTAAAAATTCACACGTCAATCTCGTAACCCTGAGAAAACACAGCTTGGGTGACGTTCAAACCTACCTCTGAACAGTGGCCAAATAAAACAGCAGTCCACACAACTCAAGTATGCAATTGATTGTAGGTTTGACAGCTAGCAGCTCAGATTCCAGTTCATCAATATAGTAACTTCCATCAGCCACCGTTCAGCGAGGATCTCACGCCTCCAGTGGCTATAAGGATTTTTTAAAAAAAATACTAAAGGAAAATATCCAGGAGTTTTTTTTTCCCCCCTCTCTCCTCTCTCTCTCTCTCTCTCTTTCACCCTGGATGCATCTATAGTAAACCCACAAGTCTGAAGCCGGATGGACTCACGCCGCGGCTGCACACAGACACAAGGCGATAGTCCCTGTTACTGTTCGGCGGGTCTGAAGAGCCTCCAGCAGACATCACCAGCAATGAGCAGGTCCCCAAAACAAGAGCAAATCCAGGAGCTGGGGTCGAGCTCCCTCCGCAAACACCATCGCCCTCTTACAGCAGGAGCAGAGAGAGAGAGAATTTACCAAACCCCTGCAGCTCTCTCTCTCTCTCTCTCAGCAGAGCAGCAGGAGATCCGAGCACAAGCGAGCAATCGTCTTTCTGAAATTAGAGAGAGAGAGAGAAAAAGCTGGTTGTGGGGGAGTGGTGGGTTTTTTTAGCGCAGTTACTGCGCGATCTCAAAATACTAAAGAGGATAAAAGGGACAGTGGAAGAAAAAAGTCACATGAAAGGGCTACTAGCTACTGTCCAGTGTCCCAGACTGTCACACAGAAACCGCTTGAACCCGGGCTGTGTTTAATATTTATTGAAGTTTTCCTCTGTCCGCGATGCACCTTTTGGTGATTGGTTGAGTTTGCACAGCTCACGGTTGCTGGTATCCCTCCCACACGCCCTGTACCCTACCCCTGCCGATCTGCAGCCCTCCTTATCCCCTGCTCCCATTACCCTCTTCACACTGCCCCCATTGTCATTCCTGCCGATCTCCCACTGACTCCCACTGTCCCCCTTCCCACCCCCCTCAGTGTCTCACTTCCCACCCGCCACTGTCCCCTTCCCACCCCCATTGTCCCCTTATCACCCCCTCTGCCCCTTCCCCCCACTGTCCCCTTCCCCCCCACTGTCCCCCTTCCCACCCCCACTGTCCCCTTATCACCCTCCACTGTCCCCTTATTACCCCCACTGTTCCCTTTCCACCCCCATCCCTCTTCCCACCCCCACTGTCCCTCCCCACCCCACTGTTGCCCTTCTCACACCCCCATCTCCCTTCTTGCTCCCCCACTGTCCCCCTTTCCCCCCAATATCTCCTTCCCCCCATTATCCCCATTGTCCCCCCACTGTCTCTCTTTCCCCCACTGTCCTCCTTTTCCCCCACTGTCCCCCTTCCCCCCCACTGTCCCCCTTCCCCCCACTGTCCCCCTTCCCCCCCACTGTCCCCCTTCCCCCCACTGTCCTCCTTCCCCCCACTGTCCTCCATTCCCCCCACTGTCCCCCTTCCCCCCCACTGTCCCCCTTCCCCCCACTGTCCCCCTTCCCCCCACTGTCCCCCTTCCCCCCACTGTCCCCCTTCCCCCCACTGTCCTCCTTCCCCCCACTGTCCTCCATTCCCCCCCACTGTCCCCCTTCCCCCCACTGTCCCCCTTCCCCCCACTGTCCCCCTTCCCCCCACTGTCCCCCTTCCCCCCACTGTCCCCCTTCCCCCCCACTGTCCCCCTTCCCCCCACTGTCCTCCTTCCCCCCACTGTCCTCCATTCCCCCCACTGTCCCCCTTCCCCCCCACTGTCCCCCTTCCCCCCACTGTCCCCCTTCCCCCCCACTGTCCTCCTTCCCCCCACTGTCCTCCATTCCCCCCACTGTCCCCCTTCCCCCCCACTGTCCCCCTTCCCCCCACTGTCCCCCTTCCCCCCACTGTCCCCCTTCCCCCCACTGTCCTCCATTCCCCCCACTGTCCTCCTTCCCCCCCACTGTCCCCCTTCCCCCCCACTGTCCTCCTTCCCCCCACTGTCCCCCTTCCCCCCCACTGTCCTCCTTCCCCCCCACTGTCCTCCCTTCCCCCCACTGTCCCCCTTCCCCCCCACTGTCCTCCTTCCCCCCACTGTCCCCCTTCCCCCCCACTGTCCTCCTTCCCCCCACTGTCCCCCTTCCCCCCCACTGTCCCCCTTCCCCCCCACTGTCCTCCATTCCCCCCACTGTCCCCTTCCCCCCACTGTCCTCCTTCCCCCCACTGTCCTCCTTCCCCCCACTGTCCCCCTTCCCCCCACTGTCCTCCTTCCCCCCACTGTCCCCCTTCCCCCCCACTGTCCCCCTTCCCCCCACTGTCCTCCTTCCCCCCACTGTCCTCCATTCCCCCCACTGTCCTCCATTCCCCCCACTGTCCTCCTTCCCCCCACTGTCCCCCTTCCCCCCCACTGTCCCCCTTCCCCCCACTGTCCTCCTTCCCCCCACTGTCCTCCATTCCCCCCACTGTCCTCCATTCCCCCCACTGTCCTCCTTCCCCCCACTGTCCCCCTTCCCCCCACTGTCCTCCTTCCCCCCCACTGTCCTCCATTCCCACCCACTGTCCCCCTTCCCCCCACTGTCCCCCTTCCCCCCCACTGTCCTCCTTCCCCCCACTGTCCCCCTTCCCCCCACTGTCCTCCTTCCCCCCACTGTCCCCCTTCCCCCCCACTGTCCCCCTTCCCCCCACTGTCCCCCTTCCCCCCACTGTCCTCCTTCCCCCCACTGTCCCCCTTCCCCCCACTGTCCTCCTTCCCCCCACTGTCCCCCTTCCCCCCACTGTCCTCCTTCCCCCCACTGTCCCCCTTCCCCCCACTGTCCCCCTTCCCCCCACTGTCCCCCTTCCCCCCACTGTCCCCCTTCCCCCCACTGTCCCCCTTCCCCCCACTGTCCCCCTTCCCCCCACTGTCCCCCTTCCCCCCACTGTCCCCCTTCCCCCCACTGTCCCCCTTCCCCCCACTGTCCCCCTTCCCCCCCACTGTCCCCCTTCCCCCCCACTGTCCCCCTTCCCCCCCACTGTCCCCCTTCCCCCCCACTGTCCCCCTTCCCCCCCACTGTCCCCCTTCCCCCCACTGTCCTCCATTCCCCCCACTGTCCCCCTTCCCCCCACTGTCCCCCTTCCCCCCACTGTCCTCCTTCCCCCCCACTGTCCCCCTTCCCCCCCACTGTCCGCCTTCCCCCCCACTGTCCTCCTTCCCCCCACTGTCCTCCTTCCCCCCACTGTCCCCTTCCCCCCCACTGTCCCCCTTCCCCCCCACTGTCCTCCTTCCCCCCACTGTCCTCCATTCCCCCCACTGTCCCCCTTCCCCCCACTGTCCTCCTTCCCCCCACTGTCCCCTTCCCCCCCACTGTCCCCCTTCCCCCCCACTGTCCTCCTTCCCCCCACTGTCCTCCATTCCCCCCACTGTCCCCCTTCCCCCCCACTGTCCTCCTTCCCCCCCACTGTCCCCCTTCCCCCCCACTGTCCTCCTTCCCCCCCACTGTCCTCCATTCCCCCCACTGTCCCCCTTCCCCCCCACTGTCCTCCTTCCCCCCACTGTCCCCCTTCCCCCCACTGTCCTCCATTCCCCCCACTGTCCCCCTTCCCCCCCACTGTCCCCCTTCCCCCCACTGTCCCCCTTCCCCCCACTGTCCCCCTTCCCCCCACTGTCCTCCTTCCCCCCACTGTCCCCCTTCCCCCCACTGTCCTCCTTCCCCCCACTGTCCTCCTTCCCCCCACTGTCCCCCTTCCCCCCACTGTCCTCCTTCCCCCCACTGTCCTCCATTCCCCCCACTGTCCCCCTTCTCCCCCACTGTCCCCCTTCTCCCCCACTGTCCTCCATTCCCCCCACTGTCCCCCTTCCCCCCACTGTCTCTCTCCTCCCCCACTGTCCCCCTTCCCCCCACTGTCCTCCTTCCCCCCACTGTCCTCCTTCCCCCCACTGTCCTCCATTCCCCCCACTGTCCCCCTTCTCCCCCACTGTCCCCCTTCTCCCCCACTGTCCTCCATTCCCCCCACTGTCCCCCTTCCCCCCACTGTCTCTCTCCTCCCCCACTGTCCCCCTTCCCCCCACTGTTTTCCTCCCACCCCCACTGTTTCCCTTCCCCCCGCTGTCTCTCTCCTCCCCCACTGTCCCTCTTCTCCCCCAATGTTCCCCTTCCTGCGGCCCTCTATTGTCCCCCTTTCTGCTCCCCCCCACCCACCCACACTATCCCTCTCCCACCCTCCCTTCCCATCCATTCTCCCTCTACCTACGGCCTGTACTGTTGGAATTTGGGCTGTCTGCTCCTCTACAGCTGTCCATCTTGGTCTACCCCTGTACCCACCCCCTCTCTCTGTACCTCTCTCTCACTCTGCCCTTTGTACCTCTACCTTTCCCCTACATCTGACCATCTGGACCTCTTTTACACAGCTCTGTAAGGTAAAAGGTAAAGTTGCTATAGTCCCAGATGACCATAGGTGATGATTTAACCCGAGGATCACCACACCTCCAGCAAGAGGCAAGGTTGAGAAGACAGGGCTTTCATGAATAATCTCAGCCAGGAATTGAACCCACACTGTTGGCATAAGTCTGCATCATAAGCCAGCCAGCCATCCAGCCAACTGAGCTAATCAGCTTTGTACAGCCCCATGTACAGCAGCCACAAATTTTCCAACTGCGTAAATGGGTCATCATACAACATGGAAATTCACCAATTTGTCTCTCCCCGTTTTTGCTTTTTTAAATTTATCTGAATTGCTGTAGTGATTACCAGGATGATTTAGACACACAATGGTCCCAGTGGAATCCTCTTAAAGTCATAATTGAGGTAGTCATTTTTTTAAAAAAAAATCAGCTTGTATATGTCAGACACTATGGCATTGCGCAGTTAAGTGAAGACAACACAGTCTTCAGGTGGAGTAGGGTGAACAATCAGCCAGATTGCATCAGTTAGAGAACGGAGGACAGAGTTAAAGGAAAGTGGAAAGAGTGGGTGCTGGGGAGAGAAGATGGAGAAGGGAGAGTGGAGCAAGAATCTAAAGACATGTAAAGAGAGTTTGAATTAAAATTTAAAGCAATCAGAAATTTATATTTGGTTTGATTTATTATTGTCACATGTATTGGCATACAGTGAAAAGTAATGTTTCTTGTGCACTATACAGACAAAGCATAATGTTCATTGAGTACATGGGGGAGACAGAAAGGAGTAAGTGCAGGATACAGTATTGCAGTTACAAGTAGAGCAAAGAGAAAGATCAGCTTAATATACATGCGGCGCAGACTCAATGTGCCAAATGTTATCCTCCATTCTATGTGATTCTATATAGGTATGAAACAGGCTTCATTTAGAGAATTATAATTGCCCCCTTGCCTCATGTAAGAACAGGGTAGAGAGTACTCAGCCAATGATTGCCTACAAGGGGGCAAAAGAAAAACTAAACTATAACTATTTGCTTGAAAATTAAAAGAATGGTCAAAATTCATCTCCAGCAAGATGGCTGACACAATGTAGGTTGGCAGAAAATCTGCCGTGCAGAGTCACCTGGTGATCAAAGTGTGGAACTGCATTAAACAGTAACACTGATCATCAGAGATTGTCACGTAACATTGGCAAATCCTATTAAATTAACGTTAGCTACATAGGCCATTATTACATAATGTGGTAGGGCATGCACTAAATTTACTCTAACTATCGGAATGAGCTGTCTCTAAAGGGTATTTCTTCTCCAAGAAAATGTTTAGTTCAATTATATTGACAACCTATACACTAATAATGTTACATCTGTTTGTTTGTTTTTTTTGTCATCTCCTGTCCAACAAGATAATGTGAAAATGTTAATGTTTATTTGAAAGGGGCTTAAAGGATAGGTACATGAAAACTCTCATTTTGATACATCAAGCTCCACCTACAGATCTTATATTCCTTCTCAGTTCAGCGACTTACAATTACAATTTTAAACCCATTTAAATTGTATATTCAATGGCATTTTGCGGTAAGCTTTCCCACGAGTCTATTCCCATTGGTGCAAAAAGAAAACTTCGGATTTATTTTAAATCAATCTTCTCCCTCCAGCATTACAGCTTCAGGTCTTGGGAAGCATTTGCATATTTGATAAACCAAAGATCCACTGAAGTTCCTGAGAACATCTTTTCATGTCACGTGTCAATAAATCCCCTTATCTGCAGTTGGAATTGATAAAAAAAATTCAATTTGCAATTATAATTATTCATGCCGGTCTCCAGTACATTTATATTATGAAGCATATCGTGTTTGCGCTCTAGAACTAGATTTTTAAAAATATCAAGCAGATCATATCTGTGAGAACACTGAAAAATGTGTCCAGTGTTAATATTATTCACCTCAGAAAAAGTAACAGGAATGCTCAGAATTGGTGCTCAGATTAGATGACAAACAGCATTGCTTAATGTCACCTCACATCTTTAATTGCTATCTCGCCTATGTTGACATTACCTCTCCCTGCCACCATCGACATCTACCACCACCCCCCTGCCACCTCCCCCATAACATCACCACCGCCCTCTGCCTTGCTTTGCTCAGGAGAACCCGCCATATGCTTTACTTGCATGTTAAACCTTCCAGACGCTATTCCGTTCTGGTTACATCTTCCATATGCTCCATCAGCTCTGATTATTTCCTACTGGCTGTACCTGTTCTGATAACTTCTCCATAGATTCGATCCATTCTGACAGCAAAGTACAAAATCAGATTGCTGCCAACAAGCTTATAAAGTAACAGTGTATTGTTGGGAAACCAACTTGGGCACTTATCCAAAAGGTCAGAAATGTCAAAGCTGGAAACAAATTTATTTTGTCTAGCTGACAGGGGGTCACAAAAATGTTAGTGGAAGTTAGTGTCCTTTTCTTTATTATCCCTCTCCCAACTACAATAAAAATGTATTTATTTCCCCCTGCTGCCTTCATGTCTGCTTGCTCATGCAGCACTCCAAGACCTTGAGCCCAAACTGTTTCAAAGCTTTCAAACCTAATGCTAAATGAAAAACAGCAGCATAGTGTTCCCTCTCAAACACTTCCCTCATTCTTTATTGAGCCCAAATGACTCTAGTTAGGAACCTGATATCCATATTTCAGATATGTCAACATATATTTCCATCAGAGTCTTTTCTTCAGACCAACTAACTCAACGGCTCCCGTTATTTGTCTTTCACTGTAACTGTCAACTCAACTCTCATATTTCATGTCATGGAAACTGGTTTATTCACGTCCATCTTCCATCTTGTCTGATCCCTGGTACACAAAACTGTTGCACCAGGTTTGCTCTTTCTTGTGATCCCCACTTCACTGTTCTGTACTTACACGACATTATTATCGTCATTGGGGTGGCACGGTGGCACAATGATTAGCACTGCTACCTCACAGCACTAGAGACCCGGGTTCAGTTCCTAGCTTGGGTCACTGCCTGTGTGGAGTCTATACGTTCTGCCCGTGTCTGCATGGATTTCTTCTGGGTGCTCCAGTTTCCTCCTGCAGTCCGTAAGACATGCTGGTTAGGTGCATTGGCCATGCTACATTCTCCATTGGTGCACCCTAACAGGCGCTGGAGGATCAAGGATTTTCACAGTAACTTCATTGCACGGTAATGTAAGCCTACTTGTAACACTAATAAATGAAACGTAAAACTTTTCTTCGCATTGAGCTTTACATTGCTCCTTCCTTTCTCAGTGTTTGTCAGTCAATTTTGATTAGGTTCCTACACAACAGGTATATCTTGGTAGCTCTTATGTTTGTTATAATTTCAACATCACTTTCTTTTCTTCATGAGTAACTAGTCATAGAATCTTTTCAGTGCAGAAGGAAGCCATTAAGCCATTGAATCTGCACCGAAAACAACCCACACAGGCCCTATCCCCTCAACTCCACATATTTAGCCTGCTAATCCCCCTCACAGTAAGGGACAATTTAGCATGTCCAATCAACCTAACCTGCACATCTTTGGAGTGTGGGAGGAAAACAGAGCACCCAGAGGAAACGCATGCAGACATGGGGAGAATGTGAAAACTCCACACAGACAATGACCTGGCTCACTGGCACTGTGAGGCAGCAGTGCTAACCACTGTGCCACCGTGACACCCCTTTTGTCATATCTTCCAAAAGGAAAACCAAGATCCACAGATCCATTTAACTTATTTATGAATCATACATAAAACATTTCGAACTGATCCTCCTTCTATTGCATTATTGGTTCCAGTATATGAAGAGTAATCTAATAGCGTAACCCTAGGAAAACCCATTTTAACTGGTGCCTTAAAGAGCTGAGACAATTCACGGAATTAAATGTTATAAATTATTACAGCCTCTCCAATCTTTCAAATATAGTCACTGCAACTTGATTCAATCACTTGGCTATTTTGTTTCTAATACCTAGATGGGAAGAGAAGGGATGAAATATTTCGCTTATATGCTTTGATATGACTTGAAGAATTTCCGTTGACAGGATTTATACATTTAATCTCCAAATTAGAATTCATCTTTTCATAGAATCATAGAATCATACGGTGCAGAAGAGGTCCTTCGGCCCATTGAGTCTGCATCGACACACAAGAAACACCTGAACACCCACCTAAGTCCATCTACCAGTACTTGGTCCATAGCCTTGAATGTTATGATGTGCCAAGTGCTCATCCAGTTACTGTTTAAAGGATGTGAGGCAACCTGGCTCTATCACCTTCCCAGGCAGCACATCACCGTCACCATCACCGTCCTCTGTGTAAAAAAGTTTTTCCTCACATTCCCCCTAAATCTCCTGCCCCACACCTTGAACCTGTGTCCCTTCATGACTGACCTATCAACTAAGAGGAACAGTTGCTCCCTATTCACTCTGTCTATGCCCCTCATAACCTTACACACCTCAATCAGGTCACCCTTCAGTCTTCTCTGTTCCAACAAAAGCAATCCAAACCTATCCATACTCTTTTCGTAATTTAAATGTTCATTCCAGGAAGCATCCTAGGGATTGGGGGACAATCAGTGAATTGTACGCTAAAATCAGACAGCCTAACTATACACATCTAGAAATATCACTAAAACTTGGCAGAAAGTATAGTGCAGTGTTTGAATTTTGTGTTCTTCAAATATTTTGTGAAATCAGTTTCAATTAATTTAGAATCATAGAATACTACAGTGCAGAAGGAGCCCATTTGGCATATCAAGTCTATACTGACCAAAATCCCGCCCAGGCCCTATCCCCATGACCCCATGCATTTACCCTAGCTGGCCCCTGACACTAAGGGTCAATTTAGCATGGCCACTCCACCTAACCCGCACATCTTTGGACTATGGGAGGAAACCCTATGCAGACTCAGGGAGAATGTGCAGACTCCGCACAGACAGTGACCCAAGCCAGGAATCGAATCTGGGTCCCTGGCACTGTAAGACAGCAGTGCTAACCACAGTGCTACTGTGCCACTCTGTTATTTAGCTTTGACAGTTATTTCGTTTTAGATATGCTATTTGATAATTAGGGATCAGGTAACAGTTTGGTTCTATACTAAAACCCTTACCGGCAATTATACTTAGTACTCCTGTTGTGCAAACCTGTGTGTCTTAGCCTCTAAAAGCGAATAAAGACACTAAGCTGACTTTAAATGTTTAAACACAATTTTCTTTATTTTGTAGCTACTTAGAAAATAGTCAATACCTCCTGCAATGCACAAACTAAATACTCACAATCCGTTACTTAACTGGCAAGTGAAATCTGGCCAAGATTTTGCCGCATGGTTTTCAGTCTTCTTCTTCCGGATGATGTCTTTCATTCTCGGTACATTATTCCTAATCAAAAAGGCCAATTAAGTCCAATCATGGTCCCCAAATGAGGGACAAACCACATCTAAGCTGATACAACAAGGATCTTGCATCAGATCTTGGGCTTGATCCAACAAGAACCAAGCTGAGAGTATGAGGCATTGTGCCCCCTCCAGGGTTTGATCTAATGCTTCATGTTAACCAAAAGGCCTAGATCGCTTTAAAAAATTGAATCAAGTGAAGATTCAATTTAATTCCATTGGCTACCCTGATCCCTTACTCTACCCAGGAAAAACCACAATCACAGGTGTCAGCACATCGCCAGTGCAATGGGCTCGCCACATTCCCTGTTTGATCATGATTTCACCCCTGCCAGGTAAGTCTCCTGGTTGCAGATCTCCAGATGGTGTCTTCTTCTGGTCCCAGGTTTTCACTGAACACAAGCTCTTTGTGTTAGCATTCTCATACCCCAAAAGTTCCTTGGCAACCAGCCAACGAATTGATCAGAAACCAATTTCATCATTTGGTTCGGCTAATCAGAGAGAGCCAGCACAGATAGTGTCGGAAGCCCCCAGACTCCATCGTGTTTATATCTTTCTGCACTTAGTTCACACTCCAATGCTCATTTCAGAAAACACTAGCATCACTAATTCTACAAACAACTCCTACAGACCTTTGTTTGGGAACAAGCTGTTACTTGGTTGAAGACCATGGACAGAATTTTCCCGTCCTGTCCACCACAGGAGTCGTAGCAGATGGGCCAGGATTATGCAATGGTCCGTTGATCACAGGCTGGATTTTCCAGACTTGGGGCGAGCGCAGCCAGAAACTCTTGATAAGTCTCAGGCCAACTTGACCACGGGAAATCCCAGCATGCTTGAAAAAAAACTTCGGCCAAAAATCAGTTTTGCTTGATTGAAGATCTTTCAGCATATTAAAAGTCAAATCTCCGCAGACCATTCGGCCACACTCCACTGCTGGTATTGTAATTATTTTGTTCTTCAAGTTCCCCTCCAAGTCATACATCTTCCTGACTTGGAAACATATCACCATCTATTAATCATCATTGGGTCAAAAACATGGACCTTCCTACCTAATAGAACAGTGGGAGTGCTTCAACATACAATTCAAGACGGTGTTCACCATCGCCTTTTCAAAGTCAGCTAG
Source organism: Carcharhinus amblyrhynchos (assembly GCF_965287045.1). Taxonomy (NCBI): domain Eukaryota; kingdom Metazoa; phylum Chordata; class Chondrichthyes; order Carcharhiniformes; family Carcharhinidae; genus Carcharhinus; species Carcharhinus amblyrhynchos. The sequence continues at coordinate 21,468,882 of NC_137336.1, forward strand.
AGTTGGACAATGAATGTTGTTCTTGCTCACAAAGTCTACATGAAAATAAATATAATGCACAAATAAACAAAGTGAAGTAATTGGTGTTTAGTTAATCAAATCTGAGGAATCTCTAGTGCTTGACTGAACTCATCAGTAAAAGATTGAGGGAATTATGACTTAAGTGTTTAAAATTAAGAATGGAATTGATAACATAGAATCTGAAAGGTTCTCACAGAATCATAATTCCCTACAGTACAGAAAGAGGCCATTCGGCCCATCGAGTCTGCACTGACCACACTCCCACCCAGGCCTTATTCCCGTAACCCAATTAATTTACCCTAGCTAGTCCCCCTGCCACTAAGGGGCAATTTAGCATGGCCAATCCACCTAACCTGCACATCCTTTGGACTGTGGAAGGAAACTGGAGTACCCAGAGGAATCCTACACAGACACGGGGAGAACATGCAAACTCCAAACAGATAGTTCCTCATAATGAACTAACAAGATAAAAGGTGTGAAAAAAAGCATAGAACCAATAAGGGTATTGTGCCTTATCATGACACTTAGAAATGTCCCATAATGTTTCATACTGAATGGATACAGCTAATTTGTTTACAGGGATTCCAGAAATGAAAATGTGATAAATAATCATTGAATTGGTTTTTTAGAGATCATGGTAGAGCAAAGAGTGCTCTTCCCCTTCAATTCAGCTCATATCACCATTCTATTTTCACAGAACAAGAACATATCCTGTCAGTTAACCCATTTTTTACAGGGACCCTGCTGTTCTTTGAATAGTGCCATGGATCTTTTCTTCTGAACTCATAGAACAAAGATTATCAGCATGAGTTTAAGAAAGATAGATGTGATTTCAACTTTAATGTCTCCTTCCCCAATCAACTGAATAAAATCCCACTAAGAGCTGTGCTTAATCTGTTGAATTTATTAAAAATTAGAAAATATCTCCGTAAGAGATCACCATGTTTGATGTTGTTGATGAATGGTATCCAAGCATATAGACTTGGTGCTCATTCAGCTTAATGATGTCTTCTTTTCTTCATTCATATATTCTGATCTGTTCACCACAACGTGAGGCTAGGCATCAATAGTGATGTCAAACAGCAAGGTTATTTAAAGGACTGATATAGCGTAATGCTTGACACTTCATGACAGCTGTAACTTTGTCCATAGACACCAGTGAAGATTGTGGGAGTAAAGCCATCATCAAATATTTTACTAAGGATTCTGTCCCATGAGAATTTTCACCTCACTCTTGTGAGGGAAATGATGGTAAATTCAGAGCCAGCAATTTATTGTTTAAAATGGATTGAAATGGCAGAGGGAGTGAAGCTGGACTACATTAAAATATTACTTTTCCAAAAAGACTTAAAAACAAGGTACACAAAAACAGAAAATGCTGGAAAATCTCAGCAGATCTGACAGCATCTGTGGAGAAAGAATAGAGCCAATGTTTTGAGTTGAAACGTTAGCTCTATTCTCTCTCCACAGATGTTGTCAGACCTGCTGAGATTTTCCAGCACTTTCTGTTTTGTTTCGGATCCCAGCATCCACAGTAGTTTGTCTTTATATTGAAAAACAAGATAGTCTACATCTATAATCTGTGGAATTAAAACATTTGTAGATGTACCACTGTAGTGTGATGGTGAATGCTAAAGGAGTGCATTTGGGATGTGACGGGACGTGTGTGAGTTGGAGTTTAGAAGGATGAGGGGGGATCTTATAGAGACATGTAAGATAATGAAAGGGATGGATAGGGTAGAGGTAGAGAGATTCTTCCCACTCAGAAAGGACAGCAGGACTAGACGGCACAGCCTCAAGATAAGGGGGGGGGGAGGGGTGCAGTTTAGAACGGAGTTGAGGAGGAACTTCTTCACTCAAAGGGTGGTGAATCTCTGGAATTCTCTGCCCGTTCAAGTGGTGGAGGCTGCCTCGCTAAATATATTTAAGTCATGGGTAGATAGGTTTTTGACAGACAAGGGAATTAAGGGTTATGGGGAGAAAGCGGGAAAGTGGAACTGATCCACTTCAGGTCAGCCATGATCTTATTAAGTGGCGGGGCAGGCTCAAAGGGCTGGATGGCCTACTCCTGCTCCTATTTCTTATGCTCTTATGAAGGAGCCAGTAAGATGTACACACACCTGCATGAGAGTTGATTACATTGGAGATGGATGGTGCTTGTCCAGCCGCACTTCCCTGATCTGTTCCTGATGGCATGACAAGTCAAGACGACTGGAGATGTGGGTGACTGTGGTGGAAGTTCTGCAGCAACTTCTCCATCCATGCCAATGAACTTAACAGCTGTCCAGACAGCTGTGCTACGATGTCTTAAGTACCAGTAAGGGAATAACATTTCCTCTGCTCCATCCATCAAGGCAGCTTTTGTTTGCGCCGAAAAGGTCTGGTTGGAGATGAGAGTTTTCCCTGACGTGTGGGAACCAGCCCACATGTTCCTCTCATATGGAAGCAAAATACTGCAGATGCTGGAATCTGAAACATGAAGCAGAAAATGCTGGAAAATCTCAGCTGGTCTGTGAGGAGAATAGAGCCAACGTGTCAAGTCTGGATGATCTTTTGTCAGAGCTCCTTTCACTTTGGTTTGCCCTAGGAACCTAGACAGTTGCCAGGGTGTGATTGCCACAGTGCACAAGCAGTCTTGTGGAATCAGAGGAAAGAGCTGGCTGGGTGTTGAGGGCCAGTTGCAGTTATCCAACTATCAAGTAGGACGTGGCTGATTCCCGCAAAATGGAATATCTCTAGTCCTGCTGTCCTTTCTGAGCGGGAAGAATCTCTCTACCTCTACCCTATCCATCCCCTTCATTATCTTATACGTCTCTATAAGATCCCCCCTCATCCTTCTAAACTCCAACTCACACACATCCCATCACATCCCAAATGCACTCCTTTAGCATTCACCATCACACTACAGTGCATTGTAGGTGAGGCAAAAAGAAGAAGAATCAGGAACACTACTTGATAACAACAAGAGCTCCAGATCCCAATGCAGAAGTGCTCTAGCTTGGGTCCTTGGGCCGCAGATATTTACAATCCATATTAATGACTTGGTTACAGGGATAGAAAGCTCTATAACCAAATTTGCAGATGAGGCAAAAATAGGTGGGACAGTAAATTGCAATGAGGAAATAAAAACTAAATGGATATAGATAGGTTACGAAAGTGGGCCAAAATGTGCAGATGGAGTTTAATGTGTATAAGTGTGAGGTCATGCAATTTTGGTCAGCAAAATGGGAAAGAGGGGGAAGAGGGCTTTAATGCAAGGCAATTTGCTATCAGGTTTGGGATGATATACTGGGGAAATCAAAGACTGGAGAAATACAACAGCAATGGCACACTTTCTCCAGAATGTTTGCAGCTGCTGGGATATCTCAATCATCAATACCACCACTATATTGAAGGCAAAGCACAAAAACACTTGGATGCCACCCAAACGATGGCATCAGATTGACTTTATCATCAGTGATAGAGCAACATTAATGATGCTATGATCTTCAGAGTTACGAGAGGAGTGTGGTGCTCAACAAGGTGCTATGCTCCAAAATGAAATTTACTACCTGCCCCCTCCCCACTTCCAGGACAGCTAAATCTGCAGAAATGGGCATCCACACAGAGCATTGTGCACAATTCAGGCTTAACCCTGATGACCTGCTAGAATAGAACCACCGCTGCGAGTCAGGGAGACCCTTCATCATGAAGGATTATCCAGATTTGAAACATTGGCTCCATTCTCTCTCCACAGACGTTGTTCAAGCTGTGGAGTTTCTTCAACATTTTCTCTTTTTAGTTCAGATTCCAGCTTCCACAGTATTTCAGTCTTTATCCTGTTCTCCAAGGAATACCCAAGTGAGGATGTTGACGTGGAAGGGTCAACCTTCCAATCGATGGTTCTAAGAGCTGCCTAATGATGTCCTGGGTCGGACTAGAAAGAAGGCGCTGAGATAGGTTTGATAAAAACACTGATCGAAGTAAGAAACTGCTACAAGAGAAAAATGCAACATGGCCATTCAGAAATCACTCCACCTATGCAAGAAACAGCCATCTTCGATGGTGAAAGGAAACCGACAAGGACAATACACTGTATCACACGGATATGCTGCTTAATGATGATTGCAGGGAACCACTTTCCCCCCCATGTTGCAGTTTGAGTGTTTGTTTTTTGCACATTGATATCACAAAGAGTGCAGCCAGAGGCAACTGTTAACAAAGACAGATGTCTCACAAAAATTACACTGCTAGCTGCTGAGAGTGCAGGAAGCTTGGCGAATTAGTACTGCTGTGCCAAGGAATGTCCCAGTGGATACTTCAAAATGACTAATTCAGCAACTAATAGTTAACTATCCATTTGATCTTCCAAGCAAAATGGACAACGTCCCAGATCTTGACACAGTTTGGTTTGGGGGGGGAGGGGGTGCAGTTTCATGGGAAGTGAAATGGGCGCTTCAGGTTTTTGGTACTGGTGTTTAATACATAATTTTTCGATAGCTTAATACATGGTGAAGTGCTGTTGTAGCAACTCTTGCCTTTCTGGCTGTATTGAATTGCTGCTCCTTGTGCGCTGAAGATCAAGCCATGATGTTGTGAAAGATTCGTGATCCAGGCAATGTTAAAAGATGAATTCAAACAGGGCCCCTACTAAAAATAAAAAGAAATCATAAATAATTGGTAAATAAATAAATATTATATAAATAAATAAATAAATAAATAAATAACTGGTTAGGTGCATTGACCCAAAAAGGCACCGGAGTATGACAACTAGAGGAATTTCACAGTAACTGCATTGCAGTTTTAATGTAAGCCTTATTTGTGAATAATAAATAAACTTTAACAAAACTTTTACTTTTAATCATGACTGTTATTGATTGTATTTTTAGTCTGAGTCCATGTGATCTGCTTGCTTGTCTCTATTGCAGTACTCTGATCTTGTTTAGTGGGCTCAGTTATCCACTTCTCCGCTGGAAATCTTTCACTCGATGCTAAGCTAGTTTTGATCTCTTCCTGCTGATTCCGAGTGCTGGTTTGCTGTTGTCGATTGAGCTCTGTTCCGCTGCAGGGTCACTGACTCTTCTCATTCCTCTTTTGTCCTTCACTGGTTAGACTGACCCCTCAAGTTGCTACTGCTGCTCGCTACTGACCTTGTGTGTTCTTCACCTCCTTCCACCTGTATTTCAGACCATCCACAGCGTTGTTACAGTGCAGGAGGAGGCCGTTTGTCCCATCATGTCTGTACCAGCTCTCCAAAAGGACATCATGGTTTAGTGCCATACTTGTGCCCTTTCCCCATACCTCTGCTCATTGATTCTACTCAAGTAATCATCTAATGCCCTCTTCAATGTTTCTATTGAACCTGCCTCCCCTATACTTCTAGGCAGTGCATTCCAGACCCAAACCACCCATTATGTAAAGGGTTTTTTTTTCACACCACATCTTAACAAAGCATTACCCTGATTTCTAGTATTATTAGTCCAGTGAAAATGACACTACACAATCATTACCCACCCTCTCATCTACACTGGTCCCCTTGAACTTACTTTTTATTTTTGTTGATTCACTCACATTCACTGTTTTTGGTACTTGGATTTCACTCCTAATGTTTTCCACCTTCCTACAGCTATTGTCTACAGCTGCTCAGCTCTACTGGATACCTAGTTTAACATTCCATTCCTCCCTTGCCCTCTGGTTCCACTGAACAACATTCAGCAATGTGTTCACTGATAGTCTAGCCAGGGGACAGCTCCTGAATTCATTCCATGTCTGGAATCATCTCCAAACCTCGACATTGGTTCAATCAATGCAACAAGCTGGATTGAGTTCATGGATTCATTCCACTACATGACCCTTCAAGCCCTCCAGTTCTTCTCAGGATGTGGTTCTCCTAATCTCTGGCATGCCTCTGTGTTCTGAATTCCTTTCAGCCATTCACTGCCAGTTCAGCAGCTATTCCAGACCAAAGTCCAGTACTTTTATCATTCTCTTACTTTCTTCTCCTTGCTCAAGCCCTTGTCCAATCTTCCTGTCACCCAGTCATGCCATATCTCACCTTTCCCTTTTGGGCACTTTGCATCCCCAATCTATCACTGTTTCTCCAGACACTGTTGCCATTGCTCAAGCCTTGAATCCACCTCTAATAAACCTGCACCTCCTCTGTGAAACTCTACATCCAATGGAGAGCTCAGAGACCAATCCCTTTCCTGTCCTATTAACCCTTTAAACTGCTTTGCCCTCAAACACACCAGTGATTCAACAATTACTGTTTTCTCCCTCAGAATGTATACTCTCTCTCAGACTATCCATTTGCTCATAGCCTCTGGTTCTATCTTTGGCCTAATTTGTATCGTCCCTCTGTTTACAAAGTCTACAGCAATCTAAGCATTATGTTCAGAAGTTCCCTGTCTAAATCCTTCTGCCTCCCACTTTCCTGCCACTTAAAATATTTAGTCATCCATCTCAATTAATATCTCCCTCTTTGACTCAGTGTCCATTTGTGACCTCACTGTGAAGTATTGAATCATACAATCCTACAGTGCAGAAGGAGGCCATTTGGCCCATTGAGTCTGCATTGGTTACAATCCCACCCAGGCCCTATCCCCATAACCTCATATATTTACCCTAGCTATTCCCCCAACACTAGGGGGCAATTTAGCATGGCTAATCCACCTAACCCACATATCTTTGAACTGTGAGAGGAAACCGGAGCACCCGGAGGAAACCCAGGCAAACATGGGGAGAACATGCAAATTTCACACAGACAGGGACTTAAGCTGGGATTCAAACACGGGTCCCTGGCGTTGTGAGGCAACAGTGCTAACCATTGTGCCGCCCAACATTGCATATTTCTATTTTAAATGCTATATGTAAACGCAAGATCTTATGTCTTAACTTAAAGACTGGTGACAAGGTTTTCAACTTTTTGAGTCTGAATCAATGGAGTTGATAACACAGTTTTGTAGCAATGGCCAATCTGAATCACAAGGTTTGCTTTGTGAACAGGCCATTAATTGAAAATCTTCCATGTGCTAATGACATCATCATTTATTTGACAACAGTCTGCATCAGCTAATTGACATTAACAGATACAGTTATTAAACTCAGGAAACATCAGCATGTTTGCTACTTCAACCATTTATGTTGATAGACTGTCAGGTTTAATAAAATTTCAGTGACATAATATTCAGCCAACATAATGGCAGCAGAGAACATTATTTGCTCTATTCCCAAAGGCAAATAAGCAACCTTTCTATCATAAAGTCTAAAGGTGTGGGCTTAGGTGGATTGGCCATGCTAAATAATCCCTTAGTGTCAGGGGGACTAGCTAGGGTAAATGCACGGAGTTGTGGGGGTAGGGCCTGGATGGGATTGGGGTCAGTGCAGACTCGATGGGTTGAATGGCCTCCTTCTGCACTGTAGGATTCTATGATTCTATGATTAGACAAAAACGTTAGTGCTCAGCCCACGACCAGCCATCACAAGAAAAGCCACACGCACATGTTTAACATCAAACATTATTGTTAGGTTTTGGTGAAGGATTGTCTATCTGGTGAATAACCAATAACACCAGGAATTTTTCAGGGCATGATCTCCTAACTGTGGAGAGTTAGGTAATATGAGAAGACAATATGAGTTAGATATAAGAACCAATGGCTTGTTTTCCTTGCTGGAAATGCAAACATTGGACATTTGGTAAGGGCAGGAATGAAATAAGAATTGAAGATGCTGGAGGTTCTCAGCTGGCCTGGCATTCTCTGCAGAGAGGCAACAGCAGATCTGACATTTTAGGTCCATCAGGATTGGGATTGTCTGTAATAGCCCCACTGTCACTGTGGCAACTCATAAATAATTGTCACTGGAAGGAAGTACCAAAGGAAAGTAGGACTGTGCCACAGCTTTGAATTTAGACCTCGGCAAGGGCAGTCAGATAAGATCATCAACACATCCTTAACCAGTGGTAAACCCCATGGCTTCAGTATATGCGCTGCCTACATGGTACATTGCAGCAAGTCACAAAGGCAATTCAGCACCTCCGCTCAAAATCATGATCTCTACTACCTAGAATAGCGGTCTCCAAACTCCGATCCGGATGTGACCCACTGCAGGCCAGATGTGGCCCGCAGGCTGTAGTTTGGAGACTCCTGACCTAGAAGGACAGGTATAGCTGGAGTATCGGAACACCTTCAGTTCCAAATTCCCCACAAAGTCATACATCATTACTCTGACAATGTGAAGTTTGTACGGCAGAGTTGAGCAATACTCAAGAGCAAGAGACATTAGTGGATGTCATATATAGACCGCTAAACTGCAGTGGTGATGTTGGGAATGGCATTAAACACAAAATCAGAGATGCATGTGATAAGGGAATATCGGTGATCATGAGTGATTTCAATCTGCACATAGATTGGGCAAATCCGATTAGCCACAGTGACATAGAGGTGAAATTCCTGGAGTATGTACAGGATGGTTTGCTTGACCAATATGTGGAGGAACCAACTAGACAGCAGGCCACCTTAGACTGAGTACTCTTTAATGAGAAGGGAATCATTGCCAATCAAACTGTGTGAGGTCCCTTGGGGATGAACGACCATAACATGATATAATTTTTTTCTCAAGATGGACAGTGAAGTAGTTGATAAAGAGACTAGGGTGCTGAATCTTAGTAAAGGAAACTATAAAGGTACGAGACATGAGTTGGCCTTGATAGATTGGGGAAATTGGGAAAATTGATGGGATTGAAGGTGGATAAATCCTCAGCGCCTGATAACCTACATCCCAGAGTACTCAAGGAAGTGGGCCTAGAAATAATGGGTGCATTAGTGGTCATCTTTCAGGATTCAATAGACTCTGGAACTGTCCCTGCAGAGTGCCCCTTCAATATTCAAAAAGGAAGGTAGAGAGAAAACGGGGAAGTATAGACTAGTAAGCTTAACATCGGTAGCGGAAAAAATAAATCCATTATCAAGGGACTTTATTGCGGAGCATTTAGAAAGCAGAAGCAGCATCAGACAGAGTCCGCATGGATTTATGAGTCAAAGCGATGGCATTATAGGAGTATCTACATCTCATGGATTGCAGTGGTTCCAAAGGTGGCAGAGCACCACTTTGTCAAAGGTAATCATGGAACCCTACAGTGCAGAAAGAGGCCCTTCGGCCCATCGAGTCTGCACTGACCACAATCCCACCCAGGCCTACCCCCATATCCCGACATATTTTACCTGCTAATCCCTCTAACCTAAGCATCCTAGTACACTAAGGGGCAATTTTAGCATGGCCAATCAACCTAACCCGCACATCTTTGGATGGGTATGTATGGTCTTATCAGTAATGCCCACATTATAAGGAACAATTTAAAAATAGAGCACCCCCCCCCCAGTACACATTATCAATGCCGATGTCAGAAATTCTTAAGGATCTTTCCAAATGACATTTCAGTACAGAATTTTGCACTATTTTATGCTGCAGGTCTTCAGCCACTTGGAACTGGTTGAAAGGATATAAACTCATTTCACTTATGTACCTTAAAGTTGACAGGTTGTCTTCCTAACGCTTTAGTCACTGTATGCTTCCTTGAGTGATTTTATCTGAAATAGTTTCAGATGGTTAATTTCCTGGGAGAATTTTTACTTAAAGAACAGAATAAAAAATGAAAGTCTTGCACTTTAGAGCACCTTTCACCTTCACTAGGTGTGCCGAAGCGCTTTACAGCTAATGAAATGTAAGTCACTGTTGTAACATAGGAACTGCAGCAGATAACATGCTCCCTCAGCAAGTTCCGCATGCAAAAATGTGATAAAGATAAGAAAACCTGTTTTTTTGTGATGTTGATTGATAAAGATAGCCTAGGATATAGGAGTTATGAGCAGAAGTAGGCAATTTAGCTCTTCAAGCTTGCTCCATCATTCAATCAGACCATGGCTGATCACTTCCTGGTCTCAAATCCACCTCCCTACCTGTTCCCCTTATCCCTTTAACTTATTTTTTAAAAATCAGAAATGTATCTATCTCCTTCTTGAAACCATTTAATGATTCAGACTCCACCAGGCTGGAACAGTGCGTTCCACAAATTCACCACCTCACCTCAGTTTTAAACCTACTGCCTCTCAGCCAGTACCCATGACCTCTTGTTCTAGATTGCCTCACGAGGGGGAACATTTGGCCTATGTTTATTCTAACAATCCCCATTAGTATTTTATATACCTTGATCACATCCTTCTAAACTCCAGTGAGTGTAAGCCCAAACTATTTAATCTCTCCTGATACGTCAACCATTTCATTCCTGAATCAATCTGGTGAATATCCAGTGAACTGCCTCCAATGCCACCAATCCTTCCTCAAATAAGGAGGCCAAAACTTGACAAAATACTCCAGATGTAGTCTTACCAACACTCTATATAATTGCCAACAGCACTTCTCTAATTCTATACTCCTCTTTTTGCAATAAATGCTAACATTCCATTTGCATTTTTTATTAAATGATGTATCTGGACACCAGGAATAGTTTTCCTGCCCTTTTTTAAAATTGTGCCACAGGATGACACTGAGAGGGCAAGTGGGGGTCTCAGTTTAACATTCTCATTTGACAGTGCATCACTCCCTCAGTGCTACACTGGAGTGTCAGTGTAGCTTCTCACAATCAGATCCAGGACAGTTTTCTGACTCAGAGTCAATTGTGCTACTAACTGAACCACAGCTAATATTAAAACTATCAAATCTATGTTTAAAAGGAAGGTAATTCCATATATTTACTTAGAGATCATTCCCAATTATTTCTTGCTAGATTATCATCTGCAGAGTAATATTACCGTATATTCACCACAAAATGTGTCAAGTTACTGCTAATAGTGACACTACACGTCCAGTGGGAACTGCAATTTGGCAAATTCCATGTCATTTTAAAAGAAAAACTTTAATTAATTTTTACCAACAGACTAATTTAACAATTAGGACAATTACTCTGCAGTGGCCAGTATTTTATAAGGTAGAATTGGCCTTTTTCTCTCTTCCACATATTAAACATGCTGTTAAAATCACATTGAATGCAAGGTACCTCCAGCTGGCATACAATATAATTTACTTTTTGGCAGAACATTAATTTGCTATAAAATGAAATATTGTACATAATTGTGCTTTGATGATACAATACTTGATGCAATATCTTTTCTCACATTATGCAACAATTTTTTTTTCTATTTAGTTGGCTTCAGCCTAGTCACAGTAAGAAGTCTCACAACACCAGATTAAAGTCCAAGGGGTTTATTTGGCAGCACAAGCTTTCGGAGTCTCACTCCTTCATCAGGTGAGTGAGGACTTGTGTTCACAAACAGGGCATATACAAACACAAACCTGTTTGTGAACACAAGTTTGCAATCACCTGATGAAGGAGTGAGACTCCAAAGATTTGTGCTGCCAAATAAACCTGTTGGATTTTAACCTGGTGTTGTGAGACTTCTTACTGTGATTACACCAGCCCAACGCCAACATCTCCACATTTCAGCCAAGACACCAGTCAAACTATGTGGCAAGGTCTGATTTTGTTATCAATGTCCACTCATGTACCTCATACTCATAAAAACTCCTCCATGATCTGATTTCCTTCTGTCCTGATCTCTCCGGTGTCCATGATCCATCCTGGTCCCTCACAGATGTGTTCCTTGATTGTCAAGGCACGGTGGAACAGTAGTTTGCACTGCTGCCTCACAGTGCCAGAGCCAGTTCAATTCTACTTAGGATCACTGTCCATGTGGAATTTGCACATTTCCCCCATGTCTGTGTGGGTTTCTAAGACTAAAGAAATTTGGCTATGACTCCCACCAACTTTAATGACTGCACCATAGAAAACATTCTTTCTGGTTGTATCATAATTTGGTATGGTTCCTGCTCTGCCCAAGGCCACAAGAAACTACAAAAGTTCATGAATGAATTCTAGTCCATCATGCAAACCAGCTTCCCATCCAATGACTCTGTCTACACTTCCCATTGCCTTGGAAAAGCAGCCAGCATAATTAAGGACCTCACACACCGCAGACATACTCTCTTCCACCTTCTTCCGATGGGAAAAAGATACAAAAGTCTGAGGTCACGTACCAACTGACTCAAGGACAGCTTCTTCCCTGCTGCCATCAAGATTTTGAATGGACCTACCTCGCACTCAGTTGATTTTTTCTACATCCTAGCTGTGACTGTAACACTACATTCTGCACTCTCCTTTCCTTCTCTATGCTTTGTCTGTATAGCATGCCAGAAACAATACTTTTCATGTATACCAATACATGTGACAATAAATCAAATCATATCAAATCAAATCTTCCAGGTACTCTGGTTTCCACCCACAGTCTAAAGACGTGCAAGTTAGATGGATTGGCCATGTTAAATTTCCTCTTAGTGTCCCAAAATGTGTAGGTTAGATGGAATAGACATAGTTAACGTGTGAGATAATGGGGATAGGGAAGTGGAGGGGGCCCGGGTAAGATATTCTATAAGAGAATTGGTGCAGTCTCAATGGGCTGAATGGCGTCCTTCTGCCTTGTAAGGATTCTATGACTTCTATATCACAATATCTTTGCTCCCTTCACTTGCTTAAGGGCTGCCCATACATTCACCAGCCAGCCAGCCTCTCAATTCTATTGGGAGATGAATATTAAAAACTTTTCTGTTTCCCAACTGACCAACTGCACCACCCAATTCCACTGCACCACCCTACCACCCCTCCATCCAGTCTCCACTTCCTCTCTCATCCCCATAAAGATTGGCAACAATGCCCTAAGTTGTGGCTTGCAGATGAGAGGTTTAACCAGTTTTCCAAAGATAGCCTCCAATTGCTAATCTATGTCAGAGCTTAGGTTCCTATTTTAAACATTTTGAATTTTGGCTATTTTTGCTTTGAAGAATTGGGTATCTGAACAAGCGACTCAACCTGCCATCCCCATTGAACAATTTAGCTACTAGTGACGCCAATGAGCAGAGCCCTTGTTGATGAATGGACTGGCAATTTAATACTAAAATCTACCTGACAACATAAGGAAAATATGTATTTTATATTTTAACAGGAAAATGAACTCTTCACAGATTTATAAAATCATAACATTGCAGGTGAGTTTGCCTCAGTAAAGCTGGGTCCTGGGTACATTACTGCTGTCGCCATGGTTACTACAGATAATCGTTTAAGATACCAGGCTTAATATGCAATGCTTTTACAAGAGGTATAGAGAACTGCCACCCTCACTCTAACACATGATTCAGTACAACTTCTTAAATTAAAAATTTAGGTTTTATTGTACTTTCCTGAGATTTTATTTATTTCTTACAATCTTTAAGGACCCTTCTCTGCCATTGGGAGTGATTGTCATGAACACAAATCCCATTATGGTCGGAAACTCTCATGAAAGGGCCACAACGGGATTTGCCCTGGGGAGATCTCAGAATGAGTGCTATATAAACGCAAGTTTTGTTTTGAAATGCAAATTCTGACACTGTTGACCACACCATCAAACAACAAAGAACAAAGAAAATGACAGCACAGGAACTGGCCCTTCGCCACTGCCCCCCCCCCACCCCCGCACCAAGACTGCACTGACCAAGCTGCCGACTTAACTAAAACTAAAATATCCTCTTACGATGATTTTCTTTCTTTGTTCAATGTGTGATTTGCCATTCTTACCTATCTAAGTGTAGTCAGAAAATCACCTACAATGACTCTCTTCACACTCTCACTACAGAACGTTCTGAGGATTTATTCTTGGTCCAACATTCCACATATATTGGTGCACAGTAATTCTGGTAAAAATTGCATAGATCATTCACGAACTGTCTCGTTTAAGATAACAAATGTGTTCAGTTGCGCTAAATAGTTTAATCACCAAGCATTGGATTGAACAGACCGAGTGCAACAAAACAATATTGGAGGGGACGTTAGTTGGGTTTCTTCAATTTCTGATCTCCATTGAATCCCTCAGTGAGATCATTCCAAATATAACAGGTTTCGCATAAATAGCAATGGCACTCACCACCATTTGCTTGGATCACTCTACTGAGTTTACAGAAATGAGGCCTGAGTGAGATTGTGATCAGTATAGATTCAAGGGGCCAAATGGTCTCCTTCTGTATTGTAGGGATTCTATGATTCTATGACTCTGATTTGCCATACTGCATGTCCAATGTCCAATATTGGATAAACAAAAATTCTATAAGTTTAAAAAAGTTTATTTATTAGTCACAAGACTTACATTAATACTACAATGAAGTTATTTGACTAAATATTGGAAAGACTAGAGTCATTGTCTGGAATTTTACTGCCTCTTCTGCCCTAGAATTGGGGCGGGTGAGCCTCACATAATGGCATTCTCCATTGACCTCAGGCGCAATCTTACCAGCCTCAGGCAAGCAAGGCGGTAAAATTCCAGCAATTGTCTTTAGTCCATGCCAGAACCACCATCGCCTGTCCATTTCCATTCCTCATAACTATCTTAAGCTGAGTAAAACCATTTGCAATCTTGGGGTGGTGATTGGCCCAAGTTGAGTTTCCAACCACATTTCCATACCATTACCAAGGTGCCTACTTCCATCTTCACATCATTGCTTGACTCTGACCTTCCCTGAGCTCATCTGCGGCTGAAGTCATCACCAATTTTCTGGCCTTGTCTATTCGAAAACTCCCATAGCCAACTTCCCCTTTTCATAAACTTGTCCTCAGCCAAGGCTGTGCTGTGCAGATTTTAACACACTCTGAATCTTATTCACCCATCACTTTTGTGCTGCCTAACCTTCACTGGCTCCTTGTCCAACAATTTGAATTTTAAATCTCATCCTTGTTTTTAAATCCCTCCATAGCCTCATCAATCCCTATCTGAGTTAGGGTTTTCCAACCCTACAAGCCTTTGTGACCTCTGTGTTCCACCAATTCTGGCCTCCATTATATGAATCACTCCACAACTGGCAGCCATGCTTCCTGCTTCCATGGCTTTAAAGTTCTGGAATTCTTTCTCTAAAGCTCTCATTTTTCTGCCCCTTTTGCCTCTTTTAAAATGTTGCTCTTTGATCATGCTTTGTGTCATAGTCCTTGAATTCCCCTTTTATGTATTAGTGTCAAAAATATTTTTATTGATATCGCTCAAGCTTCTTGGGATATTTTACTACATCGAATACAAGTGTAAGTTGTTCTTAAATGTTAATTATGTCAACATCCATAATTAGTTGTTTTATGCAAAATCATACACCTTTCTATGTTCTCAGATCTCATAGAATTAGAATAAGAATATCTTGGTCACTAAGGTGGATTTCTACTTGTACCGAGCATCTAGTACTTGTACCGCTGCACTAACACAATGTGCTGTGGAGTGATAAGATGTAGACTTATGTGTATGTGATGAATCCCCCGGGTCTTGGAAACATTATCAGGGGAAGTGACAATAAACATTGCCTAACACTCATCAAGAAACACAAGCAGAACTGGCAGACAAGTCAATGTTTAGGCCATTTTTCTTGCATAATACAGAAGAGGAGAGTGGCAAATTTAACATCTAAGTTGGTAGATGATATGAATGTTAAAAGTGCATTTCTGAACATAGATTATGTAAGAATACTTCCAGAATTGAAAATGTTGTGGAGGGAAGATGTTTTCCAGACAGACAAACGTTCAATCGGCATACAGATTATCCATTAACATTTCCCTAGATGGCTTACCTTTCTGCATTTGCTGTGAATTTCATAATAGAACAAACATTGTTGAAGGAAGGACAGCTAACATGACAGCAGTCAACTTTGATCCTCCCGTCTATTTTAAGCTATGCCAAAGGGACTCCTCCTTTCTTTCCGTTTAGAATATAAAACACAGATCAGTTGCAAAATGGTGTAAAGGTACTGACAATTTAATAGAGAGACAAGTTTAACACAATAATAACTAGAAACTCCACAGCTTTGAGAGGGAAAGTGGCAAGGGACTTGATGGGAATGGCGCAAGACGAGAAAGAGGGTGGGAGAAACAGGGGACAAGTAGGAAAGAGAAAAAAATAGAAAATGTGAAAGTGAGGACAGAAATCTACCGTGTGGTATTTCAACTGAGATTAGTACCATCACTCAGAAGGCTCAGGGGAATGGCTAGTGTCATAAATATAGATGGAAGTATCATACTGGCCAACTAGAACTGGTCTTCATAGACTGGGTTGAACACAGGGAGTGTTAAGTTGAATATATACTGCACTATTCCTGACTTGGGAATTAAAACATTCCCAACTGTGCAAACGATGAAACTAGTTTGAGCAGGTCTGTAACAACTCAAATTCATCATGCCTACAGCAGCTGAAATGATTTCATCCGACCTCAGACTGGATGAGATTTAAACCTAGTGCCCAGAGATAAATTATAGTGTCCTAATGCATTACCACTTAGTCCCACATCAGGAAACCAGCCAATGCTTTGGAAGGTTTATCTGTAGAATTAAAAGACTACCTAACATGTTGTACCTATGATTTCCTCCAACATTAATTTCTTTACTTCTCCAGCAAGGAAGTGGAATTTTATTGTTCATTAACTTAAATGGCAAAGTGTTATTTAGGTACATTGAGCTACCGAGAGATGGTTTTCAAACAGAATCATTTTGAAGTTTAGGCCTCATTTGCATTGCATCATAGGTTGACAGTCAGAACCTTTTTCCCAGAGTTGTAATGTTTAATACTAGCGGGAATGCATTTAAGGTGAGAGGGGGAATGTTCAAAGCAGATGTGAGGGGCTATTCTTTTTACACAGAGAGTGATAGGTGTCTGGAATGCTCTGCCAGGGGTGACAATGAAGGAAGGTATGTTAGGGGCGTTTCAGGGACTTTTAGGTAAGCATATGAATATGCAAGGAATAGAGGGATATGAATCAAGGGCAGGCAGAAGTGATTAGTTTAATCTGGCGTAATGTTTGGCACAACTTCATGGGCCTCAGAACCTATTCCTGTGCTGTACTGTTCTATGTTCCATCAACATTCTGCCAAGCCTCAGTGAGTACTGTCTGGGAGCTCATGGATCTAGAAGGAAAAAAATCTGTTACTTCCACAGTGGAGCCAAGCTAGAAGTGAACTGCATTTTCCAGTGTAAGTGGCAGTTAAGAACATAAGAACGTAAGAAATAGGAGCAGGAGTAGGCCATCTAGCCCTTCGAGCCTGCCCGCCATTCAATAAGATCATGGCTGATCTGAAGTGGATTAGTTCCACTTTCCCGCCTGCTCCCAAACTAAATGTTAAAATAAATGCTCACCCAATGTGAACAGGCTGACCAATGTCTGTCCCATAATATGTAAAAGGTAAATTTAGACCCAAAAAAACCAGAGGATGGGAATTTGCCTGGGGCAAAAAGACTTGAGATATCTTGTCCATTGTCCCAATTAAGCAATGCAGTACACGATGTTCAAGAGGAAACTTGAAGAAATAAACAGTCAACAAGGCGACACAGAGAAGTTCACCAAGCGCAAATGCACTCAGACTGAACATTTCCCACACCACCTTGTAAACTGCTGGGTCATTTAATAGTCCCATTTATCATGAAGACTTGGCGTACTGCCTGATACATAGATGTTGCTTTGATAAAAATGGTTCAGTGTCAACAGACCAAAAGTGTAGTTAAATACACATAAAATCTATCCACAGAGAGAAAGTCAGGAGAAAGAGCATGTGCATTTTGCTTTGCCACTTGGGTGGTTACACCTGGTGACAAATAAAAATGGTGGAAATATTTCTAAAGGAACATCTTCACTTCTAAAAGCATGCTTTGCAAGAAATATTGAAATATTAAAAAGAAATCTTCTTGCATTAATTGTCTCTGTACACAACAAATAGAGAAAATCATTCCCATTAATGTTCCAACGTTGCATTTTCCAGAATGTACTCTTGCAGTGGTTCCCAAACGTTTTGGTCGCATACCTTTATTCACATTTACCATGCTTTTGAGTACGTTTTCAGACCGTTTTTATTTTAAACTACTCCTCCAATGACCACACATTTGGTGAACCATCATGCTTTCACATTACAGAGGAGCAAATGTCTACAATAATGATAAGATTTTACTTACCAATAATATTGTGAATGAGCTTGTTTAACGGAGCATAAGCTTGGGACGAATGGGTGAAAATTTCAGCGGCAAACTTTTCAAAGCACATAGAGTGACAATACTTTGATTTCATTCCAGTGAGTGCCAAAAATCCTCTTTCATATATTACATTGTGGCAAATGACATCAAAGCCTTGACAGCTCTGTCTGACAGCAGTGGATAGTCTGCCTGCATTTTAGGTCCAGCAATCTGCCAGCTGCATTTGCTGGAACTCAGTCTTGAGTGGGTCATTAGTTGCCATGTCAAAGAGATTCTCTTATTCTTTTACAGTCAGCTCTACTTGTGACATAGGAATTGCAGGAATAATTGAGAAAGGATAGTGGACCCAGTTCTTCGTGTTGTCTGTTGGGGAAAAAAAGGAACTACATTACTGCTGTGCCAGTTCTGTGATATGTTACTTGATGTCACCTTTAATGCAATCCTGCAATTTAGCTCATTTATCCTCCAGAATCCGTGCAAGGTTGGAAATATTTCATTGTTGTTTGCCTCCACGCAACAATCCAAATTTCAGTTTTTTAATCATGGCCTCAATTTTGCATTGAATACTTAACATAAGAAAACAAAAACTAGGAGCAGGGGTAGGCCATTCAATCAGATCATGGCTGATCTTTTCGTGGACTCAGCTCCACTTACCCATCCGCAAAATAAACTCCTAATGCGTCGGCCAGGAATCAAACCTGGGTCAACTGCTTGGAAGGCAGCTACGCTCACCACTATACCACTATCATTCATTCCTAGCCTGTGGAATCCTATGTTTAGATCATGTAGGCAAGAGAAAATATGTGACAAGTAGCCCAGACGTGAGAGTGGGCAGTGTCATGCAGATGTGCAGAGAAAGGGTATAGATGACCTGTGGAGAATAATTTCACCTTGGAATGCAGGTCAAAGAACCTGTTCAACACTTTGCCATAAGTTAGCCAGCGCACGTCCATGTGGAACAACAGGCTGAGGTGTTCACTTCGTATTTTATTACATAGAGATGAGAAGATATATGTATTCAGGTGATGAGCTTTTATAACCATTAATCTTCTTGTGACACTGCTGCCAGGTGCCCCTGACTTCCTGGCCATCTGCTCCCAATGCTTTAGGAGAATGTTTCTTGAGGGCCTTTTGGACAACGGCATATCCTCTTGTTTCCTTCTCCCGTTAAGGCACCCCAAGCTGCAGTCATGTTTTTCTGCTTTTTCTCAGCTTTAATTCACCCTCATATGGCACCAATCAGTTTTAAGGTATTGGTGGCATGGTGGCACAGTGGTTAGCGCTGCTGTCTCACATTGCCAGGGATCCAGGTGCAATTCCGACCTTGGATCACTGTCTGTGTGGAGTTTGCACACTCTCCCTGTGTCTATGTGTTTCCTCCAGATGCTCAGATTTCCTCCGACACTCCAAAGATGTGCTGGATTAGGTAGATTGGCCATGCTAAATTGTCCACTATTATCAGGGGGGATTAGCAAGGTGAATGACGGTTACGGGAACAGGGCCTTGGTGGGATTGTGGACAGTACAGACTCGATGGGTTAAATTGCCTCCTTCTGTACCGTAGGGATTCTATGACTCTAAGATACCATTATTTTGTATGATGAGTAAGATGTAGATGACTTGGACATGAACCTCTTGCTTCCTACCTCACTCAACCTTATCCTATCCCAATCTTTCCCTTCAGACTCCTAGCTTTGAGGCATTCAAGAACGCTATCCAACCAGCCACAGTTAACCATTCTCCAAGCGTTGTCCAGCACTCCCCTGAAGTTGGCAGGCATGTTCTTCATGGTAAGGGCCTCCCTGGGTATGCTGAAATGCACCCACATTGTCATTGGAATGACTGTGTTCATATATGTTATCACCTCAATGTATCTCCCTGTCATTGACTTAGTTCCATTGGTGCAAATTCCAACACATTTTTACCATGAAATTCCATGTCCAGTCATGAAGCTGTCGAACGACCAGAACATTTCCTCACATGCTGTTCGGTTAAGTAATGGTTTGAAAAGTAAAATGTCCGTTCTTATTGCCTCTTTATATATATAGTTTGTGTAAACAAAGAGATGAGGCACATTTGCCGCATCTGTAGACCTATCCAATTGCAGAGCAAAAGTGGCCGGTAATTAAGTGATTTAATAAATGAGTCAAAACACCATTGACCTTATCAGCAATGCACTAGTTCAAAATATTATCTGACAATGGTACAATTTGAATGGCTTTTCAATAATTCAACTTTGCCTGTGAAACACTTTGGGGTGTCCAGAATGTGCACCTGGAATTTGGGAAGTTGCCAAAATATATAATGAAAATACAGTTATATGGTGTTGCAATTAAGAGAACAAGGAAGAAAATGGAATTAATTTATCTTTCAAAATTGTTATAGAATGAAAAAAAATGGTTGTAATGGAGACCACTGCAACTTTTAAGGGAAGATTAGACGAACATTTGAACCAAACAATGAAGAGAGAGTTGATTGTGTTATTATAATGATATAAAACCTTAGACTTATTTACTGTAAAAGATACAAGGCATCAATCAGGTATAAGGTATTAGGGAAACATACAGTGGGTTCATTTATTAAGACTAAGCACATGAGAACAGGTAATCATAAGTACAAAGCCTGAAGGCATCCGAGCTGTGTGTATGTGCTCTGCACAACACAAAAGTGAAACTAAGACTGGGTCGCAGCACGTATTTCTCTTCTAGAGATGTCATGCGGATATCCCTTAAAGGCTAATTACAACAAACTGGGCAAAAGGATTATTTGGAACTGGCCTATCAATAAGCTAGTACAGACAACGATTCATCATGTGGCCTCCTGTGCTATGAATGTCTATTGCTCTGTACAGTGTATCAGCTTTAGAAATAATGGCCGGAATTCTCTGGCCGTCCATGCTCTGTCGCCGTTGTAAGCAAAGACGGAGAATTTGGCACTCAGTCAAATCTCCATTTCCTGCAGCTGGACCAGTGGATCGTGTTGGCGTGAATGGCCAGAAAATTCCAACCAATTTATACCATGTTTCTAATATTGATCTCAACAAATGTTCTCATCAAATTTGTGTCTAATTGTTTTCCAAAAGATAGATTTCATCGAAGCACTCCAGATAAAAATCTAAAAAGCATTCTAAAATATTACTTACAAGTTTCAGGTATAAAATAAAACTCAGCTAACTTCTATAGTTCCAACTAATCATTCTGCTTCATGTGAACTGCAATTATTTTGGGATAAGAATTATTTCCATCATAATAATAGATAGGATGCATTCAAAAAGAATGTACTCCCAGTGTCATTATGCTTAGCAGAGTAATTGTTCCTCCCTTCATAGATAATTAACCTCTTATGTAATTATACCAGTGACACACTGAACACTTTCAAGCTCAAATATTGCTGTTTGACAAAATCGACCCTTCTATCTAATTTCCCCTTCAAACTAGCTCATTCGTGTCATCAATCTGCTGAGCAACTTTAAGGGCTAAAAATTAATTTGCATTGTTAATCTGGTGCAGGGGTTGCACCTTGCAACTTGCTCATGCTGCTTCAAGTAAAGTATAGGGTTAATCATCTGCCACACTGCTGGCTACTTCTTCACTCAACAAGAGGTCAGGCAGTCTTTGTTGATAGTGCCAGCCTTCCACTCTTAAAGACAGTCTGTCCCTCTTCAAGGGAAGTTGGGCTAAATGACAAGAGCCTACTGCTGAATACTGTGGCTGTAATTCAAATAGAGCAGCAAGGAAGAAAAAGAGCTCTAGTTCCCTGACTGCAGCATGGGGTGCCTTATTGGGAGAAGGAAACAAGAGGAGATGACCTTGTCCACAAGGGTCCGTAAGGCTCTCAAAAAACATCCTCCAAAAACATTGGGAGAAATGGCTGGGAAGTTGGGGGCACCTGGCAGCAGTGCTACAAGAAGATTAATGACCATGTGCACTGGGGGTCCAGATCAGTCAGTGTATTTCCCACCCACTGCTCTGCCAGCCTCTAGCCTGTTCAATACACTGCACATCAATCATTGTCCAGCACCAGTCCCTGGTATTCAAGATATGTCTGTCACACTCAGATACCCCACATCAGCCTTACGCTTCTACCAATAAGGCCAGCCTCACATCCACCTCTCGCTGTCTTCACATAACTTCAGCTATTCAGCTCTGGTAGGCACTTCACCCCAACACGCTGCCAATCACTGAGGCTCTTCCCTCTCCCCTGAGAGGAGGTGACAACCAACCAAAGGAAGCAGAGTAGAGATAAGAGCAAAGTAGAACAGAGTAAAGACAAGGATATCTGCATTTCCTCAGTCTTATAGAGGAGATTGCCTTTCGCATAAGGGAATTTCTGTGATGGAGCCTCTGGCATTCAGCATTGCTGAGAACAGCAGTGTTTTTTCACACCTTCTCAGCTTTAAGTACATCTTCATATCATTATTTTGTATGTTGAGCAAGCTACAGATGATGTGGACATGGACCTCTTGCTTCCCACCTCACCCAACCTTCTTTTGTTGACATTGAGGGAGAGATTATTGTTGCTGCACCAGTTCGCCAAATTTGCTATCTCATTCCTTACTCAGTCTCGTCATTGTTTGAGATCCGACCCACTTACGGTAGTGTCATCAGCAAATCTGAAAATCGAATTAGAGGGGAATTTGGCCGCAAAGACATAGGTGTATAAGGAGTATAGTAGGGGGCTGAGAGCACAACCTTGTGGGGCACCGGTGTTGAGGAAGATCATGGAAGAGCTGTTGTTGCTTATCCTTACTGATTGTGGTCTGTGAGTTAGGAAGTCCCAATCACAGAGGGAGGTGCCGAGGACGAGGCCACAGAGTTTGGAGTCTTGTGGGAATAATAGTGTTGAAGACTGATCTGTAGTCAACAAATAGGCGTCTGACAAAGGCGTGCTTGTTATCTGTTCCAGGTTTGAATGCAGAGCCAGGGAAATAGTGTCTGCTGTGGACTTGTTGCGGCAGTGGGCAAACTGTAGTGGAACTACTATTCCATTTGGAACCAGTTGGAACTGGGCATAAGTGTGCTGAGACCAGGAAAGGATTAATGGATAGTTTGAGTACCGGCTTGCTGGAGAGGAAGGTTGCTGCCCAGTCCTGCTACAAGGTACATAGATAAAGATTTTGACTGAATGGCTTATGGAAGAAAATTGATGGGCGTGCACACTGAGACACTGGAGGCCCGACAGACAGCCAGCTGTCACTGTCAGAGAGCATGGAGCAGTCCGTCCATGCTAGCAGGACAGCTTTCCTTCTCTGCAGCGTCTGCTCCATCTCAGCTGTTGTGTTGTGAACCCAGAGGCACTGCCACTGCAGTTGCCATACCTGCTGCATGCACCCTTTGTGTGGACAGGTCACCGATTCCTCTGTCATTACTCCTGCCACCTCAAGGAACTCATCGCAACACCTCTAAAAACACCCCAGAGTTCGTTCAAACATTTTTCAATCTCAGAGGTTCTTCTAAATGACCTTACCTGCAAGATGGGTGCCTAATCCTTTAAGCAATGCAAATTTATGGCGTCTCTTATAAGTAAGGTATAAATTCATTGAATGGACCCATATGATCCAAATGGGGACAATAGACATCACATCAGCAAATAGGGTGACATGACATCATGATACCACCAGTTCAGTTGCTGGCAGCGCTCACTGTAAAGGTAAAAGTTGCCACAATCAGAGATGACCACAGGCTGTTCTCCCCTTTGAGCTCACTGGAGATGCCTGCACGAATGCTCTTCTCACCCTGGGAAGGGTGAACTTCTGTTCCCAATTTCATGCCCAATTTCATTCCCACAATTTACACAACTGTGCCACCAGGTAACACGGTGGCACAGTGGTTAGCACTGCTGCCTCACAACACCAGGAGCCCGGGTTCAATTTCCAGATTGTGTCACTGCCTGTGTGGAGTTTGCACATTCTCCCTGTATTTTGTGTGGGTCTCATCCGAGTGCTCCAGTTTCTTCCCACTGTCCAAATATGTGTGGGTTAGGTGGATTGGCTATGCTAAATTGACCCTTAGTATCAGGGGGACTAGCTAGGGTAAATACATGGGGTTGTGGGGACTGTAGCTTGTGCACGCTCGACAGACCGAATTCCCTCCTTCTGCACTGGAGGATTCTATGAATTGCACTTTGCTCACTCAGAATCCTCTGAGTTGAGCTGCAACATTAACAGAGCAGCAATCAGCAAGTTTGTTAAAAAATCTTCAAGTCTCCCGGCAAGGGAAAGATGAAGGGGTGTCACCTAACTGGATGAAAAGGTTTTAAGTAGCTGAGAGAAATCATTCCTGATATGTGGTAAGACTGATCCTCTGGAGAGGTTTTTTTTTTGCTTGAAGTACCAGGAAGAAATTTCATGGAATTTTCCTTTTTGACAGTTTCATCTGTGACAATGTACGATGAAGTTGGATAAATTGAGAAAAAGCTGCAACAATTCAAATTATACATCATGTTTTGCAAGAAGTGAACTGAAAATGCTAAATTGACTTTTTTTTCATTCTGTATTCTGTATTACCATTTGTGTGACATGCTTGGGTTGATAAATGGCGAGTAACATTTGCGACACACAAGTACCAGACAATGACAATCTCCAATGAGAGAAAATGTCATCATTCCCCTTGCCATTCAATGGCAGTGCCATCACTGAATCCCCCACTGTCAATATCCTGGGGGATACCAATGACCTGAAACTTAATTGACTCAACCCATGAATAATGTGGCTACCAGAGCGGATCAGAAACTCGAAATTCTCAAAGCGTATCCAAAATCTGCAAGGCACAAATCAGGAGTGTGATGGAATATTCTCCACTTGTCTGAATGAATGTAGCTCCAACATAAAGTTTGACATCATCCAGGACAAAGCAGCCTGTTTGATTTAGCACCCCCCTCCACAGCCTTAGCCATTTATTCCCCCTACCACTAATGCACCATTACTACAGTGTGTAGAACAAGAAGAGTAAAGAAAATTACGGCTCAATAACAGGCCCTTCAGCCTTCCAAGCCTGTATCGACCATGCTCCCCTTGTGAAATAAAATCTCGTTCCCTTCCAGGGACCATAGCCCTCTATTCCCATCTTATTCATGTATTTGACCAGATGCCCCCTAAAGTCACTATTGTATCTGCTTCCACTACTATATCCAAAATGCAAGCAGGAACTCACCGGGACTCCTTTAAATGCATCTTTTAAACCCTCAAACCCAATGGCCCTAGAAGGACAAGGGCAGCATATGCATGGAAACACCACCACCAAGCCACTTACCATCCTAACTTGGAAATATGTCACAGTTCCTTTACTGTCACCAAACCAAAATGCTGGAACTTCTTTCCTAACAGTATTATTGGTGTATCCGCACCAAGATAGACTTCAATGGTTGAAGAAGGAAGCTCACCACCACCTTCTTAGGGCAATAAAGGATGGGCAATTTATGTGAGCCTTACCAATGAGGTCCACATCACATAACAGGACAAATAAATGATACTACATTCAGAAAATATATTATTATATCTCAAGCAGCAAGTAATCCATTAGTGAATGAATTCAAAGCCATAACCAATATTTTTGAAATTGGAGTTTTATTTATAGTACACAGCATATAGATGTTGACACAGGCAAGCATGTCATACAGAGTATATTCCCTTCATAGAGAAGATATGAACAATTTCCATCTCATCTCCTTGAGTAAGCCAGAGTTGATCAAGTTTAGCAAATGTTACAAAACATAGAAGAGAGGGAATTGTCTTCAGACACATAGGGATCACACATTTACTAGATATGAAAACATTAACAACTATTATCCCATTGGGATGTTAGTGTACCTTTAAGAGTTTTTTTTAACTCATGCTCATAGTCATTGGTGATGTCATTGTTGGGAAGAGAAAAAAAATCAGTGGGCAGGTCAGGTAACAGGGGTTCATTTTCAGTTTCAGCTTGGAGATGCAGGTTTGAGTTTTTAGTTTTAGCAGGGACAACAAGCAAAAAAGAAGTGTTTCTCACTCTCCCGTTATCTTGAAAACCCTGTTGGTTATTTGAAAAAAAGATCTGGTTTTCCTGAAGGGTAAAAATCTGCTGTCGTGGGAGGCTGAACCAGAGTCTCTCTGGTGTTTTGGGAAACTATCCTGTCTTCAGAATGTTCTAAGTCGTAAGAGTATTTCACTGTAGAATTCAACTAATGGCCTCAATTCTGTTATCACGTGAGCAGTCATCTATGCTGTATTGAACCTGTTTGAAGGGCTGTTAATGGAGGTTGGTTTGATTTGAACATTGTAGAAATCTTAGTTAATGGTTATACGTTATCATGATTGTTTGTAATTGATAAAGGTCATTACTAATTTTCTTACCATACATGTTAACTGTATTCTTAAATAAACTTTGTTTGATAAAAACTCCCTAGTGGGTCACTTGAATCATATCTGAAGTGAAACATCTCAAGCTTATCCTAGCCAAATTCAAAATACAAAACTTATGGTTCAGACGGGCTTTGGAGTTTCCAACCTAAACCATAATAGCATACATACTATCCATGTTGCTAATAATGCTAGAAGCTCACCCTGCATCTAGGGCAATAACTAGCACAAGCAGTTACAATTTATTCACTTGTACAAATATTTCAGGCTGCCTTGTATTACTATCCAAAGCAAATGTACATTCCAGTAACAAGCTTGACCAGAATCAATCTCATTTAGAGTTCTTAAACAATCACTTAACTGCCAGGGGAAAGCATGATGTACAGAACTGTATCACATCTCAAAGTAGATTCAACAACTGGAATTTTATCAGCCTTCTGGAGATGGGCTGGGAGATGGGAAAGGTGGGAAAATGGTGGTGGGAGGCATTGGGAGCAAAGCTCAATGTAATCCTGGCATCTGATTCATCGAAGGGGCCTCCCCACAGATTCCCAGGGCAGGGATGTTTGGAGGACTTCCAGAGGCTCTCGAATCCTTGGAGACTCCCCTGGCAGCAACAGCCTCCTTCACACTATATCAATAGTATCATCACTGGAAGATTCACCCCCTCCAAATACAGAGGCATGCCTGGCTGCACCAGCCACCCTCCCCCCACCAGGAGGCAGTGTTCAGGCAGTGCTGGTGGTTGCATGGTGGTGGAGGGAGGGACGCTCCTAGTGGACTACTGTGCACTGGAGGGCCTTTAAAGATGGTACCCCAATCTTCAAAATAAGTTATTGGCGGCGTAGGCTCCAATGTGATGTTGTGGGGGACCCGTCCCTTGCTGTATTTTTTTCTAAATCCAGGACCGGACAGCGAAGTAAGCCGCTGTTGATGCCAAGAATTTCAACATCGCTTTTCCTGTCCACTATCGGCCTTTGCCGATATCCGGGAAAACTTCGCCTCATATGTTCATCACCTTTATATTGTACACCAGAAATAGAAATCTCTGTCTGATGATTTAAGAGCATTCCAGAAAGAACATGGAGAGCATACATCCTACACATCCTCTAAGAGAGCTGAGAACTTAGTTAGAGATTGACAGTGCCAGCACAAGTGACTGAAACGGAGGGAAAGTAGGATATATGAATAGTTTAATGAGTAGAATAAAAGACTTGAAGAATGATGCAGTGTAAAGAGTTAATAGCTATTTTGCGAATAGCTCATGTGCATCACCAGTAAGGTCAGATCATGTGTCTCTATAACTCAGGAAGAAATGCCTCTTGTGTTTATCGATCTGTGCACATAGTTGTCAGTAGTTAATAAATGTTTGGAAGTTTCTGAATGCCTTATTTCCAATTGCCTTTGTTAAATACACCCTGAGTCCATTTCTGATGTTAGTTCAATATCCAATCAGGTTATTTGTCTTGAAAAAGAGTAAACAAATATCACACCAATGTTTATTTGACTTGCTGCATTAGAGGAGGTGATGGTCTACTGGTATTATCGCTAGACTATTAATCCAGAAACTCAGCTAATGTTCTGGGAACCCGGGTTCGAATCCTGCTACAGAGAATGGTGGAATCTGAGTGCAATAAAAAAAAATCTGGAATTAAGAATCTACTGATGACCATGATACCATTGTCAATTGTTGGAAAGACCCATCTAGTTCACTAATGCCCTTTAGAGGAAGAAATCTGACCTCCTTACATGTGACTCTAGAGTCACAGCAATGTGGTTGAGTCTCAACTGCCCTCCAAGGGCAACTAGGGATGGACAATAAATGCTGGCCAGCCAGCCATGCCCCTGAATGTATAAAAAAACGTAACTCTGGACAATGTGAGTGTATTGTGCAAATTCCATCAACTATTCTGTTTGTACAGCAGCATCGTTGAAAAATGTCAGTATATCATCCTGGTCATAGTCTTCTGCATGGACCCTGCCAGAAAAAATCATATTACTGCAATAAATATCCATTAGGCTATAATCAATCTTTCAATGCTAAAATTTTCTCATTTCCATTTACCTCCTTTTAAACTCACATCTTCCTTGATAGTTATAGGATCCACATAGTGTAAATGCCAGAAGGGAATAAATACAAAAACCACTAGTGTTAACTTGAAGCTGATATTGAGAACCAGAGCACAATTCTCCGTACAAAATAACAGTCACAACTTTTTAAAATTTAAGAACACTGTGCCATGAAAACGTCTCTAACTCCATGAACTCTCAAAACAAGGCCAAGTACTCCAAAAATATAGATATTGTTGATCCATTCTTGAACCTTCTCCCAAGGTCCACAGCAGGAACACTCCGACAAAGGTATAGTTTTTTAGTTTTAGTTTATTTATTAGTGTCACAAGTAGGTTTACATTGACACGGCAATGAAGTTACTGTGAAAATCTCCAAGTTGCTCCACTCCAGCACCTGTTCAACTGCACTGAGGGAGAATTTAGCATGGCCAATGCACCTAACCAACACATCTTTCAGACTGTGGGAGAAAACCAGAGCACCAAGGGAAACCCACGCAGACATGGGGAGAACAGGCAGACTCCACACAGATAGTGACCCAAGGCCGGAATCGAACCTGGGTCCCTGGCGCTGTAAGGCAGCAGTGCTAGCCACTCTGCCACCGGGTCTTGCACACAAATTGTTCATGGAGCCCAGTATACTTACAGGGATTGAAAACAACCCCTTCCTGCTGCACTGCACATTTCTGCACTGAAGCTTTGAGCCTGCTTTGAGGCCTACACCTTAAAAATCCCTAGCTTTGTTAGTCTGCTCTTCAATCTAGCATAACTAGGAGCTCTGAGGAGTATTGTCCTCCAATAGATTCAGAACATTATTGTTTCAGCGCTATTACTGAGCACACCCAGTATTTTTTTAAAAACAAGTTGCCATTTTGCTTCTTTCTTTCCTGACCCATTACTTGGTGCCTATCCCCCTCATCGACCTTCCCATTCACTGATTCTCTGACTTGCTGACCCCCTGACTGAACACTTCCATCCCCAGCCCACCCACCCACTGCCAACCTTCCTTCTCAATGCTTCCTGACACCCGATTCTCTCTCCCACTCACAGACATTCCCTCTCACTCAGAGGCCTTCCCTCCCACTCGCAGACTCTGCCTTCCCCTTGTAGATATTCCCTCCCATTTGCAGACCCTCCCTCCCACACAGAAGCCCTCCTTCCCACTCAGAGGGCCTCGCTTCCACTCGCAGACCCTCCCTCCCATTTGTAGACCCTCCCTCTCACTCACAGACCCTCCCGCCCACTCGCATGCCCTCCCCCTACTCGCAACTCTTCCCTTACTTGCAGACCCTCCCTCCCACTCACAGACCCTCCCTCCCACTCATAAACCATCCCTCCTACTCACAGACCCTCCCTCCCAGTTGCAAACCCTCTCTCCGACTTGCAAACCCTTCCCCTACTCACAGATCCTCCCTTTTACTCGCAGATCCTCCCTCCCACTCACAGATCCATCCTCCTACTCGCACCCCCCCCCCACTCGCAGAACCTCCCACACACTCGCAGACCCTCCCTCCCACTCGCAGACCCTTCCTCCCACTCGCAGACCCTCCCCCGCACTCTGTTTGGGAGATGTTGGTAATTTCACTGGGATCTCTCCCCCCTGCTTTAATGCCTTGGTCACTGTACTCAGTCTCGACCTATTGTCTGCTTCCATTGCTTCTGCCAATGAGTCAAAGACAACACATTTTGGGAAAAAGAGCAAGGAATAGAAACATTCATTAAATAGACACTGAGGGATAGAGATGATAAAGAGGTATAGTTCTTCCATTTATTGTTTTCTCAGGATATGCATGACTCTGACAAGGCTGCGTACATTGTCCGTGGTTGATTGCTCCAGGAATTAATTATATTTACAACTGAATAACTATTTAGGTCACTTGTAAGGGCATTTAATGTCAAAGAGATAATGCAGAATAAGGTGTAGGGCGACAGGTTCCTTTCTCAAAAGAGCATTAAAGCAGCATTCCTCCACAGAAATATCTGATTAGCCATAGGTGTAGCTACGAGTTCATTGTTTTAGCTAGAAAACAGCTTACTTGCTCTCATATAATATAGATAATTGGACTTCACGTGTCTTTATTTACTTCACAAACACCCATCACCATTCAGTGCAAAATATTGCAGTCTTCCTTTCTCACCAAAGTTTGGAATTCTGCCACAAAGTCATCAGACACGACACATCTTTTAGGTTTTTGACTAAGCAGTGCCTTAATTTTCTCAGATTGAGGAGAAGTTTAATTGCACAATGCCAAATCTGTCCCATTTCTCCATCCAAATTTTGATTGGATGCTCCTTGCCCGTGGCATGACTGGCCCTGTGCTTATTATTGGCTTTCGTCTGTAGGCCTGATGTGGTTATTCTGACTCATCTTACAGCCTCCCTTTATGGTTATTCATGAAGGCCCATCTTCTCAACTTTGCCCCTTGCCTGAGGTGTGGTGATCCTCAGGTTAAAATCACCACCAGTCAGCTCTCTTCCTCAAATGGGAGAGAAGCCTCTATCATCTGGGGGGGGGGGGGGGGGGGGGGGGGGGTGCGGGGGCTATGGTAACTTTATTGCTGCTTATATATACAGGAACATCTGTGCGTACATAAAGAGTTTGTGATACGGGAACAAAGACCAAATGGTTTTGCATAAGAAAGGGTGGAAAGTCAAAGACCACACCCAATGTTGATTGTTGGTACAGAGAAAGATTGGTAAAAGTAAAAGACCCTACCCCCTCAGTTGACAAATGTGCGTGGTAGTTATGAAGATAGGAAAAATGTTTTGATCCAAATTATTAGCATACTTGGAAGAGGCAAAAGGTACTTAACCCAGAATAAAAATACAATTTATTCACTAATTGTAATTGCTGATTATTCCATAGGAACCTCCAAATGTGGCAAGTTTTTTTAGAATATGATAGATCTGACCCAACAAACTCTAAGATGCCCTGAACATGGTGACTCACCAGAAACAAGAGTGGGCGATAGAATGGAACAGGGAGCAGTTTTCTGGACAGCGAAGCCACACCAGTCCCATCGAGGACTCAGATAATGACCTTGATGCCCCAGACTACTGAAGAAGATTGAAGGGCACTGCTCGCAAATGCAAGGTGCATTTGGCAACCTGTCAGAAAGCTTGTGTACAATGATACTGAGTATGAAGCCCAGTTCCAGCATCTTAAGGTTTTATGTAGCCCAATTGCTAGGCCAGCATGCTTATGCCACTATCCTAGGTGCTTTTATTTTTTTCCCACAGCTATTCTCCTATATTTTGCCTTTATTGTTCATTGGAGAACTTTTCTCAACATTAAAACAGATATATATGGGCAGAAGACAAAATATACAAGAACCTAATTTTGAAGAAATAGGTTTTATCTTTACCATGAGGTTAAAACTGAACAAAACTGATGTGACAAAAGTCATTTACTGCAGTGGAAGAGATTCAAGTACAAATCTGAAGAGACATAGGTGAAGTTAAATACAGAAAGCTGTTATCGAAACCAATTTCTACAAAACGTACAAGTGCCGTGAGGAAACAAAAATATCTTAAATTATGAATAATAGATCAGCCACAATCCAGTTTCCCGTTACCAACACCCTTTATTGTGCACCAAAGGAAAAGGCTGCTCTCGTACCTTACAGTCAGATAGTCTTCACCTTGGGATCCATAACTCTGGTCTAGGTAAAGTTACAGGATTAAAAAAACCCCACTGGCTCCTTCCCAACGGGGGAGCCTTCACTCGCTCAATAAGGCAGCTTATATGCCACAAAATCCACGGATAGATCCATGGATCATTGATGATCCCCGGTGGCCTTTGTTGTTGTCACAACAGGATGGTTTGAGGAATTGAGAGTAAAAGACAAATTATGAAGATCAAATTATGAAGTCCAAAGATGTGCAGGTTAGGTTGATTGGCCATGCTAAAAATTGCCCTTTAGTGTACTAGGATGCTTAGATTAGAGGGATTAGCGGGTAAAATATGTAGGGATATGGGGGTAGGACCTGGGTGGGATTATGGTCAGTGCAGACTCGATGGGCCGAAGGGCCTCTTTCTGCACTGTAGAGTTCTATGATTCTATGATTTTGATCATGAAGAAAGCCATCCCTAAGGTTCTAGTGATCACTGTGATGTGGATTTCACATTTCTCAATGTTAATTTGAATCTGGTGCCAAGTTTCTGCCTCTGCTTTGGTCGTGTCGGCATCGCAGACTCATGTCTGTATTCCACCAACATTTATGTGGGAGCACTAGCCAAGCCAGGCACCCTGAAAAAAATGGTAATACTGATAATGAAAACTATTTAAGTGAAAATCATCTAAAAGTGAGTCCAACGTTAAGGGAATGTCCAAATTTTCAACAACAGCGATGTTTTCAATGAGAGCAAGCAACCAATTACATTGAAGGATTCTCATAGTAAGTTAAAATCCCTCAACTTTTCATAAATTTTACAGTAAACCGAAATAGAGGGCAGAATGTTATGGCCCCATCAAGAAATGGGGTGAACCATTGAGAGGTCCATTGACTTCAGAGGGAAGGAAGATCTAGCTGGTGGGAGGGGCTATAAGATCCACCCTCTCAGGCATGTATGTTAGAAGCTGAAATATGAAGCAAACTCTGTTTTTTATTATGCTGCAACGTAATGGAAAAAAATGACAATCACAAATACGAAAATTATTTCCCAAGAACCAGCAGTTTTTCAGCACTTGTTTATGACTTTGTAATTGTGAAAACCCAGTCAAACCTCCTGAACAAAATGTAACCTCATTGATGGTTTTTTTTTAAGCAGACTGAAAGGGGAAGTTCACATCCATACAGTGATTTCTAAGTTTAAGTTTATTTATTAGTGTCACAAGCAGGTTTATATTAACACTGCAATGAAGTTATTGTGAAAATTCCCTAGTCTCCACACTCTGGACCCTGTTAGGGTACAACTGAGGGAGAATTAAGCATGGGGTAAATGCACCTAACCAACATGTCTTTCAGACTGTGGGAGGAAACCGGAGCACCCGGGGAAACCCATGCAGACACAGGGAGAACGTGCAGACTCCACACAGACAGTGACTCAAGCCGGTGATTGTAGCTGGGTCCCTGGCGCTGTGAGATAGCTACCATTGTGTTGTTGACTGTGCCCCTCTACAGAGGAGTAAGGATCAGCTGGCAGAAACTTTTAGTGTTTAACTGTGCCTGCGACAGTGCCAGATGTTGCTGTCAGTTTCACTTGGTGTCAAGCACAAAGGGATTCTTCAGCATTACAAAATCTGGGTGCAAGAAATATACAGAAAAAGCGATGGATTTACGTGGGTGAGGGAACGGAGAAATGGACCTCAACGAGCGCACATCAGAGGGCAGCAAATTCCATTCCCGAGAAAGAAAATAGATGTTAGTGGATTTGTAATCCAGCGACCTGGGTGAATGATCTGGAGTCATAATCTCACCACAGCAGCTGGAGAGTTTAAATAGCAGTCAATTAAATACATTTAGAATAACAAGCTAGTATCAGTAATGGTGAGAACAAAACATTCTTGAACTGGCCCTTCCTTCTAAAATGAACCAAAGAAGGCATGGAATCTGAGCCCAATAAACAGGGGAAATGAGTGGCTGTATAACTACTAGGTTGTCAGCATGTACAATATGGGAGTTCATTATTTTTTTTAAAAAAGCAATTCGGACTATCTCATGGGACTGAAGATAATAAATGGAAGTATGTGTGGGATCATGAGAGGGAGTTCATGCCTAACAAATTGGTGGATGAAAAATGTTGGTGATATTATACATGCTGACTTTGATAAAAGTCCCTTATAAAAATACAGAGCAGAGGTGAAAGTTTATGGAATCAATGTGATAGCGACAAATTGGATAAAGAATTGGCTTGACAACTGGAAACACAAAGCAGTCAGCAATGATAAAAGTTCAAAGTGGTCAGCAGTGATTCATGGAGTCCCAAAGGGATCATTTCGAAGACATCTACAGATTACGTATATTAATAACCTTAGCTATGGCATAATTGAAATGTTTTTTTTCCCGGTGTTTGCAGATTGTGAGGGGAAAAGAACGAGAAATAACAGAGAGGCATAAAATCCACACAGGCAAGCAGGAAAGGTAGTCAATGCAGATAAAAGTAGAACAATTTGACAGCAAATGCGAGTTCTCACATGAGTCCTCAACAGGAGATCCTCAATTTGTAAGGGATGGAAGCCAGTCTTGTTGAAGGTGGGCTGGGGTGGATTTGTGGAGATTTGATTTGATTTGATTTATTATTGTCACATGTATTAGTATACAGTGAAAAGTATTGTCTCTTACATGCTATTCAGACAAAGCACACCATTCATAGAGAAGTAAGGAGGAGAGTGGAGAATGTAGTGTTACAGTCATAGCTAGGATGTAGAGAAAGTTCAATTTAATGTGAGGTAGGTCCATTCAAAAGTGGACAGCAGGGAAAAAGCTGTTCTTGAGTCAGTTGATACGTGATCTCAGAGTTCTGTATATTTTTCATGACAAAAGAAGGTGGAAGAGAGCATGTCCAGGGTGCATGGGGTCCTTGGCAATGTTGTCTGCTTTTCCATGGCAGCGGGAAGCATAACCAGAGTCAATGGATAGGTGGTTAGTTCGCATGATGGGCTGAGCTTCACTCATTTGTAGTTTCTTGCGGTCTTGAGCAGAGCAGGAGCCATACCAAGCCATGATATAACCGGAAAGAATGCTTTCAATAGTGCATCTGTAAAAGTTGGTGAGAGTCATAGCAGACATGCCAAATTTCCTTAGTCTACTGAGAAAGTAGAGGTACCGGTGGGCTATCTTAACTATAGTGTTGGCATGGGGGGGCCAGGACAGGTTGTTGGTGATCTGGACAGCTAAAAACTTGAAGTTCTTCACCATTTTTACTTCATTGATGTAGACAAAGACATGAAGGGAGGTGCTTGGGTGGTGAGGGGCTGGCTTTGAGGCAACAGGTGGAGCAGGATGACAGACAAGTCATTGGAAAATTTCCTTCCAATTATATGATTACAGGTTTTGGGCATTTAGTTGCTAAACTCTTAAGGAGTGACTTAGTCCCTAACTGATGGAACTAATATCCCATATCCTGATTTACTTTTGTGAGGAACAATGATGGTAATATCAACTGAAGGAAAAAAGAGTTAAATTTGGTTTCTAATCAAACCAAGCTGATTGAGTTGACAAGATGTCAAGAGACATTAAGAGCCCGATTTTACCGTTAAGTTGTGCCCATTTTTGGGTGCATAAACTTAGTAAGGTTGGGCATGAGATGAGTAGCACAATCCATGCCGGCCTCCGCATTGGTTCCCCTTTACCAAGGCTCGAAAATGGCCACAAACGGGACGGTGCCCGAAATGGACGCAACAGCCATTTAAATGCATTTGCATACATTGAAATTGATTTAATGGGCTGTATGCCCAACCTTACCAGCACTTCCCCCTTCACCACCACATTTTGCCCATGAGAATCGGCGCAAAACAGACATGCTCCACAAAAATCCAATTTGGGCACTCCAGTTAGTGAGGAGGTAAGTGCTGAGCGTCCGACGGCTCTCTGCTTGAGATGATTGGGGGTAGGGGTGTCTGCTGCCACTCTGCCTGATATCAGTGGGGGGAAAGTGGGGGAGAGGCCCTTGATCGGTTGTAGTATTTAAGAATTTGGCGTTTGCTTAACAATATCCAAAAGAAACAGAGGCTATACTCTGAGGAAATGTGCAAACATAACATGGAATTTAACTATCCTGGTGGAGGTGAGTGTGGAGGTGGGAGAGGGGGCCATGAGAGTGGGTGGGAGAATGTAGGATGGAGATTCGCTGCCTTCCTGCCTCCTTCCAGTTGATTCCACTTGGGGTACCTACTTAAGGGCCTCACACAACTGCTGGTATTCAGCTATGGAGAGGTGAATGCAACATCTAGGCAGTGTTCCAGGGAACCCTGGAGAGTTTGCCCGCAGCCCGCTAGACAGGTCCCTTGTTCAAAGTCACTCTTTGCCCAGATGGGGCACTTGGCATCAGGAAGTGGAGCTGGTGGTTGGAGGGGGGGTGGGGAGAACGCATACCCAGGAAACCATCCTCTGCTGTTGCTATTGACACCAGTATCCCACCACCGAGTCCCCCCAACAGCCTTCACCCCCACCCTGATGCGAACCTATTCCACCCCACTGGACGTGACTGCAAGCAGAGGGATAAAGGAGTACCCAGGTTCACAGATGTGATGATGGAGGTCAACAGGGGGCTTCAAGGACCTTCCTATGAAGATAATGGAAGCCACTGGGAAACAAGTTTCATTCTCGGTCTGGGCCTGAGAACACGTAGCGCTGAAACAACATGACACAAAATCAAAGGGAGCAGACCAGACCATCAGGGGGACAGCTACACCCATCCCCCAAGCATTGTAGAGGAGATGGTGCTCTCCACATTAGGGAGCCGGCTGTATCATTGCCTCTTGAATCCAACACCCATGAGAACATTGACAATGAACAGTATCCTGCTGCCTTTGATTTGATTTGATTTATTATTTTCAAATGTATTAGCGTACAGTCAAAAGTATTGTTTCTTGCATGCTATACGAAGCATACCATTCATTGAGAAGGAAAGGAGAGAGTGCGGAATGTAGTGTTACAGTCATAACTAGGGTGTAGAGAAAGAACAACTTAATGCGAGGTAGGGTCCATTCAAAAGTCTGATAGCAGCAGGGAAGAAGCTGTTCTTGAATCGGTTGGTACATATCCTCAGACTTTTGTATCTTTTTCCCGACTGAAGACAGTGGAAGAGAGCATGTCCAGGGGTCCATAATTATACTGGCTGCTTTGCTGAAGTGGGAAGTGTAGACAGACTCAGTGGTTGGGAGGCTGGTTTGTCCCTTGTGCCCCTTCTGATATCCCACCAAACTCTAGTCCTGCTTCAATCAGACACAACCCCACACTGAGTTCCTTACCATCACTCCACTCCCTCCTTCTGATACAAGAAAGAAAATGTTGGCAACACCCAGCAGATTTGGCAGTGTATGCGGAGAATCAGAATTCTCTTGAAAGGGCCTCACTTTCACTCACTCTCCACAGCTGCTGCCAGAACTGCTGAGGATTTCTCGCACTTTCTGTTATTTCAGATACCCACTAGAGTGGTCCTGTGGAGCACAACCTGCCGTCCTGTCTCAGAATGAATGTGTTAATATTCCCACCGCTGCCACTCCAGCAGAGCCCTCGCAGTTGTCCATCTGTCAGCCAGTCCAAGCTACTGCCACCCATGCCAAGTGGTGCAATCCAAAGCTGGGCTCAGCCCTTAAGGCCTAGTGCTGTTCAAGGTTGTCCTACAGACCACCTCAGTGAAAGTTTAAGATCTTCCATAAGCACCATGGTAATACAATGTCGAAGCACCAGGACAGGTACTCCGCCACCCTGACGCTGAGAGAGTACGTAAGAGTGACTCGTTCATTTATGTTTGTATAATTGAATGGTAAAGATGTTATTGGTATGTTTTTGTTGGTGTCTTTTCTTGTAGGATCTTGGCCACAGGACACTGTGGTAGATGGCAGGTGGGAAGTAGTGAAATATGATGGTGAAAGGACAATCTTCTTTGGGAAGCAGAGTCTGAGTCGGTGCATCCAGACAGCCTCTCTTGGCTTCCTCCTCTTCCTTTTCTTTCCCCTCCTCCTGCTCCTGCTGAGATGCCCACAGTTGCTGCTGGAATAGTGGGCATTCACCAACATAATGATGTGTGTATGGCTGCATACCAGCCACACATTCATGAAGTGACAGCCCTTGCAGGCCCTGCACCTCTCCCCATTGACATGAGGGGCTTGCAAAGATATGTATGTGCATTTGAGAGTCTGGAGTTACACATAGGCTAGACCAAGTAAGGATGGCAGATTTCCTTCCCTAAAGGGCATTAGTGAAGCAGACGGGTTTTTAATAACAATTGATAATGGTTTCATGGTCATCAGTAGATTCTTAATTCCAGATTTTTTACTGAATTCAAATCTCACCATCTGCTATGGTGGGATTGAACCTGGTCCCCAGAGCATTACCCTGGGTCCCAGAGCATTACCCTGGGTCCCAGAACATTACCCTGGGTCTCTGGATTCTAGCTTAGCGATGATACCACTGCACCACCACCTCCCCTTTTAAAGTTTATTTATTAGTCACAAGTAGGCTGACATTAACACTGCAATGAAGTTGCTGTGAAAATCCCCTGGAGGGACGGCACTGCAGAGCTCATACCTGTGACAGACCTGCTGTAGACAGGTGACCAGATCCTCTGCCCTCACTGAACGTATCCAAAAACTTACCAAAGCACCTCCAAAAGCAAACTACAGTGCTGCCACAAAACAAAACCTTACTATGACAGAAGTCAAAAGTACATCATCTGCAAGTTGAATGTCTGTCCCTTAAACGAACAATGGAGTTGAGGGGAGATGCTGGCTCTGATTGATCTGAACATTCCTGATACTCCTGACTCCCATGCTAGAGCTCTTCCTTGCAATGGATCACCATACAAACTGTGCCAGA
This sequence comes from Carcharhinus amblyrhynchos, assembly GCF_965287045.1. Classification (NCBI taxonomy): domain Eukaryota; kingdom Metazoa; phylum Chordata; class Chondrichthyes; order Carcharhiniformes; family Carcharhinidae; genus Carcharhinus; species Carcharhinus amblyrhynchos. Next base: position 21,507,838 of record NC_137336.1, read on the forward strand.
AGCGTTGTGTGGGCCATTTTGAGAGTTTGGAGCTGTTGCAGTGCCAACGTCAGCCCAATTGCGCAGGCAAAGTCTTTATTTAACAAAACACACAAGATGATGAAGCAGGTATGAGATGTCATAGAATCATAGAATCCTTAAAGTGCAGAAGGAGGCTATTCAGCCCATCGAGTAGACACCGACATCAATCCCTATGTAGTTACCCTACGAATCGTCCTCCAATGTGCACAGTTATTAAATCACCTCCACAGTCTAAACCAGAGTTTCTCAAAACCATCAGAGTGTAAGAGTAGCTGAAGTGTGACAGGCACGGAGAACTCAACGCATGCTTTATCAGAGAAAAAAAACGTTGAAAGGAATTGTCATAAAAAAAAGTTCAAAATGATGGTGATTGAAGCGACAAGGCACAGCAAGTGGAGAGGAGCACTCTGCTTAGTTACAGATCTGTGTGAGATGTCGAGCGAAAATTAGAGTCAGTGTCAAACCACAATCACAGATTTTCCTTGTGGCTAATTGAAAACCAGCACTCACAGAAAGCTGATAACAAGATAGCACCTTGCCCTCTCACGCTCAGGAGGGTTAAGGGCCAGTGGGATCTATTTTTTTTAATAAAGCTGAAAGATGTTGTATTCTTTAAGATAAATATAAATTTATGAAGAGAACAGAACAGATTAGACCTGACAAGTTACAGACCCCAGGATCGTTATTATATACTCAGGAAACTTCAGGTTATACATCAGAAAATGTAAAGCATATTTTTCAAAGCAGCTTCACTGGCATACCGAAATTAACTGGTTTCTACAGATCCTTGTGATCCTGGCTTCTCAGGATTGAATTTCTGCCGAGTTTATCTAGTCATCCACTGTTTACATCATTTATCTCGGGCTTCTGCAGACCTCGCAGGAGAGAGCCAGGCAAACACTTGTGGAAATTCAATCCTTTGATATCTTACTGAGCCAGGCATTCCCTTTGTTGCTTCAGTAAACTATCACTGCACCATTCATCAGCCTGTGTTAATGTCATGGAATGGATTGATGCAATACATCTCTCTTTGTGTAGAAGCTCTGGAAAGATGATAATCTCATATATAAAAAAAATCATTACATTGCTGAAGCAGAAATGTTCGCAGTGCAATCAAACTTGAGTCCATCTCAAAACAATGGGTGGAAGTTTCCACCCTGAAGTGTAGTTTCAGGCAGGGAAGTCAGAGTGATTCCTGCTGGGTGACGGAATGGCTGTACAAGTGCAATCTTCTGGTGTTTAGCTCATTAGTTAGGCATTCACCAGGAATCTCATGGCGGGTTGGGCAGGAAGTCACCTGCGCTACCAGTACCTCACAGGGTCAAAAATCTTGCCACCAGACTTAAAGAGCACCTCCAACCACTCATCCCCCGCTGGCCAGGAGTTCCGGATCTCTGTGGGCAATCATGCTTAGGAGAACAAAGCCCCATAGCTCCTCAAAGTTTTCCTCCAAGCCATCCAGGGAAGGCAGAGGGTGCTGTTTCCTCAGGATGGCAACAGAAGACCCTGCCATGGTGGCCAAGGAGAAGGTTGGCAGAGCCCGTGGGGATCCAAAGAATGACCAGGCTGCAGTGCAGGAAAAGGATGAATGATCTACTACCCTTCACTGGATAAGTGAATCATCAACTCATCACAAACTCTCATTCTCATAAGGGCATCAGGCAAGCTAAGGGTTAGAGTGCACAGAGACGTCACATAGAGTCATAGAGGTTTCCAGCATGGAAACAGGCCCTTCAGCCCAACTTTTCCATGTCGCTCCTTTTTTAACCACTAAGCTAGTCCCAATTGTTTGGCCCATATCCCTCTATACCCACCTTACCCACGTAACTGTCTAAACTTTTTTTAAAAGATCAAATTGTACCCGCCTCTACCACTACGTCTGGCAGCTTGTTCTAGACACTCACCACCCTCTGTGTGACCAGCAGATGGAACATCAGGATTGAATGTGTGCCGGCCACTTTAATCTCTCCATCTCATGGCAGTTCCAAGACAAATAGCTTCTTAATCACTTAATATCATTCAGCAGAGGCAATAGGCATGCTTGCTTCTGAACTGCTCATTCAACCAATCTGTCTTTTTTGCAGGACAAGATGGCACAGAATGGGCCAAGATTGGAGTGTTACACCTGAAGTTTGTTCCCCCCACCCCCCAGTTGTTTTGAGGAGCAGGCTAATGAACTTAGAAGACAGGAGGACAGCTATGTCTGCACAGAAAGTGAGATCAGCTTCCCCTAACAACGCAGTGACGATACATCCCTAGTGTGCAGGCATTGACTGTAAGTGATCCTTAATTGTGAGTCAATTACTAAATCACTCTGCTCTATTCCTGTACCAGCAAGAAAGGGGGAGGACAGCAGCCAGGACACACCACATCCCCAGCCCCGAGGCCACCGCTGAGAAGGAAGCCTCAGTATCCTCCGAGAAGCACAAGCATACCATTCACCTGCACCTTCCACCAGCGCAGATACACAAACCTCAGTGGGTTCTAGACTAGGATCAGGGTCACGATCTGGTGATCAGCTCATGGACGTGGCTCCACAGTTGGTGGAGGCAGAGGCAGCTGAGGTCTGTGACACACGGAGGACTGGAAGAAGCCAGGTCACTGCTGGTGAGCTTGCCAGGTGAGCACCAGTCCCACCCATCATAAAACTGACTGTTGTAATTACCCGCTGAGCGGGAAACTTAATTTGGAGGAAGAATGTGATTCCATCGAGTTGGTCTATTAATGAACATTGATGGCATGTTAATCTGTGAAAATAAAGTTCCCGACATAGCTCGGCAGGAAGTCTTTAATCTGCCTTAAAGGCAAGAGAACAAAATTCCAACATTTCTTCCCACCATTGGAAAACAGGTTTTCTGAATAACACCAACTTCGCCACAAATCGTGATACTGGTGGGAGTGAATGATTCTACCCAACATCTTTGACGAGTTTCCTGAATTTAGGATTTTATAAACAATTACCCGTCATTATGGTGCTTCCTCACTGAATTGTAGAGAATATTATGCTTTTTACCTGGTGGATTCTGAACTTGTGCACTTTCACTGCTAATCATCACACGTCACCCCATTTGATGTCAATGGGGGCTGTCCCTTAACTTTGAATTGTGTTAAACATCAAGCGTGGGATTTTTTGGCCATGCTCACTCTAATGCCAGAAAATCCTGCCCGAGGTCAACAGAGCGTCACATGGTCCATGTCCTTCCTGCTATAATTTCTGAGGTGGATGGGACAGGAAAATTCCAGCCCAAGTGTGCAAGGTCATATTTGAAATATGCAAACCAGGGAACAATGCCATAGCCTCCATGCCAATGAGAATTGAGACTTGCCAGGAAAGGTTTATACTTACCTTTGTGGGACTATGAGGGCAGGAGTACACTTCCAGGCTCCATAAGAACAATTTAGGCCTCTCGTGCTTTGGGCATCCTCTGCTTACAACCCCCCACTTACCCAAATCTGCATGAATCTATCTCCATCTCCACAGTTATCCAAGTGCCGATGGGTGTCCATGGGAGTGCTTCCAGTCCACTTCTTGCTTGTTGCAGTTAGAAGTTGGAGCCAGCAATATGTTAAAATGGCTTGATTCCTGCACTAGTATCATCCATCTGCCCAAAACCCACTTGGAGTTAAAATGGGGACAATCAGTCCCTGTTAGAGAGAATGAATGAACTGAGTCTTCCAAGACCATATAGAACTTCAGCAAAACTGACTTTATTCAACATGCTTGAGGGAATGCAGTATTTGGAGCTGTAATTCTAGCTTGCTCCCAAGCTACTCTGCTAATCATAGATGCTTACAAGTTCTTACACATTTTCATGTTACAAAGCACTACATTTTGATTAAGTCATCATATTACTACTTCAAATTTGTTGAAGTTCTGTTTTGATCATATTTTGCAGATCCATTGTCCTGTGTACTTTATCTTTAATCATTTTCTGAACACATCCTGTCTTGCCATATCAAAGCACTGTAGTTATCAAGCTGATTTCAACCGTATGTTAATTGTTTCCATTTCCCAGATATGTGATTAGTTTTCCCTATAGACATTGTGGAGTCTCGATAGGTGGTATCGCTTCTCTTATTGTTGCCGTAACCTTGGAAAGATCTCACCTGTGGTGTGACTGTTTAGTGCCATCTGGGATGTAGTTATTTGTAATTTCTCCTGTGTTTGCCTGCAATGAGTGTGGATACTACAGTCAGGCTGTCTGTTTAACTTTTTCCATTCTTTCCGCTCCTGTTGCAGCCACGCTTCCTAGGTTTGCCCTATTACAGTCCCTGATGAACGCATCACCAGCCTAATGTTGAAAGAAAAGTATTTAATATTTAAACAAAAATAGATAAAGCCAAAAGGGTTTTCGGGGGTACTAATGACAAGACTTTCCTTTGGGTTTAGAACGGAACAGTGATGAAATAGCAAGACTCTCAAACGTATATATAAAACAGAATACTAAATACAATTTAATACTAAAATATATTCAAAATAAATATTTACAGCAGTTGTGAATTAACATTTAACATTTTACAGTTCTTGTATTTTAAGGGATTAATATTCATGAATTTTCAGATGCTAATTTCACTTGCTTCCAACAATACTTGTGGGAGCTGCATTAAGTTTGAACCTTTAAGAGAAGATTCAGTACTTATATTAATTATCTTCAGCTTATGCACTAATATAATTGTCAAGAAAAATATGAAGACAGCCCCTACACATCATATGCCGCATCCATGTGAAATTACTGCAAATTCAGTTTGCAGGTTTTCTCATTTTATCTATCTTTTGTCTTCTCAACTCACCTCTCTGGGGTAGCAATGCACGTTAGGGCAACTGGGTAAAACTAGCCTGGTAATTAATTTTATTTAGCCTTTTTGCATTTCAAATTACTGAGCAGAATGAGCCTCATTGCTTATTGGTAATTTATGTGGTCACATGAAAAAGCCCATTTATTGCATATGAACATGGTCAACGCAACTGAACCAACCTCCACATCCCAGTTTATAATTAGCAAGTTTCTCCTCTTCCTTATCTTCCTTCCTCTACTAGCAGCTCGTCCTGCTCCATGTGTCCTCTGTATGTTCTCTCAGCCATATTCAGTTCCCAAGAGAAGGTAGAGTCTGGCAGAGACTGCTTTTGTGCAGAAGTCTTTAAGTTAGTAAAAGAGATCTTCATTTTCGGCCACACCATCCCCTGTCAATCTGAAACAAAATTGCAAAGCGTAGAGTAATATTTAAAGATTTGCACAGCCATAACCAGAAGGAATCAGCAAGAAACTCAGCTTGTTGTAGTTGATGTTCTCGTCAAAGAGCACCAGTGGTGTGGTCCTCCCTGCTGTTTATCACTACACAGCAAGGTTAGGACAGGGCATGAGATACAGTGTTCAGCTACCCCGACATCAAATCAGTATTGCAGACTGATTGTAAGTGCTGTACCTACTTTTGGTACACATTCACTGCATGCATGCTAATGCCTCCACCAAAATGATGTCCAGTATGATTCATGGTGGAACTGTACACATGAACACCTGACACCATTTGGTTCCGAAACATCTCTTAGGTTCAACAAGTTGAGTTTCTTGCTGATTTCTTCTGGTTGTGGCTGTGCGACCCTATAAATATTACTCTATGCTTTGCGATTTTGTTTCAGATTGACAGGTAATGGTGTGAAGCTGAAGGACTCTTTTACTGACTTAACGGCTTCTGCACAAAAAGCAGTCTCTGCCAGTCTCTACCTTCCCTTCGGAACAGAGTATGGCTGGGAGAATGTACAGAGGAACATGGAACAGGAAGAGCTGCTGGTAGAGAAAGAAAAATGAGGAAGAGGAGAAAGAGAGGGAGCAAACCTAAGTAATCCCTGAATCCCTAGGCTGTATGTGAACCTAAGGTAACCATCCCTGTTAGCACCAAAATAATAGATACAGCAAGGCCGCATTTGTGCTTTAGTTGTCTATTCCACTTTTTTTCATCACCACTTCCATTTATGATCTAACAGTTAAAATGAGGTGAGGAAAACAATAATAATTAGTGTTTTCAGATTCAGCAACTGCTCACAGCAGGCAGATTACTTCACTCCTTCCTGTTGCCAAGCCAACCCCATTGATTCAAGCAATAAAATATTCGTTTCTGTTCAGTTTTTCTCCTCCCTTTGCATCTCCTTGTACCAAGTATAATTTCCCAGCCAAGATGGCACGCAAGTAACCTGTTTCCCAGATTCGAATGTGGCGGCCATGTGATACGATTCTAACCATGGCAGTGCGGTGGCACAGTGGTTAGCACTGCTGCCTCACAACACCAGGGACCTGGGTTTGATTTCCGGTTGGGTCACTGTCCTTGCGGAGTCTGCACAGTCTCCCTATGTCTGCGTGGGTTTCTTCCAGGTGCTCCTGTTTCCTCCCACAGTCTGAAAGACATGCTGGTTAGGTGCATTGTCCATGCTAAATTCTCCCTCAGTGTATCCGAACAGGAGTGTCGCGACTAGGGGATTTTCACAGTAACTTCATTGCAGTGTTAACGTAAGTGATACTAATAAATGAATAATGAACACAGATGTTGATCAGACTGTGATCTAAGAAAAACAGGGTCGATAATGTTTCTGGCAATTTCTAATTGTTGAGCTATGATTCTGTGTCTTCTCTGTCAGGGAGGTTGCGCCAGGTATCCAGCCTATTAGTGAAACCTGGTGGACTGGTTTCCAAGCAAAGGGGGTTTTCTGTCTTTTCAGGCCCAACCCCCAGTGGCCGAGGAAATTCTCTCCCCTGGGTTTCCCCTCTCCCTAATATTTTTTGATGTGGCCCCATTAGGGTTGGAGGTGGGAAGAAAGAAAGACACCATTTCCAATGGGGACTGGGAAACGCTTCCTGAGAAGGGAATGGGAGAAGATGCCTGGATGAGTCAACTCCAGAGTTTGGCCCTGAGTAGTTGGCTGCACTATCAGAAGCAGTCCAATTACCTCACAAGTTTTGTCAAGGTCAGTAAATACACCTTTAAAAGACATCACCTATCACTCACACCACTCAAGCACAAAGCAATGATCTTCTCCAACAAGCGAGACTTTTACCGCATCACCTTGACATTCCGTAACAATCCTCCAACAACGACATGCTGTTGGTTACCACTGGACAAAATATTGACTGGACCAGTCACATAATTACTGTCATTTGCAAGAACAAGTTAAAGGTTGGATATTTTGCGTCAATGGCTTACCTAGTCACTTCCAAAATAATTTCACCATCACAAGACAAGGGTGTCATGGAATGCTCTCTGCTTGCTTAGATGAGGACAGTTGCAATAAAACTCTGATACCACTCAGGACAAAAAGCCAGTTGATTGGCAGCTCATAAGCATTCAGTCCCCCCACAGTCTACAAGATGCACTGCAGTAACTTGCCAAGCCTACTTTGACTGCACCTCCTGAATCCATGACCTCTATTCTTCGAGACACAAGGGCAATAATCACATGGAACATGCAAAAGCTCCTCTGAATCACACACTAAACTACCCTGGAAGCATATCACCATTCCTTCGTTGTCGCTGAGTTAAAATCCTGGAAGTTTGGGGCATAATTATAAGAGTCATGGTGGGAGATATAGGAGGGATGTCCGAGGTAGATTCTTCACTCAGAGGGTGGTCGGGGTGTGGAATGCACTGCCTGCTGTGATAGTGGAGTCAGACACTTCAGGAACTTTTAAGCGGTTATTGGGCAGGCACATGGAGCACAAGAGAATGATTGGGAGTGGTATAGCTTGATCTTAGGTTCAGACATAGCTCGGCACAAGATTGAGGGTCGAAGGGCCTGTACTGTGCTGTACCATTCTATGTTCCATGTTCTAATTCACTTGACTATACCAGCACCACATGGACTGCGGCTATTTAATAAGGCAGATCACCATCACCTTTTCAAGGGCAATGAAACATGGGTAATAAATGCTGGCCAGTAATACCCACACCACTGAGTTTTTCAAAAGTTCCAAGTCACTGAACCAGTAAGCTTCAAACAAGTATTGTGTGTGTCCATGGGTTAAATGGAGGTAACCAATACCAGGGCTGAAATTTTCCAGCTGTTTATCCCAGCTGGATTTTCCAGTCCCAATGACAGCGCACCCCCTGCTGCGGGTTTCCAGGCAGCAAGGAGTGCGTTCAACAGGAAACTCCATTGCTAACGGCAGGGACAGAAGATCCCATTGCTGGCCAATGGTTGTCCATCCCCACCATCCAGGTTTAGTTAAACTGCAAGAGGCAAAGAGAGAGGAGCTGATTTCAAAATGTGAACAAGGGTGGCTAGCACTCCCTCTAGTGGATGCAGTTGTGCAATCATCTCAGCACGGAAAATCCAAGGCAAGGTCCTCTGCTCAGTTTAGAGGGAATGCCTTCATTTGTGGGAGCATTCAAAACTAGGGCCCTAACTTACAGGATGGTTACTAATAAATCCAATAGGGAAATAAGGTAAAATTTATTTACTTTTGATGAGTAGACTATAGATGAGTAAAATTTATTTACTATAGAGAGTATATGGTGGTTTGCATTGCTGCCTCACAGCGCCAGCGGCCAGTGTTCAATTCCCAGTTGGGTCACTGTCAGTGCAGAGTCTGTATGTTCTCCTTGCGTCTGCATGGGTTTCCTCCAGTCTCATGTGATCCAGTCTCCTCCCAAAGTCCAAAAGACGTGCTGGTTAGGTGCATTGGCCGGGCTAAATTCTCCCTCAGTGTACCCGAACAGGTGTCAAAATGTGACGACTAGAGGCTTTTCACAGTAACTTCATTGCAGTGTTAATGTAAGCCTACTTGTGGCACTATTAAATAAACTAATAAACTTAGATTGAATGTGTAACTCGTTAGCAGAGGAAATGGTTAATGGTGTCAAATAATTTAAATGCTTTCAAGAGACAACTCGACAAATGATCGAGGGAGAAAGAAAATAAAGATATGCTGAAAGACAGAGATGGAGTAAATAGAATGAAAGGAGACTCAAGTACACTATAAACTGCAGCACAGATATTGGGCTGAATGGCCTGTTCCTGCGTTGTATTTTTATTTCAAAAATATACTTTATTCATAAAAAAAACTCCTAAATAAACCACTGCAAAATGACATATCCAAAGATTACAAATAGTGCAAAAAAAGTCATTTTTACAGTACTATACACGACATTATATTTCAATACTTGAAGCCATATGCATACATCAGATTTTACTGTGTGCTGTTATTTTTCAGATTAGCACGCAGTTACACAGGCCGAGGGTATTCTACAGTTACCAGGCCCTCGGTGTGCCTCAGTTGAAAGGCTTTACACTGTGGCCTTCCCCCATTGTGCCTTTGCGACGGCTGCCCCAAGCTTGAGCGTGTCCCTCAGCACGTACTCCTGGACCTCGGAATGTGCCAGTCTGCAACACTTGGTCGAGGATAATTCTTTCAACTGGAAGATCAGCAAGTTTCAGGCGGACCAAAGTGCACCCTTCATCTTCCTTGGAGATGATGACCCTGCAGTAGCTGTTGATATTTGTCTCCGTGTGCATCCCTAGAAACAAACCGTAGAGCAGACTCTTGTGTCAGCGACCTGCTCGGGACGATCCTCGACAAATACCACTGCATCTCACTCCAGACCTTCTTTTCAAAGGCACATTCCACAAGGAGGTGTGCGATCATATCATCACCCCAGCAGCCGCTTCAAGCATGCGGTGATATTGAGACTTCGAGCGTGCATAAAGGAGCTGATGGGGAGTGGTCTTCTCACCATCAGCTAAGCCAGGTCTTGGACAATTAAAGTTCCTGATGGCCAATAGCATTCAAATCAGCAGCCCTGTTAGGTTGACACTGCAGTGCAGTACTGAGGGAATGCTAACCTGTCAGTGGTGATGTTATTTGGAGAAAACAACATTCTCAGATAGATGTAAAAGATCTCTTGGCAGTGGTTGAAAAACAACAAGGTAGTTCCTCCTGGTGTTCTGATCAAACATATCTTCCACCAACGCCACAAAAGCAAAGCAGCTGGTCACTATCTCATCACTGTTTGTGGCACCTTCTGTGTGCAAATTGGCCACCTCATTTTACAACAGTGATTACACATCAAATGTGATTAATTTGCTGTAAAGCATTGTGGGATGTCCTGAGAAAAGTTCTGTATACTACCTGCAAACTCTTTCCTTCTTTCAAGTGGACAAGCACCCACTCAAAGATACTTCTAACCCTGGGTTTAATACAAAGGAAATCTTATAGCTGAAAGTTACTGCAGAATCATAGAATCCCTACAATTCAGAAAGAGGCCATTCAGCCTATTGAGTCTGTATCGACTCTCCAAAAGAACATCCCAACTAAAGTGCTCTACGGGTTGTTTCCAGGGATGCACACGGAGACAAATATCAACAGCTACTGCAGGGTCATCATCTCCAAGGAAGATGAGGGATGCACTTTGGTCCTGATTTGCATGTATTTCAATATTATTAATCTGTCCCCACTCCCATTGTTAACATATATTGACTGGCTCCCCGGTGCCCCAACCGCTGTATACTGACACCACCCTGATATGACATCAGGTCAGAAAGTGCTGGTGCTCGCCGGGAAGCGGGGGGTCGGGGGGTGGGGCGGTGGGGGACAGGGGGGTGGGGGCAGGGGGGTGGGGGATGTTGGCTTTGTACATGGGTGGGGAAGGGAGCCTCTGAGGCTTCGATTGTGGGCTAGGGAAGGTTTATTGGAGTGCTGATTGGGGCATCCTTTACAGACGGTATCTCAATCTCTGAACAGCGATGTTTTAATGGTATTTCTATGTCCTCTCATCCCCCACCCCATTTCTCTAATTGTATGAATTATGCACCCTTGATTTTGTTTTGACAGGGTGTGGTAGAATCTGGAGAAAAGCATGTCAGTTTCTTGGCAGAAACAAGATTATCATTTTTTTGGTAAGTTTTTGTCCAATGTGTGATTTGTAGATATGCCAGTCTCATCCAAGTACAATTTCTGTATTTAATATTTAGGGGGAAAATGGCCTTTCTTTACTTCTGCTTGGTCACATAGATTCTTTCTAGGGTGAGACTTCTTTTCAACGTACCTTCTTTGTTTCCTCCTTCTTCCTTCCAAATTCACCACGAACCATCCTAGTCAAGAAGGTAAGCCAGTCTATGACATACATGTTTGCATGTGAATGGCAATGCTGGCCAAAGGCTAGGCGCCTGGAGGTGCAGGGTGTTACTAAGGGTAATTAGATTTTCCCTAATTCCTCCCACATGTGATGTTCAAACAGCAGCACAACTGACTTTGAAATTCAACATGTGAAGCATCATGGCTTCAAATCTAACTACGATTCCATTGTCTTTATGAGTCATGAGTTATTCTTGAATTCTACCGTTCACATCCAGATAGTACTGCAACCACAAAGCCTCCAAGTCACATGGAGATTTCAATCAAAAGGATCACCTTAAACTTATCATATATTTTTGTTATCAACTGATGGCTGCTTAGTTCACCATGAAGGCAAATGTCAAAACATACGGATGGATTGTAGTGTGACAAGCTCTTAACTGTGTTTATTTCCTGACCTATGGGGCAAATTTAATATCAGATCCTTCCCCAACTTGTCACAATGGATGAAGAAAAGATTCTCACTATATGAGTTACAGAAAATCAGTTATGTTTTACTTGGCCTCGCACACCACATTCTACCTGGGGTTGTGTAAGTAGTTAGAAATTGCGGTGTTGGTGCCACTCTGAAGGCAGTCACTCAGATTAATGACAGAATGTTCAAAGATTCTCGCCATCCAATGTTTCCTCCTCCTCCACTGGAAGTTTGCATATGTTTAACACAATCTTCAGCAGGACCACTAAGATTCGAACTCAACCCCTCTTGATCGCAATTATGAATTGACACCTCACCGCTCTGTGATAAGACCATAAGATATTGGAGCAGAATTAGGCCATTCAGCCCATTGATTCTGCTCTGCCATTTGATCATCTATCATATATTTCTGAATCCCATTTTCCCGCTACTGTTCCAAAATGTTACCAACAGCTCAATATTCCATTGACGTGTACTTTGAAAACAAGGGGCAGCATGGTGGCACAATGGTTAGCACTGCTGCCTCACAACGCCAAGGACCCAGGTTCAATTCCAGCTTCGGGTCATTGTCTATGTGGACTCTGCACGTTCTCCCTGTATCTGTGCTGTGCTTTCCTCCCACAGTCCAAAGATGTGCAGATTAGGTTGATTAGCCATTCTAAATTGACTGTAGTGCCAGGAGGATTAGCAGGGTAAATATGTGGGGTTACAGGAATAGGGCCTGGGTGGGATTGTGGTCGGTGCAGACTCAATGGACTGAATGGCTTCCTCTTGCACTGTAGGGATTCTATAATTCTATGAAGGATTACATAGATGTTTGGGGCAGGATTTTCCAACCACGCTTCCCCCAAAATCGGAAAATCCCACCTGTGGTCTGCCTCCACCCCCCCCCCCCCCCCCCAGCTACGATTCCCATGGTGGGTGGGGCGAGAAAATTCCGCTATTGGTCTCTCAGGGAATCAGATATATGGGGGCAGGCATGAGAGTGGAGATGTGGCAGATCAGCCGATGGTTGTACTGAATAATGAAGCAGACTCCAGGGGGCCACATTGTCTACATCTGCCCCATTTCAAATATTCTTATGGCCTTGTGATAAAATCAGAAGAAATTGTGAGGATGATATGGGATCTGAGTCTCGTAAATCACTTGGAGGTGAGTTAAGCTCCACTAACTCATCCGGCTTCCTTTAAAACCATACATTTGCTTCTCTGTCAGGGGAGAAGAGAATGATTGTTTACAGAGCTTTTTAATTTCTATCAGTAAATCTTTCATGGTGCTGTTCATAGTGACGGAGGAATGCAAGCTGGCTAGTGGTTAGCAGTGGTTAGCGTTGCTGCCTCACAGCACCAGGGACCTGGGTTCAATACCCGGCTTGGGTCACTGTCTGTGCGGAGTTTGCATGTTCTCCCCGTGTCAGCATGGGTTTCCTCCGGGTGCTCCGGTTTCCTCCCACAGCCCGAAAGATGTCTTGTTTAGGTGGATGGGCATGCAAAATTCTCCTCACTGTACCCAAACAGGCGTGGGAGTGTGGTGACTGGGGGATTTTCACAGTAACTTAACTGCATTGTTAATGTAAGCCTACTTGTGACACTAAAAAATGTTTAAAAGATAGGGAGATGTGGAGGTGACAAGTCTAAGTAATGCAGAACATTCATTTAAGGAAAAAAATCTGCAAAAAACAATTTGTTAAGTATTAGTGTCACAAATAAGTTTACATTAATGCTGCAATGAAATTACTGTGAAAATCCCTTAGTTGCCACGCTCTAGTGCCTGTTAGGGTACAACTAGGAATCGAACCCAGGTCCCTGGAGCTGTGAGACAGCAGTGGTAACCACTCTGGCACTGTGCCACCCCATTTGTTTGATAGTGTTTATTTAGCTCAATGTGAGCATTTGAAGCTTTGGCTTTCTCTACTATGTTGTATCACAATATAAAGACAAAAATTTGCACAGACACAGGAACTTTTTAAATGGCAATTTACTTTAATTGGTCTGTGTTCGTTCCAGAGATAATTTTGAGATATTGCACTGCAATTGTGAAGCACAAACAATACGGAGAGCTATAACACAATAGAGCTGTTTCCAGTTCCCACGCCCCCAGTTAGTGAGGTTCTGTCCCTGAAGGACTTTCTTGTTCTTCTTTGAATAGTGCACAGGGATCTTCCACATCCAACTGAAAAGGCAGAAAGGTTTTTTTTAACATATCATCCAAAAGGCATTACCAATGCAATAAATAACTTTAGTCTAGAAATTTTTAAAACTCATTAATTCATGAATATTATATTTGTTTGAACTCAGTTTAAGTTAGATCTGGACTAATCTGTAAAATATCCATGAAAAACAGCCACTGTGCTGGTTGACACCCCATGGAAGAACATTAATATTTTCTATAGCCCAACTTATTGATGAGTGTTGGAAGAAGAACATGCTGGAGAAATAACAACAAGGTATCATAGCTACTTTAATTTGTTTTAAGGTTGAAGCGTTTTATATTGCCAATGGTCAGACGGATGTAGAGACAAAGGCCAGGATTTTACTGGCATGAGTAAACAAGATGGGAAACAGAAGGGCTGTTAACTTAGGAAACCTGGATGGATGAACTCCCCCCACCCCCTCCCCATGTGGACCCACCATCTCTACATTTAAAAAGTGTTGAGAGGCTGTTCGACGCAAGGGGATGCGGGAATCCGATTTACACAATTAAAGGCCCAATAAAGGATCACTCGATGGTGCCTTTGACATTTTGCCAATAGCAGGATGATAGCTGTACGGGGAATCATCATCAAAAAGGGTAAGTGGAGGCAGTCTCCCTGTCACATACCTTGTGTGCAAAGCTCCATGGGCCAAAGTCGGAGCCACGGGCAGAGCAGCACCCGCAGTCCCAATAACCCCCCCGAGGGATTTGCCCTCCCGCCCTTGGCACTGTTAAATTGTATTTCTTGTAACACACCTCTTGGAGGATTCAGATCTCCTCCATTCCTCAACAGTGACCACGTGCCCTGGAGCCCACCCACCCTCCTCAATTGGATGACAGGCCCAGGTGGTGGTTAATTAGAGGTAAAATTACCTTGCACATCTCACTGCCATAAGTGCAGATTCAGGACACACTTTCTACCCCAAATCAGAGTCCCAGTGGCCTCGTAAAGTTCTGTCCAAAGGGTGAATTCCTTGCTATTCTACAGGAGCTTTGTTACAATATTTTCTCCCCCTTATCTCTTAATTCCTTTAGGTAACTGTAATGACTTCAACTGTAATGATTGATTGCAGTCAATCAGGCCATTGAGGTTAGCCTATTGGAATATGAACTCCCTGACTAAAGAGTAAATTGACATGCCAATCAGGGAGTCTTCTGCTTGTATCTAACTGGGATTGTCAGTTCCTCTGGCACTCCCAAAGGTTGACTGCTGATCGCTAGAACTCTGTGAACTGCTATTGGAATTGTAAATAAAGGGATTTTGGTGAAGGGATTTCTGCCTCCAAAGATTTATTATAGTAATTTAGAATTGAGCAAGCATCAATTGTCATTTATGATATGGAAAAGACTTCCAAACTTCCACTATCCTTTCTGTGAAAAAGTGTTTCCTAATCTTGCACTAGAAAGGAATAGCTCTAATTTTTAGCTTCTGTCCTTTCGTCCTTGACTGACCGAAGGGCAGAAACATGTCTTCTCTCTATCTATCCCAACCTTCCCCCTTTATATTTTGGAAACTTAGGGTGAGGTTTCCAGCTCGCCCCAAAATTGGAAAACCTTACCTGTGGTCAATGGGCCTTTTCATGGTTTGCTCCCCCCCCTCCCCCAACCTGTTGTGATTCCCATGGCGGGCAGGGTGGGAAAATTCCCCCATTAAGTAGATCAGCCTTTAGCTTTCCAAATTCCAAGGACTTATGTCTTACTTTGTTTAGTCTCTTCTTGGAACTTAACTCTTGTGGCCCAGGAGTTACACTTCCTCCAAAGTTAATATATCCTTCCTAAGGTACATTGCCCAGAAATATACATAGTAGCAAGATCCACATTCTCTCCACTGAATTCATTACTGAATTCCTGAATGACTGTCATGGACGAGATTCTCTGGCCTCCCAGCCGTGTGTTTCCCTGCAGTAGAAGGCAGCGTGCTGCTTGCTAGCGGCTGAATTCTCTGGTTCTGCCACTGTAATGAGATTTCCCATTGATATCACCCCACGCCTCTGTGAAACCCGCAGGCAGGCGTGTGCTCCTGGCAGCACTGGAGAATCCTAGGAATTAGGTGTTGGCCTCTGTTATTCTCACACTCAGCGGAAGAAGCGATTCATTTAAAAACCAACTGTACCAAACAATTTATACCCACATATTTCTAAATTCTGAACCTATGCAGCTGTCTGGAAGTTTGAGGTGTCTTTGAAGTCATTTTTCATAATATACTACTTACAGTTTTTTTGAATAATCTTGTCTAATATTTTAGTTTAAAAATACTCCTCTCAGTAATGGTGACAATGAAACCACTAAATCGTTGCAAAAATCCACCCACGCGGTAACATCCAGTAGGGGAGGAAGTCTACCTTCCTCACTTGGCCTGGCCTGCATATGTCTCCAGATCCATTTTAATATGACTAACTCTCACCTGAAAAAAGTGGCCTAGCCAAAATGCCACAAAAAGATTGAATGTCATTCTTTAGGGCATCTTGACAAAAACGTGAATAGGAAGGGAATAGAGGAATATGGTCCCCACGAGAGTAGGGCGTTTTAGTTAAGTCCGGCAGCGTGGTCTGTGCAGGCTTGGAGGGCCAAAGGGCCTGTGCCTTTGCTGTAATTTTCTTCATCCTTTGAAAATGAAGCTGGACAAGGCACCAGAAATGGCAAAGGCAACTCAGGAACATATGGGTACTTGTGCCAAAATTGGCAGAGGTATCCCACAGATTAATCAAGCTACAGCCTAACATAGTCATACTCACTGAATCAGCCCTTACACCCAAATTCCTAAGCACTTCCATTATCAT
The DNA here is from genome assembly GCF_965287045.1 of Carcharhinus amblyrhynchos. NCBI lineage: Eukaryota > Metazoa > Chordata > Chondrichthyes > Carcharhiniformes > Carcharhinidae > Carcharhinus > Carcharhinus amblyrhynchos. Next base: position 21,524,366 of record NC_137336.1, read on the forward strand.
CCTCTTTGACCAGCTTGACATACCCACAGAGGTGGCAGAAGGCACTGTGGGATAGGGTCAAGAAGGAGTTGTCCCAAAATTCCTCAACTTTGACTCTCAACTCCGTGAAGTCACATAGATCAAAGAACAAAGAACAAAGAAAATTACAGCACAAGAACAGGCCCTTCAGCCCTCCAAGCCTGCACCAACCATGCTACCCGGCTTAACTAAAAGTTAAGCATCTAGTAAAACATGAGCATGGAAACCACCTGCAGATTACCACCTCCCACTATCTCCCCACTCCTTTCTGAACAATTAGTACTCCTCCATGTTGAACACCACTCAGAAGAAGTGTTGAGGTCAGCAAAAGCACAAAATGTTCTCTGGGTGGGGGAACTTCAACCTCCATCACAGCTGACTGAATCAGCTGAGTCCTGAAGGATCTATCTGTCAGACTGAGCCTGCAGCAGGTGTGAGAGAACAGGAGTAAAAAATTACTTTTGATCTCATCCTCAACAATCTACCCATTCCATCTTCACAAGGAAATTCTCCTTCATGTTGTGTGGTGCTACCATCATGCTAAATGGGATAGATTCAGAACCGATCTATCAACTCAGAAATGGAAATCTATGAGGCACTGCACTTAATCAGCAGCAACAGAATTGTACTCAACTGCAATCCATAACCTCATAACTCAGCGTATCTCTCACTCCACAATTACCAGCAAGCCAGTATATCACCCTGGTTCAATGAGGAGTGCAGGACAGCATAACAGGAGAACAAGAGCAGCATCAGGCGTACCTACCAATAGGGTGTCAACCTGGTGAAGCTACAACATTGGACTATATACATGCCAAACTGCAGAAGCAGCATACAATAGACTTTACCAACCACAGGTCAAATCAAAGACTGCAGTCCCATCACATCTAGTTATGAATGAACTGTCCCACAAACATCCTTATCCATCTCGTCAGCCAATTCCATTCACTTCATGTCAAAAATCAGTTGAGTTCGCTGGATACAGCAAAGACTGTTGGCCCTGACAACATCCCGGCTGTGAACAAAGGCTTGAACTATCCATGCATCTAGCCCAGGTGTTTCATTACAACTACATCACTGGCACCTACCTGGCAATATGGAAAATTGCCCAAGTATGGCCTCTTCATAAAAGCCTCAGCAATAGTCATCTCCAACACATGACCTCTACTGGACTTTCAACATCAATACCATCACTGAATCCCACATCATGAACATGGTTGGGACCACCATTGACTAGAATCTGAATTGGTTCATCCATGTAAATACTGTGACTGCTGGAGCAGGTCAGAGAGTAGAAATTGTGTTGTGGGGAACATAGAAACATAAAAGATAGATGCAAGAGGAGGCCATTTGGCCCTTTGAACCTGCTCCACTATTCACTAAAATCATGGCTGATCATCCAACTCAATTGCCTAATCCTGCATTTTCCCCATAACCTTTGATCCCATTCACCCCAACTGCTATATCCAACAGCCTCTTGAATGCATTCAGTGTTTTGGCATCAACTACTTCTTGTGGTAATGAATTCCACAGGCTCACCACTCTTTGGGTGAAGAAATGTCTCCTCACCTCCGTCCTAAGTCATCTATCCTGAATCCTCAGACTGTGACCCCTGGTTCTGGACTCCCCCCCCATCGGGAACATCTTCCCCGCATCTATGCTGTCTAGACATGTTAGAATTTTATAAGTCTCTGAGAAATCTCCACCTCATTCATCTGAACTCCAACGAAAACAATCCTAACCTAATCAATCTCTCCTCATACATCAGTCCCGCCATCCCCGGAATCAGCCTGGTAAACTTTTGCTGCACTCCCACAAGAGCAAAAACATTCTTCCTCAGAAAAGACCAAAACTTACGCAATACTCGATGTGTGGCCTCACCAAGGCCCTGTATAATTGCAACAACCAATCCCTGCCCCTGTACTCAAAACCTCTCGCAATGAAGGTCAACATACCATTTGCCTTATTTACCGCCTGCTGCACCTGCATGCTTACCTTCAATGACTGGTCCTGCTGCACACTCCCCTCTCCCAATTTACAGCGATTCAGGTAGTAAACCTGCCTTCTTGTTTTTGCTTCCAAAGTGGATAACCTCACATTTATCCAAATTATACTGCATCTGCCATTGATTAGCCCATTCACCCAACCTGTCCAAGTTATTCTGAAGGATCTCTGCATTCTCATCACAGTTCACCCTCCTACCCAACTTGGTATCACCTGCAAACTTTGAGGTGTTACGTTTTGTTCCCTCATCCAAGTCAATAATATATTGTGAATAGCTAGGGTCCCAGCACTGATCCCTGTGGCATCCCACTAGTTATTGCCTGCCAATTTGAAATGCACCCATTAATTCCTACAGTTTGTTTCCTCTCTGCCAACCAGTTTTCTATCCAACTCAAAACACTTCCTCCAATCCCATGCGCTTTAATCTTTAATCTTGCACGATAATCTTTGTCCAGGACTTTGTCAAATGCTTTCTGAAAGTCCAAATATATCACATCTACTGGCTCCCCCTTGTCAACCCTACTAGTTATATCTTCAAAGAATTCCACAGATTTGTCAGGCACGATTCCCCCTTCATAAATCCATGTTGACTCTATCTGATCCTCCCACTACTTTTGGGTAACTTATCTTCTGACTGCCCAAACTCCATCCACATTTACACGGCGCCAGTCAGGTGTGTGATGGAATACTCTCCACTTGCCTGGATGGGTGCACCTCCAACAACACTCAAGAAGCTTGTCACGGCCCCGGACATCCATCCACCACCTTCAACATTTACTCCCTCCATCACTGTCACACAGTGACAGCTGTGTGCACCACTTAAAAGATGCACTGCAGCAATTCCCCAAGATGCTTCAACAGCACTTTCCAAACCCATAACCTTTACACCCTAGAAGGATAAGGACACCTAGGAAGTCTCTAATTGCAAGTTCCCTTCCAAACCACACGATGTCCTGACTTGGGAATATATCACTCTTCACCATTGCTGTATCAATATTCTGGAACAATCTTTCTCACAACACTGTGGGTAAACCTGCACAGGTTGACTAGAATGGTTCAAGAAGGCAGCTCACCACCACCTTCTCAAGGACAATTAGGAAATAGCATTAAATGCTAGGCCCACCTCCTCCAGCAGCCACAGTGGCTAAACCAATTAAGATTAAGATACCCACATCCCATGACTGAATATAAAGAAAAGTAGATTTTTTTTCATTCTTGGTGTTTTGTGGTTTTTTATTTACATCACTTCACCGAAGCAACCTGACCTATTTAGCGTTTCTGGCATTTTCTGTTTCGCTCCTTGTTTCCAGTCTCTGATGAATAGCACTTTTCCTTGAGGAGATAATGGGGCAGATTTTCAACTTGTTTCTTTAGCATAATTCCAGTGTTGAGTTCAATGAAAATGAAAATCAGTGACTTCTATAACAAGTAACTGATCCACAACATCAGTTCATGCCTGGGCAGGATTGAAAATCTATGCCAATGTGTGCACTCAAGTGACTGATGTTCGAATTATTACAAATCCATTCATCTTGTATTCCAATTTCAGGCATCGATTAGTCCAGCAATACTAACAGCCTCATTAGATGGGCACATTACTGAGGCAAATAACTGTATTTTTTTTACTGTTGTATATACTATCAATAAAAGCCCAAGCAAACACTTTTAGAACATATTTTTTGCATTAAAGCCAGATCTAGCCTAGAGGGCTTGAATTGCAAAACACTACCCTAAAAATTACAGTAATAAACCCAACTATATCGTACAGACACCGGCAATGAAAGACTGTGCACACTCGTTCAAGGTGAAAAGGGTATGAAGCCAAGGTAAAAGGTGGAAGCAACCATATCAAGAACACAAAAATATGAATGAAAAGTGCAGCACCGAAAATGTGAACGAGAGGCTCAAGATTGAGATGCAAATCTGCTAATCTGTTAATTAGTCAAACCTTTTCAAAAAACACTTTAATTATGCTTTGTTTTTTTAAAATTACGCACAACTTCACACCAAATTTAGAATGATGCTTGATTGCAATAGCTTGAATGATAATTGTAACATTAAAAATTATTTCACACTCACACAGACTAAAGTAAAATCGTACTTATAGCAGATGTTGTGCCTTGCACACACACATATGCATGGGTGCCTCAACATGAATAGAATTTCAATGTTTTGCCGCACAAAATTTAAATTAGAGTCAGGGAGGATGGGTGGAATTTGGATTGAAAACTAATGACAATTAGTCCATGTCACAGATAAACAAACATTAGAACTGTTTTCTGAAATACATCGCACTACATTGGAACTTGCCAAGAGTTTGATTGAATAGGTTTCTCAGCTTTCTCCGCTATACTGGGCAGTTAGTTTCACTTCAACTGCCGTGCCTTGTCCTTTCTCATTTTGACCAAGCTTTCAGGTACCTATCACCCTTCATAACCTCTCCCTTCCTGGCTTGGCATCTGTTTCCTTTCCCTATTTGTGAAGGACCTTGAGATATTCCTTTGGAATAAAAACAGGAATTCTCCAGGTCATTCAAGACCCGTCACTGCTGCCAGCGAAGATGGAAAATTTGGCGCTCAGCCAAATCTCCATTAACTGCACTGGGACAGGAGAATCCCAGCTGCCAGTGAGGTCAGAGAATTTGGCCCCAGATGTGGATGCATGTCTGGAAATAAATACAATATCAAATACAAAGAAGGGATCTCAGTTATGAATGAATTACTTCTGTGCTATATCTCTATAATTATTCCCCCTGAGATACCCATGGTGCATATCCGATGAAATTTCCAATGTGAACTGTGGATTTAACGCACAACTGCATTGCAAGATGATTTAGACATTACCTTTCATTTAGTATGCATTGTATACAAAGTAATTGATATTGTAACACACAAAAGTCAGATGTTACCACACATAAAAGTTGTTCCTCATCAACTAGCATGCACTACAGGGGTTGAAATTGTCATAGACTCGTCAGGTAATTGTAGAATTAAAAGAAATGCTACTTGTTAGCTGATGGATATACTACAGTAAAACAATGTCAGTAGTGTAGATTGAGTCCCTCAGGATAGTGTCCTGGGCCCAACAATCTTCAGCTGCTTCAGCAATGAACTTCCCTCCATCATAAGGTCAGAAGTGGAGACGTTCACTGATGACTGCACAATGTTCAGCACCATTTGCGACTCTTCAGGTACGGAAACAGTACATGTTCAAATACATCAAGGTCTGAACAATATTCAGGTTTGGGCTGACAAGTGACAAGTATCATTCGTGCCACACAAATGCCAGGCAATGGCCATCACCAATAAGAGACACACTAATCACTGCCCTTTGACATTCAATGGTGTAACCATCACTGAATCCCCCACTGTCAACATCCTTGGGTTACCTTTGACCAGAAACTGGCTAGCAATGCCCATGTCCCACGAATGAATAAAAAAATGCAGGACAAATTAATCAACGGAATCAAGTGTGTAATTGATGTAGATTTAAATCTCTGCGGGTGAAGAAAGAGCCTTCCCACTCATTGCAAGACTCTTCAGCACATACAACTGAAGAATAAAAACTTTAATAATTCAATTACATTCAGAAAAGCATTTCATTAATGTCTTCGTGTATCCTACTTTTACAGATAAATGAAAACTTGCTCTCAAACTCATGAATCTCTCATGTTCAGACAACCTTGCCCAGCAGGGAAATTGCAACAGTGGCAAAGAACATCTGTGCACATCAACTTCAGCAGGGCTTTGTCTGTGCATATCTATCCTAATCACTAATCACTGCCCTTTGACATTTAATGGTGTAACCATCACTGAATCCCCCACTGTCAACATCCTTGGGTTGCCATTGACCAGAAACTCAACTGGACTCACCACATAAACACAATGGCTACACGAGCAGGTCAGAGGTTAGGAAAACTGTGGTGAGTAACTCACCTCCTGACTCCCCAAAGCTGAGTCTACAAGGCACAGGTTGGGAGTGTGATGGAATATTCTCCATTTGCCTAGATGGGTGCAGATTCAACAACACTCAAGATGCTTGACACCATCAAGCAGCCCACTTGATTGGCACCACATCTACAAACATTCAAACCCTCCACCTCAATAGCAGCAGTGTGTACTTAGATAGCACCTTCCAAACCCATGACCACTTCCATCCAGAAGGATAAGGCCAGCAGATACATGGAAACACCACCACCTGCAAGTTTCCTTCCAAGCCTCTCACCATCCTGACTTGGAAATATATCGCCATTCCGTCGCAGTCGCTGGGTCAAAATCCTGGAACTCCCTCGCTAACAGTTCTGTGCATCAACCCACAGAACATGGACTGCAATGATTCAAGAAGGCAGCTCACCACCACCTTCTCAAGGGCAACTAGGGATGGGCAATAAATGCTGGCCAGTCAGCGATGCCCATGTCCCACAAATGAATAAAAAAAATGCAGGACAAATTAATCAAAGGAATCAAGTGTGTAATTGGTGTAGATTTAAATCTTTGCGGATGAAGAAAGAGCCTTCCCACTCAATGCAAGACTCTTCAGCACATACAACTAAAGAATAACAACTTTAATAATTCAATTACATTCAGAAAAGCATTTCATTAATGCCTTTGTGTATCCTACTTTTACAGATAAATGAAAACTTGCTCTCAAACTCATGAATCTCTCATGTTCAGACAACCTTGCCCAGCAGGGAAATTGCAACAGTGGCAAAGAGCATCTGTGCACATCAACTTCAACAAGGCTTTGACTGTGCAAATCTATCCTAATGATTATTTATGACTTGACAATGTTCAGTTACATTTGTTCCTGTTCTGAAATAATTCATACATAAAGCTATTGGTAAAAAGGTTGTTGGGTGACAAAAGTGATTCATGAGGGATAAGTTCAACTTGTGACAAATTACTGCCACAAAGTGGGTGGCATGATCCAAATGAGTGCCCAGTGATAGTATTGGGAGCTGAATTTGGCAGCAGGCTTTTGTTCTTGAATGAAACACGTTGGCCATGGATACCAATTGAATCACCTGGAATATCTCACAAAACAGGGTTGGACAATTTCAGTTGCTGAGTTGTTTTATGTGGGGTCACAAGTGCACTCCTGTGCAGAGCCTTCCAAAGATATGGTTGCTAAATTTGCTGATGACGCAGTAGGAAAATGAACTATGAAGTGGACATAAGGAGGCTACAAAAAGGTACATAGACAGATTAAATGATTGGGCAAAGATCTAGCAAAGATCTAGCAAACGCAATATAATGTGGGAAAATGTGAAATTGTCCATTTTAGAATCATAGAATCCCTACAGTGCAGATGCAGGCCATTTGGCCCATCGAGTATGCACTGACCACAATCCCAGCCAGGCCCTATCCCATAACCCCATGCATTTACCCTAGCTACTCCCCCTGACACTAAGGGGCAATTTAGCATGGCCAATCCACCTAACCCACACATCTTTAGATTGTGGGAAGAAACCGGAGCACTCAGAGGAAGTCCATGCAGACACAGGGAGAATGTGCAAACTCCCCACAGACAGTGACCCAAGATGGGAATTGAACTCAGGTCCCTGGCTCTGTGAAGCAGCAGCGCTAACCACTGTGCTACCGCGCTGCCCAAAAAAAATGGCAGGAAGAATAAAAAAGCAACATATTATTTAAATGTTGAGAGATTGCATAGCTCTGAGATGTCGCGAGGTCTCAGTGTCCTAGTGCATGAATGGCAAAATATATAATATGCAGGTACAGCAAACAATTAGGAAAGCTGATGGAATGTTATTGTTTGTTGCAAGAATAACTGAACACAAAAATAAGCAGGTTCAGTTATACAGGGCATTGGTTAGACCTACATCTGGGGTACTGTGTATAGTGTTGGTATCTTTATTTAAGGAAAGATGTAATGCAATGGAAGCAGTTCAGAGAAGGTTTACTAGCCTAAATATTGGGTTGTCTTATCAGTAAAGGTTGGACAGGCTAGGCCTAGAGGCCAGAGCAGTAACAGGCATTTTGATTGACTTAGAGAGTTTGACCTGGTGGATATGGGAAGGATGTTTCTACTTATGGGAGAATCTAGAACTAGGTGTTACTCATTTAAGGTGTTACCCAGACGTGAGGAGGAACCATTCCTCTTGGAGGGTTATGAGCCTTTGGAACTCTCTTCCTCAAAAGGTGGTGGGAGCAGGAGCCAGAAAAAGTGGAGACTTCCTCTTCCACCAAAGTTAAGATGTTTGAATAGCTCGCCACATCTGCCATGGAGGATCCACCAGAAAACTCCAACTGGAATCTTTGAGCATGTTTAAGGCATTCGTGGGTATAGTCTTGGTGAGCAAGGGGATGAAAGGTTATCAGGGCTAGGCAAGATGGTGGAGTTGACATTACAATCAGATCAGCCATGATATTATTAACTGGCAGAGCAGGCTGAAGGAGCCGAGTGGCCAAGTCCTGCTCCTATTTCTTATGTTTTTATGTTTGAAGCAGACTGCACATGGCATTCTAATTGTACGATAAAACATTGAGGTGGTAGTCTTTTATTAAAACAACACTTCGTGTATTACAAGAATACGCCACCCTAATGTGACTAAAACATTTGTTTCAGACAGTTCCCTTGAAAAGGCATCAATACCCATTGAAACTGCTGTATTGGTACATTCAAAGTAATGGTGCTGTAGAAACATCTCAAGGCAGTTTTCTTCTGCTTGATAGAGTGATGCAATTTATTTTATTGATAGGCTAAGCTTAATCCAGGGAGAGAAAAATCAGCAAACAGGAGCCAGTAGGTATGAACCAGTTTCCTCATTGATTCCAGTGCCATGATTCAACTTAATATTCAAGATCCTAACATTGGAGTCAGCATAACTGGGCAGCCTCCAGCAATTTTAGATTGTGTAACTCCTAATATACAACTGATTCATAAAAAGGGTCAAGCAAGGATAGAATGCAATCAGCCTATCCTTTGCTGACACTGAATTTAAAGGGATTGTATGTGTTTCAAAGTAAATTTATTATTGTTTCATGCTTTTAAAATAAATAGGAAACATATCCAGAATTCAACTCATTTTGCAAGTTGCCTAAGTCAGGTAATTTGTTGATGTGTTGCTGTACCTATCATTCTATATCATTCTATATTAGAATCCGTCATTAAGGAGGAAATTGCGAGGCATCTTGAAGGGAACTGCTTGATAGAGCAGACGCAGCACGGTTTCATTAAAGGGAAGTCGTGTCTGACAAATTTACTGGAGTTCTATGAGGATGTGTCTAGGGCGGTCGATAGAGGAGAGCCGGTGGATGTGGTCTTTCTGGATTTTCAGAAGGCGTTTGACAAAGTACCTCATAAGAGGTTATTGCAGAAGGTCAGGGGACTTGGAGTTGGGGGTAGGGTGTTAGCGTGGATAGAGGATTGGTTGTCAAATAGGAGGCAGAAAGTGGGGGTCAACGGGTGCTATTCGGATTGGCGGATGGTGACTAATGGAGTGCCCCAGGGGTCGGTGCTGGGGCCTCAGCTTTTTACCGTTTATATAGATGATCTGGAGGAGGAAACCGAGTGTAGGGTGTCGAAATTTGCTGATGACACCAAGATTGGGGGAACGGCAAATTGTGCGGAGGGTGTGGAGAGTCTGCAGAAGGATCTAGATAGGCTGGGCGAATGGGCCAGGAAATGGCAAATGGAATTTAATGTTGGCAAGTGTGAGGTGGTCCACTTTGGTAGGAAGAATGGTAGGAAGGACTATTACTTACGTGGCGAAAAACTGCAGCAGGCGACGGTGCAGAGGGACATAAGAACATAAGAACATAAGAAATAGGAGCAGGAGTAGGCCATCTAGCCCTTCGAGCCTGCCCCGCCATTCAATAAGATCATGGCTGATCTGTCGTGGCTCAGTTCCACTTTCCCGCCCTCTCCCCATAACCCTTAATCCCCTCTCTTATCAAGAACCCATCAACCCGCTTCTTAAAAATATTTAGCGAGGCAGCCTCTACCACTTCAACGGGCAGAGAATTCCAGAGATTCACCACCCTTTGAGTGAAGAAGTTCCTCCTCAACTCCGTTCTAAACCGCCTCCCCTTTATCTTGAGGCTGTGCCCCCTAGTCCTACTGTCTTTTTTGAGCGGGAAGAGTCTCTCCACCTCTATCCTATCCATCCCATTCATCATCTTATACGTCTCAATGAGATCTCCCCTCATTCTTCTAAACTCTAACGAGTACAAGCCTAGTTTATTCAGCCTCTCCTCATAGCTCAATCCCCTCAACTCCGGTATCAGCCTAGTAAACCTCCTCTGCACTCCCTCCAGGGCTAAAATATCCTTGCGCAGGTGCGGCCTGCGCAAGGACCTCGGGGTCCTTGTGCGTGAGTCGCAAAAACCCAGCTTGCAGGTGCAGCAGGTGGTCAGGAAGGCAAATGGGATGCTGGCCTTCATAGCGAAGGGGATTGAATATAAAAGTAGGGAGGTCTTGCTGCAGCTGTATAGGGCATTGGTGAGGCCGCAGCTGGAGTACTGTGTGCAGTTTTGGGTGCCGCACCTGCGCAAAGATATTTTGGCCTTAGAGGGAGTGCAGAGGAGGTTTACTAGGCTGATACTGGAGTTGAGGGGGTTGAGCTATGAGGAGACGCTGAATAAACTAGGCTTGTACTCGTTGGAGTTTAGAAGAATGAGGGGAGATCTCATTGAGACGTATAAGATGATGAATGGGATGGATAGGATAGAGGTGGAGAGATTCTTCCCGCTCAAAAAAGACAGTAGGACTAGGGGGCACAGCCTCAAGATAAAGGGGGGGCGTTTTAGAATGGAGTTGAGGAGGAACTTCTTCACTCAAAGGGTGGTGAATCTCTGGAATTCTCTACCCGTTGAAGTGGTGGAGGCTGCCTCGCTAAATATTTTTAAGAAGCGGGTTGATGGGTTTTTGATAAGAGAGGGGATTAAGGGTTATGGGGAGAGGGCGGGAAAGTGGAACTGAGCCACGACAGATCAGCCATGATCTTATTGAATGGCGGGGCAGGCTCGAAGGGCCAGATGGCCTACTCCTGCTCCTATTTCTTATGTTCTTATTATGTTCTTATATCACTGAACTTTAAGTCACTAAGAGAGCTGGGCAAGGATGGAAATTTTGATTTGATTTATTATTGTCATATATATTGGGATACAGTAAAAAGTGTTGTTTCTTGCACGCTATACAAAGAATGCCATTCATGGAGAAGGACAAGAAAGGGTGCAGAATGTAGTATTACAGTCATAGCTAGGGTGTAGAGAAAGATCAACTTAATATAAGGTAGGTCCATTCATAAAGTCTGATGGCAGCAGAGAAGAAACTGTTCTTGAGTCGATTGGTACGTGATCACAGACTTTTGTACTTTTATTCCCGACAGAAGAAGGTGGAAGAGAGAATGGCTGGGGTGCGTGGACTCCTTGATTATGACTTTGAAAATGGAAGTTAATGAACTGTTCAGATCGCTGCCAAGAGGGTCAAATAACCTTTTCACACCTGCTATTGTTGAAGCTTACTCCAAGAAACAGAGGCAATAGACAGACTATAATGCCAGGTTTGTGATGGAACAAAGGAAAGCTTGTTCACAAGTGAAGTGTGAAGGAGCGCTATCAGATAGGAATAGCCTTTGACCATGTGACTGAAAATAATTCTTTACTACTGAAAGACCATTATTTACCTTAGAAACCATAGAAAATCTACAGTGCCGAATGAGGCCATTCAGTCCGTCAAGCCTGCACCGACAACAAACCCTCCTAGGCCCGATCCCCATGTATTGTGTATCAATGGCCATCAATCATGTGATTAAAATTGTTCTCTGCTACTGATTTTTTTTTATTCTAAGAGGCTTGGGCATTTTTTTAGACCAATATTAAAATGTCACAGTTGCAGAGAAAGGCTGTGCCAGTGTACCTTCCAAGAACTGTGCGGCTTTAAAGTATTTTTATGGGATTGTGGCCAGTGCAGACTTGATGGGCTGAATAGCCTCCTTCTGCAATGTAGGGATTCTATGATATAACAGCCTCCTCTAGCCTGTTTCTGAACACTTCAAGTTCACCTGTAAAGAAATTGGACCTCTGCATAACAGACACTAGTACCTCTCTACATGACCTGCTCACTGAACAGTCTTTTATTTGAAGAAACAAGAAACCCTGCAGTTATTCCAGATCAGACCCCAGCCATCTGAACTTACCTGAACTACAATTTTAGAATGGGAAAAGCTTCTTCATTCACTATACTCTGGAAGACATGGGAACTAACTACCCCATTTGGTTCATTAATTGTATCTTTCTTGAGTGTGTGATAAGTGATTGACGTAATGTTAGACTTTCCAGGGTGAGTGTGGTGAATAAACAACCCTCCTTGTTTAAATCCACAAAGTTCTGCTGCTGGTGACTTTTGAATTGAAAGCACATTAACAGGGATTTAGGAATGCACATACGTTGACCTTTTCAAAAATAAATGACGCTGATTACGGACAGAAATGACTGGAAATTGGGGGTTTCACTTTATCTCTCTGCCCTGCCTGTAAAAGGCATAACAAGAGTATCACTTAATTTAAATTCCTCAGATCTGTACTTAATCTACACCATTACAATCCTTTGTGAAAACCAGTGCAAACTATTTATATCTCTGCAAGATTTTCATGGCCCACAATTTCTCGCCTACCCTCTCTTTAATTAGTTTTCTTTCCTTCTATATTTATAGAATCACTTACTATTTCCTTTCATTTTATTCACAAGCTTTTTATCATATTCATTTTTAGCCCTTCAAGTGTACCTTTTCACATGCCTACTACATTTTCAACAGTTTATTAAAGTCAATAAAATTGAAAGAAGACTAATGGTACACGAGTGTTCTTTCTCAAAGAGGCTGCAAATTAAGACCAATTCAGGTTCCAGGGACCTGGTGGGGAGTAGGGGAGTGAGGGGAAGAAGAAATAATAAGTGGCAACTCTCACCAACCTTTATAGGTGCACCATAGAAAGCATCCTTTCCAGACGTATCACAGCTTGGTATGGTTCCTATTCCAACCAAGACTGCAAGAAACTACAAAGGCTCGTGAACAAAGTCCAGTCCATCATGCAAACACCAGCCTCCCATCCATTGACTATCTACACTTCCCGCTGCCTCAGGAAAGCAGCCAGTATAATCAAGAGTCCCAAGCAACCCAGACATACTCTCTTCCACCTTCTTCCGTCGGGAAAAAGATACAAAAGTCTGAGGTCACGTACCAACTGACTCAAGAACAGTTTCTTCTCTGTTGCCATCAGATTTTTGAATGGTCCTACCTTATATTAAGTTGATCTTTCTCTACGCACTAGCTATGACTGTAACATTATATTCTGTATCCTCTCCTTTCCTTCTCTATGATTGGTGTGCTTTGTCTGTATAGCACACAAGGAACACTACATACTACAATTGACAATAATAAACCAAATCAAATCTATCCCAAGGTTCTCCACACTGTGAGCCTCTGCTAGCTATTGCCAGAATAAGACATGATCAGCCGAGATATATACTTCCCCATTTTCTAGCTTTCTATGACCCCGTTTCACTAGTCGTCAACACCCATTGGGTTCCATATATTCTGGCCTTTGCATCGGTGAATGGTATCAATCAATGATGTTATATCTGCCCATCTCAACCTATTGCATCACACCTAATCACAGTACCTTAACTAGCCTAAGTTACAGGATAAGCATGAAAGGCTTAGGGATCTTCTAATGGATCTCCCCACAGCTGGTGGAAGTCACTGAGCAGATCTGCAATATATAAAGGAAGATGATTCTGCGGGAAGAGCCTTGGGAAGAAAGAAAAGAGAGAGAGAAAATGTCTGTAGCCAGTCATGAAAAATTAAATAGATTTTCAATTTGCATTCCATGGAAGAACAGTAAAGACACTATCCAGTCAAGCTGTGTGTTCAGCAGGAGGTTTGAACAAACACTGTACTGTAATGGTACCAGCTGTGGTTGAAGATGACAGGTCGTCAGTGTATACCTATCTCATTCCCTGCTGCTTCTAACTGACAACAGATGTTACTATCTGAACTTGTTTTCCTGTGCCTGTGCCACCATGAGATGCACTTACAAAACAAATAATGGGCATTCCCAGATGATGCAGAGAAACAACTAGTCCTGACAGGAAGGAAAAAAAATGATAAACTTAAGGGAGAAATCAAATTAAGAATGGCAGCAGGAAAATCAATGTCATAACTACAAGAAAAGTAAAATGACAATTTCTATAGCAGGTTTTTGAAGTCTAAATGGTTATGGCAGTCTATTAGAGTTAGTTCATTCTGCCTATTCTTATTTACTTGATTCTGGGTACTGCAAATTGCTTCACTTTTAATCTTTAACTGTGACCTTGATGGAATGCCTTTGAGCTGATTTTAAAGTTGCATGCCTCTTTAAAAAAAGTACAAAATCAATGTAAACTTCAGGTTCAGTGTAAATGCAGGCAAGCTGCCAAAGTCTGCGTCACAACTCAAGGAGCTGGTTGGAGGTGATGGAAAAAAAGTGGAAAGAAAACTTTCTATCGTTCTTCAAATCCAACCAAAACCCATTTGCTGATTGTGTTTTCCTGACCGCCAACCAATTTTGGGCAGGATTTTTCTGGCCCTGGGGTAATGGACTGGGAGGCAGGACGGCTGGGAAGATAGTGAAGATCCAAGTCAAAACGGCTGCCTGGTGCAGTCCTGCCAGCAGGGGGGTTTCCCAGCAGCCTGGACCAGATGTAGATTGGGTGACCGCCAAACAGTAAGTGGGGACAAGTTGAAATGATCAAAGGCACTACTAAAACCAGCTTTCTGGGCCAGTGGCATTTAAGAGGTTCCCCTACCTCCTGTGGGGAGGCCACAAACTTGATGAAGGAACCGTGGGCAAGGAAGTCCACCCATACAGTCCGGACTATCAGGAGAGGTCTACCTGCCAAGTCCAATTGGTTTTAACTTTTTCACTGAGGAAGCTTGTTGAGGTGCGCCATTGATCTTGCAGCATCAACTGTCCCAGTGGGTCTCCTGAGGTTACAGAGCTGCCAGCCCTCTGACTGGGCCAGCAGGGTCCAGCCCTGCCCGCTGACCTTAACAGGATGGTGAGCCCAGAAACAACTTATTAGGAAGCTAAACTGATCTCGCTGCCAGCAAGGTCAGATTCAGGATTTTCCAATTGATCCTGATGTCACAGGGAAATCCAACACAATATTGCTACAATTCATTTTGCAACATTCTTGGATTTTCCAAACAAGCCTTTTATGAGACGGCATTATAGATCACCTGCTGATAATCCATGTATACATTATGTTACTCATCCAAATGGTCACATCTTCAAAATAATCTGTTAACTTTATTAAGCACAACTTATCATTAACAAATCAATGTTTGCAGTGTTTGATTAGCCCAAGAATTTCTAACTGCTCACAATGTTATGTCAAATTATGGATCTGAGACTGTCCAAAGTTAATGCAACTGGTCAATAGTCACCTGGTTTGTCTCTGTCTGCTTTCTTGAATGAAGAGGCTTTTTTTATTCATTCGTGGGACATGGGCGTCACTGGCCGACCAGCATTTATTGCCCATCCTTTGTTGCTGAGGGCAGTCCAGACTCAACCACATATACAGGCCAGACCAGGTAAGGACAGCAGATTTCCTTCCCTAAGGGACATTAGTGAGCCAGATGGGTTAAAGGTATTATATTGGTTGTTTATGCATCCCAAGCATCACTTGCATGTTTAAGGAGAATGAAGAAAATAAACACAGTACAAAAACAGAAAATGCTGGAAAAATCTCAGCTGGTCTGACAGCCTCTGTGGAGAGAGAATAGAGCTAACGTCTCAAATCTGGATGACTCTTCATCAGCATTTCCTGTTTTTGTTTCAGATTCCAGCATCTGCAGTAATTAGCTTTTATCAAAATGTAAGCAGAGGTTTTTTTTTTCTACATCCACTTTATATTTCCTATGATTTTCTTTAATTACTGTTGGTCCTTTTACATTTTAATTTCTCTATCTATCCTTGAACTCCATCTATTTAGTATTAGAGGTGCTACACGGGATTAATTTAAACAGCTTTCATTTCTCCTCTCACTACCCATCTGTAAAGGTGTTTCAGATTATGTTGATTCCCTGTTTTATAAATGTCTCTTCGCCAACACTTAAATTTGGAGTGCTCCAATCCTTGATTAAACCGGAGATCTAACAAAATGAAAGGGTTGATTTATTTCACACACGCAAAATGCAGAAAAGGAGTTTTGCAACATTTTCTCCTTTTTTGCACTCATGCAATAAAAGAATGAAAAGGGAAAGAAAGGGCCAGACCACCATCACACCCCCAACCCCCACCCCATGTGCCCACAACTTCAGTCACCCCAGATGCACTGACATAGCCCTCGAGGAATATTTGAAAAGAACAAACAGTGAAAGTCAGGACCATCCACACCAGCTGCAACCCCTTCCCTGTAACCATAGCCCCCACACAACCCCTGCTGACACCCCCAAGCTGTACCTGCCCTCCACTACCTTCCCCATTGCTTCACCACCCTCTCTGGAGCTGGCCAACGGGCTCTGTCTCCTAGTGTTCAGTGGAAATAGTGGTGCTAAACTCCTTCCTTCCTCTCAGAAGTCATGGCACCCAGTTTCCTGTTTTTAAAAAGCAGCAGTGATTCACACTGGCGTGACATCATGCCTGGCAGTGGGAAGATCAGTGAGTGCTGAAGATGCACATTAACCACACTCAGTGTATTATAATGGATTCAGGTTGATGCAAGGCAGCTTCATGCCCTTCTTAGATGTGATTCTGACTGTTTGGCTCCCGTAGATACTCCACTCCTGTCTGCCACCACACTCACTGTAGGAAATATGGAAGAATTACACCCATTGTCATGCTGGATATTAAGTTTGAGGAAGTGACGAAGATGATTGAGGAGGTAGGGCAGTGGATGATGTCCACATGGACTTCAGTAAGGCCTTTGACAAGGTCCCTCATGGCAGACTGGTGCAGAAGGTGAAGTTGCATGGGATCAGGTGTGAGCTGGCAAGATGGGTACAAAACTGACTCGGTCAAAGAAGACAGAGGGTAGCAGTGGAAGAGTGCGTTTCTGAATGGAGGGCTGTGACAAGTGGCGTTCCTCAGGGATCAGTGCTGGGCCCGTTGCTGTTTGTAATATATATAAATGCTTTGGAGGAAAATGTAACTGGTTTGATTAGTAACTTTGCGGACGATGCAAAGGTTGGTGGATCTGCAAATAGTGATGAGGACCATCAGAGGGTACAGCAGGATATAGATCGGTTGAAGACTTGGGCAGAGAGATGGCAGATGGAGTTTAATCCGGACAAATATGAGGTAATGCATTTTGGAAGGTCGAATACAGATAGGAAATATACAATAAATGGCAGAACCCTTAAGAGGATTGATAGGCAAAAGGATCTGGGTTTATGGGTACACAGGTCACTGAAAGTGGCAATGCAGGTGGAGAAGATAATCAAGAATGCATACGGCATGCTTGCCTTCATCGGTCGGGGCATTGAGTTTAAAAATTGGCAAGTCATGTTGCAGTTTTATAGAATTTTGTTAGACCGCACATGGAATATAGTGTTCAATTCTGGTCGTCACTCTACCAGAAGGATGTGGAGGCTTTGGAGAGGGTACAGAAAAGATTTATCAGGATGTTGCCTGGTATGGAGGGCATTAGCTATGAGGAGAGGTTGGAGAAACTTGGTTTGTTCTTACTTGAACGACAGAGGTTGAGAGACGACCTGATAGAAGTCTACAAGATTATAAGAGGCATGGACAGAATGGATATTCAGAAGTTTTTTCTCAGGATGGAAGAGTCAATTACTAGGGGGCACAATTTTAAGGTGTGAGGGGCCAGGTTTAAAGGAGAATAACGCGGCAGATTTTTTACACAGAGAGTAATGGGTGCTTGGAACTCATTGCCGGGGGAGGTAGATATGGTGGTGACTTATAAGGGGCATCTTGACAAATACATGAATAGGATGGGAATAGAAAGATATGGTTCCTGGAAGGGTAGGGGGTTTTAATTCTATCAAGCAGCATAGTCAGTTCAGGCTTGGAGGGCTGAAGGGCCTGTTCCTGTGCTATAATTTTCTTTATTGGTTGTTCTTTGTTCTTTGTTCCTATCCAAATCTAAATCAAATCTCCTTTCTAGCTAGCAGACCACATTCCTCTCCAAATCTATCTCTCCAATTCTGTTTTGAATGCTTTGCATATTTTGCCCATAGGTTTCCACTCGACAGGACAGGTGGCTTATTTCAGTTAGGAACGTAAGAGCTGAAGTTGACAATTCAGCCCCTCGAGTCTACTGAACAATTTAACTAGATCTTCCAACTCCAGTGCCTTCTTCCCGCATTATCCCCGCATTCCTTGATGTCACTGGTATCTAGAAATTCTAGAAATGGAATTGTAGAACAGCCGGTTGCCTTTTGTGCAAAACGACAGTCCTGGATGGGTACATAAATAGGAAGGGAATAGAGGATGTGGACCAAATAAGGGCAAAAAGTTTTCTTTTAGTTTAGTTAGGGCATCACGATCAACATGGGCTTGAAGGGCTTCATTCTTCGTTCTTTGTCTCTGTATTTAAAATAAGTTATCATGTGTATACACAAATCTCCACAATGTCGTTTTGCATGAAAGTAATATTAAAAATGTATTTAACCGTTATCACTTGGCATTTTGAAAGGACAATTTGTTTGCGACAGGCTCTGGAGCAACAGTGAAGGTATGATTTATTTTTTAATACTTTTTCACAGCTGGTGGTTCACTGGGACAATAAGAGGAGAAGGAGATTTCTCATGGTAGGTAGTTCTTGCAAGTCTGTCAGCATTGACCATGCATGAATCCTGGAGAATTAATACGCTGGTATGGTAAGCAATTGGGAAGGTTTGCCTTTATTACAAATGAATTAGAACATAAGAGCAAATGAGTCTCACAACTAATGATATAGCATCTTGGTAAGACTACACCTAGGATGATGTATGCAGTTTAGGTCTCCTTACCTGAGAAACATGTATACTTGTCTTGGAGGGAGTGCAATGAAAGTTCACTATACTGATTCCCGATATGAGGCGATTGTCCTGCGTCCTAAATTTTAGTAGAATAGGAAATGATCTAATTGAAACAATTTGAGCGGAGTTTTCCCCAAAAATTGTGTCATTACAGCAACAAAACCGGAATCCTCCGTGCTAGTCTTTTTGGCGAGCTAGTACTGCAACCTTCCAGCACTCTGCCACTTTTGTTTTGACATCTGGGAGCTTTGTGTCAGTACTGGGGGGGAGGGGTGGGGGGAACAGGTGAGCTGGGGGGAGAATGGGGGTGGGATGGAGGCGTGGACCCTACACACACCTGAGAAGCCAGCTTCAGAGTGCTCTGGTGTCATTTCGGAGGATGCCCCGATCTGCCAGTGAACGGGGAAACCTCCTTCCCGCACCCTCCCCCCACCTCACCCACTTAAATCATAGAGTATATTCATAATAGGGATTGAGAGAATTTTTGGGTCCCAAGGGAATTAAAGGAAAAATGTAGGAAGGCAGAGTTGAGGTAGGTTATCAACTATGAACTTATCGAATGGTGAACCAGGCTCGAAGGGCCAAATGGCTTACACCTTGCTCCTATTTCTAATACTCTTATTTTCTTATGTGACTGTTCCCCAATTGCCCAACACTGAGCAATTATCCAGGACCAAAATTTGATCTGATTGAGGGACACTCACAGACGTTGATAAATGCGTTTTCGATCTCTGGTGGAAGTATCTGTGTTCTTTAAAGGCTCGAGCATCAGCTGAGATTAACAGGGTTGGCCTTTCAGGACCACACAACCAGTATTCCCCGTCTTTCCCATGAGATCAATAAGCCTATTTAAAATGCCATTCATGTACCCAATAATTAGAATAATTATTCTTCAGAATGATCCTTCATGATTCAGTCTCAGTGACGAGTTCAGAAACAGAGAAATGCGATGCACAGAAGAAGAAAATAGCTACCTCAACACTTCAATACGTTAGTGACAAGGCAGTCACTCTGATCTCTTATTAGAGTTGATAGCCATGGAGTGCCAGCATAATTGGCAAAAAAAATCCTGATTTCTTTCTCATATCGCTGAATGCATTAGCATACCATCTCAATAAAAGAGAACTGACAGATCATTATGTGAAGTTACTGATTACCACCCTCATTCACCATCAGTTAACAGTAAAGTCAAGTTTACTTACTGTTAGAGACTCATGCAGGATCTCTAACAACACGTGTAACTCAATGTGTCTGTTACCAAGCATAACTGCGAACCGTGTTAAACCCACAAAGAAGAGGCGTTATTACAAATGACAGCCCAAGTAAAGCAGTTATGTTCCATCAGATTTTGCAAAATGTCCTAATTCATGCAGACGACTGTGGTGTGTCAGTGCCACTTCTGTTTCAGATCCAATGGACGCAAATCCAGCTTAAAACCTGTTAGAGAATCATAAAATCATAGAACCCCTACAGTGCAGAAGGAGGCCATTCGGCCCACGGAGTCTGCACTGACCACAATCCCGTCCAGGCCCTATTGCTGTCACCCCATACATTTACCCTGCTAATCCCCCTGACACTAGGGTCAGTTTAGCACGGCCAATCAATCTAACCCACACATCTTTGGAGTGTGGGAGGAAACCGGAGCACCAGGAGAAAACCCACGCAGACATGGGGAGAATGTGCAAGCTACACACAAAATGACCTGAAGCCAGAATTGAACTTGGGTCACTGGCACTGAGACAGCAGTGCTTACCACTATGCCTGCGTGCTGCCCTGTCACTAGGTTCACTTGTAACTGGAACAAAAATTTAATTATATTTACCATGATTGTGGAAACATTGAAACAGCCCATGCTATCCAAACTCAGGGCTGGTTCTGATGGATGTTAAAGTTTACGGGGTGAATGTCCTTGTTCCGTGCTCATTACAGGAATCGTAGTGAGTGAGGGGCAACCATAGAAAGGTCCATTAACCTCGGGAGGGATTTTCCAGTTTCGGTGCAAGCGCAGTTGGAAAATCCCACCCTATGACTCACTCCTACTTGGTTTCTCTGTTTAGCCCAATGTTAGCTGCTGTGTCTGGACTATACACACCAGGTAAAATGGAAGAATTCACATCATTTGGGGTCTGAATGTGTCAGTATCAATGGGCACAATTCCCCCATGCCCCCATCAGCTGGATCAATGGCAAAGTCGGTTTCATGCCAGCAGGAATTTCCCATGGGATCATCTGATGGTGTCCACCATGGCAGACTGAGAATCCCGATAAAGGTTGGCAGGAAACCAATTTGCATCCCGCTAATGGGATGCAAATGAAGGCCCAACAGGAATCTTATCCTCCATGCCCGATTTGCCATTATGCCAATGGATAAACATGCTGGTCCGGATCACATCGGGACCAATGTGATGTCCAAAAGTTGAGACTTACCTTTAGGGCCTTGCTGACATCATGGACATCTGAGGAGACGATGACACTGAAGGGATGTGTGCATTGCATAATGGGTGGATCTACATCTATACTGCAGTGCTGCAAAACAGCTCTTGGAAGCTGGGAGGTCTCTATGCAGCAGAGATTTGGCTTTGCTGATCTTGGACCTTCAGAGCGTTCAGCATCTTTTATAATCTTTGCTGCTTTCTTGGACCTCCTTCACTGCATCTTCCAAGGTCTTTGTTGCTGTATCAGACGTGCTTTGGAACATTAGAGTCTACACCTTGGGCTTGCAGCATCTTCCATGATTTTTGCTGCTGTCTCAGACCTGCTTCAGAACATCAACATCTACACCATCACAGCACCTTCCTTTTTTGTTGTTTATTCATCTTATAAGACATAAGCATCACCGGCTGGGCCAGCATTTATTGCCCATCAGTTTGTGGTCACAGCTACAGGCAACTTCAAACCAACTAACTTCCTCTTTTGTGTAAACATTGTGGTTAGGGACAATGGGGTTGCTTGAGAAGCATTCAAGCATGAAGGAAAAGGTAAACAAACAAAGCTAACTGCATGTTGATTAAAAACAAATAAACTGTCATAGAATTGAGAGCTCAAAGGACTGGGCTGAAATTTATTGGAAACAAAGGTTTCGAGAGGGTTTGAAGGGATTTCAAAGACTTTCAGCTATGAAAACTCAGAGGCTTGAAATAAATGCTGTGTTAAAAGAATGGGGCTGAGTGAATAGCTGCGGAGACAAAAATCCACCCCACCAGAAGTGACCGTCTTCTGACAATCAGGAGACTTGAAAAGGGTCTTCTTAGGCCCCTCAGGCTGCAGGAAGAAACCGGAACACCCAGAAGAAACCCATGTAGACACAGGGAGAACGTGCAAATAGATAGTCACCTAATGCTGGAGTTGAACCCACGTCCCTGGTGCTGTGAGGCAGCAATGCCAACCATTGTGCCACTGTGCCGCCATAGACCTGACATCTCCTTTGCAATGACTGCGTGCAAATGGTTTAGGGATCAGCAACGCAAAAATGTAATTCACTTGTGTTGTTTGCATAGCCAAGCGACACAGCAACCAAAGCAAACCTGAGCACTCACCAACTTAAATAAAATGAAAAACAACAAACGCCTGCCAAGTTCATGCTAAAAACCAATAAATATCTGCATTTCGTCATTATTTCCTGTGGTTTATAGCATGAAAGTACATTCAATCATTGAAACTTATTTCCAATAATTGTTTCAAATGTATATTCCACTGTCGCATTCATTTCCAAACAGCCTTGCATGCTTAACTTCATCACCGAAACTCCTTTCCTGTTAATAACACACATCACTGAGTCTTCTGCTTAATAATCAACTTGTACTGTACTTAATCATCGCACTATTTTCTCAGTTAGCACAGACAGAGGATGACTGTATCCTTTACTTAACATTCAGGGTAAGATTTTCCACCCTCCATTCCCCCTCCCCTTTCCCTGGAGCATGTTTTATGGTAACAGAGGCAGTTCACCATTGACCACTGGAGAGATCCTGGTATCTGACATCCTGCATGGTCTGAGGAAGACAACTGGGCTGGAGAGAGTGATAGGAGCATGCTGGACTGGAATTTAAATATGGCGCCATGACCTTCGAACCTGCCAGCTGATGACCTGTGGGCAAATGAGCTACTGGCCCACCAGGTAACTTGGAGGATAAAGCAGTTGTGTTTAATTAATGAGGTTCCGAATGCTGAATCTGGTGCGGGATCCCACTATTCTGGTTTGCAGGGCAGCCTCTGAAGGAGCCCACCACACTCACACTTAGTCGCAGAATGGAGAATTCTGCCCGATATAAGTTTAAAAGAAATTTAGAGAAGAGAAACATACCATAAGCATCACCAGACAAATTCTGTACACCAGCCAATCATTGCATGGAATTTTCCTGTGCCCTTTGCCATGGGAATCATAGCAGGCAGGACCAGACCACACAAAGATTTGTTCACCTTCGGCGGGACTTTCCAGTCTTGAGGTGAGTGTGGCCGGAAAATCCTGCCTATTATCAAAGTAAAAAGAGTACTTTCAATGGCATTTTGTTCCCCTTTAAACTATGGATAATAATTAATTCATGATTGAACAACTATAGAGGTTTACAGCATGGAAACCAGCCCTTTAGTCCAACTTGTCCATGCCGCCCAGTTTTTACCACTAAGCTAGCCCCAATTGCTCATATTTGGCCCATATCCCTCTATACCCATTTTACCAATGTAACTGTCTAAATGCTTTTTAAAAGACAAAATTGTATCCACCTCTACTATTACCTCAGGCAGCTTGTTCCAAACACTCACCACCCTCTGTTTGAAAAAAATTGCCCCTCTGGACCCACTTGTATCTCCCCCACTCACCTTAAACCTATACCTTCTTGTTTTAGACTCCCCTGGGAGTCTAACTGGGAAAAGATGTTGACCTTATCTATGCCCCTCATTTTATGACCTCCATGAGATCATCCCTAAGCCTCCTATGCTCCATGGAAAAAAGTCCCAGTTTATCCAGCCTCTCTTATATAACTCAAACCATCAAGTCCCATCAATTGTGAGGTACTTTTCATTTTATTTACCTTTTGTTTGGAGCGGACATTGCCAAAGCTAGCAATAGGAACATTTCCCACTAGTTTTGTATAGGAGCCATGTCAAGAAGTTTCAGGCCAAGAATGATATAAATGTTACCTATGCTACCTCAGTGGTATGCCTTAACCCACCCACAAATTGTTCTTCCCGAGTACATCAGTGTTACAAAACTGGTTCCCACAAAAAGGCTCGTCTTGAAACATTAAAACAAATGAGGAGCAGATTCTCAGAGAAGATTTCTGTTATTAATTTGTGATCACTTGCACTGAAGTTTGCCACAGACAATAATGAAGGTAGCAACAATACAACAGTTCATGTTTTCTTTCTCAAGCCCTGTGCAAAATTCCCTTAGAACTGACTGAGAAGGATGCCTTTTATGTCAAAAATGTGAATAATGTTCTAAACATTGTTTGAATTGATCTGGTCTGTTCCTTTGAATTATCCATAACATGGGCCAGAGTCTTCTGCCCTCCCCCCATGGTTAGTTTGGTGGCTGGGGGTATTGAATCAGGTAAGAGGATGCCGTCGCTGTCATCCCGATTAAATCCATGAAGGGAAGGCCTTAATTAATTAATGACCATATAAGGGCCTCATCCTACCACTGGTGGTTTCAATCCAATAGTGGATGGGGGTGCTCACCATGCAAAGAGAGTTATCTGTAAGCAGGCTCCCAGTGTGAGGGGAGTGTCCCTCATTCAAAGGCACTCAGTACCTGATGGCAGGTTCTGACATTAGGAAAGGGAGGCCGGACTGAGACGTACTTCTGCATACGCTGCTAAGCCCCCTCACCCCACTTCTGCCTCCATGATCCAAACCCTGCGACAACCTTTCACCATCACTTACCTGCAGCCTGGGATCCAGCAACCACTCTAGGCCTCAGCTACCTCTCCAGTGCAGTTGCCTTCCAATAGAGCTGCCACCCTCTGATTGGCCAGCAGCTCTTGGTTGCAGCTGGACCACCCACTCCAGGGTCCTTGATCCTGTGGAAAGGTCCACCACTGGCCTATCGAGTGCCTGAGTGGCACATAATGCAGTGGCCCTTCCCAGAAAGAGGCGATACAGTGCCCTAGCCAGCAGCCAAGACCTCTTCCACCATCGTAAGATTCTGGCCAAGGTTAATTGCCTGGGCTCAATATTTTGTCCCCTCTCTTTCCTGCTTTTCTATACTTTAATAATCTAAATTCTGTATTACACATAGAAAGTACTATTTTCAATGCCTGATTCCTGTGAAAAATGTAACTATAAATTTGGTTTTAACGCATCTCATTAGAAGTATTAAATTAATATGTGTCTATGAATTAACATGAAAAACTGATTTCTCCCCATTGTCACCACAGTTCCTCGTGGCATGATTAACTGATTTGCTTTTATAATGTCAATGTGATTCTCTTTTATATTTGCGATATCATTTCTTTTTATAGGCTTTTTATGATGAGAACAATTTGCCTGCCAAAAATCATTTTACTTTCTTGCTCAGGGGTAATGGTTGTGCTTACCTGGCTGGATCAAAACCTGCTGAAAAAAAAAAGCTTTTTTTTGGTGCTTTGTTGATGGCGCAGGCAAGAACTTTCCTTGTAAGTTATTTATCATTTTCTCTTTTTGCTTTTCTTGCACCTTTTTTGTACTGTGACACACACCTCAATTTAAAAATTAGGGACCTCTCATTTAAAGTGGAGATAAGAAGGGTAGCATGATGGCACAGTGATTAGCACTGCTGCCTCACAGCTCCTGAGACCCGAGTTCAATTCTGGCCTGGGGTCATTGGCTGTGTGGAGTTTGCGCATTCTCCCCGTGTCTGAGTGGGTTTCCTCCAGGTACTCCAGTTTCCTCCTACTGTCTGAAGATGTGCAGGTTAGATTGATTGGCCATGCTAAATTGCCCTTTAGTGTCCTGGGATGTGTAGATTAGAGGGATTAGCAGGGTAAATATGTGGGGTTTCGGAGGTAGGGCCTGGGTGGGATTATGGTTGGTGCAGACTTGATGGGCCAAATGGCCTTTCTTTGCACTGTAGGGTTTCTGTGACCTTTTTCTTTCAGTAGGTTGTGAATTTTTATTTTCCAGACAGTGGAGGACACAGGGTCTTTGAATATTTTTAAGGCAGTAGGATAGATTCTTGACTAACAAGAATATCGGGGGTAGTCAGGAATGTGGATGTTAATCAGCCACGATCTTACTGAATGGCAGAGCCTGTTCAAGGCCAAATGCCCTAATCCTGGTCCTAATTTGGATGCTTCTAATTTAGAAAAGGGTTGTTTTGGTGGTGGGGGCTGGGGAGTTGGGTGGGGGGATGGGAATGTACCATGGGGAGGGGGGGTCAGTTGCAAAAGATTTGCTCCTGATCTAAGGCAATGCAAAACCTTTGGTTGAAGGCAGCCTTACACTAATTGGGATGGATTTTGTCTCCAACATCAAGGCTGGTTTCAAAAGTAGTTAGGGAGCTTGTTGGACCTCTGATTGACTTCATAAACTACTGCAATTCGATGAAAATGTTTATGTGCCACAAGTTGTCACTAAATTTATAACTTCATTCAGAGCCTCAAAAGTCAGCATGATTCCTGATTTGCTGACCAATGCTTGCTGAGTTAGAACATGTGATCTATATACTATGAGGGGTTCTTGAATGCCCCACATTGATGCCAAGTGAAAATGATCTCTGCCTACTCAAGGCTGAATATGTTGGCTATGATTTTACTGGAGGAGATGTGAACCAAGGCAGGGTCTAATAAAATCTTTGATAGCCATGCCAGGGAGACCCACTGCAGAATCAGATGAAGATTGGTTACTTGCTCCAAGGAGACAGAAATCCAATTAACACCCCAATTATATTTTGTGATGATACTGTGCCTTTAAGAAATGTATTTGTATCATGTTTCCTAAATAAGATTTGTTTTAGCAGTCAGTTCTTTTATCAATGCAGGACTTAGTTTCGCAGTCAGTTCTATTATCGGTGCTGCTTTGTCTGTACCTGGCAGCCCGTATTGTTACTGTAGTAGCTTAATTCATCTTATTTGCTGGAATGTTTGTTTTAATCTGGACGAATGCAGGGTTGTTATTTCAAAGTTTTTTAAGAGTGGCACTTGATTAGTCTGATTGACAAGTAAGGTAATGTGACTTGGTGGGGCTTGGCTCACAGAGAGAAAACCAGCTCAGGTGCAGTTTGCCTCTGCCTCTCCCTTTCTCTCTCTGGATTTGGAGATTCAAATTTGCCAGAAAATAGGTCTTTTTCTCGAAAGTTCAGCTGCTTGAATGTAGATCTTTCTCTGGAAGCTGCTGTATGGGAGTTAAAGGCAGATGTTTTTCTGTATTTCTGACCAGAGGGGTTAGAAGATTGGAAATCCACATGAGCATACCCAGTTTTGGTGCTAATTTGTTCTGAAGTAGGATTTATGTCTATGGGGATATTGCTCAAATTTGAATTATAGAGCAAGATAGCTATTAAGAGTTATATTTTGTCATGTTTAAGTATTTTAATTGATAAAAGTTACGCTAATTATTTTTGTTATATTCTAACTGTGTTAACAAAGAACAATGAAAATTACAGCACAGGAACAGGCCCTTCGCCCTCCAAGCCTGCACCGACCAAGCTACCCAAAATAACTAAAATCTCTTCCCTTCTGGGGACCATATCCCTCTATTTCCATCCTATTCATGTAATTTTCAAAGGCCTTCTTAAAAGTCACTACCATTTCCGCTTCCACTATCTCCCCCAGTAACGAGTTCCAAGCACACACCACCCTCTGTGTAAAAAATCTGCCTTGTACATTTCCTTTAAACCTTGCCCCTTGCACCTTAAACCTGTGCCTCCTAGTAATTGACTCTTTCATCCTAGGAAAACGCTTCTGACTATCCACTCTGTCCATGCCTCTCATAATCTTGTAGACATCTATCAGGTCACCTTTCAATCTCCGTCGTTCGAGTAAAAACAAACCAAGTTTCTCCAACCTCTTCTCATTGCTAATGCCCTCCATACCATACCATTCCTGGTAAGTCTTTTCTGTGCCTCTGATGTTCCTCATCGTTATCTGCAAATCCATCAACCTTTATGTCATCCGTAAACTTACTAATCAATCCAGTTACATTTTCCTCCAAATCACTTATATATGTTACAAACAGCAAAGGTCCGAGCACTGATCCCTAAGGAATGCCACTTGTCACAGCCCCCCATTTAGAAAAGCACCCTTCCACTGCTATCCTCTGTCTTCTTTGACCGAGCCAGTTTTGTATTCACTTTGCCAGTTCACCTCTGATCCTATGTGACTTCACCTTCGGCACCAGTCTGCCATGAGGGACCTTGTCAAAGGTCTTCTTAAATAAAATTATATAAACTAGGTAATTTAAATAAAAGCTACCTAGTGGATTAATGGAATCACATCTGAATCACACTTCATGCTTGCACTAATGCCAAAATTAAATAAGTTTGGGATCCAGGCTAACTTCATAATATAACTTGGAGCTTCTGATCTGGTCTCTAACATTGTAATGCTGTCATCATTTTGTTAATGCCAAGTCCATGCATATCATAAGAACATAAGAACATAAGAACATAAGAAATAGGAGCAGGAGTAGGCCATCTAGCCCTTCGAGCCTGCCCCGCCATTCAATAAGATCATGGCTGATCTGTCGTGGCTCAGTTCCACTTTCCCGCCCTCTCCCCATAACCCTTAATCCCTTCTCTTATCAAAAACCCATCAACCCGCTTCTTAAAAATATTTAGCGAGGCAGCCTCCACCACTTCAACGGGCAGAGAATTCCAGAGATTCACCACCCTTTGAGTGAAGAAGTTCCTCCTCAACTCCGTTCTAAACCGCCTCCCCTTTATCTTGAGGCTGTGCCCCCTAGTCCTACTGTCTTTTTTGAGCGGGAAGAGTCTCTCCACCTCTATCCTATCCATCCCATTCATCATCTTATACGTCTCAATGAGATCTCCCCTCATTCTTCTAAACTCTAACGAGTACAAGCCTAGTTTATTCAGCCTCTCCTCATAGCTCAATCCCCTCAACTCCGGTATCAGCCTAGTAAACCTCCTCTGCACTCCCTCCAGGGCCAAAATATCCTTGCGCAGGTGCGGCGCCCAAAACTGCACACAGTACTCCAGCTGCGGCCTCACCAATCATGTGGGATGGCCATCAGCTAAAAAGAAGTGGTTTCCCTGTGGTAGCATTAAGGGGGGAAGGGATGATGAGAGAAGGGTGACCATCACAATCAGAGGTTTGGTGGCCCACAGAGGAAGCCATGGGCAAGGAAAAGGCAGCCATCTTGACCCCAGTGATCTCCCCAGAGGAATTTCTCCTTGAATCGTCGATCCCCTAGCTTTTTAATTTTTCTAAAATCTACCCAGTCTACATGCAGAGGACTTCTGTTTGCTTCAGAAGTGGCCACCTCTCCAGACCACACTGCCAAGTCTTCAAAGGTACCAGCACTCATATTGGGCAGGCAACACCACCAACGCTAATTGGACAGTGGACGCATAGGTAGCCAATTAGAAGGCTGTTTTGGTGAGATTGCCAATAAGGGCCCACTTGTAACAAGTGCAGGGCTCAAGAGTTACTTTTTAATCAGTACGTGAGGGTCCAGAATTCAGGCATTCTGAGCAAGCACAGCTCTGGACAGGGTCATCTATATTTGCTGCTGGAGTACTGTGTGCAGTTTTGGGCGCCGTACTTACGCAAGGATATTTTGGCCTTGGAGGGAGTGCAGAGGAGGTTTACCAGGCTGATGCCAGAGTTGAGGGGGTTGAGCTATGAGGAGAGGCTGAATAAATTAGGCTTGTACTCATTAGAGTTTAGAAGAATGAGGGGAGATCTCATTGAGACATATAAGATGATGAATGGGATGGATAGGATAGAGGTGGAGAGACTCTTCCCGCTCAGAAAGGACAGTAGGACTAGGGGGCACAGCCTCAAGATAAAGGGGGGGCGGTTTAGAACGGAGTTGAGGAAGAACTTCTTCACTCAAAAGGTGGTGAATCTCTGGAATTCTCTGCCCGTTGAAGTGGTGGAGGCTACCTTGCTAAATATTTTTAAGACGCGGGTTGATGGGTTTTTGATAAGAGAGGGGATTAAGGGTTATGGGGAGAGGGCGGGAATGTGGAACTGAGCCACGACAGATCAGCCATGATCTTATTGAATGGGGGGGCAGGCTCGAGGGGCTAGATGGCCTACTCCTGCTCCTATTTCTTATGTTCTTATGTACCACAACGGCAGGGCATGAAATGGAAGGCTCCGGATAAATTGCCTTGCTGACACAGTAAAAGACTGGTTATCACAGTACAAATGCTGCATTAAGTAACATAAAACCTGTGATTCAAACACATTGAAGTAATGACAATGTTCAGAAAATGATTATCTTAATTTACGGAATGTAGTGTTTAATTAGATACCAGGGCAAAAGCACTCACCTAATGCCATCCCACAGGACCTTTTTTCAAGTGGAATGAATTTTGTGCCACATTCAATTAGGTTTTCCTGTTGAAAAGTGCAATTTGAATTTGACCAACTCACATTTGCCAATTGAAAGCTTTAAAGAGCCGTAACTTCATGATGATTATATCTCAGTGATTAAAAAAATAGATAAGAGGAAGTGTGATATATGACATTCAATTGCTTCTAAATGTTCAATGTCATATTAGACCTGCCCAACAGGGAGAAATTGGAGTGGGAGTCGTGCAGTTAAGGATGTCCTTCTCCATTCAGTTCAAAGGCAATTACAGAGGGCAATAAATGCTGGCCCAGCCAGTGATGCTCATGAATTAATTTTTAAATTATAGCTGATTCAAGTGGCTTTCGAACCAACTTCCTGAATCCAGAAGGAGGAAACTTCAAAATATGGCACCTCCCACAGACTATAACCCTGAGGTGGCACGGTTGTTAATACTGCTGCCACATGGTGCCAGGGACCTGGGTTTGATTCCCCGTTTGGGTCTGTGTGGGATTTGCACGTTCTCCCAGTGTCTGCATGGGTTTCCTCTAGGTGCTCCAGTTTCCTCCCACGGTCCGAAAGATGTGCTGGTTAGGTGAATTAGCCGTGCTGAATTCTCCCGTAGTATACCTAAACTGGCGCCAGAGTGTGGCAACCAAGGGATTTCCACAGTAACTTCATTGCAGTGTTGATGTAAGCCTACTTGTGACACTAATAAATAAACTTCAAATCCAAACTTGAGGTTTCTGAGCACTCCCCTCGTCCCCCAACTGTTCCCTCCGCTCTTCCCGTCCAGCCTAACCACCCCAAGGCAGTCCAATTCCACCCATGAGCCAATCCACTTCCTGCCTATCCCATAAACTCTCCAAATAATTCTCAGGCTGTTCACACCAGTGGAATTTTCCCATCTTACTGCTGCAGTAACTGGAGATTTGGCTGGGCTGTGGGAGAGTGAGCTGCTGTTAAAATCACACCCCCAGCCTTTGATTCTCCCATGCCTGAGACCTTCTATTCCATCCCCATGCCTTTAATTCTCCTGATCACAAGTCCTCCAAATCCCTAAAACCTCCCGCACCCACTCCTCCAGCCCAGATCTCCAATCATCTCTCCCACAGTCAGCAAACCGCCCAATTGACCCTTCCCCCAGTTCATCCTGAATTGCAGAATCCTCAAGACATTAAAAACTATGTAACGTAGCCGGATGCTAAGCCTGAAATACATTCCTAACAGAACGTAATAGGCTGGGATTATAAATGGTTTACTCAGGGATATGACAGAATTTTTGTGCTAACGTTAATTAGTGGAACAGATTTTTAAAGGTTCTACATTTCAAAGTTTTGAGCTACATTGAAAAGGGTGGGATAGAATGAAAAAATAATTGTTAATAAATGATGCTTTGATGATCAAGAAGTCAATTCACTTCCCATAACTACACAGCTAAAGATATTAATTATAGCCTTCTTAGGGTGAAACCAGAATGTCTCACAGAATGCAAAGTGTTGTCCATTATTTCCCCTTGAATTCATCAATTGCCACTTTCTAATCTTTGCACAGAGTCACAATTAACTTGTCATGAGCAGTTCAATGTTTCTCCCTCATCACCCGCCCCTCAACTCTGCACACACCATGGAATGTTTGCAAAGAGACTGGTTTCAAGTGGTTCTAAGTCTCTACCCTAGCTGTTTGTGATTGTTCCACAGGGGTTACACAAGATGTTATATTGAGTGTACAGCAATGTGTACAGAGTGGAAAGAAACAGGCCATTCAGTCCAACAGGTCTATTCCGATTTCAATTCTTCACTCAAGCCTCTTTCCTTCAATGTTCAATCTGAGCTGTGATACATAGCCATGCAGCAATCCAGAACTTAATGCTCAGTGCAACAACAAACAGGCTGAACACAACCAATATTTTATATCCAGCCATACAATCTTAAAGAGACCATATATAAAATATAAATATAAGGTCTTGCTGCAGCTGTATAGGGCATTGGTGAGGCCGCAGCTGGAGTACTGTGTGCAGTTTTGGGCGCCGCACCTGCGCAAGGATATTTTGGCCCTGAAGGGAGTGCAGAGGAGGTTTACTAGGCTGATACTGGAGTTGAGGGGATTGAGCTATGAGGAGAGGCTGAATAAACTAGGCTTATACTCGTTAGAGTTTAGAAGAATGAGGGGAGATCTCATTGAGACGTATAAGATGATGAATGGGATGGATAGGATAGAGGTGGAGAGACTCTTCCCGCTCAAAAAAGACAGTAGGACTAGGGGGCACAGCCTCAAGATAAAGGGGAGGCGGTTTAGAACGGAGTTGAGGAGGAACTTCTTCACTCAAAGGGTGGTGAATCTCTGGAATTCTCTGCCTGTTGAAGTGGTGGAGGCTGCCTCGCTAAATATTTTTAAGAAGCGGGTTGATGGGTTCTTGATAAGAGAGGGGATTAAGGGTTATGGGGAGAGGGCGGGAAAGTGGAACTGAGCCACGACAGATCAGCCATGATCTTATTGAATGGCGGGGCAGGCTCGAAGGGCTAGATGGCCTACTCCTGCTCCTATTTCTTATGTTCTTATGTTCTTATATGGTTCAGTAATAGCCATGGACAATAAAGAAAAATCATTGCCTCCCATTCTATTCATCTATCTCCAGCTCTTACATTCCTCACTCCCTTACATAATCTAGCTTCTCCTTAAATGGATCTGTGCTATTTGGCTCTTGTGAGAAGATAATCAATTCTCCAAAGTTGGGACTCCCACACACCAATGTCCAGCAGTCACAATGCCACTGTAACTTGTGGGGTCAGCTTATTGCTTGGTGATTGATATTGAGACATTCATCAAGGGAGTCAATGGAGGGCAGGTGGCAAAGTGGAGTTAAGCCTCCAATCAGCTTAACCACAATCTTACTAAATGGTGAATCAGGATCAATGGGCCAAATGGTCTATTCCTGTTCCTGTTTCTTATGATCCTATCATCACTGCAATTTCCATATGAAACGACCTTTTAAACTGGGATGTTTGTGACAGCTGCCTTTAAAAGATGCAGTGGTTGAGAAAAGCAAGGGCAGACTAAGAGATCAGTTTCACTGAGAGTTCAAACTGGACTCCACAGCAGATTTAATGCATAGGTGATGTACAAATGAGAGCTTGTAAAGTTTTTAAGAAGGAGTTCAAGGACTCCAAGAACATCCTAATTAAACCAAAAAGAAAGGGGGTTGAAAGAGGGATCCAATCACTACAATCAGTCTGATTTTCAGATCTTTATTTTGATTTGATTTGATTTATTATTATCACAAGTATCAATACAGCGAAAAGTATTGTTTCTTGCACTCTATACAGACAAAGCATACTGTTCGTACAGAAGGGAAAGAGAAAGCTATGACTGTAACACTACATTCTGCACTAAGGTGTAGAGAAAGATCAACTTAATGCGAGGTAGGTCCACTCAAACTCTGATGGCAGCAGGGAAGAAGCTGTTCTTGAGTCGGTTGGTATGTGTCTTCAGACTGTTGTATATTTTGCTGACAGAAGAAGGTGAAAGAGATGAGTTGCAGGTATAAAGGAGGACTGCTAGTTCCTCAAAGTGGGACATCCCTAAGGGTGTCTCCAGAATCATTTACATACCACCTCTGTGAACCTCAGAAGATCAATGCAGAAAACATTGACCTAAAGGTAAGAAAACAGTCACTACATCCTTTCTAGCTTGGGCACAATGGGAACAAGACTACTCACCACTGGGAGGTAGTGGCTAAATGATATTGCTGTTGGACTAGTATTCCAAAGACCCAGAGTAATGTTCTAGGGACCCTGGTTCAATTCTCACCCCAGCAGATGGTGAAATTTGAATTCATCAAAAAGATCTGGAATTCAAAAACCTAATAATGACCTTGCAACAATTGTCATAAAAGCCCATATAGTTCACTAATGTCCTTTAGGGAAGGAAATCTATCATCCTCATCTGGTCTGGCCTACATGTGAGTGCAGCAACGTGGTTGATTCTTAAATGCCATCAGGGATGGGCAATAAAATGTTGGCACAGCCAGCAACACTTGTATCCTATGAATGGATTTTAAAAATTATTATTATTTGGAGCACACATCTTTCCTTCAAATTGCACTATGATTAAAATACTCTGCTGATAGAATTAATCTTTGCCAGCAACACACAATACACTCTAAACGAAGCACCTCATTTTCTTCTTCATTGAAGTCAATGTAACTGAAAGTCAGACACGGTGTAAATCAAGTTGACAACATGTCAGAAAGTATGGACTAATCCTCAACTTATATTGATGATTCAGACTAAGGGATATGGAACACAATCTCAGAGCTTGCAGATGACACAAATGTAGGCGGTTCAGCAAACACTGAGGTGGTCTGCAGAGAACTTCAGGAAGGTTCATAATTACTGGAATAGGCAGACAGCCAGTGGAGGCAAGATTATGTGGATAAGTATAAGGTAATAGAAGAAAAACGTGTAACGGGAATTATACATTTAAAGAAAAGAGATGAAGGGTGTGGATGGTCAGAGGGGTTCAAGTACAAAATTTCCTCATTTCCTAAGTGCCGTTAGCACATTTCCTATCAAGAGTTTCAAGTCTATAGCTAGAATATTATGTTTGACTTTGAACACTCCAGTATAAAACACAGGTGCAGGAGGTCCAATTTAAGATGCCAATCTCCTGCACCCGATCAGCATTGGAAACATGTCTGACATTATTTGGTTCAGGCATGGTAAAAGTGTCCAGACGCATTAGACAGAGTTACATTGATTCTCCAGGGGCTGGCAGCATTGTGACCGAGCTGTTACCTTTACAACTGTCATAGCGTTCTTCGTTGATATCATTGAAGAGGCAGCACTATATGAAGGTGTTTCTCCCACTCCACTGTCTGTTTCCAGACACAAATTGGACATTGATCTGAACACGCTGGCCTCGACCTACTGCTGTCAGAATTACCAGGCACACAGACAAGCTACCTTTTGGAGGCCAGAAAGGTGTCCATTATAAAACTCTGACCTACTGTCAGTAACCACGAGTTCACCATCCTCATTGCCCTCCCTTATTTCATCCAGCTAACTCTACTTCAGCAAGCTACCTCTGATTGCAACTGGTGTCATGGTAACAGTTGCTTGTGATTGCGGACTCCAGTATTAGATACTGTAATAACATGGGCCACTTTAAAGGGCCACGTGATCAGGTCGGACTCTATGGATAGA
The DNA here is from genome assembly GCF_965287045.1 of Carcharhinus amblyrhynchos. NCBI lineage: Eukaryota > Metazoa > Chordata > Chondrichthyes > Carcharhiniformes > Carcharhinidae > Carcharhinus > Carcharhinus amblyrhynchos. The sequence continues at coordinate 21,560,031 of NC_137336.1, forward strand.
TCACGCAGGAATCCAAGCCAATTGGGAGCAAGGGCATGCGTCCTGGGATAGGGAAAACAGTTGGAGACGGGGGAGAAGAGAGTAGACGTCTCTTAGTTCTCCCAGACCCTTATCTTGTCTATATATTATGTTAGCAATAAACTGTTCCCTGTTGAAGACACAATGAGCCACTTTCAAATTCATTACACTACATCATAAGCTCTGTCATACGTATGAGGTAACCCAACCTAGGGCCTGAAGGTCAATCAGTGCACATTGGAGGCAGTTGGGATATGACTTCAGATGCATTGCAAATATGTTTTCATGTCAGGAAAAGGTGTTATCAATAAAGTTAGTTCAACAACAATGGTGTCATAGAAACATAGAAAAGAGAAGCAGCAGGAAGCCATTTGTTCCTTCCAACCTTCTCCGCCATTCATTTTGATCATGGCCGATCATCAAATTCAATATCCTTATCCCACCTTCCCCCCTGAGACCTTGATCCCTTTAGCCCAAAGAGCCATATCTAATTTTTTCTTGAAATCACACAATGTTTTGGCCAGAGCTACTTTCTGTGTTAGTGAATTCCACAGATTCACCATCGTCTGGGTGAAGAAACTTCTCCTCACCTCAGTCCTAAAATGTTGACCCCTTATCCTCAAACTATGTCAGTTGTCATGCATCATAAAAACAAGATAATTGGCATCGACAGCTCACTAGAATTATCTCAATGAGACAATATGCCAACTTCATTAGATACATGTACAAACGGCATAGTGGCACAATGGTTAGCACTAGGGACCTGGGTTCAATTCCTGGCTTGAGTCAATGAGTGTGTGGAGTGTGCATGTTCTCCCTGTGCCTGCGTGGGTTTCCTCCCAGTGATCTGGTTTCCTCCCACAGTGCGAAAGTCAAGCTGGTTAGGTGTATTGGCCATGCTCAGTGTACCCAAACAGATACCGGAGTGTGGCAACTAGGGGATTTTCACAGCAACTTCATGTAAGTTTATTTGTGACACTAATAGACATGTAGCATGTATTGCACTGGGTTTCTGTTGGTTCATGCATGTTCAAATTTCCACATCATACATGGAACTCTTTGTCGCAGCCAGGTCATTGAATGTCTTTAATACAGAAATAGGTAGGCTCTCGATTAGTAAGGGGATTAGGGGTTATGGGGAAAAGGCAGGAGAATGGGGATGAGAAAAATATCAGCCATGATTGAGTCTGCTCCGCCATTCAATGAGCCGAGTGGCCTAATTCTGCTCTTACGTCTTATCGTCTTATCATAAAAATTGTACAGCACAGATTCAGCAAACATAAGCCAAGGAGATATTTGTGCCAGTTGTAAGGAGACATTTAAAATACTTGGGCTACTTCCACAGGAGCAGAGGAGATGAAGACAAGATTTAATAAAAGTTTTTGAAAATGATGAAGTGTTTCATCAGAGTAAGTAAGGAAAGATTATTTTCTTTGGTTGGCGACTCAGTGACAATGGAGGTCATCAATTTAAAATTATTACAAAGAGAGTAAGGAAATAAATCATGAAAAAATTATTTTTGCAGTAAGTTTTTGGAACATGGATTGCTCTGCCACAAAGATTTTGATGAAATGGTTGAAGCAAAAGAGCATTGTACACTTTAAGATAAAGTGAATCAAAATCTGAAGCAGAGGACAATAGAAGGCCAGCAGTGGGCTGAGTGCCTTTGGATTGTTCCAGAAAAAATGTTGGCACAAATACCAAGGGCTGAATGGCTTTCATCTGTACTTGAAGTTATTCACTTCAAAATAGATTATTTTTTCACTCTTCACTAACATGAAAATGATGCATAGGCCTTTTTCATTCTTTAACACAGCATTAAAAAACGTATCAATACTTGGCAGAACTGAAGTCAGCCATTTCTAGTCCAAAAAAATGCAAGCATCTTACTTTATTTATTTTTGTCACAAGTAGGCTTGCATTATCACTGCAATGAAGTTACTGTGAAAATCCCTTAGTCACCACAAGCCAGTACCTGTTTGGGTGCGCTGAGGGAGAATTTAGCATGGCCAATGCATCTAACCAGGACTTTTTCACACTGTGGGGGAAAATCAGAGGAAATCCAAGCAGACATGGGGACTGCACAGACAGTGACCCAAACCAAGAATCGAACCCAGGTCCCAGGCGCTATGAGGCAACAATGCTAGCCACTGTGCCACAGTGCTGCCATACTTCCTACTTCCTACAGAAAATCCCACAACAGATAGAATTTAAAGATTCTGAATGACTGCAATTCGGAATTATTCATAACACATAATTCCCTAAATATTACTTAGCTGGGCAACATAACGAAAGCATATGAACATCATTTACAATTTTGTGTTTTAATTCAATTATGGTAAGCTATTCTGCCTTCTTAGTTCTGTATTTACTCCCCTCAGATCTTCCTATTCTCTGCATGGCATTCCTTTGACGTGAGAAGCAATTTTAACTGAATCTAGGAAACTGACAGGATTAGGTTTTGCAGATGGCCTGGATTTTACTGGCCTTTGAAATAGGGAAAATAATGTTGGGCAGGTGTAAAAAATCAGCATTCTACCCAATCCTGTAGGTTTCCCATCCATCAGGTTAACTTAAAATTACTAGCTAAAAGTAGGAGGGAAAATTGTCCCACCATAGACTTTTACTAGTGTCTTTATCTAACTGGCCACAAGAAGGCGTGTAACCATGTTATCAATTGGCTCAGTCTTCTGGCTCTCAATAAGTGCAGTGTCATGTGATTCACTTTCATATTTACCACTGCAGAAGTGAACTGGTGGGACCAATTTTCCACCTGTTACAGAACCTATCCAATTCTCACTCTATTGAAGCCAACAGCAGACAATCTTTTTGTTAGATCATAGTCTAGGCAACAAGATTGAATGCAATACCCACCCATCAAATATGAAAAACTAAGCTCTAATGAGGTATAATAGAACATAGTTTCACAGAATGATAGGACAAAGATCCATTAACAGCACATTGTTAAAACTGCCCTCACAGTATTGTAAGGAGGGTGAGAAATTTGGAGAGCTGTCCAGGGTGCCCTCAGCACTTTTCAGCATCTAACTCACAATCAATTGTGGGGCAGCATAGTGGCACAGTGGTTAGCATTGCTGCCTCACAGCTCCAGGGATCCGGGTTTGATTACCAGCTTTAGTCACTGTCTGTGCAAAATCTGCACATTCTCCCCGTGTCTGTGTGGGTTTCCTCCTGGTACTCTGGTTTCTTCCCACAGACTGAAAGACGTGTTGGCTAGGTTCATTGGCCATGCTAAATTCTTCCTCAGTGTACTCAAACAAGTGCTGGAATGTGGCAATTAGGGGATTTTCACAGTAACTTCATTGCAATGTTAAGCATATAAGAACCAGGAGTAGAGCTAGCTCTACTAGCTTGCTCTGCATTCAAAAAGATCATGGTTGATTCTTTTGTGGATTTAGCTCCAGTTACTGTCCCACTCAGCATAATCCTTAATTCCTTCACTGTTCCAAAGTCTATCTTTATTTGCCTTAAAAACATTCAGTGAGGTGGCCTCAACTGCTTCACTGGACAGGGAATTCCACAGATTCACAACCCTTTGGGTGAAGAAGTTCCTCCTCAACTCAGTCCTAAATCTGCTTCCTGTTTTGAGGCTATGCCCCTAGTTTTGGTTTCACCTGCCAGTGAAAGCAACCTTCCTGATTCTATCTTATCTATTCCCTTCATAATTTTATATGTTTCTACAAGATCCCCCTTCATTCTTCTAAATTCCAATGAATATAGTCTGCTCAGTTTCATTGTGCCAACATTAAAGTTATATTTCTAAATTATAAAGTGAGTAAAAGGTTTCAGCTTAATCTAAGTTAAGAAAGCTGAAGTGTCTTGTGTTATGCTGTTGTCTGAAAGCACTGATTAGATTTAAATTAATATGCAATTATTATCCAATCTATCTCTGTCATAGTCACTGTTTCTTTCACTCTCTCTTATCCAGATCATTTTTGTCTCTTTTATGTTCCACTGGTTTGTTCACAATGAACTTCTTCCTCCTGCTTTATTAGTCCATTGTCAAAGAGTGCCCTATCCAATTTAGCAATGTTGCTTCATCCATCATTAAGGCTGAAACATTTTGGATCGGATTTTGTAGCTGTTCATGCCAGCGAGATTCTCCCGTCCTGCTACAGTGAATGAAGATTTGGCTGAGCTCCAAATGCTCTGTCCTCTCTGCCAGCACAGCGGAGTGTGAACTGCCAGAGAACTCCGGCCTATAATCTTTCCATCTGTTTGGACAGCAGCAATTTGGCCGGAATCAGGTCAAAAACCTGCCTTATGGGAAGATAATTCACAAGTTCTTGCGCAACAAAAGCATTTGATATAACCAGGGAGTCGTTCCTTTCCTGCCTGTTTCGACTTCACTTACGTTCACGTCTGATGGGCTCGTGCTTCAGGCAGGCGGAGACTTACTTTTAATTGATTAGTCAAAGTCTTATAACATCATCGGTGCCACCACTGTGAATTTGACATGTCAGGGGAGGCCTGCTTGGTCATAAAACTGACAGCTGCACCATGTTGGAAGCATGGGTAGGGTTGGGCCTGTCTAGAGACTGAGGGAAGAATCCTAGGAAGGAACCCCGTGGGTTGTGGCATTTCTGTCGAGAGGTGTAGCCCCTCGTGGGTGGAAGGAGTCCCGTGTGTGTCTGCAGAGGGCAGGGGGTGTAATTGGGGGCAGGGGGGGAGTTCCATGGGGGGAAGAAGATGAAGTCAGAAGATGTTTGAATTCTTTTAACTTCTTCTGGGTAATTATTCATGTAATCCAGTCAGAACCATCCGAAGTTTACGAATTCTGGGCAGTTGCCATGCAAACCTTGCCTATGAACGTCTGAAGTGGGTTCATGAGAACATCTTTAGCGTATATCTTCAGTACAACACCCTGCAGCCTGTAAGTTACAGCCTTTCCCGATTATACTATTCCCATTCCACAATGAAAGTGAAGGAACTTGCAAGTGCCTACGGCTGTCATTCATCAAACTCTCAAATAACACTTTTCTCCTCCTTTGCAAACAGTTTTTTTCCCTTGAAGGTTTGGGTTATTTAGAACGCATTACATTATAAGCTTCCTTCATCCAAAACTCTTGAAATAGTGCAGCTTTAGCGCATTCACTATAAAAACTGATAGAAAAAAGACTGAAAGTAGTTGCTGTCACTCATTTGAAAGACTTATGCTAAATTGAGCTTTAAACAGCATTTCTATTTCCAGTAAAGCATCACAATATATATCCATTTTCCAAAGTTCCTGTTTCTTCTGAAAACCATTTGACTTTGAAACACATATTTCAAACTGGTAATATTTACAATCCATACTTTTGTATTTTAATTTCAGCTTGAATTATTTAAAACAGGTTTGAACGCCTCAAAACTATATTTCAAATGGGATAACTGTCCTCTTATCGTACGCTTATAAAATAAGGCTGCTTTCAAACAGAAGGACATTGATTGGCTCTATTTTGATCAGATGTTAACAGGAGAGATGTAGTGCTATTGTCACTAAATTAATAATCCAGAGACCCAGGGTAAGACTTTAGGGACCTGAGTTCCAATCCCGCCACAGCAGAAGGTGAAATCTGGAATTAAAAGGTCGAATGACGTTGATTGTTGTAAAAGCCACTGTCCTCAAGGAAATCTGCTGTCCTTACGTGATCTGGACCACGTGTGACTCCAGACCCACAGCAATGTCATATTGTGCAGAAGAGACTCTTCAACCCATCGAGTCTGCACTGACACGTGAGAAACAGCTGACCTGCCACCTAACCCCATTTAACAGCACTTGCCCAATGGTCTTGAACGTTGTGACTTGCTAATGTGGTTAACTGAAAAGGTTCTAGAATGCCAGAGCAAATAGACATGGGCAATAAGTGCTGGCCAAGCATTGCCTGCAATCCTTTGGATGAACAAAATGCGTACTTACAACATATTTTGTTTCCATTTCAAATTTTTTGGCTAATTCAGCCACACAGCAAACCTCATTCCCTGCCCTTGAAGGGTTCGATAAATCCCCCTATTGGATCTATCACATAATTGAAACCAAAAAAGAAAATGCAGGAAAATCTCAGCAGGTCTGGTAGCATCTGTAAGGAGAGAAAAAAGCTGATGTTTCAAGTCTAGGTAACTCTTTGTCAAAGCAGCCGCAGTAATTTGCTTTTATTCACTATTATATAACTGAATGTTCAAGTTCTAATTCTGCCCCAAACAGATCTGATTATCCCTTACTTACCAAATGCAACAGGATTGGCTATTCCTATACATTTACTGTAAGTAGTCTCACAACACCAGGTTAAGTCCAATAGGCTTTCAGAGCACTGTTCCTTCATCAGGGGCAATGTTCATGTTACCAACTAAACCTGTTGGACATTAACCTGGTGTTGTGAGACTATTCACTGTGCCTACCCCAATCCAAAGCTGGCAACTCCACATCATGGCTATACATTTACTGACTGTGTGGACTATTAACTGTAGAATTGACATAGGGTGGGATTTTTCTGGCCGCACTCGCCCCAAAACTGAAAAATCCCGCCCGAGGTCAACGGACCATTTCATGGTCCACCCCTCACCCACTCCGATTCCCATGGAGGGCAGAACAGGAAAATTTGCCCCCCAATATTTAATATCATTTTAGGAAGTGCATAAGAATTTAGTTACCAATGCATTTCACTCACAATTATAAATCTATGCATTTGTCTGTATGCTTGTCTGTAGATTCTAAGAACATAAGAAATAGGAGCAGGAGTAGGCCATCTAGCCCTTCGAGCCTGCCCTGCCATTCAATAAGATCATGGCTGATCTGAAGTGGATCAGTTCCCCTTTCCCGCTTTCTCCCCATAACCCTTAATTCCCCTGTCTATCAGAAATCTATCTACCCGTGACTTAAATATATTTAGCGAGGTAGCCTCCACCACTTCAACAGGCAAAGAATTCCAGACATTCACCACCCTTTGAGTGAAGAAGTTCCTCCTCAACTCCGATCTAAACTGCCTCCCCCTTATCTTGAGGCTGTGTCCTCTAGTTCTGCTATCCTTTCTAAGCAGGAAGAATCTCTCTACCTCTACCCTATCCATCCCCTTCATTATCTTATACGTCTCTATAAGATCCCCCCCCCATCCTCCTATGTTCACCAATTCTCTGATAAAACTATTTAAACAGTTTTGAAATAGAATAATAAATGAGTTTTCATTTTTGCTTGCGATTTACTTTCTGTGGAAAGTTTCACCATCTACAAAGTCTAGCGAGAGAAACTAAATTCACAATATCTTTAATGTTCTGTCCCCTACTGAGCACTGTGTTTGTACCTGCGTGAATGTGAGATTTAAAGGCATGGAGTTAGATAAGCTTCAAGTTTATTTATTAGTATCACAAGTAGGCTTGCATTAACACTGCAATGAATTTACTGTGAAAATCCCCCAGTTGCCACACTCTAGCATCTGTTCGGGTGCTCTGAGGGGGAATTTAGCAATGGCCAATGCATCTAATCAGCATGTTTTTCACACTGTGGGATAAAACCGGAGCACCTGGAGGAAACCCATGCAGACATGGGGAGAGCATGCAGACTCCACACAAGCAGTGACCCAAGTGAATCAAACTCGGGTCCCTGGGCCTGAGCAGCATTGCTAACTACTGTGTCACTGTGCTGCCCCTTTGTAACAAAGCAACTTGCATTAAAATTTACAGGGAGGCCCAACAAACTCTGTTTAACAAGATTCTTGGAAGATAAGCCTTCTGATCATTAGAAGTGTAAAACAAGACCTAAAGAAGTAACCTTGTAACAAAGATTATGTTAAAGCTGAGAGATACAGTTATTTCTTTTAAAATTCCATCTTATTACTCAGTTACAATATCATCCCAATTAAAATTCTTATTCCTTTCAACTATAAATTACTGTGATTTTATACCCCAATCTCATTTTCAGGTCATCAGCTTGACGACTGTTGTGGATTTTCAACTTGCCTTCTTGACATATATTTGGATTAATGGATGGGCAACACTTAAAGGAACCACCCAATTATTTGGGATACCAAGTTTTATCGTCCAATAAGGGTTGGTGATGAGTAGACAAATACAAACAAATTGTATCATATTTTTCTATACCCCTTTACACCATGGGATAAACATTGGTCAGTAGAACGTCAAGCAAAGATTGTAAAATGTGATGCTGGACTTTATGCCCCCAATTTTGTTCACAAGTTTGTGAAGGCGCAGTTTGGGCCTATTCATGGTTACTTGCTGGTTAGCATGCTTGGGCTTCCTTTCCATGTCTAAAATAGCAATTTACAGATCCTACCTAATGACATGAATTGGGGCACTGGCAAACTTGTCATCCTTGTTCTTAAAACCCAATTTAGCGGAACTCTACAGTCAAATCTGCTTTGTGGACTGTAATTTTGGGCTATATTACTGAATTGTTGAGTTTGGACTACAAACATTTATATGAGTATTTATTTTTGTACAGATTTATTTTATGCTGGCATTTTGCACTGTTCTATTTTGGACTGCACTGAAAGAGTGTAATAACTGCTGTTATCCACTGAGGAAGGTTGGAATGAGCCATAGTCTCCCAAACCCTATCTTCATGCATGCTTGACCTGGAGAACAATTTCATAATGGAGAATGGAGCAAAGGTATCTCAGGCAAATTCGCCGCTCTCCCAGGATCTGCAGCTCCTACCTTGGCAAGATGTATGCAACTTATCTTTAATGCTTCCATCGCACTGAGGGTGCAGAGACAGAACACTGCCACTGCAATCGATGGTACAAACCATGTTAAGGATTAGGGTGAGTCCATTTACTGTGAAGGTGGGAACATTTTTGTCTTCCAGGACTCTGCACTGTTCATCCATCAAATCAGTCGATCTGTAATTCATAACTATTGAATAAGTGCCTACTTTGTCCTTGGAAATCATTTTATCACATTCCCTTGGAAAGTAAGACTAAGGAGGCCCATGGATCTTTAATAATTAATACGTCTTCTGAAAATTCAGGATATCATAGCCACCCATGTTCCTCATACTCCGAACATATATATGAAAAGGAAGGACTTCCACTTCCTAACGTATCTGTTTTCAGATCACTGCAATGTACACCTTTGTCATCACTTATCTTTAAGTCATAGCATCACAGAATGAACAGCATAAATGGAGGTAATTCGGCCAGTATTGTCTAGGCTGTCTCTCTAAAGAAACAACTTACTGAGTGCCACTTACCGGCCTTCTCCATGTAACCCTGCACATTCTTCCTTTCCAGATAATAATCCAATTCTCTCTTAATTAAGACCTTGAATAAACTTGCCTCTACCCTGCTCTCAGGCAGTGCATTCCAGATCCAAACCATTTCCTTTGCAAAAATATTTTCCTTCATGTCTCCATTACTTCTTTTGCCAATTACCTTAAATCTATGCCCTCTTGCTCCCAAAACGTCTGCAAATGGGAACAGTTCCTCCCTATCCATTCTGCTCAGACCCCTCATGATTTTAAATACTTCTGTTAAATCTCCTCTCAACCTACTGTTCTCCAAATAAAACTCCCAACCCCTTCAATCTATCTACATAACTGAAGTTCCTCATCCCAGGAACCATATTTATGATTTTTTTTCTGGACTCTGACTACATCTTTCATTGTAATTTCACCAGGTCTTCCACTTCCTCCCACCTCTCGAATTACAACTATTACTGGAATGATTTTCACATCCTTCTTGGTAAAGGCAGAGTCAGAATATTTATTTATTTCATCTGTCATTTCTGTGGAGATGGGTCTGCCAAACTGGGAGATTTCCCAAATCAAGCTTTCCAATGGCAAAGTTCCAGCCCGGAGTGATTGCTGGACCAAACAGTATCCAATAAGAGAACTTTACCCGTGTAAAAAAAAAATGCTTGTCATGGCCATAGCAGAACTAATGAACTTGTCTTTATTACACATCACAATGCTTACAACTATTTAATTCAGAAAAAAAACTTAGTATGTAAATCTCTAATCTAATTCTGCAAATATCAAAGAGACATCGCACAGCAGGCAGTTAATGAGTCTTTTGGTACAAGACCAACTTTAATCAGTTTGAATTAACCTGGAAGTATTTTAATTTCATTCATTTATTCATTCATTTTTAAATGTAAATTCTGGAACATAGCATTATATTTGTTTTCCTATCCATTCTTTCAAGTGATTGCTGCATTATCAACAGCTACTGGAATGGTGATTTAATACTCTTTCCACAGCACTTACTGGTAATGCGACCAGTTGTCAATAGATCTCTGATTTATCTGTACTTGGATATCACAAAAGATGATGAGACGCTGCAGTAGGCAGCTGTATTCTTGATATATTTTAAAATACTTTCAGAATTTGACTTAAAGTCAGAGAATATTGAAGAGACTCTGATTCATGAACTTGAGTTAGTCATTTGAAAAGCAAGGAAATCAATGTAATTATCTTGATAATTATACAGCAAGATATTTCTAATTGTCATGTATTGACAAGAATGAACCCATTCAGTCCAAGGGATTTTCAGCAAGTTTTTATGGAATCCCTATAGTGCAGAAGAAGCCATTTGGCACATCGAGTCTGCACTGACTATCTGACAGAGTATCTTACCTAGGGCTCCTCCCAAATCTTAGTGCCTTTAAAGCCCCTAAATGTAAATATTTATTTTGTAACCAACTTTGTAGGACCCTCTAATCTCAGTGAACTTGAAATGTCAAGGACCAAGAAGGACACAATAGGAAGAGATCTCCTGATAGGGACTGGAATTTGGCGCAGAAATGAGGTTTTTGAATTTACGCTATAGATTTAATTTGATTAGGCTTTTTATTGTCACATGCATTAGTATGCAGTGAAAACTATTATTCCTTGTGCATTATGCAAAACATACCATACATAGAGAAAGAAAGAAGTGCAGAATGTAGTGTTGCAGTCACAGCCAGGATGTAGAGAAAAATCAGTTTTATATAAAGGTGGATCAAAAGTCTAATGGCAGCAGGAAAGAAGCTGCTCTTCAGTCGGTTAGTATGTGATCTCAGACTTTTGTATTTTTTTCCTGACAGAAGAAGCTAGAAGAGGGTATGTCCGTGATGTGTGGGGTCCTTGATAATGCTGGCTGCTTTTCTGAAGCAGCAGGGCATGTAGATGGAGTCAATGAATGGAGGAGCCGGTGAAATGGTCATATCTTTTACATGCCCTCCTTAACCTATTCCAGGACATCTTTGGAGAAAGTTACTGGATTACTCTGAAAATTAAGTCCCCATTAGACACGCTATACATTATTATACACACCCCGATGGACTAAGGGTGCATAAAGAATCATGAGGTAGACTTGACACTGGGAGCACTTTATTTAAGTTGTGCGCTGATTCACAGTCAGGTCTAAGACTGCCCAACAGGCACTCACACTGGGAGGAGCTAATTACCCAGGAGTCACCTGACCCACACTGTTAAAGGGACAGTCCACACCCCAACCTCAAACATACAATATGTACATGTATCATATACATCTTGCCAAATGTAAGCTGATAAGAATTCTTACAAATAGGTCTGAGTAAAAATACAAAAAGTTAACAAGACAAAGGCAATCATAGAATCTTGACAGTACAGAAGGAGGCCATTGGCCTATTGAGTCTGCACCAACCACAATCCACCCAGCCCTATTCCCGTAATCCCTCATAATGCCTCTGACACTAGTGTTAATTTAGCCAATGGCCAATCAACCTAATCTGCACATTTTTGGACTGTGGGAAGAAACAGAAGCACCCAGAGAAAACCCACACAGACATGGAAAGAATGTGCAAATTTCACGCAGACAGTCACCCGAGGCCAGAATTGAACCTGGGTCCTTGGTGCTGTGTGGCAGCAGTGCTAGCCACTGTGCCACCATACCGTCCCAAATTGATGAACTGATACTTTCAGTTCATTCAGGACCAAAGAAGGAACCCATTGAATTGATGTTTGGCCAAGATGAGCCTTTGGGTTCCCCTAGCGAAGTAGTTGTTGGTCATTCCGATCCTCTGACTGATTCTGCCAGATATGGGAAAAAGATACAAAAGTCTGAAGTCACGTATCAAAAACAGCTTCTTCCCTGCTGCTTTTGAATGGACATACCTCGCATTAAGTTGATCTTTCTCTACACCCTAGCTATGACTGCAACACTACATCCTGCACTCTCTCATTTCCTTCTCAATGAACGGTATGCTTTGTCTGTATAGTGCACAAGAAACAATACTTTTCACTGTATGTTAATACATGTGACAATGATAAATCAAACCAAATCAAATCAAAATACCAGAATGCTGTTCATAACTCCATTGAAATGGAAACTATGATTTGATCCATGGACTGACAGGTGTTTTAATCTGCCACACTGCTCTTCTCACTGAGTTTATCCATAACTGATTCATACAGACAAGGAAGATCCCAGCTGCAAATACTAATTACCAATCTAAAATGAGGTGAAAGTAGACATGATACAAATTGCCTCCATTCTCTTGGCAGAAGAATGTAAAATATGATCAGAGTTTCCACTCCTGACCATTATCCAGTTAGCCCTGCTGAAGGGGAATCTGTAAGTGTGCATTAAGCAGGGATTGATTGCTTTTCATTGTACATTCCAGAGTCAAATGTCCTCCTGATGCTCGGTGTGCGTGTCTACATGAAGCTTTGGAACATAGGAACAAGAGAAGGTCATTTAACCTTTGGGACTGTTCTGCAATTGATTGACTTTATGGCTGATCTGTGACTTAACTCCATAAACTTTTGCCCATATCCCCTAAGATCTTTGGATAACAAAATCTATCAATCTCAGATTTAAAAATTACAAATTATTTAGCATCATTTGGCATTTGTAGAAGAGAGTTTCAAACTTCTACCAGACTTTTTGTTTAGAACTGTTGCCTAAAGTCAGTCCTAAAAGATTTGGCTCCGATTTTTGGAATAATTTTTGGATTCAAGCCAACAGAAACATTATCCATTTATTTGATTTGTTTTGCTTAATATCTTGAAAGCTTCAATCAAATCATCCCTTAACCTTTGAAATTACAGGGAACACAGCCCTAGATTGTCTTATATTTAACTATAATTTTAATCTTGGAGCCTAGGCCAATATATCCTTCTTAAGATGTGGGGCCCAAAATTGTTCGCAGTATCCCAGGCGTATTTTAACCAGGGGTTTGCATATTGGATGCATGACTTCCACCCCTTGCATTCTAGTCTTATAGAAACGAGACAGCTCATGAATATCCTATTCATAAGATAAAACGTCCACTATATTTAAGTGATTAATTTCAACTGGTGAACAAATCTTTCACCTCACTGGGCATGACTGAATGCATTGTTAAATTAACACAAGAATTGGAATGTGTAACAGGTTGAAAGTCAAGTTACGCTTAAGTTCATTACACTTTGGAGACAAATTATTCAAAAATGCTGGCTGGAATTTTCTACCCGTTCATGCCCTGCTATTGCTGCAAGTGAGGACAGGGAATTTGACACTCAGCCAAATCTCTGTTCACCCCAGCGGGACCAGAGAATCCCGCCGGTGTGTACAGCAGCCAAATTCCGCCCACGATGTCTCTCATTTTACCAGGAAGGGGAGGGATGTGGTGTATAACTTTGAAAAGTGCAATGATCATTTTGTTCATGAAGCTACCATGCACATTTGCATCAGCAGAAGGTATCTGCTAGAGCCTGCAGAAACAAAAGAAGTCAGTTTGTTCATGCACTTTCAATTCTGAGCTGTGTCCGGCTGCGTTGTATTTCAAGAACTTCACATTAACTAGTCTATAATTCCTTGCTTTCCCTCTCTCACCTTTCTTCAAGAAGGAATGCAGTCGCATAGAACAATCGTTTCGTGGAACTGTACCTAAACAAAGAGTCAAAGGCAAGAGACGCATAAGAACATTTACAAGCTTTTGAGAATTTTTGTTTCGTTATTGTATCACGTGATATGTTCTTCCTCATTCTGGTCTCACTGAGGTGACATCGGGTTCTTTGTTTCAATATCAGTTTTATTTTAAAGAAGAATATTATTATGGTCATGCTACAGCTTGTACATATTACTCAGTATTAGCACTTCAGAGAGGAAAGGCAGGTCTATGGAGTATCAATTAAACTTAACTATATACTTATTTCCATCAAATAATCTTCCCACATGCAGGAGATTAATGGTCCCTTTTAATGCTTATAAATATCATGTTTGATATATGAGATTTGCAGTTTATTATTTTTCATCTACCAATGTTCAGTAATTAAATATTAGAATACACACTGAATATTGTAGCCTTTAGGAGATTACGCAGTAAAGGATGCCTTCCATACATTGAGAACCATCACTTAAATTAAAATACCAATGTGAAATAAAAGTATCAATCGGTGACAGGTTTGTGGCTTGGCATCAACTAAAAACACAATATATTTTGAACTCCTTCCTGTCTTTTTTTATTCATTCATGAGATGTGGGTATTAATGACTGGGCCAACATTTATTGTCCTTGCCTGGGGACATTTTTGAGTCAACCACGTTGCTTGTGAATCTGGAGTCACATGTAGGCCAAAACAGGTAAAGGTGGCAGATTTCTTTCCCTATTGAATCAGATGGGTCTTTATGGCAATCATCAATGGTTTCATGGACATCAGTAGACTTTTAATTCCAGATTTTTTTATTGAATTCAAATTTCACTATCTGCTGCGGTGGGATTTGAACCCAGGTCCACCAAAGCATTCCCCTGGATTACTAGTCTAGTTACAATGCCACTTAGCCACTGCCTCTCCATGTGAACCATTTCACACGGTTCTTGCACATTGGGAAGATAAGAGGACCGTGTGGCTAGAGATTCATTAATAGAAACTGAACATTATTGGACCACAACATCTGCTAGTTAACCAAGCCGCACTTGTAATTAATGTGAACCTTGTTCAGGATCTGAACCTGTGCAATAAATATTGTGGCAACCAGGATCTACCTGTGGTCAGGTTGCTTGAACCCAATATCTCATATGCCACCCCTATCTTCCAGTCTCTTCTACCTTTTGAGAGGAAGAGTTTTAAAATGTAGACTTCATGAACCAGCAGTATGGAAATTATCAGCTTAATGTGAACTTTTAAGAGGGCATTTGAATGTCCTATCATTTCATGAATGCTGTCACTGATACAAAAACAGGTGGAAATGACAGTATGATATATTCAAGGGAGTAATTTCATCTTATGAATAGCCTTTGAAAGTAAATCAAATGTTATGAATAATTAGGGGTAAAAAATTGTCAGTTGGCCAGTTTCCCTTCAACAACTTATGCAGATAAGGAGGGCACCTTGATGGAATATCCTGCAGTGATGTGACGATGAGTCAATCAAAGAACAAAACATTTCTTTGCCTCATAGATGATTGAAATAAAATTGAAGAAGATCACAATAAAATATGCCTACAAATATGCATATAAAAAAGTATTTCGAATTGGCATTCTGTGCAGTGATTAGGATATCTGAAATGGAAAGAATTGAACAGAAAGAGGCTACCACATAAAATCCAAGACTTCAGAGGGGTCAATTTTCATTTGTTTTCGCCTGGTGTTAATCGGTAACAGCTTCAAGATAGGATGAATTGCTTTATTATCCCATTCATGCTGAAGATGTAGGTGGCAACATTTTCAAAAGAGTCTGTAACTGCTTGCCTAAAACACCTATCAGTGCATTTATTTGTTTGAGGATCCCTGAGAGATAGATTTCCCAAAAAATAATTATTAACAGATACATTAGGAGGCAGATGTTGAAGCTTGAAAACAATATCCTCTTTGGCCAGAGGATAGAGAAACTATCTTCATATCCCTCATCTGAAACAGCTGTCTAAAAGTATATATATTTCCAGTTACTGAGCAATACTGAGCACTCAATAAATGTTTGTTGCCTTGTTAGTACTCTCTGGGAGATGCTTAGCAGAGATTTCCTGTCACTGTGCAGCTACTGGAGAACTTTGAAGAGATTCGAAGGACATCAGCAGAGTGGAAGGCATGGTGATTGGTTTTGACAGCATAGCTGAAGAGGAAGAGAATCGTCATCCATAGCAAAAACAGCATGATGTGGTGGAGTTAGGAGGGAGGTGTACAGGAGAGAGGTGTACAACAAGGAGGAGTACAAGAGGGAGGTGTACAGGCGGGAGGTTCATGGGAGGGACTTTACAAGAGGGAAGTGTACAAGAAGGATGTTCAAGGGAGGAAGGTGCAGGTGAGGGCTAAAATCACTGTCCATGTAACAATGTACGCGCAGACACACAACATCCTTGATTTTTGGGAAGAATTTTTACCACAAGTTGAGATTGTCACAGCAATTGGTTTTGCAGCTTAGAAGAAGACTTATTACTGGTCGGATCTGGCAACAGATATTTCCAGTGGTTATGAAGGTCATCATTATCCTCAATTTTTCTTCTTTCTTTGATTCCTCCCAGGGCATTGTTGGAGGTACCTTGAATATACTGTACATAAATACACAAGTCTCATTTACTGCTGTTATGCTTTCATATTATGACAGCGCTACATTCCAGATTTTTTTATTCCAGAAAGTAGACCAGGACTGACTCAAAGGAGACAAGGAATACCCCATTCAAACTTAATTCATAACACCTGTGAGGAAACCTCATAAAGAAGTTCAGGAGCACTACAGCAAGAGTCAGGATCATCATGTGTGTCACAGAGCAAGCCATCAAAATGTTGAAGCTTTAGTTCAGATGTCTATAAAGTTTTAGGGCCATAATTCGGTATTCACTAGAGAGGATATCCAGAAAGATAGTAATATGCTACAAATCGGATTGCAATTGGAGGAAGATTAAAGAAATGCATTCATTAGGAAAATATTGAGAAGGCAGGTAAGAAAGAGGAAGAGAGATAAGGCATAATGAAACCATAAGATATAGGAGCAGAATTATGCCATTCAGCCCATCGATTTTGGTCTGCCATTCGATCATAACTTATATATTTCTCAACCCCATTCCCCCGCCTTTTCCCCATGACCTTTGAACACCCTACCTATTAAGAACATATCTATCTCTGTCTTAAATATACTCAATGACTTGGCCTACAGCCTTCTGTGGCAATGAATTCCACAGATTCACCATCCTCTGACTGAAGAAATTCTTTCTCATCTCTATTCTAAAGAATCATCCCTTTATCCTGAGACTGAACCTTCAGACACTTGTCTCCACTACTAATGGAAACATCTTCTCCATTTTCACTCTATCCAGGTCTTTCAGTATTCTGTAAGTTTTAATGAGATTCTCCTCATTCTTCTAAACTCCACTGAGTACAGACCCATGGTCCTCAAAAGCTCCTCATACTTCAAATCTTTCATTTTCAGGAATGGAAATAAAAGACTTCCTGTGAACCTCCTCTGGGCACTCTCCAAGGGCAGCACATCCTTCCAGAGATACAGGGCCCAAAATTGTCTCAAGAGAGGAAAGAAAAGAGGATGCAAGTACTCATCACTCATCATTGGATGGGGAGAACATTGAAGAAGAGGAGGTGGTGTCATAAGAAAATGGGGCACCCTTTATCAGAGCAGCCATGGCGGAGAAGGAAAGAAAAGGAAAGAAATCCTTTCCTTCGGATCCTGCTACCTCATGGCATGTCTGGCCCTTGTGCCCAAAGATATGCATGTTGAAAATCAGCCCCCTTAGGCATATGAAGATCAATGGCAAGAAACTCATGACTCTAAGTGGATGCTATCCTCAAATCAAGGGACAACGAACAATCACTCTGCAGCAGACCAGCTTGCTAAAGATCAGGGACACACTGTAAGGCCACAGATACGGCACCTGTCATCTTGTTTAATGTTGACATCTAAAGTCTACATGATCACGCTAACAGCCTGCAGGGGTGTATTGAGAGCTGTGCTTGAAGTTCCATAAAAGTGGCCACTCACTCCATGGCACCAGAGTTGCTTCCTGTTCACCTGTAAGGTGTGAATCATCAGGTGAAAACTCAACTAATTGTTTAAGTAGACTAATTGGAATTTGACTATTTGAGTATAGCTGGGTATAGCTGTAATCCCTATTACACGCTTAGAAGGAATGATGTTCCCGGAGGAAACATCTTCCTGCATATTCTGCGATATTTGATGTGCATGTGAAGACCCTGGCAGGCAAAAACTTAGTGATGGCAAAGTCACAACCTTGACAATCACCAAACTCAGATTTCCAATAGTTCAGTCACGGGTGGAATAAAGTCAGTCTTCATATGTCAGAGATATTTGCAACTGTCAACGACTATCTGCAAACTCCTTGTCTCTCTGTCTTCAATTTAGAGGGGCATTGATACGCCAGTTAATCTCCTTGACATCCTCCACTGAATCTTTGAGTAGATGTGACAGCTCACTTATATCATCTCCCTTGCACTTGTGTGCTTTCATCTTCAAGGGGCCAAAACACAGACTTGTGAGTGAGCGAAGGTGAGCTATTCGTCCGACAATTGCAGTGCATTTGATGAACGTGACTGTGAGACAGTTGCATCACATTGGTGAGGATTGGAGTAAGCCTCAACAGTGGAAGGATGAATAGGGATGGGATGAAGCGAAGGCTTTGTATTACTGATTCAGTGGATGTGAAGAGTGATGTGATAAGATTTGCTCGGCAGAAAATGTGATTATCCTAATCTAATTTGGTCATTAGAACACTTCTTCCTTTGAGACACAATGGGCAGGTAGTTCCGGCCAGTAGGAGGTGGTGCTTTGTTTACCAGTGGCAGGATTCTCTGGTCCCACTGCTGTCAATGGGAATTCCAATGAGTATTTGACTATAGCTGGGTATAGCTGTGATCCCTGTGACAGCATAGTACACCCTTGGAAGGAATGAGGTCCTCAGAGGAAACATCTCCATGCATATTCTGCAACATCTGATGAGCATGTGGAGACCCTGGCAAGCAAAAAGTTAGTCATAACAAAGGCATAGCCTTGCCAATCACCATACTCAGAGCTCTAATAGTTCAGTCACAGATGAAATAAGGTCAGTATTTATACTGACTGGAGAACCCCACCGGCATGAACGGACGGAGCATATTTTAATTTCATTAACCATATAAGCATAAAACCATAAGTCACAGGAGCAGAAGTATATCATCTGGCCCATCAAGTTTGCTCCACTGTGAGATCATGACCTAATCTAACAAGATTATCCTCAACTCCACTTTCCTGCCTTATCCCCATAACCCTTGATTCTATAACTGATTAAAAATCTGTTTGTCTCAGCCTTGAACATACTTAATGACCCAATGTCTACAATCCTCTACGGTAAAGAGTTCCACAGATTTACTACCCTCTGAGAGAAGAAATTCCTCCTCATCTCTGTCTTAAATGGTCAACGTCATACTCTGAGATTGTGCCCTCTGGTCCTAGACTCTCCCACAAGAGAAACCAATCTCTCAGCATCTTTCAGCCTCAATAAGATCACCTCTCATTCTTCTAAACTCCGTCCGTACAGGCTCAGCCTACTCAGCCACTCAAGAAAATCCTTCCCAACCCAGGATCAATCGAATGAATCTTCTCTGCGCTGCCTCCAATGCCAATGTAAATATTGAGGAAAAGCTGAATCTTAAACCAATCTTTTCCTTAAGCCAGATTTAGTTCCAAGATTTATAAAGTAATAGCGCAGGTTCTTTGTATTCCCCACAACACCCAGTGTAAACTGTTTTTAATAATCTTGCAAGGATTCACTAATTCTCTAATTGAGGGAAGCTGCCGTTCATTACCAACTTAAAACATACACACCATTGCAGCATGATTCCTGCATTAACACAATGCACTTACTGTTTACTTCCTCAGCCATCCCCAACCACTCTTCTTCAGTGAAAGATTCTGATTGCTTCCACCTCTTGCTGAGGCAAGGTTATGTCACCCCTGATTGCACCCACCAGTCATTCTGATGATGCACCATTAAATCTATATTGTTACTTGTCTGCTATACAGACAAAGCATGCCGTTTCATGGAGAAGGAAAGGAGAGAGTGCAGAATGCAGTATTACAGTCATAGCTAGGGCCTGGAGAAAGGTCAACTTAGTGTGAGGTAGATCCATTCAAAAGTCTGATGGCAACAGGGAAGAAGTTGTTCTCGAGTCAGTTGGTACGTGACTTCAGACTTTTGTATCCGTTTCCCGCCAGAAGAAGGTGCAAGAGAGTATGCCTCAGGTGCATGGTATCCTTGATTATGCTGGCTGCTTTTCCGGGGCAGTGGGAACTGTAGACAGAGTCAATGGATGGGAGGCTGGTTTGCGTGTTGGACTGGGCTTCATTCACGACCCTTTTTGGTTTCTTGTGGTCTTGGGCAGAGCAGGAGCCATACCAAGCTGTGGTACAACCAGAAAGAATACTTTCTATGGTGCATCTGTAAAAGATGGTGAGAGTCGTAGCAGACATGGCAAATTTCCTTAGTCTCATGACTCCTCATGACTCTTCCAAATTCCTTTTCCTTTAAGTAAAATTGTACATCACTGCTGCTGCACAACTTGGAAAGAAATAAGCCAAGGGTTCGTGAACAAGGGAGTCAAAATTAATTGCCACAATCAAACTGAAATCAGAGAATCCGATGCTCTGACTTGACTTGCAGGTTTTTGCCCATAAAATTCCATCCTCTCGCTGGAAAGCTGCATTGAGGGTCATAGAGTCAGAGCTGAAAATTCAGTATTCATTCTTAGGGACAAGACACAAAGTAGTGACCTAGCCACTGTGATACAATGCCTTGCTATTAAACTATTATTAATCATTTTTTAAATTTAATAGTTGAGTAACTTAGAAAATTATTCCTGCACAGTATTTTACAGACTTTTAATTCAGTCCACAATCTTTAAAATAAAGGGTGCAAAATAAGCTTGACAGTTTATTCGATTTGCAGAATCTTTAATCATATTATCATGCTTTATAATTTTTATTAGAAGGTAATGAAAACTGGCAAAGTCCCAGAGAGCTTCAGGGTGAAAGGCATAATTTGCAAATAGACTGTTATCACAACAGCCGTAAAGAGTATACCTGTAGAAACAGAGAGTGCTTCAACTACAGAGACAGTCAACAAAGATCACGAAAGAGATGTTTAGATTGTTACAAGTATCTGGACACAATGCGTAAGAAGTGCCCCATCTTCGATCAAGTTAAAGTTTATTTATTAGTCACAAGTCGCTAACATTAGCATTCAATGAAGTTACTGTGAAAGTTCCCTAGTCGCCACACTCCAATACACTGAGGGGGAATTTACTATGGCCAATGACTTTCAGGCTGGGAATTGAACCCGGGTCACTGGCACTGTGAGGCAGCAGTGCTAACCACTGTGCCACTATGCCAACCACAGTGCCACTGTGTCAGTAAATAGTCAGTCACTACTTATGAATAGTGCCACACTTCACAGAAATGCAACCAATAACATACTGACCAGATATTATATCAAATAGCTAAGCAAATTATTTTTAAAAATCTTATACCTGTAGTATACTAATAAGATTGGATTTTAATGAGACTCAGACATTGCTGATTGGCATAGATTTGCTACATGATGCCATAGAGAAATCAGATTTTTAAAATTGACTGAAGAAGATATTAACATCAGAGTGTCTCAAACCCAACTCCTGTACACAGTCTCCTTCAGCCTTCTTACAATCTGTTTCACTCCCTGCTCCTTTCGACCCTCCAGCCTCCTGATCCCTCCTTGCCTTCACTTTAAGAAGCGTTGCTATCTCCCAGCCTCCTTTACCCTGGCCCAAAGCCCACAATTGCCAAACTATCTGAACTTCTTGCCTATTCCCTTAGAGCCCAGACAACTGTCTCCTGCTTCCTTTCATGCCTGAGCTTTTCTACAGTTCACATGTATCCCGATAATTTCCAGAAAACCAGGCCCCAGCAAGTCAGATTTACTGGCTCTATCGCCACAATAATTAAAAGTCATCCAGTCCTCACTAAGATATGCACCCTAAACTGTAGTGCCACCCTTACCTCCATCCCAGTCTAGACCGCAACCATTTAATTGCACTCAATTTAATTTCCTGTTTTATGTCCCTCCAAACTCCTACCCAGATGAAAGCTGCCAATACAGCTATACTGGGAAAAACGTCAATAGAAAAGGACATAGTCATCAACACCAAAAAGCATAGTGGAGAACATGCCCTGTCTACATAAATGGGGATGAAGCAGAAATGGTCAAGACCTTCAAGTTTCTAGATGCCCAGATCACCAATAACCTGTTCTGGCCTCTCTATGCTGACACTATAGTTAAAAAAGCCCACCAACACCTCTACTTTTTCAGGAGGCTAAGGAAATTCAGCATGTCTGCTATGACTCTCAACAGCTTTCACAGATTCACCATAGAAAACATTCTTTCTGATTGTATCACAGCTTGGTATGGCTCCTGCTCTGTCCAAGCCCAAAAGAAACTACAAAGAGTTGTAAACAAAGCCCACCACGCAAACTAGCCTCCCACTTATTGACTCTGTCTACACTTCCCGCTGCCTCGGAAAAGCAACCAATATATCAAGGATCCCACAGACCCCAGACATACTCTCTTCCACCTTCTTCCTTCAGGAAAAAGATACAAAAGGTTACATGACAACTGACTCAAGAACAATTCCTTCCCTGCTGCCATCAGACTTTTGAATGGATCTATCTCATATTAAGCTGATATTACTCTACACCCCAGCTATGACTGTAACATTACATTCTGCACTCTGTCCTTTCATTCTCTATGAAGAGTATGCTTTGTTTGTATAGTGGGCAAGAAACAATACTTTTCACTGTATGTTAATACATGTGACAACAATAAATCCATCTAGTCAAATGCCCATCTCCTTATAGGCCATCCTCCCAAGATCAGTCCAATAAGTTCAGATTATTTTTGAAGAGGTATCCTCTGCAAAGTCACATCTGAGTTTGCTGTCACCCATAGGAGTGACCCTCCTAACAACTCATGCAGTGATAGAATGGAGGGACTGCAACAGCTGGATAGAAAATATGATAAAGAGATGAGGAGCAAAAAGGGTTTTAATGCAAAGAAAATAAATATTTAAGTCTCGTTAAGATAAGAGGTGGACAGAGGAAAAGAAAGAAGTAGATGTTCTGCCATACAAACCAAGATACCAAAGTATCTGTGGAATTTAGTGACCAGGGTTTCTATTCTTGCAACCACCAGCCTGTGATGTTGTCTCCATGAAGATGAGTGAGGATAATTATGGGTTGGGGAGCACACAAGTGGAAAGCCCTGGCCAGTACTTTTAAAGGGTGGCTGCGGTGGAATCTCAGGCTATACCATCTATTGTGTTCCCTCTTCCCAGCATGAGAAGAAAGCTGATAATAATTTGCGTCACAATATTAGACAGAAGATTCCCAGTGAAACATAAAATTCTTGCTCCAATTAAGCATTTCACAAAATATGCAAAAACATACAAAGTGTTTCTTTGTAAAATCTTTGACAAATGCATTGAAAGCAATGCAATGAACTTGAAAAAGAGTCAACGACTAGCAATGTAATTCCTATTTCAATCCAAATATCTATTCTCACAATTTATAGATATAACCCTCCTACACTATAGCCTGCCAGCCTTGATAATATAGTAGCCTCCAATATTGTCACAGACAGAATGCATGTACTGTCATACTATCCAATAAGAATATGTTTTGTATGGAAAGAGGTGGGTCTTTTTTTTACTCTTGGAATGTTTATTCTAATTAAATAATGCAGCAGCAAGCTTTTGTGAGTTTAAAACAAAGGTCATTTATTCTCATGCACTTCCCTGAATTAACACAACATGACATACTCAGTCTCACACATACACATGCACAAACACATTCACACACATAGACGGTCACAAGCGCTCAAACACATTTGCAGACATATATATTGAGAACAGATAACAATATTGCACTTTTAAAGACTATAGCTACTTCAGTCTCTGATTTCCTATTTCTCCCAGATGGCAGGCCCATGGTTTCTTGGATTAATTTAGTGGTTTAAAGCTAAGCGGGGGTCTTGTAAAGGAAAGAGTTCACAGCAGGTTGCAAGGTTTCTTGTAGTAAAATACCTTGGATGTTGGTTCAGGTCAACTTTGAAAACTGGGACAGGGTAAGGACTCTGGATGCTTCATGACTTACATTCAGGGTTTGGTTCCCAGACTCGCTGATGACTGATTGCTCTCATGGAGCTGATCATTTCTGGGTGCAGCCCCTGAAACCAGCTTCAATCACAAGACCCCTAGGTTAGCACTTCTGAGGCCCAACCAGTCTAATTTGAATAAGGGAGGCTGTCGTGATTCAGTTGGAAGTTGAAAGTGGCTATTGAGCTTGGACCTTCCCTTTTGTCCAATATAAAGTGTGGAGACAAGCAGTCTGCAAACCCCATAATCTTTATGTGTTGGCCCATCCTTAAAGAATGGGATGTGTGAATTCCATAAGTGTCTGGAAATACCCTCGACTATGTTCATATTCAATTAGGTATTTGCAAGAATCTTGATGCTGGCTGTAACCTGAATGCCAAAAGCCACATGATTTACAGCAGCCAGCTGGCTTATGTTCAATTCTTAAAAGAATTGACTGAAGGTTCATAATATAGCATGCCTGCACTGGGCATGACATGTTTAGGAATGATTGTGCTGCGGCTAAGTTTACAGAAATATTTCCACTTGCAAAATCTCCCAGTCCCGAATTTCCTTTCAAATTTGCAAGTTCAATAGCTTTTGTGCATGCGAGGTGTCAAATGAACATCACATAGAATTAGGTCAGGAATCAGTGTGTGATCGTGGCAGATAGCAAATGGAAAATAAATTGGATGTCAGTTTCTCTGAATGAAACATTCGGATTTGATTGTGCTTAGATATCAATTGGATTGTAGGTGTTTTGTGCCACCTTGGTGTCATGCAGTGCCCTTCTGTGATATTGTTGCACTGAGTTAGCCAACAATAACAATTTTATTCAGTAAATATGCAATAGGACAGAACACACTTTGATTCATCTGCTGTTCACTTCAATATTCCAGCTGCCACATTCACTGCAGCTAGAAGACAGAGGGGCAAATTTTCCCGTTCCGCCTGCCATGGGAATCGTAGAGGGCGAGGGGCAGACCATGGAAAGGTCCGTTGATCTCGGACGGGATTTTCCGGTTTCAGGGTGAATCAGAAAAGGCACTGATTCTGGATTGTATCCGTAGCGCACATTCAACTGCATTAATCTGGAAGCGGGATAAAGGATAGGAAGAAAGGAATTAAGGAAAATGAGAATGAAAATAAAATGATAGAGGATTAGAAATAACAGGAAGAAAGAAGAAGAAGGAAGGACATAAATGAGAGGAATCAGTTGTAAAAAGTAAAGAAAGAAAGAAGAAATGACAGAGTATGGAACAGAAAAATTTTCAATTATGTTAGTGTAACAAATCTGATCATTATAGATCATCTTTATTTAAAGACAATTGCATTTTCATTTCAACTTCCTCAAAAGCTATGCAATCGTGAAGTGTTTCTTATTTTATATTACCCTGGTAAAGAAAGATTCACCAGTTGAAAGCAATATATTCCACCAGAACTCCTTTTACTTGCAGAGTTTGGAATTGGAATGAACTGGAAGGCCCAAATTTTACCCACACGCCAGGCCTGATTCCAGGGACAGACAAGACTCGGAGAACGGCGTCCTCTGTTGGCCTCAGGCAAGACCGTATGAACCTCAGGTGTGCGTGCCAGTAAAATTCTGCCCTAAGAGTTAAAGAGTAAAGTTACTGATAAAAGAGCAAATTACTCAGGATGCTGGAACCTTAAATGAAGTAGAAAATGCTAGAAAATGACAGCATTTTTGGAGGGAGAGTAGAGCTAACTTTTGGAGCCTAGATGACTCTTTGTCAGAGCTAAAGAAAAAGACAATGTAGGCCTTCATTCTTTCAATCATGAAACTTCATCTACAGTCTTCCTTGCCATTCACTTGGCATGCTTAACTCCCCTAAGTACTACTTGCATCCATCCACATCCTACAACAGACAACATGAGGTGCAATGACCTCACTGAACACATTTTCAAAGGCCAGAAGATGATGAGCTGCAAGTAATGGACTGTGTGGGTGGGCCACACATTCACAAATGATGGCTTGCACTTAATCATGCACAGGGCGTCACAATGGCATAGTGATTAGCACTGCTGTCTCACAGCGCCAGGGACCCGGGCTTGATTCTCGGCTTGGGCCACTGCCTGTGTGGAATTTGCTCCAGGTGCTCTAGTTTCCTCCCACAGTCTGAAAGACATGCTGGTTAGGTGCAATGGCCGTGTTAAATTACCCTTCGTGTTCCAGGATGCGTAGGTTAGAGGGATTAGCAGTTTAAATATGTGGGGTTACAGGGTTATGTGGGGTTAATGGCCTGGATAGGATTATTGTTGGTGCAGATCTGATGAGCTGAATGGCCTCTTTCTGCACTGTAGGGATTCTATGATTCTAGGTGGGATTATTAAGGTATCACTATGTAACTAGTGTGAGAGAAGTTAATCTATAGAAGTTCATTTTCAGATGCTAATGGGAGCCCAAATTCTACATCCTCAATTGCCCTCAATCCTTTTAAGAAGCTAGCAGCAAGGTGGAATCCAGGACACTTCCAAAACATACAAGTGAATGTATATTTACAAGTACATACAATGTTTGTACTCACGTGCCACCTCTGTGACTTCAAAATGTCTTTATCTTTCTTTCTTTACAACAGAGTAAAGAAGCAGTTCTGACATCCGCAGCTGAGCTGGAGGCAGCCTGCAGACTGCTCTGTCCCATTGACTGTGATGGCTTGGCTAGCATTCTTCTAGTAGCCTGTGGCCTGGATGGTGCCAGCCTGCTAAGGCTCTCCTGCACTGCTGCAGGTGCACCCTCCTCAATCCGACCTGCTGAAGATTATGGGCTCACCGTATAGGGGAGGTAGAGCAGTGGAATACCCTTGAAGTGCCCAGGGATGAAGACCCTGAGTGCCTGGTAGGCACTCATAATGGTGCCCAATGGCACCTCCCTGACTCTTGGAGGGGAGGAGGAACCCAAATGGAGGTCAAGTTACCCCAGTCCCTTCACACCTCAACACCACTGCACTGGACACATGGCGAGAGTGAGAGAGTGCAGCTCCATGTGCATATCTGGCAGTCGTTTTGTGCTCTGCTGGACCTGGGTCTCCAAGGTGGCTGTCAACCTTTCCATGGAGGCAGCCAGATGCTTGCATGCCAGAACCACGACAGCAGACAGAAGATGGACAGACTCCTGCAGCTTTTAGTGCAGTCTACACATGGCTTTTGATTTGTCTGCCTGGTGTTTCCCCACATGACTCCTCAGATCAAGTGCGGAGGCTCAACATCTATGTGGGCCTGATCGTGGCAGTCACTTCCTCTGCCAGCTGTGGACCTGTGCTGGTGATGTGCTCACCAGATTGTGACTCCAAGCCTACCCTCAAAACCAGCAAGGTGAGTATATCTGCACTGATGGGGAGTGCAGGGCATCCTCCGAGGTTCCTGAGGTATCTAAGTGGGCTTGGAGCTGGAGCTGTGTTTCTAGTTTCACTTGTGGACCTCCTCATTTTCTTGCTGGCAGCTGAAGTAGAGAAAGGAAGAATTTGATGGAAATCTAAGCAAACTCCTTAATTAAGGTAATGCTGCAACTTTATAAGACCCTTGTCAGACCCCACTTGGAGTGGCGGATGGAGTTTAATGCGGAGAAGTGTGAGGTAATTCACTTTGGTAGGAATAACAGATGTGTCGAGTATAGGGCTAACGGGAGGACTTTGAATAGTGTGGATGAGCAGAGGGATCTAGGTGTATGTGTACATAGATCCCTGAAAGTTGGGAGTCAAGTAGATAAGGTTGTTAAGAAGGCATACGGTGTCTTGGCGTTTATTGGTAGGGGGATTGAATTTAGGAGTTGCAGCGTCATGTTGCAACTGTACACAACTCTGGTGCAGCCGCACTTGGAGTACTGTGTGCAGTTCTGGTCCCCACATTATAGGAAGGATGTGGAGGCTTTGGAGAGGGTGCAGAGGAGGTTTACCAGGATGTTGCCTGGTATGGAGGGGAGGTCCTATGAGGAGAGGCTGAGGGATTTGGGGTTGTTTTCGCTGGAAAGAAGGTGGCTAAGAGGGGATCTTATTGAAACATATAAGATGATTAGAGGTTTAGATAGGGTGGATAGTAATAGCCTTTTTCCTCTGATGGAGAAATCTAGCACGAGGGGGCATGGCTTTAAATTAAGGGGTGGTAGTTATAGGACGGATGTCAGGGGTAGGTTCTTTACCCAGAGGGTGGTGAGGGATTGGAATGCCCTGCCTGCTGCAGTTGTAAATGCGCCTAGTTTGGGGGCGTTTAAGAGATCCGTGGATAGGTTTATGGACGAGAAGGGATTGGTTTAGGTTAGTGGGTCATTGTTTTGTAACTGGTCGGCGCAACATTGTGGGCCGAAGGGCCTGTTCTGCGCTGTAATGTTCTATGTTCTATGTTCTATGTTCTACTGTGCGCAGTTCTGGTAGCCTCACTACAGAAAGGATGTGCAAGCTATTGAGAGGGTGCAGAGGAGATTTACAAGGATGTTGCCTGGACTGGGAGGCATGCCTTATGAAGATAGGTTGAGGGAGCTGGGACTCTTTTCTCTGGAGAGATGAAGGTTGAGAGGCAACCTGATAGAGGTTTATAAAATGTTGAGAGGAATAGATAGGGTGGATTCTCAGAGGCTATTCCCCAGGGCTGAAATGGAAATGCCTATGAGAGGACACAGGTTTAAGGTGCTGGGAAGTAAGTACAGAGGAGATGTTAGGGGAAAGTTTTTCACTCAGAGGGTGGTAAGTGAGTGGAATCGGCTGCCGTCGGTGGTGGTAGAGGCGAACTCGCTGGAGTCTTTTAAAAGACTTCTGAACATAAGAACATAAGAAATAGGAGCAGGAGTAGGCCATCTAGCCCCTCGAGCCTGCCTTGCCTTCAATAAGATCATGACTGATCTGAAGTGGCTCAGCTCCACTTTCCCGCTTTCTCCCCATAACCCTTAATTCCCTTGCCTACCAAAAACCTATCTACCCGTGTCTTAAATATATTTAGCGAGGCAGCCTCCACCACTTCAATGGGCAGAGAATTCCAGAGATTCACCACCCTTTGAGTGAAGAAGTTCCTCCTCAACTCCGTTCTAAACTGCCCCCCCCCTTATCTTGAGGCTGTGCCCTGTAGTCCTAATGTCCTTTCTGAGCGGGAAGAACCTCTCCACCTCTACCCTATCCATTCCCTTCATCATCTTATACTTCTGGATGAGTATATGGGATCTAATGGGATTGGGAGTTACAGATAGTTCTATGGCTTGGTAGGAACAGATGTGATCGGCACAACTTGTGGGCCAAAGGGCCTGTTTGTGCTGTAGTGTTCTATGTTCTATGTTCTATGTGAAGGAAATATTTGATTGTGTAGTCACAGCTGGCAGCATCACTGGCTTTACCAGTTTGCAGATGACATCAAGAAGATTGGTGGCATAGTGGAGATATCATCTCCTTCTGCCCTATAGGCATCCTATGATTCAATGATTCTCTTTTCGGTGCCAAATGTTGTCTAGTCTGCAACACTCGGTCTCGCAGAACCTGGAACTCCTAGATGCAGTGAGAGAATGGGCTGTCCAGATGCTTTTTTGATATGGTACCCAGTCCTCCAACCTCATGAAGTAATGGCAGGGATGGTGCCTGCCCACATCATGAGATTTGGCAAGCTCCTCGCAGGTACATGAGTTGAGCAGTGCAAAATCACTCATGCTCAACAGGCTCATCCCACAGTGGGAATCAATTCCGCTTCCATGCCTGCCACCGAATGTAGCCTCTGGAATAGAAGACTCCGGCCTTTCTTTCTCTCTCCACAGATGTTGCCTGACCTGCCAAGGATATCCAGCACTTTCTGCTTTTATTGTGGCTGATGCATTTCTTTTTTGGATGAAAGAAACTTCAGGATGTGTATTCTTACCCTGCTGTACACTCGGAAAGGATCAGTATCACAGTCAGCAATGTGAGTTCTGTGCATGTTGAAAATGACGCCCAGCAAGTCACATCTGCTGATGATCAGATCCAGCTGGTGTCAGTGATGTCTCCAGGGCTCCTTGTGTGATTCAAGCCAAGAGGGCTACTACTGAGCTATGGCTGACATGGCTGCTTGACGGCCAAGTATATGAATGCCAAGTATATCAACAAGAACTGATTTCAGTGCCAAGTATATCAACAAGAACTGTTACAGCACAGCCTGTGGAGGAGTCAAGTATCCCTAACAGCAAACTCAGGATTCTCATGTTTACATGTGCATGTGTGAAGGCCCAAAGGAAGCTGTCTAAACTTCTCCGTAATAACAATGGCAGCATTTAACCTCACTATTAATATCACCACTGAATCCAGGCCAATAGATACATGAAAGCAATTGTAATCCTGTCATTTCATCTTGGAGTTCAGGCAGTCGTTATAAACCTTGAAGATTCACCCTTGATGGTTGTGGCGTTGTCTGAATTCTTTAATAAAATATTTCACAACTGTGTCTATTACACTGTACGCAAGCAATGACAGGCCACACAAAAAAAAACATCTAGTGGAATTATGTCATTCAGTGTTAACCTTGTAGAACAATGGCACTTGAAGTTTTACAATTCAATTACAGAAACCTAACATCAGTGGAATTGCTTGTCTTGCCTTTAAATTGAAATAATGATGGTACCAATCAAGGATTTTCACAGTGAAAGGGGTGAATGGAAGGGTCTTTAGTATTTTAATGACATAGCTTACAGTGTTAATGTGATAAGAACAGAACATTTAGCAAAAAAAATGAAATTTATTTCAACATTTAACCTGCTGCTTTGTGCTCAGAAGTACAAAGAGATTACAATATGGAACCAAGTCATTCAGCCAATCAAACCTCTCCATATGAGCATTTATTATTTATTTTATTAATTTATTAGTTGTCACAAGTAGGCTTTCATTAACACTGCAATGAAGTTACTGTGAAAATCCCCTAGTTAAGAAATAGGAGCAGGAGTAGGCCATCCAGCCCTTCGAGCCTGCCACACTCTAGAGTTGCCACACTTTAGCACCCTCTACATTGAGGGAGAATTTAGCATGGCCAATGCACTTAACCAGTACGTCTTTCAGACTGTGGGAGGAAACTGGAGCACCTGGGGGAAACTCACGCAGACATGGGGAGAATGTGCAGACTCCACACAGACAGTGACCCAAGCTGCGAATCGAACCTGGGCCCCTGGCGCTATGAGGCAGCAGTGCTGACCAATGTGCCACCGTGCCGCCCCTCCACCTGAGTAAATAGTCCATATCAGCACTTGTCCTCTATACAAGTCAATTTCCAATATTAGCAGTTACCATCCATGTGTGAACATATCCCATATCAGCATTTACTCTCTGTGAGTAATTATCCCGTATCACCATTTACCCTCTATGTGAGCTAATAGTTCTAATCACATTAACCTTTATCTATCTAACCAATCTAAACCTTGATTGTTGACAGAACTTCTCGCACAATCACAGCTTCACTCTAGGCAAAAAAGGAGCAAATTCTGACCTATTCCATCACAGATATTAGACTTGAATGACACGTTGAAGAGAAATTAATAAAACTGCTATAAATTCTTGAACAACTGGAAAACAAAAGCTAACACTTCACTGAGGCTTTTGTGACGAAGAGCCACAGGATGAAGTGTCCCTTCAACACCTTTATTAAAAGGAAAGGCAGAACAAAGACAAAGATTTCATAACTTCACTGATAAAATCAACAGATTGTGCTCTGTGACAGTACAAATCTAATAAGCAATTAGTTCTGGTTCCACCATGCCTACTGATTGTATTTTAATTTCAACCATTAAACCACTTTTGTATATTAATGGAAATAGATAAAAATCCTTCAACTTTTTTTTGCAACCCCATTGGAATTAGTTTGTGATTGTATCATACATATGCAGAACCCTGTGAAAGGAAAAAATGCATATGAATGCATTCATTCACAGATAAAATGCTGTGTCAAAAGAATATATTGGAATAATTTCATTTTGCTTGCTAATGAAAGTTAAAAATATTGATATTTTGTGCATCAACACACGAACAACTTGCTGTTGGAATCAAACTTCTTGATTTCTCATTGACTTTAATAGCAGTTCAGCAGGCATTAATGTTCAAGCATTTGGTACCTCATCAGAATGAAAACTTTTTAACTTGGACCAATAATAAAAGGTCAAGTTAATGTAATCTTTGAGTCTTATGCTGTAAAGCTCACCTCTATAACACTACTGGTTTTGGGATCATGGGAGGTGGGAATGAGAGATTGGATCAGGGGTCTCCTTCCCCAAGTTCCAGTGCAGCCTTCCACTGAGTATTGGTTTGTAGGGCAATAACAGGAGTCCTTTCGAAACCAAAAGTGAACAGCTCATAATGTTAGTAAGTGCCAAATGTTGACTTGGTGCATGACCTGACTTTGTGGGCCGCACGCTTTTAAATGTGTACAGCTGACCGTCCCTATAGCTGCACAAGGATTCCCCATCTGTAGCATTTAAGAGGATCATTATGAAACTGGCAGGTGAGGCACTTCTGACTTTCTTATGCTTCTGCAGAGGCAATGGAAATACTGTGTCGTGCATTGGTGGAGAATTTGACAGAAGTCTTGCCCATCTACTACCCTTTCTTGGGAGTGGCCTGAATTTTGAAGGTTCCTGAGGAGGAAACTTGCTCTCCATCATGGGGGCTACATTGGCAGTTACTCTGGCTGCAGAAAGAGAGGGAAATAGAGCAAACGCAGCGGAAAAAGAAGCTTTTCACAGAATGATGCCCCACAAAATACCTTATCCACATCGGGTCTTCACAGAGCACTTGTCCTTTCTCCACATCAGCATGGATGGCTGTCTGCAGCAGCTGCACTTTACCAAGCAGGTGGTCACTGCACTGTTCTACCTTCAGGGAGCATATCTGCAAACATTGAGCAAGGTGAGGACGGTGTTACCAGTGGCCATCAAGGTTCCCTTCATCCTCAGTTTCTGCATCTCAGGCCAGAGCTGAATATAGAATCATAGATTCCCTACAGAGCAAAGGGAGGCCATTCAGCCCACCATGCCTGCACCGAAACAATCTAATCCGGTCTCCATCCCCATAACCTGACGCATTCACCCCACTAATTCCCCTGACACTAAGGAGCAATTGTTCATGGCCAATCAACTTAACTTGCACATCTTTGGACTGTGGGAAAAAACCACAGCACCTGGAGGAAGCCCACACAGACACGGGGAGAACTTATAGACTCCACGGACTGTGACTCAAGACCAGAATTGAACTCAGATCCCTGGCGTTGTGAAGTAGCAGTGCTAACCACTGCGCCACCGTGCCGCACAAATATATGAGCAACATTTCTCAGCAGGAGGTCAATGAGGACCCATACACAAAACAAGGGTACTTCACTGACTTCTCTCTAACAGAGAAAAGCAGGACCAGCAGACATGTGGTTTTTGACAGGATATTGGGCCTCCCAGTCATGCAGGAAGCCATTGAATGTACACATGTGGTTTTGTGAACATCATGGACAGGATTTTCCAGCAACACTCACTCCAAGGCCAGAAAATCCCTCCAGAGATCAACGGACCTTGGCATGGTACAGCCCACCCCTTCCCACAATTCCCTTGGTGGGTGGTGTGGAAAAATACCACATCTCAAAAAACAGACTCTTTCTACCCTTGTCACAACTTATTTTCCTACCTATCTTCATATCATCAGCAAATTTGACTACAATACGGTAAGTGCCTTCATCCAAGTCATTGACATAGATTGTAAGTAGTTGAGGCCCAGCGCTGATCCCTGTCTCACTCTGCTGGTTACAATTTGCATCCTGAAAACGATCAATTTTTCCCAACTCTCTGTTGCCTGTTTGCTAGCCAGTTCTCTATCCATGCTAATATATCACCCCCAACAACACAAGCTTTTATGTTGTGCAGCACTTTATTTATTGGAAATCCAAATATGCTACATCTACTGCTTCCTCTTTATCCATCCTGTTTGTTGCATCCTCAAAGAACTCTGGTAAATTTGTCAAACATGACTTTCCTTGCACAAAATCATATTGACTTTACCTGATAATATTCTGATTTCTAAATGTCATGATATTACTTGGTTAATTACGGCTGCTAGTATCATCTACAAACTTTGAAATCATGCCCTCATTACCTAAGTGCAGATCATTAATACATATCAGGAAGAACAAAGGTCCCAACACCAACCCCTGGGGAATTCCACTACAAACCTTCCTCCAATCTGAAAAACAACTATTTATCATTGCTCATCTTTTCTGTCACTCAGTCAACTCCATATTCAAGTGCTTAATTTCCCTTTTATTCCACACCCCAGAGTTTTGCTCAAAGTCAGTTGTGTGGCATTGTACCAAATGCTTTTGAAAATCCATACACATCACACCAACAGCGATGCTGTTATCAACTTTCTCTGTTACCTCCTCAAAAAACTTCAACCAGTTTGTTCAACATGACTTTCTCTTAATTAATCAATGCTGCCTTTAATTCATGACCCCGCACTTGACTAAATGACTATTGATTT
Source organism: Carcharhinus amblyrhynchos (assembly GCF_965287045.1). Classification (NCBI taxonomy): domain Eukaryota; kingdom Metazoa; phylum Chordata; class Chondrichthyes; order Carcharhiniformes; family Carcharhinidae; genus Carcharhinus; species Carcharhinus amblyrhynchos. Next base: position 21,594,574 of record NC_137336.1, read on the forward strand.
TGTTCCAAACTGTAGTTTCCAAAAGTTTCCCCACCACTGAAGTAAATGGAGTGTGTGGGTTTATCTCGATGGTAAATAAATTAATACTTAGTTACTCTGATTAATTATTAAGCTTCCTGCATCTTTGACCGCAGTTGAAACTTTATCATTTTCCTTTAACTCACACTTATGCTAAAACTTTACTAATGCAAGCTTACTACTAATCACTAAAGGTGCTAAATAAACAAAGGAATATCTAGATATGTTATTACATGCTTATCTTCATTCCTTGAATTCTGCCCTCCTCCCTGTGTGTTGATTATGATCGCATGTTTCCCATTTCATCCTGTTTAATTACTTACTTATTTACTGATGGGCGTTGTTGGTTTAAATTCACCTCCTCTCAATTTTACATTGAATTCCCAATGTCAACCAATTCTCACAGGTTATCCTGCTTTGTGTAGTCTAGCTTAAATATTCTTTAAAATTGTCATCTGATACGTTCTTGTATTTTTAATGTAATACTTGGCTATTTTTTGTCCCAGCTACAAATTGCACATATTACCCCTGCAGGAGCTATTGTTTAAATTTTGCGATTTGCAACAAGATAAATCGCATTTTCCCAGTTGACAATGAAATGATTTTCATGATCTTGCTCTCATTTTCCACTCTGTTGCTTTCTGCTCTTAGCTTCAATCCCGCATTAAAAAAATCATATTAATTATCTGAATATAATTCTCCACTTAAACCTTGAGATAATTTGGGACCCATCTAATTTGCCATGCAAAAATTATACGAAACTAAATTTCTCATTTTAATGCAGTGTGATTATAATAGTCCTTTTAATAAAATGAAATGTAACTGAACTATGCATTCCCATTAGGTAATTAGGCCAGTAATAACACTAGATCTGGGTATGCACACAATATAGCGAACTCAGAACAAAAAAGTAGCTTTCTTTCTGGTAGCTCAAGGTATGTAAATGGCCCATTGAATAATCCTGAATTATGGAGGCTGGTGCATGTAAATGTTACTTAACAATTCATTTCAGACAAAATCAGAGTAACCTGAATAGAAGTTACATCCAAATGGCAAGGAATGGTTGGAATTACCTACAGAGTGAGCATTTGATGCTGGATTTTATTTTGAATTATTGGTACAAAAGCAGAGCTCTATTGTGAGCAGACAACATAGAAGCAACATCCTAATAACTATGTAAACTATAACCTTCATCGTTAATGTTATTTTGCTTGTGCTGAATAAATGGGAAAGAATTAAGTAGGCAGTTAGTCACAGTTCTTTGCTAGTGGCTCTCTTCCCTCTCACTGTGTTCAAGTGCGACCTGTGAATAAAGTCATGTATAATCCCTTGCATTTTGTAAATATACGTTCAAAGCACCTGTTTTCCTACATATAAGCAAATGTGTGCAAACTGAAGTCTGCACTTCATATCTCTAAACGCTCTCTCTATCTCGCAGGACACAGCTGGAATCCACCGACTTCTCAATTCATTTCTTGGGTCCATGGTGGGATTGTAGGACAAAATTGAAGAGAGAAAACATTTTACTGCAACCAAGTAACAGATAACAAAACATAACACCAATTATTCTACTTTGCCCGTAACAGCAGAGCAAGGCTTGGTCAGGTCACCAACCTCAGTCCTCTGTAATTATCCATATTACACAAGAGACCCTTAGAGGAGTCAATCATTTCTCTGCACACAGGGCTGCAGTTGTGAAACAGCTTGGTGCGATTCTGATTATTAAACAGAATATTTTACAGCTCACACTGAGACTTCTGGAAGGTGAAGCAATCACCATCTGAATTTCTAAGCCATAGGCAGGTTCTGGGCAACCTCTGAAATCATAAGTATAGTCAGCTACCAAACCAGAAGCTGCTGCAATCACAAAGTGATTGAAGCCTCCTCTATTAGAAGGGACTTTGTCTTCCTACTAGCCACACAGTGAGTTAACTTGCAGGTATGCAAACGATTAGGAAGGCAAATGGCATGTTGATCTTTATTGCCTAGGGATTAGAGTATAAGAATAAAGAAGTCTTGCTATAGATGAGCCCACACCTGGAATACTGTGATCCTGGATTATCATGTAAGTTCAGGAAAAGTTGGCTTACGACACTTCTGCGGCTTTTAATCTGCACATCCAACACGTGCACAAATTAGCCCAAGGTTTTTGTTTTTCTCACTCAGGGCACAGGTACACAGTGTAGTTTGTGAGTCATGGTGGAGTGTATGGGGAGGAGGGCAGAGGGGGTTTAGCTAGACTCCTCTCCAATTCTCGAACACAACAGCCCAGCTCATTCAAAGGGCCCTTAACCTTACCCCTCACCCCATTCACCTGTCCAAACTACCCACTCATGCCCCCTCAAAACCCCAAGCTATCTCCATATCCCCTCAGATCCTCATGCCTTCTCCAATCCCCCATGCCACTTCCATGCCCTTTAGGTTACCTATGCCTTCTTCATGGCCCCTCAGATCCCTATGTCACCTTCATGCCCCATCAGTTTCCAATGTCATCTTCATGTCCCTTCATAACCTCTATGCCACTTTGATTTTTTTTGGATCCCTCATGCCACCACCATGACCCTCAGATCTGCCAGGCCACCTCAGATCATCAATGCTTCCCAGTGCCACCTCAGATCACCTATGCTAGTTCCATACCCTGCTCAGAAGCTCTTGGCACTGCCACGCCGCTTCAGATCCTTCACAACACCTCCATTCCCCCATGGTATCCTCATAAACACTCACCCACTCTCTATTATCAGCAGTCCTCAGGAGCTATTCAACAGCAATGGGAACTATTTTAAATGTAGATGAAAAAAAAATTTAACTTATGACAATGTAATAAAACTCTAATTCAAAGGGAGGGAGGGATTCATTTACAAGTGCCAGGGGGGTGGGTGCAGGAGCTAATACGGCAGATGGCAAGGCTGGTAATGGCCGTTTGCTAGAGAGTGGAGGAGGGTGATGTGCTGGCGATGTCCGTGTGGCTGGGTTGGGAGAGGGAAGGGGGTCTGATGTTCGGGAGGAAAGAAGGGGGGTTTTCTGGCGCCAGCTGCTGGAGGGGGAGGGGGGAGGGTCCAATGTTCGCGGGCAAGTGGGGGGGCTGGTTTGCCAGCACCAACTGCTGGAGAGGTGGGTGGGGCTGAATGCTGGCTTCAATCAGGGGTCTTTGTGGGGAGGGTGAATGTTATCCCTGATCAGAGGGCTGGTGGGGAGGAACCCTGACATCTCTGTGGTTGGTGGTGGGGGGGGAGATTACTTTTTGCTCTGATCAGGGTACCCTTTAAACATGATGCCCCAGTCTTTGTGCAGTCAGGTTTTGCTGGCATGTTGAGGTCCCACCCCTCCATATGACAGCGTGAAACATGCCCAGCTGTCTTTTTATAACAGCCTGTGGTCAGATCTGGAGAGAAAACCAATGCGTTTCTCTGCCTTTTTTTTGGCAAGATTTCATCCAGGGAGTACAACTGCAAGGGGCTTATGCTAAATTTGAATGAAACATTGATCTGCCTCAACTGGAATATTGCATCCAGTTCTGGGTGCCACACTTCAGGAAGGATATGAAAGCATTAGAGAGAGTGCAGAAAAGTTTCACAAGAAAGGTCCCAAGGATGAGGAACTTCAGTTATATAGATAGATTGGAGAAGCTGGGACTGTTTAGAGGAGATATGGTAAAGGGGATTCAAATCGTTAGGGATCTGGACAGAGTAGATAGGGAGAAATTTCTCCCACTGGTGAAAGGATCAAGGATGTGAGGCAACAGATTGGCAAAAGAAGCAAGGAAGCAGAAGGAGAAACTTTTTCATGCAGCACATGGTTAAGATCTTGAATGAGTTGCCTGTGAGTGTGGTGGAGGAAGGCATTCAAGTGAGAATTTGACCATTGTCTGAATAAGAAGAATGTGCAGACTTAGCGGAAGAAGGCTGGGAATGGCACTAGGTGTATTGCTCAATTGGAACGTCAGACCAGGCGGGATTTTATGACCTCGCTCACCCCAAAACCATAAAATCCCGCCCGAGGTCAAGGCAACTTTCCATTGTCCACCCCTCACCCACTCCGACTCCCGTGGTGGGCGAGGTGGTAAAGTTCCTGCTGATGGGTCAAATCGCCTCCTTCTGTGCTGTAACAATTCTGTGGTCACTGCTTTGAAAGGTGCTGTCAATGGAGTCTTCACAGGTTGCTGAAGTGCATTGTGTGGATGGTACGCACTGCTGCCAGAATTGGTACTACACAGAAGGAGGCATTTTGGCCCATTAGCTGCAATTTTACCACTATGCCTGCCACAGGATTGCTGTAAAGATGGGACTTTTAAGGTGGTGTTTGGGGTGCCAAGCTAGTCGGTTTCGTTGTCCTGGATACATTGTTTTTAGCAAGCATCAGTGACCCACATTATGAGTCTGACTGAATAATTTAAATTGAATTTCAGTATAGGTAAATGCCAGGTCTGTGACACATACACTGCAGTGATAGGCTGATCGAACCAAACAACATGTTCCTTCAGGTTGTATCAACTTGAAACACGAACTTTGTTTCTTTCTCCACAGATGCTAGACTGCTGAGTTAATGTGGCAATTTCAACTTTTATTTCAGATGTCAACAGTATTTTCCTTTTAGCAACATGTTCCTCCAACTGTTCATACTACATTGTTGTGATCTTTTGAAATTTGGCATTCTTGCATTTGTCCTGATGAGTTCAAGGTGGGAGGTTTTTGCAACATGTCTGTCTCTGTTAGCAATATTCAAGTACATCCACGTTAATTTCCTAATATGTCTTCCTGATATGTAAGCCAGCACCTTTGAGCCAAATCAGACAAACTTTTAGAAATTAATTGCCCTGAAAAGTTGAGCTGGACTTTCATTCTCAGATCCTGATCATGCCATCCAGCTGATATACAGGTCAGGAATCAAAAATGCCAGCACAGACTTTGGAGGAGGCAGTCAATTAAGTTGCTTTTCACCATAACTGGGCACTTCCCCATTTCAGCTACTAACATCCTTTAAACTAGAAAGGATGGGGGGAGGGAACTGTGTTGGGGAAACTGGGACGGAGGAGGTTCGCTCCCAGGTAGGGGAGGACCGCAGGCAGTATGCGAGGGAGGTTAGACAGGTGGTGGAGATGGGAAATGCCCAGACTGAGGGGCTGAAGTGTATATATTTTAATGCAAGGAGTATAGTGAATAAGGTAGATGAGCTTAGGGCGTGGATAGCTGTTTGGGATTGTGATGTGGTGGCCATTACGGAGACTTGGATGTCTCAGGGACAGGACTGGGTACTTCAGGTGCCAGGCTTCAGGTGCTTCAGGAAGGACAGGGAGGGTGGCAGAAGGGGTGGTGGCGTGGCACTGTTGATCAGGGATAGTGTCATGGCTACAGAGAAAGAGGATGTCGTGGAGGGATTGTCTACAGAATCTCTGTGGGTGGAAGTTAGGAACAGCAAAGGGTCAAAAACTTTGCTGGGTGTAATCTATAGGCCGCCCAATAGTGACAGGGAAGTTGAAGTGCAAATAGGGAAACAGATTCTGGAGAGATGTTTTAATAACAGAGTTGTCGTGATGGGAGACTTCAATTTCCCAAACATCGACTGGAATATCCCTAGGGTAAGGGGTATAGATGGGGAGGAGTTTGTTAGGTGTGTTCAGGAGGGTTTCCTGACGCAGTATGTGGACAAGCCTACAAGGGGAGAGGCTGTACTTGACCTGGTACTGGCGAATGAACCAGGGCAGGTGATGGATCTTTCGGTAGGAGAGCATCTTGGATATGGTGACCATAATTCTATCTCCTTCACAATTGCGTTGGAATGAGATAGGATCAGGCAGGCTAGGAAGGTGTTTGTCTGGGGTAAGGGGAGATACGAAGAAGTCAGGAAGTTACTTGGACAAATAAACTGGAAGGAGGCGTTCTTAGGGAAAAGTACCGAAGGAAGGTGGCAGATATTCAAGGAATGTGTGTCTGGAGCTCTGAATGACAACGTTCCGATGAGACGAGGGGGTTTTGGTGGGTCGAGGGAACCGTGGTGCACAAAGGATGTGTTGAACCTAGTCAGGAAGAAAAGGAAGGTGTACAAGAGGTTCAGGGAATTAGGAGATGTTAAAGATCTTGAGGAGTATAAGGACTGTAGGAGGGAACTTAAAAGGGAAATTAGGAGAGCCAGAAGGGGTCATGAGAAGACCTTGGCGAGTAAGATTAAGGAGAATCCCAAGGCCTTCTATAAATATGTGAAAGGTAAAAGGATAAGAAGAGAAGGGATAGGACCGATAAAAGGTGAGGGGGGAAAGGTTTGTGTGGAACCAGAAGAAATGGCGGAGGTGCTTAACGAGTACTTCGCCTCAGTATTCACGGTGGAAGCCGATCTGGGAGATTTTGTTATGGATTTGCAGCAGATGGAAAGGATTGAGTACGTGAATATTAAGGAGGAGGATGTGTTGGAACTTTTGAATTCTATCAAGGTAGATAAGTCGCCGGGACCAGATGGGATGTACCCCAGGATACTGTGGGAGGCGAGGGAAGAGATTGCAGAGCCCCTGGCGATGATCTTTGCGTCGTCAATGGAGACGGGAGAGGTTCCAGAGGATTGGAGGATTGCGGATGTAGTTCCTATTTTTAAGAAAGGGAACAGAGATAGCCCGGGAAATTACCGACCGGTGAGTCTGACCTCAGTGGTTGGTAAGCTGATGGAGAGGCTTCTGAGGGACAAGATTTACGAACATTTGGAGAGGTTTGACATGATCAGGAATAGTCAGCATGGATTTGTCAAGGGCAGGTCGTGCCTTACAAGCCTAGTTGAGTTCTTCGATAATGTGACTGAACACATTGACGAAGGAAGTGCCGTGGACGTAGTGTACATGGACTTCAGCAAGGCGTTTGATAAGGTCCCCCATGCAAGACTTCTTGAGAAGGTGAGAGGCCATGGGATCCAAGGGCCTTTGGCCTTGTGGATCCAGAACTGGCTTGCCTGCAGAAGGCAGAGAGTGGTTGTGGATGGGGCTTTTTCTGAATGGAGGTCAGTCACCAGCGGAGTGCCTCAAGGATCTGTTCTGGGACCCTTGTTGTTTGTCATTTTCATAAATGACCTGGATGAGGAAGTGGAGGGATGGGTAAGTAAGTTCGCTGATGACACGAAGGTCGGTGGTGTTGTGGATGATCTGGAAGGATGGCAAAAGTTGCAGCAGGACATAGATAGGATGCAGGACTGGGCGGAGAAGTGGCAGATGGACTTCAACGCGGATAAATGTGTTGTCGTCCATTTTGGCAGAACCAACGGGATGAACGAGTACACTATTAAGGGCAGAAGTCTGAGTAGTGTTGAGGAGCAGAAGGATCTTGGGGTCCGGGTCCACAGGACTCTTAAATCGGCCTCGCAGGTGGAGGAGGTGGTCAAGAAGGCGTATGGTGTACTGGCCTTCATTAATCGAGGGATTGAGTTTAGGAGTCGGGAGGTAATGCTGGAACTTTATAAGACCCTTGTCAGGCCTCATTTGGAGTATTGTGCGCAGTTCTGGTCGCCTCACTATAGGAAAGATGTAGAAGCTATTGAAAGGGTGCAGAGGAGATTTACAAGGATGTTGCCTGGACTGGGAGGCATGCCTTATGAAGTTAGGTTGAGGGAGCTGGGACTCTTTTCCCTGGAGAGACGAAGGTTGAGAGGCGACCTGATAGAAGTTTACAAAATGTTGAGAGGAATAGATAGGGTGGACTCTCAGAGGCTATTTCCCCGGTTTGAAATGGTCGCTACGAGAGGACACAGATTTAAGGTGCAGGGAGGGAGGTTCAGAAGTGATGTTAGGGGTAAGTTTTTCACTCAGAGGGTGGTGAGTGAATGGAATCGGCTGCCGTCAGTGGTGGTGGAGGCGAACTCGCTGGGGTCTTTTAAAAGACTTCTGGATGAGTATATGGGGTTTAATGAGATTGAGGGTTATAGATAGGTCTGTAGGTTGGTAGGTGATGTGGTCGGCGCAACTTGTGGGCCGAAGGGCCTGTTTGTGCTGTAGTGTTCTATGTTCTATGTTCTAACATGGTGCCTTCCCATTGAATAGAGTTACCAGCTCCAATGGCCATCTGGTCTGCTTCCAGAAGCTCATCCCCATTATATTCCCTACACAATGGGTGGAAAATCCAGATGGCACAGGAGGAGTTCCCTCAAGGGGCTTACTTTGGCTTACCACTGTGGCTAATCAGTAAACCAGTCCACTGTCACCCCAACTCCTGCAGAATCCCATGAAAGTAGGGTATGTATTGTTGGGTCATCTAGATTCGATATGTTGGCTCTATTCCCTCCCCACAGATGCTGTCAGACCTGCTGATATTTTCCAGCATTTTCCATTTTAGTTTCAGGTTCTAGCATCCACAGTATTTTGCTTTTGTGCATGCGTTGTTATGGATCCAACCCAATGTTACAACCCCTACCCCCGCCCCAAACACCCCCGCTTCAGGCCTGCCTCCTCTGTGAAAATAATCATTCTGCCTGTTAACTTTGCTCGTCTCTATGTGGATGGTGCCAAACCTGATGTGTGCATCCTGCACTTTTAGCTTTTAATTCAAGTAGCCAGGATTCACAGCATTGTACCACTGCGAGCTGGTCACTTCTACACGCTGATGGATAGCATCAGGAAATTTTACAGCAGCAAAATTGGCAATTCAGCCATTGTACCTGTTTCCTGAGTCATTCACTTAATCCTGTTACCATGCCCTTTTCCTGTATTCCTTTAGATATTCAGCCACTCCCAATCATGGATTTATATATTCGTTTAGAGGATGTGGGTGTCTATGGTGAGGCCAGCATTTATTGTCCATCCCTAAGGGCATTTAAGAGTCAGCTACATTGCTGTGGGTCTGGAGGTCACACGTAATCCAGATCAAGTAAGGACAGCAGGTTTGATTCCCTAAAGGACATTATAATGAACCAGATGTTTTTATGACAATTGACTAATGTTTCATGGTCATCATTAAACTTCTAACTCGAGGTTTTTAATCGAATTCAAATTTTACCATCTGCCATGGTGGGATTCGAACCCAAGACCCCAGAGCACTGGCCCTGGGTCTCTGGATTACTAGTCCACTGATAATGCCACTATACCACTGCCTCACCATGGATTCTTCTCCCATCAGTTTGTTGTGTGTATTTAATGTCCCAAAAAGCCTCTAGGCAATAAAAATAAATCATCTCACCACTCCTTTATTTATAGCATTTAAACTAAAAATAGTACAAAGTTGTCAAAGTTGTCTTTAACCTAACAATAGTGCCCACAGAAAGATAAAATAAAGCCTGTGTGGTGCTGCCAGTGATTGCTATTCAAAGTGTACTTGCATGTTGCCGGGGTAACCAAAAAATTTCAGTGGAAAAATAAATAGTCCTAAAAGTTAATTACCCGTTACTGTTGGAAAGTTATCTTTGCTAAATAAAAATACATTTTCTCACAAAAAATACAAATTAACCAATAGAGTTGCAAATGTCTCATCTTTATTAATTCCCATTTGTGTTTTTTCTTGAGATTTTGCTCGTTGACAACTCAAAAGGATGACAGAGATGGGAGTTGGAGCATTTCCCTTTTTTCACATGGTGTCAACACTGAACACTCCCTTATTGAACGCAGTGTCTATTAAATGCAAACTAAAGGGCAGCCAGGACAATTTTAGCTGAAGTTTAGTCTATTGATCTGCCTTACTTTGCAGCTGTGCAGTGATAGACCCCATTGCAATTGTTTTGACAAAGAAAGATGCATACCTGTCACTGCTGCCTCACAGCATCAGGGACCCGGGTTCAATTCCCGGCTTGGATCACTGCCTATGCGGAGTCCGCATGTTCCCTCCGTGTCTGCATAGGTTTCCTTTGGGTGTTCCGGTTTCCTCCCACACAGTCTGAAAGATGTGCTGGTTAGGTGCATTTGCCGTGCTAAAGTCTCCCTTAGTGTACCCAAACAGGCACCGGAGTGTGGCGACGAGGGATTTTCACTGTAACTTCATTCATAGAATCATAGAAACCCAACAATACAGAAAGAGGCCATTCGGCCCATCCAGTCTGCACCGATCACAATCCCACCCAGGCCCTACCCCCATATCCACCCACTAATCCCTCTAACCTACACATCTCAGGGCACTAAAGGCAATTTTTTTTTAGCATGGCCAATCAACGTAACCTGCACATCTTTGGACTGTGGGAGGAAACCAGAGGACCCGGAGGAAACCCACACAGACGTGGGGAGAACGTGCAAACTCCCACACAGACAATGACCCAAGCTGGGAATTGAACCCAGGTGCCTGGAGCTGTGAAGCAGCAGTGCTAACCACTGTGCTACTGTGCCGTCATTACAATGTTAATGTAAGCCTACATGTGACACTAATAAATAAACTCAAAACTGTCAGACTATCCAAAGCTTTAGCTAATGGTAGACCACAAAATACATGTGAAATGCTTGCGTCAACAAAGTGATTAAAAACAAATATAGTATCAATTTCAAATTCACAACAGTTTTCTCTTTCTGTTAGACAAAACAAATTGCACCAGTATTTCACTAAACATCACACTTCAATCACCAGCACAGAGAGAGAATAATGGGGGTTATCACTTCAATAAATACGTCTATTCTTCCAACCCCTTAAAAGCAAGCCCGCAGTGGAACTAAAAATGCAATAAAAAAGGTACAGTGAGTGAGTTAAGTCGCAGCGGTAATTTTTTCCACTTCTTGTTTCATGAATCACAACCGGTAATGTTGTAAATCCTTTATAAGAAAACTCTTGAATCCAATCGTGAGGCTGACCTGTTTAACTCACACTCAAACTGCAATCAAACGTATATTAGAAGATCAACTTCACTCATGGAATAGTATTAGTCACACCGATGACTGCACAGTACCTTCTATAAATATCACAGCTTGGTTAATTAATCTTGACATTTTGTTTAAACGTGCCAAATAAATGGAAGGCTGACATCATTTATGTTAAGGCAAGGTATCATTTATTCCTGGTTGATATCCAATTGACTGGCTGTCGGGATGATTTCTGATAGTCAGTGATCAGAGCTCCTGCACTTCCCCCTGCCCAAAAATAGCTGGAATGAATATTACAACTGTAACAAAGCCAAATAAATTCACTTCTGCTATGTCTGATGCGTCTGTCAAACTAAAACACCTATAATAACTAAACTCACCCATGCAGACAAAATCTGTTATTTGAATGAGATCTATGTGTCAATCTTTGCACTAGTCATGCCACATTATTAAGAGATCAATATCTTCTTATTACAATAAAAAAGGATTAAGAACTAGGAGTGAATTCAATAGTATCACTTTTCCTTCTCAGGGAATACAAACAGAAATCCCTAAGGTTTTCAGAAAGGACTAAATTCAAAAGCAGGAAGTGACCATGGGGCTATTGATTAACCTGTGGCAAATGATCGACCAACTTTAGGCCCATTTCAACTATTTTGTCAGTACTAACTGTGCTGTCCTTAGGCTAGGTATAGCAGTGAGGGCCAATATCATTAGTGGTTGCACTGTTTGCAAATTGTCCTGCCCTGCTTAAAGGCAGGCAGCATTCATTTGATTTGGTTTGATTTGATTTATTATTTTCACATGTATTAACATACAGTGAAAAATATTGTTTTTTGCACACTACACAGACAAAGCATACCGTTCATAGAGAAGGAAATAACAGTGTGCAGAACGTAGTGTTACACTTACAGCTAGGGTGTCGAGAAAGATCAACTTAATGTGATGTAATTCCATTCAAAAGTCTGACAGCAACAGGGGAGAAACTGTTCTTGAGGCAGTTGGTACATGACCTCAAACTTTTGTATCTTTTTCCCAATGGAAGAAGATGGAAGAGAGATGCATGGGGTCCTTAATTATGCTGGCTGCTTTGCTGAGGCAGCGGGAAGTGCAGCCAGAGTCAATGGATCGAGGCTAGTTTGCGTGATGAATTGGGCTACATTCATGACCTTTTGTAGTTTGTTGCGGTCTTGGGCAGAACAGGAGCCATACCAAGCTGTGATACAACCAGGAAGAATGCTTTCTATGGTGCATCTGTAAAATGAGAGTTGTAGCTGAAATGCCAAATTTCCTTAGTCTTCTGAGAAAATAGAAGCATTGGTGGGCTTTCTTAACTATATTGTGGCTGGAGTGGGTCCAGGAAGTCAATCTAGCCTGGCAAAATTTAAAGAATGGTATGAACTAGGAGAAAGCATGTGCTAAGGCATGTGGATGTGACGCTAGAAGACTTGGTGGAGGAGGTTGCAGGACGAGAGATGTCCTTTCTCTGTTGGGAGGCTGAAAGTCCTCCAGACACACGTGATGGAAGCACGTAACCATGGAGACCAATACCAGGAGTCCAGTCCCAAGGACCAGCATGGAATGCCGCAATAAGTTCAATGACCTTGCATGAGTGGAAATGATTAGTTAATGCATCTTTAAATGTCCCCATCTTAGTGTCCACTAGCCTCCAGCACTGCTCACCATACCTTATCAATCATCTACCAATAATGTCTATCCATCAGGACACAGAGCTGGCGTTCATATGTTCCATCACATCCTCATTTAGCACTCCATTTAGCACTGCTGCAATCCTCACATTTATATCTCACAGCTTGCACACACTGTCAGATATTCAAGCATAACAGCGGCATCATACAAACATGTTGCACTACACTCATTCACACAATCCCCTCTCTCTGTTGTAGGACAAGGTAGCACCCAGACAACTGAAGAGGGAGGGGACAGGCGTACCTACATTTGATAACCTCATGGAGGAGATGGTGTGGGGGTGGTCAGGATGGCCATTTATGGGGTCCCTGTTAGGGATGAAGTTTAAGACTATGAGGGTGATTCTCCCACTTCCATTGCACTGATGTTATGCACAGAGTGAGAAATTCTAGTGTGAACTCCCACTGAAAAAAACAGCATGATTTACTCCACTCTTCCCACGAATTTGACACTTAGAAATGTTTTGGGGGAATCCCAGCCTATGTTACCTAATCCTCTTTCTCCCATTGCACCTCCCCCTCACCCCTTAATCTGTTCTGATTGACAAGCTACAGATGGCATAAAGACACATTTCTTACTTACCCACAATCCCCCACTTCCCCACAGCACGGCCTTTGACTTTTTGGATCTTTTTGGACATCTCAGATGTGGCAGAGCAGAGGACGAACAGCAAGAAGTGAATGGTGACGATGCACTAGCACTTTGACTTCGCAGCCACCAGCTCAGATGCTGACACAGCATTTCGAGGATAACTTTGAGGTAGAAATGCACACGGTGAGACACGGAACACAAATAGCCTGCAGCCTGGGCAGGGGACAAGGGGAGACCTGGTGAGGTTGCACATAAGTTCCATGCAGATTAGCACTTTGCTGTGGAAGCCTCTAGTATATTGCTGATGGCTATGCACAGTTAAAATACTCGAAGAGCAATCTTAAAAATAAAATTTTTAAGTGCCAAATGAGTGTGAAAACAAGACAAATTTGAACCTTGTCTTGCGCAATTTAAAAATCGAATCTTATCTGACTGTACCAAAAAAAATGTGGCCAAACCAGCTTCTCACCAGCAGGGCGAGTGTCTGAGCACAGAGATCTGTCACGGCCTCCCCCAGCTATAGGCGGTTCTTATGGCCAATCGCCAACCCTCACAACTCCCCCACTCCGTAGCTCCGAGGCCAATTGCCAGAAGGCAAAATGGTAAGACTGCCCCCTTGGTGTTTTAAGAAGTCTGTCAGAAAGCCTGTGTTCAATGTCAAGGAGCACAGAGGAGTCCAGCACTAACTTGGCAAAAGGATTTGTGCAGTGCTTGGAGCCCATTCATTGCAGAATGGATGTGGAGGCCAAATGTGGATGAAACCATGATGCAGTGCCTGATGTTTAATGTTACAGCTCGCAGCACAAGCAGCAATCTCCAAATATCTGAGCATTGCAGTCAAAGCTCAGGCTGACATCATGCAAAGTCCTCTAACAGATTGCTCGAATTGTTGAGGCTCCAAACTCAGGGAGCGGTATTGGCTCCATGGAGCATGGACCTGCTGTCCTCTCACTGGATGGTAGCACCATCCTCTCAACACTGGCAGTCTACCAGTGTCCCTGCTGCTGTCTGTCAGCCAGCCAAACCAGACTGTTGCTGAGAGGGTGCAGTCCTAAGTCGAACCACCAGGAGCCAGAGAAATTCAAAGTCAGCTGACAAGGCTGTCTGCAGTCTCCTCCACTTTAACTATTTCACTGCCACTGGAGTATTGTGTAGGAGAACTAGGACAGGCAAAGACAATTGCAACACAAGCGCAAAGGGAATGCACAAAGGTGATCAGTTGACATTTGATCAAAATATGGCATGATTTTATTGATATATTTCATTTGAAATGTTTATTTTGTGATGGCTTTTATTTTTGCATTGCAGCCAAGTGGATGCTGTGATGGTCAGTGACAGAGGGAAGTTAGAAATTAGGACCATTGACAAATGAGAAATTCGATTACAATTACTGGCATCACACTTCAATGATGTCTTCACAGACTGCCTGAGCCAAAAGGGGGTGTTTATGTTCATAGAATCATAGAATCCCATGGCAGAGAGTGGTCATTTAGCCCATCGAGCCTGCACCAACAACTATCCCACCCAGGCCCTATCCCTGTATCCCTGTGTATTTAGCCTGCTAATCGCCTGACACTAAAGGGCAAGAGATTCACAATCACCAAGCAGGACTGTTCCCTTCCTGTCAGGGAACACTTCAGCAGTCAAGGGCGATCTTCAGGTAAGCGTTCTCCAAGGCAGCCTTCATAACACACAACAATGCAGAGTCGCTAAGCAGAAACTGATAGCCAAGTTTTGCACACATGAGGACAGCCTCAACTGGGATCTTGGGTTCATTTCACACTACCTGTAACCCCTACAACTTGTTTGCAAAATCTCACTGACAGTCCCGGCTTGAGACAATTCATACCTCTTTAATCTATGCTTAACCCTCTCTCCACTCACATAGTCTATCTCTGTAAAAACTTGATTACCTGTTAAGACTCACATTCCAACCAGTAACTTGCAATTGAATCTGTGTCTATATATGCCCTATTTGTGAAACCAACTCTCCACTCATCTAATGAAGAAGCAGTGCTCTGAAAGCTCATGCTACCAAATAAACCTGTTGGACTTTAACCTGGTACTGTGAGACTTCTTACTGTGCCCACCCCAATCCAATGCCAGCATCTATACATCATGCCTAAGAGGCAATTTAGCACGACAAATCTGTACATCTTTGGAGTGTGGGCAGAAACCAGGGAGCCCGAAGGAAACCCACGCAGACACAGGGAGAACATGCAAACTCCACACAGACAGTGACCCAAGGCCGGAATTGAATCCGAATTCCTCGCGCTATGAAACAGCAGTGCTAACCACTGTGCCTCCGTACCCTTCTCTTCCTCTTGTTCCTACTCCTCGCTGTACAAAGTTGTGCCAAGGGCTATACCTTTAGGATGCCAAGGTTGGGCAGCATGAAAAAGGCCTCCCTGAATTTTGATACCTATGCCCCACTGAGTATTGCAGGTTTCCTCCAGAATGATTTGGGCAGTGAAAGCACTTTTTGAGTACGCTCATGATGTTTTCCATCACAATCCATATGGCTTTCATTGCATGTATACTGCACATTCTTGCCTGGGCTGCTGACCAGAGTCCTGAACTGTGTAGTCAGCAGATAGCCCTCGCCAGCCAGCAGCTGTGATTTAGTTTGCCAAAGTGACTCAAATGCAGCTTGCATAGTGGGCTATTGCAGAATGGAGGCATCGTGAATGCAGCCATGGTAACAGACTTTAGCCTGCATGACGTTGCCTAGGATGGACATTGAGGGCAGACCAATCCCTTTCAGCTCCAGTGTACATAGAACATTACAGCGCAGAACAGGCCCTTCGGCCCACGATGTTGCGCCGACCAGTTACAAAACAATGACCCACTAACCTAAACCAATCCCTTTGCGTCCATAAACCTATCCACGGATCTCTTAAACGTCCCCAAACTAGGCGCATTTACAACTGCAGCTGGCAGGGCATTCCAATCCCTCACCACCCTCTGGGTAAAGAACCTACCCCTGACATCCGTCCTATAACTACCACCCCTTAATTTAAAGCTATGCCCCCTCGTGCTGGCTTTCTCCATCAGAGGAAAAAGGCTATCACTATCCACCCTATCTAAACCTCTAATCATCTTATATGTTTCAATAAGATCCCCTCTTAGCCACCTTCTTTCCAGCGAAAACAACCCCAAATCCCTCAGCTTCTCCTCATAGGACCTCCCCTCCATACCAGGCAACATCCTGGTAAACCTCCTCTGCACCCTCTCCAAAGCCTCCACATCCTTCCTGTAATGTGGGGACCAGAACTGCACACAGTACTCCAAGTGCGGCCGCACCAGAGTTGTGTACAGTTGCAACATAACGCTGCGACTCCTAAATTCAATCCCCCTACCAATAAACGCCAAGACACCGTATGCCTTCTTAACAATCTTATCTACTTGATTCCCAGCTTTCAGGGATCTATGTACACATACACCTAGATCCCTCTGCTCATCCACACTATTCAAAGTCCTCCCGTTAGCCCTATACTCGACACATCTGTTATTCCTACCAAAGTGAATTACCTCACACTTCTCCGCATTAAACTCCATCCGCCACCTCTCGGCCCAGCTCTGCAACCTGTCTAAGTCTTCCTGCAAACTATGACACCCTTCATCACTATCTACCACACCTCCGACTTTGGTGTCATCAGCAAATTTACTAATCCACCCAACTATACCCTCATCCAGATCATTAATAAAAATTACAAACAGCAGTGGCCCCAAAACAGATCCCTGAGGCACACCACTCGTAACCGAACTCCATGATGAATATTTACCATCAACCACCACCCTCTGTCTCCTATCCGCTAGCCAATTCCTGATCCAATTCCCTAGATCACCCCCAATCCCATACATCTGCATTTTCTGCAGAAGCCTACCATGGTGAACCTTATCAAACGCTTTACTAAAATCCATATACACCACGTCCACTGCCTTACCCCCATCCACCTCTTTGGTCACTTTCTCAAAAAACTCAATAAGGTTAGTAAGGCACGACCTACCCGCCACAAAACCATGCTGACTATCTCCAATCAATTCATTACTCTCCAAATAACTATAAATCCTATCCCGAATAATTTTTTCTAAAACCTTGCCCACAACAGAAGTGAGACTCACCGGTCTATAATTCCCGGGGAAGTCTCTGTTCCCCTTCTTAAACAATGGGACAACATTCGCTAACCTCCAATCTTCCGGTACTATACCAGAGGCCAACGACGACCTGAAGATCAGAGCCAGAGGCTCTGCAATCACTTCTCTTGCCTCCCAGAGAATCCTGGGGTAAATCCCATCTGGACCAGGGGACTTATCTATTTTCAGACCCTCCAGAATATCTAGCACATCCTCCTTATCAACTGCAACACTGTCAATTCTACTCCCCTGCAACCCAGTGTCCTCCTCAGCTATATCCATGTCCCCCTGCGTGAACACCGAAGAGAAATATTGGTTCAATGCCTCTCCAATCTCCTCCGGTTCCACACATAACTTCCCTCTGCTGTCTATAACTGGCCCTAATCTTGCCCTAACCAACCTTCTGTTCTTGACATACCTATAGAACGCCTTAGGATTCTCCTTAACCCTATCAGCCAAAGTCTTCTCATGTCCTCTTTTAGCCCTTCTTAGCTCACTCTTCAACTCCCTCCTAGCCAATCTAAAGTTTTCTAGTGCACTACCCGAGCCCTCACGTCTCATCCGAACATAAGCCTCCTTTTTCCTTTTAACCAACGAAAAAAACTTTTTTGGTGCACCACGGTTCCCTAGCCCTACCAATTCCTCCTTGCCTGACAGGGACATACCTATCACGGACTTGCAATAGCTGCTCCTTGAAAAAACTCCACATTTCAGACGTTCCCAGTCCCTGTAACCTCCTAGTCCAACCTATGCTTCCTAATTCTCTCCTAATAGCCTCATAATTACCCTTCCCCCAGCTAAAACTAGCCCGAGGTTCATGCCTATCCCTTTCCATCACTAAGGTGAACGTAACCGAATTGTGGTCACTATCACCAAAATGCACACCAACTTCCAAGTCTAGCACCTGGTCTGGCTCATTTCCCAGCACCAAATCCAATATAGCCTCACCTCTAGTTGGCCTATCTACATACTGAGTCAAAAAACCTTCCTGCACGCTTTGTACAAGTGTAGAGTTGACATCTTTCTTCTCTTAAGGGATTTGAGCATCGCTGGCAAGGAGGTGCCCACAAAGCAATGTGCATGCAGTCGATGACTCCATGTACCATGGCACTTGCAATCCAAGTAAGGTCATGTGATCATTCTGGCCGCTTGGCTCTGGCACAAGGGAGTCAAAGATAGTGAGCTCTCAATGACCTGGCTTATACAACAGCAGACAGCAAGATATTACAGCTTCAATCTGTGTTGAAGAAGGCACATCAAAGTTCATGATCAATGATCTCCAGTCTTTGGTAAAGCAGTCCTGCTCTGAAGTTGCAGTTATGGTTATAATACATGGCACATTTCAGTGAAGATGTCCTTAGCAAAGTGCAGATGCCTCACGCACGAGGTTCAGGGCAGGGAATTGCTCCTTGGCAGGTTTGGCTTCCATCTGAGAGTGTTTCTCCTCCTCTTCACTGTCCTTCCTTTCCCAGGAGTTTGCTCTGCTCTGTGTGGCCCATGCCCATTCTCCAGGACACATCATACTCCGTGGGAAATGTCTATTCATTATCCAGGTCAGGGGTTTGTGCAGAATTCTTGAAGACTTCAAAAGCTCCATCTGCATCTAACATACCATCAGAAGCTGAGAGGGCTCACTGCCAGTCTCATGGAGCTCACCCACTCACCCTCACCCACAACCACTGTAAGAGTGGGTATGAGCGTGTGAGAGGGGGGTGGGAGGGGTGATGGTGAGGGTGAGTGAGAACCCTGAAAACTAGGAGTGAGACAGACACAGTCACTCTCTCTCTCTCGCATGCATACACATACACATGCACACGAGCACAGTCTATCAGCAGCAGACATGAGAGAGAAATGGCCTCCTTTTGGAGGTATTTTGAACGCTAGCTCAGTGAGACAGATGGAGAGGCATGGTGGGCTGGCTAATAGCATGCAGGCCAGGGGTTGAACAAGTCTGGCTTTAAATAGTCTTGGCAGTGATCTTTCCCACTGTTTAAGGAGTGTTCAGCTGCGATGGGTTAAGAAAGAGTGTTAGCTGAGGTGTTAAGCTCCAAAACAGCAAGGTTGGCATTGAATCAGCATTACATGCTAATTGGCATCATGATCTGCTCGCTCTGCATGCTTGCAGCACTCGTTCAGTGTGCACGTGCCAACTCTCTGACCTATATGGCATCAAATGCAATTTGCCCCAAAAATGGGCACATGACCCATAAATATCATTTTGGTGCTATCATGGCATACGTCGCACCCAAAAACTGGATACTATCATAGAACCCCTACAGTGCAGAAGGAGGCCATTCAGCCCATCCAGTCTGCATAGACCACAATCCCACCCAGGCTCTATTCCCCCAACCCCACAGATTTACCCCACTAACCCCCCCGACACTAAGATCAATTTAGAATGATAAATGAACCTAACCTGCACATCTTTGGACTGTGGGAGGAAACCAGAGCAGACACGGAGAGAATGTGCAAACTCCACAAACACAGTGATCCAAGGCTGGAATTAAACTCACATCCCTGGCACTGTGAGGCAGCAGTGCTAACCACTGTGACACAGTGCCACCTCACTGAGGAGCCCAAATTCTCAGCTCAATTCTTTTTAAGCCATCAGGATTGTTAATTACGAACAGCCATGACTATTTTTCTTGCCTTTTACCCAGTTGAACAATCTTTGGCAAGTTTAGTTGTACTTCCTCTTTGCTGAGTCACTTTGTACATTATTTAGCACAATTATAGGGTACAGTTAATGTCAAAAATAGCAGCAAATGCACTGATTCATGTTGGTTGCTGAGTGATTTGTGATAGATGGTACAGGTGCAAGCTAATAGCCTTCCCGTCACCAAATAGATGCTTCAACAACTCTGTATCAGCAAAGACTGGCTTGTTCTACATTTGAACTTCGATATGGTTGTTTCAGATGATCACACTGTCTGAGAGAGATTGACAGAGTCAGATGTGTGCAAAACTTCACTGATACGTAATATTGAGATGCAGAGTAAGAATTTTTGCATTAATTCTGATGCATGGTTAAACACTTGAAACCTTTATGATAATTCCAGTCATAATCTTGTGGAGAACCTTTAGCCAGACAATGGCCACAGGATTTCACTGATGGAGCTCCCACTGGAGATGTTAAATGGGCAACAATGGGCCCTATTTTACCATTCTGATTTGAAGTGCTGGGTAGACTTGAAACGGAGAGTGTTTCAGATCCAACTTTTAGACCCATTCTCAGACGCCCCCATACGCATTCCGCCTGCAAAAATATCAGCGAGTTCAAATCACACTTCACAAGCCTGTGGGCGGGGCTTAACGTTACCGAAATCCTACAACTCCGATCGGCGCCTCCAACTGCACACGTGCAGAGAAAAAGATAGAATGCTGCTCCCCTGCCGCATCCCTCCTGGGACGGATAATGTCTCCCCTGACCCCCACAGACATTGCGCCCCCCACCCCCCCCCCCACACCAACATTATTGACACCCTTAACTCTTAACCCACCACCCAGACCACCCTTTCCCCACGATCTCAGGAGAGTGGCAGTGGACCCCCTTTCCCTCCCACTGATCACAGGCAGAGTGGCAGCAGACCTCCTTTCCCTCCCACCGATCTCAGGCAGAGTAGCTGCAGACCCCCTTATCCCCCAACAGATTACAGGCAGACCCGTGGCAGTGGACACCCCTTCCCTCCCACCGATCTTAGGCAGAGTAGCTGCAGACCCCCTTATCCCCCAACTGATCTCAAGCAGAATGACAGCGGATTCAACACCTCCCACCTCCCCACCCACTGATCTCAAGCAGAGAGCCATCAGATGCTAGGCACTTACCTCCTCAGTAACTGGAGCGCCCAGTTCGGACTTCTATAGAACATGTTCGTTTTGTGCCAATTCTGAATGGGCGAACGTGGTGATAAAGGGGAAAGTACTAATAAAGTTGGGCGTGCAGCCTATTAAGTCAATTTAAATGCGGGCAAATGCACTTAATTGGTGCACGCGCCCATTTTGGGCATGATTCCGGTTGCAGCCATTTTCAGACCTTGGTAAAAGGTGAATCGGTATAGAGGTGGGTGCAGATCATGCTACTTGCCTTACGCCCGACTTTACCAAAAACGGGTGCAACTTGATGGTAAAATCAGGCCAATGTGTCCAATATTGTGGTCGGCGTGTGGGTACAAAGACTGGGAAGGAATGGAACGATCCACCATAATACCAGCAAAAAAGGCAACCAAGGCTTTTAACAAAACATTGGTTTGTTCTGAACACCAGATTGTTTGCATTCAGGGAAACCAGATCAGCAAAAAAGATGCAATAATTTCCATGCTGCATATGTTGGACTTTTATTTTTCAAAGTAAAATCATGTCTTAAACAAGAGCCAATCTTTCTGTTAAGAATAGACAGGTTAACAATAATTAGTAAGTATGCTATTAAAATATTGAATTACTTGTCTGGGGAACAGAACTTGAATTTTATTCTCTTTTACGAGATGCCACATTTACCTTTCCTGTTCTGAAGCCCAGGAATTCTGTGATGAGTAACACATCTCCTGAGTCCCCAAAACCTGCCCGTTACCTACAAAGCACAAGTCAGATGTGAGATGGATCTCACCATTTGCCTGGATGAGTGCAGTGCCAATAGCACTCAAGAAGCTGCACACTATCCAGGACAAAACGGCCAACTTCATTAACGCCACATCCACAAACATTCACTTCTGAACAGAAAACAAGCCAATTTGAAATTGCTGTCAAATTAATCTAATCTGGTATCGGGAGGTGGTCATTGACTTGCAACAAAAGTTTAAATGAGAATAAAGTGTTTGATTACTCAGGTAATTGAAAGACAAGTGATTATTAATTAATAGTCAATGAAATTTGGATTTTATTATTTCTGAATTTTGGGGAGCTGTTGTTGTTGTTGAGACTTTAAAGTAACGAAATATTTTATCTGCTTAGTGTTGCACTTCACCCATGCCATTTTGATGCCTTACATGGCCTACCACTATGTCTCAGTATCTCCCCAGGATGTAAATCAGAGCTGGAGGTGGCCAGCTACCTACTGCAGCCCGTGACCTGAACTTTGAGGGCCCCGGCTGGCTTCCAACTGTCAGGGATGTATCCATGACACCCTTTTCATCCTGCTCCGCTGAGATGCCCCGCTGTCAGGAAGACGGCAGTCAGAAGGTGTAGCCACAGCCGCAGTCTCCTGATTGGAAGGCCTTGGCATGGACTCGAGCCCTCCCTGTGAGTTCCTGTGAGCTCCAGGTCACTCCATGGGATGGTGGTGCTTCTGCAATACGCTCCAGTAGCTCCGGCATCACCTGGCCTTGGCAGTCCTGGGGGACCACGCGTCGTCCCCATGGTGAGTCCTTGGCGATGGCCACCTGAGTCGTGGGCCACCTATCAATGGCCACAGCAAGTGCCCTCTGAGAGTGGGTTACATTCTACAACCCCTCAGTCATGACCCTTTGTGACTGGGCTACGTTCTCAAGGGCTGCTGCTGTAGCCCGCTGTGCCTCAGCGCTGTCCCACTGGGTCTCCTGCAAGTTCTTGAGTCTCTCAGCCATGGGCCGCAGAACCTCAGGAAGTCTGTTCAGTCCCTCCAGTGTGGCCTGCTATGACTCGGCCATCACTTGGAGCCTGCCACTCACTGTGAGAATTCTCTGCCCCAGGATGTCCACTGCAGATGCCACCCTTGCAGTATTGACCTGGGAAGCACACAAGACAGGCAATAGCTGGTCCGCCTGAAAACTTTGTAACTCCTCCTAACAGCCTCGCAGTTGGTCCAGTGTGCCCGTCAGCCCCTCCTGCATTCCCTAACTCTGCTCCTGCACCTCCAGCAGCTGAGGAAGAAGTGATTTCAGAGGCCCAGCATGTAGCCTGGAGCCAGCTGGGTCCTCACCTCAGACAGGCCCCCACATGCCAGTGAACTCAGACATTCCCTTCTCCAGCTGATGTACATTAGCAGATGTCATGTGCACACCAGAGAGTGACCCAAATGCCTTGCCACTAATTTGATTCACCAATGTGAGTCTCTGGGATGATGAGTTGCGAAGTGGAAACTGGCACAAAACTGGGCCAGCCTTGAGGGTCCCTTAATCCGCTTCCTCTGAGGAGTCTTCTGAGCTGTCAGGGGCAGGATGGGTGGGAGCAGCAGTGGGGGCCGCGATGCCAGATGACCCAAGCACATCGGGGTCCGTTCCTGCAACACAGGACACAATGTTAAGTGTAAGGGAGGAATCTGGGCTGCGTGCAACTTACCTAGATTTCTCCAACAAGTGGAGGTATGGCAGGTGCTCACTCCTCTGCTCCAACCTGACCATGCTGTCGCTAATGGTCCACATGCCCTCCTGTCCCACAAGCTCCACTGCCCGCTCTTAAACGGAGTGAGAACCTGGATCTCAGGCACACAACCCCTGTCTTTGCCCTCTCCCAGTGACTGTGTGTATCCTGCTCCTGTGGAAACAAGAGGAGCCATGTCAAATCTGATGGCGTGTGTCCTGCAGGGTTTCAGGGGGTGGCCCTCAGAGGACAAGGGTTGTGATACTCTTGGGTGGGAGAAAGGAGGTGTTTGGGGGTCAAATGCTGAAAGCATACAGGATGTTGAGGGTGGGGGTATCTGGAGATCATTTGGAGGAAGGTGCTAGATGAGATTAAACACTCACTGCTTCCCAGTTCTCCTGGCCAGTGCCCTGGCACTAATGCATGCTGCCACCACATCCCAGGCTGTGTTTCAACCCTTCCTCTGGAACAGCATCCTGCTGGATGAAAGAGGGTGTCCTGTCTTGCCTCCACTGCCTCCAGCAACCTGGCCAGGTGAGCATTTGTAAAATGGGGAGCCATCTCCCTCGGGGCCATTTCTTCCTGCACTGTCTGCTTGTCTGCCCATCCTTGGGGTTTTTATGGAGCTCTCCCTTGTTTGAGCAGATCAGCTGCAGGCAGTTTGGGCAAGTCTGGCACTCGTTAGAGCATTCCAGTGAGTTTAATTTAGTTTACCTTGTTACTGTGAAGGGGAAGCCAAGTCAACACTTGCAGGTGAGTTGATGGAGCTGGGTAGGGGGTGGGAACACACAGAATCTGTGTCTCTGTGATGATCGGGGGCATGGGAAGGAGCGGGTTATGTAATTCACCATGTTGCCCATTCCAGTTCTGCATTATCCAATCCTACTGACAATTTAACTTGGCCTACTGCTGTGTACATAACATTCAAACAGAGTCACAACTTTCTGTTTGTGCACGATATGTAAAGATATAATTCAACTAAGTATATTGGAGGGAACATTAGAAATTAAAATTCAGTAAGTCAAATCTGGCAATGCAAGATGTTTAAGAAATGTGCTTAAACAAATGTTATAAAATATTAGCATTCACATGTATTATCGTACTTAACTGATGTACAGTCATGTGAAACTTGCTGTCATTTTCTACGCAAGAATGGAGATCTTACTGTCAGCAACAGTGGCGTGTGTTTAAGCATTAATTGTCTTTGTACAGATTTTTCTTCAGCTAACACTCGTTGTCATTTATTCAAGAAATCTGTCAATCTTCTCTGTATGGCTGTCTGAAGACCAGAAATAATTTTAAATTTTTACTCCATTCTTGAAGTTACAAAGCCAATGCTCAGAATGGACCAGGTAAACCTAAATCCATTTGCTCCTAAAACCAAATTCAAATTGAGTCCAATTCATGGCCTCCACAAGAGAGACAAACAAGTTTCAAGCTGACAAGATAAGACATTGCATCCCATGTTAGGCTTGATCCAATGCTTGATCTTCGCCAAAAGGCTGAGAAGAAATACAGCAACTGTAAATCTGTTTTTGTTAATTACTGATCGAAGTCTGGTGCAGTCTACTTGTATTGTGACATAGTGGTTACAAATTCAACTTTATTTTAGTCGATATGTCTGAAACTCAGGTGCTGGGAGAGCAAGGTAACTCACTTTAGTGAAAGTAGTTACATTAAGTAGAATTAATGGATTTTAGTTTGCTTAAATTCCCCTGGGATTTCTGATTGAGAGATTGGCAGGATCATGTGATGATGTAGTTTATGTACAGGGGGGACTCTGTGGTAGAAAGTAGTTAGTTTTAGCTGGAAATTGTTTGAAGACAGAGGTTTCTGCAAGCTGTTCGAAAACTCAATTTCTCTCTGAAAACTTCAGGACTGTCTACACTCATTGTAGCAAGTATATAAGAACATAAGAACATAAGAAATAGGAGCAGGAGTAGGCCATCTAGCCCTTCGAGCCTGCCCCGCCATTCAATAAGATCATGGCTGATCTGTCGTGGCTCAGTTCCACTTTCCCGCCCTCTCCCCATAACCCTTAATCTCCTCTCTTATCAAGAACCCATCAACCCGCTTCTTAAAAATATTTAGCGAGGCAGCCTCCACCACTTCAACGGGCAGAGAATTCCAGAGATTCACCACCCTTTGAGTGAAGAAGTTCCTCCTCAACTCCGTTCTAAACCGCCTCCCCTTTATCTTGAGGCTGTGCCCCCTAGTCCTACTGTCTTTTTTGAGCGGGAAGAGTCTCTCCACCTCTATCCTATCCATCCCATTCATCATCTTATACGTCTCAATGAGATCTCCCCTCATTCTTCTAAACTCTAACGAGTACAAGCCTAGTTTATTCAGCCTCTCCTCATAGCTCAATCCCCTCAACTCCGGTATCAGCCTAGTAAACCTCCTCTGCACTCCCTCCAGGGCCAAAATATCCTTGCGCAGGTGCGGCGCCCAAAACTGCACACAGTACTCCAGCTGCGGCCTCACCAATGCCCTATACAGCTGCAGCAAGACCTCCCTACTTTTATATTCAATCCCCCTCGCTATGAAGGCCATATTAATGATTGCTGACAGTATTTAAAGTGGCATTTAATTCTATAAGAGGAATGTTGCTTATTTGGAATGGAAACAGTGATAAGTTAAAAACTAAAGTTGTTTCCTTTTCATTTTTAAATATTATTCAACAGTTAATGGCTTACATGCTTCATTAGATATATTTAAACAGTGTTATTAAATAAAGTTTGTTTTAATATAAAGATTTCTAATTTGTGAGTAGAAATACTCCTGGAGCAAAACATCATATCCTCACATTTATGCCAAATTATTGGGTTCCAGTTTGGTTTCATAATATGTCTTGAAGCTCTGGTCCATTACCCTAACAAATGGTCCAATGCACATTCATAACCTAGGAGTTCCCACATGCTACGTTCCAAACCAGTTTGGTTACTTGGTCCAATGGGTGGACTGAAAATTTATCACATGATTCATCCCCAGGCACTCTCACCAATTATAAATAATGTTTAGGTGACATAGTTGAAAGAAATTACAAGCTAAATGCTTTATCAATGGTTGTAGCCAGGGAATTGTATTTTGTGTAACCAGTTATTGGGTGAAGCCCAAATTGGTGTTTATTCCTTTAAATTGTCCAAAAGCTCTTGAACAAAAACACACTAGTTCACATTGAATTATGAGGTACCCAGAAGAAGAACAATTCAACACTTGGAAAAGATGAAGTTTATTCTATAAGTGTTACATTGAATGCATTGCTCTTTTATCCAGAAGGCTCCCACCAGCTTTCATTGCTCATGCCCTTGACAGGTTATGTCATGCTTGTTATAACATTGGGACTTTTCATTATCTTAGCACCATGTACACAAATGAGAATTTTACAGATTTCTTTTGTTTAACTGAATTATCAGAATTTCAGTTTAAACTTCCACACCATTCTGCCACTTAAGGAAATAGCTATCTAAATTTTAACCATAAGGATTAGAAATGTTTTCCCTAGCTGTAATATACGACACATGACAATGAACAGTTTACCACAATAGGGTGGTGGAGGTTGAAAAAGGCGAATTTATGACGAAGGATATAAAAAAAAAGTCTGGCTAATGGTAAGCAGGAGCAATACAACATTTGTCAAAAAGTGAGTTACCATCTGACATAGGCAGTAAAACCTAGCAGATATTCATTTTATTTTACTTGTCTGAGAGTTATGAGCCAGGAACTACCACTGGGATCAGAGATACGTCATTGTTTCTGTGAGAATAAAATATGGATCTTGTGCTGTGGCCAATTTTCCATCACTGCTCCCAACAACAACTCTACACCACTGTAACCTAATGAAAATTTTACCTCCCTTCACATTATGCAGGTTGTGGTTAGTTACGCAGAAATATTTTTCTTCATATGACACTTCTGTGCCATGTAGCCTTCATATATATTTTGCTCAACATTTTAGCAATTACTTATTCTGGATCAAAATTTTACTTTTTACAAATTTCTCTAATTAATTTAATTTTAAGGTAAAATCAAGAACTATTAAAGTGGTTTGCAATGTTTTATAAGCTTCAGAAAATTAAATGTCACAGTATTAATAAATACCACACGGCAGAAATCATACAGTTGCTCTCCATATTTATATGACTTGGAAGTAGGTTTAAGCCCATGTGTATGCCTTGTATTTTTGCTTAACTGATTGTGACCTTTAAGTGACATAATTGAAAGCAATTAAAAGCAAAATGCTACATCAGTGGATGTTGCCGGGAAATTGTAATTTTTACAATCAAGGTGCAACCAATAATCGTGCATTATTTACAAATTGGCTCCAGTGTTTTTTATGAGTTGTTGTGATCTTTATTTGTATGCATATTGACTTAAACCACTGGAAAGAATTTCTTCCTTATTATTTATTTGAACAAGTATCACCAATGCCAGAAGAATGAACAAGTGATGGAGTGAAGAAATTGAGAAGAAAGTTTTTTTTATATAAACGAGGAACTTGGAGGACTGGAAAGCGAAAGAAGGCGAGGATTGAACGATTAAAGAAGGAAGAACCAGAGAAAAAAGAAACGATAGAAAATAAATTAAAAACGTATTAAGTATATTTTATAGGTCAAAGGTTTGCCTGTAATTACTACCCCCATCAGTTCCAAAATCTTTCTCAGAAGTCTAAGGAAATTCAGTATGTCCACTATGACACTCACCAAATTTTACAGATGCACCATAGAAAGTATCCTTTCTGGATGTATCACAGCTTGGTGTGGCTCCTGTTCTGACGAAGACCACAAGAGTTGTAGTGTAGCCCATTAAGCAAACTAGCCTCCCATCCATTGACTCTGTCTACATTTCCTGCTGCTTTGGCATAATTGAGAACTCCATGTTCCTCAAACATGCTCTCTTTCACCTTCTTCCATCAGGAAAAAGATGCAATATTCTGAAAACATGCACCAGCCGACTCAAGAACAGCTTCTTCCTTGCTGCCATCAGACTTTTGAATGGTTCTATCACATACTTCTCACCATCGTATCATCATCCTAGGGGCAGCACGGTAGCACAGTGGTTAGCACTGCTGCTTCACAGCTCTAGGGTCCTGGGTTTGATTCCTGGCTCCGGTCACTGTCTGTGTGGAGTTTGCACATTCTCCTCGTGTCTGTGTGGGTACCCTCCGGGTACTCCGGTTTCCTCCCACAGTCCAAAGATGTGCGGGTTAGGTTGATTGGCCATGCTAAGAAATTGCCCCTTAGTATCCAGGGATGCGTAGGTTAGAGGGATTCGTGGGTATAATATGTAGGGATATGGGGGTAGGGCCTGGGTGGGATTGTGTTCAGTGCAGACTCGATGGGCCGAAGGGCCTCTTTCTGCACTGTAGGGTTTTATGATTTCTATTGATAACTGCAAGATCATATTCTGCACCCTATGCTTTCCTTCTGCCCTACATGCTCCATGAACGGTATATTTTGTCTGTATAATGTGCAAGGAATAATACTTTTCACTGTATCCCAATACATGTGACAATAATAAATCCATCAATCAATCAAGTTTTTGATGGCTGTACCTTTATCCTGTTTCAGAAGACCATTTAGAGATAGTCTCAAGATGGCTGCAAATGAATGTTGTGGTGAAAAGAGAAAATATTTCTCAATACCATTTGTGAATGTAATAAAAATTCATACTTTGTTTGTTTAACAACTACTCCTCATATTTATTTCCCTTCTCCTTTTAGTAAATGCTTCTGTGAAAATACAAAATTGGGTGCTCACCAGTACAATCAGAAGCTAATAAATGCAAAATTTGGTTTCAACAAATCTTTTATCATTATTTCTCTAAAGTGCAAACAAAAACTGTCAGTTTACAAATTCCTATCCCACAAATAATTCATTCAGCAACTCAATCTCCACACAAATAACAAAATATCTTCAACTAAAATCTATTGTGTACAATTGGATTGAGTTGTAAACTGTACTATTATCTGCAGGTGAATTCTGGCAATTTATGTTTGTATTCAATGTGAACACATCAAAAAACTGATAACGGAGCCTGTATCAGGGATTTGAAATTCGATTTTATAATTGGATCAAGTGTGCTGGCTGTGAAAGGGACCTGGTTTAGTCTAATGATACTGTTTATGACGGAAATGATTGGAATGTACCGTTCATATTCTAAACATAAATGATGGAAATATTAATTAAAATTAAGCATTTAAGAATAAATTTACCAGAATGAGGAGAAAATTCAACACATTAACCAGTTGTGATCATCACTTGATTAGTCCTGTTTATAAGACCATGAGATATAGGAACAGAATTAGGCCACTCAGCCCATCAAGTCCAATCTGCCATTCAATCATGGCTAATAAATTTCTCAATAAATAAGTAAATAAATAAATAAACTTCCACCTTTTCCCCGTAGACTTTCATCCCTTTACCAATCAAGAATGATCTATCTCTGCCTTAAATATACTCAATGACTTGACCTCCACAGCCTTCTGTGGCAATGAACTGCACAGATTCACCACCTTCTGGCTGTAGAAATTCCTTCTCATCTTGGCTGTAAAGAGTCATCCCTATAACAGTTCCTTCCTCACTTGGCAAAATTGTTTTCCATTTACCATCCTGTCCACTGCATTTCTTCAAATTCTTTTGAATGCTGTCATTGCTATGTCAGTAAAATTTATTAAAATTGATTTCAGTATTTGTATTGGAATATGCTGCAAGGGGCTATTATAGTTTGAATCTCCAGTTAATTAGTAGTAGATGTAATTACAATTCAGAGATTTCATCACAGGACTTAAATTTCTCCATGAATCACCAGGGTCAAGTTTCAGCAGCCCATCACTTGTTTCAGAACCCCTAAGGGAAGTTAGCAATTCAGCATACGTTGGCAGTAAAAACACATATACCCAGATCCTATCAGCTGACCCAGATCAAAAATACCCATTCATATTCACCAATGGAAGATCTACCAGTGCCACGCCTGCATAGGTGCCATTGGGCATCATGAGGATCACTATAACTGCATCTTGACTAGCCATTTGCCCTGTGCTATCAGTAATTTCCTGACCTTATGATTCCCTGCTCTTTCGTTGGCCGCAGAGGAACAGAGGCCATAGGAGCAGGAGTAAGCCGGGCATTCCTTCCAGTCAGCTCCGTCATTCGATTATGTTGCAATACTTTTCAGGAAAGGACAGTAAGAAGTCTCATAACACCAGGTTAAAGTCCAACAGGTTTATTTGGAACCACGAGTCTTCGGAGCGCAGTTCCTTCATCAGGTGAGCAAGGCGCACCACTCCTTCATCACATGAAAAGGCAATGCTCCAAAAGCTTGTGATTCCAAATAAACTTGTTGGACTTTAACCTGGTGTTGTGAAACTTCTTACTGTGTCCACCCCCGTCCAACACCCGCATCTCTGCATTTCAGGAAAAGAAGGAGAGAACAAAAATCAGTGAACTACAAGCCAGTTAGCCTGACATCACATATAGGCAATATGCTGAAATCTATTATTAAGGAAGCCTTGACAATGCACATAGAAAAAATAGAACGATTAGAACAATTTAACACGGTTTTACTAAAGAGGAAATCCATTTGACAAATTTATGAAGAATTTATTGAGGATGTAACAAATAGTGTAAATAAAGTGGAACTAATAGACATAGTATGCCTAGATCTCCAAAAGGCAATTAATAGGGTGCCTCACAAAAGGTTAGTAGACAAGATAAGGGCCCCTGGTGTTGTGGGTAATATTCAATAAATTGAGTTTGTGTCTGTATATGACCTGTTTGTGAACACAACTCCTCACTCACCTGAAGAAGGAGCAAGATTCCAAAAGATCATGCTACCAAATAAACCTGTTCATCATTAACCTGGTGTTGTGAGACTACCTACTGTGCTTACCCCAGTCCAACACCGGCATGTCCACATTCTGTGGTTGAACAGAACTACTGAGGAAATTCAGTCCCATAGTTGTACAAGTATATACTTATGTACTTGTCTTGGTTTATTTTCTTCACCAGTTCTAGCAAACAAGTTAAATTCTAATGGCCACTGCATTCTGTTCATCTGATATAGATCATGTCCATACTAATGAAATAACGATTGAGATCAACAATACAAGTTTATCAAACGATAATCAAAAGTTGTAGCATTTGTGCAAGAAAATTGCAATTAAGTCCTACAACCAGTGTAGAATCCTGAGTTACATATTTAAAACACTCAGTTTTTTTTAAGTTTATTTATTAGTCACAAGTAAGTTTACATTAACACCGCAATGAACTTACTGTGAAAATCCCCTAGTCGCCACACTATGGCGCCTGTTTGGGTACACAGAGGGAAAATTTAGCATGGCCAATACACCTAACCAACACGTCTTTCGAACTGTGGGAGGAAACTGGAGCACCCGGAGGAAACCCAAGCAGACACGGGGAGAACATTTGTTTGCTCATTTGCAAGTCTGAAAAATAGTGTTAGGTGGGTTTTGAGTGTTAATGGAACAGAGGAGATGTCTCCACCCCGCTCCTGATTTTCAATTGCTAAGTGCACACTTCTCAGGTAAAGCATGGGCAGCTTGCAGTGTATAATTACTCCCCTTTATCCTAAGTATTTTCACCAAACATAATGCAAATGAACAAATTAATTTATTGAGAACTCAGAGCATGTGTGTTCAGGTCCAAATTCATGTCCCAGCATTTGTTGTTTCTCTTTCCACACCTTGTGGTGCACAAGGCAAACTTTCATAGCGAGTAGTACCTGCAACAGGTTGTTACCCTGTTGCCAGAGGCTTATAGCTTGAGGGGCACCACTCCATGGCAAACATGGCTAACTAGGAGTCTCTCCCGCTCTTACTGCTTGCCATTGATGTGTTGGAACAATTTTGCAGGTTGATACTCAACCCGTTTGGCTGCATTATGAATGAACCTCCCCTGGCCATCAAGTCCTAGGGTGGGACTCGAACCCGGAGCATCTGACTCAGCGGTAGGGGCGCTATACCACTGCACCACAGGACCTCCAACCAGCATGCTGTGGCATTGTGTATTGTTGTTTCTCCAGCATATCTCATTACTGCATTTTTGTGTAACTTTTTTGGATTTTCTTGTTCAGATTACCAGCTCTTGACTACACGCTTAAATTAAGGTGGGAAAAGAACTTCTCAATTTTTTTTTCTGTAATTGACCTGAGGTCTTTTTCAGTTTTTTTGCAGGAGATTACCTGGTACCCAGTTTCAGTGATGGTTGGTTACTTGTTTTGTGGTTCACAAGGCATCACAATTGGATCACTCATCTTTTCCAGTCCAATATTGTTCATGTTTGTATTAAATGTGAAAATGGTTCAGTAGAGTTTGGTAATCCAATTACTTTTGTGTTTCAGCTAATGATTTCTCTTCATTTTATTCAAAATTAGTTTGTTTATTGAAGCATCAGCTGTGCAGAGATACACACCTTTCTAAATTGATCTGTTCCATCCTCACCCACATGGGTAACCATTTTCATCATTCAGCAAGATTGGGAGTAAAGTGTATAGATGAACAGTCTGAAAAGGAACATGGTAGCCAGGATGCATTCAAGCAAATGTCAAAAGATTTATTTCCACCTCAGTTTTAATATGAAGCCACCTTGTGGCACAGAAAATCAGATATTCAAATCGATTGTGTCCAACTCAACTACTTTGCGAGATTGGCACATGTTTATGCCAGCTGAAGACTTCGCTCTTTTGCAGCTATATTAAGATTTAAATAAATACTTACATTTATATAGCACCCCCAACAAACATTGGACGTAAGATCATAAGACTAAAAGATATAAGAGCAGAACTAGGCCATTCAGCCCATCGAGTCTTCTCCATCATTCAATCAGGGCTGATATTTTTCTCATCCCCATTCTCCTGCCTTTTCCCCATAACCCCTGATCCCCTTATTAATCAAGGACCTATATATCTCTGTCTTAAAGACAGTCAATGACCTAGCCTCCACTGCCTTCGACAGCAAAGAGATCCACAGATTCACCACTTTCTGATTGAAGAAATTCCTCCTCATCTCTGTTTCAAAGGATCATCCTTCTAGCCTGAGGTTGTGCCCTCTGCTTCTATTTTTTCCAACTAATGGAAACATCCTCCCCACGTCCACTCTGTCCAGGCCTCACAGTGTCCTCTAAGCTTCTGTAAAATCCCCCCCTCATTGCTCATCTCAAAGAAGCTTGATACCATCCAGGGCAAAGCAGTCTGCTTGATTGGCACCACATCTACAAACATCCATTCCCTCCACCACCAATGTTCAATAGCAGCAGTGTGTTCTATCTACAAGACGCACTGCAGCAATTCACCAAAGATCCTTAGACAGCACCTTCCAAACCCATGACCACTTCCATCTAGAGGACAAGGGTAGCAGACATAGGAACATCACCATCTGCAAGTCCCCCTCTAAACCACTCACCATCCTGACTTGGAAATATATCGCCGTTCCTTCGCAGTCACTGGGTCAAAATCCTGGAATTCCCTTCCTAATGGCATTGTGGGTCACCCCACAGCATGTGGACAGCAGCAGTTCAAGAAGGCAGCTCATCACCACCTTCTGAGGGGCACTAGGAATGGACAATAAATGCTGGCCAGCCAGAGATGCCCATGTCCCACAAATGAATTTTAAAAAAACTCTTTACTACCAATGAAGCACTTTGGAGTGTGGTTACTATTGCAGTGTAAGAAATGTAACAGGCAATTTGCAATCAGCAAACTCTTACAAACAGCAAAATGCTGTGACCAGCTAATCTGACTTTTTTTTATTTTTGCGAGATGCCTTTCACTGAGCCAGCATTTGTAGCCAATGCCAAATTACTCTCCATTTCAGGGTCAATGACATTGCTGTCAGCCTGGAGTCACATGTTGACCAGGTAAGGACAGCAGATTTCCTTCTTAAAGGACATTAGTGAACCAAATGGATTTTTATGACAATCAACAATAGCTTCATAGTCATCATCAACCTTTTAATTCCAATTTTTTAAAAAATTAAATGCAAATTTCACCATGTCAGGATTTGAACCCAAGTCCCCACATCCTGTTCTGGATTACTAGTTCAGTGACAACACTACTTTGACACTGCCTCCCCTGTTGTTGAATGAGGCCAAGGCTTCTGGGATATCTCCTATGATTTCTTCAAAATAGTGCCATGGAATCTTTTATATTCACCTGAGAAAGCTTTGTCTCGAGCAAAACAGGGCACCTTCAACAGCGCAGAATCCTCTCAGTGTTATATGGGAATGTCATGGTTAATCTTGCATTTAAGTCCAGCGGTGGGGCATGAGCCCACAGCCACCCAACCCAAACAAGAGTCTTACCAACCGAACCACACCTGGCAGCCAGATTCCAAATGAATTTTTAGTTGATAAGAATAATTCAATTTGACTTGATTTGATTTATTATTGTCAAAAATATTAGTGTACAGTGAAAAGTATTGTATCTTGTGCGCTATACACTTAACTCATACCGTTCATAGAGAAAGAAAGGAGAGAGTGCAGAATGTACAGTATTAGCTAGGGTGTGAAGAAAGGATAGGTTGTTCGTGACTTGGACATCTAAAAACTTGAAGCTCTTGACCATTTGTACTTCATCCCCATTGATATAGATGGGGGCATATTCTCCACTATGCTTCCTGAAGTTGATGACTATCTCTGTTTAGTTGACATTGAGGGAGAGATTATTGTTGTTGCATCAGTTCACCAGATTCTCTATCTCATTCCTGTACTTTGTTTCATCATCATTTGAGCTCTGTCTCACTATGGCGGTGTCTTTGGCAAACTTGAAAATCAAGTTGGAGATGAATTTGGCCACACACACTCATAGGTGTATAAGGAGTATAATAGGGAGCTGAGGACACAGCCTCGTGGGGCACCGGTGTTGAGGATGATTGTGGAGGGGTGTTGTTGTTGCCTATCCTTAAGGTCCGTGAGTTAGGACGTTCAGGATTCAGTCGCAGAAGGGGAGCTGAGGCCCAGGCCACGGAGTTTGGACATGAGTTTTGTGGGAATAATAATGTTGAAGGCTGAGCTGTAGTCAATAAATAGGAGTCTGACGTAAGTGCCTTTGTTATTCTGAAAATATGGATTATGAAAACCATTATCCCACGGTTCTTTTCAAATCCAAACTAAACAGGTTGGATAAAAATATTCTTCTTTCCCTAATAAGGAAAATGTATTTAATTCTATCTCAAACCAATCCAATGAGATGGATATCCAACAACACAAATTGGCACCAATTGCAGTATCTAAGTCGCAGAAACCAGAGGATGGCACACAAGGGAAGGAGATTATAGTGTTTTATTACTTTAAACCATATATATCTTCCAAATGAAGCCAATTATTCTTGAGGAGCCCTTTCATATATCTGAAATATGCACCTTAAATTCCAAACTGTTAGATTCAGTGAAAATCTCTGACAGTGATCTTATTCCTTTGACTGTGCTGTGTACGCTACAGAAAAAAGGATACAAACATTAAACACAGGTACATCTAACTCTTCACTAAAAATTACTCAGCAGACAATGCGGAGCCTGACCCATTCTAATTAAAAAAATGCAGTCAGTGATACATCTCACAGTTCATGAAGAATAGCCCTATGATTTCTCTGACCGGATTATGAAAAATCTGTCCCACGACCTTTACAGCCCACACAATTATGGGAAACAGGCTGGCAGGTAGCCTGATTTATGAAATTCAAGTGTTTTACCGTGTCACTGAAAATAAACATGTTCACAATTACATTTCATTTTGCATATAGATTGCACAATAGGCTTCAAAATGTAGAATTCACATACTGAATGATGTGGGAGAATGGTTTCTATGGAAACAGGATGCATTTTTATTATTTCATGGGATGTGGGCGTCACTGGCCAGGACAACGTGTTTTATTGCTCATCCCTAATTGCTCTTGAGAAGTTGGTGATGACCTGTCTTCTTGAATGGCCTCAGTCCATGGGATGTAGGCACACCCACAGTGCTGTTAGGGAGGGAGTGCCTGGATTTTGACCCAGCAATAATGAGGAAACAGTGATATAGTTTCAAATCAGGATAGTGTGTGACTTGGACAAGTTATTGAAAGTGGTGATGTTCCCATGCATCTACTGCCTTTGTCCACCCAGGAGGTGCAGAGAGTTGGTTTGGAAGGTACTGTTGAAGAAGTCTTGATGAGTTGCTGCAACGTATCTGTAAATGGTGCACACTGCTGCTACTGTGCGTTGATAGTGGAGGGAGTGGATGCTGGAGAAGGTGGATGTGGTGCCAATCGTGCAGGCTGCTTTGTCTCGGATGGTGTCAAGCTTCTTGAGTGTTATGATGCTGCTCGTATGCCAGACTTGAAAGGCAGAATTTCCTAAAGAACACAGAAATAAATGATTGATATCAATAAGGCTGAATAAAGAGAGAGATTGTAATCCAAAGTGTGTTCTTAACTGCGTCCAAATCTTGTTACTGTCTAGCGATAGGGTTTGAGGAAAAATGACTGATGGAGAAAGTGGAGAAGCACAACAGAGCAGGCAGAGGTGTGGATTGACAGGAGGCTGTCTCGAATTGTACCCACACTAAACTAGCCAATTTCAAACAAAGCCAAAAAGAAATATTACAGATATTAGCAGGCCAAGAATAAAACTGAAAATTTGGTAGTGCCAAACCACATTAGTGCTTGGGCTCTTGTAAAAAAAAATTTAAATTCTGGATATTTTCTTATTTGAAATAAATTAATTTGTCCATTGCAACACAAAAATGCCTTGGAATAAACAGTAGAATGCACTCAAATAAAAATAGAAATTTTGGCAAAATACTCATCTTTACAGAAATTATATGACAACAGTTGCACAGTGGCACAGTGGTTAGCACTGCCACCACAGAACTCTAGGGACCAGCTTCAAATCCCAGCTTGGATTATTATCTGTGTGGAGTTTGCATGTCCTCCCATGTCTGCATGGATTTCCTCCGGATCCTACAGTGTCCTTCCACAATCCAAAAGATGTGCTGGTTAGATGCATCGGCCATGCTAAATTCTCCCTCAGTGTACCCGAACAGGTGCCAGAGTGTGGCAAATAAGAGATTTTAGCAGTAATTTCATTACAGTCTGAATGTAAGCCTACTTGTCACACCAATAAATAAACTGAAATAAAGAAAGGGGTAAATTAGATCAAAGATGTCATGTCTTGCTTCATACGTTCCAACAAAGAGTCAAAGTTGAACTAAACAAATGTCTCCAAGGGATCAAGCAATTAATATTCCTAAGTACTTAAAACTGTTGACTGAGGCATTGAAGGGGAGGCAGAAAGAAGGTAACTCCAGGCAACAAAGTTAATAAGAAAAATTCCATTCTTCTACCAATTAATTTTAAAACCTGAAACATAATCAAGGAGAGAGAGATGAGGGTGGATCAGAGATATGGGTGGCACGGTGGTTAGCACTGCTATCTCACAGCGCCAGGGACCCAGGTTTGATTCCCGGCTTGGGTAACTGATCTGCAGTGAAATTGCCAGGGGCTCAATAGCAATAACGAAAAGTGAGGGGATGTTGGGGGGGAAACAGTCCTGTCAGGTACCTCAATGAAAGTCAAAGAATTCAGAGTGGATATTATTTGTACGTACTGAGAGGAATACATTGTTTTATCCACTTTATAAAAATGGGTTTGAATTCAAATTTTTGAAGAGTGAAGGAAAGGTCGTTCCCATTCCACTTCATCAAAAGCCTTCTCTGCATCCATAGTTATAAGAGCCTCAAGAAGAGGAGTAGTCAAATCTGTGTAAATAATGTTGAAAAGATACCTTAAATTAGAGAAGGGTTACCTGCCCTGTATAAAATCTATCTGGTCAGGACAGATAATAAATGGAAGGACATCAGTAAGGTGGACAAAGGCATTAGCTAGTATCTTACTTGATGGGTTGATGGATTTTTGATAAGCGAGGGGATTAAGGGTTAGGGGGAGAGGGCGGGAATGTGGAACTGAGCCACGACAGATCAGCCATGATCTTATTGAATGGCGGGGCAGGCTCGAAGGGCTAGATGGCCTACTCCTGCTCCTATTTCTTATGTTCTTATGTTCTTATTAACGTCCGCATTTAAAGGGGAAATAGGTCAGTATGAACTGTAATGCAGCGGATCCTTATGCCTCTATAAAAGAACAAAAATGCATTGTAGGAGGGAGTCTTTCAGTTCAAAAAGTTTATTTACTAGTGTAGGCTTACGTTAACACTGTGATGAAGTTACTGAAAATCCCCTAGTCACCACACTCTGGCACCTGTTCAGGTGACGCTGAGGGAGAATTTAGAATGGTCAATGCACCTAACCTGCATGTCTTTCAGATTGTGGGAGGGAGCCAGAATGCCTGGAGGTAACCTAAGCAGGCATAGGAAGAATATGCAGACGCTGCGCAGATAGTAACCTAAGTCGAGAATCAAATCTGGGTCCCTGGCTCTGTGAGGCAGCTAACCACTGTGCCACCCCTAGAGAGAGATACATCATTCTGAAAACAAAGACAATAATCACAGAGAAAATTGTGATGAGAATTTTTTATAAAACTGTAGCAGAAATCCATCAGAACTTGGTGCCTTATAACTTTGCATGGATTTAATTGCCTTTTGTTTTCATATTATAAGAACTTAAGAACATAAGAAATAGGAGCAGGAGTAGGCCATCTAGCCCTTCGAGCCTGCCCCGCCATTCAATAAGATCATGGCTGATCTGTCGTGGCTCAGTTCCACATTCCCGCCCTCTCCCCATAACCCTTAATCCCCTCTCTTATCAAAAACCCATCAACCCGCATCTTAAAAATATTTAGCGAGGCAGCCTCCACCACTTCAACGGGCAGAGAATTCCAGAGATTCACCACCCTTTGAGTGAAGAAGTTCCTCCTCAACTCCGTTCTAAACCGCCCCCCCTTTATCTTGAGGCTGTGCCCCCTAGTCCTTGGGAAAGGGGTACTTCGAACCTGTTCACAAAGTCAGAGGTTAGAGATGGGATGTTAATATTATCATAAAAATTGTGAAATAAACCAGAATCTGAAAGGAAATCTGAGCTGTAAAGGATGGAATAAAAAAATTCAAGTTGATCATTGAGTTCCTGCTGATTGGTGGCGGTTGACACTGTTGGAGTGGTAATTTCAGTGAAAGGTTAAGAGGACGTAGCAAGAAGTCTCACAACACCAGGCCATTCATCTGATGAAGGAGCAGTGCTCCAAAAGCTCATGATTCCAAATAAACCTGTTGGACTTCAACCTGGTGCAGTGCGACTTCTTACTGTGCCCATCCTGTCCAACACTGGCATCTCCATATCAAGGTTGAGAGGAAGCAGATT
Source organism: Carcharhinus amblyrhynchos (assembly GCF_965287045.1). Taxonomy (NCBI): domain Eukaryota; kingdom Metazoa; phylum Chordata; class Chondrichthyes; order Carcharhiniformes; family Carcharhinidae; genus Carcharhinus; species Carcharhinus amblyrhynchos. The sequence goes on from NC_137336.1 coordinate 21,634,348, forward strand.
GGCAAAGCTGGTGAGTCAGGAGTACATTGGTTCTTTCACCGTGCTCACAGAATGTACATCATGATCCAAGGCTTTTCTGTTTATTTTGTAGAGAAAAGATCAAATTTAGTCAGTAAAGCCAGACACTGTTTGTACAATACTAGCGTAAGTGCAATAGCATATTGCTGGTCCACAAAGAGAGCTTAATCAATCAATTCTGTGGTATTGAGTTGTTGAATTGAGCAGTATATGAAATTATATATCCCCATATGTAATCCCTCATACTCTCCCAAACAGTAGCAAAGGCAATATCTGAAGAAGTATCAAATTCTACAGAAGTACCTATTTGTGAGGAAATTAATTCAACAGAATCGAGGTCCACCAGAAGATAATAATCAAGTCGACATGGTGGATGAGAAACAGATTGGCCATGGAATCATATCGTGGAAACGAAAGGCACATGATCAGAATGTATGCGAAGAATCAATAAATGGGAGCAGCCTCTTACCAAGGACAAAATAGGCAATACATGAGTAAGTATGGTAAACAGGAGAGAAAAGGGTGCATGGCTTGCTAATGGGGATAGAAAACACCTGACTCCACCAAACAACATGTATCCAAAAAGTAGAGTCAGAGGTTTACAGCATTGAAACAGGCCCTTCAGCTCAACTTGTTCATGCCACCTTTTTAACACCTAAGTCCCAATTGTCCACATTCGCCCATACCCCTCTATACCAATCTTACACATGTAACTGTCTTTACACTTTTTAAAAGATAAAATTGCACCCACCTCTACCACTACCTCTGGCAGCTTGTTCCAGACACTCACTACCCGCTGTGTGAAAAAATTACCCCTCTGGACTCTTTTGTATCTCTTCCCTCTCACCTTAAACCTATGCCCTCTGGTTATAGACTCCCCCACCTTTGGGTAAAGGTATTGACTATCTAGTTGATCTATGCCCCTCATTATTTTACAGACCTCTATAAGATCACTGCTAAGCCTCCTATGCTCCAAAAAAAAGGTCAGCAACAACCGAGAATGAACCAGTTAACCTATAAAGTGCCTTTGGGGATTAGAATTGCCACACCTGTCACTTCTTCAAAATTAGAATGAAAGTCTGCTCAACCTACCCCTCCCACATTTGAAAATGATCAGATGTATATAAGTGAATTCATAGAATCCCTACAGTGCAGAAGGAGGTCATTTGGCCCATCAAGTCTGCACTGATCCACTGACAAAGTATCTGAACCCTGCCCTATCCCTGTAACCCCATACATTTATCACGACTAATAATTCTAACCTACACATCTTGGGACACTAAGGGGTAATTTAGTTGGCATCTCTGCCTAACTTTGGACTGTAGGAAGAAACCTGAGCACCCAGAGGGAACCCATACAGAGAATTTGCAAACTCCACACAGACAGTCACCCAACGCCGGCATTGAATCCAGGTCCCTGGTGCTGTGAGGCTGTAGTATTAATCACTATGCCATCATGCCATCCAGTTTCTGTAATGTGCCTTGGTTTTCCTATGTCAAAGGTGGCATATTATTATTATTAGTGTTTCATAAACAACGATTTGAACGTAATTCCTTCAGAATCCATCCATTTATGCAGAGTTAAAATTGGACCTGAGGCAATGTGTGCGATCATAAGATACACAACGTCTGTTGGGTTTGAGCAGCAATTTTAATTTCAAGGGCTCCAACTGCTGGCTTGGTAATGTCGCTACAGACAAATCTGGCAGCAAATAGTTTTGGGAAGAAATGTCGCACAATGGCTAAAACAATCAAAATGCAATTCCGTAATCCCAATCCATGCTTGGTGTTCTGTATCACTTTTGCCTTTGATCACTGTGTTGTTCCAGACAATGGATATCACTATCACTAGAAATGAAAAATGCTTCTGTGTTTACCAACCAGTGTCAGAATCAGGCAATTCAGATCAACTACAAAAAGAATTAAATGCAGAACAAGGCTGGGTGAACAGTGCCACTACAATATATCTTCACTGCAACATTAGCCTACAGCCTTATATTTTCTCACAGCAGCTGTCTACAATTTCACTTTACTTTAGACCTTCATCGCAGCCGTAACTGTGGGCTGCACTTTGGACTGGAACTGAATCCAGATCCCATCGATGAGAAGGGCGCATTCCAGTCAGCCACGCACTCCTTTTAAAATTTGACCCAGCGTCAAAAATTAGAAATCAGCGCGCACTTGCACAAGCCAAATGTTTCATAATCGTAGTGAGTTAACACGTGAATTTTTAATAATGCTGGAAACTGAGAAGTGTTGGATATGATTTCACAGTCAAAAATTAATTTCCAGGCCCTTAATCACTATAGCAACCTCTTTCCCATGTTTGTAGAACTAGATAAAGGTTGTGAGCACAGCATGACATGCTCTGCTGCGCCTTACCAACAAACACAAGAGTAAATCATAGGAAGTGCCTTTGTTAAAAGGGGCAGTTCGATCACCAAACAAAATGGGTCACAGTTGCAATTATGATCACTGAAGCACATAACAATACGCTGCGCATAATTAAAAGGACTCAGTTCTTTACCTAACCTTACATAAATTTTTTACAGTTTCAATGATTCACAAATGAGTGCAAGCGCATTTCATTTCATACTTAGGGAGTGGGGCTTAAAATGACCTTGTCAAACTTAAGATTTGTTTTACAGTTGATCTTTTATTTTTCCATTACCATGCCCTTCCTCCTTGCAAGATCCATGTCATCATCCCTTGCCCCTAAAAGCTTACAAGCCTGTTTTCAATTACTGGTTATGAGGAAAACGTGACTAAGGACAGTGAGGAGCTAATGGAGAGAATGGGGCATGAACTTATTACTCTTCCTTATCCACACATTCACCTGGTTTTTCACTTGTATTTGTTGGTCACATATCCTAGCCATCCTGAATGGCCTGAATATCATGATTTAAGAAGGAAGAAAAAATCTAAAAGAACTTCTTATTATAAACATGTTGGGCTGCAAATTTGACTGCGCCATTTTTCAATCATGGGGTTCAGCGTTATGCGTGTCACAGTGGCACAGTGACTAGCACTGCCAAACAGTGCCAGAGACCTGGCTTCAACCCCAGCCTTGGATGACTGTTTGTGTGGAATTTGGACATTCTCCCTGTGTCTGCACTGGTTTCTCTGAGTGCTTCTGTGCCCTCCCACACTCCAAAGATGTGCAGGCTAGGTGGCATGAACATGTTAATTTGCTCCTTACTGTCAGGGAATTAGCAGCGAAAAATAAATGGATTTGACAAAGGGTCATCTGGACTCGAAACATCAGCTCTTTTCTCTCCTTAAAGGTGCTGCCAGACCTGCTGAGATTTTCCAGCATTTTCCTTTTTGGGTTCAGGTTCCAGCATCTGCAGTAATTTGCTTAAATACATGGGATAATGGGGAAAGGGCCTTGGTGGGATTGTTGGCAGTGCAGGCTCAATGAGCCAAATGGCCTCCATCTGCACTGTAGGGATTCTATGATATAAACCACCCATCTGCTGCTGCCTATGCCTGTTACCGTGGGGGTAGGCAGCATTGTGTAAACTTGGCACTGCCTCCTTGTAGGTTTGGTCCAAGCAGAGCTGGTGCCACCAGCTATATTAGCACTCAGCAGGGGGCAGTGTTTGCAGAGAACTCATGGCGCCAAGGGCCTGCTCTTCTTGGAGGTGCCTGTCCCTCTTAAAGTGAAGTTTCACTGCAGCCCAGAATGATTTAGCTGCAATTCTCAATGGAGAACCTGAAACACCAGATCAGAGAAAGACAGAGATTCAAAATGTAGTGCTGGGAGCTTTAGTGGAGGAGATTGACAGGAGGAAACAGGCCATGATTGCTCAGGGGGTCAGATCCAGGCAGCCCTCAAGGATAACTCTCCAAAGAGAATGGGTGTAGATACCCATGGATATTAGCGCAAGATCTGGTCAGCAGTGCCTCAAGAAATCTGATGACCTCACATGGATGGTCAAGGTCGTTGAATGCATCTTCCGTGTTATCTCCTATCCATCATTTCACCAGATATTGCTCAATGTGCCACACTCCCGTCACCCACCCATCAGCAGTCGATAGCACTCAGGGCACAGGGCTATCATACATTTCATCTTCACTCATTGCGATGAGGCCAGACTCATATCCGGCTCCCGCTGCTTTCTCACCACTGCAGCTAATCAGCTGTGACAAGCACATCAACCAAAATAAGGCAACACAATCACTAATATTCTTCCCTCTCCCTTACAAGGCAATCTGGCCCATAAGACAAGGGAGCAGATGCCGGCATCTCCTGAGATCTGTTGAGCATTGCTCAGCTACAGGAGATTCAGATGAGGACTTTGATGGGCCAACGTGCAGGAGAACACTGATGAGACTGTGCACTGACATGCTGGGTACAATTGCTGGCCTGGGAGACAGGCTCCTGCCACTGTCAAGGAACATGGAGAAGTCCGGCTCCAACCTGCTACTGTGCTGAGCTTGTCCTCTCTACAGCCTTCGCCCTCTCAAAGAACAAAGAACAAAGAAAATTACAGCACAGGGACAGGCTCTTCAGCCCTCTAAGCACCAACCAAGCTGCCTAACTTAACTAAAACCCCCTACCTTTCCGGGGACCATATCCCTCTATTCCCATCCTATTCATGTACTTGTCAAGACGCCCCTTAAAAGTCACTACCTTAACTGCTTCCACTACCTCCCCCAGCAACGAGTTCCAGGCACCCACCACTCTCTGTAAAAAATCTGCCTCGTACATCTCCTTTAAACCTTGCCCCTTGCACTTTAAACCTATGGCCCCTAGTAATTGACTCTTCCATCCTGGGAAAAGCTTCTGACTATACACTCCGTCCGTGCCTCCCACAATCTTGTAGACTTCTATCGGGTCTCCCCCAACCTCCATCACTCCAGTGAGAACAAACCAAGTTTCTCCAACCTCTCCTCATAGCTAATGTCCCCCGTACCAAGCAACATCCTGGTAAATCTTTTCTGTACCCTCTCCAAAGTCTCCACATCCTTCTGGTAGTCTAGCAACCAGAATTGAACACTATATTCCAAGTGCAGCCTAACTAAGGTTCTATAAAGCTGCAACGTGACTTGCCAATTTTAAACTTACTACCCCGGCCAATGAAGGCAAGCATGCCATATGCCTTCTTGACTACCTTCTCCACCTACATTGCCACTTTCAGTGACCTGTGCACCTGTACACCCAGATCCCTTTGCCTATCAATACTCATAAGGGTTCTGCCATTTATTGTATATTTCCTATCTGTATTAGACCTTCACAGCCATTGTCCTCTCCACAGCCCTTGACCTCTCCACAGCCTCTGCACTATCTCCCTGTCACTCTGTTGTTACAGAGGCAATGGAACTGCACTTCCAACCTTTGGGTGAACAGCTCAACAAATCACCTGCCCTCCCAGTGTGGATGCTGCAACACTCCTGACCAAATCCAGCAGCTCACTACAATACCTCCAAAAACAATCCACATTACTTCCAGAGACTTGGCTATAGGGAAAGCTATTCTAATTAATTTATCCACAAGTTGGGTGCTGAGCTCTTCAAACATGCATATTAGGAGGTTCACTAGGCTGATACCAGAGATGAGGGGGTTAGACTATGAAGAGAAACTAAATAGACTGGGTCTGTACTCGTTGGAGTTTAGAAGGATGGGGGCAGAATCTTATAGAGACGTATAAGATAATGAAAGGGATGGATAGGGTAGAGGTAGAGAGATTCTTCCCGCTCAGAAAGGACAGCAGGACTAGAGGGCACAGCTTCAAGTTAAGGGGGGAGCAGTTTAGATCAGAGTTGAGGAGGAACTTCTTCACTCAAAAGGTGGTGAATCTCTGGAATTCTCTGCCCATTGAAGTGGTGGAGGCTACCTTGCTAAATATATTTAAGTCACGGGTAGATAGGTTTTTGACAGGCAAGGGAATTAAGGGTTATGGGGAGAAAGCGGGAAAGTGGAACTGATCCACTTCAGATTAGCCATGATCTTATTGAATGGCGGGCAGGCTCGAACGGCTAGATGGCCTACTCCTGCTCCTATTTCTTATGTTATGTTCTTATCTTATATTATACTGTTGGCCCCCTCTGGCAACTGAACATGTGACTGGCAAACAAAACCTTTAACTGGACCTGTGCAGTCCAAATATGTAGATGGAGCATCAGTTCGGTAGATAGAGTTGTTTGATGTCATGATAGCGCCAACTAGAGAGATTCTGGCATGAGCAAACTTCCCAGAATGGGGAACTATGCAGGCCACACCAGAAACAGCTGGAGCCACCATTGGCAGGACTCCCAGTATCTGTGGTGCCATGCTCAGAGCCAGCTTTTCATCTAAAACTCCAAAAACAATTCAATCAATTCTTCCTTTAAGTTGCAATGCTTACGATTTTCTGCCAATTGGTATAGATCATTAATAAATGAATCAACATTTTCCCTGATCGTTGGGTGCACTTATTCAACTTTGCCCACTCAACAATGGTATTTTCTTTGAGACTGAAGTGGGCATCAAATGCTTTTATTACTTTATCAGATGCAGATGTTTCATTGTCGATCCCTTGTCCGATGAGGATATCATCTGCACAACCACCCATTGTGTGCAGAAATGTACTGACCTGCTCCTGTTGGCTTTGTAACAAGTCCCGCCACAGAGTGGTACCTTGCAAATCTTCTGTGCCAGCTCAACCATGCTTCAGCTTGGTTTTGACTAGGTGCTTGCTTTAAGCAATCTGGAAATAGCAATGACTTCTCCATTACGTTCTTTATTCTTTAATCTGTTGCTCATCCTTGTACTATTCGATAACTGGCTATTAATTTTCCTGCTGTCCATTTATCTGCTACCAGCACCTAAGGTTCTTGTGTTTGATATGTTGTCAATCTTCAGACTTGGGGCTTGTTATGACCAGGTGAGAAGGGGTGAGTTGGTTCCCCTCTATTTAACCTCCTCGGGTGGCCACAACAAAGGATTAAGTTTCTTCTCCCTTTTTATGAGGATCTGCTTTTTCCCAATCAGAATGTATTTTACTATTGAAGATGTGAGCAATAAGGAGACAATCAAACAAAGTTTTATTGAGTCAAAGAAAGAGAGGATTTATTGCCCATTAAACCTGAGAAAAATAATAAAAATGTGAATTTAGCATTCGGCCCTCATGCAGTTATTAGGGCATAAACACGCACAATAAGGGGAATTAGATTGCAATAAAAAATAAAGAAAGTACAGTTAGGTGTCCTTTGATTGCCCTTGAAGCATAGATTTGAAATGATCAATTTTCTTGGATGCAGTCAGATGTAGATGTTGTAATTATTACGAGATCTCAGTTCACTGCTCAGCTCGTGGGAGAGCTTGGTAGTCCTCAACACTCTTGCTCTAAAAGAGGGAGATGAAGAGTGAGGAGCTCTCAGCTTGTTTCATCTACTGAACAAGGGACAAAATCTGTGTCCCTTGCAATCTCTCTCCTGTGGCTGGTAGCCTTGCCTTGAAATACTTCACCTATTGTGTATTTCCAAGACGTCTTGAGTAGGTATGGGTACAGCAGCCATTGTTTCAATATCCAGGAGTTTACATTTTTAATATTTCTTCCTCAGATGTCAATGGGTATCTGGATTATAGGAAATGTCTCTCTCTTCACATTCCCCTGAGTGCGATTTGTTGATTTCTCACATTCACCTTGGAACGTGGCCTTGTGTTTTTAAGCAGTTTGCCCTGTCTCAATTCAAATACAAAAATTTACAGTCAGTTGAAAGTTGAAAAATAATATTTTCAAAATCTTCTAACAGGTTTAACATCAACTTCATTCAAAACATAACAAATTCCTACATCTGAAATGAGACTTCAATCTTGCCCCAAAGCTGCAAAGAGAGAACCCAAGCATGATAGTCATATGGTCTTATATCACTTCCCCGAGATGAAGTGAATTGTCTCATTTACACAATCACATTAACCCTTTACACCATAGTGTTCTAAGCCATCATTTTGGTTCATTGTGGTGACTCAAAAACTGCCTCAAGAAGAAAGTCTCACAACAGCGGTCAGGATAGTGGGTATTCAAAGTGCTGAGTCGCGTTACACACCAACTGTACATTGATGGAGTTGTACCTCTTGCTATTCTACATTTTGGGAACCATGGCGCCACATTCACAGCTGCCTGAACAATATCCCCAAAAAGACACATGCTCACTTTTCTGCTTCTGATTGGCAATAGGTAAGATGCTAGAGTTCCTTTGCCTGGCATAAAAGATCTCTGTCACCTCCCTCGTGGAGTGAACTGAAAAGAATTGGCAATGCCATTTATACCAGCCAAGAGACATCAGGTTCCACTCTCACCTTGTTGTGCTGTAGGTCCCAAGGAAGTGGCAGGGTTGAGTGACCATCTCCTTGTTGGATTTAAGCCGTCTCAGACATTATTCTTCACTGAAGTGAAGGTAGATGAAGTGAGTTCTGAAAAACTTGGGCTTTCTGCGGAGAGCTCTCCTCCCTCTGCGCACAGCTTTCCCTGTCTACAGTCTGTGCTTCTTGTCCCCACCATGTTGCAGAGTAAGCGGAACAGCAACTATAGCCCCAGTAATCATGGCAGGCTTTTAGTATGCAAATCAGAAAACATCTCCAAACACCATTCAGGATCCAACAAGTCACAAACCTATTTCAAATAAACCAAAAGCACCTCATCTGCTAATTGGGTAAAAGGTCTCCAAAATAGTGAGCTGGTAGAGGGCGGGGTGGATCCCTGGTGCAGCAGGATGGACAGTCAAATGGGCACAATTTAGGGCACAAAATTAACTGGAATTATGTGGTCCAATTGATAGAATTTGAGTCAAATCAGATAGAGAGATGACACAATACTTCCAGTGTTAAAGTTTTCAGGATATGCACAACATGCCTACACTTGCGCCTTTACCAGCATGGTGCTCCACGCACTGGAAGTGGTCGACAGCAGTGTGCTAGCTATTTTTAGCACCAGCTGGTTTCCATAGTGCTGACTGTAGCATGTCCCTATCCAAATCATATGTAAAACTGTGTGAGCAAAAAATATAACCTCATTTCGTGCACCATTATTATTGATAGAATGGATGACTTGTTTTTTCAAAAGATTTACAATCTTTGGTAAACAATTATTTTAATTGGTAGAACGGTTGTTTTTAACTGACAGAGGTTTTGCACGTACAGGCTGGATTTTGTAGGTGTGTGTGTGCAGATAGGCCGATGTGGTTGGGGTGAGGCAGAATGTCCAACACACCCGAAAGAAGTGCACCCTGCAGCCATAACACACCACAGACTGGCGAAATAAGCTGAAAGTGCGACTTCCACACCTCAGTGGGAGGAAATTCTACCCTCAAGGGCTGCCAATCAATCCAATTGACCAGCAGCTCCAAAAGTCCCAGCAACACCAGAGCTCAAGGAGTGAACACTGCCAGAATTGCGAGTAGGCCAGAAGAAAAGAAGATGGATGTCAAGGTGGCACAGTGGTTAGCACTGCTGCCTCACAGCGCCAGGGACTCGGGTTCAATTCTGGCCTCAGGCCACTATCTGTGTGAAGTCTGCACATTCTCTCCATGTCTGCCTGGGTTTCCTCCAGGTGTTCCACGGTCCAGTGTGTGGGTTAGGTTGATTGGCCATGCTAAAATTGACCCGGGTGTCAAGGAGATTAGCAGGGTAAATATTTGGGGCTATGGGATTCGGGCCAGGGTGGGTTGTGATCCTTGCAGACTCAATGGGCCAAATGGCTTCCTTCTGCACTGTAGGGATTCTATGATTCAATGAGATATGTTGGGCCATCTTTGGCAGGTAGGGATCAGGCAGTGATGGATGGGATCATCAGCAGTGTTATCAAGCAACATTTACTCAGCAATAAACTGCTCACAGATGCTCAGTTTGGGTTCTGCCATGGCCACTCAGCTCATTACAGCCTTGGTTCAAACATGGGCAAAAGGGCAGAACTCCTTTGGTGTGGGCGTGAGAGTGACTGCCCTTGACATCAAGGCAGCATTTGACCAACTATGGCATCAAGGAGCCATTGAAAAACTGGAGTCAATGAGGATCGAGGGGAAAACCCTCTATTGGTTGAAGTCATATCTGGCACAAAAGAAGATGGTTGCGATGGTTGGAGGCCAATCTTAGCTTCAGGGCATCATTGCAGAAGCTCCTCAAGATAGTGTCCTAGGCCCAACCATCTTCAACTGCTTCCTTCATAAGACCAAAAGTGGGAATGTTTGCTGATGGCTGCATAATGTCCAGCACCATTTGCAACTCTCCATACACTGAAGCAGTTCATGTTCAAATGCAGCAAGACCTGGACAATATCCAGGCTTGGGCTGACAAATGGCAAGCAATGTTCAGGCTACACAAGTGCCAGGCAATGACCATCTCCAACAATAAAGGATTTAACCATTGCCATTTTACATTCAGTACCATTAATGTTGCTGGAAACGCTACCATCAACATCCTTGGGGTTACCATTGACCAGAAACTAGACTGGACTAGCCATATAAATACTGTGGCTACCAGAGCAGGTCAAAAGCTAGGAATCCTGTGGCGAGTAACTCTCCACCTGACTCTCCTCCAAAGCCTGTCCACTATCTACAAAGCACAAGTCAAGAGTGTGATGGAATACTCCTGGATGAGCGCAGCTCCAATAACATTTGGGGCAGCACGGTGGCACAGTGGTTAGCGCTGCTGCCTCATGGTGGCAGGAACCCAGGTTCGATTCCCGGTTTCGGTCACCGTCTTTGTGGAGTTTGCACATTCTCCCTGTGTCTGTGTGGGCTTCTTCCAGGTGCTCCAGTTTCCTCCCACAGTCCAAAAAGACATCTGGTTAGATGCATTGACCATGCTAAATTCTCCCTCAACGTACCTGAACAGGTGCCAGAGTATGACAGCAAGGGAATTTTCACAATAACTACATTGCAGTGTTAATGTAAGCCTGCTTATGACACAAATAAATAATTTTCTAAACTTTACACTCAAAAAGCTCGATACCATCCAGGATAAAGCAGTCTATTTGATTACTCTCCTTTTCACAAACATTCAATCTCTCCACTACCAGCAAACAGCGGCAGCAGTGTATTCCATTTACAAGATACACTGTAGGAACCTACCAAGGCTTCTTAGACAACACCTCCAAATCCATGACACCACCATCTAGAAGAACAAGGATAGAAGGTACTTGGCAAACATCACCACCTGGAGGTTCCCCTCCAAATCACTCATCATCCTGTCTTGGAAATATATCACTGTTCCTTCACTGTCACTGGGTCAAAGTCCTGGAATTCCCACCCTAACAGCATGTGGGTGTATCTATACCTCAGGGACTGCAGCGGTTCAAGAAGGCAGCTCAGCATCATCACCCCTTCTCAAGGGCAACTGGGGATGGGCAATAAATGCTGCCTCACGAGTAGCGCCCACATCCTGCAAATGAATATAAAGAGATTGGGGGGGGTGGTTGGTTTTGGAGGCCAAGCAGCAGGTAACAAACTGGGTATAAAATTTGTGAGGGCAGTGCCCCCATTGCACACAGGGAACCCTCCAAAGTTTGTTGACCCCTTTCCTTCCCTCCTTTTAAATGCTTGTGTTTAAACAGCCTGACAATTCCTGTCTGTCTGCTCATGCCCACTGTATTATAGCGGGAGCAGTGGATCATCCTGGTCAATTGTCTTATTAATAATTGCAGGCTTCATTTATACATTTGTTTTGTATTAGTTATTTTGTGCTTGCTTTTGGTTTTGCATTGTGACCAAATGGACAATATGATGTTCAGTGACAGAGGAATATCAAATGTGAGGCGGTTAGCGGATGGAGAATTTGGGTTGCAGTTACAAATGTTACAATCAAATGAGGTCTCCACAGGCAGCAAAGGGAAAGGGAATATCTGGGTTGGTTTTTCCTTTCCTCTTTTTCCTATTCCTCTTTCCCTCCTCTTTTCCTCATCCTATTATTCCTTGGCTGCCTATCATAAAATTGATGTGGAGATGCCGGCATTGGACTGGGTTAAACACAGTAAGAAGTCTCACACCACCAGGTTAAAGTCCAACCAGTTTATTTAATAGTAAACCCACAAGCTTTCACAAACACTGTTCCTTCGTCGGGTGTGTCAAACAAAGCAACAGCGTCACACCTGACGAAGGAACAGCGTTTCCGAAAGCTTGTGGGTTGCTATCAACCCGACCCAACCTGGTGGTGTGAGACTTCTTACTGTATCATAAAATTGCCAGCAAGACTGCCTTTCAAATGGCAAAGTTGTCCAGCACACAGCAGACAACTGTGAATGCCCTTTCTATTCATTTACAGGATGCAGATGCCACTGATCAGACCCGCATTTATTGCCCATCCCTAGTTGTGCTTGAGATGGTGGTGATGAGCTGCCCTCTTGAACTGCTGCAATCCCTGCAGTGTTGGTACACCCTCAGTGCTGATAGGGAGGGAGCTCCAGGATTTTGACACAACCACGGTGGAAGGTGTCTGAATGTAAATGATTTAATTAAGCTGAGGAAAGGTTAATAGAGACAACTCATCTAAGAACGTTGAGAGATGAAGGGGCAAAGGTGATAAAATGCATGCATTTGTAATAAGAAACTGTGGTGAAGTGGATTTAAAGTAAGTCGGTTTAAAAATTTGCAGCAGGGAATAGATAAGGACTTGACTTTTTGGCTGTTAAATTTCAAAAGGGACGAGGAAGCATTTACAATTTTGAAAGATTTCACAAGTAAACAAAGGGAAGGTTATTAAAATTTGTTTCACCTGAAAAAGGGAGACAATAGGAAGACATTTTTATATTTTGGAAAATTTGAGTTCAAAAAAGGTGCTGAGGACATTGAAATTGAAGATGAAAGAGAAAATGATGTTTGAAGAAAGGCTGAGAGGTGGCTTTGTGCTCAGGGAAAGTGTGAAATCCAAGACAGCCATCTTGTTTTTGCTCCAGGAAAACCCTTCTTCTCGGAAAGCAATGTGTTTCTGAATTTTCTTGGGTTTCCACAGCAGAGTTTGCAAAGTCAAGTGACTGCAGTTTTGCCTTACATAATATTACTGGATATTTCAGTTAAAAATATACAAACAAACGTTGTCAAGAAGGTGTGTTCTGACCAAGAGGGTCCTTTTGGAGAGATTTTGTAAGACTGTTTAACTCTGTAACTTTAATCTTGTGTGCTCAAGTTCACTTTTCTTCTTGTTACTAGAAACATAGAACATAGAAGCAGGAGTAGGCTATTCAGCAACTTTGAGTCTGCTCCGCCATTCATTTTCACCGTGGCTGAATATCAAATCAATATCCTGATCCCGCCTTCCCCCATATCCTTTGGTCCCTATAGAATCCTTTAATTGTTAAGATCCCAAAAGTGTCATTGGAATTCTATGTTTCTAAGATCAGTGGGTTTCTCCTCATTTTCAGCATACAAAAAAAAAAGGTTATGATCAGTAAGACAAGTTTCCTTTTGGGATTTAGCTCGCTCAGCAAATAACATCTGCTATGGCCGTAACAAGTAACATTTATAAATTACCACAAGTGATAATTACTGTCCGAGTAATGAAAGGGCTGATACTGGTAGTTGCTGGGAGTGGCAAATGTAGTAATTATTGGATGGAATATCACTGGCAATTGGAATAATTCAGGCGTCAACTAGCACTGGTAATTGAAACAGCTCATGCTTGGACTACCACTGGGAATTGCAGTGATTTATCAAAGAACTAACCATGATAACAGTGACACATGGATGGAGTGTGATCAGTAATTATTGGCTGTGGCAATTACAGTGATGCATGAGTGGAGTGGCATTGGTAATTACCTGCTGTAGCAATTGCAGTGTTGCATGGATGGACTGTCATTGGTAATTACAGGCTGTAGCAATTACAGTGACTCATTAAAACAAAATCAACATACTGAGGGAGCTATAAATCTTGATTACTTGATCCAGTATCACCCCCTTTTCCCTTACGCCATCATCACTTCTGCCAATAAAGTGGGCCTGCCTTCTAGTTTACAACAGACCTTCCCTTTTGTTCTTTCTTCCATTCCCCCCTTTCCCTGGCTCTGTAATTGCTTGTTATACCTCATGGATGGATTGCCTTTGGTGTGAATTCCAATGCTGCATTGCCCACATTAACAAAGAATTAATCAAAGTCACAAAGCAGATAAGCATGAAGCATGATTGTTTATAAAGCAGGCTTCCCAACATTTAATTGGAGGATATTTCTGTTCATCTTCGAATGAATGTAAGATAAGCAAATTGAAAATTTAGCAACAGTGGAAGAGTTGATAGTGATGGTGATGAGATAGAGCAAGGTGCCATGAGCATTCCTGTAAAAACAAACGCTTTGGGTGGAATTTTCCCATTCCACCCATCACAGGAATCGTAGTGGATGGGGAAAGATGATGCAAAGGTCTGTTGATCTCGGGCGGGATTTTCCAATCTTGGGGTGAGCGCAGCTGAAAAATCCCGCACTTTGTTTTCAGATGATCTCACCGGGGGAAACATGTAGGTGTGAAATAAGAGGTGGGGGGCAGGGGGCAGGGGGGACCAAGGATAAATCCTTGAGAGACACCAGAGGAACAGTGCAGGAGGAGGGAGAGAGGGCATAGCAAGTGATTCTTTGGTGAACTTAGATAAATAAGAATCAAACCAGGTGAGGACAGAGTCACCCAGCTGAATGACAGTGGAAAGGTTTTGGAGGATGATGCTATGTGTGGTCAACTGTGTGAAGGGGTACAGACAGGTTGGGGAGAACAAGGATGGAAAATTAACTCCTGTCACAATCACATAGGATATCTTCTGAGGCATTAATAACTGTTATTTCTGTGGCATGAGACAAGTAGACAGAATGGAAGACATTCCAAATGAACAGCCTTTAAAATACATCTATAATATCTTTTGGTTTTAATGAAGTGTCCATGCCTGAAATGCCAACTTGCCTATCTCTGCACAGATGCTGACTGCCCAATATTTTTGTTTTAGAATTCAAGAATTTGAGTCTTTTGACTTTTTGTGACTTTCTATGTCTTGGATCGTGAACAGAGTCAGAAATCTGTTGCCTGAAATAAAGTAGGTATTCATCTTACAGGAGTAAACATCCAAATTATTGAGTAATTGTAAAATAACATAATCTTTATATACTGAAAATGCTTTACATTTTTCATTTTTTTCCCATTGAACATAAAGCAAGTAGCAGCTTCGAACAAGGGTTTGTCTAGGTGAATTCCTAGCCCCCATCTACACTGTTTCAACTGGAACTTTTGTACCAGTGCCTACTAGATTAATTCATCTCTATATGCTTATTCCACTATAAAAATCATCTCTACTGGAAAAGTGAATTATCCTGGCATCAGTCTTTGACCTGCTGATATCTGTGAGAGGCTCCATTATTGAACTTTTATTCTGGTCTCTGGACACATGTGAAACAAATCTATGCTCTGTGGTCTTCGCCCTGTAACTCTTTCTTTCCCCAGCCCTTTTTTATTGTATGAATGCAACAGGAATGACATTGTGTCATTCTCCTCTCTCATTTTGAGCGAATAAATTAACCATCTGAGAGTTTAATCTAACTCAAGTCTGCTGTGGAGTTATTAATAAAAATTGGATCATACCAAAACCGAAATGTTGGGAAATATACCACAACTTCTTTTGGAAAACATCTTTCAGTTTATGGATGGTTTATGAGAGGAAAAATCAGGGCTTTCTAAGTTAAACCTCTCCAGTCTGTAACACTATCAAGATAATACAATTCAACAGAAAGACGCAAGTGAGAATTACATGGAATGTATCTTTTTCCTGTAATAATGTTATCTTTTCAAAAATTGGGCCAAAATAGTAAGCCTTTTGTTTCAAGTTTGCTTAATTTAATTATTGTGTATCCAGTTAGGTGGTCATGCTCAATACCTACTGTTATCTCAGAATCACCAAAATGGATTTAGCTATAGTAATGCATAGTAGGAATTATTGCTTATAAACAAAGCAATCCCAGCAATGTGGTCACTAGATATAATGGCAGTCCAATGAGCTAAGGCAGAGAATGGCAACACAACTTTTCACACATCTACTCCTCTGCACAGCATACTAAGTGTTCCCTGTGGTTCAATTGGTTTCACTCTTGCCTCTAAATCAGGAGGTTGTGAATTTAAGCCCTGTGTCAAACATTCGGGCACAATAACTCAATGCTGACAATCCAACACAATACTGAGTGAGTACCTGCACTGTTCCATCTTTCAGATGGGTTCTAAACTGAGTCTCTGCTCTCTCAGATTTTTAAAAGTTCATTCCTGGGACATGGGCATTGCTGGCTGGCCAGCATTTATTGCCCATCTCTACTTGCCGGAGAGCAGTTGAGAGTCAACCACGTTGCTGTGACTCTGGAGTCACATGCAGGCCAGACGAGGTAAGGACAGCAGATTTCCTTCCGTAAAGGACATTAATGAACCAGATGGGTTTTTCTGACAATCAACAATGGTTTCGTGATCATCAGTAGATTCTTAATTCCAGATATTTTTTATTGAAATCGCGTTCCACTGTCTGCGGTGCGGGGATTCGAACCCGGGTCTCCACAACATTAGCTGAGTTTCTGGATTAATAATCTAGCGATAATAATGGCACAGTGGTTCGCACTGATATCACACAGTTTGGGTCACTGTCTGTATGGAGTCTGAATGTTCTCCCCATGTCTATGTGGGTTCCTTCTGGGTGCTTTGGTTTCCTCCCAGAGTCTGAAAGATGTGCTGGTTAGGTGCACTGGCCATGCTAAATTATCCTTCTGTGTACCCGAACAAGAGTCAGGGTGTAGCAACTTGGGGATTTTCACAGTAACTTCATTGTAGTGTTAATGTAAGCCTACTTGTGACAATAATAAATAAACTTTAAACTAATACCACCAGGCCATTGCCTTTCCACACATGTAAAAGATTCCATGACTCAATTTCAGAAAGATCTCTGAAGTTATCCATTGTGTCATGGTCATATATTTTCTCAATTAACATCAGTAAAAACAGATCACCTGGTCATGATCACATTGTCTGTTGGACCTTGCTGTATGCACGATACGTCAAAAGTGCTTAATTAGCTGTAATAATGTTATGAGACCAAGAATGGTATCATATAAATGAAAGTCTCTCTCCCTTACTTCTAATTTCCAGCTGTGACATAAAGAAGTAAAAAAATACGTATGTCTTCTGCAGAAGGAATCAAGAAGATGATAGTTACTTCACAATGAAACATGAGCTACAATAATGGAACGGGATAAGTGGCAAAGTTAGTTCTTTTTAACAATATAACTTGCAAGGACTTTTCCAACTTATCAGCTCAAATTGTAAATCATTGGGTGCTTTACTGGAATTCCTGTCAAGCATATAATGTCTCCTATTGGTATAAATGTGTTATATCCTTCATATTAGCAGCATTGCCCTTTATTAGTGGGAACTGGTAATATAAAAATGTGAATTGCACTATGATTAATGAATTCAATCTTGAAATTATGTTTATAGTTCTGACAACAATAATGTCTTGGTTTCAGCTAATGTTGCAAGCTAATGTTTGAAGCACAGAAACAGTGTGAAGAAAAGTAGAGCCCATAATATAGTATTTTACATTAAAGTTTGAACAACAAGATCATGGATAATGGGAGGGCGGGGGAGGTGGACAGAAGAGGAGTTGTATCCCCCAAGACAGGGATAAAAGCAAAATGCTGCAGATACTGGAAATCTGAGGTAAAAACAGAAAATCTTAGTAGTTCTGGTAGCATCTGTGAGGAGAGAAACAACCTATACAGACTTGAAACAGTATTTCTCTATTTCTTCGATGACTACAATGGATCTCAAATGGCAACCATTTGAATTTATTGCCTGCTGGTCAAGTTTCACAACTTTGGGGAAACCCAACAGTTAAAGGGAGGCTGGAGCAACCATATCCAGCAGGTAAGTGTTTTGTGGGACACGGCTTCTAGACAAGAGGGAGCAGGAATACATCCTCATAGCCCCTCAAGCAAATCTTCTATCACCATCAGCCGACACTCATCTTCCCAATCCAAACCAGCAATCCCTTCCATTGTTCAGTCTCCAGAAAGCTGATCCAACACCCACATTTTCCAACCAGCAGTCTGTCCCAAAGCCCCTCCTTCAGATCACCAGTCCAGGTCCCCCAACCAGCCTACAACTTTCCCAGGTGGTAGGAACCAGACACCAGTGGTCCTTGGCTATGATCGCCTACCACTGGCTTTCCCGTCAACTTGCTGGGCAAGAAACTGAGTTAAATATAATAACGAGGTCCTGCCAATGACTTCAACAGAACCTCCAGGTTCACACTATTTCTGGGTATCCCCACCCACAGAAATATGCCTCCTCTGATCCCCCACTGCCTCCTCATAAACATTGGAAATCTCCAGGTTCACACTATTTCTGGGTATCCCTGCCCACAGGAACATATCTCTTCCAATCTCCCACTGCCTCCTCATAAACATTGGAGCTATAAGCTTGTCAGAAGATTAATTAGCATGTGGCAGATTAATTTAATTATATCTGTGATGGAGTAGAATAATTTTTTTCAAAGACAATAATAGTGAATGATATTTTACAATTTGTAGGTCACTGGTAGTGCTTCGAAGTAGAATAAACGTTCTTTGATCAGTGTATTAAAAACTCATTGCAGCAAAGACTATTATTGCTGCACAGATGAATTGATTGAGAAATGTTTTCGTGAGCTATACATGGCTGCATCAGTGAAGCATGCACTAACCTAATATTGCTGCTTAATTATTCTGCGCAGTAACTGGTTGCTAAAATTTTTCAGGACGACTTTGGTGGCCCTAATGAAGGTTCTGATGAAAATGTGCACAATGCATACAAATGAAGGGAATAGCACTCGCTGCAGTCTTATCACTGCGAGGCAAGAGGACTACAGAACTTTGTGTCAATCACTTTGACAGACAGGCATTTTTAACCAGCAATCTGTTTAAAAATGATAAAATAACGAGCACCCTTTATCATTCGGTTAATTTCTATTTCTAGATTAACTTCTTCTTCCACTTCTTTTTTGTTATCTCAGTGAGTATTTTCTTGCAAGGTGAAGCATATAGCGTCCTTCAAACTTACACTCCTGTCCATGTTCTCCCATGCAATTGTGCTCAGTGTTTGAGTTAAAAGAACTGAGTGAAGGGGTTAGTGCCCTGCAGAACAACAATTTGGTGAACCTTTCTACAGTATGAGTTAGAGGAGTAAATCTTTCGAACAGCATCCATTTGAAACAGGCTTTTTTTAAATGCAGGCAAAAATTTTGAGGGAAGAAGGAGGAGGGGAATTGGGAGAGGGATAAGGGGTGAAAGGTCAGAGGGGAGTGAAGAGGAGTAGGTAGAAGAAGAAAGGGAGAGTGACAGAGAAAAAGAAAGTAAAGAATTGAAGAGCAGGAAGAAAGGGGAGGATAAGGATAGGGAAAGGGAGAGGGATGTGGGAGGGGATAATAGTAAAGGAGGGCAGAAAGAAAAGTGGGAAAAGGGGGGATTGGAAGAAGGAGGGCAGGATTAGAGATGGGTATGGATTGAATAGACAGTTACACTGTCCTGGTCGATGCCCTGCAAGTCAAAATGTCTTATCTTTCGTGCTTCAGCAAATTATGTTTATACTCCATATTTTGGTGCTGTTCAATGTAGAAAACAATTTTCTGAGGGGGTCAAGCCAAATTTTTGATGGTGGTGGCAGTACATCAGTCTTATCAGCATTTTACTGGTTATTGAAATATGTATGTAGTTAGGTTGATCTGCCTGGCCAGCTGCTGGAGGTTACAGAGATTTGATGGGCTTTGTTCATTCAGGTTCCCGTGGAGTAGGCAGTTTGGGGATAAGGTAGTGAGCTTTCATTTTTAATTTTTAGAACTGCAGCCAGAAGCATGATAAGGTTGAAAACTGTTACGGGTGCATGTCTCTCTTACAGACGGGGGAAACTGATAACATTGGGAAGGTTACGTACAGCTGGGGGCAGGTTTTCGATTGCTGTCGGCTAAAGAGGCCCAGGAAAAAGTGCAGGCCAAATTTTTAAAAAATCACATTCCCAAAAGGTATCTCTGAATTCTAACACCTGGAGGAAGAATCCTGATTTTCAAAAGGAAAGCGGGACGTGGTTACTGGGGAACCCAATAACCTCCAAAGAACGTCCCATTGAGAAGCTTTGTTAACTGGCCGGGGAAAGTGAGAATGCAATTTTCAATGAATTAAGTGAATATTAGTGCACAGCTGAGGGGTGGAATTTTCCCTTTCTGCCCGCCGTGGGAATTGTAGCGGGCAGGCACAGATCGTGCAAAGGTACATTCACCTCGGGCGGGATTTTCCAGTCTGGGTTTGGGTACAGCCGGGAAATCCCGGCCAATGAGTTCAATGCGAGGTGAAGCGAAAGTTTTCTTTTATGTGTTAGAAAGTCTAGGGACATCAGGAATTTTGTGATATATTGTGCTCATTACCAGTAATTTGGCCGTATGGCTTCTTTCCTGAGTGCTGGCTCACTGAGGTGCTACCTATTCTCTTCAGCAAGAAAGAGGCAGGCCCCATCATGGCTGTAATCTGCCTTTCTTGCTTGTGCTCTGCAGCCATCTCCTGTGTCCAGAAGATGATTGGCACAGCTAATTGGGGTCTGAGCTTTCCACGGCCCAATTAGAATGTTTCCATTTCACAATAGCATCACATGAGCTTCTTTCCTCCTTTAGTCAACTCAGTGAGTATCAATTGATGATTCCCGGTGAAGCTCCAAGTGTATTATTGCCAGCAGCCACTGCTCTCAGTGATACTGCCAGTAATAGAGAATGGCCGGCCTCTGATTGCCCTGTAGCTCTCCAGCGTGGCATTTCTGCTCTATTGGGGGGGAATAAAATGTCTCCATGGGAGCCAGAAGTCCTGAAGGCAGCATTTCTGCTGCCAGGTAGAAACTTAATTCCCTCAGGGTTCCCAGGGATCTGGTCAGTGGAGATGCCACCAGTTTTGGTGGCTGATATCGGGCCTCCTAACCGCCTCCAATAAATTTAGTGTGCTTTCAACTGTGGGAGCACATAAAATGGAGTGGGTGCCTATCCTACCACCTTCCATCTACCCAGGAGCTCACCCCCATGATAGAGTAGGTGCTTGGGCGCTGAAATCAGAAAACTGATTGCCATATTTGAATAAATAATTGGGGTCAATTGAGTTTGTGAACTAGCCAATTGATGCCAGTAATACACTGCCCATGACATAACTTGATTGCAGTGGGCTGGAATAGGTTTTGGTTAAAAAAATTTTCAGAACAGGAAAGATAGGGGTTACTAAATTTGGTTGTGTTCTTTGCGCATTAGTCTAAGATTACCTGTTTCTTCCTTCCTGCCAGCTCTATAAACCACACGAGCCCAACATTCTGCACCCAACTCCACGCCCAACCCACCCCGCACTATTCCCCCTGCCCCCAACCAACCGCCATCCACAAATCAAAGCTGGTCAATCAGTCCCTCTCCAACATCATGGACTTACTTCTCTCCATGACCCATGCAGCCTTCTTCTTGGGGTTTGCTGCAGTACTGGCAGTGGCCACTAATTAGATACTAGCGCTGCCTGCACTGCTGGAGCTGCCAGCCAATCGAATTGGTCAGCAGCTCCAGAGGACAAATCTTCCTCCACAGTGAGGGACAGAAGTCCCACAACAAATTAGCCCACCCATAGTGTGTGTTGGCTGCAGGGTGGACTGACATGGAGTGGTTGAAGCTGCACCTATTGAGTCAGGTGAAGAGTATTCCATCCCATTACCGACTTGTGCCTTATTGATGTTGGACAAGCTTGAGGGAGTTAGGAGTTGAGTTACCTGTCACAGAATCCCTAGCCTCTGACCTGCACTTGTGTCCACTGTATTTATATGACTGGTCCAGTTACGTTCTACTCAATGGTAACCCTAGTTTGTTTAGAGTGAGGGATTCAGCAGTGATGATGTCATTGAATGACAGTACATTACACAAGCATAAAGCTAATCATAGAATCCCTATAGTGCAGAAGGAGGCCATTCAGCCCATCGAGTCTGCACCGACAACAATCCCACCTAAGCCCTATCCTTGTAACCGCACATATTTACCCAGCTCCCTCTAACCTACACATCCCCTGACATTAAGGGGCAATTTAGCATGGCCAATGCACCTAACATGCACACCTTTGGAGTGTGGGAGGAAACACATGCAGACAAAAGGTGAATATGCAGACTCTGCACAGACAATGAAGTTGAGAATTGAACCCAGGTCCCCAGAATAATGAGGCAGCAGTGCTAAGCAGTGTGCCATTGTGCTGCCCCAACAGAATCCCTCCTTAAAATTCCATGAACTATCTGCACATTCATAGACCAAGATATTCATAGTGAGAAGGAGACACATAGAGAGGGGTGGACAGCATCATAAAGAAATCAAATAGCAAATTAACTTAAATTCCCTCATGTTCTATAAGCTCCAGTGAATCAAAACACCTGTCCCTTCATTCTTATTGCACAAGATTCAGTTAGGATATGCCTTTAAGGGATTGCATCATGACATCACTGAAAAGAAAGTGTGTTGTGCAATCCAATTTTAGTTTTACATTTGCTTTGAGCAGAACGCACGCTGAGGCAGCTCGGTTGTTGGTATCTTTATACTCACGGATATCTGTCCCATGTACCTAGTTTAAATAAATGAACCAACAATGTGATTACCCAATCCCTTACGAGTGATTAATACTTTTATCTCATTACAACACAGCACGACAGATTCCTAACCAGTTGAGAAATAAATTACAAAATTAGTTCCGATATGAAATAGCTCCTTAGCTATAGGCTCTCTCCATCCTCCCTCACCTAACTTGACCGATATAATCCTCAATTCTGTTTTTCCTCAAATGCTTACCTAATTTCCCCTAAAATACTATTCACCTCAACCATTCCATTTTTTTTATTAGTGTCACAAGAAGGCTTGCATTAGCATTGCAGTGAGGTTACAGTGAAAATCCCCAAGTCGCCACTCTCTAGCACCTGTTCAGGTACACTGAGGGAGAATTTAACATAGCCAATACATCTAACCAGCATGTCTTTCAGATGGTGGGGGGAAACTACGGCATCCAGAGAAAACTCATCAGACACGGGGAGAATGTGCAGACTCCATGCAGACAGTGATCCAAGCCAAGAATTGAACACAGGTCCCTGGCACTGTGAGGGAGCAGTGCTAACTGTGCCACTGTACCACTCTGTGGTAGCAAGATCTATATTTCCAATCATCCTTGGGCAAAGAGAAGTCTTCTGAATTTCCTCTTCTATTTCGTGCAGACTATCTTGAATCGGTGGTCTCTGACTTTGTCTTTCCCCACAAGTGCAAACATCCACTGGGTGGAATCTTATGGAGATGATGTGTCTTGACTGTCAGCTGGAAAGCCAGTCAGATCCCTGCTCTTCACCACTTTTTGGGAAGGCATCTTGTGCTACTCAGACGATTAACAGACCAGTGGTGGGCCTTCAAGGACAGCAAAGGAAGAGGAGAGGGGACAGGGATGTTGAGGCAGCCAAGACATGTTGGCCAATCAGAGGTCAGCAGATTTATTGAACAGTATTGGCCCTGTGGAGATTGTTGCTGTTGCCAGTACCACATCCACATGAGGCCTTAGAAAGTTCCATCTGTCAAGTGCTGTCAGACAATCAGAGGTAACTCTTCTGTACACATCAGCCTCATCAGGGAGCCAATGGTTGCTGCTGATCCACCAAAGCTTCAGATCAAAGATGGACTTGGGCACCGATGAATGATGACAAGAAGGAAGTTGCCATCCTGATGTGGATTGTGGGAAAGGGAGACCATTTGGGGTTTCAAAGAGAAGAACATAGGGATGGCTCCTCCCACTCCATCCCCCTCCCCGCCCCTACTCCCATGCCAGGTTCCTCTGTGAAGTACTGAACAACTCCCCACCACCCTTCCCCAGGACCCTTCAAAAGCTTTTCTTGTCATTCTCCCCACATGGTAAGCCCACTGCTACATTAATATCAGTGGCAGCAGGATGAGACCTTGAAGTGGACGCTAATTTCCCACATAAGGACCTCAACTGGCAGTGGAGCAGGAAGGCCGCACATGGGCCTTCCAGCCCCAGACTTCATCAGAGCGGAAGTGGGAAGGTGGGCCCACCTGTCATCGTCACCCCAGTCCCATGCCTACCCATCACCCTCTGGGCTGATAAATTGCCCTCTCACCAAACACGCCAGGAATGAGACCACATGATTTCGCCCACTATATCGGAGCTTTTCACAATTTTAAGGTTTTTATTATGTATTCCCGTAACCTTTTATCCAAGGGAAAAGAGAACCAGACTCTTCACCCCTTCCTGACAGGTATGATCTCACAGTTCCAATATCATACATGTAAATCTTTCTTGTATGCTCTGCAAGTGCTTATATACCCTTTATATAATAGAACTGCACAGTTCTCCAAGTGTGGTCATCATCACCCCAGTCCCAGTTCACCAAAATACAGCCTTCTAACTCCTGTAATTGGTTCTTTGAGAGCAACACACTTTTAAATTCAAATAATTCCTACACCGAAGAATAATTTTACAAAGAATTTGCTGCTTTTTTTTTGTTTTGAATGAATAGCTAAATTAATGAACTAGTGAGCTGAGAAACATTCTTAAATCACAGCATTTTATCTCCAAGTTTTGGATCAAAGGCATGCTCTGTTTACATGTTTGTCAGAATCCACTTATAGATAGGTGTTTAACCCCATCGCAACCAGAAATAAAAGTAGAAAGGTCAATTCTATTAATAGCAAATTAGCTTATTAATTTATTGTTTGATGCAAAGCAGTCAATTTCACAGTCAAGTGAATCATCAGTGGTTGAACAAGCCAAGTAACATCTGCCATTACAAATTCTCTTACCTTCTTGATTTATGGGCTAATAAAGCATATTGTAATGGAGTCACCTTCAAATGGTGACCTTCTCTTTGAAAAATCTGTGAATTATTGCAGAGTTAATCCTGGTTAGGCTGAAGCAGAGGAGCTCTTATATTAAGTGCATTCAAATGAACTTGTCAATAACTTCAGTCTGCATAAGAAGACTATCTTTAATTGTGGCTTCTACAGTGCATAACCTAAGTAAAAAAAGGCAGTTCTACCAGTCCGATATGTATATGGCTTAAGCGCAGTTTCTGTACAGTGCATCCGAAATTCTTTGCTGTATATTTAAAATTAACACTGACCAGAAACTAACAGGTTTTATGTGTGCGCTTCATGCTAGATTGTTACACTTACAATGTAAGATGTAATCATTCACTCATGTTGCAAGATGAACTGTTAACCTGAAGTAGCTAGCTTAGATACTGACTGTTGTCTATCATATAATGATATAAAGGCACCAATCACTCATGAGGGAGTATGCAAACACATAGTGGGCTCATTTATCAATTCTAGTCATATATCAACAGATATTCACAGACAGAAATCTTGAGGACATCAGAGATGTGTGTCTGTGCTTGCTCCAGGCTAAAGTGAAACTGAGGCTAGATCATATGAAACACTTCCTTTAAATTGATGGCATGCTGCTATCTCTTAAAGGCATATTACAATACTGACTCAGAAATGAATATAAAACTGCCCACAGCACAGATTAAGTAATTACTTGTGAATGTTTTACCTTTATAATAAAATGTATTGGGCAGAATTTTACCAGCCTCCCAGGTGGTGCACTGGGAAGCTGCATCCAGAAATATAGCAAGGACCTATGTTGAGAAGGGGTCTGCATCCAGTCCTGATGCCAAGATGGGACCAGCAGTGGGACTAAATACGGAGTGACTGCCCACTGCAACTGTTGGCGAAGATTCTGCTATTTCCACTTACGCCTCTCCTGGACCCATCTTTTGCTTTGTTACTTAGTACATTACCATCTCCTTTAGCCTTGCTGTCCAATCTCTCCTGCGCACCACAGATTTTTTAGCTGTCCTCTCCCCTTCTCCTTCTCTGCCTCTGGATTGACTCAAAACCTATTACATCTTCAACTTTTTCCTGTTCTGATGAAAGGTCATTATTCTGAATAATTAATTCTGTTTCTCTCTCCACCGATGCTGCCAGACCTGCTGGGTACTTCCAACATTTTCTGATTTTATTTAAAATTAACAGTGTTTATTAATTCTGCGTATACTTTATATGTCATGTTATCTGTTAAGACAGATAAAAATCTGCAATTGTGTAAGCTATTTATCAAATCTGGTTTTGTACTGAGCACAAGTGATTTGTCATAACTTTACTGGAGTCTTAGGGCTCTCACTAAATCTAATTTAATTAACCAGAGGGTTTTCATTTTTTTTCACTTTATAAATTTGACACAATATATGCCCTTCAACAAGTCAAATTCTATCTAAATAAAATAACAAGCTTCCTTCTGTTGATTTCCTCCTGGGAAATTGCAATGCATATTTTTTGTAATTATCTACCCAAGATATGGAGGATCTCATACTAGTATTAATGATGCCCTTTCAAATCCAATTGCTCCAATTTTAATGAACAAATATTTCTCAAACTGTGTTAATAATTTTGTGGTGACTGCTGAAGAATAACTGCATAAATTAGATTATTGCTAAATTATAATAAAAATATGTTCATTTTTGGCAACATTATTGAAAATCATGTCACTTTTCTGTTTAAGCAAATGAAGGTAATGTGTATTTGTGCTTTGGAAAGATTACAGTCATAACTTGTATTTTTATATGACATCTTGGGCGGCACAGTGGTTAGCATTGCTGCCGTACAGCACCAGGGACCTGGGTTCCAATGCCAGTTCGGGTCATTGTCTGTGTGGAATTTGCACACTCTCCCCATATCTGCGTGGGTTTCCTCTGGTGCTCCGGTTTCCATCCACAGTCCAAAGAAGTGCGGGTCAGGCGGATTGGCTGTGCTAAATTGCCCTTTCGTGTCAGCAGGACTAGCTAGGGTAAATGCATGGCGTTATGGGGATAGGGCCCGGGTAGGATCGTGATTGGTGTAGATTCGATGGGACGAACAGCCTCCTTCCGCACTGTTGGATTCTATGATCTTTAACATAGATAAGACAAAGCAGATTGACCCCTGCCTCCCCACACACCCCCTCACCCCGTCTACCACTGTTAGAGGGATTCAAAATACCCTGGGATTGAAGAACAAAGAAAGATTATTAAAACAGAGTGGATTAACTTCACATAAGAATCACAGAATGCCTTATACATAGATTTTACAGAGGTACTATTTGCATAGAAACATATATAACCACAGTTAGAGAATTCAAACATGTATTTTTGTAAAGTGTGTTATTGAAAACGCATACATCTTGGCTAATGGCACGGAGTTCTAAGGCATTATGGAAAGTAGTCAAGTAAAGTGAATCAAATTCCTTATAACAACATACTCACAGAAGCATAGTTCTTATCAGCATGAGCTCTAGACAGTCTTCATGAATAGAATACTTCATCAGCCAAGGACAAAGCTAGTGACCCCCAGACAGCTTAAGGAATAGACAAAGTATTAAATCAAATCAGATGGTCTGGAGCAACCAAGAGGTGGCCTTGGGAAAGTCAGTCAGAAATCATTTGTAACTATTGTTCCCATGCTGTTACAGAATAAATTTAATTGGCAAATATATATGATATTTACTAATAATAATTGACCTGTGCTAATGTTGTTTGTTTCATTTCTGACTGGGATGAGCCAGCAGGCATATGAAATGACTTTGGAAATTGTATAATTATATTGTCAATGTGATGTAACTTCAGAGAAGTGTTGGACTGTCCAGCAATTGTTTCCCAGCATACGCTGGTTAATAAAGAACGTTTTTCACCAGGATAATGTTGTCGCAAGTCTTTATATTAGATAAAGTTCAGCTCGATACTTAACCATTGGAAAAAACCCTACAACCACCTTCAACATTCGATAGGGTCTTTGAACAGACTTTTGGATAAGTACATGAGACTTAGTAAGGTAGAGGGTTATAGGTAAGCCTGGTAGGTAAAGATATGTTCGGCGCAACTTGTGGGCTGAAGGGCCTGTTTGTGCTGTACTTTTTCTATGTTCTATGTTCTATTCATTCCTGACCCACCAAAGCACAGTTGCAGCAATGTGTACCATCTACAAGATTTAGTGTAGTAACTCACCAAGGCTTCTTCAACAACATCTTTCAAACCCACAGAGCCTACCATCTCAAAGGACAAGGCAGCACATGAATGGGAACACCACCAGCTAATTGGAATTGTAACTACCATTCTTCAGTGGCGGTGGGTCAAAATCCTGGAATTCCTTTCACAAGGACAATTAAAGATAATCAAAAATTTCTGGCCCAACCAGCAAATGCCCTTATCCCATGAAAAATAAATTAAAGTAGAACTTCCCAAAGTGCATCACAGGAATGCTTTCAAGCAAAATTTGACATTAAGCTAAATTAAGAGATATCAGGACAGGTGGCTAAAACATTAGTCAAAGAACTTGGTTCCAAAGGAGGGGAGAGAGTGAGAGATGTAGAAAGGGGTAAACTTGAACCTGCGCTTCTTATAATAATACTGCACCTGCTAAAAGGGAGTGTCCAGAAAAGTGTTTCACAGAAGGAAGAAAGAGGAGCAATGGAGCAGCAAGGATACAACAGGCCACAGAGAGGATTCCTTACATAGCATGGTTGTCTTAAACTAAGAAGTGGAAAGGAGGAGGCATTTCCTGCAAAGGGAATGGGAGCAGGTAATCATGGAGGTTACTGCAAGGAGTTTAGATCCAAAGACAAAAGATTCAATTACATTAGTGAAAGTACCTTCAAATCCCATCTCCTGCCCATCGCACCACCAATCACACACATTATTATTCCATGCACCATACCCCATCGCTCACGCATCAGCAAACCTTAGCAATCAGGTCTCACACCAAATATTCACATGCTCCACCTCACCCTTGCACACTTACCACTGCTGCAAATCTCATAACCCTATTTTGTAGCTTCCACATATTGCCAGCTATTCGGCTATGACAGACACCTGATCCAGGTGCAGCAGGTGGTCAGGAAGGCGAATGGGATGCTGGCCTTCATAGCGAGGGGGATTGAATATAAAAGTAGGGAGGTCTTGCTGCAGCTGTATAGGGCATTGGTGAGGCCGCAGCTGGAGTACTGTGTGCAGTTTTGGGCGCCGCACCTGCGCAAGGATATTTTGGCCCTGGAGGGAGTGCAGAGGAGGTTTACTAGGCTGATACCGGAGTTGAGGGGATTGAGCTATGAGGAGAGGCTGAATAAACTAGGCTTGTACTCGTTAGAGTTTAGAAGAATGAGGGGAGATCTCATTGAGACGTATAAGATGATGAATGGGATGGATAGGATAGAGGTGGAGAGGCTCTTCCCGCTCAAAAAAGACAGTAGGACTAGGGGGCACAGCCTCAAGATAAAGGGGAGGCGGTTTAGAACGGAGTTGAGGAGGAACTTCTTCACTCAAAGGGTGGTGAATCTCTGGAATTCTCTGCCCGTTGAAGTGGTGGAGGCTGCCTCGCTAAATATTTTTAAGAAGCGGGTTGATGGGTTCTTGATAAGAGAGGGGATTAAGGGTTATGGGGAGAGGGCGGGAAAGTGGAACTGAGCCACAACAGATCAGCCATGATCTTATTGAATGGCGGGGCAGGCTCGAAGGGCTAGATGGCCTACTCCTGCTCCTATTTCTTATGTTCTTATGTTCTTATGTTCAAACATTTTACAACACATTCACTGACACCTTTCCCAGCCTCTTTAAGGACAAGGTGAC
Source organism: Carcharhinus amblyrhynchos (assembly GCF_965287045.1). Lineage (NCBI taxonomy): Eukaryota > Metazoa > Chordata > Chondrichthyes > Carcharhiniformes > Carcharhinidae > Carcharhinus > Carcharhinus amblyrhynchos. The sequence continues at coordinate 21,664,022 of NC_137336.1, forward strand.
ATATAACAGGCAGCAGTAGCAAAGAACCAATGGGGGACAGGCAAAGTGAATTATTGATGCAGCAGTCATTAACACAAGAACATAAGAACATAAGAAATAGGAGCAGGAGTACGCCATCTAGCCCTTCGAGCCTGCCCCGCCATTCAATAAGATCATGGCTGATCTGTCGCTGCTTAGTTCCACTTTCCCGCCCTCTCCCCATAACCCTTAATCCCCTCTCCTATCAAAAACCCATCAACCCGCGTCTTAAAAATATTTAGCGAGGTAGCCTCCACCACTTCAACGGGCAGAGAATTCCAGAGATTCACCACCCTTTGAGTGAAGAAGTTCCTCCTCAACTCCGTTCTAAACCACCCCCCCTTTATCTTGAGGCTGTGCCCCCTAGTCCTACTGTCTTTTTTGAGCGGGAAGAGTCTTTCCACCTCTATCCTATCCATCCCATTCATCATCTTATACGTCTCAATGAGATCTCCCCTCATTCTTCTAAACTCTAACGAGTACAAGCCCAGTTTATTCAGCCTCTCCTCATAGCTCAACCCCCTCAACTCCGGTATCAGCCCAGTAAACCTCCTCTGCACTCCCTCCAAGGCCAAAATATCTTTGCGCAGGTGCGGCGCCCAAAACTGCACACAGTACTCCAGCTGCGGCCTCACCAATGCCCTATACAGCCGCAGCAAGACCTCCCTACTTTTATATTCAATCCCCCTCGCGATGAAGGCCAGCATCCCATTCGCCTTCCTGACCACCTGCTGCACCTGCAAGCTGGGTTTTTGCGACTCATGCACAAGGACCCCGAGGTCCCTCTGCACCGTCGCCTGCTGCAGTTTTTCGCCCCGTAAGTAATAGTCCTTCCTACCATTCTTCCTACCAAAGTGGACCACCTCACACTTGCCAACATTAAATTCCATTTGCCATTTCCTGGCCCATTCGCCCAGCCTATCTACATCCTTCTGTAGACTCTCCAAAGGCTTCTATAATCAGCATCACTATCCAGCATCATGGTATGTTCATGTCCTCTGCACCTTCTTAAATCCTACTTTATCTTCCTTCTCACAGTCTGGTATGAAATACAAGCTGCAGATATTGTGACCATCTTCTAACCATCTACCTACCCCGCCCTCCCTCAGCTCAACTCTCCATGTGCATTTATTCTTTCAGAAATCCAAAAACTGCAGCCTGGCAATGAAGGGTAAGAAGACCAGAAGGAGCAGCGTCATTTGATCTGATGCTCATAGGGACCAGCTCAGCACTGCACATACTTTGCAGGATAGATGGAGTTGAGAATTATCATTTACAATCAGTCATGATCTAACTGAGTGGTGGAACAGACTTGATGGACCGAATGGCCTACTTCTGCTCCTACTTCTTATGATCCCGCCTTTAGCTCTTTAGACTTTGGAATTCCTTCCATAAATCATTCTGCCTCTCTACCTCGCTTCCCTTCTTTAAGACAAACCTTAAAACCTACCTTTTCAACAAAGCTCTTGATCACCGGCCCAATATCACTTGGCGTCATTTTTTATAATGCCTCTGTGAAGATCTTGGAGATGTTTTATTCCTTAAAGGCACAACAAACTGTTGTTGTTGGGCTGTTCCTGCTCACAGCACTCTCATAGGAGTGCGGCACATGTGTACTTTTTCAGGTTTTTGATTTGATTTGATATTAATTTGATTTGATTTATTATTGACATATGTATTAGTATACAGTGAAAAGTTTTTTCTTGCGCGCTATATAGACAAAACATATCATACATAGAGAAGGAAAAGATAGAGTGCAGAATGCATTGTTATAGTCATAGCTAGGGTGTCGAGAAAGATCAACTTAATGCAAGTTAGGTACATTGAAAAGGCTGATGGCAGCAGGGAAAAAATTGATCTTGAGTCTGCTGGTATGTGTCCTCAGACTTTTGTATCTTTTTCCCAACGGAAGATGGTGAAAGAGAGTATGTGTGAAGCGCATGGGGTCCTTAATTACGCTGGCTGCTTTTCTGAAGCAGAGGGAAGTGTAGACAGTGACAGTGGGTGGGAGGCTGGTTTGATGGACTGGGCTTCGTTCATGCAGTGGACATCATGAGCCACCCAGTTACCGAGCAGCCACCAGCTAGTTTGAAGTGGTGATTTCAAGATGGTGCAATCAGCTACCAAGTGCTGGATAAGTCATCGTGACTATGTCCAGGATAACAAAGATTCATCAAGTGGATGATAGAAATATGGTTAGAATATGTACACTCAACTTGAAATAGACAAAGGTTAACGGTGCAAATTTTGCTGGCTGAAATCTGTTTAGGTTTTCATTTCACTTGAAACAACTCTTGTGGAATGATTATTCTAAGGTGATGATAGTTGTAGTTGTAGCTATCTTGAGAAGGGGCCAGGGTCAGACAAGATACTTGCAAACGTGGGACAGCAACTGACTAAACACTTGACATGGATTACCATGTTATAAGGTTGTGTCCGGATTTTCATTTAACCTTGGCTAATTAGGCTGCTTTCTGGAATGTAAAAATTAATTGGTATATAGAAGTGGAATGGTGAACTTTGGTGAATCACCATAGTTCAATAGTCTGATAAGAAGCAAGGACAGCTGGATTGATTGGCCATTATGAACAGCTTTGGGTATAAATAAATCACGATGGGCAGATATGAATAATGAAACTTCTCAGAGTTAGTTTGATGGCTGAAAATGGAATGCTTCTGGCAAGGATGCAATTGATCAGGGAGAACAGCTGGGTTGAGCTGAGGAAAAGATGTGACTGTACAATGGTCTAATTGATCAAGGGCAGAAGGTGCATGCAGAGACTCAAGAAGTTAATGCCAGGCAGATAACATTAAAGTTGAGCTTTCACCCCATGATTTAGATAAAGAACTCAACATTTTATTGGATATTTCGAAAAAAAGTAAATTTTCATAGGGCAATAAGGCCTTAAACTAAGAGCCAATGGTGTTAGAGACAAGGTAGTGGCATGGATAGAAGATTGGCTGATAGACAGAAAGCAGAGAGTGGGGATAGAATAGCAACTGGTGACTAGTGGTCTTCCACAGGGGTCAGTGTTGGGACCACAACTTTTCACTATATACATTAATGATCTGGAAGAGGGAACTGAGGACATGGTTGCTAAATTTGTAAATGATACAAAAATATGTAAAGAGACAAGTAGTGTTGAGGAAGTAGGGAGGCTGCAGAATGACTTAGACAGGTTAGGAGAATGGGCAAAGAAGTGGCACATGGAATGCAACATGGGAAAGTGTGAGATTATGCACTTTGGTAGGGAGAATAAAGGCATAGACTATTTCCTAAATGGGGAAAGGCTTCAAAAGTCTGAAGCCTTGGGACTTGGGCGTCCTGGTTCAGGAGTCTCTTAAGGTTAACATGCAGGTTCAGTTAGAAGTTAGGAAGGTAAATTCAATGTTAACATTCATTTCTAGAGGGCAAGAATACAAGTGCTGGATGTACTACTGAGGCTGTATAAGGCTCTGGTCAGACCCCATTTGGAATATTATGAGCAGATTTGGGCCCCGTACCTAAGAAAGGATATGCTGGCCTTGGAGGGGGTCCAGAGGAGGTTCACAAGAATGATCACAGAAGTGAAGGTTTTGTCATATGAGGAATCTGGGTCTATGCTTGGTGGAGTTTAGAAGGATGCAGGGGGATCTAATTGAAACTTACAGAATACAGTGAGGCCTGGATGGGATGGATGTGGAGAGGATGTTTCCACTAGTGGGAGAGACTAGAACTTGAGGGCACAAACACAGAGTGAAGGGACACTCCTTTAAAACTGAGATGAGGAGGGATTTCTTCAGCCAGAGGGTGGTGAATTTGTGGAACTCATTGTCACAGTAGGCTGTATTGACCAGATCATTGAGTGTCTAAGACAGAGATAGATAGGTTCTTGATCAATAAGGGGATCAAGGATTAGGGGGAGAAGGTAGGAGAATGGGGATGAGAATCATATCATCCATGACTGAATGGCAGAGCTGACTCTACAGGCCAAATGGCCTAATTCCACTGCTATACCTTACTGTCCTAGTCAGTAATCCATCAAACTCAACACCTGGAAAGGGTTTTAAAGTAAGAGCCTTTGGAAGAGCTCAGTGTAATAGACGAGAAACTCCTAAAGGTAGATCCATGCAAACACTCTCTGGTAGTTTGAGAAATCATGATAATGTGAGGCACAGAGAAGAAAGAAGGGAGAAGAAAGAGCTGTTTGTTCTTACCAGCCATGTTGCCCAACCTGGATTGGCACTCGGTACATGTCACATTGTATGATTTTTGCTGTATAACAAGTCTTGTTGTATCCTATAATAAACACTGATTAAACTTAACATATTCACCATATGGGTTGCAGTCGATCCTGATTGATTAGATCTTGATATCATCAATCTAACATTGATGACAATAATCTCTCCCTCAATATCAACAAAATGAGGGAGATAGTCATTGACTTCAGGAAGTGTCTTGGAGGACATGTCCCTGTCTACATCAATGGGGATGAAGTAGAAATTGTCAAGAGCTTCAGGTTTTTAGATGTTCAGATCACCAACAATCTGTTCTGGTCCACTCCATGCTAGAAGCACAGTGGCACAATGGTTAGTACTGCTGACTGACAGTGCCAGGGACTCGGGTTCGATTCCCAGCTTGGGACTCTGTGTGAAGTCTGCACGTTCTCCCTGTGTTTGAGTGGGTTTCCTCCAGGTGCTCTGGTTTCCTCTTACAATCCAGAAGACGTGCAAGTTAGGTGCAATGGCCATGCTAAATTCTCCCTCTGTGTACCTGAACAGGTGCCAGAGTGTGGTGACTAGGGGATTTTCACAGTAACTTCATTGCAGTGTTAATGTAAGCCTATTTGTGACACTAATAAATAAACTAAATTAACAAATAAACTACGGTTAAGAAAAACAGTCAATGCCTCTACTTTCTCAGGAGGCTAAGAAAATTTGCATGTCCGCTACAACTCTCACTAATTTTTACAGATGTACCATCGAAAACATTCTTTCTGGTTGTATCACAGTTTGGTTATTGCTCCTGCTCTGCCCAAGATTGCGAGAAATTACGAAGGATCATGAATGAAGCCCAGCCCATCACTCAAACAAGCCTAACATCTATTGACTGTGTCTACGCTTCCCGCTGCCTCGGAAAAGCAGCCAATCAATGATCCCACACACCCCACACATTCTCTATTCCACCTTCTTCCTTCAGGAAAAAGATACAAAGGTCTGAGGACATGTACCAACCGACACAAGAACAGCTTCTTCCCTGCTGCCATCAGACTTTTGAATGGATCTAGCTCACAGTAAGTTGATCTTTTGCTACACCCTAACTATGACTGTAATGCTACACTCTGCACTCTCCCCTTTCCATCTCTTTGTACGGTGTGCCTTGTCTGTATAATGTGCAAGAAACAACACCTTTCTCTGTTTACCAATACATGTGACAATAATAAATCAATTCAAATCAAATCAAACATCAACAAATTGGAAAGGTTGAATTGGTTACTGCCGGAGGGAAATAAAACAAGTAAAGCTTTGGAGACTGTGTTGAACTTCAAGAATTCTTTTTATCAATATGCATGAGGGAGAGATGAATTCAGGCCTGAAATCTCACATTGCCTGCGAGTTCTGTCTGTCCATCATAGATTCGTACAGGCTATTATACTTTTCCGTGTCACAAAGTTTTACATTATCATATTAATTCCTCGAGTTGGATACAAGATGGTTCTTTTAATCTCATCATGCAAATACATTGTTCAGTATGCCATTGCTAATCATTTATCCGGACACCTGCCATTTACCCGATTATAATACCAAAGCATTGTATTTGGTTTACAACTGACTTACAACAATCGTTCCCCCCCTCTGCTGGGTGATCATATTTTCCAGAAGACTATGACCTTCCTGGGCTTCATGGAGCCTGGCTGTCTCAATGCTGGTTCTCCTATTGTCGTGATAACTCAGAAAGATCTCTTGCATGTTATTATTGTTAGAAGTTGATAGCATGCGTTAATCATTATCTGTCAGCAGAGCAGGCCTCTAGTTGTCTGCATTAACCCTTTTCTTCCCTCTGGTGAGGCCTGACTCTCTGGGCTTGCTCTATGTAACCATGTATGTATTACACTGAAATCAAACAAAATATGAACAGACACATAAATTAAAATATAAGAGACATGATCCCTGAATTTCCCCGCAACAGTTACAGAGCATGACCAATGCCAGCTGCACATTCATGGATTGAAACACTTTTCAGCTCCCCATTTAGATGCCACAAATATATGTGCATGCAGTCGAAAACTCTCCATGTCACTGGGAAGCCCACCAATCTGAAAGAGTCATGTACCTTCTTCTGTTTAGGGAGATGACAATCCCCTTTCCTTGTATCCAGGGCCTCAGTGACCTGATACATGGCAGAGAGAAGTTGGCTCTGTAGCCAGCTCCAGTCTGGAAGGATCCAGTGGAATAGAAATTATGGACAACAGTAATCTTGACAGCCACCGGCAGCACCATCCTCTGCTTACTCTATGGTTCCAGATCTGGCATGAAGAGGCGGCACAGTTTGGTAACCATCTGCTTGGTGAAGCATAACTGCCATAGACACTGGTCCTGGTTGAGGTGGAGAAGTACTCCCTGACGATCCTAGGAGGGTACAGCCTTCTATTGAAAGATGTCCACTCCCTCACTCTTTGCAAAGATTCTCCTCTCTGCTTTCTTTGCTTCATTTCCATGTCTTGCAGCCAAAGAGAAACTTCCACTATAGACTCCGTGACTGAGAGCATTCTTGCTGCTCAGGGATCTTTTAAGTAGCACTAGTGTGGGTTCTCATGCAATTGAGTGCATATTTATTGTGCATGTTTAGAATAGAGTGTTCACAGCACCCCTGAGGTCCAAAATGGAAGGTTGAATGTCAGACCAGCATTGAGCAGTGATTTTATGATCTGTCCATATGACATGACCCAACTATCACCTTTCCTGAAATGCTAATCAAAGCCAGCCACATCTGAAGCCATCAGAAATAAACTCCTCACCAGTCTCCTGCTCCAGGGGTCCATATAACCAACACCAGCGGCAAAACGGAGCATAATCTGGGAGCCTGTGTCTTTAGGGCAGAGGCAGAGAAGATCAGCCAGTATCTGTATTAAAACATTGGAACGGAATCGTCTTTGGCACCTGGCAGAAGGATTTAGCAGGCCAAAAGTCTTATAATTATCATAAATTCGTAATTATCTATCCGTCAGTTTTAGTGAATGTCTTATCCCTGCCACTCTAGATATTACATACCAGATGTTAAGCTTGTTAAAGGTATTCAGCTTTTTTGAAAGGAGGTAAAAAGGCAGCTACCTAATGCTGGGTGTTTCTTACCCAGAGCCTTAAAATTGCAGGAATTCCTTTGCTGCCTCGCTGCCTTGCCAGGCAACAATTAAATTCTAAGTAATTTGAAACTCTGTTTAGTTGGCATTTGAATTTATTGCCATAAAAAACAAATCAACATTAATATGTGCGTCACAGAAATTTTCAGAATTAAAGGGTATAAAGAAACAATGGCAGCAATTTGGAATTTACAAAGTCTTGCGCAATTGAAGATATCTTAATGAGAGAATGGCCGGAATTTTACCGCTTTGACTGCTACAGGAATCGGAGCGGGTGAGGGTGGATAATGGGAGGGCACGTTGAGCTTAGGTGGGATTTTACGGTTTCGGGATGAGCGAGGCTGTAAAATTCCACCCAATATACTTTACTAATGATTGATTCAATAACTCATGATAAAGTGAATTCTAAAATTCTCATTCTTCCTTTGAATCTCGTCATGGTCACATACCTCCTTGTAATTACTTCAGTCAGGTCAGTGAGATTGGCCTATTGGAGTATGAACTGTCTGATTAAGGAGCCTATGATGGGCCAACCAGGGACTCTTTGCCTTGAATTTAACCACGAGTGTCAGTTCCTCTGACAACCCCGGAAATAGACTGGTAACTACTAGCACTCTGTGTACTGCTGTTAGAGATTGTGAATAAAGGGATTTTGGTGAAGGGACTTCTGCCTCCCCAGACATATTACACTTCCTCTGTAATCTCCTGCTGCCCTATGATCCTGTGGGACCCATACATTCCCAATTTCAATTGTCACCATTGATGAGTATTCAAGTTGCCAAGACCCTAAGCTCCAGATTTCCCTCCTTAAACATTTCAACCTCCTTAAAACTTTCTTATCTGACTAAACTTTCTATTGTCTGTCCTAATAGCTCAGCCTGGTGTTAAATCTCATTTGCTTATGTTAGTGTGAAGGGCCATGGGATATTTTAATATATTAAATGCACAATATAAATGCAAGTTGTTGTTGCCACTGTCATTGTCATGAAAGCCAGTTTCCTGCACTTATACTCTTACTTTAATTGTTCATTTAACAGCAATTAAACTTTATGATCTTGATGGGAGACAACTTTGCCTGAGTACAACATGGTGTAAAATCCAGTCCTTAAAAAACAGCATGTTTCTCGATAGCGGCCATTAAACAACGCACATCAAAAGTGTCATAATTTATTACAGATACAGAGCATCCTTAACGCAAAGAAGAGGCTGGTGTTGATGTGGAACCTGAAATACTCTCGCAATTTTACTAACCTCTAATTAACCTGAGCCACAATTACAAGCAGTTACAATTACCCTGATTTCACATTGAGTACTTTAGGAGCAATGGCCTTAAACGGCCAGAATTAGCAGCTAAACTGAACTAGACCTTAAGTATAAATAATGGCTCAGAATCCACTAGAGAGTGTGTGTGTGTGTGTGTGTACGTACGTATGTACGTGTTTACTCCATCCTAGATCTAACAAAGCCAATGCTCAGAGTGCAAAGACCCCACCTTGGGCTTGATCCACTGCTTGATCTTAGCCAAAAAGCTCAGATCATGCAGCAGATTTCTTCCTGGAAGGGCATTGACAAACAAACACCAGGCCATGACAATCAACAAATAACATTCTATCATTAAGATTGATAGGGCCTCCACAGCCCTGAATCCTAATGGGACGTCATCCACTTTGGGGCCCAAGCACACTGCGCCCACCCCCACCTTGAGAGCACATGCTGAATGACAGCATCAGTTATTCAATTTTTATTCACTCATCAAAAATGCAATCAACCAAATCTGGATTTTCAGTTAGCCATTTGCAATAAGAGGCCAATGAAGTGGATAACATTGGTTTAGCATTAGAGCAGTTGGTGGTGGCCATCTTCCATCTTGTAAGACGATAGCTTGCGCCTTGGTAGTTAACGGAACTATTCTGTCCGAGGTGCAAGCTTAGGCAAGAATTGTGGAGACGTTGGGTTACCCAAATGTCAGGGTCCCTCCTTCCACTGGCCCAGTTGAGTTCAAAGGAATGAAATTCATTACGGTAGCTTGGTTGCAGGAGTTGCTGGATAGAGGGTGCTGCAGAGGGAGGAAGAGGTGTTATTTTGTCCGGGCAGCTGAAGTTCCTTGTGATCAGTATTAAGGGCAGGAGTCAGCAGTAGACATTAGTTGAGGAGACTATGAGGGAAGCAACATGCTCCAGGTTGCCTGCTGGAATTTGTGGGTATTATTTAATGTTAAGAGGCTTTTTTGATCATGTGATTTCTATTTTGCTGGTTTTCTCACCTGAGAAGATAAATTTGAAGCAGAAATTGATGCCAGGATCATAAACTTGCACTTCAAACAGCTGCTTGGATCTTGGTCATTGTAGTCTAAATTCTATTTCAATGTCATCGTAGAACAGTACATCTTGGTTGCAAAAATCTCTTATCTGTAACCCCTGCATAGCACAGTTTCTTGCAAAAGAGGAAACAACTGGAAGATGCTGATAGTGGCTGCCAACAAATTTTTGTTGAATTTGTATATCTGATTAAACCACCATCCACCAGCACAACACCTACTCTCCCTCCAATTATTGATTTTTTTTCCAAATGTAATAATGCAAAGTCATTTTGAAGGCTTTTCTCTAGCTTATCTAACACATTGATTAATCCTTTGGAGTCCGGTATCAAAATACCAACACAGAATGACAACAAAAGTGAAAACAGAATTTTTTTGTGAAAAAACATCATGAAATCAATTAGATAATTTGTACAGCATCTTGATTTGCTGTGAACCCCTAATGTATCATCGCCATGCCAACCAACATATAAAAATAGATATTAGCTCAAATGTTTATTAGGTACTTAAATTTGTAATTGAAAATTGGACAACTTCTAGCCTACCGAGAGCAGTTTATGAATTTCTTCAGCACCAAACAAAACATTTGTATAGAATGCTTACCTCCTATGTTTAGGAGAACAAAGCGACTAGGTCATGTACTACAAGGATCAGAGATATTAGGTAATATATCAAAGTAACTGCTAATTAATGTTGACCCTGGTTACGTGTTTAATGTTAGGAATAGTATCATTTTCCCGCACAAGTTGAGACCTTTTGGCTCATCGAGGATGAAATTCAATTTTAGGAAGGACAATCTTGAATCAACTGCCTGTCACACACATCTCCCACTTTTAATTTCCATTGGTGACAATCGAAAGTGGAATCTGATGGTTGCATAAGGGGCGGCCTACATGCTACTGCACTCTTGTTAATGTCAAATCTCAGCCATATTGTTTTTGTGCCGGCTCTTTGCCAAAGGATCCAAATTCCTCTCGACAGCATTTAGAAATTATAAAAATAGGTTCAGTGAGTGGTCCAAAGTGAGACATGTGCACCAGATAAATCGCAGGCCCAATACTGATCATTTCTGAGATAGCTAACCTCACCTTTGACAGCAGAGACACCTCTACAGTTTGCTCCAATGATGGGAGATGAGGGAAGGGAAAAAACAGCTGGGCATTCTGGTGCTAATTGCAATTTAGTCATCCTTGTTGGAGGTCTGTGTGTATGGGGGGTCAGAATATAGGATCAGGCTGATTGGCCCCTTGGGTTAATTAATCTGTCAATACTCATTGTTTGAGCTGATGTGTGAAGAATGGCCAATTAGCAAAGTAAAATAGAGCAGCGTGCAACCACAGACCTGTGTCAGGCTTCGGAAGTGGTAAAGGGGATCTGTGTAGGCAGAGTGGAAGGAGCTTGGATGTTGAGGAAAGGTAAGTAAAGGAGAACATGTTAAAAATATTTGCCCATATCTGCCAATGTCAAGAGTAGCAAAATCTGGATTCAGGTGCGTATTATGTGTCAGGATCCTGCAAAAGTCTTGCCACACACATATGTGCTGTGACCAGGAGGGTTAAATTTCCAGTGGGCGAATTTTCACTGCCCAAGACTCAGCAAACATCTCCAACACTGAGCTTAGGGTCTGGGATTTGGGGTAGACATGCTGGATTTTTCTGATTATTTATGCTGGAAACGTTACACAGTTTAATCTCTGGTGTAACCCAAGGATTAGCCAGTGTAACTGAGCTGAACATCACAACAGGTCAGATAAGTATTTAATAATTTAATCATTTGTAGTCTCAGAGGTAATTTCTGTGGTTTATAATTTTTAGAGGTTATATTCAGTAGAAACGAGGAGCAGGAAAGAAAGGCCCAAGAGAATTGGATATAATCTGAAACAAGACATCTTTCAAAAGTTTAATTTAAAGAGGTAAGCCAAGACAGGAGAGCTCCAAGCCATGGTCTGCTTTTCGTGCTCTGTGTGGGAGGCCAGGAATGTTTCCAGTGCCCGGAGCCAGCATATGTGCTGGAAGTATCTTCAGCTGAAGCTCCTGGAAACCCACGTTTCAGAGCTGGAATGGTGGCTGGGGACACTGTGGAGCATCCGCGAGGTGGAGAGTATCATGGATAGCACATATAGAGAGATGGTCACACCACAGACTCAGACTCCACAGGCAGGAAGGGAATGGGTAACTACCAGGCAAAGCAAGAGAGCTAGGCAAGTAGTGTAGGAATCTCCTGTGGTTATTCCCCTGCAAACAGACATACCATTTTGGATACTGTTGAGGAGGATGGCCTTTCAGTGGACAATAACAACAGCCAAATCAGTTGCGCCACAGTTGGTTCTGCTGCAGAGGGGAGAAGAAAAATATGTGGGAATGCAATAGGTAGAGGGGATTCAATTGTAAGGGTAATAGATAGGCTTTTCTGTGGCCACAAATTAGACTCCAGAATGATATGTTGCCTCGCTGGTGTTAGGGTCAAGGATGTCTCTGAGCCGCTGCATGACATTCTAAAGGGGGAGGGTGAACAGCCAGTGATCGTAATACACTTTGGTACAAACGACATAGGTTAAAAAAAGGGATGAGGTCCTAAAAGCAGAATATAGGGAGCTAAGAAGCAAGCTGAAAAGTAGAACCTCAAAGGTAGTGATCTCAGGTAGTGTCACATGCTGGTCAGAGTAGAAACAGCAGGATACATGGGATGAATAGGCTGAAAAGGTGGTGTGAGGGGTAGGGTCTCAGATTCCTAGGGCATTGGGACCAGTTATGGGGGACGTGGGACCTGTACAAACTGAACAATTACACCTGGGCAGGACATTCCTGATGTCCTTAGGGGGGATACTTGCAAGAGTAATTGGAGAAGGTGTAAACTAATGTGACTGGGGGGTGGGAATTTCAAAGCAGGGGAATTAAGAACAAGAGAAAAAGATAATAAGGAGAATAATGAAAGTGATAGGCAGAGAAATCAAGAGCCAGAGTCAGATAAGGACCAAGTAAAAAATAGTAGGGAAAGGAAATGAAATGTTAAAAGTGCGCACCTTAAGGTTTTGTACCAATGCTTGGAGCATTCAAAGCAAAATGGATGAATTAGTTGCACAGATAGATGTAAAGGTGTATGATACAGTTGGCATTATAGAGACATGTCTCCATGGTGAGCAAAGATGGGAATTAAACATTGAGGGCTATTCAGTGTTTAGGAAGGAGAAACGGAAAAGAAAAGGTGGTGGTTGATTGAAGATGATATTGATAGAATATTGAGGAAAGATATTAGCATAGATGATGTGAAACCTGTATAGGTTGAGTTAAGAAACAACAAAGGGCAAAAAACAATGGTGAGGGTGGTATACAGACCACCAAATTGGAGTGATAATGTTGGGAAAAGCATGAGACAGGAAATCAGAGATGCATGTGTTAGAGAAACATTGTGAATATGGACGACTTTAATCTGCACATAAATTAGGAGAATAAAATTAGTCACTGTACAATAAAAGAGGAATTTCTGGAGTGCATATGGGATAGTTTCCTTAAGCAATACATTGAGGAACCAACAAGGGAGCAGGCCATCTTGGACTGGGTATTTTGCAATGAGAAAGGATTCATTGGCAATCTATTTGTGAGAGGACCCTTGGGGACAAGTGAACATAATATGGTAGAATTTTCTGTCAAGATGGATAATGATGTCATTGATTCTGAGACTGTGATCCTGAATCTCAATAAAGGCAATTATGGTGGTATGAGGCATGAATTGGTATGATCGACTGGGAAATACTACTGGAAAGAAAGACAGTGGACAGGCAATAGCCGGCATTTAAAGAACTTTAAATTTAAATAGGTGAACTCCGGAAGTTGCTTATTTCTGTTTGGCACAAAAGTGGTAAGGGAATTGTGGCCAAATAATGGCTTACAAGGGAAATTAGAGATAGTATCAGATTCAAGGAAGAAACATACAAATTAGCAAGAAAAAGCAATAGGCCTGAGGATTGAGAGCAGTTTAAAATTCAGCAAAGGAGGACCAAGGGATTGATTAAGAAGGGAATAAGAGTAAGAAAGTAAGCTAGCAGCGAACATAAAAACTGACTGTAAAGTTTCTTTAGATATGTGAAAAGAAGAAGATTTACAAAAATGAATGTAGGTCCCTTAGTCAGAAACGGGAAAATTCATAATGAGGAGAAAAGAACTGGCTGAGGAATTAAGTTTGTACTCTCCTCCAGTTTTCACAAAGGAAGACATGAATAATGTATTGGAAGTGCTGAGAGAAATATGTTTTAATGGGGAGTTGAAGGAAATCAGCATTGATAGAGCAATGGTTTTGGAGAAATTCATGGGACTGAAGGTGGCTAAATCTCCAGGTCCTGATAATCTTCATCCCAGGGTACATAAGGAAGTGGCCCTGGAAACAGTAGATCCGTTGGTGGTTATTTTCCAAAATTCCAAAAGTCCTCTTGGACTCTGGAATAGTTCTTACAGATTGGAGGGTAGCTAATGTAAGCCCACTATTTAAAAAGGGAGGCAGAGATAAAACACGGAACTATAGACCTTAGTGAGCCTCATGTTGGTTGGTACTGGGGAAGTTGCTAGAGTCTATCATCAAGAATTTCATAACTCAGCATTTGTAAGGCAGTGGTATAATCAGGCAATTTCAGTATAGATTTACAAAAGGGAAATCATGCTTGACAAATCTATTGGAATTTTTTGATGATGTAACTAGTAGAGTTGACCGAGGAGAACCAGTGGATGTGATTTATTTAAACTGCCAGAGGGCTTTTGACAGAGTCTCATATAACAGATTACTATGTGAAATTAAAGCAAATGGGATTACAGATAATATCTTGAGATGGATAGAAAGCTGGTTAGCAAAGAAAAGCAAAGAGTTGGCATAAATGGGTCTTTTTCTGATTGGCAGTCAGTGATTAGTGGGTTCTGCAGGGATCTGTGCTAGGACGCCAACTTTTCATGTTATACGTTATTGATTTGAAAGAGGGAACTGAATGTGTCTTCTCCAAATTTGCAGATGATGCAAAATTGGCTGGGGGAGGGCGGGGGTGCTGAGCTGTAAGGAGGATGCAGAGATGCTTCAGCGTGATTTGGACAGGCTGTGTGTGTGGGCATGTGCATGATAGATGCACTAGAATGTGGATAAATGTGAGGTTATCCACCTTGGCAGCAATAATAGGAAGGCAGATTATTACTTGAATGGGTGTAAATTGAGAGGGGTGGATACTCAACGAGAAGTCCTCGTGCATCAGTCACTGAAAGTATGTATGCAGGCACAGCAGGCAGTAAAGAAGGTAAATAGTATGTTGGCCTTCATAGCAAGAGAATTTGAGTAGAGGGATAGAAATGTTTTGCTGCAATTGTTTAGAGTGTTGGTGAGGCCGTACCACAAGTTTTGTGTGCAGTTTTGGTGTCCTTATTTGTGAAAGGGTGTTCTTGCTATAGAGGGAGTACCAGGTTTACCGGGCTGATTCCTGGGATGGCCGGTCTGTCATATAAGGAGACATTAAGTTTGTTAGGGTTGTTTTCATTGGAGTTTAGAAGAGTGAGAGAATCTCTTGGAAACTCATAAAATTCTAACAGGGTTAGACAAGGTAGATTCAGAAAGAATGTTCTCAATGGCGGGGGAATCCAGGCCTAGGGGTCATAGTTTGAGAATAAGGGGTAAACCTTTTAGAACGGATGTGAGGAAAAATTTGTTCACCCAGAGGTGAATATGTGGAATTCGTTACCACAGAATGTAATTGAGGCCAAAACATTGTCTTATTTCAGAAAGAAATTAGATATAGCTCTTGGGGCGAAAGGAATCAAAGAATATGGGGGGAAGAGGGGATCAGGCTACTGAATTTGATGATCAGCCATGATCAAAATGGATAGCGGAGAAAGCTCTAAGGGCCAAATGGCCTACTCCTGCTTTTAGTTTCTATGTTAACCAACCCCTCCAATCACTACACCCTCATGACCTGTCTCCCTTTCCCACCAACCCCTCCCCCCACCCAAGCTGACTACCCTCTCCAAATCTAAGCCACCTGCCCCCTCCAAACCTGAGCCGACTGCTCCTGATTTGACTACTGCTTCCCTGACCCGTCTATCTCACGCCCTCGCCCACCCACTCACTCACTCACCCATTTGCTCACTAACCCATTCCCTCATTGGCAGACTTGAAACCTTTAAAAAAAAGAATATGATAGAAACTGTCGTAAGAAGAGGGCATGTTCTCAATTTGTTTGTGTTCTTCTACCCTCACCAGTCTTGCCCTAGAGTGGATGCACCGGCCCACCAACGCTGCAAACTGGGACTGAAGGTCCAGGCTGAAAACACATAATATAGTTATGTTGCAGAAAACCTCGCGACCAGTAGCAATGTGCCCATCATTGCCACTGACCAGAAGATCTGGGCTAATATGGTTTTAGGTGTCGCCAAATCTGAGTCACTGCCTCCATCTGGTGGCCATTACAACAATGTAGTTTCATTCTCTTGAATTGAGAGTATAACTGTGATGAATAGTTCTGATTGAAACAATACAACAGTGATATAAATTGATAAGGAGATGGTAGTTCTGGAAACTAACAATTGGAACTGCAATATATATAACATTTTTAAATGATCTCATTCTGCCAATCATCTAAAGACGACAGGAAAATATTGCCAAAGTACATGCCATGCAGCTTAAAAAGGAAGCAAGTCTAACATTTTACTTTATATTACTACTATATTTTGTAAAGAAAAGTAACAAGCCTATTTAATTTTTCTTCAATGATAATTTCTCAATTATTAGGAGGGACTCAAGCTCACATCTCTCCTACACTGCTCTATAATCACCAATACTGATGCATTCCCATTAAAATCTGAAGTGACTCTGTGGCACAGCACTGCTGCCTCACAGCGCCAGAGACCCGGGTTCACTTCCTGACGTGGGTCACTGTCTATGTAGAGATTGCATATTCTCCCTGTGTCTATGTGGGTTTCCTCTGGATACTCTGGTTTCCTCACACTGTCCAAAAATGTGCAGGTTAGGTGAATTGGCCATGCTAAATTGCCTTGGTGTCAGGGAAATTGGGAGGGTAAATACATGGGGTTATGGGTCTAGGACCTGGGTGGAATTGTGGTTGGTGCAGACCCGATGGGCCGAATGGCCTCCTTCTGCACTGTGGGATTGTATGACTCCACTGTAAACAATGTTGGCCATTAATTCGAGCTAGTCTAAGAGCTGTTCTGGGACTGGCTGGTCCTTCTAGGTGAATGGTCATCTGCAGCCACCAGCACTTTTTCTCAGGGGCCCAAATCCAAACCAATCTGAAGCTGCATCCCACTGTTCACAATGGTGCACCTCTGGAAAGTTCCCCGTCAGTGAAACAAATGCAAGTATTCTTCATTTTACAGGAAGATGGTATCATACAATTGCAGAAGGCAACACAGAAATTACAGAGTGAGTTGGGGAGGGTGTTTCAGAAGCAGGAAATGACAGATGAATTTTAATGCTGACAAGCCTAAAATGCTGTGCATCAAAGTAGCTAACGATGAAAATGAAAGAGACCTTAGGGACTTAGTATACACCAGACATTCAACGTAACCATTCATTGCGGAGCAGCTTTCAACAATGCCAGTAGAATGTCAGTTTTACTACATAACAGAAATGGAACAAGACAGAGAAGATATAAAGTTGTTTAAAATGCTCTGGTCAGCCATGTCTTGCATAACCACAGTTCTCTTCAGCAAAAAAAAAGGCAATTCAGCTCTGGAATAATAACAGAAAATAGATGAGAGAGGTTCTCCTTGTTGGTGTCCCCAGGGCCCTGCCTTCCACTGGGTTTGTCATTCCAACCATCACCTTATCCCCACCCTTGGATGAGCTTCTGAACATTCCACCCCCCACTGATCAGCAAGCTGTCTTATCAGCACTTGCTTATCGATCACAGCTTATCCATTCTACTTAAATGCGGCCATATCACCAAAATTGATCAAGCCTCTTATCAAAATCATCCGGTGGGCAGCCCACAATGTGCCTCAAAAGGAAAATGAACTCTATGATGTTTAGAGAAACAACAGGAAATGAATTTGACTGTTTCCTATATTCAGCATTTGTGCGTCATTCTGAATGGCTGCATTTCACCATGACCTGTGAATGATTGAGCTTAAAAACAATACCAAGAACTGCAATTGCACAGTATCAAATAAATTCATAGCACTCTGTGCAGAACACATCAATCTGTCCCATATATTTTCAGTTTCAATATTTTTATATCCTTTCCCACAGCAGTAACATAAAATGAATGAATACATGTGAAAACAGAAATCAGCATTGCTGAATCTACCACCATGATATCCTGGGTGTTACAACTGACGAGAAACTGAATTTAGACTAGACAGATAAATATTGTGGCTACGAGCACAAATCTGAGGCTGAGAATTCAACAGAGAGTAATTTATCTCCTGACTGCTCTGAACCTGTCCACAATCTACAAGGCCCAAATCTAGAATGTGATGGAAAATTCTCCAACCTGTAAGGGTGCAGCTCCAATCATGTTCAAGGAACTCTATTTCATCTACGACAGAGTAGCCAGCTTGCTTGACAGCCCATCCACCAGCCATTTACTCCCTCCATCACTCCCTCCAGCTGCAGTAATGTGTACCGTTTACAAGATGCACTGCAGCAAATCACCAAGTGTCCTTCAGCAACACCTTCCAAACCACCAAATTCAACCACCTAGAAGGGCAAGGTAGAAGGTGCAGAGGAATATCATCACGCACAAGTTTCCCTCCAAGCCATACACCACCCTGACTTCAAATTATATCGCTGTTCGTTCACTGTCACTGGGTCAAAAACCTAGAACTTCCTTCCTAACACCACTGTGTACTTACCCATGGCTGCATAAGTGCAAGAAGGTGGTTCAACCCCACCTTTTGAGGGGCAATTAAAGATAGATGACAAATGCAAGACTTAACAGTAAGACTGACATCCCATGAACAAATAAAATAACACAGATCCCAATTTACAAACCGATTGTGCACTACAGCTTCAGTAAATATTTTCTTTCATTTCCCACACCAGTATAAAAACAAGGAATATTAATTTAATTCCAAATAAATTATTTATATAATAACCCTTCATTTGTGTGTTGCAGGGACAATCGATTAAAAATATACTAAATCACAATTAGGCTGCAACAATGCCAGTTTTAATGACACAAAGTTGAAGTGCTGCAATCAGACAGATAAACATTGCACAGTTTCCTACTGTTAACATTGCACAACTCAGTCATTGCCTAACATGTTGAAAGTTAAAGAATGTCAATCATTTTGTATTACCCAACTGAAGCAAAAGGAAATCAAGTTGAAACTCTTCTTAAAAATGCTTATATTTTATGGTGTTGCACATGCATACGTCTTGCAAAAGTGTTACACATGATTCCAGGAAAAACACAGTCACAAGGCCACTGAGAAAAATCTTGGACATCAATGCTTCACCTATTTTCTGGCGCCTTATTCCTCCTCTCCACTTTAACCCTTGCCATCAATCAGCCATGATTGTTATGAAAGGGAAGATGATCTCCTTTCAGAGAAGTAACACTTAATCACTCAAAGAGAAGTACCTCCCTTTCATAATCCATTAAAGAGTATGTGAGAAATAGTATGATTAGACTACAGCAATTTTTAGTGGTTAAGTCAATATAACTAGCTGAGACTCTCTTTAAAAATAAACAGGTACCACTTTATTCTTCCAACTAAAAGTGAACAGGTTAACCAAACCATTAACAAACCGAATAGAACACTATCCTAATTGAATGCTGTTTAGATAATTACAATTCCCACTTACTAACAAAAAGAAAATAGAACTTTTAGTCACACTCAAAATTCAGTCAGGTTTGTTGACTTCTGGAATCTTCATTCCTCTTTGCTGATTTTTCCTGAGTTCCGTTGGTCTTTTCTTCTGAGATGAAATGAGGCTTTCTGTTAAGACATAAATGTGGTTGTTACACTCACCTAGCATTGTCTGTCTATGTCTCTCTCTAGCTGAGGGCTGTGGCAGTTTCTGGCAGAGGCAATGGCTGTCTTTCTAACTGTTTGGAATTGGGAGCTGTAGGCTTTATACGCCCCAAAGACACACCAAAATTTGCACAATAGAATTGTTTGCAGGTTATCAAAACATAAAATTGAAATTTGATAGACTGCTGTGATTCAAATGCCTATTTTAAATTGATTGGTGAAAATTCAAAAACATGTTCTGATTCAAATTTCTAAAGCCTGTTACCAAAACAATTCTGTTGTTTTTGACTAATGCATTGTTTCAGGCTGTACTGGATTTTTGCACCTGCAGCTCTTTTGTACAGTAAAAAAAACCTTTTAAACAGACAATTTTACAACTCTTAGCATTTTTACAAGTATTTATAATTTTCACAAACACTAACTTCACAACGATATATTTATTCCCTTTTAAGATTCACCAACTAATTAACCAAACAATCACAAAAAAGTCCTAGCAAAATGATAATGCCCATTGTTGGCACCAGGTTACAAAACCATCCGATATATGCAGCGGGGATCATTAATATTTAGAGCAGCAATGAAATATAATGCAGTGTTAATTTATGTGTTAGTTTAGGTGATCCCACTGCGATTATTAAGCAAACCAGAATGAACAAATTTTACTTTAATAGTATCGTGCAATATTGTTAATTTGACAGCTCCTTCCCTCTACCCCAACCCCTCCCCACCACCCCAAATTTCATCCAATTCATTCTAAGTTTACGGGGATTTTGACTGACCATTTTTTCAAACAGGCACATCCTCAGTTACTGCTATTGCTTTGCACCTAAGGGCAGCTTCATGGTTTTCTAAAAATTGGAATCATGAAGCTGCCCAAACGTCAAAAGCAACTGCAACTATTAAAATTGATCTGACACTGACTGACCAGCCTAAAAAAAAATCAAAATTCTCAGCCTAACATTTGGGTTTTTTTTAAAAGCCGGTCTTTCAAGTCTGCAGCTCTGTCTGCTTGACATGGGTGATGAAAAACTGCTTAAAACACCAAGCCTGAGCCAGAGTCCAGGATCCCCAAATGCTGGGCCCAGGTATTTGTCACTTTCTGCACATCCCCTCCCCACAGGCCTTGCTCCTGGATATATTGGAAGTATACGTTTAAAGGACCAAGGTTTTTGGGCTAGGGCTTGGTAATGGGCCATGATAGGGCTTTTTAATTGCTTTCAGTTGCTCACCAATGTTAAGGTTATGTCTGTTGGGGAATTGAAAATTTTTCAAATTCTTTGCACTGTATCAAGTAGGGAAATAAATTATGCAATTAGGAAATAATTTGGAAATAACAAATTTCAGCTTGACTTGATGGTAACCCCCTTGTTTCTGAAGGTCCATGGCCTGAGCACCTGCAGCTAGGATAATAGTACAATACTCAAGATTCATTATATTGTTGGACATGCTCTCTTTCTGGTGAGACCTTAACCTGAGGCCCAGCTTTTAGTTTAAGTGTCTGTCAGTGCTGCGACAGCACTTTAATTTTGAAGAATAGGAAATCATTGAGATATAAAAATTCAAACAAAGGAATGTTTAAGCTTCTGCCTTGGGTTCTATTGACTCTGCATTTTCTGACTACTGCCTTTTCTTTTCAGCTTCACCCTACTCCTCAGCTGGACATTTCACTGCATGTCCATCTATAACTTCTGATACCAACAATATAGCGTCAACTAATCATTCATCTCACAACAGCTTGTGGGACTTGCATGTGTGAAAACTGGCAGCATTGCTGTTTGCCTACAAATTAACTCTTCAAAAATAATGAATGCTGCTTGTAAAGTGCTGTGGGCCACCCTGAAGAATTGAAATAGTGCTACACAAATGCAAGTTCTTTTCTTTCCTTATGATTTAAAAATAAAACGTGGCCTTGCCCATGAGTCAGTTGGCAGTTATCATTTCAAAGAAGCAAGTAGCAAGTCATAGCACTCTCTGTGACTCACAGTGCTAAATACAAGCTGGAGAAATGTGAAAAATTGAGCAGCGTTGAGAGTGCATGCATGAGGTGGAACAAGTAGTGATGGCATTGGGGTAATTGAAACTAACTGGCCAGAAAACCAGCTTGTGTCATTCCTCAGCTGCAGAGCCCAGGGATACACACCTTAGAGATATTTACCTATAAACTGGTGGTTATCTCAGCGTTGTCATTTATCACAGTATTTTTTGGCTCAACCAGCCTGAGTTGGTCTTTATCTATCTATCTATCTATCACACAAACAATGATCGTAATATATTCATTCTGCTACCCTCTATGCACACCCCTCCAACCCCCCCCCCCCATAAAATCCCCCATCCATTTATCCCCCTTTTGTTATCAGTTATAAACTGGAAAAGTTCACAGAGATGAGAAGCTTGCTTGACAAAAAATCCTCAAAAACTTTGAGCTTAAAATTTATGTTAAAAATAAAATCTAAGAACCATTTACTACTTGTGTTGGTTGCAGTACAACAAAGGTTCACTAAATTGGCCACTGGGTTGAGGGGGTGCGATATGATGAGAGGTTTAGTAACTTGGGTCAACATTCTCTGGAGTCTAGCAGAATGAAAGATGATCACATTGGAACGTATATGACGCTGAAGGGGCTTTATAGGATGGACACTGAGAGATTATTACACTGGGCACAGTCTCAGAATGACGGAATGGTCATTTGGAGATGCACAGATGTGTGCAATGTGCATGCACATACACCAAAGATGTTTGGGAAGAGGCAAGAAAAGCTCTGAGTAGATTCCTTAGTTGTTGCCTAGGGAGATCCAGGACAAATGGTGCCTCGGGAAATCTACATAAGGACACTGAACACACGGCATATTCAGGGAAAATTCAGAACGTTTGATCACCCTGACGGCACTCAGACCAATGTATGCTCAACAGCAGGCGGCAACTATCAAACTAATTTTATTTACACCTCCCCAACACAGAGGACAACACAACAGAAAGCTCAGATCTTGCAATGTACTACAAGCTTCATGGCCAATGATGGCAGAAGAATTTTCACTGAAAAAAAAATTCGCTACATGTTTCAAATAAATGTTTGCCTTATTTTGCCCAACTTTTCACCGTATCCCAACACATGTGGCAGTAATAAATCAAATCAAATCAAGAGAGGAATTTTCCCAATTCGCCTGCCACAGGAATCATAGCACAGGGGGGTCCATGCAAGGATCCATTGACCTCAGGTGGGATTTTCTGGTTTTGGGGTGAGTATGGCTGGAAAACTCCGCCCCAGATGTTTTTTATTTATCAGCGTCGAAGCAGGCTTACATCAACACTGCAATGAAGTTGCTGTGAAAATGCCCTGTGTTGTTGATGACATGACATGCACAATCACTCTTGCAGTTGGTTAATTAGGTTGCCTTTTGGAGAAAACAAAGCAAATTGATCTGAAAACCAGTCTCTAATGCCCCAGCCCAGGGGAATAGGGTTTGATTTGATTCAGCTTTTTTGATGCTGGGGCCCAGAGAATAGGGTTTCTGATTCAGTTGGTTTGACTCTGGGGCCCAGGGGAATAGAGTTTGATTTGATAGGGTTGGTTGATGCTGGGGCCCCGGGATAGGGTTTCTGATCCAGTTGGTTTGATGGTGGGGCCCAGAGGAATACAATTTCTGATCCAGTTGGTTTGATGGTGGGGCCCAGAGGAATAGGGTTTCTGTTCCAGTTGGTTTGATTCTGTAGGGACCAGGGAATAGGGTTTGATTTGATCCAGTTAGTTTGATGCTGGGACCCAGGGCAATAGGGCTTGATTTGATCAGTTGGTTTGATGTTAGGCCCCGGGGAATAGGGTTTGATTTGATTCAGTTGGTTTGATGCTGGGACCCAGGGGAATAGGGCTTGATTTGATCAGTTGGTTTGATGTTAGGCCCCGGGGAATAGGGTTTGATTTGATTCAGTTGGTTTGATGCTATCGGGCCCAGGGGAATAGCGCTTGATTTGATCAGTTGGTTTGATGTTAGGCCCAGGGGAGTACGGTTTGATTCGATTCAGTTGGTTTCATAGAATCATAGAACCCTACAGTGAAGAAAGAGGCCCTTTCGGCCCATCGAGTCTGCACCGAACACAATCCCACCCAGGCCCTACCCCCATATCCCTACATATTATACCCACTAATCCCTCTAACCTACGCATTCCTGGACACTAAGGGGCAACTTCTTAGCATGGCCGATCAACCTAACCCACACATCTTTGGACTGATGCTGGGGACCAGGAGAATAGGGCTGATTTGATCCAGTTGGTTTGATTCTGGGACCCAGGAGAATGGGGTTTCTGATCCAGTTGGTTTGGTGCTATGGGACCCAGGGGAATAAATAGGGTTTGATTTGATCCAGTTGGTTCGATTCTGGGGGGGGGCAGGGGAGTAGGGTTTGATTTGATCCAGTTGGTTTGATCCTGGGGGTGGGTCCAGGGCCGCTGCCGAGGCTGCTCAGCACCTTCAGAGCTTGTTGCCTAGTGACGGGCTCGGTGCATCTCGGGAATCCAAGATGGCGACGCCTATGCACAGGCTGATCGCTCGCAGGCAAGCGTGAGTATCCCGCTCTGGGAAACGGGCCCGGCTCGTGCTGCCGCTGCACCCGGGAGGAGTACTTCACCCAGGCAGCAGCGGCTGTCGCGGGAGGATGAGAGGTGGATAGTGAGCGGGAAAGGGAGGTGGCGGCGGCTGCCGCCGCCGGGGAGTTGGTGGGGGAGAGGCAGGTTCCATCTTCAGCCCAGGGCCTCAGCGGTGCTCCACAAACACCAGATGTTTCCCATTTGAAATGGAGATTGACTCAGTTCCACAGGCAGCGAGCGAGGAAGGACACCCAAAACCTTCATTTCCACAAGGGCTGTTGTGATCGGCCAGGAAATTTGAGGGGAGAAATCGGTCGTCCCCAAGCGCTAAGGCACTTAGAAACTCGCTTAAATCTGAATCACCATCAGTGCGTCAGTAAACTGCATTTTGAGCCCCAGTAAGCGAGTTTCACTCCAAATGAACGTTGATCATTCTTCCCCCGCCCAGCCACCCACCCAGCCAGTTTCAGTTCGTGTGTAACATATTCTACATATCGAAATGATGTGGAGATGCTGGTATTGGACTGGGGTGGCCAGTAAGAAGTCTCACAACACCAGGTTAAAACCCAACAGGTTTACTAGGTAGCACGAGCTTTTGGAGTGCTGCCCCTTCATTAGGTGAGTCGCTCACCTGGCAGAGGCACCAGGTTAAAGTCCAACAGGTTTATTTGGCAGCACAAGCTTTCGGAGTGCTGCCCCTTCATCACGTGCGATGCACTGGGACCGTCACTAGGCAACAAACAAAGGTGCCGAGCAGGAGAGGAGTCTGAGGAAGAGTTGAATTAACTTTTGGGTCACTCACCTGACGAAGGAGCAGCACTCAGAAAGCTTGTGCTACCAAGTCAACCTGTTGGACTTTAACCTGTTGTGAGACTTCTTACTGTACATATTGAAAATCAGCCAAAACTCTGCACAAAACTTGCAGGCAGTCAAAGACAAACTGGGAGGAGGGCAATCACTGAAGTCTTATTCTACTCCACGTTTTATATTGTATTTCTCCCTCTCTTTAGCTCTGAAACAAATAGGACTGTTTTGATGAGTTTCATTTGAGGAGGGGGGGGTTACATTTTTCTTTATTGTTACAAGCCTTGTGTATAAGAAGGCACTTTTTAAAAATCTGTCTGGTCCCTCTGCTCAAATTCCCAATGCTAATCTGTGTAACAATGGTTAGTTATAGGAGCAACTAAATTAATTTGGTAATTGTTTATTGTTAAATTGTAAATGTTTTAGATTATTTGTAAAAATCACAACAGATGAGAATGATCAACTTAATTTCCATCCAGCTAGAAATACCTTATTTTGTTGCCATTGAATGTTTTGCTAACTGATTCCAGGATTTTGATTGCCTTCACAGTGGTATCTGGCTGATTATTCCATGTATGCATAGAGAGGTTAAAACCCATTGGCCCATCCAGTTCATGCTAGCATTTTCAGTGATAAAGAATTTCTCATTTGTGTTAAATGTATCTTCTAATTTGACTTGTGTTCTTTCGTAACTTATGATATTTTGATTTAACCTTTTCTAAACCCCCAACTGTCTTGTATTTCAAGACCATCTTTCAGGTACTCCCTGCAATATAAAATGCCTAATTTTCTTCCAGCCATTTGTCAACCATTCCATTCATTACTTTCACCTACTGTGACACATGTATTTTAACAGGTACCTGTTGCTTTCTATCCTTCAGCCAACCTCATCAATTCTGAATACTTACCCTGGATGCCCACAGTTTTTCAGCTCAATTTTAATTATAGGAGGTGTAAATAGCTGTTTGGAAAGAGTTGCAGGAGAGATCAGCATATATCTGGGAAATTACAACTTTTGCAAATACTTGAGCAGAAAGGGAGGTTTGAGGTGAGGTTGCCATTTGCAAAAAAAAGATGAACGTGTGTGTCTGGAAAGGATTAAGAAAGCAGGAGAGGAGCCTGAGGAAGCACCGAATGAACTTTAGATGATGTTTGACTCATGGTGGATTTTACTAAAATGAAGTGGATAAGCTCAGTGAGCCTTGGAGTTGTATCAAAGGATGTTATTATGAATAAACTGCTTTTGCTGTCTACTACAGAAATCATGCTGTGGCATAAAGTCAGCACTTAAACAAGGTGTGCTCTTTTATTTCCAGCTCCACAAGCCAGTCAAAAAATGGTAGATTATTAATCTCTGTGAAAGAAATAGTTATGGACGACTGCAATGAAATGTTTTACTTCTCTGATCGTCACATCATATACTTCAACAAATTAATTGTAGGCTGTGAATTATATAGACCAGTTTCACTTGGAGAAGTGTAGGATGAGCTCAGCAGTAATAAGGAAATAGAGATCTGTTTTGTAGGTATCTTTAAAAGTGATCATTGCAATATGAGAGGACATGGGAAATGTTTCATATTATGCTGTCTTTCACCTTCTGCTACTTCAATATAACATTTTTAGCTCTGCTTTTATGGAATGGGTGCAAAATATTCTTCTTAAAGTGAACTTTAATTCTAAGAAATGTTATTTCTAATTTTGCAATTTTTTTTAATGGCAAGCTTACTCAGATGAATCACATGGATTAATTTCAATGAAGCAAATGCGTGAGAAAGATGTGTTACAACATTGAGTTGTCTTATCTTTGCAATTGTGAATAGATTGTTGGTATTAAGTATGTTTTCATTGTTTTTGCTAACTACCTGCATGCAAGCAAATATAATCACAAGCTAAACACTTAAAACTGTTTCAGAATTAGTTTTGTTAGTTTAGCTGTAATTGATGATTATTATCTGTCTCTAAAAAGAGAGAGGATTATATTTGACTGTCACTTTGAACCTTGGAAAGTAAAAATATTTCAGTGTTAACTAAGTATAAGCTGTTTGGTTGCAGCAAAATGTACAAAATTTTTTATTGATTAAAATTGGTTAAATTAATCAGTCGAACATTGTGTTTGCTGTGCCATCATTGTAATGACTATAACTGTGATAGTTAATACATTCTGGTTCTGGTATTTTAGGGAAGCTAATAAACAGCATGTTCGATGTCAGAAATGTTTAGAATATGGCCACTGGACCTACGAGTGCACTGGAAAACGCAAGTATCTACATAGACCCTCAAGGACAGTGCAATTAAAGAAGACTTTGAAAGAAAAACAGAACAAACTAGCTTTGCCACCAAGGTACGTTGGGTTTCATATTAAAACCTGCTTTAATGGCTCAGCGGATGAATGTGGGAAAATGAGGCATCTCAATGAGAAAGGTCCTAGTTTGGTCCCCTGTTAGTTTTATTAGAAATAGGAGCAGGAGAAGACCTTATAGCCCATCTGATCTGCTCTGCCATTCACTATGATCATGACTGGATTTGGGCTTCAACTACACTTTCCCACCTTGTATCCTTTGATTCTTTGAGAAACCTGAAATCATAGAATCCTGACTTTCCAAAAGAGCATCCTACCCAGGCCCACCCACAGCACATTTACTGTGACAATTCCATCTAACCTACACACCTGTGGACTTTAATCCACCTAACTTGCATATCTTTGGACTGTGGGAGGAAGCTGGAACACAGGAGAGAACCCACACAGACATGGGGAGAACATACAAACTGCACACAGACAGTAACCTAGGCAGGTTAAGTGAGTGGGCAACAAGATGGCAGATGGTGTGCAATGTGTGGAAGTGTGAAGTTACTCACTAGTCTTTTTTACCTCTGCTCTCTGCCTGTAAACCAATCTTCTATCCATTCTAATTATCCCATCTTCATGAGCCTTAATCTTGTGTGTTAATCTTTTGTGTGGCACCTTATTGAATGCCTTTAGGAAATCCTAGCATACTACAATTTAACTACTGTGCTAATTACACCTTAAATAAATATGCTTAATTGGAATTCCCTTTCCTAAAACTGTTTTGTTCCGATCAAACTATGTTTTTTCAAGTTAATTATTCAGAATTCCTTCATAGATTCCAGTACTTGCTATTAAGAATTCCCAACATTCACTACTCCCCTAGAAAGGAGATTCCTACTCATCTGGCTCTTAAGTGGACAACTCTTAATCTGAGATTATTCCCTCTGGTCCCAGACTCTCCCACAAGGAGATACAACCTCCTCTCAACATCTATCAAGCCCCCTGAAAATCCTCAATGAGGTTGCTTCTCATTCTTCCTAACTCCGGTCAGTACAGTCCCAGCTTACTCAACCTCTCGTCGCAAGAAAATCCTCTCTTACCCACGATTAACCTCGTGAATCATCTCTGGACTGTCTCCAATGCTAGTATATCTTTCCAGACTACCTTTGCCAATTTGATGAATTGAGTCAGTATGAAGAATAAAGTCCCCCCAGAGCTTTGGCATTGTCTTTGTTACAAGTTCCAATAATTTCTTGTTTAATGTTCAATTCAAAATTATGACCACAGTTAGTTGGCATATAAACTATTCCCACCAATGTTTTTTGGCCTTTATTGTCTGAATCTTTACCATTACTAATCCTGCTTTCTGATTTTCTGAACCAAGATTGTTTCTTTCTGATTACCTTGTATCCTTTTTTATCAGGGACATCATTCCTCCTTTCCCATTCCAGCTGCCTTTTCAAAATGTTCTGTAACCTAGATTATTTATTTCCCAACCTTGGTCATTATGTATCTATATCTCTACAGTGGCAGTTAGATCTAAATCATTTGTCTCTACATGTGTTGAGTAAGTTGATCACCAAGATAATTTTAGGGAGGCTATAGGAAGAGAGGGGGAAAAGTCAACTGAGATTAGCAATTCTGATCTTTATTCAGTTAGCTTTGCTGTAAACTGTGAATGTGCAGATGTGGGCTTGGCAGTGAAGTTTGTTGCAGTGTCACATACAGCATGCTTTCAAAAGATATAGCTTGACAGAGAGCCATGCTGCAATAAAACTGGTCATCATTTCCAGAGTGGGTGAGAGAAAAGTTATTGAGTTTACGTGAAGTGCAGAAGGGCCCCAAATATTCTTGGTGCCCAAAGCCCAAGAATTCTTAATGCAGCTCCACTTTAAACATTGTGGTCTCTCTCAATAAAAGGTTTGTCCATCTTTGCTACTGCTCAGATAGACTATCTTAAATCTCCTTATTATAAATGGACTGTATAGATGTGACTTTTCTAAAATAAATTGGCAGGAGGGAGGATAAATTCCAAAAATACACATTTGTGTAGTCACCACATGTTATCTCAACTTTGCCTCAGTTTACAGCATATAAAATGTCATGGTTGTGTCCATTATTAGATAACATATATAATGTTTAATATTACAATCTGCAAGTAAAACAGTTACTTATTTTAACTTTCAACAGTGGACAAGGAATTACAGAAAACAAGATGAAGAAGAAAAGGTAATCATTGGAGAACTGCAAGCTTATCTCAATTCTTCCAATAACCCACTCTACCCATTAGATCCTCGGATTCATTTTCTAACTATGTTCACTTTGACATTTGATATTTTAAGAAGCTCTTATTATCAGTTTTATATTCTTCACTAGTTTGCCTTTGTGGTTTTTTTCTCTTTATTTTTAGTCCTCCTTTGCTGGATTCTGAATTTTTTTCCAGTCTCTGGAGCTGTCACTGACTTTTGCCTCCTCATATGCTTTTTCTTTTAACTTAATACTGTCCTTAATTTGATTAGCCATGATTAGTTTATCCCTCTCTTTGAATTTTCC
Organism: Carcharhinus amblyrhynchos; assembly: GCF_965287045.1. Lineage (NCBI taxonomy): Eukaryota > Metazoa > Chordata > Chondrichthyes > Carcharhiniformes > Carcharhinidae > Carcharhinus > Carcharhinus amblyrhynchos. The sequence goes on from NC_137336.1 coordinate 21,693,887, forward strand.
TCCTTACTGGAATATATTTTTGCTATGAGTCATGAATTACCTCCTTAATTGTCTGTTATTTGTTGAAGTGATTGAATTATCCTATATCTAACAACGTGAAGCTTTGATTTTCCTATTCAGAAATCAAGAATTGAGATAGTTGTAATATTTAGGACTTGATTTTCTTTTGCAAATTATGCTTCTCAATTTTCCACCTTGTTAGGGTGGGAATATTGAGATATTCTGTTCGCTCATGCAATAATGGAAGGATTTTTAATCACAGTCTTAACAGATTTTGTTTCTGAAATTAAAATTGCTCTGCAAATGAGTGGCTAAGAAAATCCTTAACAAATACATAGGCATACATAAAAAGTATACTGTCTTGAACACACATACTATCATATTTTCAATTAGGGAATTTTTCATTATATGCGATGTCTACATTGGTTATATAATAAGCATAGGAGTTAACTGCCATGAACTTTTAACTTTTCATTTCAAGGCCTCAAAGTGTTAGTAGCAGCAGTAGCGGCACTTCTTCCACTGATTCATCTTCAGACAGCGAAACATCATCCAATTCCTCCACATCAGAAAGCAGCAGCAGTGATGATGAGAGTTCAACAACTGACAGCTCCTCATCTTCCTCAACAACATCATCCAGTGAAACATCGTCTTCTGATTCAGATTCTGACTCTAGTTCCAGTAGTAGCATTAGTAGTTCTGATGAAGAGCCACCCAAAAAAAGGAGGAAATCATGACAATACTCCCTTTTGAGTTGTGGCAATTTCATGCCGATGTTTATTTTCCATTAGAAACAGTAGATGTATTCCTTTTATGGTAATTAAAGCAAGACACTAACTTCTCATGCTCTGAATCTGTAGACGAACTATGGATCAAATGTGCAGTATGGGTTAATGTTCTGCAAATTTGATCAGTTGTCCTTTTCCTTTTAAGTGTATATTTCCCTCTACAGTGCACACTGCGTTCCTGTTCTCTGAATTCTAGTAAATGAGTAGGAGAACATGCAGACACCAAAGTAGTCAAGGTACCCGGACTATAAGAAATAAACCTCTGGGCTGTAGAATAGAAATTATGCCATTTGGGCTACAATATATTGTAACAGCTCTGGGAAAGTTGTCCACAGTCCTTTTATTCCTGTCCTTTCTAATTGCTCTTTTTATCTTTTAAATGTAGTTAATGGTTTTACTTCCACTTTTTGTTTATTTTCCATATCTTATTAAACATGTGGATATATTTTTTAAAATTACTTAACCTCCTTTTGTTCTTTTATTGGTGAGCTTAAAACTATGCTGATTCATTGGCCAGAGGATTTTTTATTACATTGTCAAAATTTCTCAAATGTTAAATGTTGTTTTTCCTCTTAACCTGGCCATTGAAATTCTTCCTGACGTAGGATAAACTGTTCACAGGAAGATAAGGCAACAGCAGTGTTTAAACTTTACACTACCATTTCTTGTTAAGTGCATTCTCTGTGCTATTTCTCTCCAAATTTGTCATAAACTTATATGTGACTCTTGCCTCCTTTTCTTGTTTGTTTTGGTTTAAGTAGTAAGTTCATCAAACTAAATAGAGATGAGGTTGATTTGTTAAGAAATTGCTGTGATTGTTGAACCGGAATCAGCACACCTTTGATTTTAATTAGCCAGAAAGACAAAAAAAACTTTGGAAATATTTTCAGTTGGCCTGAGCGAATCAAGCACTTATGGTCAAGTAGGGATACAAAGAGAAAAATTTGAAGATAGTCTACATTCAAAGAGAAATCAATGACGACATAGTGGTTAGCACTGCTGTCTCAGAGCCAGGGACCCAAGTTCAATTCCAGCCTTGGATGACTGTGTGGCATTTGTATGTTCTCCCTCAGTCTGTGTGGGTTTCCTCTAGGTGCTTGGGTTTCCTCACACGGTCCAAAGATGCGCAGATTAGGTTTATTTATTAGTGTCACAAGTAAGCTTACATTAACACTACAATGAAGTTACTGTGAAAATCCACTTATCGCCACACTCCAGCGCCTGTTTGGGTACACTGAGGGAGAATTCAGCATGGCCAGTGCACCTAACCAGCACATCTTTCGGATTGTGGGAGGAAACCAAAGCATGTTCTTAGCATTTCCAATTCTGTACAAAACTCTCTCTTACTCTAGCTCACTCTGCTTCAATCCAAATGGTTCCTGATGCACGAGAGTTCTTCCTTCTCTCCTGCTTATCGCTGCCTCTAAATTGCCAACTTGGGGCTTTTTATGTTGTGGGGAATTTCATTTGCCCTGGATCTGGTATCTATTCCCATAACTTGTTACACAATTGGCATTTAGTTTTTTTTATTCCAGAGGAAACACACGCAGACACGGGGAGAACAGTGACTCAAGCTGGGAATTAAACTTGGCTCCCTGGCACTGTGAAGCAGCAGTGCTAACCACTGTGCCAGGTGGATTAACCATGGTAAATGCTTGGGGTTACAGGATGGAGCTGTGGGGAGCACCCGGGTGGAATGCTCTTTTGGAGAGTTGCTGCAGACTTGATGGGCGAGGTGGGCCAGGTGGGCCTCTCTTCACTGTAGGGATTCTGTGAAATAGAACTTCATTTTCATTTACAAATAAATAATCAGTCAGCAACACGCATATGTATAATATATATAGGTCTGAATTTGATGCCCAGCCCCAGTGGATTGGTGGATTTTGAGGTGGAAGTGTGAAATTGAATGGAGGGGTTTCTCTGCAGAGCTACCCACCCTGATCTGAAAGTAATTTTACAATGGGGTGGCAGGACCTCAGGGTGGCTTGACAGAGGTTGAGAGAGAAGCCCTTGCTCTAATTAAGGCCCTTGACCACAAGAACCCCTTGAGGGTTTTTTTTCTCACTCAGCCTTAATTTTTAGACAACTGGATGGATAACATCGGGAGGGGGGTAGAAAAAATTAAAAATGAACATCTTGGCAGAAAAGGGAAGGGAACTTTTGATAGTGGGCACCCTTCCACGAAGGAGGAAACATCCAGACCTCACCCCTACCCCAGTTTCTTCCTCCCCTTGTGTCCTACCTCTGGCATTTCCACCCCCCCCCCCCACCACCTCCCTTCTCCAGGGTGCACCCTTCTGGGCCCCCACCCCTTTTCTGACCTTCCTGTCTCTATTAGTCTTCCTGTCTGCAATATCTCTTCTGCCCGCTGCGGTGCTGAGCCTGGAGTACTTGGCCGGCAACTCTCCAAGGCAGGACTTCCTCCTGGTGACAGCAAAGGCCCTACACATTTCAAATCAATGCTTGTTAGTGCATAAAATGGCAGCAGACCTGTTGGAGTCACTAGGGATGTTGTGGGTTCCTTCTATCTGAGTACTTAGCTATGATATTGAACTATTTCCCATAAATTGTTTGGTCCCTTTAAATAAAGAACAGCACTTTACAACAATTATAAACATGGTCATCGCTGAATTTCAATCCCTGTGTACATTTGTGCTCCTTTTCAACATATTCTACCAGCACCTTTATGCATTTCACTTTATTAATCATTCTTTATATACTGCCAACAAGCTATGCACTAAATGAAGCTGCAAGTCGAACAGAGTACAATAGTTCCTATGAAGATAATGCAAAAACATAATTATAGCTAAAAAGTACATTAAAGATTTGAATATCTGAGCATAGTGTTTTGTTAAATGTGCTATTATCTTTTGAAGTATGATGTTAGCTCAGCGGTTTATTTTAATTGTACATGATTGTGCTTTTGTTTTTCTTCCCCCACCAGACCAGATTAAACTCCAATAGGTTTATTTGGTAGCATAAGCTTTCAAAGTCTCACTGCTTCTTCAGATGAGCAAGACTTCAAAAGCTTGTGTTACCGCATAAACTTGTGGGACTTCTCGCTTGCTTACCCCAGTCCAATGCTGGCATCTCCACATCATAGTCCCTACCACCCCATGTCCTTATGCTATGTCTCATTCATATCCCTTTGTATTATGACAATTTTTGCCAAGGTGGAAGATGTGTAACCTGTCTCAGATCTACCAATGTTGGGTGAATCCAACTTGGCTTTATGATTTGCCTGTTCTTTCCTGTGTGACAAGCTTCTTGTAGTTAGAGGCTCCCTTGTTATCAGAAATTCTGTTTGGTGAATCACTAGTGAGAAGCTTTATCCAACTTAATCTGCCAAATTAATTTTTTTAATATGATGTAATGTTTGGCCTAGTTTTCAGAAAGCTATTTTGCCCCATTAGGTGTACCTATATTTCGTAATATAGAACTGTTTTAAGTGTCTGATTTTCATTTCACCACCAAATTTCAGGTACTTTTCTGATTGCTTTTTACATTGCACATAGGGGAGAATGTCTACTTCCAAATAACCTTACATTTATTGTTACAATAAAATAACTCCCTACACACAATAGTAAAGATATCTTGTTATAAATTGTATAAATCACATTGAAATGTACTATTTTGTTTTTGAAACCAGTGTGATTCGAAGCCCCCTGCCCCATTCCTTTGTTGGTAACCTAAAAATGTTTCAAAACAATACTAGGCTCTTATTGAAGTGTAATTGCTTAAAACTATTGCTTAAAATTTGTGGAAAACTATGTGCGTAATTTACCGAATTCATCACAAGAGCTTCCCAGCCACTGTTCCTTCCCACTTTCCAGGCAGCCACAGTCCACCTATTTTGTTTCTTTTCTCATCTAATTTTTACGTGCTGCTGCATGCTTCAGCAAAAAGAAGGCACGCTGTCACAAGATTTTGTTTTTCTTCCTTCGCTATTCAGGCATGAGAATGCTGTCACCAGCAGCAAAATTATGAATAGGTATGAAATATCTGTCCTTGGCGTGATTTGAACCTTTTCCCTCTAGTGACATGAAAACTGTTGACTCGTGTATATAATTGTTATATGGAAATATAATATTTTTAAGTTGCTTTTGTTGATTTAGACATTTAGAATCTGCTGTCTTCTACAAGACACTTTCTCTCACTGGGATGCAATACCTTGGCTGTAGGTAATCTGTAAACTTGCCATATTTGGCTTTATTCCCTTGTTGAGCTCAGACAGTGATTGTTCACAGGTTTTTAAAACCTGGGGGCGGTGATAGACAGGAGGCAAGGCGGCTCATCCTGATTCTATCCTTGACCAACATTTCAACCAGTCTCATTTGATGATGACCATTGTGATGACTCCAGTACCATCTTATCTGAGGTCATCTAACTTACCACAAGCAAGTGAACATGAGAGCGTTCTGGTATATATGGCTTAGTTTTATGCCATGTAGTGAGTTAACCCACAATGTCATCCAACAGTGTACTGTAACAGATCTAAAAAAGGTTTAACCTTGCTTTAGTTTTTAGTGGCATGGACCTTTTTTAAATAACAAATTGTATATCATGCTTCCTTGTATTACCTTTCTATGGAGGGACAGCCTAGAACGTATTTAAAGCACTGTGCAGTAAAAATCTCATGGAACATTGTGTGGCTGTTTTGTACGTTTCACTGTTTGTCTAAAGCAGATTTTCATATTTATATAAATCTTTAAAAAGTGTTTCCAGTATTTTAGTATGACGTGGGTTAAACATTCTAAAAGCCAATTGTTACTTCTATGTGTGTATTAAAATTTATTCCCTTTTCTGTTTTTAAATAAAAACATTACAAGTATGAATATTGGTGGTGTTTCTTATAACATAGAATCAGAGAAATTGCATTTGACCTACGTTTCAATACACACAACTTTTGAGTCCAGGTCTGCAATTACCTTTATTATCCTTTCATGCAATGTAGGTATTGCTGACAAGGACAGCATTTGTTGCCCATTCCTCGTTGCCCTGGAGAAGGTGGTCAGCTGCCGCCTTGAACTGCTGCAGTCCACCAGGTACTGAGAAGAAAATTACAGGATTTTGCTCCAGTGCAAGTGAAGAGCTATGACAGCATTTCTCAGCCTAAGTCTAAATATTGTCCAGATTTTGCTGCATTTGGACATGCACTGATTTAGTATCTGAGGAGTTGCAAATTGTACTGAATATTATGCAAACATTCCCACTTGTGACATTGTGATGGAGGGAAGATCATTGCTGAAGGAGCTGAAGATGATTGGGCCTGAGGAATGCTTGCATCAGTAGGACTGAGATGATTGGCCTCCAAAACCACAATCACCTTCCTTTGTGCATGGCATGACTCCAGCCAACGGAGAGCTTTCCCCCGATCCTGTTGACTGTGATTTTACTAGACCTTGATGCCAGACTCAATCAAATGTTACCTTGATGTCAAGGGTGGTCAACTGTAACCTCTCGTGTTCAGTTCATCCGTCTGAGGAGGAAGTCTGATGAGGTCATTGATTTGATTTATTATTGTCACATGTATTAACATACAGTGAAAAGTATTGTTTCTTGTAAGTTTTCAGACAAAACGTACTGTACATAGAGAAGGCCTATGGCAAAACAAAATGAGGCAGAATTCTTTGGTGTGGGTAATATATTTGGTAATCAAAGTTGAAATTTCCCTACAGTGCACAGATAGGGTCAGATAAGTTTATGGTAAATGGAATTTTAAGTTGATTATTAAGCACAGATGAGGGTGTTGGGCAAAGTTGGACAGTGTGCAGGAGAGCGTTAGACAAGTTGGAATTCATGGCAACAGACTGGCAAAGGGGGCCATTGGAACAATGAGTCTGGAGATGACAAGACTTGTTTTAAGGATAACAATTGTGGACGGATAAAGGACAACAGACATTTGCAGATAAAAGCATTTCATTTTGCATTTGCAGAGATTTGTGCAAGCACTCTTGTTAATGGGATTAAACAAGGCATCCCAAGTTGTCAAACTAGTTCCAAGGCCCAACCACCTTCTATCAAAAGGTCAGAAGTAGGGATGGTCACTGATGACTGCACAAATGTTCAGTACCATTCATGACTCCTCAGATACTGAAGCAGTCCCTGTCCAAATGCAGTAAGACCTGGATAATATACAGACTTGGGCTGACAAGTGTCAAGTAACATTCGTGGAACACAGGTGTTAGGCAATAACCATCTCCAACAAGAAAGGATTTAAGCATCGCCCCATGACATTCAATGGTGTTACTATCACTGAATCCCTCACTATCAACATTCTGGGCATTATTATTCACCATAAACTGAACTGGACTAGTCACAAAAACTGGCTACCACAGCAGATCAAAGGCTAGGAATCATGCAGCGAGCAACTGACCTCCTTTCTTCCCAAAACCATCATCTAAGGCACGAGTGAGGGGTGTAATGGAATACTCTCCACTTGCTTGGATGAGTGCAACTCCAACAACACTCAAGAAGCTTGACACCATCCAGGAAAAAGCAGGCTGCTTTTTCTTGGATGGCATCAAGAGTGTTCCACAAACACTCTTCCACTTCACCACCGATGAACATTAGCAGCAGTGAGTATCATGTACAAGATGCACTGCAGAAACTCACCAAGGTTTCTTAGGTCGTACTTTCCAAACCCATGACTCAACTATCCAGGAAGGACGAGCAGCAGATACCTGGAACACCACCATTCTGACTTGGAAGTATATCACCATTCCTTCACTATTGCTGGGTCAAAATCCTGGAACTATCCAGTAACACTGTCGGTGTACCTACACCTCAGGGACTGCAACAGTTTGTTGGCACAGTGGTTAGCACTGTTGCTTCACAGCACCAGGGACCTAGATTCAATTCCCGGCTTGGGTCATTGTCTGTGTGGAGTCTGCACGTTCTCCCCATGTCTGCATGAATTTCCTCCAGGTGCTCCGGTTTCCTCCCATAGTCCGAAAGACGTGCTGGTTAGGTGTATTGGCGATGCTAAATTCTCCCTCAGCATACCTGAACTGGTGCTAGAGAGTGATGACTAGGAGATTTTCACAGTTACTTCATTGTAGTGTTTATTAGTGTCAGAAGCATTCTTCTGACACTAATAAAATAAACTTTAGCTTCAAGAAGGCAGCTCATCACGATCTTCTGAAGGGCAACTGTGGAGACTTCCAAGTTCTGTAATTTTTTTTAATTCCAAAAATGTAACCAAAGGTGTGGAAGTTTTTGGTGGGCTCTGCAGCTTGTGACTTATGAGTTGCAAATGTTGTGTTGGATAAAGTTGTAGCTTATCTAAAACCTGATATGACAAGCAGTCTGACAGCACAGAGGCAGTCAAGAGAAATGATGGGGAGGTCATGTTCAATGCCATCAGCATAAACAAGAAATTGACCCTTATCTGCATTTGATCTTGAGGGGCAGTGTGCATTGAGGCGATAAAGAGTAGATGCTTTGGGCACTGAAGGTGGCAACACTGGACAGGATAGAGCAGGAAAAAAAGCTATAACAGAAAATAAATTTGGATAGATGTAAATAAACCATCTATGGCAATCCTACAGTGCTGGACAGCAGAAAAAAAATTGGAGAAGGGTCCAGTCAAATATCAAGCACCATTGATGGTGGAATGAGCATGGATAAAGTTCCAGTGATTACAGTCAGATAGGATACCATTTAAGGCTATGGTTAGGCTGTTTTGCTGCTTTGAAAAGAGTTAGAGTTGAACTGAAGAGACTTATGCTGAAATTTGGTAGGTGCAAGAACAGAGCTGTGTATTAATAGTAACATTCAAGATTTTGAAGAGGAACAGGAGGCTTGAGATTGGAGTTTTTGATTTGAGGATGAGGATGGCTGACAGGGCCACTGTTTGAGGAAAGAACAATTATCTATAGGAAGAGTTGAGTAGTCATGTGCCAAGTAGGGATAGGATCAAGGATGGGTCTCAAATTAGGAAGACTTGCAGTGGCCCTCAGAGTCAAAGACTGAACATAAGAAATAGTTTCAGCTCCTGAAACCTGCTGCACCAGATTTCAAAATGATCATGACTGATTTACCTCAACTCAATTTTCCTGCCTGTTTCCCTCAATTCACTTCGATTCCATGAGAATTTTTTAAAAATATCCACAGGTCTTGAATATGCTCAACAATGGAGCATTCACAATCATATTGGATAGACAATTCCACAGATTCCCAACTGCTGAGTGAGGAATATTTTCTTCATCTCCATCCTAGCTGATTGCCTCCAGTTCTAGAGTCAGGCTCAGTGTCTACCCTGTCAAATCCCCTGAAGAGGTTCAGAATTGAAGGAAAAGTTAGTACCAGATATACTTTTTGTTATAGTCAATGCCTTAATCTCTCAAATGCTTCAGCTTGCATTCAATATTTTTCCTAACGCTATTAGTCTGTGGTTGTAATTCATTGGATATTCTGAGTATGTGCAGACTTTCTCAGATTGCACGTATGTATCAAGGATTTTTCTTTCTTGGTTTATTTTTCTCAAACCTGTTTGGAAAACAAGTTACAGATGAATATAAGCAACTTTCTTATTAGTCTTTATTTTTATTTTACTTCACAGATGACCGTAGTGGGGAAGTGTGGAGTACTTAGAATCATAGAATCCCTATGGTGCAGAAGGAGGTCATTTGGCCCATCAAGTGTCCAACGACAACAATCCCACCCAGGCCCTGTCCCTATAACCCACATACTTAGCCTGTTAATCCCTCTAATCTACACATCCTGGGACACTAATGGGCAACTTAGCATGGCCAATCAACCTAACCTGCAATCTTTGGACTGTGGGAGGAAACCCACACAGACACAGGGAGAAGGTGCAAATGCTACACAGACAGACTTGCAAACCTGATAATGGTTAAGCTTTTAAAGGAGGGAAGGTCTACAAATGTTAAAGATTAACAGCAAGATTGAGACATTTGGAATATGTTGGAAACGAGGGGCAAACATTTTATAGGTTTAAAAAGTATTTGTGATTTTGCCAGCTCTATTCTTGTTTACAGAAAGTATGTTTATGTTTATCAGTTCTTATCTTTTGTCATTGTAACTAATTTATTTTTCCAAAACAGGAAGAATTTAAATTCCATGTGGAAGTCGTTATTTTTGCTTCAGTAAGAGAGTCTAACAAGACAAAACACCTGATTACAGTACTGACTTCTCACATAAGCAATTGGTTTATGTGAAGATTGTTTGTACAGCTGCAGTACTGAGGAATCAATCATTTTCAAAATGTTGTCACTGGGTATCTCCTCCCCCACACCTAACACCCAGAGGCAAAGACGCTGAAAAATTAATTTGTGAATGTTTCATATAACTTTTAAGATGTTCTATTAGTTCTATAACAATGCAGTTTGTATCTATTCACTGTTAGTGTCTAAAGGGGTAATTTATTTTCCAGTCAAATAAACATTATTTTACTATCTCTAGAGAGATCTACAAGCATCTTTGTAAATTCTTCTCATCTTTTTCCCTTCAGCCAATTAATCCAATGTTGCTAACACCCTTTTGTAGTCTCAAACCTCAATATACTTGTGTTGATAAAGGCATGTATTGAGAAAAATATTGTTGGTGATGAGTGGATAGATTGCAACTTTTGGGTGGCATGGTGGCAGTTGTTAGCACTCCTGCCTCACGGCAACAGGGATCTAGATTATATTCCCGGCTTGGGTCACAGTCTGCACCAACAATAATCCAACCCAGGCCCTATCTCTGTCACCCCACATATTTACCCTGCTAATCCCCCTAACACTAAGGGGCAAATTAGCATAGCCGATCAACCTAACCCATTCATCTTTGAAGTGTGGAAAGAAACTGGAACACGTGGAGGAAACCCCTGCAGACACAAGGGCAATGTGCAAACTCAGACAGTCACCCAAGGCCGGAATTGAACCCAGATCCCTGGCACCGTGAGGCAGCAGTGCTAACCACTGTGCCACCCATGTGATTAAATTGGTTTATTGTCACATGTATTGAGAAAAATATTGTTGGTGATGAGTGGATAGATTGCAACTTTTGGGTGGCAGTTGTTAGCACTCCTGCCTCACGGCAACAGGGATCTAGATTATTTTCCCGGCTTGGGTCACAGTCTGTGTACAGTCTGCATGTTCTCCCCATGTCCATGTAGGTTCTGTCTGGGTGTTCTAGTTTCCTCCCACAGTCCAAAAGATGCGTTGGTTAAGTGCATTGGCTATGCTAAATTCTCCCTCAGTGTACCCGAACAGATGCCAGAGTGTGGCAACTAGAGGATTTTCACAGTAACTTAACTGCAGTGTTACTGTAAGATAACTGTGACACTAATTTTGAAAAAAATGATTGAATTGATTTATTATTGTCATATGTACTGGGATAGAGTAAAAAGTATTGTTGATGACGACAGGACAGATTGCACTTTTGTGACTTCACCAAAGAGTGAGGAAGGCCAGACTGCACTGACTCAAAGGGGAAGATGTGGCGTGCAGATGTGTGATGTTGGACTGAGGTGGGCACAATAAGAAGTCTCACAACACCAGGTTAAAGTCTAATAGGTTTATTTGGCAGCACGAGCTTTTGAAGCGCTGCTCCTTCGTCCGGTGCGTGGCACATTTCAAATAAACCTGTTGGATTTTAACCTGGTGTTGAGAGACTTCTTACTCAGAGGGAAAAGGCTGGGCCCCTTTTGGTTGGGGTGGCACAGTGGTACAGTGGTTAGCAATGCTGCTTCACAACTCCAAGGCCCTGGGTTTGAATCCCAGCTTGGGTCACTGTCTGTGTGGAGTTAGCACATTCTCTTCATGTCTGCGTGTGGTTTACTCGGCTGCGCTCCATCTGTTTAGTGGGTTTCCTCCGGGTGCTCTGGTTTCCTCCCATAGTCCAAAGATGTGTGGGTTAGGCGGATTGGCCACGCTAAAAAAAATTGCACTCAGTGTCCCAAGACGCGTAGATTAGAGGGATTAGTGGGTAAATGCGTAGGATGTAGGGGTAAGGTCTGGGTGTGGTTGTGGTCGGTGCCGACTTCATGGGCCAAATGGCCTCTTTCTGTACTGTAGGGTTTCTATGATTCTACGGTCGGTGCAGATTTCATGGGCCAAATGGCCTCTTTCTGTACTGTAGGGATTCTATGGTCGGTGCAGGCTCGATGGACCGAATGGCCGCTTTCTGTACTGTCGGGTTTCTACGATTCTCTGATGCTTTCTAGCTGCGTGGAGAGGCGGGGCGGAAGCGGGAGTAGGCTGGGCCAGGGTCACGTGCCGTCCAGCCTATCCCGTCATGCGCAGCAGCCAGGCCCCGCCCCCAGGGGCGGAGTCATGTGACGCGCTTTCCCCCTGGTTACCAGCTGTTCTTGCTCGGGGCCGGCACCTAAAATGGCGGCGGCGTGATTCCATTTGTTTTTAAACTTTTATTTATTTTAAGTAAAAAAATTAAAGGGGTTGTGAGGGGAGTGGAAAGGAAGGGGAAGAGTGGGGAGAAAAAAAAGGAAAGAGACGCCAGGAATCAGCGTTGCGATGAATGCGGAGGGAGCGTGCAGGAGGCCGGCCACCCGGGAGGGAGGTGTTGTTCCTTTTCTGAGTGCGATCGGGAGGCGGTAGGAGCGGCCCTTACCCCGGCCCGGGTCCGGCTCGGTTGGTCGTTGTCGGCTTTCTCGTTGGCCCCTTTTCCACCCCCTCTCTGTGGCCCGGTGGGGGTTCATCCTCCTTCCCGCACTCCCCCCACTCACCCCCACTCACCCTCACCCCCACCCCGGGTTTGTGTCGCTGTGCGGGAATGGATCAGGAGGCCGGACAGGATTGAAGGTAAAAAAAACAAAGCCGCTGTGGTTTACTTGGCTGCGTTCTTTCTGCTCAGTGGGCCCCCGGGGTGTCGGTGAAGATATCACTCCGCTGCCAACCTTCCCCAAAATCAGGCGTATGGCTACTGGAGAAGAGGGGGGGGGGAGTTTATAACCTATACCACCCCCTCAAAAAAATTGAAGATGTGAGATTCTCTTCCCCCCCCCGCAAAAAATGACCCTGAGTTGATTATCTCTTAATTGTGTCGCTATAATGCTCTCTGTCCCCGAATCTCTCCCCCCCCCCCCCCCCCAAATTGTTCTCTGAGATGTTGAAGTGTGTGATGTTGAATTTTGTGACCCCCCCCCCCCCCCCCCGCTCTTTAGTCTATATTGAGACGCGTCAGTGGGGCCAAAGTCTTTTGTTCCCGGGAAGGGGGTCCGCAAACCGCATCCCCAGGAGTCACTCTCTCTCTCTGTCTCTCCCTACCGACACACACACTGTCAGGAGGCCATTCCGGCGCCCGACGAGAACTACAAATCCATTAACAAAGATGTCCACCGTCAGGATTGTGTTGGCAGCGACAGGATTAACCATGCAGTTTCTCGGAAAGGGAACGGAAGGACGTATGACATGGACTATTTCCACCCCCCCCCCCCCAACAACCAAGTGTTCAGAGCGGTGGTTAATCTGTTCATCTAATTCTGCTCACTTTGAAGTTTTCTTTTAATGTTGACCGTGTATTTATGCACTGTTGACCAAGTGCGAACTTAGGAACGTTTTATCTTGTCAAGATACTCTGTTTGGTGCCCGTTACTCTGAATTGTGGCAAGTGTTGACTCTATCAGCTATGTTAAGTTGTCTGGGACCAGAAAGTGGTATGTAATGTAATCTATTTACAGTTGTCCACAACTGCCATTAGTTGCGCCTGGTTTTATATTAAATTTGAAATGTTTTTGGCTTTGCCCTTTCTAGATAAGTTTGTTTCACTATGTATGCCATTATTTGTGTTCTACGGGTGTATCTTTTAGTAATGGGTTGCCCCTGTGTCTTCAAATAGCTAAATTTGATTTCTGAATGAATATACAATTTTGAATGTGCAGTGTTCATAGTGAAGCTGTTCTTGTGATATCACAATGGTGATGAGCCATGGTCTGTAGCCATACACATAAGGGACAGAGAAGGGGAGTGAGAAGTAACTTCAATGGAAAGCTTACTAAACAATGGCGTGGTTCCAGATTATTCTGCAATTTTTTGTTTAGGATTGCCTCATTCCCTTGCATCAAAACTGACGGTTGAAATGTGGAATTTAAGGGTAGTGAGTATTTTTTAACAATTATCCTGACTTGAATTTAAATCAGTAATTAGATTATTGAACTTATTTTTGAACTGGTGTTGAATGCAAACTTGTTTGTTTTAATTTATTTTGTTATCCTATTCTAAATGGATACTCCATTTGTCAGATTTGCACCAAGCTCTTCATGTTACTTGTTTGACTTGTAGAGACTTTGTTCATACACAGAATGGAATCAGAGCATTGTAGCATTAAACTTGTGTAATTTTGGGGTTTTTGACTTCTGGGTCCGTTGCTTGTTGACTTTGAAGTTTTCTGATCGCTGAGAATCACAACAGTGAAACAAAATAGAGCCTGTTCTGTGTGGTTTGGCAGTAACCTACTAGGAAGTGACTACATAAATCAACTTTTAAAAGTATAACTTCTCACCTGAATTTGAATTATTTTTTGTATTTTATCTTCACCAAACATTTTTTATATAATGGAACTTTGTGTGTTGCTTCCTTATGACTGCTATTTTGGTGGGTTTATTGTTACCCCATCGCTAAATCCTTAATGGCAGAGTGACAGAGGATCTGATATATTGGGGGTTTTTAGAAGCTGATTAGGTGGAAATATAAATTCTGTAATGTTGTATGGGAGTCATTTTAAATTGACTATGAGCATTCATTCCATAAATGTACGTCTTTTAGTTTGGTCTCATAGTTTAGATTGTGGGTCATGCAGACTGCAAATATACATCTTGTATGGATCTTCCTGTAAAAAAAATTTAGACATAGCTTAGTATGGGTTGAAGGACAGTCCTTTAAAATACTGTTGAAAATATTGGGAAATTCCATTTACCTTGGCATGCCATTGAAAACAAACTAAAAATAATAGAGAAGTTGCATTTCTATAATTCCGTTTACAATCCCAGGAGATCTGAGTACTTTGCAATCAATGGGATCAAAAGACCTGATGGATAGTCAGATCTTGTAATCTGGAAAACAAATCATAATTTGATTAAAATCATGCCTGATCTGTTGTATCTTAACTCCATGCGCTTAACCCTTAGACTCAGCTAACAAATCTGTGAATCTCAGTTTTGAAATTTTCTTTTGCGGGTGGATAGAGAGGTGGTTCTCAATTTCTGCTTCCTTTTGCATGTCAAGTGCATCCTGACATCACCCTGGGTGGCTTGACACTACGTTTAAGGTTGCCCGCTCTTGTTCTGGATTCTTCACCAGAGGAAATGGTGGAGGTGCAGAAAAACCATCAACTTCTTTGATCATTTTTAGCACTTCACCCCTTAGTGTTTACTCAAAGGAATACAAGCCTAGTCTGTGCAACCTATCCTCCTCATGTTATAACCCCTTGGCTCCAGTGTAATTGAATATATAATGTTCAATATAGGCATATTCTAGTTTAGATGAGAGTAGAATGTGGAAATCACTCAAAAATAAAGTGAGTAGTATAGATACATTTAAGGGGAGGCTAGGTAATCATGACAAAATGGAATTCTCTCCCTAATGACATTGTGGTTCAACCCACAGCATGTGGACTGCAGTGATTCAGGAACGTCGCTCACCACTATCTTCTCGAGGGCAACTAGGGATGGGCAATAAATGCTAGCCAACCAGCAATGCCCATGTCCCATAAATGAATAGAAATGACAAAAAAAGGATTAAATTCAGACTAGGAAAAATGGGAAGAGACTTGAGTGGAGCATAAACACAGACAACTTGTAGGTTTGGCATAATGACCTGTTGCTATGCATTTACAAGTGGCACTGCAGGAGCTCAGCAAGGCTTCTTGGACAGCGCCTTTCAAGCCCACAGCTGCTGCCATCGTGAAGAAGGTCAGCAGATACCTGGGAACACCACCACCTGGAAGTTCTCCTCCCAATCACTCACCATCCTGACTTGGAAATATATCACTGTTTCTTCACTGTGGCTGGTCAAATCCTGGAACTTCCCCCTAAACAATACTGTGACTGCATCTACATTTCATGGATTGCAATGGCTCAAGAAGTCAGCTCCTCCTTCTCAAAGCCACTTAGGGATGGGCAACAAATGTTGGCCTTACCAGTAATGCCCAAAGGTACACACTGGCACCCAGCTCTACTACACCTCTTAATGACCCACTGTTGCTAAATTATCAGCTTCCTTATCTGATCTGATACCTGATGCTGAATGATCATAAATTTCCCCCAATTAAATATTGGGAAGATTTGAAGTCATTGCTCTGGGTTTCTGTTCCAAATGCCATCCATCTCCTTGCCAACTGTTTGAGGTAAGTTTATCTGTTTGCACCCCTGGGCATTGTATTTGATCCTGAATGAGCTTCCAGCCTCATTTGTTCTATCACTAAGACTGCCTAGCTCCACCTACGTAGCATTGACTGGCTTTGCCTATGTCTCAGTTTAGCTGAAACCTTCTTCTATGCTTTTGTTATCTCTCGCCTCAACTGTTCCAACACATTTCTGACTGGTCTTCAAATTCTGTTGTCTGTTATCTTGCGGTTGTCTAAAACAATTCTGTATGTGCCATAACTCAAGTCTCATTCCTTTATCATCCCTGAACTGACCAACACTGGCTTCTGGTCAAGTAAGTCTTGATTTTAAAATTTGTATATTTGTTTTCAGATACCTTCATGGCTTAATTTTCTCTCTTTTTGTAATTTCCCACAGCCTTCTGAGATACTCTAATTGTGGCCTCTTGTGTATCCCCAAATTTAATCACTCTTCCATTGATGACTGTACCTTGACTCCAAACTCTGGAACATCCTCCTTATACTTCTGTGCCTCTCCTACTTCATTTTCCTCTAAAACCTTCTTAGAACTTCCTCCTTTGACCAAGCTGTTGGGTCATTTGGCCTAATATTTCCTTGTAGTAGGGTATCATACTTCGTGAATAATGCTCCTATGAAGCATCTTGGGATGTTTTGTTACGTTAATAAATCTATGTACTAGAAGTCTACATTTTAAAAAATGTATTTGTGTGATCAAAAAAAATTACATGTGGGTAGCCAGTGTAGATTTTTGCTTGATTCTGAGGAAATCATATTAATTTTCTGTTTAGTTTTGAGGCAGGAATGCTCAGATTTGAATTTTAAAGCAAAAGATATAAATTTGAAGAAACTTGTATTGCATACATACTTTTAAACAATGTGACAGGCAGGTATGTGTTGTTGTGTCTTTAGATGTTAATGATAATGTGCAATTCCATTTGCAAGTTCATAACTATCCACATGATTTGCCATAATGTGTCGCCTATAATAAAACAGCCTCATTTTGTCTTCACCTGATATTGCTTTTCTCTCCTTGCACCAGGAGAGTTCAAGATACTTCTGGTACTTTCACTACTAACCTTTCCATGCTTGGAAGGGACCAGATATTGAAAATCATGCTTTTCGCATTTCAGTATAACAGCAAACTATATTTTTCTTTCCAACCTTCTCCTCTTAAAGGCATAGATTCTTTGAAGTACAGTTCAGAAGTCATGAGAGAAGTAGTACTAGAGGGACTTGCATCTTTGAAGGTGGATAAATTACCAGGGCCAGATGGATTGTGTTCCAGGCTATTGAAGGAAACCAAGGTGAAATAATTGGTACTTTGAGGATCATTTTCCAATCACTAGATGGTTGAGAACTTTAGGTTTCTAGGTGTCCAGATAGCTAACAACTTGTTCTGGTTCCTCTGTGCTGACCCATTAGTTAAGAAAGCTTACCAACGCCTCTACTTTCTCAGGAGACTAAGGACATTTGGCGTATCTGCTATGACTCTCACCAATAGAAATGATGTATCTCATCTCCGGATGTATCTCATCTCGGTATGGCTCCTGCTCTAAGACTGTGAGAAACTACAAAGGGTTGTGAATGTAGCCCAGACCGTCACGCAAACCAGCCTCCCATCCATTCACTCCATCAACGCTTCCAGTTGCCTCCAGAAGGGCTGCCAGTATAATCAAGCACCCGGGGTACTCTCTTCCACTTTCTTCCATTGGGGAAAAAGATACAAAAGTCTGAGATCACATATCAATTGACTCAAGAACAGCTTCTTCTCTGATGCCATCAGACTTTTGAATGGACTACCATATATTAAGCTGATCTTTCTCTACACCTAGCTATAATGTAACACTATATTCTGCACCTTCCCCTTCTCCCCAAGTACTGTATGTACAGCGCACAAGAAATAGTACTTTTCACTGTATCCCAATGCACATGACAATAATAAAACAAATCAAAAGATTCCGGAGGATTGGAGGTCTGCAAACATTGTACCATTATTTAAAAAGAGCTAGAGGATTGGGCCAGAAAACAATAGCCCAATCAGTCTGACTTCAGTGGTGGGCAAATAATTTTGCAAGACAGGATAAACTGTCACTTAGGTACAGGTTGATCAGTATGATTTTGTTAGCGGAAGATTGTGTTTTACTAATTAAATTTTTGAAAGAAGTAAGAAGGTGGACTGGTGAGGGTAGTACAAGTATATATTGTCTGTGTAGATTTTAGTAAGGCATTGGACAAGGTCCCACATGGCAGACTGGTCAGAAAAGATGCAGGACCATGCAGGTTGGATCCAAAATGAGTTCAGTGACAGGAAACAAAGTGTCATAGTCAATAAATGTTTTTGCAAATAAAAACCATTTACAGTGGTGTTCCACTGCTATTTGTTGTATGTATTAATGGTTTAGACTTAAATGGGGATGGTTTGATTAGGAAATTTTCAGATGATACAAATTGGAAGTGTAGTTCATAGTGAAGAAAATAGTTTTTGACTCCAGAATGACATCAGTGGTTTGGTTGAGGAGTCGAAAAGTGGCAAATAGAATTAAATCCAAAAAAGTGAGAGGTAATGCATTTCGGGAGGACAAACAAAGCAAACAGTAAAAGAGAAGATATTGAGTCGGTGTTGAAGTGAGAGACCTTGGGATGCACTTTCATCAGCCCTTGAAGGTGGCAGGAGAGATATGCAAAGTGGTCAAGAAAGTATATGGAACACTTTCCCTTATTGAGCAAGGTATTGAGTACAAAAGCAAGGATGTAATAATGGAACTGTATAAAATGCTGGTTGGGACGCAGCTGAAGTTTTTTTCGTACAGTTTTCGTCAGGAAGCATGTAATTGCCGTGGAGAGTGTGCAGAGGAGATATAAGAATGTTGCCAGGGCTTAAAAATTGAAGCCATGTGGAGAGATTGGATAGGCTAAAGTTGTTTTCCTTCAAACAGCGGAGGCTAGGGTGTGACCTAATTGAGGTTTTTAAACATTGAGGGGTCTAGACAGAGTAAACAGGAAACACTTTTACCCCTAGTTGGTTAATTACCAGGGCATATAGATTCAAGGTGATTGGTAGAAGGATTACAGGGACTTGAGCAAAAACATTTTCATCCAGAGGGTGGTGGACATCTGGAATTCACTGCCAGGCTGAAATGCGCAACTCATTTAAAAGGTCCCTGGTTCTGTATCTGAAGTGCTGTAACCTGCAACGCTAAAGACTAGGTCCTGGAAAGTAGTATTGAAGTAAGGGCCTCATTTCTTTTTTCTCTCAGTTATGGCCAGTGCTGACGCAATGGGCTGAATGGCCTCTTTCTGCACTAACTTTTCTGTGGTTTTCTATTGTGTTCAAACATAGTTGCTGTCTACTAACTTAAAAAATTTAACATTGGAAAGTGCAAATGTGGTGCACTGTTATCCCTGATCACGGAGCAATGCCAGAGTTGGTAATATTGCTTGGGTTTTTGTATCCATGCTAAATTAATCCTAGTGTTAGGGGA
Source organism: Carcharhinus amblyrhynchos (assembly GCF_965287045.1). NCBI lineage: Eukaryota > Metazoa > Chordata > Chondrichthyes > Carcharhiniformes > Carcharhinidae > Carcharhinus > Carcharhinus amblyrhynchos. The sequence continues at coordinate 21,713,466 of NC_137336.1, forward strand.
ATTAGCAGAGTAAGTACGTGGGGTTATGGGAATAGGGCCTGGGTGAGATTGTGGTCGGTGCTGGCTCGATGGGCCGAATGACCACGTTCTGCACTGTAGGGATTCTGTATGAATCCTACAGGTATCTGTGTTGTAATTTGGTTAGATCAGTATCAGATTTCATCTAATGTTTTAGAAATTGTGTAAATTGTTCAGTTTCAATTATTTTGAATGTCTGCATATGTGATAGTGCAAGTGAAGGGTGCAGTTGAGTGAAGGCGCTTTATATCGTTGACTTTTTGGGATGTGATCGTTGTTTCTGCAATTGACATGCTGATGGGCTGAAGGGGATGTTGTGTGAGAAAAGGTTGAGCTGGTTAGGCCGATTATGTATTTGGGTTTAGAAAAGGAGGTGATCTTATTGAACCATATAAAGTTCTGAGTGGACTTGACAGGGTGGTTGCTGAGAGAACATTTCCTCTTTGGGTGGACAGTGTGGAGTCTTGGACAAGACGACAGAATTTAAATATTAGGGTCCCCAATTTAAGAGGGAGATGAGAATATTTTTCTGGGGGCCATTGGTCTGTAGAATTCTTCCCGCCCTCCAAATGAGCAGTGTAGGTCATTGAAAATCTAATTCAGTGAAGTCCATCGACAAGTAAGTAGAGGATTATGGTAGACAGCCAGCAAAGTAGAATTGAGGTCACCGGCAGATCAGCCATGATCTTAGGAACAGACCTAAGGGGTCAGATGACCTACTGCTCTTAAAATTTGTTCTTGTGCCCTTGATTCCACATTCTTAAGTGCATTGATTTTGTGTATAGATGCATTCATGGTTTCAGCTCATCCAATCTTTGCCCTATATCCCAACAGGTACCTTCACATTTACAGCTTTAAGCCTTTTATGCATCTTTTCCTCATTTTGTTCCATTATTGCTGGAAGACTTTTCATTTAACTTTAGCATCATTTTCTAAACCCCTGATTTTGCTTCATCTTCCCCATCCTCAGAACCTTCTGGTTTCAGTCATCTCCCCATGTTTTTCTTGTTGTTGATTGGAATCTGTTCTTCACTATTTGTCCCTTTGCTTGCAAGTAAAAATACACAGTTGCATTAGAACTGCTGAAAACAAAATAGAAACTATGGAGAAAAGACAAGTCAATGGTTTAGCCTTTTACAACAGAAGATTAATGAGAATGTTGACAGTGATTGGTATGGTGGAGGTGGAGAAAGATTGAAAAGCAGAAATAAGGTGCAAGGGGAATGATCATCTGAGGTAACCAGTTGCATTAATTACAGATTCATCAAAGACATGAGAGAAAATGTGTGGGTGAATAACTAAGGCACTGTGAATGTTGGCCTAAAAAGCAGGAAATAAGGAAAATTGAAGACCTGTATACCAGATCTGGAATTAGAAGTGAAAATGCTGACAGATTAGGGTTGGTCTGCTAGTTCCAAAAGGAAAAGAGCAATGCTAACCAAGATCACCTTCATCCCCACCTCACCAGCAATCCTTACTTTAAAGAAAACTGTCTTGAAACTACTGAAAAAGATACATTGCTCTTCCTGGGACTTTGAGACACTTTATAAAGCTCAATATTGAGAGCTCAGAATGTGAGGGGAATTTTAAGTCTCTGGATCACCACTTTATGCTTATAGCTTCAGATAAGAGTTTGCTCAGCATATAGGTCATCTTCCCTGCATTTGGTGTCTCCATGTGAGCAACTGTTGCTTGTAAGTGTGGTGGAATGCTTATACCAGTGTAGAATTGATTCAAAGGGGAATTCCGTTCTTCTGAGTTTAGATAATTGTACCAGTATTACAAGAAAAAAACCAGTATTACAAGAAAGAAAAACCTTACTACCATGTCTAGTATTCTGCTGGTTAGCAGTAGCTGAAAAGAAGATATTTGTAGAACTTTGGGCATGGAAGCTTGCCGTAGTTGGGAGTGACTGCAAAAGAAAATCCACTGCTCCTATCAATGACATCCTGAGCAGAACTTCATGATGTGTCATGTTTGAAACTCTACACAAAAAGGCTTGTCTGAGACTGGCTCTAACCAGTTCTGATTTAATTGGGTCAATGAGAAACACTACTTAGAACACATAATGCTTTTGGAATGCTTAGGCAAAGACGTTACTTCAGTGTTAATAGATCAGTCTGGAAACTGATCTCATTTTTAAATTGGAAGTTTGCTTATCTGGTGCTACGTTTCGAATAATATGCTAATTCTTAGTATTACTTCCAATCCAGTTGGTCCTGCAAAGTCATCCTGATTAGCATTTGTGGACCAGTGCCAAAATTAGACGGATTAGTTAAGTAGACGTACTCATAGAATTATCTCAACATCCCAGATTCCTCCATCACCATTCATAAGAACGCCCTGTCCCACTGGTATGACAGACCCATCAGAGATAGGTGTCCACCACCCCCCAATCTATTACATTTCTACCTCTTCAGCTTTGAAGAAGTCATATAGACTCAAATGTTAGCTGTTTCTCTGTCCACAGACCTGCTAAGTTTATTCAGCGTTTTCTGTCTTTAATTTAGATTTCCAGCATCTGAAGTGTTTTGCATTTGTTTTAGAAGTTATAGTGAACCTGTAGTTAAAAACTTTGCTTAGGCCTCATCTGGGCTATTATGTCCTGTGCTGGGCACCACAGATGGAGGAGGAGTGGAAGTGCAGAGAATTCACAATTCTCCCTTCCCTGGAGCCAATTACATGGATAGGTTGGAGAAGTTAAGGCTGCTCTCCTTGATCAAATAGGGTTGAGAGGAGATTTCATGGAGGTTTTCACAATTAAGGAATCTGAACAGAGTACATTGGAGAAACTGCTCGCAAGGGTGGAATGGTTGAGAACCAAAGGACACAGATTAAAAGAAACAACAGTGACATGAAAAACATTTTTATGCAGCATGTGGCAAAGATGTGTAATGGTCTACCTGAGAGCATAATGAAGGTAGATTCACTGAAGGCCTCAGAGAATTGGAACATTTTTTTTGAAGCAAACCTAATTTCCTGGACTGTGGGGAAAAGGCAAAGGAATGGAACCAAATGAATTGCTGGTCAAGGGCTAATGTGGGCCAATTGGCTATCTATGCTGGCAACAGTTTGTAAAAGTAGATGGTTATGAATCAGATATATGAATCTTGTAAATGGAATCTCTCAGGGATCTGTTTTGGGTCCTAATTGTTTTATAAATCACATTTGTAAAGTATCAAAGTTATTTCAATTAGTTTTATTTGCAGATGACACCATTTTTTAAATTCTGGGTAGGATCTACAACTGCTAATTTAAATTGTTAGTGTTGAATTGGATAAATTAAAGATATGGTTTGCCATAAGTAGATTGTGATTGAATCCAAGTACAACTAAATTTGTTATTTGGTAATGGTAAAGTAAATACCCAGGTTAATATAATAAATAATGTCAATATTGAAAGTGTATATATAAATACATTTTTAGCTGTTTTAATAGACCATGGTGCTTTTTGAAACCACAAAATACAGTAAGACAAAGTTATCAAAGGATATTGCTGTTATGAGTAAAATCCAATATATATTGGATCCACAGTCATTGTACATTTTGTATTGTTTACTACTTCCATATTGAATTATTCATAAAATCCCTGCAAGGCAGGAGGCGGCCATTTGGCCCATCAAAAAAGCACTGACTCTCCAAAAGACCATGGAAAGTTTCTTTTCTATCCTATTCCTGTAACCTCTGTGTATTTACTCTGGCAAGAGTGATGGGTAAAGTGGACATAAAAAATGATTTATAAATGAGTAGCCTTTAAAGTTTTGGGAGTTAATTGAACTGAAAACTGCAATAATTATGTATAAAGCAAAAAAAATGAATTATTGCCTGAATATTTGCAAAAAAAATGGGTGAGTTAAGGGATGATTGGGAACCCCGTGCTATATTCCAAGTAGAGCAATTGCTTCAGGAGTCTGGTTTCAGGCATACAAATGATATGTCCGTCCTGGGAGCTGATTGAGTGATTAGCATGTCAATGCTGTGCATGTTGGCTTGGGAAAGACACTGCTGTTGAACTGCCTTTCTTGAGTGCTTGCTATAAGCTGTCAAAGTCTCTGAAGCACGTCAGAGTGCAGCAATTGCTGCTGCATGGTCAGCCATGACCTTCGACCCAGGTTTGAGATCCTGATTTTTAAATACAGTTTTCCTCTTTGGGCTGAAAGCTGAACTGACAGATGGAGTAATGATGAATTTCAGCATCTGTCTTCATTGAGGGAAAGCTCCTATGGCAGATGTTCCTCATTTTACAAGGATTTTGCTGTTGATGGGTGAAGTGTTGAGATTTAGGAGCTAGTTGGAGAAAGGTGTTGTGTTATGGTCTTCATTTTATGGGTGTTTTAGTGAAAGGCCTATTTTCTCAGTTGCTTCAGAGAAAGAGTCAACAACGATCTTGAATTTGGTTTCTGAGTGAGCATGATTTGGTGATTTTGGTGACAAAAATGACTGACCAACCTGACCCCACAAATGGAACTTAGGCCAACCTGTCACCTGAGGTGAAGATTATTCCCACTCAGAATACATGATGCTGCAAGCATTTGTGAGTAAGGTGGTCCTAGCTGGATGAGCTCACCAATGTTTTGTACTGTTAAGATGTATTATTTTTAGCTGGCTAAGCTCCAGCAGCATCCATATGTCCACCTGAGGATTTTAACATTGATATCAACCAGTATGCAAGTTCTGTAGACTTGGGTGAGTGATGTCTGTTCCTTGTACCAAGGAGCTAAGTGATTTGGCTCAGAGATTCTTAAAGATTATGGCTTTATGCATGTCAAATACTCAGCTGATTTAAGGAGAGGTGAGAAGAAATAAAATTATTCAAGTTGACATGATAACTATTTTGTAGTTGTAAATGTACAAAAAGCAGCAATATCTGACTGGTTTGTTATTTCAGGGTGAAATGTTTGCCAGGGCACTGAACGCTCCAAAATATTTGAGGCATTTTTAATGTTCATCTGAACCACTGGACTAAATGTGGCATTAGTTTAATTTGCTATCCAATAAGCAGCAGCTCTGATATTGCAACCATCTCAATACTACAAGTTGGAAAAAAAACAATATTAGTTTAGTGGTTAGGTGCATTGGCCATGCTAAATTCTCCCTCACTGTACCAGAACAGGCGCCGGAGTGTGGCGACTAGGGAATTTTTACAGTAACTTCATTGCAGTGTTAATGTAAAGCCCTCTTGTGACACTAATAAATAAACTTTATTTCATAAATTGAGAAGTTAATTATTGTATCTTCAGATTTCAGTCCCAGCCTCAACAATTTTCTGCTCCCATTGTCTGCATTGGGAATGTTTCTACTCTTGGTTTGAACCCACTAAATAGTTCTATCTTTTGTAGACTCCACAGCTTATCCGTTAGAAACTATGTTGGAATGTTGCAACAGCCATACACCAAAATATCCAAACCACAGCCTTAGATTTCTTTCAAAAGAAACAGGATATATGAATTTGCTAAATGTCTTTCAAACTAATTATGACAGTGGGATGGACTTATGAGCAGTCTGACTACCTTGGTAGCTGCCTGAGGGTACAAACAGCAGAAGTGAAAAGAAATTCTTTGGACTGGACAGATGTCACAAATGGTGTTTCATAGAGGTCTGTAATGTGCTATCCAATGGGCAGCAGCTCTGGTATTGCAACCATCACAATACTGCAAGTTGAAAATACCAATATTAGTTGGTGATTAGCTGCATTGGCTACCAAGTGGTGTTTCATAGAGGTCTGTATTTGTCTAAACTTATTCCACACACAAATGAAGTGAACTTGGAAATTTAGGCAGTGATGTTGAAAGTTTCTGATAATACCAAATTAGGGGGTATAGTTAATTGTGAGAGGATTGTGAAAAACCGGAGGACATCTGGACTTGCAGGCTGAGTGGCAGATGCAGTTTAATACAGCAAAAAATGTAAGTATAGTGGTACATTTAGTAAGGAAATGCAGCTCAATTGGTAAGATTTTAAATAAAGTGATGCAAGGTGGCAAACCAGTAGACAAAGCAATAGATAACATTGCACCTTTAGTTTTGTATTAGAATGTAAAAACATGGAGGCATGTTGAACTTCTGAGATTTTTCATCAGAGCAGTGAAATTAGTGTTGGTTTTGTCCCTCAATCCCTCATAAGGAAACAATGATAAGCTAAATAATAATGGTTTGCTTCCACTGTTCATTGTATTAAGATCATAGATTTTAAAAGCTTTTTAAATTCACTACTTGTTTTAACAAACAATATCTGGAATATGTACCACAAACAGTTCAATAAGAGTTTAGATTTTAAAATTGAGTTGGATATGTTTTTGAAAATTAATAGCATTTAAAAGCAGAAGAGTTGTAGCTTGTGGAGAAAATCAGCAGTACAGGTTTCCATTTCTGTGCTGCATCATTCTGGTTTTATTTCAACCTTCTACGTTTGTGTATACCTTAATTTATAGAACATCCAATTCATCCTTTTTTCTCATGAGCATTTTATGGAATGTAGGTAAATGGATGTCAAGAAGGGAGTTTATAAGGTCATACTGAGTTGCAATTTTGACAGGATATTGAAGCAATGCCCTGACTCCTGCTGAAGTAGCAACTGCAGTAATAACAAGACCCTCTGTGATAGCAATTGTGACAAAGGATTGAGATGACCATAAAACTGAGTGATATAATTCATATTAATGCATAAGTACAACTTTTGCAACAAATCAAGATGAACATGCTTGATCCAATGCCCCCCAATCCAGTTTAATTATTTAAATTTCCAGAGCAAAACTCAAGTACACAAATACTGAATTTACCAACTTTCATTTAGCATTTTATAATTTGTACTTGTTCTTGGGCATTTCTGCTGTTGTCAGAAGTCAATCTTTTTTTTAAATTTATTTATTAGTTACAAGTAAGCCTTATGTTATTATTGCAATGAAGTTACTGTGAAATTTCTCTAGTCGCCACACTCAGGTGCCTGTTCAGGTCATTGTACCTAATCAGCACATCTTTCAGACTGAGAGGAAACCAGAGCACCTGGAGGAAACCCACACAGATGCAGGGAGAATGTGCAGACTCCACACAGATAAGTGATCCAAGGCGGGAATCGAACCCGGATCCCTGACGCTGTGAGGCAGCAGTGCTAGCCATTGTGCTGCCCAATTTTTTTGTCCTTAAAAATAAGTGCAAGATACAGAAAAATAATTTAAATACTCAAGTACATTGAATTAAAGAGAACAAGTAAAATTTGAAACTATTGTAATATGTACACAGTTTTATTTGCATTTATATAGTGCCTTTGACAGAGTCCCAAAGCATTTTGTAGAAGCAAAATAGACAAATATTCATGCTGGATTGAAGAAGGAAACGTTAGGGGTGATTGGAAGATTGATTTAGAGGTTGTTTTGAAGGAGCATCCTGATGGAGTTGAGGAAACTTTAAGGAAGGAATTCCAGAATTCAGACAGTGCATTCTGAAGGTACTACTGCTAAAGGTAAAGTGAATAGAGTGGGTGAGGTGCAAAAGGGCTGTTGAAGGTTATCTTGGTAAAAGAATAAATTATTCTTGAATCATTGTGTGAGCGGTTGTTGTTTTAAAACATCTATCTGATTGCCTTTCTGTATATTTTCATTGATGCCTAGAAATTTGCACTGGGTAACATGATACGTCTGAAGTGTGATTGACAAAATGTGTACATAATATTCTATAATTTATTGACAAATTTGTCATTGCTTTGAGATGGACCTTTTATAAAAACAGGAATGTTATGTTACGTAGGCACTCATTTACCCACACTAGGGGCAGCTCTGTAACTTGAGAAGTCTTTGATTTTGTAGGACTGCAGAGGGGTTTTGATACAAGGCTGGGACAATTGGGTCTCAGGTTCTTTGGTTACTGGGTAAAGTAGTCCCTTGCCTTGCTTTCTTGATTGAGGATTTTGTATTGGATAAAGCAACAGTGGGTTGGGCAAGACTGTAGAACCGCAGAACCCCTACAGGGCAAAAAAAAAGGCTATCCGGCCCATCAAATTTGCACAGACTTTCTCTCTGAAAGAGCATTTCACCAGGCTCTCTTTTCTCTGCCCAATTCTTGTAATTCCCCCACATTTACCATAGCTAATCCACCTAATCTGCACATCTTTTGACTGGGAGAAAACCAAAGCACCCGGATGAAACCCATGCAGACATGGGGATGCAAAAAGTCTGATAGGTACCCTTTTGATTGTCAGGTTTAAATGTATTGCATTGTGCCTAACAGTAATATCTCAGGCTTTATAACTGTCTTATTATTACCCAGCCAACTTCAGTTGACTCATGGGAGCACTAATGTTTTTGTAAATATTCAAGTTTGGAAGATGGGGGCTGTTTTGGCAGAGTTTCAAGCCCAATGACTTAATTAACCATTGCTACAATTATTGAATAAAATTGGATTTGGTTGTTAAGCCCACTAGTGATTGAAGGCTGCAGTTAGCAGTTGTATTGTGTTTTGAGACAATGCATCCATCTTATAAGAACATAAGAAATAGGAGCAGGAGTAGGCCATCTAGCCCTTCGAGCCTGCCCCACCATTCAATAAGATCATGGCTGATCTGTCGTGGCTCAGTTCCACATTCCCGCCCTCTCCCCATAACCCTTAATCCCCTCGCTTATCAAAAACCCATCAACCCACGTCTTAAAAATATTTAGTGAGGCAGCCTCCACCACTTCAACGGGCAGAGAATTCCAGAGATTCACCACCCTTTGAGTGAAGAAGTTCCTCCTCAACTCCGTTCTAAACCGCTCCCCCTTTATCTTGAGGCTATGCCCCCTAGTCCTACTGACCTTTCTGAGTGGGAAGAGTCTCTCCACCTCTATCCTATCCATCCCATTCATCATCATATATGTCTCAATGAGATCTCCCCTCATTCTTCTAAACTCTAACGAGTACAAGCCTAGTTTATTCAGCCTCTCCTCATAGCTCAACCCCCTCAACTCCGGCATCAGCCTAGTAAACCACCTCTGCACTCCCTCCAAGGCCACAATATCCTTGTGTAAGTGCGGCGACCAAAACTGCACACAGTACTCCAGCTGCGGCCTCACCAGTGCAGCAAAACCTCCCTACTTTTATATTCAATCCCCCTCGCAATGAAGGCCAGCATCCCCATTAGCCTTCCTGACCACCTGCAGGCTGGGTTTTTGCGACTCATGCACAAGGACCCCGAGGTCCATCTGCACCATCGCCTGCTGCAGTTTTTTGCCACGTAAGTAATAGTCCTTCCTACCGTTATTCCTACCAAAGTGGACTACTTCAGCAGAGGGAATTTAATTTTTTCAGTTTTTAGGTTGTAGATGCTACTTGTCAAGCTGTCATTTATTACTCATTGCTAGCTGCTCTTAGCAGTGCCAATAGGCCATCTTAAACCATTTGAGTATGGTCAAGTTGCAGACTGTCAGGAAGTTTCAGGATTTTGATCCAGCTAAAATGAACAAACAGCAGTCAATATATTCTGGGATGGCATGTCTTGAGGGGGAACTTGTACGGTGTCACATGTACCTGCCATCTTGCCCCAGGTGGCTATGTCGATATTGTCGAATGGACTTTGGCAGGTTGCTTCAGTGCATTACAGATCGTGCACACTGGGTATTTTAAGCCAGTGGATGAGATATCAGTCAAGTGAACTGGTGCTGAATAGTTTCAGGCTTTTTGAGTGTTTGTTGAAGCTGCATTCATCCAGGCAAGTGAAGAGTATTCCATTATTCCCTTGACTTTTACTCTGGAGTTGGTGGTATGCATTTCATGAGTTCTGAGCAACATTCCCTTTCTTCGTTTTTATCTGCCTATTCATTTGAGTGTACAGGTCCTCTGACATTTTTGGTGCACGACTTTAAATGGGTTTACTTGTGCTCTACTTGCATGGAAGCACCCAGATTGAATTGCTGAACGAAAGCACCTCTCACCTCAGAATAACCAGTCTCTGACCTGCGCCAGAAGCACTGGCATTTATAAGGCTAGTTCAGTTGAGTTTCTGGTCAGTGATTCCCAAGATGTTAAATGCAAGGTGGTCATTTCCTGATGTGTCATGTAGAATTTTTTAAAAATAGGTCGGATAAAGTCAAACTTAAGGACCTGAGTTTAATCTAGTGTGGCTCTCCCAGTGCAATGCTGAGGAAATACTGCTGTCATAGTTCAGATGAGATAATAAAACAACTTATTTATGTATGGAAGTTTGTGTGTATCTGACTGTGCTATGCTATAGCAGCATGGTATCCAACAACTTGCATTATTAAAATGTTCCTCACATGACACTTTGAAAGTGCTTTACGTCCAAGATGAAAACTGATCTAAGAAAACGATTATATGGATGGTTCAAGGTGGAGAAGCAAAATCATGAAAGCAGTAACATTGAGGAGGCTTTTAAAAACAGACAGGGAAAAGATAAGATGAGTAAATATGCTCAGTATTTCGTGTGATGCCTGTAAAATGGGTGTCTTACTTGGACAAAAGCAAAATACTGCAGTTGTTGGAAATGTCAAGTAAAAATAGGGAATACCAGGAATAATGAGATCTAACAACAACTGTGGAGAGGGAAACAGCTACGGTCACCTGAAATGTTAACTCTGCAGCCAGGCTACTCTCTGTCTCTGATTGGAGAGAACAAGGGTACAAGGAAAAGTGATGTAGAAGCGAAAAATGGCAGTTGAAATTTAAGCACTAAAGATGAGGGATTTGAAACTGGAGAGACAAATTTTGCAATAGGCGTTGTCGGGCTCAAGTAGCCACCTGGTTCTGGGGGACAAAAACAATAAGAATGCCATATACTGTATAAATTAGGTTGCTTACTGTCACTGTTTTTAAATGAGTAATTGATTAATCAAGCCTCGAAGGTAGTAGTGGTGGTGATCTAGCTGAGAAGTTAGAGAATAATTCAGAAATAGAATAAAGCAGTCTTGGTAGGTATAATGATTCTTGGTAGAACTTTGAGCAGTGTTGCCTCTCCTGGATGGCAGTCAAGGCAAGAGTTGACTAACAAAACAGATGACGGCTTTGATTTGTTCAGGTTTCATATCAGACAGGCAGTTGGAGTTTAGCAACAGCATTTGGATCAATGGGGAAGCCAGGTCACTATTAACATGCATTTGAAACTGATCTCTTCTGGGTAATATGGCCAACATAATATGTAAATGTTCAGGAGAAGTGACTGAGGGGGTAGACAATGATAATTCATTTGAGGTGGTGCCATGCCTGTGTTTTGACAAATGCAAGTAGAACAAGATGAGAATACCACAAGGAATGGTTAAAATTGTGGAAGATGTTGGAGAAGTGTAGTGGAATGTGGCAAGAGTTGTAATCACTATCTCAACAGCATAATGTCTGAACTGTGGATCGGATGGAAAGTACACAGAATTAACTAACTAACAAGCAACAGTAAGCAAAAATGGGGCTGATGACGTGTTGGCTTAAGAAGGGCTGAAGAGAACAGGTTGAGCGTATCTTAAATGACATGTGCATTAAGAACCATTTTGGAGTGAGAACTTAATAGGAAGGGAAGTGAGAACCAGGAGTTCAGCATTGAAGAGGCAATAGCAAGTAAAGTAGTAGCTTACATTTAGAATGGTAGCTCTGAGGAAAGAGCTTGTTGCAAAGGGGGATGGGACATCAGTGCTGCAGATGTTCTTGGAGTGGTTAAGTTTTTGTCTAAGGAGAGATGGTACAGCCATATCTGGCAGATAACCAAAGTAAGCACAATCTTATGGCCTATAGACTGCTGTACTTGAAGGGGAGTGTGCGTGATAGGCTTGGGAGATCCTGAATTTGAGGGTGGCAAAGGTACCATTAGTAGCATGACAATTGTGGAGGAGGAGGATGGACGTTTTAGATATTCGATGTGGAACCTCGTTTGCTTTAACTGTGTATTATTCCTAGCCCCGTTGTTATGCTATGTATGTCCAGAAACAGAATTGAGCTCAGTTACAACATTTTCTTCATGTAACTGGGTTTCTTATTTCTCTCAAAACTACAGAAGAAAAGTTTATTTCCTGATTTGAGAGAAGAGATGTAGGAAGAGATGTGAGCTGAGTGTGCCTTTCAGATCAGTGAAGCCTTTTACGTTGCTTCACACACTTCTCCATGGCTTCTCAGACTGGGTAAGTATCTAAAAGTTTGGTTATTGTACGTTTGGATACACTTGAATGACTTTAATGTTACATGTTTGAATGTGAATAATTTTGGAATTGAACTTTGATTTGATAGTCTCATTTTCTCCAAGCTTGATAATTGGAGATATTGAAAATTATTTTGTTGCTGTTCACATTTATCAAGACAATGTTGAATCATTAGATTTGTTTTATGGGTGTGTTTATACCACAGGAACTGACCTAATAACAATTGGACACTTGAGTTTCTAGCCATGCAGAAGAACCCAGTTTGAAACTTTTACCTAAATATGTGCATGAACAAAGCTGTCACCCTAATAGTTACAAGTTTAACTACTAGAGAAAAGTTATTTGTTTGCTATGTCAATTAGAGTTTCTTGGGTCCAATTTTACAAATCAGATTTGACACCATTTTAAATTTACACTTCATGTGGTGTCAAATCAAAGCCTTGTGAAACTTGCCTCTCCGGGAAACTTTACTCTGAATTTACATCAATTTAGCAAAGTACAAAGAAGTGATGTCAGCTTCCCACTGTTAAACTAGTGCGTAAGCACGCCCTTAGAAGTATATGAAGTTGTGTTGCTTATTTGATTTCTGCTTTTGGTTTTTGAGCAAGTAAAAATTAAACTGTCAAGCCCACCACTGTGTGGTTAGGTAAAGTAGATCATAATACTGAAGGCAAAGAAATCGAGGAGTATGTAGACTCGTAGTTATGAGGAATTGCATTTGATTAAGTTTGGGTGTGATATAAACCTCATGACCTTTCTGAACCGTTAAAGCTTTTAACTATTTTGATGAAAATAGTCAAAATGCAGCAGCATTTATTTTTAAAAGGTTTGTAATATTTCATGCGCAATGATTATAAGCCTTGTTGACTGCCTTGCATAATAATGTGTCTGAATTCAAAACCTGTAAATTAGAAACCATGGTGAAATATAAATTGGGCCTACAGTTGCCAGTTGGATGGGGGTTTTTTCCTAGCTGTGGTACTCATGAATCCAACAAGTATAACCAAGTTATATTTATAGTACAAATAAAATGCTACGATTAGTATCCGTCTTTGTATGATAAATTACATGTATAGCAGGCACTCAGTTCAATCTAAAAGAAATCCTTTCATTTTATTCTAAACTTTCGATCAATTTAGATTTGATCTTAAAGGTGTAGACTAATTAGAAAGTTAAAAAAAATCTTAAATGACAATTTTTCTTCAAATGGTAAAGAGCAAGGCAAACTTTTCAGCCAGTCTAACTATTGAATTTGAAAGGAATTTGTTATAACTCTTAATAGACTCTTGAGTCATATTTCTAACGTTGAGTATGGGTGGAGTTTGACACATCTCATCATTAAATTGACTTCTAGGTGTGTGTCAGTTCAGAAGTTTAACTCAATAGTTTGAACAGTGTGTTCAATTTGTTTTAAAAGTTGAAATGCTTTGGTATTTAGAATACAGTATTTTGACTCATAGAATCATAGAAACCCTGCAGTGCAGAAATATGCCATTTGGCCCATCGAGTCTTCACCGACCACAATCCCACCCAGGCCCCACCCCCATATCCCTAGATAATCTCTCTAACGTACGCAAAGCAGGACTCTAAGGAGAAATGTTTAGCATGGCCAATCAACCTAACCCACACATCTTTGGATTGTGGGAGGAAACCGGAGCACCTGGAGGAAACCCATGCAGACACGAGAATGTGCAAACTCCACACAGACAGTGACGCAAGCCAGGATTCAAACCCAGGTCCCTGGAGCTGTGAAGCAGCAGTACTAGCCACTGCTTCCGTGCTGCCCAATTAAGTTTTTTTTACTTTTGCATGTTGCGAACAAAGATCCTCCAATTTTGGATGGAATTCAGGTGATCTGAAATTGAATTCTTCTTTAAATTTCAACTTTCTCAGTTAATTTTGGTTTCCATATAAAACAGAATACCAAGGCACTGGAGAAGGTATAGGAGAAATGCTGTCATCACCCTATTCAAAAATCCATTGGATTCTCTCTTGCAAATTACTGCCCCATCTCTAGCTTTCCTCCTTCAGAAACTTTGAACTTTTTATCACAACTCATTAATGCCTATCTTTCTCAGGAACACTCTCTTCTGATCAGGTTTCCCCACTGTACCAAAACAGCTCTTGACAAAATCATAAATAACATATGTGACTGTGACAGGGGTTAACTATCTCTCCTTTCTCAACTTTTCTGCAGCCTTTGACATAATTGACCATACCATCCTCCTCCAAAGCCTGTTGTCCAGCTGGCTGGGATTATATCACTAAATTCCATTCTTTTTTTCTACCTAATTGTTATCAGAGTATCTCTTGTTCCTGCATGGTTAGCACTGGTGACCACCCGAAGGGTCAATCTTTAGCCCACTTCTGTTTCCCATCAGCATGATGCCCCTTGGTGATATCATCCAAAAACAGTGCAGTTTCCAAGTGTACAATAATGACATCTTGCTCTACCTCACCAACTACTCCCTATAATCAGCCCTTTTACTAACTCTTAGATGTCAGGCTGACACTGAGAACAGAAAGTTCCTCCGTTTAAATCTTGGGAAGAGCAAAACCATTGTCTTTGGTGTCCAAATGTGGGTATGCTGGCGTTGGACTGGCGTAAACACAGTAAAAAGTCTGACAACACCAGGTTTTAATCCAACCGATTTATTTGATAGTAAACGCACAAGCTTTCGGGGTTAGTCCCTTCGTCAGGTGAATGGAGAGTTCTGGCCCCAGACAGAGCATATAAAGCACAGACTGTTTAGAGATTACTGATTAGAATGCGAATCCTTACACCTAACCTGCTGTTCAAGACCTGAAGTGGTTGCCAATGTGAGTGGAAGGAGCACTGATCACAGGTTAAAGAGATGTGTATTGTCTCCAGACAGTACAGTACTGTGATCAGTGCTCCTTCCACTCACATTGGCAACCACTTCAGGTCTTGAACAGCAGGTTAGGTGTAAGGATTCGCATTCTAATCAGTAATCTCTAAACAGTCTGTGCTTTATATGCTCTGTCTGAGGCCAGAACTCTCCATTCACCTGACGAAGGGACTAACCCCGAAAGCTTGTGCGTTTACTATCAAATAAATCGGTTGGATTAAAACCTGGTGTTGTCAGACTTTTTACTGTTTTTGGTGTCCAACACAGATTTATATTCCTAGCCCCAATTCCATCCCTCTCCTGGCTACTATCTAAGGCTGAAGCAGACTGTTAGCGACCTAGATGTCACATTTGAGCCCAAGATGTGCCTTTGACCATAGATTCACTCTTGCAAAAGCTGCCTGTTCCCACCTCCGTAATATCACCCAACTCCCATGTTTATACCCTCTAAACTTGAGGTCATCCAAAATTCTCCTAGTGTCATACAAGTCTGAGGATGATATCACCTGTGTTCACTAACCTACAGTAACTCTGGGTGAAGTAAAGCCTTTATTTGAGAATTCTCATTCTTGTTTTCAAATCGCTCTGGCCTCAACATTCCCAAACCCACACCTCTCTCCCCCAAATTTCTGTAATCTCCTCCATCCCTAGAACCTTTTTTTAATTCTGGTCTCCAATTTTTATTGCTCCACCACTGGCAGCAGAACTGTCAGCTGCATAGTCTGAAGCTTTTAATCCCCTCTGTCCCTGTTCCTGTTTTTTCCCTTTCAAGATATCCTTTAAAGCCTGCCTCTTCCACCAAGCATTGGTATCTTGGGGTTTGGTAACAAATTATTTGTTTGATTGTAAAGCTTATTGGAATATTTGTGTTGAACGTACTATAGAAATGCAAGTTTGTTCTAATACTTTGGAAATAGTGTCGTTCTGTGAAGTTTGCAAATTCCAATACCATCCTCATAGATGGTTGAATTGAGGCAGTGGAAATTAATACAGAACTTAAAAATATACTGCTGATGCTCATTTGCAAATAGTGTTTTGGTGTATTACAAAGCAATTCAATTGGATGATAAGTTGGACAGTAAAATAATGATTTTTTAAATTATTTATGAAGTTCCAATTTGGAGATTGTATTCTGAATTGTTAGAAATTATGCAGCTATGTATGGTTTAAAACTGAGTTTCTTATGCAGTGTGGGGGCAGATTAATAAGATCAGTCTGACAAATGAAGGATTAGTGAGAGCTTCATGAGAAAGCAACTAGTCATGTATCTAAAACAAGCAAAATTAAATGATGGGCAGGTGGTGGCTGAGGGCAGCAAAACTGCGAAAAAATTAAATCGCTTCTTTGCAGTAAGTAAATGCTGAAAATGAAGATGTGGCTCAATGCTGATGGAATAGCAACCTTAAAAATCACAAAGCCAAGGCAAGTTGTAGGACTAGATTAGGCCCTAGGCTCTTGTAAATCACCAAGCCTTAACTTGTTTGAAATGATAATTAGAAATCCTTTTGAGTGCTAGGTTAATTAGAGATAGCTAGCTTGGTTTCACAAATTGCAGATCATGTTTAACCAATGTACTGGACTTGAAGGTATAAGAGGAACAGAATGACTGCGTGTTGTACCAAGGGAACATATGACTGGGTATGGCATCAAGGAGCCCTAGCACAAATGAAATCAGTGGGAATGGGAATCAGGTTGGAATGGTGGTGTTGGTGAGGAGGGAGTTTCTCCACTGGGTGGAACCATAAAGTAAAGTTAAAGTTTATTTTATCAGTCACAAGTAAGTCTTACATTAACATTGCAATGAAGTTACTGTGAAATTCCTCTAGTTGCCACATTCCAGTGCCTGTTTGGGTCAGTGTTCCTAACCAGCATGTCTTTTAGACTGTGGGAGGAAACTGGAGGAAACCCATGCAGACAGGGAGTACAAACTCCCCACAGACAGCGGCCCAGTGACCCAGTAACAGTAAGTAGCACAAGGAAAAATGATTGGTTGTTGGAGGTCAATCATCTCAGTCCGAGGATTTCATTTTCAGGAATGCGTTGGGGTAGTGTCCTAAGCCTAACCATCTTTGGCTGCTTCATCAATGACCTGGCCATCATAAAGTCAGAGGTGGGATGTTCACTGCGCAATGTTCAGTGCCATTTGTGACTCCTCGTATTGAAGGTAGAAGTATCCATGTGCAGAATGACCTGGATAACATTAAGGCTTGAGCTTCTGAGTGGCAATTAACATTCAGACTACAACATTTCTAGTTCCTCCCATGTTGAGCACCATTTGGAAGAAGCACTGAGGATAGTTAGGGCCACGACTAAACTTTGGGTTGGGGGCTTCAATGCCCATCACCAAGGGTGGCTCAGTAGCACTGACTGAATTGGTCACGATTTATCTACCAGACTGATCATGAGTGAAATGGGAATGCTTGCAGATCATTATCCAGTGCTTAGTGCCATTGCAGTTCCTCTTGATGCTGAAGCAGTCCTTATCCATAAGACCTGGACAACATTCAGGCCTAGTCTGATAAATGACAAGTAACATGTGCCTTGAGTGCCAGGCAATGAGCAATTCCAACAAGAGAAAATTCAGCCATTTCCCATTTGCATTCAGTGGCAAAATTCCATACTATCAAAATCCTAAGTGTTACTGTTGACCAGAAACATTACTGATCCAGCCATATAAATACCACAGGTCAGAGACTGGGAAATCTTTGGTATGTAGCTCATCTAGCTCCCTCAAGCTGTCCACCACACTCTCGGATGATTACAGCTCCATCAACACTTCAAACTTGACACCATCCAGGATAAAGCAACCTACTTGGTCAACACCCACCAACTTAAACATCCACATGCTCTACCACCAGTACACTAGTGTGTACCATCTATAAATTTAACTGCAGTAACTCAGCTAGGCTTCTTCTCCCTGTGTCAGCATGGGTTTCTACCCACAATCCAACAATATGCAGGTTAGGTGGATTGGCCACAGTAATTTGTCCCTTAGTGTCCAGAGATATGTAGGTGAGGTGGATTAGCCACTGTAAATGGAGTTACCATAATAGGATGGTGGGAATCTTGGTGCAGACTCATTGGACCTCTTCTGCACTGTTGAGGTGCTATGGATAGTACCTTCCAAACCTGTGACCTGTATATCTGAGAAAGATCAGAGCATTAGACACATGGGAGCGGTATTGTGAAGTTCTTGGGAAGAAACATTTGGAATCAAAACTGCATATGCTGTTCAAACACTTCTAAACTCACCTTCTAAACTCTCTCTGGTGGTATATGTGTATGGTAGACTTAAGCGTACAAAATGCACAATCATTTTCTGTACATTAACACCACTTGCAAGGTTTCCTTGAAATCATACATCATCCTGACTTGAATCTGTAATCCAGTTCCTTCACTGTTGCTGGATCAAAGAGATAAGTGATTATCGTGCAAGATTAAAGCGCATGGGATTGGGAAGTGTATTGAAATGGATAGAAAACTGATTAGCAGAGAGGAAACAGAGTAGGAATTAATGTGTTCTTTTCAAATTAGCATGCAGTAACTAATGGGGTGCCACAGGAATCACTGCTGGGTCCCCAGTATTCACCTCATGTATATTAATGATTTGGATGAGGGAACAAAATGTAAAATTTTAAATTTGCAGATGATACCAAGTTGGGTGGGAGGGTGAACTGTGACGAGGATTCAGGGATCCTTTAGTATGATTTGGACAGGTTGGGTGAGTGGGCAAATCAATGGCAAATGCAGTATAATTTGGATATAGGTGAGGTTATTCACTTTGGAAGCAAAAACAAGAAGGCAGATTACTACCTGCAAGTGCGAGGTGGCCCACTTTGGTAGGAATAATGGTAGGAAGGATTATTACTTATGTGGCGAAAAACTGCAGCAGGCGACAGTGCAGAGGGACCTTGGGGTCCTTGTGCATGAGTCGCAAAAACCCAGCTTGCAGGTGCAGCAGGTGGTCAGGAAGGCGAATGGGATGCTGGCCTTCATAGCGAGGGGGATTGAATATAAAAGTAGGGAGGTCTTGCTGCGGCTGTATAGGGCATTGGTGAGGCCGCAGCTGGAGTAGTGTGTGCAGTTTTGGGCGCCGTACTTACGCAAGGATATTTTGGCCTTGGCGGGAGTGCAGAGGAGGTTTACTAGGCTGATGCCGGAGTTGAGGGGGTTGAGCTATGAGGAGAGACTGAATAAACTAGGCTTGTACTCGTTAGAGTTTAGAAGAATGAGGGGAGATCTCATTGAGACGTATAAGATGATGAATGGGATGGATAGGATAGAGGTGGAGAGACTCTTCCCGCTCAGAAAGGACAGTAGGACTAGGGGGCACAGCCTCAAGATAAAGGGGGGGCGGTTTAGAACGGAGTTGAGGAAGAATTTCTTCAATCAAAGGGTGGTGAATCTCTGGAATTCTCTGCCCGTTGAAGTGGTGGAGGCTGCCTCGCTAAAGATTTTTAAGAAGCGGGTTGATGGGTTTTTGATAAGAGAGGGGATTAAGGGTTATGGGGAGAGGGCGGAAATGTGGAACTGAGCCACGACAGATCAGCCATGATCTTATTGAAGGCGGGTCAGGCTCGAAGGGCTAGATGGCCTACTCCTATTTCTTATGTTCTTATGTACCTGACTGGCTGTAAATTGAGAGAGGGGAGTGGGCAGTGGGACCAGAAGGTAAGCATGTAGGTGCAGCAAGTGGTAAAGAAGGCAAATGGTATGTTGGTCTTCATTGCGAGAGATTTCAAGTACAGGAGCAGAATGTGTTGTTGCAATTATATAGGGCCTTGATGATGCCACACCTAGAGTATTGTAAGCAGTTTGGGCTCTCCTTTTCTGAGGAAAGATGTTCTTGCTTTCAAGTGCAGCCAGGCTGATTCCGGGGGGTGGCGGGACTGATGTATGAGGAGAGATTGACGAGGTTAGGATTGTTTTCACTGGAGTTCAGATGAATGAGGGGGGGTCTCATAGAGACTAATAAAATTCTAACAGGACTAGACTGGGTCGATGCAGGAAGGATGTTCCCGATGGTGGGGGAGTCCAGACCCAGGGGTCACAGTCTGAGGATACAGGATAGACCATTTAGGATGGAGGTGAGGAGACATTTCTGCACCCAAAGGTGGGTGAGCCTGTGAAATTCATTACTACAGAAAGTAGTTGATGCCAAAATATTGAATGTATTCAAGAGGTGACTAGATATAGCACTTGCCCCAAGGTTATGGGGAGAAAGCTGGATTAGGCTATTGAGTTGGACGATCAGTCGTGATTGTGATAGAACGTAGAACACTACAGCACAAACAGGCCCTTCGGCCCACAAGTTGCACCGATCACTTCTATACCTACTAAGCCATAGACCTATCTATAACCCCCAATTCCATTAGATCCCATATACTCATCCTGAAGTCTTTTGAAAGACCCCAACGAGTTCGCCTCCACCACCACCGACGGCAGCCAATTCCATTCACTCACCACCCTCTGAGTGAAAAACTTACCCCTAACATCTCCTCTGTACTTGCTTCCCTGCACCTTAAATCTGTGTCCTCTCATAGCGACCATTTCAGCCCTGGGGAATAGCCTCTGAGAATCCACCCTATCTATTCCTCTCAACATCTTATAAACCTCTATCAGGTCGCCTCTCAACCTTCGTCTCTCCAGGGAGAAGAGTCCCAGCTCCCTCAACCTATCCTCATAAGGCATGCCTCCCAATCCAGGCAACATCCTTGTAAATCTCCTCTGCATCCTTTCAATAGCTTCCACGTCCTTCCTATAGTGAGGCAACCAGAACTGCGCACAGTACTCCAAGTGGGGTCTGACCAGGGTCTTATAAAGTTGCAGCATTACCTCCCGACTCCTAAACCCAATCCCTTGATTAACGAAGGCCAGTACACCATACGCCTTCTTGACCACATCCTCCGCCTGCGAGGCAGTTGTAAGAGTCCTATGGACCCGGACCCCAAGATCCCCCTGCTCTTCAACACAGCTAAGACTCCTACCCTTGATATTGTATTCCTTCATCCCATTGGTCCTGCCAGAATGGACCACTACACATTTATCTGAGTTGAAGTCCATCTGCCGAATCTGATGAATGGCAGAGCAAGCTCAAAGGGCTGAATGGCTACCTCCTGCTCCTATCCTCAGTGTTTCAATATAAAACCTTGGAACCCTTTTTCTAACAGCACTCTGATGTACCTACACAGGCTGAAGCAGTTCAAGAAGATGGCTCATTGTCACTGTTTCAAGGGCAGTAAGGGATGTGCAACAACTGCTGGCCTTGCAGTGATGCCCATATCCCAAAAAGGAAACAAAAATGGTGCAGTGTAGCATACCTCTCCAAGAAGTGTTACCCCCTCACCAAGCTCCCTGGCATCCTGGATTTGTAATTTTTGTCTGCCTCACTTCTACATGTCATCCAGCTCAAAGCTACCATCTCCTTAACAGTGACACTGAGTGTTTTTGAGAGCTGCCTTTGTACTAGTTGGTGTTTGGAATGAATTATATCCTCTATGCGATTGAACCAAAGTTAATCTTTCCTGTTCTGTACCTTTATGTGGCATTGCCTCATACTGATTCTTTTCCTTAACTTTCTTGGCAAATAAAACTGTTATAATTTGCAAAGCAGTTATTTTCCACCACAATTGGGGTACTGTGCACCATTGCAAAATTCGATGATGGAAGTCTTGTTCCTTAATGCAGCTTTCTTATGAAGTTAGAGTCAAGGTGCCATTGCTAATCGTGAGAATGTTTGCCAATATCACAAGCATGTAACAGCTGTTTGGCTGATGTCCACAGAGATGGCAATCACAGGCACAGTGATGGAAAATGAATAAAGCTGCATCATGTGTAAAGTTGAAGATTGTTAAATTACTGACTGCAATAATGTCTAAATGGCATCATGTGATGTGCAAGTGACATATCTTGCCTTGATGTAAGTTTAGATATGCACCAAGATGCTTACATTATACATAATTCAGTCAAATCCATACATGGCCAGTATTTACTGTGGCTGATTGGCCATTTCATACTTTACTCAATTTGTCCAGTCTGGATACTTCTTTCACGGACTGAAAGATATGTGCACATATCTTTCAGTCTTATCTACGGTAGATGACACTTGATAGATAAACTTTATTATTTATTCTTTTTGTGATTAGTGTGTTATGACTCAGGTTAGAAACTCCAAAGTGTTTTATAAAGCCTGCCTGAATCATAAGTTTTGAATTTGGCTAGGATAAGCATGAAATAGAAAGATAGAACAGTACAGCATAGTACAGGCCCTTCAGCCCTCAGTGTTGTGCTGAGCTATGCCCAAATCCAAGATCAAGCTATCCCACTCCCTGTCATTCTGGTGTGCTCCATGTGCCTATCCAGTGATTGCTTGAAAGTTCCTGAAGTGTTCGACTCCACTATCACAGCAGGCAGTGTATTCCACACCCCAGCCACTCTAAGTGAAGAATCTACCTTGGACATCCCTCCTATATCTCCCACCACGAACTTATAGCTATGCCCCCTAGTAACAGCTACGTCCACCTGAGGAAATAGTCTCTGCGCATCCACTCTACCTATCCCCTTCTTAATCTTATAAACCTCTATTAAGTAATCTCTCATTCTCCTCCGCTCTAAAGAGAAAAGCCCCAGCTCCCTCAACCTTTCCTTATCAGACCTCCAAACCAGGCAGCATCCTGGTAAATCTCCTCTGCACTCTCACCAATGCTTCCACACCCTCCTTATAATGAGTGAACAGAATTGAACACAATATTCCAAATGTGGTCTCACCAATGTCAGGTACAGTTGCAGCATAACCCCATGGCTCTTTTCTGCCACCTTTCAGCCCAGCTCTGCATCCTATCAATGTCTCTTTGCAGCCTGCAAGAGCCCTCCACCTCATCCACTACTCCACTAATCTTGGTGTCATCAGCAAATTTACTAACTCACCCTTCACCCTCTTCTAAATCATTGATAAAAATCAGAAATAGCAGAGGACCCAGCACTGATCCCTGTGGTACACAGCTGGTAACTGGCCTCCAGTCTGAAAATTTTCCTTCCACCACCACCCTCTGGCTTCTATGAGACATGATGTAGAGATGCTGGCATTGGACTGGGGTAAACACAGTAAGAAGTCTCATAACACCAGGTTAGAGTCCACCAGCTTATTTGATAGTAATCTCACAAGCTTTCGGAAACGGTGTTCCTTCGTCAGGTGTGTGGAAGGTTCTGATCGGAGAAGGGCATATAAAGTCTCTCTCAGTTTACAGAATACTGATGAGAATGCAAGTTTTTACAGCTAACCTGCTACTCGAGTCTTAAAGATGCAGACAATGTGAGTGGAGATAGCATTAAGCATAGGTTACAGAGATGTGTATTGTCTCCAGACAAGACAGTAAGTGAGATTTTACAAGCCCAGTCAAGTCGTGGGGGTTAGAGTGCGTCATGAACCCAAGACCCCGGTTGAGGCCCTGCTCATGTGTGCGGAACTTGGCTATCAGTTTCTGCTTAGCGACTCTGCTCTGTCATGTGTCATGAAGGCTGCCTTGGAGAACACTTACCTGAAGTGAAACACCTTGTGTTCACTAAGGAGAGGGGCATATTACCAGTGCTAATGCTATTTCTACTCACATTGTCTGCATCTTTAACATAAGAACATAAGAAATAGGAGCAGGAGTAGGCCATCTAGCTCTTCAAGCCTGCCCTGCCATTCAGTAAGATCATGGCTGATCTGTCGTGGCTCAGTTCCACATTTCCGCCCTCTCCCCATAACCCTTAATCCCCTCGCTTATCAAAAACCCATCAACCCGTGTCTTAAAAATATTTAGCGAGGCAGCCTCCACCACTTCAACGGGCAGAGAATTCCAGAGATTCACCACCCTTTGAGTGAAGAAGTTCATCCCCAACTCCATTCTAAACTGCCCCCCCCCTTTATCTTGAGGCTGTGCCCCCTAGTCTACTGTCCTTTCTGAGCGGGAAGAGTCTCTCCACCTCTATCCTATCCATCCCATTCATCATCTTATACGTCTCAATGAGATCTCCCCTCATTCTTAACTCTAACGAGTACAAGCCTAGTTTATTCAGCCTCTCCTCATAGCTCAACCCCCTCAACTCCGAGATCAGCCTAGAAAACCTCCTCTGCACTCCCTCCAAGGCCAAAATATCCTTGCGTAAGTGCGGCGACCAAAACTGCACACAGTACTCCAGCTGCGGCCTCACCAATGCCCTATACAGCTGCAGCAAGACCTCCCTACTTTTATATTCAATCCCCCTCGCTATGAAGGCCAGCATCCCATTAGCCTTCCTGACCACCTGCTGCACCTGCAGGCTGGGTTTTTGCGACTCATACACAAGGATCCCGAGGTCCCTCTGCACCGTCGCCTGCTGCAGTTTTTCGCCACGTAAGTAATAGTCCTTCCTATCATTATTCCTACCAAAGTGGACCACCTCGCACTTGCCAACATTAAATTCCATTTGCCAGTTCCTGGCCCATTTGCCCAGCCTATCTAGATCCTTCTGCAGACTCTCCACACCCTCCACGCAATTTGCCGTCCCACCAATCTTGGTGTCATCCGCAAATTTCGACACCATACACTCGGTTCCCTCCTCCAGGTCATCTGTATAAATGGTAAATAGCTGAGGCCCCAGCACCGACCCCTGAGGCACTCCACTAGTCACCAACCGCCAATCTGAATAGCACCCATTAACCTCCACTCTCTGCCTCCTATTTGACAACCAATCCTCTATCCACGCTAACACCCTACCCCCAACTCCATGCCCCCTTACCTTCTGCAATAACCTCTTGTGAGGTACCTTGTCAAACGCCTTCTGAAAATCAAAAAAAGACCACATCCACCGGCTCTCCTCTATCCACCGCCCTAGACACATCCTCCTAGAACTCCAATAAATTTGTCAGACACGACTTCCCCTTAACAAAACCGTGCTGCGTCTGCTCTATCAAGCAATTCCCCTCAAGATGCCTCACTGTTTCCTCCTTGATGACGGATTCTAACATTTTACCTACAACAGACGTTAAACTAACCGGCCAATAATTCCCTGCCTTTTGCCTGCCACCCTTCTTAAACAACGGCGTAACGTTAGCCGTTTTCCAATCTTCCGGCACCTCCCTGGAATCCAGCGACGTTTGGAAAATAACCACCAAGGCAACCACTATCACCTCCGCCATTTCTTTCAGAACCCTTGGATGCATTCCATCCGGTCCTGGGGACTTCTCCACAACTAGTCCCTCCAGTCTGTCGAGCAAAAGACTTGAATAGCAGGTTAGCTGTAAAAACTTGCATTCTAATCAGTATTCTGTAAACTGTGTGTGACTTTATATGCCCTTCTCTGATCAGAACCTTCCACATACCTGACGAAGGATCACCGTTTCCGAAAGCTTGTGAGATTACTATCAAATAAACTGGTTGCACTGTAACCTGGTGTTGTGAAACTTCTTACTACATTCTATGAGATAGCCAATTACTTATCCAATCGGCCAAATTTCTTTCTATCCCATGCCTCCTTACCTTGTTCATGAGCCTATCATGGAGAACCTCATCAAACGCCTTACTAAAATCCACGTATACAACGTCAACTGCTTTACCTTTGTCTACACACTTAATTACCTCCTCAAAGAATTCAATCAAATTTGTGAGGCAGGACTTACCTCTCGAGACTGTGCTGACTATCCCGGATTAAACTGCATCTTTCCAAATGGTCATAAATCCTATCTTTCAGGACCCTTTCCATTAACTTACTGACCACTGAAGTAAGACTAACTTGGTCTATAATTACCAGGATCATTCCTATTTCCTTTCTTGAAGAGAAGAACAACATCCGCCACTCTCCAGTCCTCTGGCACAATCCCTGTGGACAGTGAGGACCCAAAGATCAAATCTAAAGGCTCTGCAATCTCATCCCTTGCCTCCCAAAGTATCCTAGAATATATCCCATCTGGCCCAGGGGACTTATCAACCCTCAGGTTTTTCAAAATTGCTAATATATCTTCCCTCAGAATGTCTGCCTCTTCCATCCTATCAGCCTGTATCACGTACTCATCCTCAAAAACACGACCCCTCTCCTTAGTAAACACTGAAGAAAAGGTGTTTCACTTCAGGTATGATTCAGGCGACCCATTAGGAAACTTATCAAACTAAGTTTATTTAGGAATATAGTTAACATGTATGATAAGAAAATTAGCAAGAACTTTAACAATTACAAACAAGAAACAAATAATCATGATGATGTATAACCCTTAATGAATATGTTGCCCCAATCAAAATAAACCACCATAGACAAAATGCACTTTTTTGCAGGTTTAACACAGCTCAGACTAATGCCCATGTGATACTAGGATTGAGGCTCTTAGTCGAATTGGGCAATCAAATGCTCTTGAGACTCCAAACATTTTGAAGACAAGCAGTTTCCCAAAACACCGGAGAGACTCTGGTCCAGTCCTCAACAACAGCAGGTTTTCACCCTTCAAGGAAAACAAATTTTTGTTTTTAGCTAACCAACAGAATTTTCAAAACAACAGAGGGAGGGAAAACATTTCTTTTTAGCTTGTGTCCCTTCTAAAACTAAAAACTCAAACCTGCAGCTCCAAACAAACTGAAAATGAAATTTTCTGAGCTGCCCACGGTTTTTTTCTCCTCCCAACAATGAACACCTAAGGCCACAAATGTTAATTTTTAAAAATCTCTTAAAGGTGCACTAACATCACAAGTGGAAGAAACACAAAATTCTGTTCACTTCGAAATTGGTTTCCTTTTCCTATTTTATTGATCTAGCTGCACCATGGACCATTCTTAGTTGAGATATTGGGGATGTAACTTGTTTGCAGGCCTGGGTCATTGTGTTTTAAATGCCCAACAAAGTTGTGGGTACAAGTAGTTTACAATGCACATTCAGGTCTTATACCAGCAATTTTCCTTTGGTTTACTATCATCAGCCTTGTGCACAAACAATACCTTCCTTTTAAAGTGCTGTGATAATCTAATAAAACATTCCAAGGCACTTCACAGGGCATTATCAAACAAAGTATGACCACGAGTCATCTATCAGATGGCTATAAGTTTGGTCAAAGATGTATGTTTGTAGAAGATTCGGGACTAAGGAAAGCAAGATGGAGAGATTTGGGAAGGGAACTCAGCAGCCTTGGTCTGAAGCAACTGAAGATGCAGCCAGTGTGGAGTGATTAAAATTGGGGATACTCAAAAGGCAAAGTTACATGAATGTAGTCACCTTGAGTGTTAAGGGCTGATGATAGCAGTGGTGGGGGGAGAGAGATCATGAATAGATATGAAACCCAGGATGCAACCTAGATACTGGAAACAGCAAAAGCATACCATGCCAAGTTGATCCTGCAAAATCGTCCTTGCTAACATCAAAGAGAATGCAGCACAGGAACAGGCCCATCAACCCACCAAGCTTGTGTCTATATGCAGTTCCTAACCCTCTGTTTGCCTCCCATTCACCTTTATATAATTAGATAGCAGTGATGAGGCATTAAAGGACTATGATGTGGTCAGCTTGTCAAAGGCTGCAGGTATGCTGAGAAGGACCAGGAGGAAAAGCCTACTTGTGTCATCGTCAGGTAGGATGTAATTTTGTGATTTTTAAAAGAGCTGTTTCAGTACTGGATGAACAGAATAAGAAGGATACCAACATAGGAGTTCTTGGAAAGATGAGCCTGGAGTTGGGAGATAACAATATGTTCCAAGACTTTGGAATAAGTGGAATTTTGATATGGGCCAGTGGTTTGTAAGCACGTTTGGGCCAAGAATGTTTTTTTTGTGATGAGAGGTGATGATGGCAGGTTTGAGAAAGAGAAAAATGTTAACTTCAGCTGCCCTTGAATTCAGGATATGAAATTAGGCACCCAACAATTCAGTGGAGTAGGGTCAAGGGAGCAGAAATTGGAATTTCTGGGCAAGATGAGTCTGGAAATGGCATGAAAGTAGCTGGTAAAGAAATAGAGAAAGGTGCAATTCAGGGCTGGCATGGTAGTTGGGAACCGAGAGTGGGGACAGCAAAGAGAGCTTCAGAGCAAGTTTAGCAGACAGACTAGTGGGAGGGAAGGATGTGGCAGAACTGGCTGATCAGGTGGTTTTCATTTTACTGACAAAGAAATTGACTTGTTGCTGGAACAGACATTTCAGAAGATGAGTTGCAGGGGCGAAAAGAAGCCAGAGGTTATCTTTGCTGGAATGATCCTGGAACAGTAAGCAGTTTTAACAGATGAGCAAAGGACTTGTTAACATATCGTTAATAAAAGCAGGAGGAGGCCATTTGACCCCTCCAAACCTACCCCTCCATGTGGTTGGATTATGGCTCACCTGATTGTGGCTTTAACTCCACTTTCCTGCCTGTGACCTCCTCCTCCACCCCCAAAAAAACCGTGACTCATTTGTGGATCCAAAATCTGTCTGACTCAGCTTCAAGTATATTCAGTGACTCAGTTCCCATTGCTTGCTAGGGAAAAAATTTCAAACTCTGCAAAGAAATTCCTTCTCATCTCCACCTTAAATGGAAGATTCCTTATTTTGATACTTTGTCCTTGGTTCTAGATTCCCCCCCAGTGAGGAGAAATATTCTGTCAGCATTTATTCTATCATGCTCCCTCAGAATCTTTTATGTGTCAATAAGATCACATCAAATTCTTCTAAATGTCAATGAATATAGGCCTAACCTACCCACTCTTTCCTCGTGAGACATCCTTAAGCCCAGGAATCAACCTCAGTATTTGTGAATGGCCTGTAATGCAAATACATCCAAAATTGTGTGCAAAACTCTAGGTGTGAGGTCACCAATGTCTTGTATGGTTATAGTAAGACTTTCCTACTCCATCCCCTTGCAAGAAAGATTAATGCCCTATTTGCCTTCATCATTACTTGTTATATCTACGTGCTAACTTTTTGTGAATCATGCGTGAGGATACTTAGATCCCTGTACACTGCAGTATTCTGTAGTGTCTCAACTAAAATTTGCTTTTCTATTTCTGCCATTTTCCCATGTTATACTCCATTTGCCATATTTTTGCTCATTCACTTAACCTATCTATGTCCATTTGCAATCTCTGCCCTTGTCACAATCTGTTTTCTCTTTGGTAAATTTAGCTGCTATCCATTCTTTTCATTCAAATCATGAATATGGATTGTAAGGCTCTAGCGCAGATCCCTGTATCATCCTATTAGGTACAGATTGCCAACCTAAAATGACCCATTTATTCAGCTGTTTACTGTTAGTTAGCAAATCCTCTATCCATACTAATATATTACCTCCAACTCTTGGCACTATATTTAATGCCTTTTGGAAATCTATTTACACAAAGTATTGGTTCCCCTTTATCTACCTTTCTATATACTTGTAGAACCTGGGTAAACTCGAATACGATTTCCGTCTTATAAAATGTTAATTGCTTGATCGGAATATGATTTTCTAATTGTCCCGCTATGACTATGTTAATGGATTCTAACATTTTCCCAATGGTGTAAGTTAGGTTAACTGGTCTAAAGTTTAATGTTTTGTTTCCCTCCTTTCTTGAAAACTTCACAGTTTTCTAACCTGCTTGGAGCTATCCAGAATTGAGAGATTTTGGAAGATTACAATCAATGCATCCATTATCTCTGCAGTCAGTTCTTCTAGGAAACCTAGGATGCAGGTCAACCTCTGTCCCTTTATTTTCCTACTACTTTTCTTTCCTGATAAGTTCACCTCTCCCTTTCACTGATGTCTTTACAGATAGAAGGTACTTGTTTGAAGCCTCTTCCATTTCCTATTAATTTCTCTCTCAACCTGTGATGGATCAAGGAGCATTCTCCTTTTTATATACTTGTAGAACCCTTGCTGCTTGTTTTTATTTCTTCTGCATTTACTCTCGTATTCTAATTTCTCCTAATTTTTTATTCATCCTTTGCCAATTTCTAAAATTTTTGCTAGTTGTCTGGCCTAACACTAATATTCACAGTACTGTATGCCTTTTCTTTTCAATTTGAACCTACCCTTAACTTAGTTAGCCAGGGATACTGTCTCCTTCTCACAGAATCTTTCAAATGGGTATTTATTGTTTTAAACGATCCAGCCGCAGTGAATGACTGAATCACTTGTCTGTCATGTCAGGTCAGTTTCTGGGACTTGAAGCAATGACCAAGGTAAGGAAAGTAGTGGTTTTATTAGGGAGTAGGGCATCAAAGGTGAGAGTGTGGTTGAGCAAATCTGTAGCTGATGAAATGTGGCTGGGAACAGTGGACGAAATAGTTTGGAATTTGAAACTTCATCCAAGTGAATTGGGTTTTTTAGGAAGGAATATATGACAAAGCAGAGTTGGTATGGAAGAAGATGCAGGTGGAGGATAGTACAATGAATCAGATGGCCTTATCAGTCTTTGATATGCAATTATGCATAAGATGGCATGGTCAACTAGGCACTGTGAATATGTGTTTGGAAGTGTAATGTCCACACTATGCTAGGGTTTGTAGGTTTTACACAAAGAAGAATACATAGTTTGCACACGTAGATTCAAACTAACAATAACATTTATTTCTGAAGTCCTTCCTGTACAGAGTACAAACAAAACAGAAGCCTTTGCAACACCCTGATGGCATCACCATCAAATCATACAATCAGCTCTTAAAGCAATCTGCAACCCACTTAGGTATGACACCCCTCTCCCTTTAATTTGGTGATCATGACAATAAATTATTGTGATGTTATGCATAGGATCAATAGTACTATAGACACAGTACTATGCACCATTAATCATTATATGGAGTCAATAAGAAAGTCGATTAGGAGGACATCTATTTCTTTTTAGTTGTATGTGATGCTCTATAATTTGGCTGTCCTTGACCCTAGAAGTATGATTTGGAATTTCTCTAGACACTTACTCTCTTGGAACTAATTCTGCATCATTCTTGCATGATAGAGCTTAGACACAATCATCAGATGCCTCCGATTCAGCTAAGCTTTCCATTGTAGTATTTGCAACACTAGGGACTGAGGTAATTGGTACTTCTGAAGATGATTGCAAAATCATTCTGAAATGACATTTGGTTAGCATGGTGTTAGCAAATTAGCTCATCTTCAGTTTGAACCATGTAAGAAATTGGACCAGTTTTTGCTAAAACTATGGGTGGTACCCATTTCTCACTCGTGGCATAATTACGTGCTAACACTTAATCTCATAGAATTCTCAGAATCCCTACAGTGCAGGAGGAGGCCAGGGACCCAGGTTCAATTCCCGGCTTGGGACACTCTGTGCAGAGTCTGCATGTTCTCCCTGTGTCTACGTGGGTTTCCTCCAGGTGCACTGGTTTCCTCCCACAATCCAAAAGACATGCTTGTCAGGTGCATTGGCCATGCTAAATTCTCCCTTTGTGTACCCAAACAAGCGTCTGAGTGTGGCAACCAGGGGATTTTCACAATAACTTCATTGCAGTATTAATGTAAGCCTACTTGTGACAATAAATAAATAAACTTAAACCCAAGGCCGGAATTGACCCCAGGTCACTGGCACTGTTTGGCAGCAGTGCTAACCACTGTGCCACCGAAAGCTGTAGGACTGTTTAGAAGAACAAGCATGTAAGCCTGTGTGTTACGAACTGACTTTGAAGAGGTGATTTACGTCTGAGAGGAATATTGCTTGAATTGGAACTAATAAGAACATAAGAACTTCGGAGTAGACCACCTGGCTCCTCGAGCCTGCTCCGCCATTTATTAAGATCATGGCTGATCTTTTCATGGACTCAGCTTCACTCATCCACCCACTCACCATAACCCTTAATTCCTTCACTGTTCAAAAATGTATCTATCCTTAAGGCAAACACTCAGAGGTAGCCTCAACTGCTTTACTGGGCAGGGAATTCCATAGATTCACAACCCTTTGAGTGAAGAAGTTCTTCCTCAACTCAGTCCTAACTCTGCTCCCCCTTACTTTGAGGCCATGCCCCCATTCTAGTTTCACCTGCCAGTGGAAAGAACTTCCCTGCTTCTATCTTATCTATGCCCTTCACAATCTTACATATTTCTAAAAAATCTCCCCTCATTCTTCTGAATTCCAATGAATATAACCCCAGTCTACTCAGTCTCTCTTCATAAGCCAACTCTTTCAACTCCAGAATCAATCTAGTGAATCTCCTCTGCACCCCTTCCAGTGCCAGTATACTCCAGAATCTATTAGTATAACTAATATATGTTAAGAATTGTATATTGTCATGTTTAAATATTGTCCAGTTGGTAAACATTAAGCTAATCTGTTGGTTATAGTTAAACTGTATTGATAAATAAAGCTTGCTTTGATAAAGGCTTCCTAGTGTGTCAACAGAATCACCAGTTTCTGGAGTGAAACACCTTATCCTCACTACCAAAATAGTTGGGATCTAGTTTCACTTTGTTACGCACCTTGAGTTTTTGATCTGTAACCCGTGCTATCAAGCACCATGAGCTTAGCAATAACTCACGCATTGACACTCAGGACCACTCACCCTTTGACCTCATTACAGCCTTGGTTCAATCACGAACAAAAGAATTGAACTTCAGAGGTGTGGTGAGAGTAACTGCTGTTGACATCAAGGCCACGTTTGACGAAGTGCGGCATTGAGGACTCCTGGCAAAACAGGAGTTAGTGGGAATCAGTGGGAAAACTCTCTGCTGGTTAGAGTCATACCTGGCACAAAGGAGGATGGCTGTGATTATTGAAGGTTAGCTACCTCAACTCCAGGAAATCACTGCTGAGGTTCCTCAGTATAGTGTCCCAGACCCAACCATCTTCAACTACTTCCATCATAAGGTCAAAATTAGGGATGTTCACTCAACAGTAATTGCATAATGTTTGACACCATTCGCGGTGACTCATACTCGAGCAGTGCTTGTCCAAATACAGTAAGACCTAAACAATATCTAGGCTTGGGCTGACAAGTAGCAAATAAGATTCCCGCCACACAAGTGCCAGAGAATCCAACAAGGGAGAATCTAACCATCGCTCTTTGATATTCAACAGCATTATCGTCACTGAATTCCCCCACTATTGACACCTTGGCAGTTACCAATGGCCAGAAACTGAACTGAACATATACTATGGCTACAAGAGCAGGGCAAAGGCTAGGAATCCTGCAGTGAGTAATTCACCACCGACGCACAGTACTACCAGTGTGTACTACCTAAAAGGTGCACCCAGGAGCTCACCAAGAGTCTTTGGTACATTCCAAAACCATAATTAATACCATCCAAAAGGCTATGGGCAGCAGATGCATGGGAACACCACCACCTGGAAGTTCCCTCCCAATTCTTTCACTGTCATTGGGTCAAAATCCTGGAACTGCCATCCTAACAGCACAGTTGGTATACATACCGCACAGGGGCTGTAGTTGTTCAAGAAGACAGCTCATAACCACTTCCTCCAGAATTATTAGGAATGGGCAATAAATGCTAATCTTACCAATGATCCCCATATTTTATTTGAATTTTATAATGTCCTCATACCTTATACTAGAAGGTCACAATGAAATTAGCAAGTCTCCAAATCATAGTGTTTGATTTGGAAAATGTATTGGTAATGCTTCTGTTCGTTTAAAGTCATTGTTCCCAACAGCCGTCATTTCATTACGAATTTGCCTTTTGTTATTTTACCTAAATGGGGGTGCTCATTGTCAAATGACCTCATTGTAAAAACTTGGTTTGGAGAAAGCCCTGAACCTGATGTCAGAATAGACCACGTAAGACCGTACCAAAAGCAGCTAACTCATGTCTGTGCTCTATTTTATTTACATTTATTAACAACTTACTTGCATTGAAATACGCTAGACAACCAGCAAAACAGACACTGAAACTAGAAAAAAAGCTGGACCTGGCAGCAGTTGTTTCCAAACATGAATTTAACACACTTAGTGATGTAACATTTGGCACCAATCAGACCTTCTCAAAAGTCGCAGGTTTTTAAAAAACTCTTTTAGACTCATGCCATCAACATTTCTTTGAAAACACAACTGTTTCTTTCTTGTCAGAAACATGAACCGTGAAGATAGAAATGTACTACGAATGAAAGAACGTGAACGAAGAAATCAAGGAATTCAGAATGAAGAGACTTTCGCTGGAAATTCCCCCCTGTTTGCTGAGCCGTATAAAGTACAGGTACAGTAAATATGGGTGAGCAAAGCTAATAATTATCCTTGAACATGCAGCTTAGTTAGGACAGGAAGCCATGTGTCCTGACCCTTTCTCTTGTGGTCCTAAAATGGAAATATTATAAAGATGGCAGTTGCAAATTTGAAACTGAATAAATGAAAATAAGCCTTGAGTGTGTGTGGGGGAAAAAACATTTACAAGTCTAAGGTGTTTCTAATTTAATGATTTATTTAGAAATATGGCAATTTTTGTGGATTCCACAGGCACCAAGTGGAAAGTCTTGGCTTCAGAAGTCTTGTGTGAAATGCATTTGATGGGCTTAAGCTAAATCTTTCTGAACATGCTGTACTTTTATTTTCTGTGTGGGTTTGTTTCAGGAAAATAATTGAGTATTTTCTGCCTCTGAAGGTAATCAATATCTTGCAGTCAAGAGCCACTGCTCACCAAAAATCAACATACGTTTAGTTTTCACAATAGTGTGTGCATCATATATACTCAGGGTAGTTTACTACTTTATTCAGTGTCTTGTGTGCATGCTGTGGTCTACTCTAAATAATCTGAATTTCCTGGTTGTTTCATAAATACTAAGGATTGTAAACCTGAGTTTTTTGAAGGTGCTACGATAGTTGACTTTGCTATAAACTTTATTGCACAAATTATTGTAGTCCAAATTTATAATAAGCAAAGAAAGTTGCAGTCAATATGAAAAAGCCCTACTTTTAGGAGTAAAAGAGGTCTGGGATCAGATTACGCAGTTTTTCTGAGTGCATTTTTACATGGTAATGTTCACCCTATATTTTGGCTCTTCACTGTGGTTGTACCAATATTCAATTCTGTTATATTGTTAGAGCTGCACCTGGTTGTGTAATTTTGCATTCTTGTTGTACAGCTAGAAATCACACTGACTCCTTGATAGTTTATGATGTAACGATGCAACAGCAGTAATTGAAACAGAACGCCCTGTAAAAGCGTATATGTAATTCACCCACGATTGTGATTGTCATGATTTGCACAGTTATTGTTTTATGCTTTGTAGTTGTCAATTGTTGCATTCACCATTGGCTGAACACTTAAAATTGAATTTTCTACTCTTTTAATATACTTTTGTTTTCAAAAAAACAGGGAAGAACGGAAGATAAACTTTCTAGCAGAATCCAGAGCATGTTGGGAAATTATGATGAAATGAAAGACTTCATAGGAGATAAATCTCTTGAAAAGCTTATATGCATACCCCCCAAAGGGACAGTTCCATCAACTACAGATGAGAAACCTGACCAAGCTTTCTTTGGTGATCAGAGACACGGTACATCTCACCAAAATAGTAAGTGGACTCCAGTAGGTCCAGCAACTTCTGCTCCTGGTACTTCATCACAGTCACAAAAGAGGTCAAGTTCAGGGTTGCAAAGCAGCCATGGCAGTAGCCAAAGACTCAGTGGTGGCAGCAGCAGTAGTGGCAGTAGCAGTAGCCAGAGACACGACCGTGATTCATACAGCAGTCGTAAGAGAAGTGGCCAACATGGATCTGAACATTCAAAATCCCATTCGGTCAGCCCAGCGAAACCACCTGCAGTTTCTTCATCTTTAAGTTCTAGTCATTCCAGATCTCAAGGAAGTGACCACCATAGTAAGGAGCGGCATCGGTCAAAATCTCCTCGAGACCTGGACGCTACCTGGGACTCTCCATCTCGTGTTCATACATTTCCTGCTAGTGGGCAACATTCTTCGCAGTCATTCACTCCAGCATTGATGTCCAAACCCAACTCCATGTTACAGAAACCCACTGCATATGTAAGGCCTATGGATGGACAGGACCAAGCCCCTAATGAATCATTAGAACCGAAGATTCCTTCCGAGCATTATGGTAACCAGTCTCATGGTAGTAGTCTGGCAGAAATGAAGTCGGGCAACAAAGTACATCTTTCAAAATTAAAAATCCCATCTCAACAAGTGGAGGTAAGCAAATTGTTTCATTTTGATTTCCAATAATTCAAGAACTGAATTTTAAAGTAACTGAATTGATGTACCCATCTATCTGACCTTAAAAAATGGTATTTTGTGACACCACAAGTTCCTTCAAGTAGTTTTAAAACTTCAAATCCAGATTTTATGAACAATACAGAATTGCAATTAGTTCAATACAAATCTAAGGCCATGAAGGAGTTAGTTTAGCTGCACTTTACTGCTACCTTATTGTCCCTGCTGAGACAGAATGCACTTTTTAATCTTTGCACGACCCTTAGATCATGGAGCTACCTGACAGTCTCATCTGTAAAGTGAACACCTTCCGCTTTGAAGTTTCACTCTGACTAGTATAGGAAGGAGTCTGAGCAAAACTGGAATTGGGCTATCGGGAAAAATTTCCATTAGCTGGGGGTCATACCTAGCATAAAGGAAGATGGTTGTGGTTGTTGGAGGTCGATCATTTGTTCTCGGACATCACAACAGGAGCTCCTCACGGTAGTGCCTGAGGCCCAACCATCTTCAGCTGCTTCATTAATGAACTTCCTTTCGTCATAAGATCATGAGGAGATGTTCGCTGCTGTTTGCACAGTGCTAAGCACTATTTGCAACTACCCAGATTCTGAAGCAGTCCATGTCCAAATGCAGCAAAACCTGGACAATATCCAGACTTGAGCTGACAAGTGGCAAGTAACATTTCTGCCAGGCAATCTCAAAAGCTTTACACTGCAGAAAGAGGCCTGCGCTGATTTGATGAAAAAAAAATTCTACCTAATCCCACTCTCCTGCCTTATCCCCATAACCTTGCACATTATTTCTTTTCAGATATTCCTTTTTGAATATCACATTGAACGTGCCTTCACCACCGTTTTAGGAAGGCCATTTCGGATTCCAGCCACCCACTGAGTCAAAACGTTTTTTTCCCCATCACTTCTCCTCCTTTTGCCTGCTATTTTGCATCTTGTCTTCTGGTTTTTGATCTTTTAAATAGGAACAGTTGCTTGCTGTTTACTCTGTCCATGCCCTGAGGATCTTGAGTACCACTATCAAGTCTTCTCAATTTAGCCCTCTTTTCTCCAATGAAAGCAAACCCAACCTCTCCAGTCTATCCTCATAGCTAGGGTTGTTTATCCTTGGAATAATTTTTGTGAACCTCCTCTGTACTGTCTCCAATGCCTTCACATTCTTCCTCAAGTATGGCCCCCAGAACTCGATGCAGTATTCCAGAATGAAAAGCCTAACTAATGTCTTATGTAAGTTCAACCTGACCTCATTCCTTAAGTACTCTGCTTCTTTTAATACAGTTTAGGATACCATATTCACCATTCTGACTTGGAAATATATTGCCATTCCTTCACGATTGCTGAGTCAAAATCTTGGAACTCTTGTGGGTGTACCCACACCACGTGGACTGCAGTGGTTCATAAATGCAACTCAACACCATGTGTTAGGGATGCCTTGAATGATTTTTTTTAAAAACAAAAAGCTTTTGCTCTCTTTTTTTAATCAAGAATGTTATCTGGGTTGTTTCTGTAACAATGACTCATTTAACATAGTAGGCCTTTAGTCTAACACTCCATCCCCAACCAGAAATTAGTTTAATATTAGGAGTGTTGTGGAGAGCTGGATTCTCATATCAGACTCTCACAGACATTCAGCCAAAAGAAACTCTTTCCTGCGCGCACATTGTGTGTCTTGCTCTCGCTCACTTGTTCTGTCTGCCTCTCTCTCTCTACCTCAGGCCCTATCACTCTCACACCCCCATCCCATCTCGTTCTTTTGCCCATCCAGACACCCGTCTCTCCCTAACTTCTGAACTTGCGCATCTCCCACCTATACTCCCAACTCTCCCTTATCCTCCGCCACCTCTGCCACCTTTCCCGCTGTCCATTCCGCAGTTCTCCGGTTTAATTCATTTCATCATTTGGTTGCAGTCACTCTTGCCCTGACTTTACCGCTATTTCTAGCTTGTCCAACCTGAGACTAGTTTTTGAGCGCATTGGCTACTGATTGGCAGTAGTAATCAGCTTAAGTGAAAAACACCTTTGATTGGAAAAGCTGGAATGACAGCTTTACATAAAACTGCCTAATGACTGAGGAAGTGCTGGTCTGTAATGTTGCAGTGAATAAATTTGCAAAACAATAGCTAATTAATCTTTGTTCACCTCTATATATTGTTAGATTGTCATTGCGGGTGAGTTAGCATTAGGTGCTCCACTTACTATGTAATCGTTTATTTAATTGACCTAATTTAGGAAAACTGATTATTACTGATTTGGGCAGTTTTGAATGAAAATTCTGAAATTACATACTCAGGCAGGCAGTATTACGGGAATAAACAAGGGCTGTCAAAAAGTGCTGCCATCCATCAAAGAGCTAATAAGGGCTCATATTTAAATATGGTAAGCAAAGTGGCAAAACAGAAGCTGATAAAGTTGCAAGTGCTTTTAGACTGTACCTTCAGTTAGAACAGAATAGCTAACATTTCAAGGGGTGACATGGTGGCAGAGTGGTTAGCACTGCTACCTCAGCGTGGGACCTGGGTTCATTTCTAGCCTTGGGTTACTGTTCGTGAAGCATTTGTATGTTCTCCCATGTCAGCGTTGGTGTCCTCGTCCTTGTCCCACACCCCAGAGATGTGCAGGTTAGATGGATTACCATGCTAAATTGCCTGTTAGTGCTCCAGGTTGTAAGGTACGATGGATTCGTGGTTAAGAGGATCAATCGGGCGGCCAGCCTGGGTAAGATTCTGAGTCATGCAGATCCAATGGGCTGAATGGCTGCCTCCTGCACAGTAGGGATTCTATGATTTCAGTTATGCATTTGGTTTGCACCCAGAATATCAGTTTCTCTGTCCTTTCTATTGATGGTGCCTGACTTGAATGTTTCCTGTATTCTTTTGAGTTCTCGCTATCTGCAGGTTTTACTTTATGTATGTAAGGAATAAATTGGGAGACTAAGTAGCTATTCAGCCACAATGACAAAGGGCAGTGGTGTGTGGCAATGTCACTCACCCAGCAACCCAGAGGTCCGATCTATTACGCTGAGGATTTGGGTTCAAATTCCATCATGACAGCTGGTGGAATTCACTTCTATTAATGAAATCTGGAATTGAAATCTAGTATCAGTAACGGTGGCCATGACAGCTATCATTGTTGTAAAAGCCAATGTCCTTTAGGGCAGGAAATCTGCCAAGTTTAACTGGTCTGGCTTCCATGTGACTCCAAGAACATAATAATGTATTTGGCACCTAATGGCTCTCTGATGTGGCCTAGCAAAACCACTTAGTTCAAGAGCAATTAGGGAACATATGACCATAACATATAGGAGTAGAATTAGGCCACTTAGCCCATCGAGTCTGCTCTGCCATTCAATCATGGCTGATATTTTTCTCATCCTCATTCTCCTGCCTTATCCCCACAACCTCTGACCCCCTTATCATCAAGAACCTATCTATCTCCGTCTTAAAGACAGTCAATGACCTGGCCTCCACAGCCTTCTGTGGCAAAGGATTCCACAGATTCGCTACTCTGGCTGTGGAAATGCCCTCTCATCTCCGTTCTAAAGGATAATCCCTTTAGCCTGAGGTTGTGCCCTCTGGTTTGAGTTTTTCCTACTAGTGGAAACATCCTCTCCACGTCTACTCTATCCAGGCCTTGCAGTATCCTGTAAGTTTCAGTAAGATCACCCTCATCTTTCTGAACTCCAATGAGAACTGACCGAGTCCTCAACCGTTCTTCATACAACAAGCTCTTCATTCTAGGGATCGTTCTTGTGAACCTCCTCTGGACCCTTTCCAAGGCCATCACATCCATCCTTGGATGATCTTATTGAATGGCGGGGCAGGCTCGAAGGGCTAGCTGGCTTACTCCTCATATTTCTTATGTTCTTAAAACTGCTCACAATACTCCAAGTGGGGTCTGCCCAGAGCCTTAAACAGTCTCAGAAGTACATCCCTATTCTTGTATTGTAGCCCTCTCGATATGAATGCTAACATTGCATTTGCCTTCCTAACTGCAGACTGAACCTGCACGTAAACCTTAAGAGAATCTTGAACAATTACTCTCAACTCATTTTGTGTTTCTGATTTCCTAAGCGTTTTCCCATCTAGAAAGTAGTCTATGCCTCCATCCCTCCTTCCAAAGTACATAATCTCACACTTTTCCACATTGTATTCCATCTGCCACTTCTTTGCCCACTCTCCTAACCTGTCCAAGTCCTTCTGCAGC
This sequence comes from Carcharhinus amblyrhynchos, assembly GCF_965287045.1. Taxonomy (NCBI): domain Eukaryota; kingdom Metazoa; phylum Chordata; class Chondrichthyes; order Carcharhiniformes; family Carcharhinidae; genus Carcharhinus; species Carcharhinus amblyrhynchos. The sequence continues at coordinate 21,753,745 of NC_137336.1, forward strand.
CCCCCTGCTTCCTCAATACTACTTGTCACTCTACATATCTTTGTATCATCTGCAAACTTAGCAACAATGCCTTCAGTTCCTCCTTCCAAATATGTTGGTCTTGCCAGTGAAACCTACATCCTATGAGTGGGTAACTATTTTGAATTCTGTTAAGCTTGTTAATAATTTCTGCTTATGATGTTTGCATGAATGCAATTCAAAATTTGCTGACTGTGGGCTCCAGCAAAGGGAAAAAAACTGGGTTCCTGAAACTTCAAAATGTACGTCACCAGACATGTATTTCCATGTTGCTTTGATTCCAGGAGGTGCTATGATCCGTGGTATTTAGAAAATGCTGTTGAATGAGTCTTTGGCTTTTTCATGGAATGCTTTCTGATAGGTACCTTTTTGTTAATTTGTTAGTTCACTCGTTTAAGCATAAGTGATGTCCGACTCACATGGGATCTGGTTTAATTTTGTTAAGAACATAAGAAATAGGAGCAGGAGTAGGCTATCTAGCCCTTCGAGCTTGCCCCGCCATTCAATAAGATCATGGCTGATCTGTCGTGGCTCAGTTCCACATTCCCGCCCTCTCCCCATAACCCTTAATCCCCTCGCTTATCAAAAACCCATCAACCCGCGTCTTAAAAATATTTAGCAAGGCAGCCTCCACCACTTCAACGGGCAGAGAATTCCAGAGATTCACCACCCTTTGAGTGAAGAAGTTCCTCCTCAACTCCGTTCTAAACCGCCCCCCCTTTATCTTGAGGCTGTGCCCCCTAGTCCTACTGTCCTTTCTGAGTGGGAAGAGTCTCTCCACCTCTATCCTATCCTATCCATCCCATTCATCATCTTATACATCTCAATGAGATCTCCCCTCATTCTTCTAAACTCTAACGAGTACAAGCCTAGTTTATTCAGCCTCTCCTCATAGCTCAACCCCCTCAACTCCGGTATCAGCCTAGTAAACCTCCTCTGCACTCCCTCCAAGGCCAAAATATCCTTGCGTAAGTGTGGCGACCAAAACTGCACACAGTACTCCAGCTGCGGCCTCACCAATGCCCTATACAGCTGCAGCAAGACCTCCCTACTTTTATATTCAATCCCCCTCACTATGAAGGCCAGCATCCCATTCGCCTTCCTGACCACCTGCTGCACCTGCAGGCTGGGTTTTTGCGACTCATGCACAAGGACCCCGAGGTCCCTCTGCACCGTCGCCTGCTGCAGTTTTTCGCCACATTAGTAATAGTCCTTCCTGCCATTATTCCTACCAAAGTGGACCACCTCGCACTTGCCAACATTGAATTCCATTTGCCAGTTCCTGGCCCATTTGCCCAGCCTATCTAGATCCTTCTGTAGACTCTCCACACCCTCCGCGCAATTTGCCATTCCACCAATCTTGGTGTCATCAGCAAATTTCGACACCATACACTCGGTTCCCTCCTCCAGATCATCTATATAAATGGTAAATAGCTGAGGCCCCAGCACCGACCCCTGGGCACTCCACTAGTCACCAACCGCCAATCCGAATAGCACCCATTAACCCCCACTCTCTGCTTCCTACTTGACAGCCAATCCTCTATCCACGCTAACACCCTACCCCTAACTCCATGCCCCCTTACCTTCTGCAATAACCTCTTGTGAGGTACCTTGTCAAACGCCTTCTGAAAATCAAGAAAGACCATATCCACCGCCCTAGACACATCCTCATAGAACTCCAATAAATTTGTCAGACACGACTTTCCCCTTAACGAACCCGTGCTGCGTCTGCTCTATCAAGCAATTCCCCTCAAGATGCCTCGCTATTTCCTCCTTGATGACGGATTCTAACATTTTACCTACAACAGATGTTAAACTAACCGGCCTATAATTGCCTGCCTTTTGCCTGCCACCCTTCTTAAACAACGTTTAAGCCGTTTTCCAATCTTCCGGCACTTCCCCGGAATCCAGCGACGTTTGGAAAATAACCACCAAGGCATCCGCTATCACCTCCGCCATTTCTTTCAGAACCCTCGGATGCATTCCATCCGGTCCTGGGGACTTGTCCACAATCAGTCCCTCCAGTCTGTTGAGCACCGCCTCTCTAGTAACAATAATGTCATCGAGACCCTCCAGTCCTACCACCTTTCCATCGCTAACACCCGGCAAATTATTCACGTCCTCCTCCGTGAAGACCGAAACAAAAAAGTTATTCAAGACCTCAGCCATTTCCCCATCCCCTACCACTAAGTCCCCCCTCTCATCCTCTAAGGGTCCAACGTTCACCCTAGCCAGCCTCTTTTTATATATTTATAAAAACTCTTGCTATCCTTTTTTACATTAAGTGCTAGCCCAGCTTCATAGTTTCTCCTACCCTTCTTTATCAACTTCTTTGTCAATCTTTGTTGACATTTAAACCTCTCCTAATCCTCTTCTCGCCCACTACTCTTAGCTACTCTAAATGCCTCCGCTTTTAATTTAACACTTTCCTTCACCTCCTTCGTTATCCACGGCTTATTACCTCTCCTCCTACGGTCCTTTTTAACCATCGGAATAAATTTCTGCTGAGTACCAAGAAAGATCTCCTTAAAGATCCTCCACTGCTCCTCAGCAGACCTACCTTCCAACGCGCTCCCCCAGTCAACATAAAAATGGTGATGTTTCTGATGCTTTGGTTGCAAGGTCAGTAGTATTCAGCATACATGAAACCATCAAATAAAATATTCTGTTGGTAAGGAAAAATTACATTTATTTCTTTTTGCAATTTGCAGTCTTCTGTGTCAGGTGATGCCAGCTGTGTGGATGAGATTCTGAAGGTATGTCCATTATGATTATGGATATTAGTACATCTTTAACCTTTACTCCTGGCATTTTTATTTTTATCCTCTGTCCCTTTACTCCCTCCTTTATCAGAGGTGCTGCCTTATTCAAGGCAATTGTGCTGCTACAGTATAATATCACAGGTACTGGAAACATCTGATATTGTGGGTCACTGCCCGACAGATTGCTCGATTTATGGTGTGATTAATTATAACCAAGACCAGTCCTGTGTTCACAATCGCTTTAAATGCATGTGCGCTAGTTGGTGATAAGGAGTAGTTCTCTTTGCTGATATTTTCTATCATCAGTGCTAAGGGCAATTAGTGTTTCCCTGCTGCCTAACTTAGCACATAGCAGGAATCAAATCCTTGTCTATATGGCTTAATGTAATACAGGCGACGCGTTTCTCTGCTTTTGAAGTGCAAGGGTGATCGCGTGAATTCCACGCTTGCCATCAGTTTCGCAAAAGCAATCCCAGAGAGTGCAGTTAGTAATATGTCTGAGATCTAATTTGTAAAATGGTTTGTTGTTGCTTTACAGTGGCAGTAGGTATTTTTTCCCGTTTTGTGAAATTGAATTTTCTGTAACTGAACAGCAGCAGTGATTCAATAATGTAAAACCAGAAAAAGCAGAAGGCCTGAAAATAAGCTTTGTTAACTTAGTGTTAATACTGTTTTCCTCGTATATGTACATTACTTCAAGGCTCATTATACAGGCATCACCCCATATCTGTGCCGATGTCAGTTTGGGGGATTTTCTGGATTTTGGGTACTTCATTCACTTTTGCACAAAGTACTTTTAAAAAAAAAAATTACTTTAAAGCTTCATGCAATTCGTGTATAGCCACCATAAGATAAAAGACTATTTATAACCTCCACAAACAATACAGTGCCGAAAAGTAGGAGAGTAGCTTTCAGCAATTCGGATATGGTGAGTAATGATGGAGATTGTACTTTCCAGGGTGGAACCCAGTTTTCAGATCCTTCCAGATCTATAATGGAAATTGATTGTGTAGACTTGTTATGATCTAATTGGTGGGAGGGTGTAATTGTACTTTGATGAACCCACATCAGTCTCCTTTAAGTTTCTGAGTTTAAAACTTTATAATGAAAAATGTTACTAGGATGTGTGTGCAAAAGTGAACTTTTTAATGTAGTTGATAGTTGAAGCCCCAGATTGAGCTTTTATCAGAACAAAACATAAGAAATAGGAGCAAGTCAACACAGCTCACTCTATTCAATGGGATCAATGCAGATCTTGAGCTTCAACTCCATTGTCCTGCTTGCTGTTCATATCCCTTAGGCCAAAAATCTGTCCGCCCCAGCCTTAAATATATCAATGATGGACCATCCGTAACCCTCTGGGGCCGCATATTCCAAAGATTCACAACCCTCCTGAGTGGAGAAATATCTCCTAATCTCAATCCTAAATGATTGGCCCCTTATCCTGTAACTGTGCCTCTGTATTTTATATTCCTTGACCAATGGAAAATCTCTATCTACACTATCAAACCCCTTCAGCATTTGTAGGCTTCAATGAGATTACATCTTTTCATTTTAAATCCCAGAGCATTTAAGTCCCATTTTCTCCAATCAGGTTCTGTTTCGATAAAACTTGTATAAGTTACATGTTGATTAGGATTTACTATTGAGTCATCTGTTATAGAATATAATTCTGACCCATTGTACACTGTGTGCTATAGGAAATGACTCACTCCTGGCCACCACCTCTGACAGCAATTCATACACCGTGCAAGGCTGAGCCATCAAAATTTCCATTTCCGACAAAGGTGGGTATTTGTGTTTACTTCTACAGACATGGAATATTTAAAACTGGGGTCAAGAGAAGAGTACAAGAACAGTGGAATTGGTGTGATGTAGGAAGGAAATAATGTAGCTGTGAATCCGTGATGTGGGAGAAGAAAAAGGAGCTACTCAGTGAGAGAGCAAAAGAAGAAATGTCAAAGGACAAGCACACTGCAAGAGTGAGGAAGGCATTGCAGAGGAGTTCACAAAGGAAGGGAACTTGAGTATCTTTGTATCCTTTTAGTAGAAAAAATGTACCTGCAATCGACCAAACCACATTAAACTTAGCTCTGAAATTTGGCACATTACAAGTTGATGCATTTTAATGTTGATAGCATTGACTATTTCTTTGAACAAATGGAAATCTATTCCTGAGATGAGAATCTCAAATGAATCAGCAAATTGAATATTTTTATTAATATACTGCTAAGTGGAACCTGTGATTATGTACAGGCATCAGTTTGTATTTTAAGATGATGCATTTATTTTGCAGCCAATTTAGAAGTATACTTACTAGCTAGCTTGAGGAAACTCTACTACTTGTATCTTTTGCACATTGAAAATCACTACAGCTTGGGATTAACCTTGGTGTGTTCTTTCTCTCTTTTTCCATTTCCTTTTGCTTTCATGCTGCACCTGATCCTTTTTACGTCCTGTAGCTGTTCTTCCATACCCTTGATTCTTGTGCCTACCAAGAAAAAGTGTATTTTAATTCTTTTTAGGATTTATTTTCTCTGGTTAAAGTTCAAATAACTGATTTTGGTGAGTGGAAAGTTCATTGTACTGAGTTTGAAAGAGGTCCTAATTGTCAATAAATTTCAGAAGCTACTTCCAGCACTGTTTTACTTCGTGATTAAAATCCTACAGAATATGTACATGATCTTACAGGTAAAGTGAACTATGAAAATTTCCTAAATGGCTGTGGATTTTGAAGGCCTATAATGTAAAATTTGGACAGTCAGCAGAACATCTGTGGCTAAAGGAGAAGTTTGTTCCATTTCTGGTCCTCGAGTGACTATTTTCGTTGCAGTACATTTCACAACTTTATTATCTTTTATTTTTTTAGGAATCTCAGCATGTTAACTACAGTGTACCAGGGCAGAGTAAGTATTTAAAGCTATTTAAACTTGGATATTTATTAATTTATCCATATTATATTAGTCTTTGTTACATGGTGTAATGCTCCTGTGAATAGAAACTTACTTTTCATCCAACTTGCTGATGGCTACAGCTTGGAAGATCCTCCTTTACCATAATCTAAACAAATACTATGTACTTCAGCCATGACACACTAATGAAATTTCTGTCTCTGCTAAAAGGTAGTGATGAGCAAAAGCAGTTACCTGGAATGTACGTGCTGCAGTAACAGAAACGCAAGACCTGTGTATGGACTTAACCAGTGTTTATTTAACATTTGCTAGACGTTTTTAATCTTCGAAAGAGATACCTACACCTTAATAGTTAATTGGTTTCCTTGTGGTATATCATAGCTTTATAAAATAATGCATAGCGTTCTTTTCTCTTTAGCATTGAAATTGTAATACCATTTCCTGATTTTATTTTGGGGTACAATTTCAATCAAAGTGCCACCATTATCAATTTATTGAACTCTCCCAGCAGTTATCAAAACTCTACCACATGCTTTCATGTATTTCCGTGAGTACTTCTATGGGAATATACTAGTACTTTTAAAATCTTTTCACAATAATGAAACATATATTCACTACCCGTGTGGAATGATTTTAAAAATTCAGATATCTAATGGTTAATAGTTGCCCATATCCATTTATAATTGTCAGGCTACATTAAGATTTCAAGGATAATTTGTCTTCAGAATCTGATGAGCCTTTTATTCCAAGTCAGACTGGTAGCATATCCCATGGTCAAGTGCAGATTTGATTCTGCAATGCCCACCATTTGGCATCGCAGGATGGTAAATGCCACCAGAATCTGGGCATTGCTTTCCAGTAGGTAGGAAAGATTAGAAGCCAAATAACTAAAGGACTGCTTTAACATACCTGTCCATTGGTTAAAAAGCACCAGTAAGCAAAAACTGGATATTGATTATATGTCAGGTAACTGACTGAAGCAGGCATAATGGTGCTAAAATTTGAAGTTAATAGGCGATAGTTCTTTCCTAGTGGCTGGTTGTTGATATCTCTTCATTGATTAAGGGTAGTTCACGATCATGATGGTATAAGATTGTTTAGTAAGAAGTCTCACAGCCTCAGATTTACCAGAGAATCTTGTAAATTGAGTTTGTGTTTATATATGCCCTGTTTGTGAACAGAACTCCTCACTCACCTGAAGAAGAAGCGACATCCGAAAGCTTGTGCTATCAAATAAACCTGTTGGACTTCTTACTGTGCTTACCCCAGTCCAACTCCAGCATCGCCACATCAAAAGATTGTTTACCCAGGATTGTATCTGTTTTGTTGATTTGTGAAGAATGCAAAGTAACCCTGAAATGCTTATAATGGTATGGGTAATTAGGTCAAAATAGTTACATTAATGTTGTTTACCAAGTAAAAATCTGAAGTACAACTATAGTTGGAGTGCAATGTTAAACAAAGATTGAAAAAATAAGCTTGCATTTATGTATTGACTTTAGCTTCCCTGAGCATCGTAAAGCTCATCAATTAATTGAATACTTCTGATGTCTAATCACTGTGCTAAGATAAATACAGTGGGCAACATGAAGACAGCATGGACCCATGAACAGCAGAGATAAATGACCAGATAAACAGCAATTGTAGAATCTCTACAGTGCAGAAGGTGGCCATTAGGCCCATCAAGTTTGCACTGACCACAATCCCACCAACCCCTATTCCTGTAACCCCACATATTTACCCTGCTAATCCCCCTAATACTAGCGTTGATTTTGCATAGGCAATCAACCTAACCCGCATATCTATGGACGGTGGGAGGAAACCGGAAACCCACGCAGACACGGGGAGAATGTGCAAACTCCAGACTGTGTCCAGAGGCCAGAATTGAACCTGGGTCCTCAGCACTGAAGTAGCAGTGCTAACCACTGTGCCACCCCAGTAAAAACAAAATAATGTGAATGCTGGAAATCTGGAAAAAAAACTGTTGGAAAAACTCAGTTAATGTAAACATTAACCCTGCTTCTTTCTCCACTGATGCTGCCAGACCTACTTAGCTTTCCTAGCACTTTTTCTTTTTAGAACAGAATTTGATTTATTGATAATTGAGGGGCAAACATGGGCCAGGACTACAGTAATCCTCCAGCTCTACTTTAAATGATGCTGTGTTTTATTTTCCCTTTTTTTCCAAGTGAATCAATTGAGAGCTAATTCTCATCTACAGGTTTGACCTTGCCGTGAAGTTAATGGCGTAGCAACAAAAATTATACAATGCAATTCATTTGAACATCAAAAACAATAAAATACAAATCAACAACGAGTGAGAATTGATGGTTTAGCAAGTAAAAGTACCAGCAACAGGGCATTAACCCTTCAATGCAAGACATCCATGATAATATAATTGATTAGCATCAGGTTTAGTTGTACCTCATTCTGTTCATTAGCAGTCACCAACTGAAATGAATTGCAACCAAAGATTGTGCTCACCCTTGAAGTGACCAATTTGATCAAGTCACATGACCTTGTAATAAACTATAACAGATTTTCAAATAGGCAGGTAAGATTCAATGAATTAACAGAAGTCAGTGGAGTCGGTACCTTGTGCACAGTGAGGGTCAGCTAATCAAGAAGTGCAGTCACTCTGGTGTTTGTGATAAGGTACACCAGTCACAAATCTAATTGCAGAGTGAAAGAAGACATCTAATTTAGCAAGAGAGGTTTTGGAGGCCATTTTATAAGGTAGGTCACCGTAACCAAAAATGCAGGATAAACATCTGAACTATGGTGTATCCAGTAGGATTTACTGCAATAGAGAAAACCCGTGTCTAGACTTAACCATAGCTCCCAAAATGTCAAATGCACGAATTACAAGTCAAAGCATAGTTCAACCAGATCCTGAGATACTTGTAAGTGGAAATTTGCTCAGGTTGAGTTATCAAGCACTGAAACTCTGATCACAGATAGACGAAGACATTTTCCTATTAAACATCATAAATTTGGTTTCAGTCAAGTTCAGCAAATGAAGACCAAAACATACCATTGTACGATAGCAAAACTGAGTTGCAAATTATTCAAAACAAGGAATGGATAGACCTACAGAATATAAGATTGTATCATCTGCGTACAGATGGATTGAAGAGTCCTCTGTTATTTAAACCACATTGTTCATATAAATAGAAAAAAGGAAGGGCCTAAAATAGAAGTGTTAATTGCTAATTTTACTAACGTTGAGGATATACAAGTGGAAGGCATTGATTTAGTTCAAGTATGTTAAGCACGTACTTAGAACAAAAGGTGTTGGTTAGGGAGAAGAAAGACACTTGCACTGTTGCATCCCATAAATGTATCTAGTATTAAATAAAAGATTGATTTCCTGCTTCACCATCCAGTTGTCAGAAGATTAATTTTATGAATTACTTATGTCCATCAGTGAGGGCAGTTATAATCTCTATTTAAGAGCAGTTGTAACCTCCACTTAATAGCTCATCCAAAAAATATTATTCTTGTCCAACATGCCATCCAAAACAAAGAAACATGATCTGAAATTAGAATCAGGCCTTTTAGGGATGACATCGGGAAGCACTTTTTCTGTCATGGCAGTGGAAATCCAGATCTTTCTCTCCCATTAAGAGGTGGATGTTGCTGCTGCTTCAATTGAAACTTTCAAAACAGATCTATAAATAAAACAAAGAAAATTGCAGTGCATGAACAGGCCCCTCAGCCCTCCAAACCTGCACCAACCATGCTACCTGACTTAACTAATTCCTCCTACCATTCCAGGGTTGTTAGTTGGAGAGTATGAAGAGGTGTGGAGCAAAGTGTACTGAGATACAAAGCAGCCTTCATCTAACTGACATACATGACAGTTGAATGACCACCTATTTCTATGTGTTTCCTTCAGTATTACACTCCAGTGCTGGCCTAATTAATGTGCTCAAGTCTCACATAACCTAATTTTGGAAGGATGTTACCAATGAGCCAACATTGACACTCCTTTTTCCAAAATCTTCTGTGTTACCCAAATATTAAATTTCCTTTGCTTGATTCCAACTTATCAATATGATAGTCATCCTCCAAATAAACTTTTCAAATGCCAAAGCCATTGTCTTTTTGCTTCCTTACCTCACATACTTCATTCCCCCGCCACTGCCTTCTGGGACCAATGCCTTGGCTAAATCAAACTGTGTGCAACCTCAGTGCCTTATTTGATCCTCAGCTGAGTACTCAGCCGTATGTTCTCTGCCATACAACGACTGTCTACTTCTACCTCCAGTCCTGTAACATAGCCCATCTCTACCTCAACCCACTTGCTACTTAAATCTTGTTCAGAATTGCAGCCTTATGATTGGCTATTTTAGTGGCCTCTTGGCCAGCCCCCTCTCCTTAATTTAATCTCATTCAGAACGCAACTCCTGCTTGCTCATCCATCATCTGTACTTTCAATGACCTACTTTGTCTCCATCACGTTTCTTTTGTTGTCGTATTCCTTATTGATCTCACGCACCATCCACCCCTCATCTTTGTAGCTTCTTGCAGTCTATATTTATATGAGGACACTACAGTCCACCTCTGGCCTCCTACACGTCCTCCAATTTCTGCACTCCACCATTGATCACTCTGCCTTTAGTTGTCCAAACCTCTGAAATTTCTTGCCTGAATAGTTTTGTCAAATTATAACCAGGCAAATGTGTCTGTTTTCCCCAATTTCTCTACTCCCTCTTGAACTCAGTAACTCCTTGCTGAGCTATTCAATGTCAACAGAGTTCAACAGAACAGACAGATTCTATCCTCATCCAGTGATTACACCAGAAAGTGTTCAATTAACAATGCACACAAGAAAATGATTTTCATTGACAACCTAGGTTACTGAGACCAGCGCAATGCTTCTACTCTACCACAATTGAGATCATTTAATTCAGCACAGATCAAGCATTGAACTGGGATTTACTTAGCTTGTGACTTGCATTCTCTAGGCACAATGACTTGAGAATTAAAGGAGCCTTTATCCCGCAGTTGAGTAGAAATTTACTCCACCTAATAGAAGGATGTAAACGGTTTTGGTAGTGCTTATAACCATGTATATTTTTTAATAATGAGATTTTAATTGCAGAGAGATACAATGCAACATCAAAATCGACCTCCAATCATCACCAAGCAAAATGGTGAGTAATTTTCATTTGAATGGTGGAGCAGGCTCGAAGGGCCAAATGGCCTGTTGCTTCTCCTTTCTACGTTTCTATCATACTTTGAAATTATCTACAAATAGGGCAAGATGCACCTCTTGTAAAGTTTCAAGTCCGTTGTAACTTTGATGTCAATGCTCTTTTCTGGAGTCGGTGCTTGGATAATTAGCTTTATTGTAAAACAGACTGTCAAGAATTAAATAGGCATACTAAGTAAAAAAAAAAAGTGCTTCACTTAATGCCAGTTTATTTACTTTTGTTTCAAACTGCCAGTTTTTTTCTCCTCTTCTCCACTAGAAAAAATTCCAAGCCGATAAATCATCATTCTAATTGCAGCAGTGGATGGGATGCATCCAAGAATATTGAAGGAAGTGAGAAAGGAAATTGCAAGGATGCTGGCCATAATCTTCCAGTTTTCTCTAGATTTGGGAGATGCCAGGGGACCGTAGAATTGCAAATGTTACGCCTTGTTCAAAAAAGGTTCTAAAGATAATAGGCCAGTCTGTTTAACAGCAGTAGTGGGCAAGCTTCTAGAAACAATTATTTAGGATAGAATTAGTAGTCACAAGGAAAGATGCAGGTTGATTAGGTAGACCCAATATGGATTTCTGAAGAGTAAATCATGTTTAATTAATTTGCTGAAGAGGTAACAGGGCCAATTAGGGTAATGCTGTTGATGTGGTGTACATAGACTTTCAGAAGGCATTTGATACAGTGCCACCCAACAAGCAAAGTTGTAACTCGTGGAATAAAAGGAACTGTAGCAATGTGGATGCAAAATTGGCTGAATGAAAGAAAGCAGAAAATAATGGTCAATGGATATTTTTGGGCTGGAGGAAGGTTTGTGATGGTGTTTCCAGGGTCAATATTGGGACCCTTGCTTTTCCTGATGTATGTTAACCTAGATCTTGGTATGCACGGTATAGTTTCATAGTTTACAGATTATGCAAAACTTGGAAGGATTGTAAACTGTGGAGAGTAAGAAGTCGCAAACACCAGGTTAAAGTCCAACAGGTTTATTTAGCAGCACAAGCCACGAGCTTTGAGTGCTGCTCCTTCATCAGATGAATGGGAGTTCTGTTCATAAGTAGGGCTTCCAAAGACACAAACTCAATTTACAAAATAATGGTTGGAATGTGAGTCTTTACACGCTGCCACCATGATGGCAATGCTGCAACCACCTCAGTACTCAATGCGACAACTGCCAATCTCCAGATGCAATTCTACAAGTCACCCACTTTATCCTGGACCGCAATGTCTTCACCTTCAACAACCAGTTCTTCACCCAGACACATGGAACAGCCACGGGGACCAAATTCGCACCTCCAATATGCCAACATCTTTGTGCACGCGTTCAAACAAGACCTCTGCACCGCACAGGACCTTCAACTGATGCTATAGACCACATACATCAATGACATTTTCTTCCTTTGGACTCATCATGAACAATCACTGAAATAACCATATGATGACATCAACAAGTTCCATCCTACCATCAGACTCACCATGGACTACTCTCTGGAATCGGTAGCATTCTTGGACACATACATCTCCATCAAGGACGGTCACCTCAGCATTTCATTGTACTTCAAGCCGATAGATAACCTCACAATGTTCCACTTCTCCAGCTTCCACCCTAAACGCGTTAAAGAAGCCATCCCCACAGACAAGCCCTCCGTGTACACAGGATCTGCTCGGATGAGGAGGATTACAACTGACTCCCCTCGACGCTGAAAGATGCCATCATAAGAACAGGATATGGCGCTCAACTCATCAATCAACGGTTCCGACATGCCACAGCAAAAAAACCGCACCGACCTCCTCAGAAGACAAACACGGGACACAGTGGACAGAGTACCCTTCATCGTCCAGTACTTCCCCGGAGCGGAGAAGCTACGACATCTTCTCCGGAGCCTTCAACATGTCATCGGTGAAGACGAACATCTCGCCAAGGCCATCCCCACACCCCACTTTTTGCCTTCAGACAACCTCAAACAGACCATTGTGTCCAGCCTTCAGGAGAAAGTGACTATGACATCACACAACCCTGGCACAGCAACCTCTGCAAGACGTGCTGGATCATTGACATGGATGCCATCATCTCACACGAGTATACCATCCACCAGGTACACGGTACATATTCTTGCGACTCGGCCAATGTTGTCTACCTGAAACGCTGCAGGAAAGGATGTCCTGAGGCATGGTACATTGGGGAGACTATACAGATGCTACGACAACGGATGAATGAATACCGCTCGATAATCACTAGGCAGGAGTGTTCTCTTCCTGTTGGGAAACACTTCAGTGGCCACAGGCGTTCAGCCTCTGATCTTCGGGTAAGCGTTCTCCAAAGTGGCCTTCATGACACGACAATGGAGAATCGCAGAGCAGAACCTGACAGCCAAGTTCCGCACACAGGAGAACAGCTTCAACCGCAATCTTGGGTTCATGTCATACTATCTGTAACCCCCATGATTTGCCTGGGCTTGCAAAATGTCATGAACTGTCCTGGCTGGAGACAATACACATCTCTCTAACCTGTGCTTAACCTTCTCTCCACTCACTTTGTCTGTACCTTTTTTAAGACTTGGTTACCTGCAAAGACTCTCATTCCAACCATTATTTTGTAAATTGAGTTTGTGTCTTTATATTCCCTGATTGTGAACAGAACTCCCATTCACCTGATGAAGGAACAGCGCTCTGGAAGCTTGTGGCTTGTGCTAGCAAATAAATCTGTTGGACTTCAACCTGGTGTTGTGAGACTTCTTACTGTGCTTATCTCAGTCCAACGTTGGCATCTCTACATCAACTGTGAAAAGACAGAAGTGCAGAGACAAGTTGGTGGAGTGGGCAGACAGGTGGCAATTCAATATGGAGAATGTAAGGTGGTGCATTTTGGTAGGAAGAAAATGGAGAGATTACATAACATGAGTGCTAAAATTGAGTCTACCAGAGCAGAGGGACTGGGTGTTAATATGCAGAGACTATTGAAGTTGGCAGGACAGATGGGGAGCAGTTAATAAAGCGTACAGTATCCTGGTCTTTACTAATAGAGGCATAGAGTACAAGAGCAAAGAGATCATGCTGAACTTATACAGGAAGGACTTAGACTTCAACTAGAATATTGTGTACAGTTCTGGACACCACGCTATAAAAAGCATGTGAACACACTGGAAAGCATGCAAAAAGGTTTACAAGAATGGTTCCAGAGATGAGACACCTTAGTTATGCAAAAATATTGGAGTGGCTAGGACTATTCTTCTTGGAGAGCAGGCAACTGAGAAAATTTGATAGAGATGTTCAAAATCATGAGGGAGTTGAACAGGATAGATGGGGAGAAAGTGCTCCCTCATAAAATGACCAAGAAGAGAGGACCTAAATTTGAAGTGATTGGCAAAAGTAGTTAACACGGTGTGAAAAAAAATCTTTTCACACTAGTGGTTGAGGTATGGAATGCACTGTCTGGATGTGGTGAAAGGTCGGGAATGGCATTAAGCCACAATGCTCGATTGAAGAGCTGGTGCAGACACGATTGACCAGATGGCTGCCTTCTGCACCGTAACACTTCTGTGAAATGCTATAAGAGAAAGGTGTTAGAATAGTTCCTACCACTTGATCTCCTCCCCACTCTTGTGATCAAGGTTGGAAATTTGCATCACAGAAATTTGCCATCAAAATCCCTGTATTCACCTTCCTTTGCCTCTCTCAAATCATGTGATCTGTATTAATCTTGGGCTTTAGACCATTCAAAATTTAAGTATAGAATGATAGAATCGCTGCAGTGCAGAATGAGGCCATTCAGTCTATCAAGCCTTCACTGATGATTCCACAGAGGCCCTTTACCACCTCATATTTACCCTGCTCATCCCCCTGACACTAAGGATCAATTTAGCATGAATAATCCACCTAACCTGCACATCTTTGGAATGTGGGAGGAACTTGAGCATCTGGGGAAAAATCACATAGAACATAAGAAATAGGAGCAGGAGTAAGCCAACTAGCCCTTCGAGCCTGCCCCGCCATTCAGTAAGATCATGGCTGATCTGTCATGGCTCAGTTCCACATTCCCGCCCTCTCCCCATAACCATTAATCCCCTCTGTCATCAAAAACCCATCAACCCGCGTCTTAAAAATATTTAGCGAGGCAGCCTCCACCACTTCAACGGGCAGAGAATTCCAGAGATTCACCACCCTTTGAGTGAAGAAGTTCCTCCTCAACTCCGTTCTAAACCGCCCCCCCTTTATCTTGAGGCTATGCCCCCTAGTCCTACTATCCTTTCTGAGCGGGAAGAGTCTCTCCACCTCTATCCTATCCATCCCATTCATCATCTTATACATCTCAACACGAGAAGAACCTGCAAACCCCACACACTGACTCGTGGCCAGAATTGAACCTGGGTCTCTGGTACTGTGAGGCAGCAGTACTAACCACTGTGCCACCATATGTCAAAAACTGATATGCATTAAAATGAAAATGGTGTTTGTGAAAGTACAACTGCTAATAGCTTGTTGGGGAAGTGGAAGCATGCATTGATGAAAGCTGGTCAAGTGATTCCAATATATGAACATCAGATCAGGAAGATTTCAGGGTAAATACAGCATGTGGCATGATATTAAAGCATACAAGCTATACAAATGTCTGCTTCAATCCAGTATCTGTGCTGGCAGTGGTAGTGGAAGTTCCCATTAGTTTGGGCTGTAGAGTGTTCCAACAAGCCCAAGGAGTTCCATCTTATACTGCCCAATGTTCAAGTCCTAATTGGTGTTTAATTTATTGATCTCTGTTGTGGACTGTGGGAATGGGACAGATAGAACTCCTCTAAAGAGAACCAGTTTGGACTTGATGTACCAAATGGTCATCATCTGTGCTATAATGACTCTATTGAGACAGGAGAATAGTGAGGTCATTACCAAGCAAATTAAGATGTTTCCTGTGAATAGATTCACAAAAGAACAAAATTGTTGAAGGGTTGCCAGATGGACGCATTCTGACATGTTTTAGAATAACTAGCTAGTTTAACAGTGTACCTAATTATCTAACTGCCATCCTCATTCTCCTAAAACAATTGGCCTGTCTCAACTATCACTTCCAAATACTTCATCTGGGCAGCTTGATAATGTACCATGGGCTTATGAGGATTCTTTGATTTTATAACTCCTAGTGTACATGTAACCCACTGTTAGATGCTACATTGATATTGTATTGCTCCTAAGTTTGCAGTCCTCAATTCTGTTTTTATTAAGAACATAAGAAATAGGAGCAGGAGTAGGCCATCTAGCCCTTCGAGCCTGCCCCGCCATTCAGTAAGATCATGGCTGATCTGTCGTGGCTCAGTTCCACATTCCCGCCCTCTCCCCATAACCATTAATCCCCTCTGTCATCAAAAACCCATCAACCCGCGTCTTAAAAATATTTAGCGAGGCAGCCTCCACCACTTCAACGGGCAGAGAATTCCAGAGATTCACCACCCTTTGAGTGAAGAAGTTCCTCCTCAACTCCGTTCTAAACCGCCCCCCCTTTATCTTGAGGCTGTGCCCCCTAGTCCTACTGTCTTTTTTGAGCGGGAAGAGTCTCTTCACCTCTATCCTATCCATCCCATTCATCATCTTATACATCTCAATGAGATCTCCCCTCATTCTTCTAAACTCTAACGAGTACAAGCCTAGTTTATTCAGCCTCTCCTCATAGCTCAACCCCCTCAACTCTGGTATCAGCCTAGTAAACCTCCTCTGCACTCCCTCCAAGGCCAAAATATCTTTGCGCAGGTGCGGCGCCCAAAACTGCACACAGTACTCCAGCTGCGGCCTCACCAATGCCCTATACAGCTGCAGCAAGACCTCCCTACTTTTATATTCAATCCCCCTCGCTATGAAGGCCAGCATCCCATTAAGTATTGAGTATGTTAGCAATTTCAATCACTGAAATTGTACAAGGAGTACACAAAATAACAGGAACTAGTAAAAATAATTTCAATGCCATGATTGAGGCTTTGATTTGATTTTCTAATTTTAACTCATACGGTTCAGTAATATGTAGGTAAATGTATTCTTGGCTGAACGGTGGTCTTCTTCTGGAACTGAAGTGAACAGAAGAATCTTGTGTGCAGCTTTTTTACGTTTTTAAAGCTACTCAGGATTCCAAGACACTAAAAATTCAAAAAAATCCATGAAGTGATGCTTGGATATCAAAATATAATAGTTTATAAATGGTATCATTTAATGCTTTCTTTCTTTTTAAATAGCTCTGAAACTGACCAGACTGCTTCAAGGTAAGTCTATCTGCGTGGGATTTTCAATGTAATTTGTGTTATACTGTATGATTGCTGCAATGTTTTGCTTTGATGCTTGCACCTGAGTTGCAAACGATCGTGTAGGACAGTCTAAAAGAGCTAGATCACTTTCCCAAGTTCTGTAGTAGGTATGCAGGTGTTGCCTGCAAGAGGATTAGGTATTGCAGACCTTGTCATCGCATTGATGGACATTGACAGCTAAATGTGGGATGGTGGGGCATATGTGTGAGATGGGGTGCATGTGTTGGGGGTGGGAGGAGATTTGTGGGTGTATGTGCAGGGGGAAGGTGTGTATGCGTGTAGAGAGGTATCCCGTCAGTTTCAATTCATGTAATCATGACTAAGCACAAATGTTGAATGGGTGCCAGCATTAGGGAGTGAGGAGACGATGCTCCAAAAGCTGATAATTGGGTTGTGTTACTTTTCAGCACACCTGGTGAAAAACAATATTAGTATGAATCCACAGTGCTAAACACTAAAAATGTTAGATTCTAACATTTAAAAAGGAGACAACTTGAAGCAAGGACTTGATGCACATGATGCACATTAGTCATCTACTTTGGCTGGTAGTTGTTTAAAATGACTTCAGGGGTTCAGATAACTCAAACTGCAAGAGATTAATTAAATTAACTAATTTGATTTAGATTAATATTTACCAATAATCACTTTTTTCTATGCTATGAAAATATAATTGTCTTATACTTAGACCACAACTACATATAAATTAATCCTGTTTGCTTAATGAAGTTGAAGTGTGATAGGTCTTTGAATAGAACCCCTTTTGCACAGTCGTTTTTTTTCAGTGAAATGCAGTCCTAAATATTCCATGGAAATGTGGATTTTGTTTTCCTTTGTATGGGCATTTAACTAATTTGTGATTTTTGTATTCCTGACTGACACATTTGACTTTTTTAAACTTTGATGTTTGGTATTTTACTCCATTAGCTGTCTGGAGGGAATTCCACCGAATTGGAACTTCCTATTCCAAATGCAGCTACTGAACACGTTGATGCAGATCAGTTTCTCAGAAAAAGACTTGCTTCTTAGTGATGGTAGTGGTAATGCTTTCTCTTTTTATGTAGAATGTTGGAAGATGACCTCAAACTTAGCAGCAGTGAAGACAGCGATGCAGACCAGGTTTGCCTTCACTCCAGCATTTGTTTACTATGTATGAAAAGTGCTTAGTTATTGAAACTAACTTGCAATTTATTGATAAATGTGATGCTGGATGCAAAAATATGAATAAATTGCTTGATTCTTGAAGAGTGGACCAAGATTTTTTTTTCCCCTGGATGATCTTTTCACTCACCAAAAACTGAGATATTTGATTGGCAAGAAAGGTTTATATTTGTGCTTCGAGATAATGGAAATAAGAACTACAACCATACGTAAAGGATCACATGCAGCAGATGGCAAAGGAACAACAAAGGAATGGAAAATGAAATGCATTAACTGTATATTGATAGATTGACTTACTTTGCAGCTTGATAAAACAAAAAAAAGACTGGTGGTATACTTGCAAGTGGATTTTTTCATTCATTTCTCTGTAAAGTCAAATCTGAAGCTTGGAGACCATAATGGAGGGCAAAAGATCCAAAACTGCACTAATCCTGTTGGTTTTGTATTTGGGTCTAATCTGTTGGGATAATTAGAAACATTTTTATTGCTATCAAATTAAATATTATTTTCCCATGTATATCAATCTTGTGTAGTTTAATACATCAGCCCCTAGCTTTGTGCTCAATGGTTCAATACATATTTAGTGACATCTTTTAGGAGACTTTGTTAGTTCTGTTACTTGTGTACTAAAGTTGAACGTTATTTGGGTAGAGCAATTCAACCTTCATTGAATGTACATCGCAAAAATATAAATTTTCTGACCACACTTAAATATACTTGTACTGAGAAGTATTGACATATCACATCTTCCCAAAGAAATATTTGGAATATGTTTGAAAGAAATGGTATATCCTAGTTTTGACTATCAATCTGCCTTAATTTTATGAGCATCTTTGTATTTTTCTTTAATTCTAGGATTTGGGGAAACCACCTGCAAGAACTAATCTTGAAGGGTAGGTAGTGGTTATCTGTGTAATGTAGAAAGATCATGTAGAAACTACTTACGATTAGAGGTAGAAACATGGTAATTTGTTTAATGCAGTGATTTTGCATATTTGGTTAACAATAGATCTTTGCAGTTAGAAAATGTCACTTAAAATGTAATGTTTTATCTGATAGATGCAAAAACAGTTGACTACTTCCACTTCACATTTTTACGTGTTAAAATAAATTTATTAATTGGCTTACCAAATATTTTTTCTTTTTCAGTAGTTCTGAACTTTCCCAGCAAAACAATGAGGCTATGGAACCTCCTAGGGCTGACTCCAGCAGCCACAGTGGGTCTGAAAGTAGTTCTGGGTCAGACTCTGAAAGTGAGAGCAGCTCTAGTGACAGTGAGGCGAATGAACCATCATGTATATCTCCTGAGGTATGTCAGGAGTTTCATCTTCGTGTACATGACTGTATCTTGTAAGGGTATACCAGTGACTGGTGTTATTTACCTTGCCAGATGTTCAAAGGCTGTCATTTTGGTGTTGGGCAGTTCCATAAGCCGGATTGCATTTAGTTGAAACTTCTTGAAACTCCCTTCTGTTGTACTTTCCCCTTTACGCTAACACTGATAGGGAATGTACAAATTAAATAAAACAACCAGAAATAATTCTGAGGTGGCCAATGTCACTGAAATGCAGCATTAATAAATATTGCATGATTCTACATACCACATGCAATGCACTGTTTCATCAATTATTCCTAACTTATAAAATTACACTAAACAATTTTGACTCAGTTATGTCCCCTTTTCACTTTAGGGATCCAACAATATACATGTATGTAGTTTCCACAGTTTACCAAGCATCTAAAGGTTTATCTCCCTCTGAAAGACTGTTTATCTTATGACAGATTTCTAAACTTATTTTGTACAACTGGTGGCAAAATGTGCTTCAGAACAGTTTTCACTTTATTTTCTTAAAATAATTTAATTATCAGGGTGTTCCCTCTTGAGTTCGTCTGTCCTTACCCCCTGTCCTGCAGTGGTTAGCTATCAATACTGCCTGATCTTTTCGGGCTGTATACTTTACTCCCGTTAAATACTCTTATTTGCCAGACACCCATGTCTCATGAATGAATTTTAAAAAATCAGACTGCAGAACTCTGCAGTGATCACATCCCACAAGGACTACCTGCCCAAGTATGGACAAATCCCAGTACCTACCCCAGTTTTCATAGACTTCCTCACCCAGTGTTGCCAAAATGTGGGGTTCTGTATCCGTACTTCATAATCCAGAGGTCACACAGTAAAATAAGTTCTACATTCCAATGTTCTTCCACCACATTATTGAAGCTCCAGCTTTTCCAACTGTACTGTCATGCTTTAATGCTACCACTCCATACTGCCAAAGCCCAGCAACTCCATTGCTATTACTGAATCTGATTTATCTACTTACATTACCAAATGTCACCCACCACCTTCCTTGACATAGATGTCTATTCCACATCAAATTGGTGAATCCTGTTGTTTTATTCATAAAAGGAAGAGAAAACTGGTGTTCAATTTCAAGCTGTCGCTCCTAGTCGGAGATTTTTGTTAAATAATAGAAAATATATCAAGCCTTTCCTGTTCCAGTGTTACCTCATGGAGTTGTCCATACATAAGTGTATGTCATATGGAATTTTTCTGGACACCTGTTGCATATGGACTAATTTCTCCATCTCGTCTAGACTTGCCTGAAATTTGTTTTCGTCATTTCAGGCTGTTGCACCCACATTTTGTTATCTATCAATCTGGGTGATATAGACAATGTGATTGTTCCCTCAGTAAAGAAAAGACTTACATTTCTGTAGCATTTTTCATGACCAAAGAATGTTCTGAAGCTCTTTTATAACCAATGAAGTATTTTTGAAGTGTACTCACTGCTTTAATATTGAAAGTGCAGCAAGCAAGCTCCAACAAAACAAGCAGCAATGTGAAAATAGCCAGATAATCTCTTTCTGTTACTGATTTGTGGGATCAGTATTGGTCAGGGCACCCTTTCTCTTCTTTGAAATAATACCATAGGATATTTTGCATTCACCTGAGATGTGACTGGAACTCTGTTTAATGTCTCATCTGAAAGACTAGACCTCTGCTAGTGCAGTATTCTTTCTGTGTTGTACTGGAGAAATGATGAACAACAAAGGCTCTATTTGCCAGTCATTTGGGACTATTGTAGTGACTGACTCTCTCTAAGCGCCACAACCGTTGCTAATTAATTTATGTTGACGGCATCAACAGTTTCTTATTCAACACCAAAATTTCCCTCCAACCCCACAACATTCTTAGTAACTTTGATATTTTGGTAAAGGCCTTGAAGTCTAGATAATGTAAGCTGGGTTTTAAATTTGATCAACTTTGTAACTTCCTCAACAAAGTCACACTGTGCATACCATTAGGCCCACAACCTAGTCCCAGTTGGAGATCATTATTCTGGGTTCAGGTATAGCACCACCACCCCTATGTTCTGTCATTGATAATATAACATCATCAATAATGAAAACTAGTATAGAATAGTTATTTAACAGTTCTCAATGTCCCCTCCTCAATTTTTAACATACCTGGAAAGCACTTTGGCATTACCATGTACTGTGTGCAGTTTTGGTCGCTGCACTTGCGCAAGGATATTTTGGCCTTGGAGGGAGTGCAGAGGAGGTTTACTAGGCTGATATCGGAGTTGAGGGGGTTGAGCTATGAGGAGAGGCCGAATAAACTAGGCTTGTACTCGTTAGAGTTTAGAAGAATGAGGGGAGATCTCATTGAGACATATAAGATGATGAATGGGATGGTTAGGATAGAGGTGGAGAGGCTCTTCCCACTCAGAAAGGATAGTAGGACTAGGGGGCACAGCCTCAAGATAAAGGGGGGGGGGGGGGGTGGGGTGCGGTTTAGAACGGAGTTGAGGAGGAACTTCTTCACTCAAAGGGTGGTGAATCTCTGGAATTCTCTGCCCGTTGAAGTGGTGGAGTCTACCTCGCTAAATATTTTTAAGATGCGGGTTGATGGGTTTTTGATAAGCGAGGGGATTAAGGGTTATGGGGAGAGGGTGGGAAAGTGGAACTGAGCCACGACAGATCAGCCATGATCTTATTGAATGGCGGGGCAGGCTCGAAGGGCTAGATGGCCTACTCCTGCTCCTATTTCTTATGTTCTTATCACCTAGCTTCTCCATACTTTAGTTGTGTTTATTCTTATTTTCAAGAGCAGATTTCCTTGCTTAAAAAAAAATCTACTTTAGTCTAAATTGTCTTTAACGTGGTCAATGAGCCAATGCAGTTTTATTTAATGTGCTCTTCTTTAACCCCTATGAACTGAATAGCTTCTTCTTGTGTAAGAACTACTTTGAAAGCATTCCATTTTTCTTTACTTGGTGGAAATAATAGAAAAAATGATTTGCTACTATTGTTGGATAGAAAAAATTGGAGGTATTTGACAAAGATCCAAGGAGAAAACAATGTGTTTTTGCCACCAAGTTGACAGTTTTTGCATTTGGAAGAATTCTTTTGAGACTATTTTTCCCTTTTTATATTCTTTGATGAGATGTGGTTATCACTGGCAAGACCAGCATTTGTTGCCCATCCCCAACTGCCCTTAAACTGAGTAGTTTGCTTACCCATTTCAGAGAGCAATTAACAGTCAGCCACATTGCTGTGTGGTTGGTGTCACATGTAGATAAGATCAGTTAAGGATCTCAGACTTCCCTAAAGGACATTAGTAAATCAGATGAGTCTTTACAACAATTGGTAGTTTAATGGTCACCATTCCTGAGACTAGCTTTAATTAATGAATTAAAATTGCACTAGCTATCATGGTGGAATAAGTGGATACTAGTCCAGTGACATTGCCACTATGCCATCATCTCCCACTATGTTTTTTAAGAACATAAGAAATAGGAGCAGGAGTAGGCCAACTAGCCCTTCGAGCCTGCCCCGCCATTCAATAAGATCATGGCTGATCTGTCGTGGCTCAGTTCCACATTCCCGCCCTCTCCCCATAACCCTTAATCCCCTCTCTTATCAAAAACCCATCAACCCGCGTCTTAAAAATATTTAGCGAGGTAGCCTCCTCCACTTCAACAGGCAGAGAATTCCAGAGATTCACCACCCTTTGAGTGAAGAAGTTCCCCCTCAACTCCGTTCTAAACCACTCCCCCCCATTTATCTTGAGGCTGTGCCACCTAGTCCTACTATCCTTTCTGAGCGGGAAGAGTCTCTCCACCTCTATCCTATCCATCCCATTCATCATCTTATATGTCTCAATGAGATCTCCCCTCATTCTTCTAAACTCTAACGAGTACAAGCCTAGTTTATTCAGCCTCTCCTCATAGCTCAACCCCCTCAACTCCGGCATCATCCTAGTAAACCTCCTCTGCATTCCCTCCAAGGCCAAAATATCCTTGCGTAAGTACGGCGCCCAAAACTGCACACAGTACTTCAGCTGCGGCCTCACCAATGCCCTATACAGCCGCAGCAAGACCTCCCTACTTGTATATTCAATCCCCCTCGCAATGAAGGCCAGCATCCCATTCGCCTTCCTGACCACCTGCTGCACCTGCAAGCTGGGTTTTTGCGCCTCATGCACAAGGACCCCGAGGTCCCTCTGCACCGTCGCCTGCTGCAGTTTTTCTCCACGCAAGTAATAATCCTTCCTACCATTATTCCAACCAAAGTGTACCACCTCGCACTTGCCAACATTAAATTCCATTTGCCATTTCCTGGCCCATTTGCCCAGCCTATCTAGATCCTTCTGTAGACTCTCCACACCCTCCGCACAATTTGCCTTTCCACCAATCTTGGTGTCATCAGCAAATTTCGACACCCTACACTCGGTTCCCTCCTCCAGATCATCTGTATAAATGGTAAATAGCTGAGGCCCCAGCACCGACCCCTGGAGCACTCCACTAGTCACCATCCGCCAATCCGAATAGCACCCATTGACCCCCACGCTCTGCCTCCTATTTGACAACCAGTCCTCTATCCACACTAACACCCTACCCCCAATTCCATGCCCCCTGACCTTCTGCAATAATCTCTTGTGAGGTACCTTGTCAAACACCTTCTGAAAATCAAGAAAGACCACATCCACCGGCTCTCCTCTATCCACTGCCCTAGACACATCCTCATAGAACTCCAGTAAATTTGTCAGACACGACTTCCCTTTAGCGAAACTGTGCTGCGTCTGCTCTATCAAGCAGTTCCCCTCAAGATGCCTCGCTATTTCCTCCTTGATGACGGATTCTAACATTTTACCTACAACAGACGTTAAACTAACCGGCCTATAATTCCCTGCCTTTTGCCTGGCACCCTTCTTAAACAACGGCGTAACATTAGCCGTTTTCCAATCTTCCGGCACTTCCCCGGAATCCAGTGACGTCTGGAAAATAACCACCAAGGCATCCACTATCACCTCCGCCATTTCTTTCAGAACCCTCGGATGCATTCCATCCAGTCCTGGCGACTTGTCCACAATCAGCCCCTCCAGTCTGTCGAGCACCACCTCTCTAGTAACAGTAATGTCATCGAGACCCTCCAGTCCTACCACCTTTCCATCTCTAACATCCGGCAAATTATTCACGTCCTCCTCCGTGAAGACCGAAACAAAAAAGTTGTTCAAGACCTCAGCCATATCCCCATCCCCTACCGCTAAGTCCCCCTTCTCATCCTCTAAGGGACCAACGTTCACCGTAGCCAGCCTCTTCCTTTTTATATACTTATAAAAACTCTTGCTATCCTTTTTTTATATTAAGCGTTAGCCCAGCTTCATAGTTTCTCCTACCCTTCTTTATCAACTTCTTTGTCAATCTTTGTTGACATTTAAACCTCTCCCAATCCTCTTCTCGCCCACTACTCTTAGCTACTCTAAATTCCTCCGCTTTTAATTTAACACTTTCCTTCACCTCCTTCGTTATCCACGGCTTATTACCTCTCCTCCTACAGTCCTTTTTGACCAAAGGAATAAATTTCTGCTGAGTACCAAGAAAGATCTCCTTAAAGATCCTCCACTGTTCCTCAGCAGACCTACCTTCCAACGCGCTCCCCCAGTCCACATTCGCCAATTCTTCTCTCATCCTACCGTACTCCGCTCTGTTCAAACAAAGGACGCGTGTTCGGGAGCCCACTTTCTCCTCCTCCATCTGCACCAGAAACTCCACCATACAATGATCACTCTCCCCAAGAGGATCCTTCACCGCAAGTTCCCTAATTCTACCTGCGTCATTACATAGCACCAGATCCAAGATAGCTCGCTCCCTCGTCAGCTCCAACACACACTATTCCAGGAAACTATCCCGGCAGCATTCCAAGAACAACTCCTCGAGCCCACCGCGTCCAACATGGGTCGACCAATCAATATGCAGATTGAAATCCCCCATAACTACGGCCGTCCCATTCCTGCACGCCGCACTTATTTGCGCGTTAACAGCCCGCCCCACCTCCAGATCATTATTCGGGGGCCTATAGACGACACCCACCAGCATCTTCCTCCCTTTGCTGTTCCTAATCTCTACCCACAACGATTCCACGTTCTGCTCCTTGGCTCCAATATCATCCCTTGCTACCACCCTGATGCTATCCTTAATCAGCAGAGCTACGCGCCCCCCCCCCCCCTTTTCCCTCCTGCCTATCCTTCCTAAATACTTGATACCCCTGGACATTCAGCTCCCAGTCCCTGTCACCTTGCAGCCACGTCTCTGTAACGGCCACCAGATCATATCCATTTGTGTTGATCTGCGCCACCAGCTCATCCACTTTATTCCTAATTTTTAAGTCTATGAACCTCAATTTAAAATTCTGTTCTTTTCTGTTCCAGCCTGAACCACCCCCTTCAAGTAAGTGGCAGTTGGACAATTGGCTGAACAAGGTGAATTCTCACAAAGTCTCACCAGCTTCATCTGTGGACAGTCATATTCAGTCATCACAGAGTCACAGTTACAAGAAGGAGAACCGAGACCAGAGTGTCACATACGAGGATCCAGGTGGATCCAAGGATGTAAGCACAGCTACTCCTGGGAGGGATTCAAGAAATGCACAGAAAGGGTCAGAAACGCGAAGTCGCCAAAAGTCACCAGCCCAAAGTGATGGCAATGCACAGAGGAAGACGGTTGGTAAAAAGCAGCCAAAGAAAGCAGAGCGACCAGCTGTAACTGAGGAACCAAGAGGAGGGCTAAAAGTTGAAAGTGAACCCACTTCTGATCGAGCAACTCCTATTCCTGCAAACCGTCATAAAGCTGCTACAAAGGGTTCTAGAAAACCCAGCACAAAGAGAGAATCCAAGTCCTCTACCAGGATAACTATTGAAAAAAGAAAACACAAGAGTGCCAATAAAACGCCTCAGAAATCAAGGGAGTATGTTGAAACAGACTTGTCTTCCTCTGATTCTGAGCAAAGTGAAGCTCTCCCTCCTGCTTCCCAAACTCCAAAGTATTCTGAGAATAATAGGACTCCTGTCCATAAATCCTCTGTTGATGGGGAAGACAGTTTTTTTCGGCAAAGGCTTTTCTCTCCTATGGAAGAGAAAGAACTCCTTTCACCATTGAGTGATGTTGACGATAAATATCGTAACATTACTTCACTCATTGTTAGAATTGACTTAAGTCTGTTATCTAGGAAACCTGAATCACCTCGTAAGGAAACTGAGCAACCCAAAGTGGACAAGGAGATCTCTTTGGATAGGCACATGCGAGACACTCCAAAGTCTACTGAAAAAAAATCAAATAAAGGCAAGCGAAAACATAAGGTGAGTGGTAGGATGTTTTTGATTCATTCTACCATGCATTTAGAGATGGACTAAATGACGATGTAGAAGTAGTTCAATTTTGTTTACAATCAAGACTTTCAACTGTAGTATTGGCTCCATCACATGACTTTTCAAAAGAATGTGTGTCATACCATTCTTTTTAGTGTCAGTTATCGTTCAGTTGATAGCACTCATCTCTGAATCAGAGGGTTGTTTGTTCAAGACCCACTCTAGGACTTGAAGCACAAAAACAAAGGCTGACAAACCAATGCAGCACCAGTGGAGTGCTGCACTGTCAGATGTCATCTTTCAACTGTGATATTAAGCTGTAATTATGTCTGCTTTCTCAGCTGGACGGAAAAGATCCCACAGCACTCTTGAGGCACAGGGAGATAATCCTTAGTGTCCTATCCAATGTTTATTCCTCAACCAACTTCATGAAAATAGATTAAATACTCATTGCCACATCGTTGTTTCTGGGAATTTGCTCTGCTTTGAATTAATTCCTCCCATCTCTCCTTAATCACCTCAAGTGGAAAATGCTGTTAACCTTGCACTGACTGAGTATAGAAACAAAATCTAGGACACCGGGTATACCCTAGAAAGCTAGGTATTTACAACAGGTTACGAGCAGCAATAGTAACAGCCTAGAATAAGTTTAATGCTACAATTAAACTTGGCTAGGAGAGAAAATGCCTTTTTAGATTGAAAAGTAACATTCTTAGCCTCTTTAATGTTTCTTCCAAGATCACACTTTAATCTCCTTCCCTATCTGAAAAGGCTTGTTCAACTGTCCATACAACTAGTGCCAGATTTGCCACAATTTTCAAAGATGAAAACCATTTCAAATTTAGGATTGTAAAACTTAAAATGCTGCAAGAAAATTAAGTGAAAATTTTCCTTGTTCTTTATACTTTTATAATCCTGCTGGCATTATAGAATCAGACATTTACAGAAAGAGGCCATTTAGTTCATCATGTTGCCGTCCTGCCCAATCCTTTCAGCTCTTGATCCATAGCCTTGTAATTTACAGCACCTCAAATACATATTTGAGTACTTTTTAATACTCGAATGAGGAATTCTATCTTTACCACCATTTCAAACAGTGAATTCCAGATCCCTGCCACCCTCCATGTGAAGAGCGTTCTCATTTAATCCCCTCAAAACTTCTCATGTTTTATCCTAATTTATACCCTGTGGTTAATGTACCCCTCAACCAAGAGGAATAAGGCATTCCTATCCACTCTTATCTCAATCCCTCATAATTCGGTACACTTCAGTTAGGCCTCCCTTGACCTCTTTTGTTTCAAAGAAAACAACCCAGCCTATCCAATTTTCTTCAGACTTAAAAGTTTTCCAATCCAGGCAACATTTTTGTTAATCTCCACTATCGGCCAATCACACCTTTATGGTCTAACCAGTGTTTTATATGGTTCTGGCATAATCTCCCAGGTGTTAGATTCCATTGCTCTGTTCATAAAGGCAAGTGTCCTTTTTGCTTTATTGATCACCTTATCTACTTATTTATACAAATTCAGTAATCTGTGGACATGTACTCCAAAGTCCCTCTGTTCCTCTACACGCAGGTTTTCTGCCACTTGTGTATTCCTTTACCTTTTCTCCCTTCTTATGCATTACCTCACACTTCTCCAAATTGAACTCCATTTATCGCTGTTCTGTCCACCTGAACAGTCCATTGGTATTTCCCTGCACGTTATCAACAGTTTTCTCTTTGTCCCAACAATGGCAAATTTTTATATCATCTGTAAACTTAGTCATACCCACTGCATTCAAGTTCAAATCATTGATATATGTCACAAACAGCAAGGCATCTCGTACTGACCCCTACTGAAAACAGCTTTCCAGTCACAAATACACACATTAGAATCATAGAATTTCTACAGTGGAGGAGCAGGCCATTCAAGCCGTCAAGCCTGCGCCAACAGCAATTCCTTACCCCCCCATGACTCCACAAATTTACCCTGCTAGTCCCCTGACACACAAGGAGCAATTTAGCACAGCCGATCAGTCTAACATTAACCATTACATTTTGCTTCCTGCAATTTACATTCAACTTGGATCCCATGTATCTAAGGAGATATGTGATATTCTAAATGACATTGAAGTATTGGAATGTTGCAAAGTATTGTTTATGTTGTGCATTAATCAGTGCAAAACTGCAATCAATGTAAATTTTCGAAATTTTGATGATTATTTTGCATGTTTGCACAGAACGATGGGGAAAATGAGAGTTGTGAAAACAAAAGGCCGAAAGCAGAAGAAAGGAGCAATTCTAACCACAAGCCCTCCAGCAGTAAAGAGTGAGTGCTATGGATTAACTTATTTTAGATGCATTCACCAGTTAACCTTTTCCCACCATTACAAATTTTTTGAACATTTCATTTTCACCAATTTGGCCTCAGCTGAATACAGCTATTTAAAGTGAGATATAGTTCTGTGTTCATAACCAACATCCTCTACTGCCTCATCCAGCAGGCAAATTTAAGGAAGTCTTAGAGATGTTGTGTTTGGTTGCCATTGTAGAAGATCATCCCATTTTTATTTTGTCATCTTGCATCACACAGTGAACTTTAGGACAAGGAGCATTCTGGAGAAGGAGTCTTTTGTCCTCATTCTGTTTTTCCCTTTTCATTTCTCCATTGCTTCCACTTGTCTGTATATTATTCCAATCCTGTTCCAATCATCAATGAGATTGATAATCACAGTACATATAGCTGCCAAAGCAGCTCAGAGTGTGGAAATTCTGCAGAAGGTAACTCTCCTTTTCACTCCCCAAAGCCCCTCCACCATCTCCAAGACACAAGTCAAGAGTGTGATAGAATACTCTCTCCTTGCCTGGATGAGTCCGACAACACTCAAGGTTCACACTATGCAGGACAAAGCATTGATTGGCACGCCATTCACCACTCACTCACAGCATCCTCTCCCTCCACCACTGATGAACAGTGGCAGCAGTGTATGCTATCTGTAGGATGCACTATGATAGTTCACCAAGGCTCCTTCAACAGGCCTTTCCAAACATGAGACTGCTACCACCTAGCAAGATGAGGGCAGATGTTGCATGGGAATACCACCAGCTGCAAGTTCCTCTCCAAGCCATCCTGGTTTGGAACTATATCACCATTCTTCACTGTCACTGGATCAAAATGCTGGAACTTCGAAACAGCACTAAGTGTACCTACACCACATGGACAACAGTGGTTCAAGAAAGCAGGTCACTACCACCTTCTCAAGTGTAGTTACAGATGAGTACAAAATTGCTGGCCTAGCCAGCAATGCCTGCATCCCATGAAAGAATAATACCAAAGCGACACCTGTATCATTGTGATTACATGACATAACTGAAATTAAGATTATATTTTTGAAACACAATGACAGATTCTATGTACGAGTATTCTGGAGTTTTCATACTGCATAGTTAGTTTGGAATTTTCATGGGAAGGCCAGTGCACACAGTATATCACACATTGGAATTAGTCGTAGTGGTTTACAACTTGAAAACAGGCCCCTTGGCCCAACTTGTCCATGCCACCTTTTTTTAAAAGCCCCTAAACTAATCCCAATTGCCCGCATTTGGTCCATATCCCTCTATATGCATTGTACCCATGTAATTGTTTCAATGCTTTTAAAAGGACAAAATTGTACCTGCCTCTACGACCACCTCTGGCAGCTTGTTCCAGACACTCACCGCTCTGTGAAAAAATTTCCCCTTTGGACACTTCTGTATCTCTCCCCTCTCACCTTAAACCTATGCCCTCTAGTTTTAGACTCCCCTACCCTTGGGAGAAGATATTGACTGTCTAGCTGATCTAGGCCCCTCATTATTTTATAGCCCTCAGTCTCCCACGCTCCAGAGAAGTAAGTCCCAGTCTATCCAGCCTGCCCTTTTAACTCAATCTATCAAGTCCCAGTAGCATCCTAGTAAATCCTTTCTGCACTCTTTCTAGTTTAATAATATCTTTTCTATAATAGGGTGACCAGAATTGCACACAGTATTCCAAGTGTGGCCTTACCAATGTCTTGTACAACTTCAACAAGACATTTCAACTCCTGTATTCAGTGTTCTGACTGATGAAACCAAGCATGCCAAATGTCTTCTCCATTGCTCTGTCCACCTGTGACTCCATTTTCAAGAAGCTATGAACATGTACCTCTAGATCTCTTTATTCTGTAACTTTCCCCAACCCCCTGCCATTAAGTGATTCCTGCCCTGGTTCAATCTACCAAAATGCATTTGTCTAAATTAAACTCCGTCTGCCATTCGTCAACCTACTGGCCCAATTGATCAAGACCCCATTGTAATTAGAGGTAACTTTCTTCACTGCCCACTATGCCACCAATCTTAGTGTCATCTGCAAACTTACTAACCATGCCTCCTATATTCTCATCCAAATCATTAATATATAACAAATAACAGTGGGCCCAGCACTGATCCCTGAGGCACACCATTAGATACAGGCGTCCAGTTTGAAAAATAACTCTCTACAACCACCCTCTCTGCCTTCTGTCATCAAGCCAATTTTGTATCCATTTAGATACCTCACCCAGGATCCTGTGAGATTTAACCTGATGTAACAATCTACCATGTGGTACCTTGTCAAAGCCCTTGCTAAAGTCCACGTAGACAACATCAACTCCACTGCCCTCATCTACCTTTTTGGTTATCCCTTCAAAAAACTCAATCAAATTTGTGAGACATGATTTTCCACTCTCAAAGCTATGCTGACTGAACATAAGAACATAAGAAATAGGAGCAGGAGTAGGCCATCCAGCCCTTCGAGCCTGCCCCGCCATTCAATAAGATCATGGCTGATCTGTCGTGGCTCAGTTCCACATTCCCGCCCTCTCCCCATAACCCTTAATCCCCTCACTTATCAAAAACCTATCAACCCGCATCTTAAAAATATTTAGCGAGGCAGCCTCCACCACCTCAACGGGCAGAGAATTCCAGAGATTCACCACCCTTTGAGTGAAGAAATTCCTCCTCAACTCCGTTCTAAACCGCGCACCCCCCCCCCCCACCTTTATCTTGAGGCTGTGCCCCCTAGTCCTACTGTCCTTTCTGAGCAGGAAGAGTCTCTCCACCTCTATCCTATCCATCCCATTCATCATCTTATACGTCTCAATGAGATCTCCCCTCATTCTTCTAAACTCTAACGAGTACAAGCCTAGTTTATTCAGCCTCTCCTCATAGCTCAACCCCCTCAACTCCGGTATCAGCCTAGTAAACCTCCTCTGCACTCCCTCCAAGGCCAAAATATCCTGTCGCTAATCAGTCCTTGCGTCTTTAAATGCCTGTAGATCCTGTCTGTCAAAACACCTTACAACAATTTACCCACCGCAAATGAGAGGCTCACTGGCCTGTAATTCCCAGATTTTTCCCTGCAGCCCTTTTAAACAAATGCACAACATTTGCCACTCTCCAATCTTCAGGCACCTTACCATTGACTATCGATGATTCAAATATCACTGCTAGGGGACTCGCAATTACTTCCCTAGCCTCCCACAATGTCCTGGGATACACTTCATCGGTCCCGGGGATTTATCTGCCTTGATGCGCTTCAAGTCTTCCAGCACCACCACCTCTGTAATATGTACGCTCCGCAAGGCATCGCTATTTCATAGCGAGGGGGATTGAATATAAAAGTAGGGAGGTCTTGCTGCAGCTGTATAGGGCATTGGTGAGGCCGCAGCTGGAGTACTGTGTGCAGTTTTGGGCGCCGCACCTGCGCAAGGATATTTTGGCCTTGGAGGGAGTGCAGAGGCGGTTTACTAGGCTGATACCGGAGTTGAGGGGGTTGTGCTATGAGGAGAGGCTGAATAAACTAGGCTTGTACTCGTTAGAGTTTAGAAGAATGAGGGGAGATCTCATTGAGACGTATAAGATGATGAATGGGATGGATAGGATAGAGGTGGAGAGACTCTTTCCGCTCAAAAAAGACAGTAGGACTAGGGGGCACAGCATCAAGATAAAGGGGAGGTGGTTTAGAACGGAGTTGAGGAGGAACTTCTTCACTCAAAGGGTGGTGAATCTCTGGAATTCTCTGCTCGTTGAAGTGGTGGAGGCTGCCTCGCTAAATATTTTTAAGAAGCGGGTTGATGGGTTCTTGATAAGAGAGGGGATTAAGGGTTATGGGGAGAGGGCGGGAATGTGGAACTGAGCCACGACAGATCAGCCATGATCTTATTGAATGGCGGGGCAGGCTCGAAGGGCTAGATGGCCTACTCCTGCTCCTATTTCTTATGTTCTTATTTATTTCCCCAAGTTCCTAACATCCATGCTTTTCTCAACAGTAAATACTGATGAGAAATATTCATTTAGGATCTCGCCCTCTGTTGTGGATCAGCACATAAATGACCTTGTTGATCCTTAAGAGGCCTTACTCTGTCCCTTGTTACGCTTTTGCTCTTTATGTATTTGTAGAAGCTCTTTGGATTCTCCTTTGCCTTACCTGCCAAAACAATCTTGTGTCCCCTTTTTGTTCTTCTGATTTCTCTCAACTCTACTCCTACGCCCCCGCACTCTTCAAGGGATTTACTTGATCCCAGCTGCCTGTGCATGTCATGTGCCTCTTTCTTCTTCTTGACCAGGGCCTCAATATACTGAGTTATCCAGGGTTCCCTATTTCTGCCAGCCTTGCCCTTCACTCTAAGAGGAATGTGTTTACCCTGAACCCTGGTTAACACACCTTTGAAAGTGTGCTACTTACCAGATGTCCCTTTGCCTTCCTATAGACTCCCTCAATTAACTTTTGAAAGTTCCTGCCTGATACCATCAAAATTGGCCTTGCCCAATTTAAAATTTTAACTTTTGGGCCAGACCTATTATTCTCCATAGCTATCGTAAAACCAATAGAATTATGGTCACTGATTCCAAAGTGATCCCTTACTAACACTTCTGTCACCTGCCCTTTCTTATTTCCCTAGAGGAGGTCAAGTTTTGCCCCCTCTCTAGTCGGCCATCGACATACTGATGAGAAATTCCTCCTGAGCAGGGAAACTCTCCAGTAACCTGCATCAGCATTCCACCCTACTGAAATCTGAATTAGACTAATAGCCACAATGTCAAATGTAGGAGAGGGTTATCCATCTATTTTGAGTTATGATGCTCTTGAACATTTCCCAGTCAGTTTCCTAACTCGCTTTTAATTTCAACCATATGCTTGTTTTAAGAATCTGCTGCTGTCTTTCAGCACTGGCCTAACCATGAAGAAAGTACCATCAATATTTCATTCCGGTCATTGGTTCTTTTTAAAATTGGACTCAAATAAATTCTGATGAGCATCTTGACCGTAAGATCAGATGCTTACTATGCTAACATTGACCTCATTGTTAAGCATACACATCAGGACAGAATGTGGCACATGTTTGATTAAAATGCAGAAACTGGTGAGTGTAGAAACTGATAAGGGAACCTGACAGAAACACCAATTGTCGGGCAGATAGGTCATCAACCACTGGTGATTTCTGTAGTTTTAATATTCCTTAGTTGGTGGGGTATGAGCCTGCAATTTAATATGTTAGCATTTGTTTATTCTAGAGGAGTAAAACTAATTCAATGTAATTTCACAGCTCTTCAAAACCAACTGCTGAAAGGGAAAATGTGCCTCTGCCTTCTCCATCTGCAAGTGCTGCACAAAAAACACCCAAGACCGAGCACAAACATCAAAGTCGCAGGAAAACTGTCAATCAAACCTCCACCTCAAAGAGCAATACTGGTAACACAAAGCAGAACAGTAGCAGTAGTAATAGCAGCAAAAGCAATTCTTCATCTTCCAAGCATAAAAAGGCTGAAGAAAAAACAACCTTGCGTCCTAAGGAAAACAGAGTAAGTTATTGTATTAAATTTCAAAATTTAAGTATCTAATCACATTACAATATTGCACCAAGGTGCTATGTCAGTATGGTGCAGTTCACAAATGCCTGATGCATGTCTTCATGATTCTGCGTTCAAGTTAACTGTTGACTTCAAAACCTCACTCACTGTGCTGTCTGGAGACAATACACATCTCTTTAACCTGTGATCAGTGCTCCTTCCACTCACATTGTCGGCCACTTTAGGACTTGAACAGCAGGTTAGGTGTAAAGATTCGCAATCTAATCAGTAATCTCTAAACTGTCTGTGCTTTATATGCTCTGTCTGAGGCCAGAACTCTCCATTCACCTGACGAAGAGGGAAACCTCGAAAGCGTGTGCGTTTACTATCAAATAAATCGGTTGGACTAAAACCTGGTGTTGTCAGACTTTTTACTGTGCTCAGGTTGACAGAATCATGGTTAGGTGATGCTTGATATGTGTCCATAATGTGATTAGTGCATCTAACTCTTATAATGTTTATTGAAGTACACAGTTCAGTTAGTTGATTTTGTTTTACTTATAGTTACAAGAGAAAAACCCAGTTAGCTCCTTGAACCCTTTACAGTCATCAACGCCATCAGGCGATGGTTTAAAGCCAAGGAGGCCCAAACTCAGCTTTGATGAACGGTAAGTATAATGGTCATCTCTCTGATAATCCATGTAACTAAATTTCAATAATTGTTCAACGCTCAAGAACAATACTGATTTTAAGAAGTATGAAATATTAAATGTTTTATATCATAAAGTTCACGTGGTGTTGTAATTGACTTCTGTTTAATGAACTAGATGAACTGTAATTATTTGTCTTTCTTCTCATCTGTAGCAGTGGGTTAGCATGTGTCAACATCTTGCAATTCAGACTCATTCTCTACTTTAGAATATTCTTTCCTAGAGCCCCCAACCTGAGGAAAGTCTCATCTTCAGTAGCTCTTTCTTACTACAATCGTTCAACAATCAAAATCCAAGTTTGGTGTCACCTAATTATTTCATGGTTTACCCTGCCAGTTTTAATGTTTTTTGCCTTAGTGTTGCTTTGCAGTATAGGCCCGCATCCTGGTTTCCTAGTTCAAAATAAAGCCGAGGAGAGTTAGCAGAAGAAGTGTGCCCTCAAATAAAACAGCCATATTTTATTCAATTTCTATTCTGCATTCCATAATTAAGAAGATTTGTGTTCATTGTGCTTAACTGCACGTTGGCTGTGCATTCGATCACTGACATATCATTCGACCTCTTTGTCACAATTATTTTTAACAGTGTTTCAATTTCCATTTGACTAAAGTTTGCCAAAAATAGAGTTGTATAAATACTCGGGAGTCCTACAATCTTTTATTATCCATATGAAACTGATGTTCTCTATTTTGTACGGCCCTTTGAACATGCTCTGGTATTCAATACGAGTGTGGCTAGTATTGGGTCTCAGCTCCACTTTCCCGTCCACTGCCCATATCATTGATTTCCTGAGACAGCAAAAGTCTTTCTCTCTCGGCCTTATCGATATTTAATGATGACCCATCCATAACCTTCAAGGCTAGAGAATTCTAGAAATCCACAGCCCTTTTGAGTGATGAAATTTCTCCTCATTGCCATCCTAAACATTTGGTCCTTTATCCTGAAACTGTGCCCTCTGTAGTAAATTACCCAGTGAGGGGAAACACCTTCGTATCTACCATCAAGTCCCTTCATAATCTTGAATGTTTCAGTGAGATGACCTCGCATTCTTCCAAACTTCAGAGAATATAGGCACAACTTGCTCAGCCTCTCATCGGAGGACAACACTTACATCCCAACTTAATGAGTATACTTGCACGCACTAGTGTGACCTGACTTTGCTATCCAACTATGGCAAGATTTCCTTATTCTTGCATTCCAATCCTCTTGCATTAAAAATCAACATGCCATTTCCCTTCCTAACTGCTTAACTATACCTTTATGCTAACCTTAGCCCCTTGTACAAATACACACAAGTTGCTCTGAATGTCAGCATTTGCAAGTTTCATGCTTCCTTCAAAAAAAAACCTCTATTCTTACACTCAGTGAATAATAACTTCACACTTCCCCATATTGTGCTATACTTTCCCATATTATACTTCATCTGCCACCTTTTTGCCCACTTTACTCAACTTGTCTACGTCTCTGTCTCCGACTCTGCAACCTGTTTATGACCTCCTAACAGCTTGCATTCCCACCTAGTTGTGTACTGTCAACAAAACAAGATACTGTGGCTCTGTTTCTTCCTTTAAGTTTAAGCCATTAATATAAATAGCTAAGGCTTCAACACTGATCCTTGTAGCACTTCACTGGTCACAGTCTGCCAACTTCAAACTGCCCCATTTACCTCTATTCTCTGCTTCATCCTCACTAACCAATCCTACATACAAGTTAATATAACACCCTCAACTCCATGAGCTCTTGTGTAACCTTTTATGTGGCACTTTCTAATTGCCTTTTAGAAAACCAAGTATACTGTGGCTACTGGTTCCCCTTTATCTACCCTACTAGTTTGTTTGTATGTTTTCACCATATCTTTAATGGGCAGTTACCATTGTCTTCTTCCCTATCTTCCTTCAAGCCTGCCTTAGTCCATGTCCCAATGTTAGCCATCCATGCAATTTTGCTTCTTCCTCTTCTGTTTTTATCCTTCATTTCTCCTTTAGTTGTCAGGACAAGGCTGTTGGGTC
The DNA here is from genome assembly GCF_965287045.1 of Carcharhinus amblyrhynchos. Classification (NCBI taxonomy): domain Eukaryota; kingdom Metazoa; phylum Chordata; class Chondrichthyes; order Carcharhiniformes; family Carcharhinidae; genus Carcharhinus; species Carcharhinus amblyrhynchos. The sequence goes on from NC_137336.1 coordinate 21,791,289, forward strand.
TTTGGTTCCAACATCTGTACTAGACTATCGCTCTTTCTTTTTAATTGTACTTGGAAACCTTTTTGGGTTCTTGAATTTCTACTCTTGATCTATCCCGCTCGTTAACTCTACCAGTTACATCCTCAAAAACTAATAAATTTGCCAAATAAGATTTCCCTTTAGTAAAACCATGTTACCTTGTTCTAACCATACTATGTTTTTTGCAGTGTATTACGATTTCTTTAGTAGCTCCCAGCATTTCTCTGATGACATTTCAGGCTAACTGGCCTACACACGTGTGTTCTTTTTTGCTTGAGTAGCTCTGTTATATTTGCTAACTTCATTAACTGGAATTAAAGAACAAACAAAAGTACAGTACAGGGACAGGCCCTTCAGCCCTCCAAGTCTGTGCAGATCATGATGTCCTAATTTGAAAAAACCTTCTACTCTTACTCGTTCCTTTTCTCTTGAGGCAGAGAGTTGGTATCAATGGGTGCTATTCTGATTGGCGGTTGGTGACTAGTGGAGTGCTGCAGGGATTGGTGCTGGGGCCTCAACTATTTACCATTTATATAGATGATCTGGAGGAGCGGGCTGAGTGTAGGGTGTCGAAATTTGCTGATGACACAAAGATAAGTGGAAAAGCAAATTGTGTGGAGGGTATGGAAAGTCTGCAGAGGGATCTAGATAGGCTAAGCAAATGGGCGAGGACCTGGCAGATGGAGTACAATGTTAGCAAGTGTGAGGTTTTCCACTTTGGCAGGAATGATAGTAGGAGGGATTACTATTTAAAGGGTGAAAAGCTGCAGCATGCTACGGTGCAAAGGGACCTGGGGGTCCTTGTGCATGAGTCGCAAAAACCCAGTCTGCAGGTGATCAGGAAGGCGAATGGGATGCTGGCCTTTATAGCGAGGGGGATAGAATATAAAAGCAGGGAGGTCTTGCTGCAACTGTACAGGGCACTGGTGAGACCACAGCTGGAGTACTGTGTGCAGTTTTGGTCACCACACTTGCGCAAGGATATTTTGGCCTTGGAAGGGGCGCAGAGGAGGTTCACTAGGCTGATACCGGAGATGAGGGGGTTGAACTATGAAGAGAGGCTGAATAGATTGGGCTTGTACTCGTTGGAGTTTAGAAGGATGAGGGGGGATCTTATAGAGATGTATAAGATAATGAAAGGGATGGAGAGGGTAGAGGTAGAGAGATTCTTCCCGCTCAGAAAGGACAGCAGGACTAGAGGGCACAACCGCAAGATAAGTGGGGGGCAGTTTAGAACGGAGTTGAGGAGGAACTTCTTCACTCAAAGGGTGGTGAATCTCTGGAATTCTCTGCCCGTTGAAGTGGTGGAGAATACCTCGCTAAATATTTTTAAGAAAAGGGTAGATAGGTTTTTGGTAGGCAAGGGAATTAAGGATTATGGGGAGAAAGCAGGAAAGTGGAACTGAGCCACTTCAGATCGGCCATGATCTTATTGAATGGCGGGGCAGGCTCAAAGGGCTAGATGGCCGACTCCTGCTCCTATTTCTTATGTTCTTATATTTCCTCCTCACTCGTACCCATGGATGTTTCAGAATCTAGAGAATTTTGGAAAATTAACCAATGCATTCACTACATCTGCAGCTATCTTTTTTAGAACCATAGGATGTAAGCCACCAGGCCCTAGTGATTTTGTCAGAGTTTAGTCCCTCATCTTCCTTTATATTTTTTCTTTGCTGAGGATATCCTTAATTTCCTCATTCTTATTAGCTCCTAGGTTATCCATTGTTTCTGATATATAACTTGTGTCTTCAACTGTGAAGACTGAATGCATACATGGTATCTATGTCTCTGCCAATTCCCCATTCCTCAATTTCTCCACTGTCTGCTTCTAAGGGATCAATGTTTGCTTCAGTTCCTCTATTCCTTAGGTGTTTAATGTTTGACATTTCAGCTTCTACCTTATGGCAAACCATTTATTGCACACTCTAAAATTTTAATGAAAAGTAAAAATTTCAGTGTATTTAATGCAATTGGTTGCTTACTCTGCCTGATAACGCCGCCGTTGCTGGACCTAGACTTCCCCTTGAGGGTGCCAGATTCAAGCTGATATCCGGAAATGGGAAATCCATGCCACAGAGATGACTTGATTTTTGCAGGCATCGGTCTCAGTCAGCATTGCTTCACAGTCGATCACAAGATCTAGGCCATGTCTCGTTTCACAGTGAAATTTTAAACTAAATTTTATTCTGTCAATGCTAAGCAACATCAAAAAAAGTTTTCAAATAAAACTTGGAGGATTTGATTATTATTGGCATGCATGTGAAGTATGGTTAATGTGCAATAATGCTAGCATTTTGCAAATTTGAACTGTGCAGAGCACTAAACACGAAATACTAATTTTGTCTTTTTCTATCTTAGGCTGCATTCAGCAGATCATTATCTTCAGGAAGCAAAAAAGCTTAAGCACAATGCAGATGCTTTGGTAAGTACTTCACAATGATGCTTACCTTATTTAGTTTGTAACAAACATCTGAACAACAGAGAGCAAATGATTTGTCTTCCAGTGCCATTATCTAGTTTTCTTGCAACTAAATTACATATTATACATTTGGAGTCCAGATGATGCATTTGCATATGGCAGCATGTTACTGGACTATTAACTCAGACATCTGAGGACCCAAAGATGTGATGTCAAATCCCACCAAAGCAGGTGTGTTTGAATTTAATTAAGAAAATCTGGAATGAAATGCTCATATCAATAAGGTATAAAGAAGCAAACTTGGAAGTCTTATTAATATCATCCTCACAGTTCACTACACTTCCAAATTTTGTGTTGTCTAAGTATTGAAATTGTACCTTGAACACCCCAAGTTCAAGTCATTAACATGGATCAAGAAAAGCAGTTGTCATCGTACTGACCCCAGAGAACACCGCTTCACCTTCCTCCTGTCTGAAAAACAAGAGTGGGGGGCATCGGAGTGTGTCAATAGCTAAGTTACTCTTGTAGAGAGCTAGCATAGGTTCATTGGGCTGAATGGCATCTTCTATGCTGTAACCCTTCTAGGATTCATTCTATTCAGTGTCTCAGTTTGCTCATCATAGCAAATCATCTCACCCAAATGATTGGTTTGTCATACAGCATATCCCTTCATGTATAGACGCAATCCTGGATGTGATTTGATACTTGTTCTTCCATTTTCAGCATTTCCCTCCACCACTCAAAAGCAACTATTGGTCAGTATTTGAATGATAGGCAGCTTTTTTGGTTGCAATTGTAATAACAGGTTTAGTAAAGCAGCTGCTAATTAATGCTGATTAGTATCTCAGCTGGAATATTGAGCTTGAAATTTATATATTATTGTAAATAGCAACATTTGCTGTTTATTACAAAGTCATTTAAGTATTTTAACTTTGTCGTAGAAAGACACATTTTAGAGATGGTAGAATTACTGAAGTAGTGTTGTATGATGATATTTGGCAAAGAGTTAACTATTGAAAATAGATGTTAAAAGCAGGTAATTAGAGCAAGGTCACGGGGATGTTGAAAATGGGGTGCTGGGTGTCCTGCTTTAAAAAAAAAGTGAGTTGTTCTCTGGTTCTTTTTCAGAACATATATTCTTTTGTTCTGTTCAAAATGTTAAGCGTTGTGTTCAAAATTACGAGATGTTCTGTGATCCTGTTCAAAAAAGCGGGATGTTCTGTTTATAGTGTGCATTTTATAGAAAGCAGTATGACAATGAGGATCTCTCGATTCACACAATAACATAGCCAGCGTGAGGAAAAGCTTAGTATTTCCTGATACAATTCAAGTTATGTGTGCTTTATAAAAGGAAAAGGTAAGAAGGTATATTTTTGTACAGTAAATTCCATTTTGACTATGACTGTAGTAGCAGTACCGGAGCTTGCCTGGTCAGTGGGTCATGAGGAGTGGCCATGTGTAAAAAGCATGTGACCAGAAAAAGAAGCTAGAAAACTACTGAATTAAAGAATATCTTGTACAGTCCTCAGCACTTCTGTCCACTTGATGGGAACTTTTTTTTATTTAAGTGTTCTATGTATTTGGTGGAAAAACAGCTGTTTTATTTTTCCCCACCTCAAGGAGAACCTTGTTTCCTTTTATTTGTATTAATTTCTGGTGGTCCTACACAGTTATAGAAACTCTCAGGACAGAAGTGGGCTGCCTGGCTCTGAGTTATCCATGCAATCCCATTCTCCTGATTTTTGCCTAAGATTTTTGCCCTTCAAATACTTTTCCACTCCTCCCTTCAAATGTATTGTAGACTCTGCTTCCATCGCTATTCACAATGAAGAATCCCCTTTTGATGTATATCTTAAAATTACCATCTTTAGTTACTCTTCCAGTGAAAATAGTTCTTATCTGTCCACTTTATCAAAATCCTGTAAAAGTTTTGAACATTAATTTGAAAAGTATATATGATCTTCACTTCTAATTGGGAGAGCCCCAGTTTTTCTTTCCCCTTGTAATGAAAACCCCTCTTCCCTGATGCATATTAATGAAACTTTGCTAACATTTCCACGGCTTCACCTTCATCCCCAAATTGGGCATTAAAAATTAGGCGCAATATTTTTGCTGCTTAAACCAGTGTTTTCAATAGGTTTAGCATTGACTGTTTGCTTTTGTACTCTACACGACTTGATGAAACCTTGATTTTTTTTATATCTCTTTTGATTTATTCCATGGACTTCTGCTCTGACTGCTTCCTGTTTTGTCGATTGTAGTCGGACAGGTTTGAAAAAGCGGTGTATTACCTTGATGCTGTTGTGTCTTTCATCGAGTGTGGTAATGCTTTGGAACGTAATTCTCAAGAAGCCAAATCTCCTTTCCCTATGTATGCTGAAACTGTAGAACTAATAAAGTAAGTAAAACCTCTGAACTTCAAAATATCATTTTGTTTTCCCTATAATTGTATGTGACTGAGTTGCTTTTAAGAAAATCTGTCCCCTCTCTTTCTGTTTCAAGAGTTGTCTTTTTCTTTCCAGATACACTATGAAATTAAAGAATCATATGGCACCTGATGCTACAGCAGCCGATAAAAAGCTGGCAGTCTTGTGGTGGGTTTAAGTTATTACAGTCTTCTATTTAATGTACAGTCTGGATCTTAACACATTTGTGCGAGCTAGCAAGGATTTTTGTCAGTCCTAATCTTACTGGATTCTCCTGTAAATTTACTTGATGCTGTAATCGGCAGAGGGGTTATTTTATATGGGTGGGTTGTAATAATAAACTTGTATTTTTAATATTTCTGCACCGCATTTTAGTTTTATAATTACTTACAATCAGAGGTAATAATTATTTTGTTTTTATGCCTTCTAATGATGCTTTTGGTTTGCACTGGAGTTGAATGACATCTAAATACTATTAATAAGGTGTGGGAGATTATGTTGGACTTTCAACCTGATATGGATGCAGGTTGATGCCTGAAATCCCCTACAAGATACTTCAGTTTATAACAAGAAAATAAATGACGGGGATGAGACTGGAACTGACAGAATAAACTTGTCAGGGGCTCTTTACTCAAAGAGAGATGACTGCGGGGGAGACTTGAATCAAGGCCTTAAATTATGAAAGCATTTTGATGGAGAAGGTATTTTCAGTTGACGGCAAGTCTAAAATTAGGAGCTGAAACCTAGGATTGTCAGAAAGATATCTAAAAGCAAATTCAAGAGAGTGATTTGTCCAAGGAGCATTAAGAAAGTGGAACTTTATCACAAGGGATAATTGAGGCAAACAGATAAATAAGGGAAAACTAGTTAAGTCATTATTTGAATATTTAGTCCATGCTGAAAATTGATCAGAGTAGAAAAACATGTGCAATAGCAATTAATATGTAATAGTAAATTCCTCTGGTTAACAATGAAGTTAAAATTCACGTTATTGTTTTCTAGTCTCCGATGTCAGTCACTTTTGTACATGAGGTTGTTTAAACTGAAGAAAGACAGTGCATTAAAATACTCCAAAACATTGACTGAACACCTCAAGGTAAATTATTATGGAGCTTTTATACCCAGTTTATTTTACTTGGCTGCTATTAATCTAGATACTTCATTGCTGTGATATTAAATAATTTTATTTTCTAGAATTCATATAACAGTGCGCAGGCTCAATCACCTGGCGTAGGAAGGTAATTTATTTTTCCTGTGTGTATGCCTGTTGATGAGTGTGAATCATTCCTGTTATGTTTTTGAATCTGTCAACTTTACTTGGTTGTCTCTCTCACAGTGGATATTTTTAAATGTGCTAAATGGTATGTTTCCAAAAAGCAATGTTGACTATAAAACAATTGGCTATCATACTTGAATAATTGATGCTAATGAATTTTTACTGACAATGGTTAGTACCGCTGCCTCTCAGCAACAGAATCCGGGTTTGGTTCTGGCTTTGGGTGACTGTCTGTGGAGTTTGTGACATGTCTGTGTGGGTTTTGTCCAGGTGCTCCGATTGCCTCCCATAGTCCACAGATGTGTGGATTAGATGGATTGGCCATGCTAAACTGCCCCTTAATATCCAAGATGTGTAGGGTAAGTGGATTAGCCATGGCAAATAGGTTTCGAGGAAAGTGTGGGAGGACAATGGCATAGGCCTGAGTAAGATGCTGTTTCAGAGAGTCGATGTAGATTCACTGGGCTGAATCGCCTCTTTCTGCACTGTTGGAATTCTGTGATAAATCTATATAGGGATAGGGCTACTAAAGTATGAGCAAGATGTCTAACGACAGAGAAATTGCAGAAACATTAAAGCTAACTCTACCAAAGAGTAAGTTTAAGAAGAATCTTAATACAGTTGGGATATGAAGAAATAAAATAGTTGACAATCTAGCAAAACTAGGCAAATGAAACCCCAGGTCCAGATGGTATGTGCCCAGACAGAAGATAATGGCACTAGTTTACATACAATGCAAGAGTTAATAGTGCCAAAGAACTGATAGACAGCTAATGTTTCTGTATACAGGATAAGAGATGGAAAAAATACCTGGGACTTATAGACCAGTCAATTTAACATAATATAAAAATAAGTACCTGGAGATGCAAAATACAATATAAAAATTTTCAAAAAAATCTGAAAGGCTATTGTGCTTAACTACTATATAAAATTATTTGAAGAGATAATGTCTAGAGTAGCCAGAGGTAATGTGACACATCATATGTGGATTTCCCAAAGCTTCATACAATTTTAGAATGTTCACAGCAAAGAAGGTGGCTCTTTGGCTCATGGAGTCAAAGTGGCCCTCTCTGAAGGCAGTTCAGCCACCCTTTTACCATAACCCTGAAAATGTATCTGCAGGTGCTTATCCAGTTTGTTTTGAAAGCCTCCACCACATGTAGAAACTGCATTTCAACTCCCAGACATTATTGAGGCAAAAAAATTGTCATCATTACTCTTGGGTTTAATTTGTAGTGATACAATTTTGTAAGAACAAATGGGGCGAAGAGCAAAGGGGTCTGGAGGTATTCATGAAAAAAATGTAAATGCAGCATTTTCCAATCACTGCCATTAAACAATTTCCTTAAATATTCATCTTTACTCTTTAAATTCCTCTCTATTATGATTGCCACTGTAAGCTATTTTAATTACTTGATTTTTAAATTATTCTTTGATGGAATGTGGATAATGCTGGCTAGGACAGCATCCATTGCCCTTGAAGATGGTGGTGAGCCATCTTCTCGAACTTCTGCAATCCACGTGGTGCAGATACCTATTAAGAAGGCAGTTCCAGGACTTTGACTCAGCGACAGTGAAAGCATCATGATATTAGTTCCAAGTCTCGATCGTGTGTGGCTTGAAGTTGCAGTTGGTGGCCCCATGCATCTGCTGTCCTTGTCCTTCTAGGTGGTAGGAGTCACGGGTTTGGGAGATGCTATGGTGCAACTTGAAGAGAGTACACACTGCTGCCACTGTGTGTTGCTTGAGGAGGAAGCAAATGTTTAAGGTGGTGGGTGGAGTGCTAATCAAGTTGACCAGGCTGGTGTCAAGCTTTTAAGTGTTTTTGGAGCTGCACTCATTCAGGCAAGTGGAGAAGTATTCTATCACACTCCTGACTTGTGGACAGGCTTTAGGAAGTCAAGAGTGCATTATATACCACAGAATTTTCAGTCTTTGACCAGTTTTTGTAGCCATGATATTTACATGGCTGGTTCAGTTCAGATTCTGTTCTATGGTAACCCCCAAGGTGCCAGTGGGGGATTCAGTGATGGTAATCAATGCTGTTGTCAGGACCCTTTGCAGTATTCAGTGCCTTTACTATTTCTTGATATCATGTGGAGTGAATCAAATTGATAGAAGATTACTATCTGATGTTGGGAACGTCAGGAGGAAGCACCGATGGGTCCTCCACTCGGCACCTTTGGCTAGAGGTAGTTGTGAATGCTTCAGCCTTGCGTTTTATATTGATGTGCTGGGCTTCCCCATCATTGAAGGTGTGTATATTTGTAGAGCCTTCTGCTCCAGTTGTTGAATTGTGCATCACCATTCAAGATTGGATGTTACAGGACTGTGGAATTTAGATCTGATCCTTTGTTTTTTGGGATCGCTTTGCTCCATTATCATATGTTGCTTCCATTGTTTGACGTGCAAGTAGTCCTGTTTTTTTTTAGTTTCACATGGTTCACATCTCATTTTAGGTTCACCTGGTGCTGCTCCTTGTCCTATTCCACCCATTGAAGCAGGGTTGATCCTCTGGCTTGATGGTAATGGTAGATTGGGAGATATGTGGGCTGTGAGGTAATAGATTGTGGTTGAACATGATGCTGCTGCACAGCACCTTGTAGATTGCCCAATTTTAAGGAGTTAGATCTGTCTGAAATCTATCCCATTGAGCACGGATGTCGTGCCATGCAGCACGATGGAGGGTATCCTCGAAGTGAAGATGGGACTTCATAAGGACTGTGCAGCGGTCACTTGTACTAACACTGTCATAGACAGACGCATCTGTGGCAGGCAAATTGATACAGTCACAGTCAAGTAAGTTTTTCACCTTGGTTCCCATACTACCTACCTCAGACCCAGTCTAACAGCTGTATCCTTTAGGGTGCGGCCAGTAGTGGTGTTACCAAGCTACTCTTGGTGGACATTTAAGTTTCCCCCACCCAGAGTATATTCTGTGCCCTTACCACCTCAATGCTACTTCCAGTTGATGTTCAACGTGGAGCAGTACTGATTTATCAGCTGAGCAGAGTGCTGGTAGCTGGTAATCAGCAGGAGGTTTCCTCTCCCACGTTTGACCTGATACCATGATATTCATGGGATCCGAAGCCAACGTGAGGGCTCCCAGAGCAATCTTCTCCTGACTATATACACTATGTTGCCGCCTCAGTGGTGCCTGAGACATAATCATATTCATGGAATCATACCTTATAGCATCAGGCTATTGCTTGACTAATTTATGGAACAGGTCTTCCAATTTTGGCATACTGCGCCATTTGCATTTTTGGTGCCTAGGTCAATGCTGGATGGTCCATCCAGATTTATGCTGTATTAATTTTTCTGTAGTGATTTGACACAACCAAGTGGCTTGCTGGGCCATTTCAGAGGGCAGTTGAGAGGCAGCCAAGTTGCTGCAGGTTTGGAGTTGCATGTAGGCTGGGCCAGGTAAGAATGGCAGATTTCCTTGCCTAAACAATGTTACTGAACCAGATTTTTTTTTTATCCAGAGGTTTAATTACCTTTTAATTCCAGATTTATTCATTGAATTTAAATTCCATTAGTTGCCTTGGTAGGATTTGAGCAGAGAGAACCCCCCACCCCCCACCCAGAGCATTAGCTTTGGCCTCTGAATTGCCAGTAACATCACTTCCTCCTCTTAACTGATTTGATTGCGGGTGTGTAACAGGATTGCAAGGCATATCACATAACTAGCTTCTGAATTCACCACCATTCTGGAACACCTTTATTCTGACAAAATAATTAAAAAGCAACACAAGCTTTTAAAAAAAGGCTTGATTGCCTTGCATATGAAAACAAAACCTTCCTGAGACCCTGCTTAATTTAAGAATTCATGTACCGCAAAGAATTTTATGTTGTGATTATGTTTTTGCTATGGTTGTTCATTCTTGACAATTTCATTTTAAACATCACAATTATTGAAATAAAGTTTAAGTTGTAAGAAGCCCTGAGCCTTTTTAAACTGTGCCCAATGTTGAGTTTAAACTCTGTGACTTCAAGCCACATACGATCTGATGTGACTTCGCCCTAATGGAAGTTCTCACCACAGGTCTTTGGGAAATAGGTCAAAACCTTTCTCTAGAATAATGCCTCCATTTTTTTTATTCGTAATAAAATTACTGAACAACAATGCTATGCTGCCTGAAAAAGATAGAAAAGTTATTTAAGGGGTAAGTATTGGAAAAGCCGAAGAAGCCTTCTGTATCAGTCAACTCCAAGTATAATAATTTCTAAGCATCAGTGCCTTCTCTGCCATTGTGTGCCCCACTTAAGATTATGGTGCTGCTTGTCAAATAAGTTGCTGGTATTTTAATTTGATTCTCTTATGCCACTTGGATGAGGAGTCACAGAGAAGCTGATATCTATAGAATTTTTCTACAAAATAAACCTCTATCCTCAAGAAGATGAGGAAGGAAAGTACTAGAAATTAAACCAGAATTACTTAAATGGTTGACTCTGGAAGTTTGCTGTTTTATTTTACCATTTTTGAAGGTGCTTAAAGTTTTTTTTTAAAGTTCTTTTTCCCTCTTTACTTAGCAAAGCTGCAGGTACGCCATCTCCAGTCTCTCCCAAACTTTCTCCAGGTAATACTGGGAGTTACTCCTCTGGAAGTAATACTTCCTCCAGTAGTTCTTCTGCCTCGGTCACAATACCGCAGAGAATCCATCAGATGGCAGCTAGTTACGTTCAAGTCACATCCAATTTCCTGTATGCCACGGAAGTGTGGGACCAAGCTGACCAGTTGGGAAAAGAAAACAAAGGTAGGCTTTTATTTTATAGTATACCTGGTATGTTAGTAAGAGTGCAATATATTAATGGTGCCTGTGTTTAACAGGCATACAACGTAGAACTCTAGCAACTTGATTTATCAGCTTGGCATCAGCAGATATGTTGACCACTCCCTCAATTAAATGCCCAGCACTTACATATTATTAACGTGTAAATATGGTACCATTAGAAAGGGAAAATAGTTTTTTTGGATTCTGCAGTGCTTTTTGTTGTAAAGATGAAACCTAACAAATGTTGATACTGAGTCAGATAAGAAGATAATTAGAAAAGGTGAATGAAAGCTTGGTCAAAGAGGTAGATTTTATGGGCGATAAGGAGTAGAAAGCAGAAGGTAAGGAGGGAATTGCAGAGCCTAAGGCCAAGGCAGCTAGCTGAAGGAGGAGTGTAGATATCTTGTAGGATTCTTGGAGATTACAGAGGTAGAAGAGAGCCAATACCATGGAGGGATTTGAAAACTAAAATCAAAATTTTGATACCACAACTTTGCCAGAGCAGGGGCCAAAATAGGACAGTAGCATAGTCGTGATGTGTGAATGGGGCTTTATGTAGTGAGTTAAAATACAGGCAGCGGTGTTTTTGATAAGTTTAAGCTTATTGTGGATGGTGCAAAATGGGAAGCTGGCCAAATGAACGTTGGACAAGTATAGAGCTAGCAAAGGCATGAGTGAGGTTTTCAGCAGAAGTTGAGCTGAGGCAGGAGGTGAAGGTGGGTAATACTACAGGGGTGGAAGAAGGCAGTCTTGGTGATGGAGTAGATATGCGATTGAAGCTCATCTTGGGGTTAAATGAGACATTGTGCAGACCTTTTACAACAGCAATCTCAGAGTGGGGAGGGGGGGAATGGAATTGATGGAGGTTTCTGGCAGGGACCTTCTGTTTCCCCAGTATTCATTTGGAAATTTCTGCTCTTCAAGGCTGGATGGTGGAAAAATCAGAGGCCATGGATTGGCCGAGAGACTTGGTCAAGAGGCAGAGTTAGTTGGAACCTGAAGTCCTCAATTTAACTGATCTCAAAATAGCGAATGCTTTATGACCCTGGATAGGAAAGAGATTACAATTCCTAATCATTATCTTGTGATATGTGTGAGTGGAGATGATTTCTGGATGTCATGAACTGGATTTTGCGGTGCTGATGACAGTAAAATTTTCAGCATTTACATCTACTACTCTGCTGAAATTGACTGCAATATCAAGAAAATAGCATGGAAGTCCTGATGTTGCTGTGATTTGAGTCTAACCTCCTCCATATTGTAAGGTTTCCACAGACTGCAATCTCCCAGTGCAACGTGATTTAACAAAAATGTGCACTTCTACACTAGTAGTCTTGCTGTAAAATTGATGCTCGCCATTCACTTCCATCTGCCACAAATTGAGTTTCAATCTTCCCTTTTGTCCAATATAAAGCATAAGAATAGGTAGTCTGGAAATTCCATAAGTCTTTTGTGTTAGCCCATCCTTAAGCAATGAGATACGTGAATTCCACAGGTGACTGAGACACCCCCTTATGTCCCTACTTTGTTGGAAATCAGGTAGAAACTTGATGCTGTCTGTAGTCCACATGTCAGAAGTTGTATGATTTGCGCCACCGGCTTGATTGTGTCCAACTTTTAAAAATATTGATTGCAGATTCCTAATATGACATTCCTGTAATGGGCATGACAAAATTAAATGTAAAATTAAAGTACGTCTCAACAGCTGTCACTGTCGCACTTGCTCAAAAACCACATTTGTCCAGTGCACAGTCCCAAGCCTTTTTAGCTCAAATTTGTTAAAAATTGAATTTAGATGATTTGTTCTAACAACTTAATTAGCGTAGGAGTATAATTGTGGATGCTATGTCTACTATGGAATACTAAAAGATGACAAATCCCATCGGTCTAATGGTTTACACCCTAGAGTTTTAAGTGAAATAGTTAACAGAGATAGCAGATACATTTTATTTTCCAAAATTTCCTAGGTTCTAGAAATTGTACTGTAAGTTGAAAGGTACCAAGTGAACCCCAAATATTCAAGAAAGAAGTGAGTGAAAACACAACTACAAACCTGTTTGCATGTACAATTAGCAAATTGCTGGAATCCAATATTAAGAGGCACCAGAGCACTTATAAAATCATAATATGATTGGGCAAAGTCACTTACAGATGAAAGGGAACTCACAAGACAAGCTTTTGCTGTTGTGAACTCTGGCACAGCAATGGCTGCCGTGAAGCTCGGACTGAGTGCTAATTCTGTACGTTTGCACTATTTCTACTGGTGGGTATAGCCTAACAGATTCCTGCTACACAAAACTTGTGAAATAGCGTGTTTTTCTTTAAAAACCCTGCAGTTTAAGTACTTGACTCATACATCATCTCTCCCTCCCCACCCCCCTTTCGCTGTCACAAATATCTCTCACCCCCTTCACTCAAATTGAAGAACATAACAACATAAGGACATAAGAAACAGGAGCAGGCGTAGGCCATCTAGCCCTTTGAGCCTGCCCCGCCATTCAATAAGATCATGGTTGATCTGAAGTGGATCAGTTCCACTTTCCCGCTTTCTCCCCATAACCCTTAATTCCCCTGTCTATCAGAAACCTATCTACACCCCTACTTACTCTGGGTCATATCATGAAATTTTCAGGTCTCAAAATGGGGTCACTTTGAGGAAAACTTTGGGAAGCACTGCCTTTGGATTGCTAACTTATTCCTGGAAAATGCTTCATTTGGCCTATGAGACAAAATCAAGTCCACCAGACCTGTGTTTCCTACAGTTTAAAAGAATGGGAGATGATCTCATTGTAACATAAAATTCTCCATGAGTTTGATGGGTTAGATGTTGGGAGGATGTTTCCCTAGCTGGGGAGTCTAGAACTGGGTCACAGTCTCTGAATAAAGGATTGGCCAAATGAGAAGAAATTCCTTCACACAAAGGATTGTGAACTTTGAGAATTCTTGACTCCAGAGAGCTGTGAATGCTCAGTCATTGAGTCCATTCAAATCAGAGATTGATGGGCCCTTGTATACTATGGGATATGGGAAGAATGCTGGAAAGTGTAGCTGAGTTAGAAGATGAGCCCTGATTTTATTGATCTTGATTTTCTGCTTTGGCTGGATGGGGTGAATGACCTCCTCTGCTCTTATTTTTTCCCTCCTTGCGATAATTAATACCACATGTACCAATGGGAAAATAAGTTGAATAGTACATTTGTACTATTGTGCAAATGAATACTTGGATTATTGTTTTTTAAATTATCTTGCTGTTTTTCAGGTAAATACTTAGAAGTTTCAGTAATTGTTAGTGCTAATAATGTTAATGAATGAAATTATTGAAAGATTGTTTTCTTGCTTACAGACTTTTTTGTGGAGCTGGATAAAGTGATGCATCCTTTGGTGTTCAGCAGTAGCAGTATGACTGATCTCGTACGCTACACTCGTCAGGGTTTACATTGGCTCCGACTGGATGCTAACCTGTTACCATGAGCTTGGAAAAGGTGGACAGAAGACCTGAAAAATCTGTTGTTTATTTTCTCAATCTTTTCACGTCGCTGTTTCCACTTTTCTAATTGTAAATAGGCTCCTGACCTTTTACAGATCAAAAATTATGACGAGTTATACGCTGATTAAACTATTTTTGAACACAGTACATATAACTATTTTTAACGCTTATATGACACTTCTTCACAAATATCTCAGAAAGAGCTTCAGAAGCTTTTCCCAATTATGAAGGATCATTTCTTTCTGTTTGCAATCATGTAAACACTGTGACTAGCAACTTTTACATTACACTAATCAAGCAACCAGAGCTAAGAAAACCAAGTCATCTTACATGGAATCTCCAATGCGTACTTTTGTGTTTTACTTTGTGTTCTATTTAATAGTTCCATAGACATTAATAACAACTATAAGGAATGCAAGAGTTTGCCTACCTTTTGAATACTGTTCAGTTTCTGAGCTGAATCAGAAATTATCACAGGGTATATTAAGAACTCAATTGTGAGAGGCAATAGTATGTTCAAGGCCAGACTTCCTTTCCAGGTTAGGTGCTGTGACCTACTTGGGAAGTTTACTTAATCCACGAAAGTAGAAAGATGTGCTGTGCTGTAACTGTGGTTTACAGTTCTTTGTGAACAGCATTGACTTTCTAGCACAGTTGGTATAATTATGAACGGATTTATTGCCAGTTGACCATTTTAAGACATTGTAATGTGAGTACCTTACTGCATTCATTTTTGAATGTTGTGTACTGGATATGTGAATTGTCTGAAATGGTTTAGTGTAACATTTGTACAGAATGCATGCACCCTTGTACAGGAGATGTACAACATTCATATGGTTATAGTAACCTGAGATGCTGGACAAATGAGTAGCAGCTGCTTGCATCACCAACACAGCTTACCCTAACTTCCAAGTATCTGCTGGTCTGCTTCACTAGGTGAGCATCTTATCTAAACCTACAGTGTATATAGACAGGAGTTAGCATTGAGAAATGCACAGCTGGACAGTACCAGATATGAACTGACATCCTTTACAGTGAATACTGTGTTTGTCGGAAATGCTTCTCGTTTAACTGAATGTTTTTTAAAGTAAGAGTGGGATGTGCCACAGCTTAAAAAGTACTTATAAATATAAATAATTGATCGAGTTTCTATGTATTAAATTTAAGATCTGGGGACTCGAATTACCAATGCAACAATAATTATGCATCAGACTTACACCACTGCTTTAAATATCATTGATTAACATAAATGCATTTCTTTAAAACTGAAGCAGTATAACCAAGTTTGCATTTTCCATGTTTTTGTTCCATGCTCTTTGGGAGTTTGAATCTGCCACATCAAACATACTGGGTGTGCCTTATACATCTCTTGTATTTCTCCCCTGGTTTGTTTTATATTTACAGTAGTTTACAAGGTGCTACATCAAGCATTAAGGCTGTGTAATGATGTAATTTTGAAGAAAGCTAATTCGAGTTGTCTTCCCCATCTCGGGTCATGTTGTGCTGTTGAATGTTGGTATAGTTTGTGTCTACAACTGCCAGATATCTATGTCACTCTAAAATGATTACACTAGTGTGGGAAATAATTTCTGAGACTAAACAAAATATTTGGAGGGGGTGGGTGGGGATGCAGAGTGCAAGCATTCTTGTAATCTGCAGCCAGATGAACTGGAGAAATATAGCAGCCTAAAATAAAATCTATTTTACTGTAACTTTGTTTTAAATCTAATTAACTTTGGTCTAGAAATATTTACCATGTTGAAAGTTTTTGTTTTAAAACTATTCTGCCAAGCTTTAAAAACAGGAAATTGTATACTTGCCATTTTCTAGCTTTATGATTAGACCACAGTCAGCAAATGTATAAGTAGTTTAAAACAAAGGAAATTTATTTGGGTGGGTTATTAATCTAAATCAGGCCATCTTATTTATATATTTATTTTTTATTTTGGGAGGCACATTCTAAAGATGTTTTCTGTTAAGCTGCTTTTAAATATTGCAAAATGGATTTCCTGCAGAAAATCCACCAATCTACTTTGAAGTGACATCAGTGTTGCAAGTACGTGGATGTGATAGAATGTGAATGAATTGCGGAGGCTTACTTTCCCTTTTCCCAGAAAGACTACTTGTTGAATGTTTCCAATATGCTTGATGTGGAAAGACCAGCCTGATTGTGTAAGGTGTGTCCGATGTAACAATCGGCCTCTGCAGCACCATGAATTAAGAACAGGGAATTTTTTTAACATTGGGAATAGACAGGAATATATTTTTTAAAACTTAAAATGGCAACCGTTCATATTCTTAAGAGTTTCATAATGGAGCTGGATGGAACAGCTCAGCAACCATACTTTTCCTCACATCTGTTACTGCCGAAATGCCTTTGTGTTGGTGGCAAACTTTGGAGAAGTCAAACAAATGATACTTGGTGTAATCAAAAATGAGAGAGCCACTTGTTATAAACTAATACCTGCAAAGTAATCTGTAATGTATTTTCCAGTGTCCATTCTGTAGAAACTGCTAAATGTATTGAACCACATGGAATGCCCATTGAACCACTAACTAGCAGTCTTCCTGTCCAGTGGTATCTAGAGAGATCCTCAAACGTCATTCAGCCCAATTCCAAAATGGTTTCAATCTTTACTGTTGTTGTCTTGAGCTATGTGTATGTGATGTTAATACTGAAGGTGTGTAATAGGTTTGTGTTCGATACAATGTCTGCGCATAAAGTATCAAAAGTTTTTAAATGTAATGTGCATTTCTAATTATAAATGTTTATTTGATAGAAATAACTGACCTTATAATATTTTATAGTATTTATTACTGTAGATGTCTAGGTCATCTGGACCTTTTAACAAGCTGTTTGCATTTAATGCCTCCCTATGAGTTTGTACTTTCATTTTCAGAATCCAAAGATGAACAAAATTTACTGGAAACTATCTTCTCCTCATTTAGCTTCTACAAAGTATTTTTTGTTTTTTTCCAGTTTAGTGCTATAGACCAATTCGTCAAAACACATTGAACATTCAGACATAAAAATGACAAATATTTGAAATAAATTTAAAGGGAAGTGATAACTATGAACACTTTAGTATGCAGCTGACTTTTATATGTTCCTATAATATTATTTAAACATGTTCTGATCAGTGTTTATACCTCACTATTGTTCTCAATTTGCCTGTGGCTTTTTCAATTTTAATTTGGAGGATTTCCTGAAAATTAACGTTTTTTTCTTTGCAAAGTTACTCTCTCAATGTTCAGTTGATTGCTAGATTGTTTAATATTTCTTCTCTTCCCCAATCCACCTAAAAACAAATTGTCGGTACCAGTAATGGAAGAAAAAATGAAGTAACTTGAATGCTAGCATTTTTCATTGTTTTGGAGGTCCTCAGAGTAACTGCCTGTATTTTATTTGAACAATATAAGTTCATGGAGTGTTATCCCCGTCAAATAAATGTATTACTAAATATAATTAGTTAATATAATTTAGTGTATGTAACTTACAAAATGTACCTTTTTAGAGTTTATGGGAAATGGACTACTTTTAATTCTAATTTTCTTTTAAATATGTTCCAAATAACTTGTTTGCTTATGATTTATAACACTTGCTTATGTTGACTTATACAAATGGAGGTGAATAGTGAACTCAGTGAGTAAAAGCTTTATAACTGTGGATGAGGTTGCTCTCTAACATAGTGCCATCTTTTGCAGTATACAGTACTTTGGCTCTACAAAGGGTACTGCAGGGTCAAGGTTGTCTCAGATATGACGCATTTGCATTGGGAAGTATTTGTAAAATAATGTGGTTATGGCAAGTAATGCATTGTATAACCTGAACTTTGGGCTTCTGTAAAGAATATTATATATTTCCATCATAATGGAAAAGGGTTTCTAGCAAATCTAGATTGTTGCAGCTCCGCTCTGTATTTTTCAACTTCAGCCACAAGTTGCATATTTTTAAGGAAAATGGGATTCACGTATTTACTGTGTATAAAAAAAAAACACTCAGATTCTTGTTAATTATTCTGTCAGGAAAGTAGATCTGCTTTGTATAATGCAAAATTGTTAACTTTAGTGAACTTCCAGTGAGCTTTTTCTTTAATAAACTTTTCAAATGCTGACTAGTCTTTGTTTTTATTGCATCTGTGCTACCATGCATGTGAAGGCTGAAGTCTTTCCATCAAGCTACTTTGCTGAAATGTTTCTCTCTTCACCCTTCCAATTCACCCATGTACACATTAAAGGGTTAGAAAATGTGATATTTAAATGTCTTTTGAAGGATAAGTATGGCAAATTTTGGGAACCTTGAATAACGAGATATCGCGAGCCTAGTCAAAGAGAAAAAGGAAGCATTTGTCAACGCTAAGAAGCTGGGAACACACGAAGCAAGCGTGGAATACAAGGAAAGTAGAAAGAAACTTGAGCAACGAGTAAGAAGGCCTAAAAGGGGTCATGAAAAAGCATTGGCCAGTAGGATTAAGAAAAATCCCATGACTTTTTATACATATATAAAGAGCAAGAGGGTAGCCAGGGAGATGGTTGGCTCAATCGAGGACAACGGAGTGAATCTATACGTAGAGTCAGAAGAAATGGGAGAGGTATTTAATGAGTATTCTCCCCTGAATCTGGCTAAGTTAAGGGTTCCATTCATAGACATGCAGGGTAGAATAGGTGTAGGGTGATGCGGCGGCGCGGGCTCGTTGGGCTGAAGGGCCTGTTTCCCGTGCTGGGTTGTTCTTTGTTCTTTGAGTACTTTGCATCAGTATTCACCAAAGGGAAGGACTTGGTGGATGATGAGTCTGGGAAAGGATATGTAGATAGTTTGAGTCATGTTGAGATCAAAAAGGAGGATGTATTGGGGTTCTTGAGAAACATTAAAGTAGACAAGTCTCCAGAGCTTGATGGGATATACCCCAGAACACTGAGAGGTGCAAGGGAGGAAATTGTTGGGTCCTTGAGAGAAATCTTTGTATCCTCACTGGCTACGAGTGAAGTCCTAGAGGATTGGAGAATAGCCAATGTTGCTCCTTTATTTAAGAAGGGTAGCAAGAATCCAGGTAATTGCAGGCCGGTGAGCCTTACATCAGTGGTAGGGAAATTATTGGAGAGGATACTTCGAGACGGGATTTATTCCCACTTGGAAATAAGTGGACGTATTAGTGAGACGCACCATGGTTTTATGAAGGAGAGGTCATGTCTCAAACTCAATCGGGTTTTTCAAGGAAGTGACAAAGGTGATTGAGGGAAGGGTAGTGGATGTTGTCTGCGTGGATTTCGGTAAGGCCTTTGACAAAGTTCCTCATGGCAGACTGGTACAGAAGGTGAAGATCAGAGGTGAGCTGGCAAGGTAGATACAAAACTGGTTCTGTCAAAGAATACAGAGGGTAGCAGTGGAAGGTTACGTTTCTGAATGTAGGACTGTGACAACTGGTGTTCCTCGGGGATCAGTGCTGGGACCTTTACTGTTTGTAATATATGTAAATGATTTGGAGGAACATGTAACTGGATTAAGTTTGTGGACAACAGTAAGGTTGGGGATTTGCAATTAGTGATGAGGACCATCAGAGGATACAGCAGGGTATAGATCAGTTGGAGACTTGGGCGGAGAGATGGCAGATGGAATTTAATCCAGACAAATGTGAGGTAATGCATTTTGGACGGTCTAATACAGATAGGAAATATACAGTAAATGGCACAACCCATAAGAGTATTGATAGACAAAGGGATCTGGATGTACAGGTTCAAAGGTCACTGAAAGTAACAATGCAGGTGGAAAGGTAGTCAAGAAGGCATACAACGTGTTTGCCTTCAGCCAGGGCATTGAGTTTAAAAATTGGCAAGTCATGTTGCCGCTTTATAGAACTTTAGTTAGGCCGCACTTGGAGTATAGTGTTCAATTCTGATCGCCACACTACCAGAAGGATGTGGAGGCTTTGGAGAGAGTACAGAAAAGATTTATCAGGATGTTGCCAGGTATGGAGGGCATTAGCTATGAGGAGAGGTTGGAGGAACTTGGGGGTTTGTTCTCATTGGAGCGACAGAAGTTGAGGGGAGACCTGATAGAAGTCTACAAGATTGAGAGGCATGGACAGAGTGGATAAGAAGCTTTTTCCCAAGGTGGAAGAGTCAATTACTAGGGGGCACAGGTTTAAAAGCAGATTTGTAGTGGGTGCCTGGAACTCGTTGCCAGGGGAGGTAGTGGAAGCAGAATAGTGGAGCTCGTGACTTTTAAGGGGCGTCTTGACAAGTACATGAATAGGATGGGAATAGAGGGGTATGGCCTCCAGAAGGATAGGGGGTTTTAGTTGGACAGCATGGTCAGTGCAGGCTTGGGGGGCCGAAGGACTGTTCCTGTGCTGTAATTTTCTTTGTCTTACTTTGTTCTTTGTCTTCACCAATTCTCTTTAATCACCCAAATGTTCTTTCATCTGAGGTTGATTTTGAATAAGCCCAAGGCAAATTTTAATGAAGAGTGCTCTTGATTTCCCATTTCCAGAATGCAAATCCCATTACAGCATCTAGCTGTTAAATTAGCCATGTGTCATTGCCTCAACTTCCATTTTATTGGTCACCCTCCAGTTAAAGAAATATTGCCTGAATGTTGCTCTAAATTTATCCTTCACAACTTAGTTTTGTTCTGCTATATTGTATTCTGTTTTTCTAAATTAAATATGCAGTTCCATATAATGTCTCCTCTGCAACATCTCGAGTTCTAACTTTAATAGTTGAAAGTTCCTTGGGGCTGAAGGACACCCAACCTAATCCAATCTAAGTGGTGTGCTGAATTTATGAACAAAACGTGAGTCCTACCAGAATCCAGAGTCCTTTACACTGAGGCTTTTTTCCTCTTTGGTTGAATTATTTGACCATTAATCATACTTGTTCCAAGTACTCAGTCACTGTATGACACTTTGATAATTGCACACAATTGACATCAATAATGTATTGTTTTTATATCTCTTAAATATCAGTTTAATATTTGCAATTGCCCAATCCGAAACCACAATTTCCAAATCTGGAGTCTTTGAAAAATTATGGCTAAAATGTATCTTGAATCTCCTCACCCACTTTTCTTTTCACCCTAAGGTGGAAACCCATCAGGTCTTGGAGATTTGTCCCATTATTTTCTCCAACCATGTTTTTCACTTCCAGCTGTCTAGAAGTACAGCATCTGCTTTTTACTGTTTATGTTCAAGTCTCTGGCGTGGATTTCAAAACCTCCCGACACAGGCACGGATGCTCCTAACAAGCCGCAGCTAACACAACAGGATATTTAAATATTCATCGTGAATTGTATCTAACATAAAGAGACTGCAATTTTTGTTGTATCTACTTATAATGGGACTAGGTGTGACTCAAAATGAGAATGTAAAGTAATTTTAAATGATTACAACTGGTTGTGATTCTCAGAGGGAGTTCCTGAGCAGTGCTTTCCAGAAGTTATCCCAGATTAGAACTCACAGGAGACCAACTGGGGGAAAAGAAAGACTTGCATTTATAAAGCACACTTCACAACCAATAAATATCTCCAAGCTGTTTATAGCCAATGAAATAACTTTAGAAGTTGTAGAAAATGTGGCAGTCAATTTAGGCACAGTAAACTCCTTTAAACAGCAATGTATAATGAGCAGATAATCTGCTTTTCCGATGCTGACTGAGAGATGTATTGGCCGTGACAACAGGCATGACTCACTTGCCCTTCTTCGAAGTAATGCCATGGGATCTTTGCATTCACCCTGGGCAGGTAGATGTAGTAAAAAGTCTCACACTAGGTTAAAGTCCAACAGGTTTATTTGGTGGCAAAAGCCACTACCTTTCGGGGCGCTGCTTCATCAGTTAAGTGGGAGTTCTGTTCACAAACAGGGCATATAAAGACTCAGACTCAATTTACAAAATAATGGTTGGAATGTGAGTCTTTACAGGCAATCAAGTCTTAAAGGTGTAGACAATGTGAGTGGAGAAAGTGTTAAGCACAGATTAAAGAGATGTGTATTATCTCCAGACATAAGTTAGTGAGATTTTGCAAGCCCAGGCAAGTCATGAACCCAAGATCCCAGTTGAGGCCGTCCTTGTATATGGAACTTGGCTAACAGTCTCTGCTTAGCGACTCTTCATTGATGAGAAGGCCACCTTGGAGAATGCTTACCCGCAGATCAGAGGCCGAATGCCAGTGACCGCTGAAGTGTTCTCCCACTCACCTGACAAAGGAGAAACGCTCCAAAAGCTAGTGGTTTTCGCTACCAAATAAACCTGTTGGACTTTAATCTGGTGTTGTGAGACTTCTTACTGTGTTTACCCCAGTCCAACGCCAGCATCTCCACATCAGGTAGATGTGGTCTTGGTTTAATTGAAAGATAGCACCTCAGACATGCAGCATTCCCTCAGTAGTGCACTAGATATCTAAATACTTGGGCTCTTGCCTTGGGAGTGGAATTTGTACCCAAAAATGCATTATCGGTGACAGTTACCAAGAAAGCTACTGGTAATTCCATATTTGAAATAAAGATTCGATAGATGGAAGTCTATTGTAAAGTGAACAAGGTGTAGATCAGCACTTGTTATTATCTGGGTGCCCTGTAAAAACAGCAACATGTATTTATCGGACACTAGTAATGTAATAAAACTACCTAATGTTTTCCATAGGTGCATTATAAAACATAACTTGTACACCAAGCTAATGCAAATATTAGGACAGGTAGCCAAAATCTTGGTCAAGGCGATTGACTTTAAGGTACATGTTAAGGACCAAAGGTAGGCAAAGGAGTTTGGGGAAGGAATTCCAGAGTCTTGGGTCTAGGCAGCTCAAAGCCCCAATGGAAATGATCATAGCCAGATTTAGATCAGTGTGGATATCATTGATTATAAAAACCCTGACTGCATCTGTTTCCACCACACTCTGTGCATTCCAGATCCTAACTGTGTAATGTTACTAGGATTTATTTTAAAGATACAGAGCTTAACTTAGTTCTGCAATGGATTGCGGGGCTGTCCCAAAGAAGTGCTGGGTAATCCCCTTCAGAAGTTCACAAGTTAAGTTTGCATGGCAGTTGCCCTGCTGAGAACCGTCCAAAAATGTGATCTAAAATCGTGAACTTATGGTTCTGACTGGGCAACCCCAGTAGTTACCCAGAAAAAAGTTAGAATTAAAACCACTTTAAGCAGAGTAACTTGTACAAAACCATTCAAAAGCAATTTTCAATTTGCCTCTAATTGAAGTACCTGCATGCTAACTTTGCAGCAAGCCACAGTCTTCACTTAAATAAAATTTTGTTTTCTTCCTGCTAAAGTTAATAGCCTCACTTCCCAACATTGTGTTTCATTCTGCCAAATTTTTGCCCATTTTCTTAATCTATTTATATCCTTTTCAAAATCTTTATGCTGCCCTCAAAAATGCTTTCCCATCTTTCTACCAGTTTGGCTACAGTGCACTCTGTCCCTTCATCTAAGATATTTCTATAGATTGTAAATATTTGAGATCCCAGCACTGAGCCTTGAGACACTCCACTAGTTACAATTTTTCAACCTGCAAATGACCCATTTATTCTGACACCTTCCAATTTGTTAGCCAGTTCTCCATGCAAATATATTACTCCAACACCATGAGTTCCTGTATAATAACATGTGACACCTTATTGAATGATTTTTGGAAACACAAACACATTACATCAACTACTTCCCCTTTACCTGCCCTACAAATGAACAGCTTCATTTTCCAGCAAATAATTTTGTCAATATGATTTCCCTTTCACAAAACCATGTTGACTCGGTGCCTCACAGCTCCAGGGACCTGGGTTCAGCTCCCGACTTGAGTCACTGTCTGTATGGCGTTTGCATATTCTCCATGTGTCTACATGGGTACAGGTGCTCTGGTTTTCTCCCACAGTCCAAAGGGGGTTAGGTGAATTGGCCATGCTAAATTCTCCCTTATTGTCAGTGGGGAAGTGGGCAAACAAAGGTAAATGCATGGGGCTATGGGGATAGGGCCTGGGTGGGATTGTGGTTGGTGCAGACTCAATGGGCTGAATGACCTCTTTCTGCACTGTAAGATTCTGTGATCGGATTGCATTTTCTGTCTGGCTGCTACTACAATAATGGATTCTAATAATGATTTCTTTTATATTTTCCCAATGACAGATGTTAGGCTAACCTGGCCTATTGTTTCCTTTTTTTTTGTCTTCCTCCTTTCTTGAATAGGGTCTTTGCATTTGCAGTTTTCCAATCGCTGGGACATTTCCAGAATTTTGGAAGATTGCAACTAATGCATCCACTATCTTGGCTGGGCACCCTGTACAAGGGGCTTGTTGACCTTTAGTCTTATTAATTTTCCTGGTACTTTTTCTCTAGTCATCCTGGTCATTATAACTTCCTCTTTCCTTTTACACCCTGATTTTCTACCATTATTGGGATGCTTTTATTGTCTGTTACAACAAAGACATACAAAATACTTGTTCAAAGTCTGCTATTTCCTTGTGCCAGGAAAATAAAGTAATTTTAAGGAATCCAGATTTGTACTGGTAAACATTAGAAATAAGTTATAGTTTGACGTGAGTTTGATTTAATGTTTGTGTACACCTATCTATGGTTAGACTGGGCAAAGGGGTGTGTGTGCAATGCCAACTGTGCTTTTCTTGTGCTTAGAGGGTTATGGTATGAAAAGTAAAGAAGTTGGCAGAAGCATGTGGTTATTGCTTAGCAGTTGCGGCTCTCTTAAGGTGGAAAGGCTTTTTTGAATTTAGTTTTAGCTGAATTTGTTTGCAGTTGGAGATGAGACACCAGGGAACATCTCTCATCTTTACCAGGAAAAGACAAGCTGGACAGGACAAAGTAGCTGCAAAGAGGCAGACTTCCCAAAGATCCAGGTACAAGCCTGGATAACCAAGGAATGGGGACAGAAAGAATGTCTTAAGAAACCTGAGGCTAAAGGTATTAGAGCAGAGAACTGTTCAGTAAAGATAGACCGAGTTGAGGATACGGGATTAAAGAGACAGCTGCAATAACCAGATTTAAAGTTCAAAAGCAGACTTCAGAGATAAATTGAAAGTTTGTTGCCATTTTAATATTGTCAAGGATTTGACAGTTCAAACCACTGAAGACTAAATTCCTGAAGGGGGTGTAAAACATGGGCACAGTTGAGGGAAAGCATTGGTTTAAATAAGATTTGAACATGTCTTATTTAAAAGTGCAATTTGATATCATTCGTGTGGAAACCAGAGTTAATCAAGTGAAACAAGATGGCTCGCAGTATAAGAATCATTCTGGGGGGTTTTGAGAAAAAATTCACAGGCATTTACATGGGTTCAGAACAGAGTGTTTGTCACAGATGGCTTGTGTGTTTAAAAAGGCTTTGTGTTATTGCAACAATTGTAGTTTAAGATATACTTTATAATCCGCATTAATCTCAAATTGTGTGTATTTGTTAAGCTGGGGGGGGAGGAGCGGAGTAAAGAAGTATTGGCCCATAATTTCCATTTAACAGCAGGAAAGCCATGGCCCATTGATACTAAGAACAAAGTACATACCTGTACTCAAAGAATGCAAAGAAACTTCTGTTTCTACAAGTTTGTGCAGACTCGAGCAGGGAGCAGCAAGGACACCCCCTTCTGATGGGGAAAATAAAAGGAATGTCCATTAAGAGCAGAAATTTAAACAGCAGCCTTGTATTCAAGTTAGGGAAGGCAACATATCTGTCAGCTATTATATATTTCTTGTATTCAATAGTGGGACATGGGTATCGCTGGCTGGCCTGCATTTATTGTCCGTCCCTAGTTGCCCTTTAGAAGGCGGTGTTGAGCTGCCTTCTTTAAACGCTGCAGTCCACGTACTGTGGGTTGACCCATAATGCCATAAGGGAAGGAATTCCAGGATTTTGACGCAGCAACTGTGAAGGAATGGCAATATATTTCCAAGAGTGGCTTGGAAGGGAACTTGCAGGTGGTGGTACTCCCATGTCTGTTGCCCTCCTCCATCTAGATGGAGGTGGTCGTGGATTTGAAAGGTGCTGTCTAAGGATCGCTGGTGAACTTCTGCAGTGCACCTTGTAAATAGTACACACTAGTGCTACTGAGTGTTGGTGGTGCAGGAAGTGGATGTGGTGCCAACCAAGCAGGTTGCTTTGTCCTGGATGGTGAAGGGTGTTTTTTTTTTGTTTTTGTTTTTTCCTTTAATCAGACAATAACAAGTATCATTTTTAATTTTATCTCCTATGATTAAAGATTATGATCATTTAATATTTTAAGTGGGCATAAGTTTTGTTTGTTCTAAATCTGTGAAAGTACTATTTAAATCTGCACTATATTATAATGTCACTTTGTGTTTACAGTTGCTGCTGGGCAAGATGCAGTGTCATCAAAGATGCAGGAGGTTACTGCACATGGACGGGAAAGCATCTGGGGGTGACGTAGGAGGGAATGGGGCCCCTCTCCTTCAACACTGCTACCTCTACCTCAACCAGCCCCTCCTGTTATAGCCTGCTCTTTTTTGTAATTGTTCTGTGCAGCTAACTTGTTCTTGTTGTGAGATGTGTGGTATAACATCTTTTTTATTTTATTTGTGTTCATGAGTCATGAGTTCTTCTGATTATTTCAATTATGTTATTCCGTTATAATTATCTTCTATTTAAATGTGTTTTATGTCTCAATGAGGCCAATTTGTGGAATTTCAGATTTTAATGTTCTGATATTTCAATAAATCATTTGTAGAATTTCATAAACTTTAATTTAAAACATTTATTAACCAAAATGCTAAAAGTACAAAACTTTGCTACCATGTTGACATTTAACTTGATGTTTAACATTAGTAGCTGCAGTATGACATTTTGCCTAATAATTACAACTTTTCCAAATTTCTTGCGATAAAATATTTTTTAATTGAACAAAATGGTTCAGTTGTCTTTTTGTTAATCAGGAGGGAAGGGAATGATGGAGAGATGGAAGAAAATGAGGGAGAGAGGAGGGACAAATGTATAATTAATTTTACAAGCTCAGTAAGACAGAATGGTGAGCACTGTTGCCTCACAGAGCCAGGGAGCCTGGTTCGATCCCCAGCTTGGTTCACTGTCTGTGCAGAATCTGCACGTTCTCTCCATGCCTGCATGGATTTCCTCCGGGTGCTCTGGCTTCCTCCCGCAGTCCAAAGATGTGCGGGTTAGGTGGATTGGCCATGCTATATTGCACCTTAGTGTCAGGGGGACTAGCTAGGATAAGTACATAGGGTTATGGATGGGGCCTGGGTGGAATGGCAGTCGGTGCAGACTTGATGGGCTGAGTGGCCTCCTTCTGCACTGTAGGGATTCTATGATAAGCAGCAGCAGCAGCCAAGTTATCGCGATCAACTTTTCAATTTGCACTGGATTCTGCAATACGTATCAGAAAGAGTGTTCACATCAGTTTACAGGAGACTTGCATATGTCATATTAAAGATTATACTTTCCTAAAGCATTTCAAATAACCTAGTTGCACATTTCCCATTGTAAATGCAGAACGCATTTCATCGTGCATCAAGCTCACTAAAGAGGCTTCTAAGGATCAACATTGCATTGGGAGACTTTTCAAATTGGGATAAACAACACTTCTTAAAATACATGGTAAAATCCAACTGAAACTTATTACAGATACTTCAAAGCCATTTTGTTGCACAAAACAGCAGAATATCATGACAAAGTTGTAAATCAAATTTTAAAAATGCCTTTCTTCCACTTTCTGTGAATTACATATATTTTAAGTATCTTTTAAACACATTTACAAAAAAGATTAACCCACCAAAAGAATCCCTCCCACGTGTTCGCTAAAATAATAAAAATGTGTGCAAAAAAAAAGCATAAATACTGACCTATCATTGGGATAAGTAAGTGAGCTTAGTGCTGTCCTGCCACTTTTCATTGAGGTGGTTCAGCACAGTGCTTCAATTTCAACAGCTATTTTAGAAAAAAACCAAACCAGATCTTTGAACGTGTTGCATTTTTAGCACACATGTTCATGTGTTGGTGTAGCGTCAATGCATGTGTGTGATCTGCATATGCTGGGATTTGGGATGGAAGTTAGGGGGCCATTGTGTCATTACCTTGTCTTGTTTAATTGTTTTATCTTGTTAAAAACTAATTAGCAGTCCTTTGACTCCTGGTTCCATCCACTCCATGCCGACACTATAATTAAGAAAGCCCACTAACGTCTCTACTTTCTCAGAAGACTAAGGAAATTTGGCATGTCAGCTATGACTCTCACCGACTTTTACAGATGCATCATAGAAAGCATTATTTCTGGTTGTATCACCGCTTGGTATGTCTCTTGCTCTGTCTAAGACTGCAAGAGACTACAAAGGGTCATGAACCAAGCCCAGTCCATCATGCAAACCAGTCTCCCATCCGTTGATTCTGTCTACACTTCCCACTGCCTTGGAAAAGCAGCCAGCATAATTAAGGACCCCATGCAGACCGTCCACACGTTCTTCCACCTCCTTATGTTGGGGAAAAAGATACAAAAGTCTGAGGTTAAGTACCAATTGACTCAAGATAGCTTCTTCCCTGCTGCCATCAGACTTTTGTATAGATCTACCTTTAAGTTGATCTTTCACTACACCCTAGCTATGACTTTTTTAAAAAAAATCAACGTTCAAACAGTAGACTATTGCATATCCAGCAGTATTGCACCTTGTCTCCCTTCACAGATATAGGGTTGAATAAAATGGCTGCCTTTCAGACTCGAAACTGCCAACGACACCAATAAAGTGGCAGTTGGACCAATTACAAGTGCTGGGTAGTTTCTGGGCCATCGACTGAGAGAATCCAATCAGCACAGTAGAGGATATCTGAGGTTGCAGCTTATCAGCCATGACTCAGATTAAGGTCAGGACCTGTAATTTAAAGTGCCACTCTGGCCTCTTTAGCAGCACAATGCAGAAATATAGCAAATTATTCAGCCCATAGTGCTGTTTATTTAGCCTTGTGACTCAATCCATCTTACTGGAGTCATTTCCCTTTGATTTTTACAGAATTCTTCCTGCTCATATGGTTTCACTCTAGCATCACTGATCCCTTGAAATCTTTGTTTTAAATATATTGAATCATGTCTCTGTAGGGAGGGTGAACATTAAAGAAAAACAGGAGGTGGGTATATAATGCACTGGTACGAGGAATTGGAAGGCACACGTTTATTTACTGCAAAACGCCATTGAATTTGGCAAATGTTTGGTGAACAACCACCACCTTGCAACCCTTTAGAGAGTTGAATTCTTCTTTTCCAGTAATTCCTCAGATGGGCAACTCCACTACTTTTTATTTGCTTTCATGGATCTGGGCATCATTGACTGGGCCAGCATTTATTGCCCATCCCTAATTGCCCTTGAATTGAATGGCTTGCTAGGCCCTTTCAAAGGGGCAGTTAAGAGTCAAGCACATTGCTGTGGGTCTGGAGTCACATGTAAGCCAGGCCAGGTAAGGATGACAGATTTCCTTCCCCAAAGGGGCATTAGTGAACCAGATGGGCTTTTAACAACAATGAGTTACCTTTAGACTTCTAATTCCAGATTTTTATTGAAGTTTCAACATCTGCGTGGTGGGATTTGAACCCAAGTCCCCAGGTCTTTGGATTTTTAGTCCAGTGACAATACCATTGCACCACCATCTCCCCTCTCGAGAGGCTCCTCCTGATTTCAATAGGACCACTAATGTATAACCAGGCACTTTACACGGGAATGAAGAAGCAATGTCCATGGATTAATCTCACATTTATTATACAGATAGTATACAATGCAAAGAGAAAATATTTTTGATATATAAATATGCATATACTTTTTATTCAAAGAATAACCTGGTTCCAACTGTGTTTGTTGTGACCAGCTGAGGAAGGTTGCAACACACCTTTTGAACAAGGAAAAGTGACAGACGGAGCAGTGATATGTATTGATTACAATCACCTAATGCATGATGGTGTTACCAATATTTGGATTTTAGTGTACTGGAAATGAAAACAGTTTATTCTACTGTTCTTCACACATTTGGACATTTTATACAACTTCAGTTTGACATATATATATACACATAAATATGTATTTACAATCAATACTGTACACAGTTCATTTACAAGAGAACATTGACTAGAAAGTAATTTATACAAGGACATTGCCCAAAGATCATTTACAAAAATGCATTGGTCAAAGTCCATTTACATGACTGTTTTTGAGAGTGATTCTTTACAAAAACTTTGGACGATAATCAGTCTTCATAGACAATCAAGGAACAGCGCTTCTTTCTGCAAAAACAAGACAATTCTTGGATGAGAGTTTAAACTAGAGTAGAAATTGTTTTGCATGTAAATCCAATACAGTGTTTCCTTGATTATTTAAAATATTTTAAAGAAATATGTGATCATCTTAATTCCTATCATTTCTAAATTATAAAAGGGAAATAGTTGTACACTTGCTGGCTGTTTGAATTTTCCTTTGCTTCTTTTAGTTTACACTTTATTAGTTTTCTACATTTTCAATTTGGGCACGGTGGCACAATGGTTAGTACTGCTGCCTTACAGTGCCAGGGACCCAGGTTCAAACCCAGCGTTGGGTGACTGTCTGCGTGGAGTTTACACATTCCCCTTGGGCTGTGTGGGCTCCCTCTGGGTGCTCCAGTTTCCTCCCACAGTTCAAAGACATGTGGGTCATGCAAAATTGCCCCTTAGTGTCCCAACATGTGCAGGTTAGGTGGATTAGCATGGGGTATGGGGATAGGGCAGGAGAGGTAAGCCTGGGTAAGAAGACCTTTTAGAGAGTCGTAAAGACTCGATGGGCTGAATGGCCTTGGGCCTCCTTCTGCACTATGGATTCTTCTGTGGATCTGCCTTGTTTACCTGCAGTATTTGGAGCTGCATTCATTATTGCTCATGCAAGGGGACCCCAGGGGTCTGAAAGTGATCCATCTCCAGAGAGGAGTCATTCTTCGGACTCTCTGCAGCACAGTCTTCACTTGCCCTATAGAGGCGCAATCAGCCTAGGAGAGAAACCCAGAATAGCATTATTAATAATGACATGGAAATCATGCAGTAGCTTAGATACAATAATATTAAATTCTACTGCGTAACTCAAAAGTCACTAATTAATGACTGTTAAGTGTTTTTAATTATCTTTCTCTCTTCTCTTTCTTTGACTTTTTTCTGATTAGGTCACCCACACACATTAACTGGTACAGGTTCTCAACCTCCTCATTCTACCGATAGGTCTTTGGATTGGAGAGAATAACCTGAGGACTTTCCTTCATTCCAAGCATAGGTCTGAGATCTGGAACTGACTATAGAAAAATGCCTGTGAGCAACAATCTGCACAGGCATACCAGCTGAAACTGTGAAATGAATGACAACAATGCAACAAGAGTAGATTTGGATTGATTGAGCAAAAAACTGCCACAGACACAATATGCAGAATAATCCCTATGGACTCAGCAGCTTAATAGATGTTAATAACATTTTATGAGGTATATTTTCTCTAGTAAATGGCTTTCAAGCTATCATTTGCCATAATTCACAAACTTCTGTCACCTTTTCCACTCAAGCACGAAGACACACAATCAATACGTATGTGCTTTAGTTAAGAAGGTAATAAAAGCTTGAAATGTGGTTACCATAATGGCTTAGGAGAGCAGTGCAGGAGAGCAGTGGATGCACAACCTCTTTGCAGTGCAAGCCAAAACTATTGCCGCCCTACTTTTCCAAAGATAAACCACCTTTGTTGACTCAGGAAACTTGCACTGCTGAAATTCACTGTATATTGCAGTCCAGCTGAAACTGAGGAAGGCAACTTGCTCCCAGGTTTCAGCTCATTCTCCAGCTGCCATGAGGAGGCAACACCAGAATGACCTGCCCTCCACTTTTCCCACTTTTCCTGCCTGACCGATCTGACTGCTCCTGATGTCGTAGTGATGATTTGAATCCTTCCACGTGAGACCTCAGGCATGAACTCAGGTTTCAAGACTTAGCAAGGATTCTTAAACTTGTCTCAATAAAATAACTGTAATACAAATAACTGCCACATGTTTCATTTCACAACCTCATTACCATGATCTCCGGCAAGATTGTAATTCGAAATGTTACATACCTGGCTGCTCAAAAGAATTGAAGCTATGCAAATAGCTGCAAAGACTTTCATAAGCTGAGCGTTCATTTTTGCAGTACTCTGTGATAGTTGTGCACACTGCAGTAGGGAACAGAGAATGCATAGTGCAATACTCTGCACCTTGTTTTATAGGCAGCCACTTGGCATAGGCTCACATTCTTGACGTAAAACCGGTGGTATGACTGACTCAAGAAGCAAAGATCAACTCTGTGGCATTCAATCTCACAGGTGCAGACTAAGCAAATAGATAACAAGAGCTTGAGTATGGTTGGGGGAAGGAAATACTCACGTTCCTCCTGATGCCACATCTTTTAATAACATATAAAGTCTTAATGCTGTTAGCCCGCACTGCGGGTATACTTTGAAAATGAGCAACCTCGCATTTCCATCAACACTCCCAATCACCATTCCTTGATCGGAAAATGTTGAGAAAAGTTTCGAACAAAGACCGACCATTTATTAAAGTTATCCCTTCTAATAGACCTTGACTCTGCCAACTTAGTGTAACCATTAATGTGGTAGCACATCCAGAAAATTCCGTGCCACCTGCACTGACCAGTTTTCAAAGATTTATTTTGTACGGCTACACTGCAAACTGTCTTAGTATTGGTAATTAGTGACATCAGGGCAGCATGGTGGCATAGTGGTTAGCATTGTTGCCTCACAGCGCCAGGGACCCAGGTTTGATTCCTGGGTTGGGTCATTGTCTGTGTGGAGTTTGCACATTCTCCCCGTGTCTGCGTGAGTTTCCTCCAGGTGCTTCAGTTTTCTCCCACAGTCCAAAGATGTGCTGGTTAGGTGCATTAGCCATGCTAAATTCTCCCTCAGTGTACCCGAACAGGCACCAGAATGTGGCGACTAGGGGATTTTCACAGTAACTTCATTGCAGTATTAATGTAAGCTTACTTGCGACTAATTAATAAACTTTACTTTATAATATTGGTACTGAGTTGTAAGAGAAGCTTTATCATCATTATATTAATGTCATATAAAGAGACATTTTGAACAACTTTAATTCAGCAATATTAAAATCTTGTTATTGTTCATCTTTTTTGCTCCCATCTCTCTTCTTCCTTTTACTCATCCAGAATTACAGTTTTAATTTTAATAATATATATTTAATTTATTCTGAACAATTCAAGGAAGAACTTGCATTAATACAATATGTTTCATGTCCTCAGGACAATCCAAAGCCTTTACAGACAATTAAATACTTTTGATGTGTATTCACTGTTAAAAGCTATACCCCCTCCAGCTAATGATGAGATTTTTAGATGGTAACAGTGAGTGTGCATCTGATCTGGAAGAAGGTAAAATCTCACGAGATGTCAGACACATGTCCTGATGCCATGCACTCATACAATATTCATAGAATCATTGAATCCCTACAATTCAGAAGGAGGTCATTTGGCCATCGAATCTACACCGACAACAATTCCACCCATGCCCCATCCCTGTAATCCCATGTATTTACCCTGCTAATCCTCCTGACATTAACAGACAATTTACCAGAGCGAATCCTCCTAACTTGCACATCTTTGGACTGTGGGAGGAAACCCACGCAGACAAGGGGAGAACGTGCAAACTCCACACAAACAATGACCCAAGACTGGGTCATTGAACCCGGGTCCCTGCCTCTGTGAGGCAGCAGTGCAAACCACTGTGCTACTGTGTCACCCAAATTACGGTCAGCAGGTGCACGCAGGAGTCAGAAGTGTGCCTGCCGACAATTAATCAGCCATTTAAGGCAATTAGAAATATTTGTCATCCAAGGGTGGGATAAAAAAGGGGTCGGTGCATTGGTTGTGTGAGTTATCAGGAGTTGAGGGGAGTGTTTGCTGCTACTTTATTGCAGAGATTTCATACCTTTTCCTGTTGTTTCTTCTGAGGCTCATAATTGATGCTGTGTTCAGATCATTCCTCATTTCATTACCAGATGGAGCATGCCAGTCAGGCTGAACAAGCCAGAGGTTTTGCAGCTACTACTGGGTTTCCCCAGGGTGCATTCATGTGGCCGTCATCACACTACCAGGTCAGCTGGATGCTTTTGTGAATGAACATGCAGATAGTAGTCCCAGAATCTTCAACTGTATGCAAGGTCCCAGGAGGCACACATTCCGTGCCACTCCCAGGTGTTTGTGTTTCCTGTTCAGTTGAGTGGTTGGCTGCTTCATGACAAAGGATAGCCTTTGAAAAGATTGCTCTCTTGATGCCACTCCAGCACCGAAGGACAGAGGCAAAAGAGAGGCTTTAAAAATTCATTCATGGGATGTGGGCATTGCTGACTGGCATTTATTGCCCATTCCTAATTGCCCTTGAAATGCGTGGGCTAGGGCATTTACAAATCAAACACACTGCTGTGGACCTGGAGACCAGACCAGGTAGGGTTGGCAGATTAACTAATCAGGTGGGTTTTTATAATAATCAAGAATGGTTGATGGTCACGTTTTGAGGATTCTTTCATTTTGTCAACTGCCTTGGAGCACTTCTGGTGCACAGGGTAGTGCCTACTGCATTTCAGCAGATTGGGATTGTGTACTCAGCTGGTAGGAAGAGAGGGGCAGAAGGAAGAGGAGGTCAGGTGTCCACAGGAAGCATTGCAGGGAGAGTTAAACTTTTAATTTCAAATTTTTATTGAATTCACATTTCACCACCTGCCATGGTGGGACTCTGGAGTAATACCCTAGGCCCCTCAATTACCACTCCAATGATTGTACCACTGCACTATCACCTCATGCCTCCACAATGGCAGTTGAGAGGACCATTGAGCTGCTGAAGATAAGATTTCACTGCCTGGACCAATTTGATTTGATTTATTATTGTCACATGCAGTAACATACAGTGAAAAGCATTGTTTCTTACAGATAAAGCATACCATTCATAGAGAAGGAAACGAGAGTGTGCAGAATGTAGTATTACATTCATAGCTAGGGTGTAGCGAAAGATCAACTTAATGCAAGGTAAGTCCATTCAAAAGTCTGACAGCAGCAGGGAAGAAGCTGTTCAAGTTGGTTGGTACATGACCTCAGACATTTGTATCTTTGTCCCGAAGGAAGGAGGTGTCAGAGAGAATGTCCGTGGTGTGTGGAGTCCTGAATTATGCCGGCTGCTTTGCCAAGGCAGCGCTAAGTGTAGACAAAGTCAATGGATGGGAGGCTGGCTTGCGTGATGAATTGGGCTATATTCCCGATCTTTTGTAGTTCCTTGCGAGGGTGCACTGCGATATCAGAGGGTGCACTGTGGTATCTTCCAGAGCTTGTGTCACTCATTGTCATTGTCTGCTGCACTCTGCACGGCCTGGCACTAGCAAAAGGGGAACCCACTGGAAGATGAGGATAGCGAGGCCATTCACATACCTCAGAGGAAGACTCAACTGATTTGATGAAAGCAAAATACTGCAAACGCTCGAATCTGAAACACAGATGATGCTGGAGAATCTCAGCAGGTCTGACAGCATGTGTGGAGAGAGAATAGAGCCAACGTTTCGAGTCTGGATGACCCTTCGTCAGAGCCCTGACATTCGAGCTCTGGGACGTCCATTGCACATTTGCTCAGGATTAGCATTACATGTTCTTGTGCACTCCAGCATTATGGCTTCTCTTTTCCTGTATGGGCAAAAGCAGTCCACAGTCTACCTGCAACACCATACCAGGCTCGCTGCTACGTCCCCACCACTGTATTGGGAACCAAAGTGTCCATCATATTTGCACACCCGACCCATATATACCAATAGCCTATTCTCCCAGCCTTAGCAGGAAATGGTAATCTGCTTTCTTTTATTACTCGGAATCTTACACTTCTGAGCGCCACAAAGGATGGCCACCATTCAAGATGTCTCCACGTAGAACCATGTCAAATTGATATTCAACCTTGCCAAGAACAGGAGATTATTGAACCTTCTTCAGCTCTAAATCCAGATATGAGGTACCACATTGTGCCTGCTGATTTAGGCTACCACCTCTGCCGAGGCCTTCTTTATTTGGTGGGGTGGGTGAGAGGGGTGAGGTAGAATAGCCACCTGATTTGATCTCCCACCTGGCATGTTGAGCAGTTGCCGATGCCATAACTGTATAGCGTACAGTTGATGAACGCCCTGTGCCACCTCTGGAAACTCTTCGGAGAGATGCCTCAGCTGATTTGAATCCACCCCTAGGGACTCAGCATCCACCACATCCTCGCCCCTCCCAAGAGCTCTTCTCCAATGCAGGGGTCTGCTTCATGCTGGCCAACCCTTAGCTGGCCAGCCAGCGTGAAATCATTGTTTTGACATTCGTGGCCAGAAGTGAAAATTACGGCACTTCTGGCCCCCTCGAGCTTGTGCGAAATTCAGGCCAATGTGTGCACTAAATTATTGATCCAGAAAGTGTGTGTGTTCATTAGCCAAATACAACAGTTAGCAGTTTCAAGTGACCTGAGCAATCAATTACCTTTTAGGAAACATAGGGAGTTAGGTACAGTTTAAATAATTCAACAGTGTTCAAAAGATTAACATCAAGGTGTAGAACTAAAGGTAGATCTGATAAAATTAAAATTTCTTCATTGAGGGTGGCCGTGATAGCATAGTGGTTAGCACTGCTGCCTCACAGTGCCAGAGACCCAGGCTCGAATCCCGGCTTGGGTCACTGCTTGTATAGAATTTGCATGTTCTCCCTGTGTCTGCGTGGGTTTCCTCCAGATGCTCCGGGTTCCTTCACAGCCCAAAGTTGTGTGGGTTAGGTGGATTGGCCATGCTACCTTTTCCCTTAGTGTCAGGGGGATAAGCTAGGGTAAATGCATGGGTTATGAGGATAGTGCCTGAGTGGGATTGTGGTCAGTGCAGACATAATGGGCCAAATGGCCTCCTTCTGCACTATAGGATTCTATGATTCTGATTCTATGAGTAATCCCTGACTGTTGCAATTGACTGAAAATTTTACAATCTACATTATTCAATTTTGACAAGCTACATTTCACAGATGGCATTCTTGTAATCCTATTACAATTACATTTTGAATTTCCCATATGCCCCCAAGCTCAGGACCCTCCATTTCGTGGTAAATTTTGGAACAAATTTTATTTGGTGTGAATCTACTTTTGCTTTAGTATGTATTAGTTTTCTATAAAATGTTTGAGCTATGTTGATTTTAGTTTATTACAGTAAAAGTCTGAATATGTGGCACCTTGGTCACTGGGAAATTCAAGTCTTTCTAAAAGTCATCGGTCTTTACTAGGATTGTAACAAATGTTAAATTTAACGCTAATCTGTGATTCCGATCCCAACCTTAAATCACACCAACCCTAAATCTAATGTAATCTATGGATGATTTTTGACCATATTTCCTTATAAGAGTCTGGTGAATAATTATTTTTCTCACATTTATGGTGCCAACTCTGTCAACAGCAATAGGTGAGAACCCACCCTCCCTGCCACATCTTGTTGGAGCTCCAACGTGTCTCTCAGCATCATAACTTTAATGTTTCCCCATAGCAATGCCAATTTTTGCTTGAGTGCTGGACTTTAATATCTTTTGTTACCTTTGCCCGATCACCTGTCTATTGTTTTATATTAATCACACTAAACCTTATTCAGAGACATCACTCGATGACTTTTGTCCTCCAACAGCCACTGGAAAGACCTTTGATTTCATAACATTGTTTTGGGTTTTTTTTGATCCAGTTAATATTTTTACTTTTACTCTGCTTTTCTTCCTTTGATGCATTCAGCTTTCATTTTCCTGTTCTTGTATTGCCTGTTCAATTTTCTATCAAGTCACCACTTTACTTTATTTTCCTTTAGATTTCTCTTCCACTTGCCAGTCTCCAACCCAGAGGATATGCACGTAGGCTGCTTGTTGAATTTTATCAATCCCATATTATACAGCTTGCCGGAGACAGAAGGTGCAAATTCCACTCTTGATGTGAGAGAGCTGACTTGTTATATCTTTATCCTCTCAACGCCATCGAAAGGGAGATTCAAAAATCTTAATCCTTTCAATTACAGAGAAACAGCACAGAAGAAGGTTATTCAGTCCATTAAGTCTGCACCAAAAACAATCCCGCCCTATCCCCCATCACCTCATATATTTACCCTGCTAATCCCTCTAACCTAGGCATCCTGGGACACTAAGGGGCAACGCACCTCACCCCCATATCTTTGGACTATGTGAGGAAACGCACGCAGGCATAAGGAACATGCAAACTCCACACAGTGACCCAAGCCAGGAATCAAACCTGGGTCCCTGGCACTGTGAGGCAGCAGTTCTAGCCACTGTGCCGTCCAACCCTACTGCACCTAGTGTTCCTAGGCAGTTTCACATCCATGTTTCACAAGCCTGAGTCTGCTTAGCTTCGAGATCAGGCATTTTCAGGCTAGTGTGGTCATAGGCTTTCAGTCTGGTATGGCTGCAGGCAATATGAGTCTGAATTCTTCATGTCTCTGAAGTCAACAAGTAGCTATTATCACTTAACTACATGCTGCCATTCTGTCTCCATCCATTCACATTCTTGGTTTCATAAAGTGCCTTATTGGGTCTGAAAGGAACTGGGTCTTCCTTCTAATTGGTGCAAGATAAAACAGGCAAGAAAACACTTCACCTCTGCCCGCAATGCTAGAACTGAGATTATTAAACTATTTGGAAATGGGGACTTCCCTAACCTGACAGCTAATTGATGTTATTTGATGCATTTAGCCAAGTAAGACAACTTGACACCATATTATTAATTCCACTGTTATCAAATTCTGCCAAGGACATACTGATGCTTTAAAATTCCAAAGTCCTGTATTAACTCTTGATCCCAAATTGCACAAGCCATGCAACTACAAAGTGTTTTCCAGAATTGATCATTA
This sequence comes from Carcharhinus amblyrhynchos, assembly GCF_965287045.1. NCBI lineage: Eukaryota > Metazoa > Chordata > Chondrichthyes > Carcharhiniformes > Carcharhinidae > Carcharhinus > Carcharhinus amblyrhynchos. The sequence goes on from NC_137336.1 coordinate 21,830,606, forward strand.
GGTAGATACTGAGACTCACTCATAACTTGCACGTTAAAAAAAATCAACTGCAGACCAGGATTCCTGAAATAGCATCACACTTATTCTAAAACAGCTTGAGCAATTGTGCAATAAGAGTTACTGTCACGGTGAAGTACAACACACTTGGTAAATTTCACATTTGAAGGATGAGACTGGGTAGCCGGCAGATTATCTCAGATCTAGGATGGAAGCAATGCACAACTCAGCAGAGATGGGAATGCTCTTCAAGCATTTACCACGTCTCGGCCTTTTGGCTAAGATCAAATCTTGTCAGCTTGGATCTTGTTTGTCTTTATTGTGGGGACCATGAATTAGAGCGTAGAACACAGAACATTATAGCACAGTACAGGTCTTTTGGGCCTCGATGTTGCGTCGACCTGTGAAACCAATCTAAAGCCCATCTAACCTATACTATTCCAATACCATCTGGGGTGTATGGGGTGTCAGGGAGGGGTAGTATCTCTGGTGGGGGAACATGTTGCGTTCTTTTCAGTGCGGTTTGTCCACCTTTGGTGTCCCCACTTGGCACTCAGCTCTCACCTGTGGCTCCTTGTAACTATTTGCATGCGGCAGCGGCCACACCCCACGCAACGGCTTTGACAAGCTGGCTAAACCAGGTGAGGGTAGCCGATGAGTCTCAACCCTCAGTGAGATATGAAGATGTCTATCCCAGCATATGAAGACAGACTCTGGCGGATTGAACTGACAAGGCCAATGGAAGGTCCAACAGTCAAGAAGGCGATCTCCATGTGCCTCTTTTCAGCCCTGCTCTGCAGCTTATCTATGTCCCTCTGTAACCTGGAACATCCTTGCACACTGTCCACAACTCCACCAACTTTAGTGTCATCCACAAATTTACTTACCCACCCTTCTACACCCTCATCCAGGTCATTTATAAAAATGACAAACAGCAGTGGCCCCAACACATCCTTGCAGTACACCACTAGTAACTGAACTCCAGGATGAACATTTCCATTAACCACCACCCTATGTCTTCTTATAGCTAGCCAATTTCTGATCCAAACTGCTAAATCACACTCAATCCCACTCTCCATATCTTCTGCAATAGTTTACCGTAGGGAACCTTATCAAACACTTTACTGAAATCCACAGACACCACATCAATTGCTTTACCTTCCTCCACCTCTTTGGTCACCTTCTCAAAGAACTCAATAAGGTTTGCGAAGCATGACCTACCCTTCACAAAACTGTGTTGACTATCCCCAATCAAATTATTCCTTTCTAGATGATTATAAATCCTACCTCTTATAATCCTTTCCAAAACTTTGCCCACAACAGAAGGCTCACTGGTCTACAATTACCAGGGTTGTCTCTACTCCCCTGCTTGAACAAGGGGATATTTGCTATCCTCCAATCTTCTGGCACTATTCCTGTAGACAATGACAACCTGAAGATCAAAGCCAAAGGCTCTGCAATCTCCTCCCTAGCCTCCCTGAGAATCCTAGGATAAATCCCATCCAGCCCAGGAGACTTATCTATTTTCATACTTTCCAGAATTGCTAACATCTTCTCCTTATGAGCCTCAATCCTGTCTAGTCTAATAGCCTGTATCTCTGTATTCACCTCGACAAATTTGTTTTCTCTGTGAACACTGATGGAAAATATTCATTTAGCGTATCTCCTACCTCTTCAGATTCCACACACAACTTGCCACTACTGTCCTTGTCTTACCCTAGTCATTCTTTTATTCCTGACATACCTGTAGGGTTTGCCTTGATCCAACCTGCCAAAGACTTCTCATGTCCACACCTGGCTCTTCTTTGCTCTCTTTAGATCCTCCCTGGCTAACTTGTAACTCTCAAGTGCCCTGAGCCTTCACGTCTCATCTTGACATGTCTCCTCCTTCCTCTTCACAACGATTCAATTTCTTTAGTAAACCATGGTTCCCTTGCTCGACCACTTCCTCCCTGTCTCTTAGGTACATACTTATCAAGGACACGCAGTAGCTGTTCCTTGAACAAGCTCCACATTTCAATTGTGCCTCTGCAATTGAATTGGGTTCAATTTGAATTTTTGGATGGATGTGTGTCAACCTGGTCTACTGCGATCATTGGCTTTGTAATTTTAAGAAGGGAGCAAAAATTAAGAACAAATTCTGTTTGTTTTTTGATATATAAAATTCAGTTTTACCTACATTAAAGCTGGAGCTTCTTTTAAACCTTCAACCTGTGGTTCAAGTGGACACAAATGAGGGATAGGAAACCAACAGTCAATCACACTGTTTAGGCTTCTAAGTGTTAAAAGATGAGTAGAGACAAGTGAACTATTCAAATTCTTGCTCCCAATCTGACATAGTACTTCAGCTCACAATTCTTTACTATTAGATGTAGAATTGAAGAGACTGCAGAGGTTGTACACTATAAATAGTTTATTTTTGAACAGAGAAAGAGACAATGTTTTTGCTGAAAGTGAACAGTTGACCAGGAATACCCTTGGTACATCAGAAATTATACTCTTCATATACCACCGTTCATTTATCGTTCACGTAGTCAGCCGGGTTTTTCCTCAGTGACAATTCATGTTCATGGTTGGCCCAGGTATAAATAAGATACGATAACACAAAGGCTGGAAAGGAAAAATGCAACAGTTCAAATTCTAAATCAGACACATAAGAATAGTTTTTTTAAAAAATCATACTGACAAATCCATTCTGAGCATGAAACAGTTCAGGTCCAGCACACGAGGTGTAACTATCTCGGCTCTACTTGGAGTGGTCCTAAAAATGAAAGTTTATTCTAATGCAATGCAACACTCCGTCCTTAGACCAGCACAATTAATGTTTCTTGCCTAAATCAAAGTAGAAGCAATGTACCAGATTCCTGCATTAAATGGAGTTTGTGATCTCAATACCCATATTCACATGGCATATGCACTGGTACATGAAGCTTCGTGCCTTTGTTGATAAATTGGCAAGATGAATAGCAAATTATATGATTTTTTTTTAAATGCTTAACTTCCTGAATGGTGGTAGGTGTTATTTCATTTGTATTAACTTATGATTACCTGTATTGTGAGAGTACACAAGACTAACTTGGTACAGAAACAAAAAAATGCTGGAAAACCGCAGGTCTGACAGCAACTGTGGAGAAAAAGAGCCAACATTTCCAGTCTGGATAACCCTCTGTCAGAGCTTCGTCAAAGCTCTAACAAAAGGTCACCCAAACTCAAAATGTTGGCTCTATTTTCTCTCCACAGATGCTGTCAGACCTGCTGAGTTTTTCCAGCATTGTTTTTGTTTCAGATTCCAGCATCCGCAGTACTGTGCCTTTATCCGAATCGGTACAAATGGTTAATGTGCTATTACTGTCATAGCCACGCCAATTCATCACACCTTAATCCTATGTACGTATCTGTTCAAAATAAACACAAAATCAAGCTAGACCCATACAAATAGGAATCTTTAATAGTGTGGCAGCAGAAATGTAACCTACACTTCACTTGCAGACTAAAACCCAAGGTTTTATATTCATTTCAGTACTGAAAATGCTTGTATTGCTTTTGGAAAAACGATTATACATACGAGGAACAACCCGGAGCACTTGACCCCTGAATCGCCTCCACGTATTGGGAATGCCTTTGGAGAAATAATTTGCAAATGCCTTCTGTTCAAAGGGAGAGATGGTGTAGGTGACAATGTGCCGTAACCTGGTCAAGTTTCCAAAGTGGCGACCCATTTTGCAGCCACTAAATCCAAAGTTCTATGGAAAACAGAAGTACAAAATGTCAAGCATCATTCAGGCATGTAGACTGCAACTGCAAATCACACACAAAATCAATTAATTTTGAAATCCACAAATGCTGTATTTTCTGCACTAGCCAACGCACATGTTAACCTACTATCACCAGCTCCTAGTCAATAAAAGGGTCCCATTCACATAAGCTATACTGATTCCTTCAAAAACAGCTGCTTAGGAAAAGGTCTCAAGAGAACTTTGCTGGATAGTTGAAAGTCTGACAATATGGGAGGGGCAAAAAATGCTGAGTGAGAAGTAAGCTTTTAAGAAACTTTTGAAAAAAGGAGAAAGATAGCAAAATTAATTTTCTTTGAAAAAAGTGCTACAAACTGCTTGCCTTGAAGGGTAACTTGCAGTCAGTGCACTTTCTGTCCACATTGTCTTAAGACAGTACAGGTTATGGGTTTAGAAGGTGCTAAGAAGTTTGGGCAAGTTGCTGCAGTGCATCTTGTAGATGATGTACACTGCTGACACTGTGTCAGTGGTAAGGAAACAAATGTCTAAGGTGGTGGATTTGATGCCAAACAAGCAGGCAACTTTGTCTCAGAAGGTGTTGAGTTTCTTAAGTGTTGCAGAAGCTATAATCATTCGTCACACACCTGGTATGTGGTGGAAAGACTTGGGGATGAGATGAGTCACTTGCTAAACAATGCCCACTCTGGCCTGTCCATGTAGTTGTTTACGTGGCTAGTATAGACAAATTAGGTCCAGTGTTGGAACAGCTTGGGTAGAGGTGGCTAAAGTACAGCTGGAAAACAGACCGAGAACTGAAACATTTTCTCTCTCCACAGATACTGCCTGATCATCTGCGTATTTCCAGCATTTTCTGTTTTTGTACTAGACATGTGGCTGGTTCTGGGGCACAAGTTTTTGGAGCTACAGCCAATATGCCTTTGATATACCTAGTGTGCTCAGCTTGATAGTACATGGAGTGAATGATTCACTTGATGCTTCTGGCTGAAGTTGATTGCAAGCATATCAGCCTTGTATTTTGCACTGACTTGGTGAACTCTGCCATCCCTGAAAATGTGGTGATCACAGAGCCACTTCCTTCAGTTTGCTATTTAATTGTCCACCACCATCCAAGACTGAATGAAACAGGACTGCAAAGTTTTAATCTGATCTGTTGCTGGTGGGATTACATAGCGTTATTCATAGCTCGTTGCTTCCACTATTTAGTAGGTGTTGTAGCTTCACCAGGCTGGCACCTTATTTCTAGATATACCTAGAAATGCTGCACTCAACATATTAGAACAAAGAAAGTTATAGCACAGAAACAGGCCCTCCAAGCCTGCATAAACCATGCTGCTCAACTGAACTAACCCCTTGCTCGTCCAGGGACCATATTCCTCTATTCCCATCCTATTCACGTATTTGTCAAGAAGCCCTTTAGCATCACTATCATATCTGTTTCTCCTATCTCCCCTGGCAGAGTGTTCCAGGCACCCACCACCCTCTATGTAAAAAACTTGCCTTGTACATCTGCTTTAAACCTTGCCCCTTAAACCTATGCCCCTAGTAACTGACTCTCCCACCCTGGGAAAAGCTTCTGACTATCCACTCAGTCCATGCTCCTCAATCTTGTAGACTTCTATCAGGTCGCCCTCAACCGCCATCATTCCAATATGAACAAAACCAAGTTTCTCCAACCTCTCCTCATAGCTAATGCCCTCCAAACCAGGCAACATCCTGGTAAATCTTTTCTATACCCTTTCTAAAGCCTCTACATCCTTGTGTGGCGACCAGAATTGAACATTATATTCCAAGTGCAGCTGCAGGTTCTATAAAGCACGCACAATTCTCATTAAACCAGAGTTGGCCCCTGGAATTATGGTAATTGTTAATTGAGGAATATGTAGGGCATGAAATTACAGACAGTGATTGAATATAATTCAGCTGCTGGTCCACATGCCTTATGGCTGCCCAGTTTTGAGCTCATGGATTCCAGCTGAATCTACCCCATTTATCATGATAATAACCACAATATATATATAATGGTGATAGTGCCACAATGCTGATCATGACTAATATGTTCCTAAACTCAGTTTACCTGCTGGCTCCAGAATCCTGAACATGGATACCTAACAAAGATCTATCAATTAACCTCACCTCAACAACTTTTTGGACGAGTATTCCAGATTTTCACTACATTTACATCAAGACATTCTTTCTGAACAAAGAACAATACAGCACAGGAAACAGGCCCTTCGGCCTTCCAAGCCTGCACTGCTCATTGGTCCAACTAGACCATTCTTCTGTATCCCTCCATTCCCAGTCTGCTCATGTGACTATCCAGATAAGTCTTAAACTATCCCAGCGTGTCCACCTCCACCACCGTGCTTGGACATTTAGAAGTCACCTTGTCCTGAACTCTTCCATTAAAACATCTCCATCTACCCCATAATGAGGGTGTGAGGAGCTGCATTTGAGACAGTGTTCTGCTTTCCTCCTCCCACTGGGATTTCTGTACTGGATGCTGACAAGAAAAATATTGAGGCTTTTTTTGGATGGCAAAGGGGCTTCAGGTTTTGTGGTCTTAGGGAAGAAATACATTTTGTATTTTAAACAATCCTGGTGAAATTTATACTTCAAATGATGCCAGATGGATCACTGTCCTTGCCATGTGGCATTTTTTAAAAAAAAATCACAAGATGGCCAAAACCTTAATGAAGTGACCCTATTGAAGAACACAGGGTGATCACAGGGCCATAAATTAATTTGGGGTTTTAGATAGGTTAAGTGTTTTCATTTTACAAGATCAGATTAAACAATACGTTAATCTCCAGGTGCTAATATTTTCCACACAATTGTTAATATGTTCAGTGATATCCCTGGATATAGTCAGCCTTAAGGTCCAAAGTTTCCCTGACAAATTAGTAGCTGAATACACCATCTGGCTTAGTGGCCTTAGATACATTATAAAGTCCTGGAGGAACCCAGCTTCAAATATTAGTTTGTGTTAATCAGATCTGATGGGAACTCTTTAAAAAAATACTTTATAATTTAACCTTGAGAATCACAGAAAGATGCCCCTTGGCCTACTGTGTATGCTAAAGTCTAGACAATGACCAATTTGCTTTGTACTTGCAGTTCATTTTCACAGTTTGACATTCTACAAGCCTTAAAAATCAGTACTGTGTCAGATCGGATTTATTTTTGTTACTTTAGTCTTGCTATCACTTGCAACACACTACGGGGTGATAAGAATCAAAATAGCTTGGGTTTAAACATATCAGCCTTCCTGAGGAAAACAACTGACAGGACTTTTCCAACATTTTTCTTAAAAATATTGACTTGGTGGTATCACGCACTTGGCCATTTTCACTCTCGCATTCTACCGAAGCAAACACACTAACTTGTGCACTGTCTGCCCTCTAAGGGGAAGGAGTAAATTGCAGTAATGTCATACAATCAAATCACCCTCTAAGGACAAAACTGAAGTCAGGTGGAGAATATATGGAGATAGGGGGAGCATCAGATGGAAGGTTATAAACTGCATTAGGAATGTAGGAACACAATGAAGGGTGGAACTAAAACCCAATGTTGAATTCAATATTTCCACCCACATTCTGAAAGATGGACTGGTTAGATGCATTGACCCCAACAGGCGTCGGACTGTGGCAACTAGGGGAATTTCACAGTAACTTCACATCAGTGTTAATGTAAGACTTACTTGTGATGCTAATAAATAAATTTTAACCATTTAACATTGCTGTTTCGTGTGCATTCTCAGCGGTGTTTCTGCATGAGGGGCCTGGGAAAATGTGCAGGTTTCTCCCTGTTGAAACCCGAAGCCCGTCCCGGGCGAGCAGTCAATGACGCGGTGCGGCCCGTCATTCCGAGTCTATCCCACCGCCATTACTCTCCCTATTCTCCACCCGCACCCATTAAACTCTCGCTCCGAACGTTACTCCCCTCCTCACCCCGGAGCCTGTGTCGGCAGCCGCTTCCCTTTTCAATCCCAGTTCCCAAATTCGGCTGATAACCTGATTCCTCTCCCGCCCTGGTCTCACCTTGCCGTCTCCTTGACTGTGGCTCTAATGGCGGCGCTAGCGGTACCGCCTCTCCCACAGGCTGGCCCCGCCCCCGCGCCGAACGCACGTACGTCATCCGCACGCTACGCCTGACGTATCCGAACGGCGCGGGAGAAACAGTCACGTGCAGCAAAGCGCACGTGCCTGTTAGGGGATCCTGAGAATGCGGACAAACTTCAATGTTGCAAACACGTAGCTTCTATATGGGTGGCACGGTGCTTAGCAGTGCTGCGTCACAGTTCTAAGGACCTCGGTTTGATTCCTAGCTTGGGTCACTGTGTGGAGTTTGCACGTTCTCCTTGTGTCTGTGTGGGTTTCTTCCAAAGATGTGTGGATTAGGCTGATTGGCAATGCTAAAATTGCCCCTTACTGTCGTGAGATGTGTGGATTAGTGGTTAAAATATGCAGGGAATATGGGGGAGGTGCTATGGGTGGGATTGTGGTTGTTGCAGACTTGATGGGCTGAATGGCCTCTTTTTGTAAGGTTTCTATGATTTCTAATGTCCGTGTGTAAGACATTGCACCAATTTAGATCCTATTTGATTTATTATTGTCACATATTAAGTGAAAATATTATTTTGTGTGCTATACAGACAAAGCATACCATTCATGGAGAAGGAAATGACTGTGCAGAATGTAGTGTTACAGTCATAGTTGGGGTGTAGAGAAATATCAACTTAATGCAAGGTAAGTCCACTTCAAAAGTCTGACAGCAGCAGGGAAGAAGCTATTCTTGAATCGGTTGTTACATGACCTCAGACTTTCATGTCTTTTTCCCAAACAAAGCAGGCAGAAGAGAGAATGTCTGAGATGCCCAGTTATGCTGACTGCTTTGCAGAGGCAGTGGGAAGTATAGGCAGAGTCACGGATGGGAGATTGGTTTGTCTGGATTGGGCTATATTCATGACCTTTTGTAGTTTCTTGTGATCTTAGGCAGAGTAGGAGCAATGTCAAGCTGTGATACAACCAGAAAGAATGCTTTCCATGGTACATCTGTAAAAGTTGGAGAGAATTGTAGCTGACATGCCAAATTTCCTTAATCTTCTGAGAAAGTAGAGGCATTGGTTGGCTTTCTATAGTGTGGGGATGGGGTGGGGGAGACCAGGACAGGTTGTTGGTGATTTGGACACCTAAAAACTTGAAGCTGTTAACCCTTTCTACTTCATTCCCATTGATGTAGACAGGGGCATGTTCTCCTTTATGCTTCCTGAAGTCAATGACAATCTCCTTTGTTTTGCTGATATTGTGGGATAAGGTGAAAAGTATTGTTTCTTCCTGGCTATACAGCAAAATATACCATTCATAGAGTACATAAGAGAAGGAAAGGATAGAGTACAAAATATAGTGTTACAGTCATAGCTGGGGTGTAGAGAAACATCAGCTTTGAGGTAGGCCTATTTAAAAGTCTGACAGCAGTAGGGAAAAAACTGTTCTTGAGCCAGATGGTACATGATTTCAGACACTATATCTTTTTCCTGATGGAAGAAGGTGAAAAAGTGTATGTGTGGGGTCTTTAATTATGCTGGCTGCTTTTCCAAGGCAGCAGAAAATATCTACAGTCAATAGATGGGAGGCTGGTTTGTGTGATAGACTGGGCTACATTCACAACATAAGAACATAAGAAATAGGAGCAGGAGTAGGCCATCTAGCCCTTCGAGCCTGCCCCGCCATTCAATAAGATCATGGCTGATCTGTTGTGGCTCAGTTCCACTTTCCTGCCCTCTCCCCATAACCCTTAATCCCCTCTCTTATCAAGAACCCATCAACCCGCTTCTTAAAAATATTTAGCGAGGCAGCCTCCACCACTTCAACGGGCAGAGAATTCCAGAGATTCACCACCCTTTGAGTGAAGAAGTTCCTCCTCAACTCCGTTCTAAACCGCCTCCCCTTTATCTTGAGGCTGTGCCCCCTAGTCCTAGTGTCTTTTTTGAGCGGGAAGAGTCTCTCCACCTCTATCCTATCCATCCCATTCATCATCTTATACGTCTCAATGAGATCTCCCCTCATTCTTCTAAACTCTAACGAGTACAAGCCTAGTTTATTCAGCCTCTCCTCATAGCTCAATCCCCTCAACTCTGGTATCAGCCTAGTAAACCTCCTCTGCACTCCCTCCAGGGCCAAAATATCCTTGCGCAGGTGCGGCGCCCAAAACTGCACACAGTACTCCAGCTGCGGCCTCACCAATGCCCTATACAGCCCTTGGTAGTTTCTTGAGATCTTGGTCAGAGCACAGGCCAGACCAAGCTGTCATACAGCTGAAAAGTATGCTGTCTGTAAAAAAAAAGGGACGCATAGTGGATATGCTGAATTTCCTTAGCCCCCTGAGAAAGTGGAGGTGTTGGAGCTGCTCAGCTTGAAGTTATTTGTTTTACCCTCTTGCTCTGTTGGCATTAATGTTCTTCATCATTGATGAAGAATACAGTTAGGCTCCATACAAAGTGTGCTGGAAAAAATTCAACAGGTCTGGCAGCATTTCTGTAGCGTGAAACTGAGTTGAATATTATTCTTCAGAACAGACAACTTTATTTTGACTTACAGAACAGCCCTGTAGTTGAATCGTCATCTATGCTCTTAGCCAGTGTTTACATTTTTCATCCTCATCTCCCCTCCTCCCAATTTCTGTAATCACCTCCACAACCCTTGTGCTGCTTTAAGCACGATCACTCCAGCATTGTTGGCTGTGCTTCCATCTGGCCAGATACTGAGCAAAGTTATTTCTGACTATTTAAGATAGTCCTTAAACTTGTTTTTCTAAACCAGGCATAAACATTTATCCTAATATTTGATGTGGTTGAACTTTGTATGACAATGTTCTTGGCATGTTTAATTATGTTTAAACACAATATAAATGCAAATTCCTTTGAAATAGCAAGGACATTTATGCTTAATGATATCCCTCAGTCAAATTACTCAGCCATCAAGGATGGACATAAAAAAATCAAAAATCTATATTCAGGTTTCTTGCATTTCCTTCAACACCAAGGGTTAATTTACAAGCTACTCAGATGTTCTGTCCTTATGGAAATGAATCATGATACACAAATCTAATAGCATTTACATCCCTCTGATATCCAAGTATCAGACATTTCTGGAGGTCATCAGTATTGATTGATGTAGGAGATTGGGGGCAGGGGGTGGTTTGTCAGCTAACTTGACAATTTCAACTTCAGGGTTGGTCTCAGATCAAATCACACTGTGTACAAAATAGAGTCAAGGCAAGTCCACCTGACAGCTAATGAACCCCAGCATTCTTCAGCTATTAGAGCCTCCAGCTTAAGCACCACTATGACCATAGGGTTGGTGTTGACTACCACATTTTGCAAGACAACACTAACAGTAAGTATGAACAAGTTTTCCAAAATGGTAGGTACAGGCTACTGCACTGATCAGTACTAGGACCCCAGCCATTCTCTAGCTAGATTTATATGAAGGATAAAATATCACCAGCTAACAAAGCTGGGCAGGAAGGTGAACTGTGAGGAGGATAGTGTCTTCAGTGTGGTTTAGACAAAATGGTAGATGCAGCATAAATTTGAATGTGAGGTTATCTATTTTAGTAGTAAATGGAGGGGAGATTACTATCTGAATGGCCATAAATTAGGAGGGGTATGTGCAACAAGATCTAGTGTCCATGTACACTAGTCTGACAGGAAGCATACAGTTTAAAAAGGCAATTGGTATGTTGGAAGGATTAAAAATGTCTTGCTGCAATTATATGTCTTAGGAGGCCACACCTGGAATTGTGCATCTTTATCCCAGGGTGTTCTGACAAGGTTTAAGGAGAGTCAGTTAGGATTGTATGTGCTGGAGTTAGTTTGGTGGGGGGAGGAATTTAATTCCAACAGAACTAGAATAGGGTAGAGAACCAGAACTCAGTTCAAGGATACAGGATAGTCTATTCATAAGAAAAATTTCTTCACCCAGAGTGGTCAACCTGTGGCATTCACCACCACAAAGTAGCAGAGGCCAAAACATTGTAGATTTTTAGGCAGCAACAGCATGTTGTGAAGGGGGTGTCAAAAGACAGGGAAGACAGAAGTAGGATCACGCATGATCATGGTGAATGGTGGAGCAGGCTCAAAGGGCAGGATGGCCTCCTGCTCCTATGTTGCCCAAGTCACATTGAGACATGAAAACTTTCCACCCAATTCCTCAAAGGCAACAAAAGCAGAGACTCCAATTATTTGCAATTGTTATTTATTTCTCTCGGTCTGCCAAACAGAACCTGCACCTGCTTGTTCAAAAGGGTTTGTAACATTAGTATAAACTTCACCAGGTACCACCAGGTTTTTGTACCACATTGTGCAAAAAGTCCATTCTCACTCATGTATTTTTAAAAATATGGTTTTAAAAAAGTTACATCTTTTAATTTTACCACCATCAGCAGCAATAGTAAGCCACAATGTCAGTGAATTTCAGCCCAAAAAGGAAATACTCGTTTCACTGTTGGTTATGCACGTTTTTTTTTGTGAAAAGACTCAAGTTCATTAGAATTGTATTAATTAATCCACTCAATAAATACTGGTAACACCGAAATAAAATTGCTACATCACCGATACTTTGTATAAAAAAGTTAAGGGAGGGGGGAAATAGGGACAAAGTTATTTAATAAAGGAAGGGGAATGGGGCAGGTGAAGGCAGCACCGGCAAATCTTGGGTGCACCCAACTTTCCATGCCTGCATGGCCAAGAAAAATGTCATTTCGGACAAATCGCCTCTACACAGTCAAAAACATTTAAAAACAAGATTAGTTACTGTCAGACACAACACTTTTGGCCTAAACAAATGGTTTGTTAAAAAAGTTTGTAGTCAGTCACACTGGCACAACATTCTGTATTTACAAACCAGAGAATTAAACAGCAAAGAAATAATAAATTAAAGAAATAAAAAGGAAGAAGTTTTTAAACGTCTAAAGTTAACACATGGCGATTTTCTTGGCTTCTCCAAGCAAGTGGTGGTTCTCATTATGGGACTAGCGGCAGGTACAAGTGGTGGCGACCATGTCTTCATATTCTTTGTAGACAATGGAGCCATCGTTCTCCAGGGTGAGAACGCTGAGGGGGTTGTACTTGGAGGGAACACAGGACGGGCGAGGGACGGAGGAGTCTATCTTCTCGTAGAGGATGTTCTGGATGAGGGTGTGGACGGGGGAGCCGTAGCGGTGGCTGAGCGCCCGAGGGCAGCCCCCCTTGCAGTAGTGCGGGTTGTACTGGTGCGGAGCGATGATCCAGCGGTCCCAGCTCAGCTGGCTGAAGGAGAGGCGGAAATCGTGCAGCTGGCACTCGTGGTCGGGGTCCGGGAAGCGGAGCTGGGGCAGCTCCTGTTGTGGACCCCGCCGCTGGCGTGCCGCCCTGCCCTTCCTCCGCGGCAGCCGGACCCCAGGCTGGGAAGGCAGCCAGCTCTGGCCGACCTGTTCGCGGGTGTCGTTGAGGAAGAGGAGCAGGGAAGGGGCTCGGAGCACACGGCTCCAGTTCCCTCCCCGCCGCGGGGCGCCCCTCACGCAGCGGTAGGTGAAGACGATATGCAGAGCCCCCCGCCGCGGCCCCAGGAAGGGCGACAGGAAAGAGGCCAGCTCCACCTCCACCCACTTCTGCCTCTTCCGACCTTCCAGGCGGAGGCCGAAGCTGTGCGAGCGGAGGGGGCTAGAGCAAGTCTGGCCGGAGAGTGGGCTGGGCTCCTGCACTGTTAGGTTACAGCTACACAGCAGAGGAAAGGAAGATTTATTATCCACTGAGTATAGCAGCACTGATCGCAGCAATTCCTCTCCAGCAGTCACAGGATCCAGACCATAAAATACATCCTGCTCGAACATTTCTAAAAATAAAAAATCAAAAATGTCAACAGGTTTGCAAATGTCAATATTGTCAGAAGTGTCACAATACCAGGTTAGAGAGTCAACATTATAAATGTGCCTGGTGCATTCTTTGTCAATGAGACGAATTCGTATGACGTGACGGTGGCGGGTCAACATTTATTGCCCATCCCTAGTTGCTCCCCTAGGTGCTGGTGAGTCACCTTGACTCGCTGCAGTCATGTCCTATGGGTTGGCCCACTAAGAGACGCACATAGGAAGACACTATTTTCAAAACCAAGTTAAAAAGCTATTGCTCAGGGTCTTTCAAGTCTTGCCAAACCGATTACAATCGAATCCAATTCATGATCCCCATGGGGGGGGGGGGGGGGGGGGGGGGCAGTGGGGGGAAATCCAAGTTGACAAGATGTGGCATTGCACCTCACCTTGGGCTTGATCTTAGCCAAATGGCCATTAGTTTCAGGCAACCATAGACTAAGTTTATTTATAGTCACAAGTAGGCTTACATTAATACTTCAATGAACTTACTGTGAAAATCCTCTAGTTGCCACACTCCAGTACCTGTTCAGGTAGGCTGAGGGAGAAATTAGCATGGCCAGTCCACCTAACCAGCATGTCTTTAATGTTGTTGGGGGGGGGGGGGGGGGGGGGGGAGAACTGATGCACCTGGAGGGGACCCATACATACACAGAACAGTAACCTGAGCAGGGAATTGAACCCAAGTCCCTGACACTGAGGTAGCAGTGCTAACCACTGTACTATCCTCCATGACCACAAGATATAGGAGCAGAATTAGGCCATTTGGCCCATTGAACCAAATCAATTATGGCTGATATGATTCTCATCCCCATAACATCCCTTCACTGAAGTTGTGCCCTTGAGTTCTAGTCATCCCCACTAGTGGTGATGTCCTCTCCAATGCACTATCTAGGCCTCAGTATTTTAAGTTTCAATTAGGACCCCTCCCCTCCCACCACACATCCCTCAAAACCATCAAGATAGAACCCTTCATTCCTGGGATCAAAGTCTGCAAACCTCATCTACAGGCCCTCCAAAACCAGCATATCCTCTCTTGGGTATGGAGCCCAAAACTGCTTACAGTATTTCAAATGGAATCTGACCACAGCAATACATCCCTGTTCTTGTATTATAGCCCTCTAGAAGAGTGCCAACATTGAATTTGCCTTAACTAAACTTGCACGTTAAGTGGCCTGAACCAGGACTCTCAAGTCCCTCTGCGTTCAGATTTCTGAAGCCTTTCCCCAATTAGGAAATAATTTATGCCTCTGTATTGTTGGCCAAACGAGCAAAACTAACTCAAATTAACTTAGGGACAAATTAAGAGGGGCGGCCCCCCAAAATTCTTCCAAAGTGCAAAACCTCACTTTCCCCACATTGTATTCCATCTGCCATTTCTTTGCCCACTCTCCAAGCCATTCCACAGCCTCCCCACTTCAACACTACCTGTCCCTCTACACCAGTTGCAAGTTTACCAACCATGCCTTCAGTTCCATCTTCCAGGTCATTAATATAGTGAAAAGTTCCAGTCCCAACACTGACATGTTCTCCCCTCAGAGGCTGGTAGTGATTTTAACCCCAGGATCACCATACTGCCAAAGGGACAAGGTCTCTATGAAAAACCTCAAGCCAGTACAAGAACTGAACCCACTGTTGGCTTTGCTCTGCATCACCAAATGAACTAATGTGATATTAGCATACCACAAGATTTTAAGTGTTCTCTGCAGCTCTTTGCTGCTGAGTTTTGCTATTGAATGGGTGTTCTTACTCTGGCATCTTATGTTACTGCATTAGGAGGAAATCACATTTTGGATAGTTTTCTCAGTGAATTTAAGGTTTTGTTTTGGCTGACTGCAGTTTAATTTTTAGAAGGGCCATCAAGCTGCAAAGTATTCTCTTCCCTGGGTGCTCCTGTTTCCTCCCACACCCCAAAGATGTGCTCTTAGGATTATTGGTGTAACAAATTGTCCCTAAATTAGTCTCCCTTCAATCTGGTTTCCAATGTGGAGTGCCATAAGCATAGACAAGGGTCACAGGTGGAATAGGGAACTCAATGTTAAAATGGCAGCGTGGGGTCATTGGGCCTATTTCCCATGCTGTGTTCTTTGTATCCAGAGGGTTGCCAAAAGTTGCAAGGCTGTGGTGTCAGTGATTTTCAATTCCCCAACCAAAGGATTGTTCCAGCTTCACAGGATCATTAGACTTTGCTGATAAACTTGTGAAAAGGATTTGTCTATGGGAAGTTTGCTTGATTGGAACATTTGATATATTTGTTAATTGTTTCTACATTACAGCTTTTATTTATAAAAAGTTATTGCCAATTTTTTTTCCATACAAGTTAACGATATCATAAATAAGCTTTGTTTGATAAAAGCTCCCTAGTGGGTTATTCAAATCATACCTGAAGTGAAACATATGCTTATCCCAGCCAAATTCAAGAGTAAAACTTATGATCCAGGCAGGCTTCATGACATATTGGAGTTTGATTTAAATTATAACACTAGCCCCTTTCCACTCTAGGGGGCAGGGATCAATAATCAAACAGATTTAAACCAAAACTTTGAGGGTGCTGGGGATCTGCAGCACTACTTAAAGGGTGGTAAAAGCAGGAACCCTCAATATTGAAGTTGCTTTTAGATAAACACTTGAAATGCCATAGCAGACAAGGCCACACACCACGTACTGTAGGAATTAGGGCGGACAGGCCCATATTTGCCTTCTGCTGTAAAAACTAGGAACTAAAAAAGGTGCTCCAAATTCATTTTGGAATTCACGTTTAATATTAGTGACCTCCCACTTAAGTGAAATCAGTTTGGTTACAATCTCCCCTCAAATGACATCGTAAAGTGAATCTACACCAAAAAAAACATTAGCGAATAGATGTTATAATCCCAATTAATGTGCGAATCACAGAGCCACAACTAATATTTTACTTGAGACCAGAACCTTGTAAGTAAAACCCCTTGAAGCACAAGTTTCTCCATCCAAATTGGACCTTACCTTCCCTATCACGGGATTCAATCCGCGGGGTTAGTAGTCTCACGGTATTATAGCGACGGTCTGCTGGTCTCTTGGGTATTCCGTCCTGTGTAGCGGATTTGGTATACAATCTTTTCATATATTTTAGATATTTCGCATCGGGTCTCGTGGGAATCTGACGCTGCCAGGCGGTTTTCTTCATTAACACTTTGAAAAGAGGAACCGCAACATAATCTTCGGGATTTTGGGTTCCCCTTCGACCGGCGGAGCTGATCAGAGTGGTGGGAGAGACATAGCTACTTAACAACACCAGCCAAACACTACTGTGAAGACACATAATAACACCTTTCACGAGGCACATCGTTCTTGTGGGGAATGTTATAGCTTCTGAACCCACTCGATAAAGTTACATAGCTCAATAGAAGTGAAGACCCATGGTCTCCGGCGCCTATAAACAGACTCTGAGGGGATTCAGGTGTACCCATTTTATTTGGGTCATTAAGAGGCGTCATTTAATAATCCGCACAGCTCCAGCTCCTCCATAATGGGATACGCACCAAAAGATGTCCATAATAGGACACGCAAGAACGATGAAATTGTATTAGCACTTTGATGGAAGAGGATTTTAGAGGGTTAACAGAATTCATATAATCAGGGTGGGATGTGTCTTACAGTCTTTTAGCACCAATCAGAAATAAGTTTGAGAAGCGACTCATGATGTACTTAGCATGTCAAGGCTATAATAGTGGGACATTGTAATTATTTGTTATGGCTTTAGAAGGGAACTTAATGAATGCTGACACCCACCCCACCATTGATATGTTCGAGCTTTTAGTGCTTCCAAATGCCCTATTGCAGTCTTACAGCCTGTAGTTTCCTTCATTGATTCTGGGCCCCTGTTAACCCCACTAATGCTCCATACTCTTGTTTCCACTCCCTAGTTAATCCTTACCAGCTGCTACAACCCCTGCATAGTTATTGATGGTCCCCATGAGTTATTTGATGGTATTTGTTTAATAGGAACATACTGCTTTTTTTTTGGTCAAGTTTCATTTTTAACTTCAACGTTTATTTGCTAGTGTCACAAGTAGGTTTACGTGAAGTTACTGTGAAAATCCCTGAGTCATTACACTCCGGTGCCTGTTCGGGTATGCCGAGGGAGAATTTAGTACAGCCAATGCACCTAACTAGTGTGTTCTTTCAGACTGTGGGAGCAGACCCACACAGACACCGGGAAATTATACAGAGTCTGCACAGGCAATGATCCAAGCTGGGGATTGAACCTAGGTTTCTGGCACAGTGAGGCAGTAGTGCTAACTGCAATGCCACTATGCCAATA
Source organism: Carcharhinus amblyrhynchos (assembly GCF_965287045.1). Lineage (NCBI taxonomy): Eukaryota > Metazoa > Chordata > Chondrichthyes > Carcharhiniformes > Carcharhinidae > Carcharhinus > Carcharhinus amblyrhynchos. The sequence goes on from NC_137336.1 coordinate 21,848,564, forward strand.
CCCCAACTGGAATATACCATGATCAATTATCCACTTCATGATTGTTTTAGTTCAAAATAGGTGGTTAATGAGTTCTCTCAATGGCTGTTCTGAAACTTTTACTATGTTTTCTCTCTGCAATCACTGCCAGGCCTGCTGAGTATTTCCATCATTTTCTGCTTTTATTTATGTTTTCCAAAAAATTTTGCAAAACCATAATGCAAAAATATGTTTGTTTTCCTTCTTATTCTGCAGGATGTGGATGTCACTGGCAAGGCCAGCATTTATTCCCTATGCTTAACTGGATTTCAGAAGGTAGTGCTTGTGGTGGGGAGGTAAAGGCTTCGAGGTATTGTTTCTAGAATATTAACCCAGAAACTCAACTAATGTTCTGGGTTCAAATCCCACCACAGCAGATGGTGGAATTTGAATTTTTAAAAAAATCTGGAATCCATTGCTGATTGTTGTGGAAAACCCATTTGGTTCACTAATGTTCTTTCGGGAAGGAAATCTGTCATCCTTACCTGGTCTGGCCTATATTTTGCAATTCTCCATTCCCACTCTCCTTTTTGCCCACCACCCCCCCCCCCCCAGCTAACACAACCATCTGTATCTTGGTTCTGCCACTTTCTGATCACTTAATGGGCACTTTTAGCATCTCTCTCAGCCATCTTTATCTTATTTACATTCCATTTGTCCTATTACAGCACCCCCACCCTCACGAGTATAAATCTTTTCTGATTTTCTTTGCTTTTAGCTCTGACAAAAGTACATCCAGACTCAAAGCATTGGCTCTGTTCTCTCTCCACTAATGCTGTCAGGCCTGTTGAATTTTCCAGCATTTTCTGTTTTTGTTGGCAAGTTAGGAACCATTCACTAATTTCAAAATTTAGTCACATCAATAGCAAAAGATAAGGCTGAGTTAGGGACATAAAATTGAATTTACATGTGAAGGCAGGGGGAATAGTTGACATTTAAATAATTACTTTGCATCTGTCTTTACCAAGGAGGTAGATGCTATCCAGGCCAACGCAACAGATGAGGAAACTCTATCACCCAAAAGGGTTCAAAATTGATGATGAGGAGGTGTGGAATATACTGTCAGTCCTGAAAGCTGATAAGGCACTGGAACCAGTTGAGATGCATCCAAGGATATTGAAGGGAGAATGGAAATTGCAGAGGCCTGGTCATGATCTTATAGTTTTTAGATTCTGGAGAGGTGCCATGACAAGCGAATTGCTTATTTGAAAATGTTGTAAGGATAGCCCCAGTAATTATAGGCCAGTCAGTTCAACATCAGTAATGTGCAAGCTTCCAGAAACAGGTATTTGGGATAGAATTATTAGTTATACGAAAAAATTTGGATTGATTAGTAAGAATCAGCATGGATTTCTAAATGGGAAACCATGTTTAACTAACTTGCTGAGAAGATATACAGGGTTGATGAGAGTAATGCTATTGATGTGGTGGACATGGACTTTCAGAAGGCATTCAATACAGTGCCAAACGACAAGCTTGAGAAAAGCCTTAACTGATCGAATATAAGGCACAGTGGCAAAATGGGCACAAAATGGCTGAATAATAGGAAGCAGAGAGTAATGGTCAGTGGATATTTTTCAGGCTGGAGGAAGGTTTTTAGTGATGTTCCCCAGGGTTTTTATCTGGTATTTCTATTTTCAGAAGTCTGTGTTTGGTTCTGTTTTTAATTGCTTACAGATTGTAACCTGTTCTGCTTTTTAGATAGTGATATAATACTCTGGTTTTAAACGTTCATAATGCAATGCTTTTAAATGTTCATAATGCTGCATTATTGTTTTAAAATCAAAAATATTAATGGAAGGTTGCCCTATGCGTCAAAGAGGTTGACCTGCAAAAGTGAGGAGGTGATGCCTCAGTACTGCCTGTCGGACCTCAACTGAAATATGGAAATTTTATTTTGAGCATCACGTCTCCAGAGAAATATTACTTTGCTTTGGAAGAGTTAATAGTGCAGAATCACCTGAATGTGACACCTTTTTAAAGGGTTAAATTGACCAGTTGCATGAACTTGGTTTGAGTTTGAAAGGTTTTGATGTGTTACAGGGAGCATGTACGGTAGGGGAATCCTGAACAAGGGGAGCAATCTTTAACTGTAGCTTCATAAGAAATCCTGAAGCACTTTTCTCTCAAAGGGTAGTGGAAATTTGGATCGCACTCCTTAAAAGTGCTGTTAAATTGACGTTTTCAAACCTTGAGATTAAAATATTTTGTTGGATAAATAAAACGAAGATACAGACTGGAAGATCTGAGCTAATTATGTCACTCCTATAGAGGGCAGCAAACCAACGAGTTATCGACTACACTGTAGATTCATTCCTTTCTGCCTTGTGTTGCTCCACATAAAGATTTTAAGGACCACAATCAGATAATCACAAGGTTGTTATGGTGGGGATAGTATTCTATCTGTTGAAATCCACCCATTCAGAAGGCCCCTCATTACAGAGTCCAAATCTCTCATAAATATTTCCTATTCTACCCGAAATTCGAAACTATATGATTAACAGTCACTTTTTATTTGGAATTGAATCTCCTGTTATTTGTTTAAAAAATATTTTTGTCTCCTTGTTTAATTTTGATATGTGATATTTTGGATTTACTTTTTCAATTCCCCAACTTTAAATAGCCATAAAGGATCAACTCTCAGATGTTTACTTTCTGGAATGAAGAGCATATGGTTTTCTTCATAAGTCAGACTTTTAGTAGAGGTGTTCCTTGTGCCTCTTCTCTTCATTGCTTCAATGTCTCTGTTACACTCGGTGACCAGAGCTGCACACATTACTCAATTCACCCGACCAGTGCACTTTATACATTGATCACAACTTCCTCTGACATTTGTTTTATTGCCTTGGCTATGCTGTTCAAAATTCTATTCGCTGTTAATTATTGCTGTGTATTTGGTCGCAACTTCTTCTGAAATTTATTCTATTGCCTTGGCTATGCTGTTCAAAATTCTATTCACTGTTAATTATTGTTGTGTGTTATTGACATGGTTAGTATTGATTCAGTGAGACTTCTCGCTTATTTAAGTTTTTATCCTTGGCTATTTTAAGATGATTCATGGAGTGTATTGCCTTCCTATGTGCAAACATTTGCATTTGTCCACAATAAACTTCACCTGGCATTATTTGCCCAGATATGTATTTTGACTAACTCTATCTGTAATTTTGGAAGTTCTATCTCCGACATCCCTTCTAATTTTACATCATTTGAACATTTGATCACTCAACATTTTGTTTCTTAATCCAACCTAAATTAGAACAGTTGGGGTCTTGACACTGAGCACTGAGACCAGTCAATCATTCCTCCTAATGGGCAGTCACTATTGCTTATCCATTCGTCAGTTTATAGTGAATCCCTGCAGTTTTGGGTTGACTTAGAAGTCTTCTGGGAATAACTTTTGTTGGAAGTCTTACATATGCCATGTTGTTGGGCTCTCCATTTGTCATATCGCTTCCTCAAAGTGGATGAGGTTGTCAGACAGGATCTTCTGGCTGCTGGTTTACTAGATTTCTGAGCAGATAATCCTCAAATTTACTCCTGATCGTGGATTTCATTGTTATCAATGTTTGTTTTGCCATCATTGTTAGATATGGGCATTGTTGGTCTATTGCCAACCAGCACATTCCTTGTGTCCATGATTGACTTTCCCATTCAGTGACTCAGAAACCTACTGGTCTTTCTCAACACTCTCCGAGGCTTTTTTTTATTTTGACGCTTTCCAGCTGTCTACAGATTTTGCCTCATTTATACTAAAGTTGTAGATTTTTACGTAGATCCAAACAAAAATGATCTATGTCTTGACGTTTCCCCTTATGAATAGTAATGAAGTAATTACAGTCCATTAACATCTCAGGACATTTTTCAACTGTTTTAAGTAAATGAAAAGCTTTTATGTTTAATTGTTTTAGCATATTTTTCTCTTGCATAGCAACTGCAGTCATTTTATCTCCTAGTAAGATACCTAGATTTCTATTAATTGGAAGCAAATCAAACAGTAGATGGAAACTGAGCTTTACAGCTGCTTGGATCAGCCTTAAATAAATCGGCACAAATAGAAATAGAATTATAGGGTAATCAATCAAGTTCACACTCACACAGCTTCTAGTCAAACCATCAACTTGAACCTCCACAAAACCCCACGGAGATGTGGATAATTCCAGTAATTTGTAGGATGGCATGGTGGCACAGTGGTTAGAATTACTGTTTCACAGCACCTGGGATCAATTCCGACTTCAGATGACTGTTTACACATCCTCCCCATGTCTGTGTGGGTTTCCTACAGGTGCTCCAGTTTCCTCCTACAGCCCAAAGATGTGCAGATTAGGTTGACTGGCCATGTTAAATTGACCTTAGCGTCAGGGGATTAGCAGGGTAAATATATGGGAATAGGGCCTGGGATTGTGGTCACTGCAGACTTGATGGGCTGAATGTCCTCCTTCTGCAGTGTAGGGATTCTATTCTATTCTTGTCCATGATTACTATGTGGGATTTTCTGGTTTTTATTCTGGGCAGATTACATATCCTTTAGCGACAGTAGATTATTGAAGACACTTTCAAAGCACAGGATGTTTGAGCTGCAAAGACTCGAGTTAAGACTCAAAACCATAACAAGCACATTGCCCTTACAAACTGTTTGGCAAAGTTATTTTCGTGAGCATTGTTCACCTTGCTGATAATATTTTTACCTTCCTGGCTCCTTTTCAACTTCCTCCTTAATATGTGATCAGACCTTTTCTTTCAAATAATCTTTGGGCCCATTAGAGCCTGGTACAGTTAATGATAAGACTTTATAGCCACATGTAAATGAAAGAGAAACAACCTGTAATTGCATCTGCGTGCCTGTTTATAAATTATGGCGTCATGATTTCTACACCAGGACAAGTCGGTATTGCTAGAAGCCCTTGTGACTGAAGTATCTAAGCTATTTAAGAAACATGATAGTTGCAAATATTTCTGAGGAATTTTGTTCTAATAAAATGGGAACTGTAAAATTGGGGGTGACACATACAATAGCTCATTGTCCAATTTCCTCAGGAAATAATGCAGCAAGAACTATGCATCTTTTAGGTAAGTTTTTTTTCTTTTCTTTGTTCTTGGGACCTGGATGTTGCTGGTTGGCCAACTTTTATTGCCCATCTCTCATTGCCCTTGAGAAGGTGCTTCCTTGAATCACCACAGTCCATGTTCTGTGGGTTGACCCAGCGCCTGTGAAGGAACGGCAATATATTTCCAAGTCAGGATGGTGAGTGGCTTGGGGGGAACTTGCAGGTGGTGGTGTATCTGCTGCCCTTGTTCTTCTAGATGGAAGTGGTCCTGGATTTGGAAGGTGCTGTCTAAGGATCTTTGGTGAATTGCTGCAGTGCATCTTGTAGATAATACACAGTGCCGCTACTGAGTGTCAGTGGTCGAGGGATTGAATGTTTGTACATGTGGTGCCAATCAAGCAGGCTGCTTTGTCCCGGGTGGCGTCAAGCTTCTTGAGTGTTGTTGGAGCTGCACCCATCCAGGCAAGTGGGGAGCATTCCATCACATTCCTGACTTGTGCCTTGTAGATGGTGGATAGGCTTTGGGGAGTCAGGAGGTGAGTGAGTCACCACAGTGTTCCTAGCCTCTGACCTTGTAGCCACTGTGTTTATGTGGTGAGTCCAGTTGAGTATCTGGCTAATTGTAACCCCAGGGACAGTGGGGGATTCAGTGATGGTTACACCATTCAATGTCAAGGAATGGTGGTTAGAGTGTCTCTTATTGGTGATGGTCATTGCCTGGCATTTATGTAGTGTGAATGCTACTTGCCACTTGTCACCCCAAGCCTGGATATTGTCCAAATCTTGTGGCATTTGAACATGGACTGATTCAGTATCTGAGGAGTCAAGAATGGTGGGAATATCCCCACTTCTGACCTTATGATGGAGCGAAGGTCATTGATGAAGCACTTGAAGATTGGGCCTAGCTAAAAAGTTTGTTATTGCTGTAAAGCATTTGGGACATCCGTGATAATGGAATGGTTTTATAAATGCAAAGTTTTTTTAACAAATAAGGGAAGGTGATGAAGAGGGGTGAGGGTGGTGGGGCGCGGCACGGAGGGAGAATTAGAATAATTCAGCCAATTGTTTAAAGAGCAAGTTTTGTTCTATGCGGAGATTCCTTTCCAACTATTCCTATTGCCAGGAATGGGTGCTAGTAGTATGAACATGCAGAAGTTAATGTATTTGGTGAACCATGGAATGATGGGTTTGAATTTATGGGGCATTGGCACCAGTATTGGGGTAGGTGGGACTTGTTCGGGCGGGATGGGGTTGGTCTGAGCCACGCTGGGACCAGAGTGCTGGCGAATTGAGTAAAGAGGACTGTAGACAGGGCTTTAAACTAATTAGGCGGGGGGAGGGTGCGAGGGTAGGTGATGTTACGAGGTCTAAAGTTAAGGAGAGGGTACAGGTAAGGGAAGAGGCTGAGGATGTCCCAATAATAGAGGGAGTAGGGGGCGTGAGTATGGTTGGTGGCGTTACGGCAAATAGGGTCCAGGTGAAGGCTGGGATGAAAGCGCTTTATCTGAATGCACGAAGCATTCGGAATAAAGTGGATGAGCTGATGGCGCAGATCGACACAAATGGATACGATCTGGTGGCCATTACAGAGACGTGGCTGCAGGGTGACGGGGACTGGGAGCTGAATGTACAGGGCTATCAAGTGTTTAGGAAGGATAGGCAGGAGGGAAAAGGGGGGGGCGTAGCTCTGCTGATTAAGGATAGCATCATGGTGGTAGCAAGGGATGATATTGGAGCCAAGGAGCAGAGGGTGGAATCATTGTGGGTGGAGATTAGGAACAGCAAAGGGAGGAAGACGCTGGTGGGTGTCGTCTATAGGCCCCCGAATAATGATCTGGAGGTGGGGCGGGCTGTTAACGCGCAAATAAGTGCGGCGTGCAGGAATGGGACGGCCGTAGTTATGGGGGGTTTCAATCTGCATATTGATTGGTCGACCCATGTTGGACGCGGGGGGCTCGAAGAAGAGTTCTTGGAATGCTGCTGGGATAGTTTCCTCGAACAGTGTGTGTTGGAGCCGACGAGGGAGCGAGCTATCTTGGATCTGGTGCTATGTAATGAGTTGGGTAGAATTAGGGACCTTGTGGTGAAGGATCCTCTTGGGGAGAGTGATCATTGTATAGTGGAGTTTCTGGTGCAGATGGAGGAGGAGAAAGTGGGTTCCCGGACACGCGTCCTTTGTTTGAATAGAGGGGAGTACGGTAGGATGAGAGAAGAATTGGCGAATGTGGACTGGGGGAGCGCGTTGGAGGGAGGGTCTGTTGAGGAGCAGTGGAGGATCTTTAAGGAGATCTTTCTTGGTGCTCAGCAGAAATCTATTCCGATGGTCAAAAAGGACTGTAGGAGGAGAGGTAATAAGCCGTGGATAACGAAGGAGGTGAAGGAAAGTGTTAAATTAAAAGCGGAGGAATTTAGAGTAGCTAAGAGTAGTGGGTGAGAAGAGGATTGGGAGAGGTTTAAATGTCAACAAAGATTGACAAAGAAGTTGATAAAGAAGGGTAGGAGAAACTATGAAGCTGGGCTAGCGCTTAATATAAAAAAGGATAGCAAGAGTTTTTATAAATATATAAAAAGGAAGAGGCTGGCTAGGGTGAATGTTAGTCCTTTAGAGGATGAGAAAGGGGACCTAGTGGTAGGGGATGGGGATATGGCTAAGGTATTGAATAACTTTTTTGTTTCCGTCTTCACGGAGGAGGACGTGAATAATTTGCCGGGTGTTAGCGATGGAAAGGTGGTAGGACTGGAGGGTCTTAATGACATTACTGTTACTAGAGAGGCGGTGCTCGACAGACTGGAGTGGCTGATTGTGGACAAGTCCCCAGGACCGGATGGAATGCATCCGAGGGTTCTGAAAGAAATGGCGGAGGTGATAGTGGATGCCTTGGTGGTTATTTTCCAGACGTCACTGGATTCCGGGGAAGTGTCGGATGATTGGAAAACGGCTAATGTTACGCCGTTGTTTAAGAAGGGTGCCAGGCAAAAGGCGGGGAATTATAGGCCGGTTAGTTTAACGTCTGTGGTAGGTAAAATGTTAGAATCTGTCATTGAGGAGGAAATTGCGAGGCATCTTGAAGGGAATTGCTTGATAGAGCAGACGCAGCACGGTTTCATTAAAGGGAAGTCGTGTCTGACAAATTTACTGGAGTTCTATGAGGATGTGTCTAGGGCGGTGGATAGAGGAGAGCCGGTGGATGTGGTCTTTCTAGATTTTCAGAAGGCGTTTGACAAAGTACCTCACAAGAGGTTACTGCAGAAGGTCGAGGGACATGGAGTTGGGGGTAGGGTGTTAGCGTAGTTAGAGGATTGGTTGTCAAATAGGAGGCAGAGAGTGGGGGTCAACGGGTGCTATTCGGATTGGCGGATGGTGACTAGTGGAGTGCTCCAGGGGTCGGTGCTGGGGCCTCAGCTTTTTACCATTTATATAGATGATCTGGAGGAGGGAACCGAGTGTAGGGTGTCGAAATTTGCTGATGACACCAAGATTGGGGGAACGGCAAATTGTGCGGAGGGTGTGGAGAGTCTGCAGAAGGATCTAGATAGGCTGGGCGAATGGGCCAGGAAATGGCAAATGGAATTTAATGTTGGCAAGTGTGAGGTGGTCCACTTTGGTAGGAAGAATGGTAGGAAGGACTATTACTTACAGGGCGAAAAACTGCAGCAGGCGACGGTGCAGAGGGACCTCGGGGTCCTTGTGCATGAGTCGCAAAAACCCAGCTTGCAGGTGCAGCAGGTGGTCAGGAAGGCGAATGGGATGCTGGCCTTCATAGCGAGGGGGATTGAATATAAAAGTAGGGAGGTCTTGCTGCAGCTGTATAGGACATTGGTGAGGCCGCAGCTGGAGTACTGTGTGCAGTTTTGGGCGCCGCACCTGCGCAAAGATATTTTGGCCTTGGAGGGAGTGCAGAGGAGGTTTACTAGGCTGATACCGGAGTTGAGGGGGTTGAGCTATGAGGAGAGGCTGAATAAACTGGGCTTGTACTCGTTAGAGTTTAGAAGAATGAGGGGAGATCTCATTGAGACGTATAAGATGATGAATGGGATGGATAGGATAGAGGTGGAGAGACTCTTCCCGCTCAAAAAAGACAGTAGGACTAGGGGGCACAGCCTCAAGATAAAGGGGGGGCGGTTTAGAACGGAGTTGAGGAGGAACTTCTTCACTCAAAGGGTGGTGAATCTCTGGAATTCTCTGCCCGTTGAAGTGGTGGAGGCTGCCTCGCTAAATATTTTTAAGACGCGGGTTGATGGGTTTTTGATAAGAGAGGGGATTAAGGGTTATGGGGAGAGGGCCGGAAAGTGGAACTGAGCCACGACAGATCAGCCATGATCTTATTGAATGGCGGGGCAGGCTCGAAGGGCTAGATGGCCTACTTCTGCTCCTATTTCTTATGTTCTTATGATATAACACCAGAAGAAGGCCATTTGGCCCATTGTACCCATACTGGAGATGTTCACTATGCTAACAAAGATGTTAATCAAAGATTATCTCCTCTATTAAAATATTGAAGTGTGAAATGTGATGAATAACGACTTGTGGCACTGCCTGAAACGTCCCAAGAGGCACTTCACAGGAACATTTTAAAACAGTGCGATACCGAGCCACCTAAGGAAATAGTGGGTCAATGACCAAAAGCTTGGTCAAAGAAGTAGGTTTTAAGGAGGATCTGCAAGATAAGAAAGGTGGAGAGTGATAAGAAGGGTTTTCCAGAACTTGGGACCTAAGCAACTTGAAGGAGCTGTAACCAGTGGTGGAGAAATTAACAATGATTAACATGCAGTAAGGGTGGAAATTCTTCCAAACAGGTCTGAACGTAGTGGGACATGACACAGGCCAGGAACCTGTCTATAATTCAATCCGGCTTTGCTGTGGCACTTTAGCTCAGCCACAGTGATCAGCATTCCACTTCCAGGTTCTCCCACCACCCCATTAGAGTGAGTGGGCAGATTGACCCATTGAGTCTGTCAAAGGAAGGGTTTCTAATAAAAGGAACACTGGCAGGAATCAGGGTGGCTGAACTGTGCTTTGATTGCTGAGAGTTCAGTAACCATGGAAATGGAAAGGAAAGCTGGGAAGGTCACCACCCCAGGGCCTCCAACTCTCACCCAGGGATCCAAGGGACTGAAGTTGTCATGTTTTTCCAAGGACAGGAGGAAGAAGCCAAACTCTCAAACTCAGTAGGTATGGATAGAAGTGATAGAGGAAGTAGGATTCTGGTGTTTCAAGCCAGGAAACGGTGTCCTGAGATATTCTAGAACCTCGGTAGGGCCGGAAAGGTGAGTGACACTTCAGGTACCAAGCCCCACTCTGACCTTTGTAGCATTTTTCTGCATTACATTCCACAAACTGTTACATAGTGCAACTCCACTCGCTCTTCAATCTTGAGACACATCCTCACATCTCCATCCGAACTGCCAACACTGAAATTCACACTCCTGTTTGTGCCATCACACCCACAGTACCGTCCACAAATGTACTTCCCTCTCAATTCTGTTTTCTGCACTTGCAGAGGTGAAGAGAGGGAGAGGCAGAGAAATGGGATAGTTGAGGAAACCCTCAACATAATTAGCCATCTTGATGGCCACTGATGCTGGTCCACTAGGAAGGAGGTCTTGTTCCAGATATCAGTAACGATCAGCCTGGAAAGCCTGAGCCTCTTTGAGGCTTTGGCATTCAGACATGTCAAGAGAGCTTATTCTCTGCCTGCAGGCCCTAAGTTGAGGATCTCGTGTCCTTCCAGCTGGCTCTCTGTGTTCATCCGCACTGATCTGTGGAGGGGCATGTGACTAAGAAGGAGGCAACTGGTGCTGCTGCTTGTGTTGTTCCTGGTGCTGTTGGCAATCTTATTGCTGTTCCTCTTGTTTCTTGTCAGATATACGCGATAGAGCTGTGTAAGCTGCTACAATGCCACAGTGAAGGCTGACAGCAGGAGCAGATCAAGGCCAGTTCAAGACCGAAGACATGACTTTCAAGAAACTGGAATTCATCTGTCAAGCAGTGAAAGTACCTCCTCAGAAGTACTTTGAGCACCAGCCTCTCATCTAGGCAGAGCTACAGCTCACAGGTTCACTGTTTGAAACAATGGTGGGCAACCTCCAGCCCCAGCACCGCATGTGGTCCATCAGGTCTCTGCGTGTAGTTTGTGAGATATTTTGTTGACTCTTTCCCATGTACAAGATTACCACGTTTGTCTGGTTCCTGTCCACATGTAGTTTTTTTTTCCCCTATCAATATAACTAAAGTGATATGGACATAAAGCAAGGGATTGTGAATTGAGATGTGTGCACATATAACATTGACCGAGAGTCATGCACTTCCTCTGCATCCATTGAAAACAGTAAACATTTATTTTGTCTTTACCATTTTGAATTGTCTTAGTGATCCAAGACTGATCTTTTTTATAACTCGTTATGAAATATTTGGCATGTATTAAATATATTCAGTCTTATTCATGGGGTTATGGTTAGTACAGTAAGAGGTCTCACAACACTAGGTTAAAGTCCAACAGGTTTATTTGGTAGCAAAAGCCACCAGCGTTTGCTACCAAATAAACCTGTTGGACTTTAACCTGGTGTTGTGAGACCTCTTACTGTATTTACCCCAGTCCAATGCCGGCATCTGCACATTATGATTAGTGAACAAGCCTAATTACAATCTTGCAGCTCACTGAGATAAAGGAGGGGCACTCGTGCAGCCCACTCCCTCACCTAGGTCACCTATCACTGGTTTGACGCCTGTCGATTTCGAAGAGCAATGGCCCCCTGTCGAGTTCTGTACAGCCTGGGAAACCTTTACTCTGACTGAATCAGTTGCCTAATCAAATATTAATTAATTTGCCCAGCACATTCGTGCTGGGGGGAGGTGGGGAGGGGGGTGGTGGAAATGGGAGGGAAATGTGACAGCTCCCCTCCAAACCCAGGCCTGTGAAAGCTAGACAGGAGGTTCACTTTTCTGGATGCTAACATCCCCTCCACCCCCACCTTTTCAGTTAAATGTCCAAATAATCCCATTCAATAATTCGCAATGATTAATTTCCTAATTTAAAGAAAAGCTGGCCTCCTGGAAAACATTCTTCAGATTTGTGGGTTTAGTCTTGACAGAGTTACTTGTCAGATAATATTCCCATCTAACCATCCTCCTTGTATTTTAAGCGTTTCAATATTTTTCATTCTCTTTCGGGCTTTTTAAGGATTCATTACCCCAAAGGATGAGGGCATCATCCCTCGTCACGGAAACCTCCTTACCTTCTGCGCGAAGTGTGAATTGGTTGTTTTACTTAAGATCAAACGGTGTCCTTGAACTGTTTTTATTAATCAATTTTTAATTAACAGGAACCTCCTGTGACCGAAAGAACTGATATTCCTCGATGAAGATCTTGTTCACGCTTGTCTAATTAGGCTTGTTTGTTTGGAACATGTCAATTGTAGGTGTAGCTCCACAAGCAGCTTTGTATAATTCTTTGTGCTGTTCCATTTAGGTCCACAAGTGTTTAATCATAGAATCCATATAGTGCAAAACGAGGCCATTCGATCCATTGAATCTGCACCAATTCTCTGACACAGTATCTTACCCAAGCCCCCTCCCTTGCTTTATCCCTGTAACCCCTCACATTTCCCATGGCTAATCCATCTAACTGGCACATCTTTGGACAGGATCAATTTAACATGGCCAATCCACCTAACCTGCACGTCTTTGGACTGTGGGAGGAGACCGGAGCACCCAGCGGATACCCATGCAGACACGGGGAGAACGTGCAAACTCCACACAGGCAATCACCCAAGGCCAGAACTGAACCCAGGTCCCTGGTGCTGAGGCATCAGTAACAATCACTGTGCTGCACAGGTTTAACGTAATAATCATACGTAGCAAAAGTTCTGCATTTTGGGGGGTTAAACCAGAATGTCATATGGTTATGAGGCTAAGATGAGGGAGAAAAGCAGGTGGAGAAGGGATTAAATTTGTTTGAAGATCTGCTGTAGCCCAGTAAAGGAGCAGTGGGTAGAGGGAGGTTTGAAGCTGGCCTGGACTTTATGGTGAGATAGGGGTGGTTTTGCAGTCATAGCTGTGGGTTGGGAGACAGAGACAAAATGGGGAAGCTTCAAGTCTAGGCTTTCTGGTGTGGTGTACAGGAAAGCTGTGGTTTGGCAGAATGGAAAGTAAATGTATGCAGGAGGAAGATTTCTTTTTAAGATGTGGAATTGTACAGAACTCCAGGAGAATTGTTCTTTTTAAAAGTGAAATGCTACTTTTCAGATTCCAATCTCTTCCCCCCAATCTTGTTGTGTCTCCAGCCCTGGCAGATTTGGGCCAATGGCAGAATGTGCACAGTGTATGTTTCCTCTAGCTAAGACACGGGCAGTGGCAAGAGGAAACTCCCCAACAGCCTCTGGGCAAAACAATGGCAGTGCAGTGAGCCAAAGAATGGAGCAGGAGACAAAAAGTGAAATAACAAGCCAATCCCATAAAAATACAGGATAATTGGTCATCCTGCAATAAGTGAAAAAAGCTAGTGAAGCCCACTAGGACATAACATAAAATCTAGGAGCAAGAGTGGGCAATTCAGCCCCTCAAGCCTGCCCTGCCATTCAGTATGATCTTGGCTGATCTCATCTTGGCCTCATCTCCACCTTCTTGCCCCATAATCCTTCATCCTCCTTACTAATTAAAAACCTGTCAATCTCCTTGAATTATTCAATGTTCTGGCATCCACTGCACTCTGGGGTACAGAATTCCACAGATTCATGACCCTTTGAATGAAATAAATTCTCCTCATTTCTGTTTTAGATCTGTCACTTCTTAGTCTAAAACTATGACCTCTTGTTCTGGAATGCACAAAAAGGGACGACATCCGCTCCACACCTACCCTATGGACTTTGAGTGCTAAGAATTTGAAATATGTTTGGAGTTCTCAACATTCTAGTGTTGAAAGACAAAAAGATCAACGTATTCTTGGGTGGAATTTTCCTGTCCCACTCGCCACGGGAATCGTAGCGGGCGGGACATGGACCACGCAAAAGCCCATTGACCTTGTGAGAGGTTTTTCGGTCTTGGGGTGAGCGTGGCCGGAAAATCCCACCGTCAGTTTCAGCGATACAGTATGTTGGGATCAGAATTTTCATGAGATAGCAAATTATTGTGCTAGAAAGCAGGCACTTAACACATTATGGATTATCAGAGTTTGTCCTTCATAATTAATGTCTAATTGTAAATAAACATACATGTAGACAATCTCCATTGTCTTGATTGGCTAGTTAGGGAATGTTATGTGAACAGACCCTAGAAAACAAATAGAAATTTATTCTACAAAAATTCTTTGGGGACTTTAAGTTAAAATGACCCTTGAATTTTTTTTAATGGAGTTAACCTTAAGAAATATACGGTGGGTAGCTTTCAATAAGGTTAGAGAGTGCAACTCCCAACACTAAGAAGATACTTTGTGATCACGGGATGATCGCTCTCCTTCCTGACAGTCGTAAATATATAAATATATCCAAGGAAGCAGTTTGTAGTCAAACTTTTATTTGGCAAAGTTATCCTCTCCCTTCAGACTAAGGCCTGAATTCTTCGTTAGTCAAGCAGGTACACTCAGCAGGCCTGAAAGTGGGTGCAAAACGCACTTCTGGTCGCAGTCTGCCCTGGAGTGTGATTTCACACTGGTTAGTTCAGTGCCAACCAGCGTGAAATGTGCGCTGGGTAAGGGAAGAGGGGTGCGCTGAGAAAAGGGAGGGTGTGAGGTGGCATTTGTAACGTGCTCCATTGGGGAAAGCTACTGCGGAGCTGTCTCAGGGAGCTGCAGATCCATAAAAATAAATAATTACATTGCAGTGGGGAAAACTGTACAAAGCTTGTCTATGGCAGCAAAGTGGGCTCAGTGGTTAGCACTGCTGCCTCACAGCACCAGCGACCCGGATTCAATTCTGGCCTCAGGTCACTGTCTGTGTGGAGTTTGCACGTTCTCCCTATGTCAGTGTGGGTTTTCCCCGGGCGCTCCGATTTCTTCCCACAGTTCAAAGATGTGCGGGTTAGGTGGATTGGCCATGCTGAATTGTCCCTTAGTGTCAAGGAGACTAGCAGGGTAAATATGTGGGGTTAGATGTAGGGGCTGGGTGGGATTGTGGTTGGTGCAGAGTCAGTGAGCCGAATGGTCTCCTTCCGCACTATAGGGATTCTATGATTCAATGATGTAGTACATTCAAACATGAATCTCGGTCCCCAGAGACTGTTTTAAATTGTATTCCTGCCTGGGCAGTTCATTCTGCCCTTAAAACTAAAATGTAAAGGCTGCCTGGCTAGTCAGCCCGTCTGCCAACCACTAACGCAGATAGGCCACGTAAAATTGCACCCAGTTGGCCCCTGAATTTCTTGCTTAAATAAAAGCAAATTACTGCAAATGTTGGAATCTGAAACCAAAAGGGAAAATGCTGGAAATTCTCAGCAGATCTGGCTGCATCTGTATCTCAGCCACCAGGCTCTGCTGAGATCTTCCAGCATTTTCTCCTTAAATTTCCTGCTTGATTGTCGGTGAGCACTCTTCTGATTTTTCACACGCATCACTACCTGAAATAGTGTGTGAGATGATGTCCGGATGCATGCTCACATCTTTTTGCATGTTTTCATGTGCATTTGCACCCGTCCGCCCATTCAAAATTGCTGGCAGATATCTTGTGTTCCCAGTAGCCAGACATATTTGTAGGGAGGACAGGTTGGTGAATGTATGTAATATGTTTTTTTCCTTCTATTGGTTACACATGAGCAATTGCCCCACCCACCCAGTGGATTTCTCCTAAAAACTCTGATGTTTGATAACAGTTTTGTCTGTAAACAACACTACCTTTGAGCATATTCAAGATTGGTTTCCAAACAGGTTTTTTTTAACAAAGCATCTACAGAATTGCTAGTGTCTGTGTTTAGAATTTAATTCTAGGTTTACTTCACTGCAGGGCTCACGCACTATTAGTTTCTATTGCAAGTTTCATGTGGAGACATTTCATTGAACTGCCTGTCAAATCTACTCTGTTTGTCAATTTTAGATTGTAGATTTCTAGTTTTTCACTTTATTATGAATTGGTAAACTATTTAAATTTATTCACATTCAGCATAACTTTTGCATATCCTGTTGGATGCCAAGCCTGTGTTTAAATATCAGGTTGTAAGCTGCACCCATGCCAATTTGGGTAGGGCACAAATTTCAGCCTTTCTCATCATCTGGACCAGTGCCCAAGGAAAGCTCAGAAATGTTTCCCAATCCAAAGTCGATTGTCACACCTTTCCCATTTACAATGTTTCTTGAAGTAATTATACATCCAAACAAGACTATTTCCATTCAGGCTGCTGAATAAACCTTTCTGGAACACACGTCAATTAGATTCCTTGATGAATGGGCAGTACGCTCACCTGATACTCCAGGTATGTGCTGCTCTGCCTAATCCATTAGTTTCTGTTTGAACATTCTGGGGTGGGGATGGGAGTGCATTGATACTATTCAAACCCTTTAAAGGGATGGTAACTTTACAAGTTCGAACAATGATGGGTTTTTTTTAAAGTTTGGATTTGAAACTTCCATTTTGGTTTCAAAATGATTGGTTTCTGTAAATATCCAGTTATGGTAAAGTGAAACAAAATGCCTTTTTGATCTAGTTTTGGTACTGGAAATGAAATTTTCAATTCAGTAAAGATGAATAAAATAGCCTGTCCCAAATTATTTCTGATTTTTGTGTTAAAAATCTGGTGAAAAAGCATTAAGAGAGCATTTTGAAACGCTGCGTCATACTTCTTGACAGGTGATTAATGATGTTTGGAAGCAACATGAACTGATACGGGCAAATCCTGTGAAATACATAACTGGCGTTGCACGAGACTGTGCTTTCACAAGGCTTAAATATTAATTCAGGGAATTTATAAAGAACGTTAGAAAAGTGTTTGGTCCATTCAATATTTGGGATTCAATTCTAAAAAAGATGTGCACGTAATGAATGAAGTGTCCATTGGCAAAATTGCAAAAGGAAAATATCATTACTCACTATTCACAGCCTTCAGCTAGCTTTGCAATTCCTGCCCTAAACCACCTCTCCTCCTCTTCAAAAACTTTCTTAAAAAAGACCACCTCTTCAGTTAAGAGAATGAAAGTCTTCCATATGAGGAGAGACTTAAGTCAGTAAGGATTATGTTCAATGGCGTTTAGAAGAGTGAGAGGGGATCTCATATAAAATTCTAATAGGATTAGATAGGGTAGATTCAGAAAGAATATTCCCAATGGTGGGGAAGTCCAGAACTAGAACATAGAACATAGAACATTACAACGCAGAATAGGCCCTTCGGCCCACGATGTTGCGCCGACCAGTTAACAAAAAACAATGACCCACTAACCTAAACCAATCCCTTTTCGTCCATAAACCTATCCACGGATCTCTTAAACGCCCCCAAACTAGGCGCATTTACAACTGCAGCAGGCAGGGCATTCCAATCCCTCACCACCCTCTGGGTAAAGAACCTACCCCTGACATCCGTCCTATAACTACCCCCCCTTAATTTAAAGCCATGCCCCCTCGTGCTAGCTTTCTCAATCCGAGGAAAAAGGCTATCACTATCCACCCTATCTAAACCTCTAATCATCTTATATGTTTCAATAAGATCCCCTCTTAGCCGCCTTCTTTCTAGCGAAAACAACCCCAAATCCCTCAGTCTCTCCTCATAGGACCTCCCCTCCATACCAGGCAACATCCTGGTAAACCTCCTCTGCACCCTCTCCAAAGCCTCCACATCCTTCCTGTAATGTGGGGACCAGAACTGCACACAATACTCCAAGTGCGGCCGCACCAGAGTTGTGTACAGTTGCAACATGACGCTGCGACTCCTAAATTCAATCCCCCTACCAATAAACGCCAAGACACCGTATGCCTTCTTAACAATCTTATCTACTTGATTCCCAACTTTCAGGGATCTATGTACACATACACCTAGATCCCTCTGTTCATCCACACTATTCAAAGTCCTCCCGTTAGCCCTATCCTCAACACATCTGTTATTCCTACCAAAGTGAATCACCTCACACTTCTCCGCATTAAACTCCATCCGCCACCTCTCGGCCCAGCTCTGCAACCTGTCTAAGTCTCCCTGCAAACTATGACACCCTTCCTCACAATCTACCACACCTCCGACTTTGGTGTCATCAGCAAATTTACTAATCCACCCAGCTATACCCTCATCCAGATCATTAATAAAAATTACAAACAGCAGTGGCCCCAAAACAGATCCCTGAGGCACACCACTCGTAACCGAACTCCATGACGAATATTTACCATCAACCACCACCCTCTGTCTCCTATCTGCTAGCCAATTCCTGATCCAATTTCCTAGACTACCCTCAATCCCATACATCTGCATTTTCTGCAGAAGCCTACCATGGTGAACCTTATCAAACGCCTTACTAAAATCCATATATACCACGTCAGCTGCCTTACCCCCATCCACCTCTTTGGTCACTTTCTCAAAAAACTCAATAAGGTTAGTAAGGCACGACCTACCCGCTACAAAACCATGCTGACTATCTCCAATCAATTCATTACTCTCCAAATAACTATAAATCCTATCCCTAATAATTTTTTCTAAAACCTTGCCCACAACAGAAGTAAGACTCACCGGTCTATAATTCCTTGGGAAGTCTCTGTTCCCCTTCTTAAACAATGGGACAATATTCGCTATCCTCCAATCTTCCGGTACTATATCAGAGACCAACGATGACCTGAAGATCAGAGCCAGAGGCTCTGCAATCACCTCTCTTGCCTCCCAGAGAATCCTAGGGTAAATCCCATCCGGACCAGGGGACTTATCTATTTTCAAACCCTCTAGAATATCCAGCACATCCCCCTTATCAACTGCAATACTGTTTATTTTACACCCCTGCAACCCAGTGTCCTCCTCAGCTATATTCATGTCCCCCTGCGTGAACACCGAAGAGAAATATTGGTTCAATGCCTCACCAATCTCTTCCGGTTCCGCACACAACTTCCCTCTACTGTCTGTAACTGGCCCTAATCTTGCCCTAACCAACCTTCTGTTCTTGACATACCTATAGAACGCCTTAGGATTCTCCTTAATCCTATCAGCCAAAGTCTTCTCATGTCCTCTTTTAGCCCTTCTTAACTCATTCTTCATCTCTCTCCTAACCAATCTAAAGCTTTCTAATGCACTACCTGAGCCCTCAAGCTTCATCCGAACATAAGCCTCCTTTTTCTTTTTAACCAACGAATCAACTTTTTTAGTGCACCACGGTTCCCTAGCCCTACCAAATCCTCCTTGCCTGACAGGGACATACCTATCACGGACTCGCAGTAGCTGCTCCTTGAAAAAACTCCACATTTCGGACGTTCCCAGTCCCTGTAATCTCCTAGTTCAACCTATGCTTCCTAATTCTCTCCTAATAGCCTCATAATTACCCTTCCCCCAGCTAAAACTACTGACCCAAGATTCATGCCTATCCCTTTCCATCACTAAGGTGAACGTAACCGAATTGTGGTCACTATCACCAAAATGCACACCAACTTCCAAGTCTAGCACCTGGTCTGGCTCATTTCCCAGCACCAAATCCAATATAGCCTCACCTCTAGTTGGCCTATCTACATACTGAGTCAAAAAACCTTCCTGCATGCTTTGTACAAAAACTGACCCCTCTAACGAGCTAGAGCTATAGCAATTCCAATCAATATTAGTAAAGTTAAAGTCCCCCATAACAATTACCCTATTACTTTCACTCCTATCCAGGATCGTCTCCGCAATCCTTTCCTCAACCTCTCTAGAACTTTTAGGAGGTCTATAAAAGACTCCCAACAGGGTGACCTCTCCTCTCCTATTTCTAATCTCCGCCCATACTACCTCAACAGACAAGTCCTCATCAAACTTCCTCTCTGACACTGTGATACAGTCCTTGATCAATAATGCTACCCCTCCCCCCCTTCTACCTCCTTCTCTACTCCGACTAAAGCATTTGAACCCCGGGACCTGCAACAACCATTCCTGACCCCGCTCTATCCATGTCTCTGAAATGGCCACAACATCAAAGTCCCAGGTACTGATCCACGCTGCAAGTTCATCCACTTTATTGCGAATACTCCTCGCATTAAAGTATACGCATTTCAAACCCTGCTCTGCCCCACCCCCACGATGCCGTGCACTGCAGTCCCCATCTATGCCCCCCTCACTTTCACCCTCTCTACTCAGGATCCCACCCCCCCCTCTGAGTCAGTTTAAACCTTCCTGCATAGCCTTTGCAAATTTACCCCCCAGGATATTTGTTCCCCTCTGATTCAGGTGTAGACCATCACTCTTATAGAGGTCCCACCTTCCCCAGAATGAGCCCCAATTGCTCAAGTACCTGAACCCCTCCCTCCTGCACCATCCCCTCAGCCACGAGTTCAAACTTTCCCTCTCTCTATTCCTCTGTACACTATCCCATGGCACAGGCAGGAGTCCGGAGATAACCACTCTCTCTGACTTGGCCTTTAGTTTCCACCCCAACTCCATAAATCTCTGCTTAATATCCCCTTCCCTAGGGGTCATAGTTTGAGGATAAGGGTAAACCCTTTAGGACGGAGGTGAGGAGCAATTTATTCATCCAGAGGGTGCTGAATGTATGGAATTCACTATCACAGAAAGTTGCTGAGGCCAAAACATTGTGCGAAGAAATTAGATACAGCTCTCGGGGCTAAAGGGATCAAGGGATATGGGAGGAAGGGGGGAATCAGGACATTGAATTCGATGATCAGCCATGATCATAATGAATGGTGGAGCAGGCTCGATGGGCCAAATGGCCTACTTCTGCATCTATTTTCTATGTTATTATGTTTCTATATAACTAAGCTTTTGTCACCTTTTCTAATGTTTCCCTTCCAGCATCTGCTTTCCCCGTGCCCATCTTGTGAAATCACCTACGATGTCTTATTAAAGATAATATTTAAATGCAACTTCTTGTTGCAATTGTCAACAAAACTAATGTACTTGGATGCATCCTGAAGGTTTTTTGATTATAAAGGGACAGATTTCTTCCATCCTTGTACAGAGCATGTCTGAAATCAGAATTTTAACATATTCTTGTACTGGCCATCTTTAAAAAGAGTCCTGAGGCTGAGATTTATCTGGCTGTGCCTGTATGTGGGTTCTTCCAGCCCCACTGACACCAACCCCCTACACCCTCACCCCCTGTTTTCTGTGGGTTATCTGGTGGAGGAGGGTTTGAACATCAGGAAACCCTGTTGACAATGGTGGGACTAGAAAATGAACAGACAGCGTAGGCAACCTGGCATGTGGAAAATCCTGCCCTGAGAATCGTTGTGCTGGAAAATAACTCCACTTCCCCCCCCCCTCCCAGCTCACTACTCTGGTTCTGTCATGGGAGCCTAATTCCTAGGCAGCTCCATCCAAATCCATGATGGCTACCATCTGGAAGGATAAGGTCAGCAGACACATGGGAACACCACCACCTGGTAGTTCCCCTCCAAGTCGCTCACCATCCTGACTTAAAAATATATTGCCGTTCCTTCACTGTTGCTGTGTAAAAACCCTGGAACTCCTCTCCATAACAGCACCGTGGGTGTACCTGCACCACAGGAGACTGCAGCAGTTGAAGATGGCAGCTCCATTGCCTTCTGAAGGGCAGTTAGGAATTGGCATTAAATGCTGGCCTAGCCAGCAACGCCCACCTCCCGAAAATGAATAATAATACCTTCCATCTTCTTTTCTCATGCTGCTTAATATCTCCTTTCTTTCTGCAAAGAGATTCCATCTCAAATGAATCCACGCCCCGACGCTTCGTTTTTATAAAACTCTCATTTTGTCATTGTTAAATCCGCAGTCGGACTGAGCACATGATTTGAGATTAACCTGGTTGGATACCATCAGAGTTGGCTTGGTCTCTTCTACACAAAATCATTCCAGAGTCCCCAAACCTCCACTCCACCCACATACCTTCCTTTGATCCTCTCTGTGCTCCAACCATCCTCATTTCAATAGTAAGTATGAAGAGCTCATGGTTTCTTTGTCACCAAATAGAGACTAATCACTTCAGTTATAAAGTGATCTCCTCCTGCAGATATTGTACCCCATCCCCCAGCGTGAAGGAGCACATGTCCCTGTCTGCATCAAGGGGGTTGAAGTAGAAAGGGTCAAGAGCTTCAAGTTTTTAAGTGTCCAGATCATCAACAACCTGTCCTAGTCCCCCCATGCTGACACTAAAGTTGACAAAAGCCCACCAACGCCTCTACTTTCTCAGAAGACTAAGGAAATTTGGCATGTCAACTACGACTCTCACCAACTTTTACAGATGCACCATAGAAAGCATTCTTTCTGATCGTATCACAGCTTGGTATGGCTCCTGCTCTGCCTAAGACCGCAAGGAACTACAAAAGATCGTGAATGTAGCCCAATCCATCACGCAAACCAGCCTCCCATTCATTGACTTTGTCTACACTTCCCACTGCCTTGGCAGAGCAACCAGCATAATAAAGGACCCCATGCACATTCTCTCAGGATAGAGGTGGAGAGACTCTTCCCGCCCAGAAAGGACAGTAGGACTAGGGGGCACAGCCTCAAGATAAAGGGGGGTCGGTTTAGAACGGAGTTGAGGAGGAACTTCTTCACTCAAAGGGTGGTGAATCTCTGGAATTCTATGCCTGTTGAAGTGGTGGAGGCTACCTCGCTAAATATTTTTAAGACGCGGGTTGATGGGTTTTTGATAAGAGAGGGGATTAAAGGTT
Source organism: Carcharhinus amblyrhynchos (assembly GCF_965287045.1). Taxonomy (NCBI): domain Eukaryota; kingdom Metazoa; phylum Chordata; class Chondrichthyes; order Carcharhiniformes; family Carcharhinidae; genus Carcharhinus; species Carcharhinus amblyrhynchos. The sequence goes on from NC_137336.1 coordinate 21,871,366, forward strand.
ATGGGGAGAGGGCGGGAATGTGGAACTCAGCCACGACAGATCAGCCATGATCTTATTGAATGGCGGGGCAGGCTCGAAGGGCTAGATGGCCTACTCCTGCTCCTATTTCTTATGTTCTTATGTTCTTCCTTCGGGAAAAAGATGCAAAAGTCTGAGATCACGTACCAACCGACTCAAGAACAGCTTCTTCCCTGCTGCTGTCAGACTTTTGAATGAACTTACCTTGCACTAAGTTGATCTTTCTCTACACCCCAGCTATGACTGTAACGCTACATTCAGCATTCTCTCGTTTCCTTCTTTATGAATGGTATGTTTGTCTGTATAATGCGGAAGAAACAATACTTTTCACTGTATGTTAATTCATGTGACAATAATAAATCAAATCAAATCAAAATTGATGCTATGATACCGCCTTGTTATTTCCATATTTAAAGCTAGACCTCACACATTCAGAAACCTGTGTTTTAAAAACTTTATCAGCAGATTCTGGGCAGTTTAGTGAACGAATGAATGAATAAACTTGGTAACTTTCTTGTCTACCTGTGTGGTTTCTGCTTGGCGAATAAAATTAAAATAGATTTATTGATGCAAAGGTTTGGCCTTGTTTGCAAATCCCTCAATGGACCTTACCCTATTTTACTTATATAATCTACTCCAATTGTACTCATCGCTTGTACTCTTTCAACACTGACTTATACGTATATCGCCTCTCATTTAACTTTACATTGCATGGCCAAGCCTTTAACCTTTGTACATTGACATGGTGCTGTCTGCTGAATTCTCAATATGATATGTCACTGTGCCACCCATTACCTGAATTTTCAAAGAATATTTTCCATCATCATTGTAGAACACAAGCTCTGTGGTAGCAGTAGAATTGCTGCTTATTAGGTACCATGTGCACATATTGAAAGCAATTGGTGTTCTAGTAAGAAGATGAAAGGTCAACTAATTTAAGTTTTGTTGTAGTGTTTCCAGTATGTAGTGCATTGTGCACACAGAGTTCCAGTACAGTGTACATCACATTATGGTTTAGACACTTAAAAACTTCTGGAACCTGAAACTATGAAACTACTTAAATTTTTCAGTCAAGCTGAAGGAGAAATGAATTCCAGAAAGCCATTTTTTAATGTTTTGTGCCTGATTTTAACTCATTCAAAACTAATTAATTTAAACAGTTAAAATCCATGATGCTGGCATTGGATTGGGGTGAACGCAGCATGAAGTCTCACAACTACCTTTGTTTTCCGAACACTGCATAGCTTCTAAGTGTTTTACTCGTCAAAACACTGCAACACAAACATCGTCACTTCCTGACTCTCAGTAAACAATTCAAGCAGCGCAGACAGTTGCCAAAATGGCCTCTTCTACTTTGGGAAATACAGCAGTGCAATAACATGGGACAACTGTGTTAATTACAAGAGGTGAAAGTGCAGGCCATGCTATCTCTTGAATCAGGCACCAGTTTGACTTGTGATCAGCTGACATTGCAGTGCCAGTCAACAATAAAGCAGAACAGCTGAGTGTAACAGTTTCCCTATGTTGCAATTTGTCTATAAGTATATTTGCTATGAAAAAATAAGAGTCTGTAGTTTACACCTACCCATTTCCCAGAAGGGGAAACCATTCTTTTTAGGTGTTGGCTAGTAACTATGGCAAGGTCTGTAGATTTGGCCTGGATTTTGCTGATCTAGTTAGTATCCTCCTTTTGCTAAACCACAGATATTGCATTTGGAAACTGACTTTTTACCTTTAGGGATGGAAAAAAAAATCAACATTTTCTATAACGTTTCTTTAAAAATGAAAACTCAAAAAATGTAGGTAAGATCTCTAAACAACAACAATGTACTAAAACTGTATTATAAGAACTGGAAATAAAAGAAAATTACTGAGCTATTCTGTTTGCACACACAGGGCTTCGCTTGCTATCATTTCAAAGGTTGCTGAAGGGAGAAACCGAGCCAGTATAAATCCATAATATGATACCATGTTCTTTTTCATATAGTTTAGAAGAAATCTGGGCTTTAATGAGACTTGCTTATGATGGGTACATCAGCATTTGGCACCTTCCCCACTCCTCCATTTTCTTTGTTTTGTGAAGCGATTGTAATACCCGCCTTTCTATTTTAGCCAGGTTCCCCTGATTGGTCATTCAGAACTTTACGTCTGTAGTAGCTTCTCATTGACAATTTCCCGTTGGCTGGTTTCACAGCTTTTGTAATGCTTCCATTCTGACCTGCTGCCGTTTTATTCTGATACTATCAGCAAAAGTATAATACATGTTCTCGCACGCGGATTCCTTCAAATAATGATGATCACAATGTAAGCGTTTGTAACCTAATGCATTGTCATCCTTAAGATACTTTATTCAAACCCATGTGATTATCTGCTTTTATACCACGTAAGACCTGTGCTAATGCAATTGCGACAGGGGGGAAAAAAAATTGTAAGACTGAATGGTTCCATTATTTGAGTGTTAGTTTAAAAATAGGCCAAGAGTCTGGGAGGTCGTGGTAGGCGGTAATTTTCCTAAGTAGAGCTTTAAGGTTACCATGTTGAATATTTCATTGCATTATTCCCTGGCAGGGGGCCTCTGCCTGCTCTGTGGACACTGAGGTGACATCAGCGTGGCATTTGAAAGGAGTTAGTGGAGCTGAACTGAATCCAAGCTGCTTGCAGGTGTCTCATTAAATTGAAAGGATACCAGGCTCTCTCAACACCATCACTGTAATAGGAATGCAAGGGGTAATGAACACCTGCCCTTGTTTAAAATATAAATCTTCCCCTACTGAAGTACATTATTAAAGGAAGTTATTGAGTTATATTTATAATCATATAAATGTCCCCATGCTTAAAAGGTAGAAGAAATACAAAAAAGATTCAGCCACTGGAAATCATAACCATATTGAGAATGTGTCCTTCTCCATAAAAGTGAGCCCTGTTTTATGTTACTCTTCTGGTAACTGCAGCTCTTTCTCCAAAAGGATGGCATGGTGCCACAGCAGTTAAGCACTGCTGCCTTACAGCGCCAGGGACCGGGTTCGATTCACAGCTTGGGTCACTGTCTGTGCGGAGTCTGCATGTTTTCCCCATTTTTGCGTGGGTTTCTCTGAGTGCTGCGGTTTCCTCCCACAGTCCAAAAAACGCACTGGTTAGGCACATTGGCCATCCTAAATTCTCCCTCAGTGTACTCAAACAGGCGCTGGACTATGGCGACTTCATTGCTGTGTTAATGTCAGCCTGCTTGTGACAATAATAAATGAACTTTAAAGAAAATATTGCTTCTCTGCCACATAAAGGAGAAATCCGTTTCAACTGGTGTTTTGTAATATTGTGGAGTGTCACTGACAGAATGTATTTGCTCCCTTACTGCCAGTATTGAGTAAGTTTTGTGTGGAAAGAGCTGTCTTTTCTTGCTTTTGGGTTGCGCATTCCAATTAAATAATTCAGCAGCAAATTTTTGTGAGTTTAAAATAAAGGTTATGCTCTCATTCTTTTTTGCAACATTGCATATTCAGCCACATGCATGCACACACATGCACACAAAAAGCTTGGATTTTTTTCCACACTAGAGAAGCTCTCCGTTGTGGTACAAATCTCAAAAATTGCTAAAAATTCTAAGCCGCTCCCTTGAACTCAGCATTTTTCATCTTCGCTGGAGCCAGCGTGAAGTTGGGCTAAGTTTTGCACATGCGCAATTTGTGGAGTCAGCTGACCATTTAAACAATTAGTTGCCTCCACTGAAGTGGGATTTTGGAAAGAATGGAGTGTGGAGATTAAAACGGGTAAGAGGGTGTCTAAACTTGGTGGATTCATTTGGGTAGCTAGGGTACCCCTTTTGTAGGTGTAACGTACCCTTTGAATAGGGTCCTGGTTCACCTGTGGGAGAGGTAAGGCATCCTTTGCAAGCGGGAAGGCAGCCTTTGAGGATTATTAAAAGTGTTCATAATCATGCATTTTCAGGATCTGTCATGCTACAAAAGAGCTGTCCAGCTGTCAAAAATCTGCCTAGTTGACACCCTTCAAGTTTATCTTTGTTACTTAGTTAAAAATCTTAATATTTCCTTTTCTTTTCAGCAGACTGAAACAACCTCACCCTGAGTATCAATGCCCTGGGAGGAAAGTTTAGTCCAAACTTTTATTTCTTATGAACTGTGAACCAAGATATATCATCTGAGACCTTTAGAACTGCTTCATGTTTGATTACTTAATGGATTGTCTCAGAAGCCTTGCCATTTGATATGATTTTATCATTGTATTCAGCCACTGGGTTTACATGCAGCTATCTCAACCAAATGGTGTGAATTAGAGTAACGATTTCTTATCAGACTGTTGAAACTCCTCTATCTAAAAGGATGCTGTGAGGGTCAGAGTTGAAGAATAGTAGAGATTTGTAGATAGAGAAAAAATCTGCAGGAATTGAGATTCAATGTAGCAAGGCAACACCATGGCTCAGTAATACATGATGTGGGTATGCCGGCGTTGGACTGGTGTAAACACAGTAAAAAGTCTGACAATAGGTTGGACTAAAACCTGGTGTTGTCAGACTTTTTACTCAGTAATACATCCCTGAGGATGATGATGCTGTGGGGTAGAAGGATAGGTAGAGTCTGATCCACATGGATAGGAGGAGATCTGTGACACAAAGTTCTGTGAGCAAGTTTTTCATTTGGACAAGGAAGCTAATGCCAGATCTCCATAGCACAGTGGTTAGCACTGCTGCCTCACAGCGCCAAAGACCCGGGTTCAATTCTGGCCTTGGGTCACTGTCTGTGCAGAGTTTGCACCTTCTCCCCGTGTCTGCATGGGTTTCCTCCCACAGTCCAAAGATGTGCGGGTTAGGTGGATTAGCAATCAGAGGACAAGTAAAAAAGAAATAAGGGGGGAGAAGATGAAATATGAATGTAAGCTAGCTGGTAATATAAAAGAAGATAGGAAGAGTTTTTCCAATATATAAAAGGTAAGAGAGAGGCAAAAATAGCCATTGAACCATTGGAAAATGAGTCTGGGAAGTAATGATGGGAAACAAAGCGATAGCAGAGGAACTGAATGGTTACTTTGCATCAGTCTTCACAGTGAAAGACATCAGTGGGATGCCAGAGCTCCAGGAGAGTCTGGGGCACAGGTAGGTGTAGTGGCCATCACTAAGGAGAAGGTTTTGGGGAAACTGAAAGGTCTGTAGGTAGATAAATCACCTGGACCAGATAGACTACACCCCAAGGTTCTAAAAGAGATAGCTGAGGAAATTGTGGAGGCATTGGCAGTGATTTTTAAAGAATCACTGGAGGCAGGGAGTACCAGAGGACTGAAAAGTAGCGAATGTAACACTACTGTTTAAGAAGGGAGGGGGGCAGCAGACGGGAAATCATAGGCCGGTTAGTCTGACTTCGGTCATTGGCAAGATTTTAGAGTCCATTATTAAAAATGAGATCGCAGAGTACATGGAAGTGCATGATGAAGTAGGACTGAGTTAATATGGCTTTGTCAAGAGAAGGTCATGTCTGACAAATCTGTTAGAGTTATTTGAGGAGATAACAAGGAAGTTAGATAAAGGAGAACAAGTGGATGTGATTTATTTAGATTTCCAGAAGGCCTTTGACAAGGTGGCACACAGGAGACTGTTAAATAAGTTAAATGTCCATGGTGTCAGGGCAAGATCCTGGCATGGATAGAGGATTGGCTGACTGGCAGAAGGCTGAGAATGGGGATAAAGGGATCTTTCTCAGGATGGCAGATGGTGACTGGTGGTGTGTCTCAGGGGTCAGTGCTGGGACCACAATATTTCACAACATACGTTAACAATTTGGAGGAAGGAACTGAAGGCACTGTTGCTAAGTTTGCAAATGATACGAAGATATGTAGAGGGACAGGTAGTATTGAGGAAGCAGGGGGCTGCAGAAGGACTTGGACAGGTTAGGAGAGTGGGCAAAGAAGTGGCAGATAGAATACAAAGTGGAAAAGTGTGACATTATGCACTTTGGAAGCAGGAATAGAGGCAGAGACTATTTCCCAAATGGGAAGATGCTTAGAAAATCAGCGACACAAAAGGACTTGGGACTCATATTCAAGATTCTCTTAAGGTTGACGTGCAGGTTCAGTCGGCAGTTAGGAAGGCAAATGCAATGTTAGCATTCATGTCGAGGGGGCTAGAATACAAGAGCAGGGATGTATTTCTGAGGCTGTATAAGGCTCTCGTCATTTAGATTATTGTAACCAGTTTTGGGCCCCATATCTAAGGAAGAATGTGCAGGCCTTGGAAAGGTTCCAGAGGAGGTTCACAGGAATGATCCCTGGAATGAACAGCCTGTCAGATGAGGAATGGTTGAGGACTCTGGGTCTGTACTCATTGGAGTTTAGAAGGATGAGGAGAGATCTTATTGAAACTCACAGAATGCTGCAAGACCTGGATAAGGTGGACGTGGAGAGGATGTTTCCACTAGTAGGAAAAACTAGAACCAGAGGACACAACCTCAGGCTGAAAGGACAATCCTTTAAAATAGAGATGAGGAGGAATTTCTTCAGCCAGATAGTGGTGAATCTATGGAACTCTTTGCTGCAGAAGGCTATGGAGTCCAGGTCATTGAGTGTCTTTAAGACAGAGATAGGTTCTTGATTGATAAGGAGGTCAGGGTTATGGGGAAAAGGCAGGAAAATGAGGATGAGAAAAAAAACTGCCCTGATTGAAAGGCAGAGCGAACTCGATAGCCTAATTCTGCTCCTGTATCTTATGGTCTTATGCACATTGCCCTTGAAGTGACTGTGGTGGGCAAGAGATCATTGTTCACCTCCTTGTGGAATGTACCTTTGCAAGGAAGGTTTGGAGATGAGGTGTTGTCTTTTGAGGTTCAGGCCAAGCAGCTCTGTGACACAGGACTCTGTGCTCTGTGGGCTGTTTGCAGGGATGCCCTCTGTGACAAACATCAGATGTTGCTGGAGGATCATCAACTCATTAAAAGACACTCTTCAGTCCGCTCAAAACTTATTGGTCTTCTAGTACAATGAGTCATCCCCAACTGAGTGTTGCAGACTGGTACAGTCCAAAGCCCAGGGCTACGTGCTGTGGGACACGATAAAGTTTGGAACAGCAGCCTCAGAGGTACAATGGGGGAGGTTACTGTCTAAGACCTTTTAACCATAGTGAGCAGGACCCCCTCAGGCTGAAAGATTCACTGAATGTATACAGTGAATATTACACGTTTCTCAATTGTGCTGAAGAGCCTTAGAATGCAATTTGTTCTAAGTAGACAACTTTTTTAAATACCTTTGCACCATTTTTAAGGACCATTGTAAAATGTCTGTAATGTTTCCTTGACTGTATTGAAGCATCTCAGAGTGTTACTTAATGTATGAATAGAACCTGAATATTATTGTACTTTGTGTGATGGCAGGTTTAGAATGTGTGTAATGTTCTTGCAGACATTTTATGAATAAAGTACATTTTTATCTCTGCTGTTGTAAATTACCACCTGCTCAGAAGCCCCCTCACCTTCTCAGGATTAAACTCCCCACACAGCATCTCTGCCATTCTAGACCCAGGTGTTAGGGTAAGCATGAGAACGGTTTCTTGGTAGCTTTCTTTCAATTTTTTTGACAGCCCTCCCATGAAGAAGTTTCTGCTTCATTAATAAAACCAAAGAGAGAAATCATCATGCAGGAAATGCTGGTCCTCATCTTCAACCTATTTCACTGTGGCAAGCCTGTCAACACCACACTCTCTCTCTGTACTTTTTTCAGATGGTTGAGATGGGATCTGGAGCTCAGTCTACACAGGGCAGGAGGTTGTCAGGGAAACAAGGGGAGGAAGGACAAGAATTTCTTCTGAACAAATAAAAGTACAGCACAAGAACAGGTTCTTCGACCCTCCAAGCCCGTGACGATCATAATGTCCTAACTAAACTAAAAAAAACCTTCTACCCATACTCGGACCGTATTCCTCTATTCCCTCCCTATGTATCCATCCATATGCCTCATAAACGTTGCTAATGTGCTTGCTTCCACCACCTCCCCTGACACTCTCAACAGCATCATCCCCCATGCATCTCCCTTAAATTTTCCCCCTCTCACCTTCAACCTATGCCCCTTTGTAATTGATATTTCCATCCTGGGAAAAAGCCTCTGACTATCCATGCTGTCTATGCCTTTCATAATTTTGTAGACATCGATCAGGTCTCCCCTCAGCCTTCGTCTTTCCAGTGAAAACAATCCTAGTTTATCCAACCTCTCTTCATAGCCGATGCCCTCGAGACCAGGCAACATCCTGGTGAACCTTCTTTGCACGCTCTCAAAAGCCTCCATATCCTTCTGGTAGTGTGGCGGCAGAATTACACGCAATACTCCAAATGCGGCCTAGCCAAGCTTTTATATAACTGCAACATGATTGACCAATTCTTGTACTCTGCCCCAGCCAATGAAGGAAAGCATGCCTTCTTAATCAGCTTGGCCACCTGTGCTGCCACTTTTAAGGTACTGTAGACGTACATGCCCAGATCCCTCTGTATGTTAATATTCCTAAGGGTTTTACCATTTACAATTTAAATCACACCTAAATTTAATCCTCTAAAATGCACTGCCTCGCATTTGTCTGGATTAAAGTTTTGCTTTCAGATACAGGACACATGTGCACCATTACCCCATGTCACTGGCTGTACCTGGATAATCTGTCACTAAAAAAATGACAGGCTTCATAGCCCAAAGCAGTAATACCACGGTACTGTGAGGAAGGTTAGATGACAAACCTGTCAACATATACAGCCAAACACTGAAGTAAACTTTTCGACATAAAAGACTAGTGTTTTTCAGTCGGAAAATTATCCCTTTAACAACAGAGAAACAGAAGTACTGGGTTTGATCTCTCTGGTTTCACATGAAGCTGGATAGGATTACAAAACTTACCTGTGCAGCAGAGATATTAGTCATTCCAAGCTGTAGTTTGATCGGCCTACTGTTATCAAGAAAAGGTATCTTTTTAAGTTGTTTCGGTTAGGAGTTAAGTATTTAGCCCTTTGATTCTGGTTAACTTTCCCCATATTCCCAAAAAAATATATAACATTTTAGATCTTTTATTTGATGCAAACTAAACTTCCTTACAAACAATTGTTCTTTCTACTCCCATAATGACCACATAAATAAATATATAAGTTCTTTAGTAACCTTATACTTCCAGAAAATACTATCCCTAGTGTTTGTAGCATGGCATGCCACAGACAATGGAGGCCCATTATTTATGCTCATTACTTCCCGAATAGGGAAAGAAATTTCTTTACATGCAGAATTGCGAATAAGATATTTATTCTCTTTGGACACTAAGAGATGGGATGTAATAGGCCATGTGTCTCCTCCCAAACTTGCTTCACCATTTAAAAAGATCATGGCTGGTGTTCAACTACAATCCCTTGCCTTGATTGCTGCCCAATTTCCATGTCCCTTGGTTGCCTCAAAGTCCAAACTTCGCTGCCTTGAAAATACTCAAAGACTGAGCATTTTGAAACCCCACCCCATGGTAGAGAGCACCACAGAATCACAACAGTCAAGAGATTTCTCCTTACCTCAGTACAAAATAGATTCTCCTTAACCTGAGAGACATTCTTTCCCTATCCAAAGGTAATTTCCTGATCTTAGCCATGCGATTATAGAATAATAACATAAATAACAGATGTGTATAAAGAATGGCCTTGCATATTAGAGACCTGAGTACATTCTAGACCAATAGTGGAGAATCCTCAGCCATATGCAGCCTATCAGGGTTCTGAGTGTGGCCCATAAGACGTTTTAAAGTAACCATCACATGAAGTGATCCTCACGAAGGAATTACCCATATACAAGAAACATGATTTTTAAATAACTATTGACTCTTAGTTTGTACTGTTCTGCATTGCTTGTCCCTTGTTATAATTTTCTTGGTATTAGATTCATTTGGGTTGAGAATAGTTTGAAATATCATTATGTGTTCACCCATGTTATTGTGTTATACGTAGTGCAAAGTTTCTAAGATGTTGCGTCTTATTTTACCATTTTGATTCTAAGTGCTGAGTGGACTTGAAATTGTGAGTGTTTCAGATCTGACTTTTAGACCTGTTCTGAGGTGCCCCCATACACACTCTGCCTGCAAAAATATCAGCGAGTCTGAGTCACACTGCACAAGCCTGTGGGCAGGGCTTAACGCATCCGAAACCCTGCAGCTCCAATCGGCGCCTCCAACTGCATATGCGCAAAAGAAAGATAGAATGTTGTTCCCCTGCCACATCTCTCCTGGGCAGGATAATGCCTTTCCCTGGCCCCCACTGACATTGCCCAATGCCCACAACATTACTGACCCCCTTATCCCCACACCCCCTGTCACCCAGACAAATCACAGCCCTCTCCCCTTGCTCCCCGTGTCTGCATGGGTTTCCTCCAGGTGCTCTGGTTTCCTCCCAAAGGTGTAGAGGTTAGGTTGAGTAACCAAGCTGGTGTCAGAGGGATTAGCAGGGTAAATATTTGGGGTTATGGGAATAGGGCCTGGGTGGGATTGTGGTCAGTGCAGACTCGATGGGTCGAATGGCCTCGTTCTGCACTGTCGGGATTCTATGATATGGCCTTGAGTATTGGAGACTTGAGCACAGTCTGGACCAATAGTGGGCAACCTGCAGCCATGCGCAGCCTGTCAGAGTTCTGAGTGTGGCCCATAAGACATTTTATTGTCAAACTCTGCTGATTTCCATTTGTGCAGTTTTTTTTCCCCTAACAGTATGACTAAAATGATATGCACATAAAGCAAGGGCAGATGAGGTGAGGTGCAGGAGGAGCAGCATCGAATATATGCAGAGCTCTCACAGTCAATTTGTAATTTTTTTGTTTTTTCCATTTGAAGTTGACAGTTTTATTAATATTTGAATGATTAAACATTTTCTCGAACTCATTCTGGAATATTCAGCATGTATTAAATATTTTAATCTTATTTGTGGTTAGTGAACAAGCCTGATTTCAATCTTTTAGCCCACCCAGAGGAAGGAGGTCCACTCATGTGGCTCACACGCCAGCCTAAGTTGCCCATCAATGATCTAGACTGACACTGACACTCTGGTTTATTGAAGCAGTGCTGTTGGAAATGATGAGCTGTTAAAGCAAAGCTCTGTCCACACTCTGAGGTGGATATAAAAGATCCTATGCCATTACTTGAAGATGAGCAAGTGAGTTACCCAGGTATTCTGGTCAATATTACTCCCATGATCGACACCACTAAAACCACCTGACCATAACTATGCTGCTTTGCCAGGGCACTCTGTGTGCAACTTAATCTGCTGTATTTCCAAGAGGGGCAATACTCAAAAACTTAACAGGTGGTAAAGTGCTTGGGGGTGTTTCAAGGTCATGAAATATGCCGTATAAATGCAAATCATTTCTTCTTCAAAGTATCCATCACATGAATTGATCCTCATGAAGGAATTACCCATATACAAAAACACGATTTTTAAATAAATATTGAGTCTTGGTTTGTACTGTTCTGCATTACTCGTCCTTTGTTATGATTTTCATGGTATTAGATTCATTTGGGTTCAAAATCGTTTGGAATATCATTATGTGCTCACCCATGTTATTGTGTTATACGCAGTGCAAATAGTGTTACACTCTATTTTACCATTTTGATTCTAAGTGCTGGGCAGACTTGAAACTGGGAGTGTTTCAAAGATCTGATTTTTAGACCCGTTCTCAAGCGACCCCATACACACTCTGCCTGCAAAAAATATCAGTGACTCTGACCCACGCTGCACAAGCCTGTGGACGGGGTTCAACATGCTCAAAATCCTGCAGCTCCAATCAATGCCACCAATTGCTCATGCGCAGAAAAAAAGTGATCGAATGCTGCTCCCCTCCTGGACAGGATAATGCCTCCCCCTAGCCCCTACAGACATTGCCCAACCCCCACAACATTACTGACCCACTTATCCTCCCACCCCTGCCACCCAGACTAATTATAGCCCTCAGATCTCAGGCAGAGTGGCAGCAGACCCTCCCCTTAACCCCCCCTCCCACTGATCTCAGGCAGAGTGGCAGCAGATCCCCCCTTCCACCTCACTGATCTCAAACAGAGTGGCAGCGGATCCTTTTCCTCCCTCCTCACTGATCACAGGCAGAGGAGAGTGAACCCCCTTTCACCTTCATTGATCTCAGGCAGAGTGGCAGCAGACCCCTCCCCTTCACCTCCACTGATCTGAGGCAGAGTGGCAGTGAACCCTCCTTCTGCCCCTCCTCCTGCTCCCCCAACCCCATTGATTATAGGCAGAGTGGCAGCGGATCTCCCTTCCCCCTCACTGATCTCAGGCAGAATGGCAGCAGACCCATATTTCACCCCCACTGATCTCAAGCAGAGAGCTGTCAGACACTTGGCACTTAGCTTCTCACCAACTCTCACTGATGGAGTGCCTGATTCGGACTTATATGGAGCATGTGCATTTGCACATCGGACTTATATGGAGCAAATGCAAATTCATTTGAATAGATGTCGCACCCATTTTGGGCGCAGCCCCGATCATGGCCATTTTCAGGCCTTGGTAAAGGGAGAACTGGTGCGGAGGTGGACGCAGATCGCGCTGCTAGCCTCATGCCCAACTTCACCAAGTTTGCACACCCAAAAACAAACACAATGCAATGTTAACATTGGGGCTGTTGCTTACTCCTTGTGTGGGCTTCAGTAAATTGGTATTACTAATCTGTTACTTCCTTCCATTTATTTTTATGTAGTGTTGACATGTAGAATACATGTCCAGCTCTACGTGACATCAGGGCTGGGATTCATCCGGTCTCATCCGTGGCCATGCCGCTGTGAGTGAGAACATTGAATTTGGCATTCCAGCCAAAACTCTGTTCACTTTCAGCGACAGGGAAAGATCCCAGCTGTGAATGAAGATGGGGACTTTTGGTGAAGGTGTTCTAAAGTGGGTGAAGGAAACATTCTAAAAACTGTGAAAGGGAAAATCTGATTCTGCTACCCCTCCCCCAAAGATCACTAGGTCAGGGATTTCATAGAATCCCAACAGTGCAGAAGGAGGCCATTCAGCCCATCGAGTCTGTACCAACTCTCCAACAGACCATCTTACCCAGGCCCTATCCTTATAATCCCACTTATTTCTCCCACTAATCTACACACCTTGGGACATTAAGGATTAGCATGGCCAGACCACCTAACCTGCATAACTTTGGAGAGTGGGATGAAACCAGAACACCCGAAGGAAACCCATGTGGACATAAGGAGAATGTGCAAACACCACACAGTCACCCAAGGCCAGAATCGAATCTGGGTCCCTGGTGCGGTGAGGCAGCAGTGCTAACCACTATGCCACCCTGCCAGTGAATCACTTTGCCACTTACAAGGACAGTTAAAATTTGTATAATACGTTTTGTGTGCTTAAGAGGCTCGTTCCAGAGAAGCGGTTTTACCTTGGCAAAAGAATCCTGAACTCAGGCTCTTAGCATAAGGGATTGCCTGTTTGGGACTGGAATTAGGAAGAATGTCTTCTCTGAGAGAATTGAGAACCATTGCAATTCTCTACCCCTGAGGGCTGTCTCAGTGGATGAATCTATCCAAGACTGAGATGAATAGAGTCTTCAACAGTAACGGAATGAAGGGATATGGAAATAGTTGGGGATCTGTGGAAGATCTGCCATGATTTCATTGACTAACAGGATGGAGAGCATGGTCTATCTTGCTTGTACCTCTTCAGGGGACTGTCTTATTCTTGGTGATTGTGTTCACACTAAAGCAGTGGATTTGGAGTTTGTTCGAGTACCCTGAGAGGAAATATTTGTTCATCAAATTCTTTATAACCTCCGACACACAGGCGTCACGGAAAGACTTATCAAGTTACCTTTGCACTGGACACCTGTAATGGTGAGACAACAAGCTATCCGCAGTAAACTCAGCAAAGTTCCTCGAGTTATTTATGTCTGGAAACCACCTATTTCGGAGGAAGTTTGCTCCCGCTCCAAAAAAGGTATCTTCGTCCTTGTTTATTCGAGTCGGGGTCTGAGAGTTTAAAACAAAGCTTGAGTTGTGTATTGTTAGTTCTATAAGAGTGTTTGGGCAGACACAAAGGGGAAACACTCAAGTGTTGCAACAGACACACTCCGATTTGAAGGCGTTGTTTTCATTTCCCTTCCCGGTGAATCATTAACCGGACTCGCTGCCGAATGAACCTGGGATCCCTTCCGCTCCCGCTGCCCCAGCGATCTCCTTAACTCCATTCCCATCGGGAATTCATGAGTCGCTGGTAGCCGTAAGTAAAGCCCGAGTCTCTGTAAACCATGCAAAGTGGCAACTTCACATCTTGTCCCGGTGAGGTTCTGGCTCTTGTCGCCTGTCCCGGGGTTTTACCTTTTCACACTCCCAAACATTCCGTGTAATTCGCTCGACCAGCCCGGAATGCGGAACCATCAGCGCTTTGCGATGTTTCTGGTTCGTTTTAGTTTCAAACCAACGGAAGCTGCAGTAAAATGAACTGTTGTGTGTGTTCATTGCCAGACTCTCGGGTGTGAGTCCTCTACTTGAGATTGTGTTGGTATCACACAGACTGACCAATATCCGTACGTTCCCAATGTGAGATGAGGCTGCGATGAGGGAATGGCCACATCAGCCTGTTTTTTTTTGGTGATTTTTGAGTGAGGGGCAGATACTGGTCAGGGTATAACTATTCCAATGTGGGATCTTCTACGCCCACCTGAACAGGCAGATGGGATATCCATCTCAATGATAAGGCAGCACTGTGTCACTGACATTGCTGCTTCTATATTGCCCTGGAGGGCTGGCCTGCAGATTTCTGTGTTCGGTGGTGAACCCAGAACCTTGTGCCCCCCAGGGCAAGAATGCAAATAACTGGGCCACAGCAGAATTTGCGTATGATCCTGTATGTGTCTGTGTCATTGGTTCTGAGAGAGTCCATAGCAGTGCAAGGTTTCTATTTATATGACTGAGTACGTAACTGTGAGTCTCTGACTTTGAGACTGTGAATCTGACTCTAAATGACACTGTAACTATGTCATTCTATGTCTCTGTGTCTGTGACTTTGTGTCTATGACTCTGTGACTTTGTGACACTGTGACTTTGTGTCTGTGACTCTGTGTCTATGACATTGTATCTATGATTCTCTGACTCTGTGACTCTGTGATACTGTGTGAGTACGTTTGTGACACTATGTCTGTGACTGTGTCTGTGATTCTGTGTCTGCGATTCTGTGACAATGTGTCTGTGATACTGTGACTAACTGTATGCGTGTGATTCTGTGTCTTTGACTCTGTTACTCTGTGTTTGTGACACTATGTCTGTAATTCTGTGATTTTGTGTCCGTGACTCTGTGTTCGTGACTCTGTCTGTGACACTGTGTCTGTGACATGATGAATGTGACCCTGTGTCTGCGACTTGTGGTCGCGATTGTGACTCCGTGTCTGTGACTCTGTGTCTGCGACTCTGTTGCAGTGACTGTGACACTGTGTCTGTGACTCCGTGACTCTGTGTCCGTGACTCTGTGTCCGTGACTGTGTCTGTGACACTGTGTCTGTGACATGATGAATGTGACCCTGTGTCTGCGACTCGTGGCAGTGATTGTGATTCTGTGTCTGTGATTCTGTGTCTGCGACTCTGTGTCTGCGACTCTGTGTCTGTGACTCCGTGACTCTGTGTCCATGACCCTGTGTCTGTGACACTCTTTGTGTATCTGTGTCTGTGACACTGTGACTCTATGACATTGTGTCTGTGATTCTATATCTGTGACTCTGTATTTGTGACTGTGATAGTGACTGTGATGTTGTGTCTGTGACAGTGAGTATATGACTTTGCAAATTTGTATAAACGTGAGTCTTTGACACTGAATCTGTTCTCTGACTCAGTTTGTTTGGCTGTGAAGGTCTATTCTACTCTGGCTCTGCTACAAAAGTGATTGAGGAAAAAACGGAGTTTTTATATTAATCTAATTGGAATTAAGATTTTTGAACTTTTACTGCTTGTCTTCCATTAGCGTTATTTCCATAGCCACATAAGGACTAGAACAAACTTGCTTGGTATCTTATTTGGTCATTGAAGAATTTGCGTTAATGTAGTGCCTTCTGTAACCTCAGGATGTCCTTTTACAGTCAATGACTGCAATCTAGAGGTTCTGATGAAATATCATTGATCTGAAACATTAACTCTCAACCTTACTTGCTTAATATTTCCAGCATTTTCCATTTTTTAATTAAAGTAATCTCATTTTAAACTATCTAATGATATGAATTCAAATTCCACCAGTCTGCCAGGAAGTTTCAATTCAGTCAATTAAACAAAAGCTGGAGTAAAAAGCTAGCAATGGCGATGGTGACCATGAAACTAATGATTTTTTGTAAAAACCCATTTGGTTCATTGATGTCCTTTCGGACAGGAAATCTACCGTCCTCAAACATAGTTGGCTAAAATGTGACTCCTACCCCACTGTGATCTGGTTGGCTCTTCATTGTCCCAGCAAATTATATCACAAAAATCTTTAATTAGAGAAATAAAATGAAAGTGCCACATGGCATAACTCAGCCATGAGACATGACAAAGGCAAGCTCGATTGTGCAACAGGATAGGATTAATTAATGACAACATGGTGGCAGTGATCATATTATAATTGAGTTTCGCATTCAGTTTGAGGGAGAGATGAGTGGGTCTAAGACTAATATTTTAAACTTAAATCAGGGCACTTATGAGGGCATGAAAGTAGAACTAGCTAAGGTGAACTGGCAAATTAGATTAAGGAATAGATCAATAGAGGAGCAAACATTTAAGGGGATTTTTCAGGATACACTGAATAGGTACATTCCAAAGAGAAAGAACAATTCCAAAGAAAGAACCCACCATTCTTGATTAACTAAAAAGTTTAGAGTATCAAACTTAAAGAAAAAGCATATAATGCACAAAGATTGGTGACAGGCCAGAAGATTGGAAAGAATACAAACAACAAAGAATGACTCAAAGATTAATGAGAAGGGAAAAAATAGAGCACAGGAGAAAGAGAGCTAGAAATATAATGACAAAAAGTAAGAGTTTCTATAGGCATTTAAATAAGAAAAGTTAACAAATTGTTGGAACTGCAGGCTGACAAGTCCCCAGGTCCTGATGGATTTCATTCTAGGATCTTAAAGGAAGTGACCAGTGAAATAGTTGATGCGTTTGGTTTAAATTTGGGGAAGGTTCCATTACATTGGAAAATGATAAATGTAATTCCTTTTATTCTAAAAGAGAGAGAGAGAGAAAGTACATAACATCTGCCCGTGGGCAATTAAAAAATTCAAGGTAATTACACAGAGTCAGCTTGGCTTTGTGCATGGGAGATAATGTTTAACTAATTTATTGAAGTCACATGTGCTGTGAATGAAAGAGAACTGGTGGATGTACTGTACTTAAATTTCCAGAAGGCATTTGATAAAGTGCCATATCAAAGATTACTGTGAAAATAAAAGCTCATGGTGTAAGGGGCAACCTATTGGCGTGGGCTAAAGATTGGGCAGCTTAATAGGAGACAGAGAGTAGGCATAAATGAGTTATTTTCTGGATGGCAAGATGTTAGGAATGGTGTGCCACAGGCAGCAGTACTGGAGGCTCAACTTTTTACAATTTACATAAATGACTTGGATGAATGGACCAAAGGTAAAGTTGTGAAATTTACTGATTACACAAAGATAGGTAGGAAAGTAAGTTATGAAGAGAACACAGGAGGCTACAAAGGGATATAGTTTGGTTAAGTGATTGGGCAAAGATCTGGCAAATGGTACCCAAACAGGCACCGGAGTGTGGCGACTAAGGGATTTTCAGAGTAGCTTCATTGCAGTGTGAATGTAAGCCTACTTGTGACTGATAAATAAACTTTTACTTTTTTTTTCATCTCTATTAGCTCATCTCTTAGTTTTCAGTATTCACAGGAATACAAGTCTATGTAGCTTACCTTCGTAACTGTATCATTCTGGTGAATTCACAAGCACCTCCTCAAAGACCAGTAAATTCTTTCTGAGTTCAATTCTGGGCATTGTACCCAGTATTCTAAATGGAGTCCAACCAGAACTTTGCATAACTAAATACAACTTTCACCCTTTTGTATTCCAACCTCGCTGAAATAAAGGTCAACATTCCTTGAAATTTTAGAATTTTTCTTTTGAATCTATCCATTAACTTTTACTGATTTCTGAACCTAAACGCCTACATCTCTCTACTTCTCCACTGTTACCACCATCTAACCATTTAGTAAATATTCCGATCTAGCCTATCATAGATCCCTATAGTATAGAAGAGGCAATTCAGTCCACCGAGTCTGCATCAGCTCTCTGACAGAGTCTCTTACCCAGGCCCTCTCCCCCGCCCTATCCCTGCAACCCCACACATTTGCCATGACCAATCCACCTGACCTACATATCTTGGGACACTAAGGGGCAATTTTAGCACGACCAATCCACCTAACCGGCACATCTTTGGAGCGTGGGAGGAAACTAGAGCACCCAGAGGAAACCCATGCAGACATGGGGAGAATGTGCAAACTCCACATAGACAGTCACCCAATACTGAAATTGAACCTGGGTCCCTGGAGCTGTGAGGCAGCAGCGATAATCGCTGCCACTGTGCCACTCTAGCTTTCTGACATCCAAAATGAATGTTCTCATGTTTTCCCACATTGACTTCCGCCGACAGCAGTTTTGCCTGCTCCCTTCATCTGCCAATGCTGCTTTGCAAATTTCGGCTGCCATCTATCCTATTTTCGGTGCCAACTGACTTGTTGTCATCAATTGTTGGATATATGGTTCCACATTCCTTCATCCAAGTGGAGCATTCCCTGAATACTGTGCTAAGTTGCCAGCCAAGATTATGTGCTCAGGTTTCTGGAGTGGGATTTCAACACACAACCTTATGACTCAGCGGCGAGAGAACTGAGCCAAGTCTGACATGTATATTAACAATATCCTTTTAATCTTATTGTTGCAAGTTCATTTAAAGCGATTAATCCATGTAATGTTAACTGTTTTACTGGAAGCCTGTCTTCCTAATCAGTGAGAAATATCATTTTTTCTGTTATGTGTTCATTTTTGGAATGTTAATTTTGTTTTTCCATTATATAGATTTAGACAATTTAGCAGCACAGTTGGAGATTGTTTGGCCTAAAAGACTTGCGCTAGCTCTCTGGAATGACCATCTATTCGTTTCAGTGAATGCCCTTTTCTTATGCCTCTTAGATAATAATGAATGAATCAATCAATCAATCGATTCATATTTGTGTTGGCTTACTGTCCTATACAAATTTTGATATATAGGTCACTATCCTGAAGACCTGATCATTTATGAAATAAATTTATAGCGTATCATGGTCATGATTTGCCAGGCAGCAGTAATCCCAGCATTCCCACATGCTTCAGAGACTTGGACAGACCTCAGCAAGCTCTTCAAAGCACTGGAGAAGTACCACGAACCGTGCCTTCACATAAGCCTCCGAATCTGGTGCAGGAAAGGGGGTCGAACAAGCCGCATCCTCTCCCAGACCAACTTGCCCAGAATTCTGGCATAACTCCCTCAAAATCAGCTTCACTGGGCGCGACACATCATTCATATACTGGGCACCAGATTTGTTATATGAACTTTGTAACAAAAATGTAAGAAAGCATGGGAAAAGGGTATTTCACTAAAACAAGTAGATGCTCATTTCAGAGAGCTAGTACAAGATGTATGGGTCAAATAAGCACCAGACTCCTGAATCTGCTGCTTTACTCATAACTCCATCATGGCAGGAGACTCCCAGCAAAAGTACTTTTGGGATGTTCTCAAATCATTCCTGAAGAGGCCAAACATCCCTGCAGCCTCATGGGAGTTTTTGGCTTTTATTTTATTGTTCAGTGTGATGTGCGCATTGTTGGTTGAGACAGCATTTATTGCCCATCTCTGAGGGCATTTAAGAGTCAACCGCATTGACATGGGTCTGGAGTCACATGTAGGCCAGACTGAGTAAGGATGGTGGATTTCCTTCCCCGAAGGACATCAGTGAACCAGATGAGTTTTTACAACAATCGATAATAGTTTCACGGTCTTTTAAATCCAGATTTTTATTGATTCAAATTTCGCCATCTGCTCTGGTGGGATTTGAACCAACGGCGTTACCCTGGATCTCTGGATTACTAGTCCAATGAACCATCACCTGCCTACTGTGATCGACCAAAATGGAGAAGGCTCATTCACCAAACATATCAATACACTTTACCAGGAATGTGCAGAGGCGAAGTCAGGGAGGGAGTTTGCAAACCTCCAAACAACCCATCAAACCAAACCTTCAAGCACAACTGGCCCCACATGTGACAGAGTCTGCAACCACCTGAGAACCCAGCCAACCAGAGTGAAAGCAAGTCACCCTCAATCCTGAGGGACTGCCTAGGATATATGTTATACAGTCTGTTTCTCTCCATGGATTTTGCCTGAGCCTTTGGGTATTTCTGGCATTTTCCATCATTATTTCAGATTTCCAGTATCTGTATCCTTTTGCTTTTAACTAAATTGTTGCTGATGAAATTCAGTCCCGGGAACTTAGCAGTTCATTTTCCTCCACAAACCAAAAACAGCTTTTATTAGCATCTGTTCCCTGTGTTCAGGCTTTTATCTGACTTTTATCCAAGTTTCCACAATCCCTTCAAAATCATATGCTTTAATTTTATCATCAGCTCCTGCAATAAACAACATTTTGTCAAAACTTTTATTGACAATCCATGTACAGAGCTTGACGATGGATCATCCAGACTGGAAATGTTGGCTCTATTCTCTCTCTCCAGAGATGCTGTCAGACCTGCTGAGTTCCTCCAGCATTTTCTGTTTTCGTTGCAGCATGGATTTGTTCTTTTGGGGGAATTAAAACTAAACATATGCTTCAAAACCATGAAGCTAATCAGTGAGTTCGATAGAGAAGTTATCACGATAGAACCAGGAGACATGATTAAAAGTTAAGAAAATATTGAACAAAATCTCACTTACGGAGTAACTACTTGACAACTGAGAGGCATTTGACTTTGCACCATAGAACCATAGAATTCAGGTCCTCGAAGATGCTTCCACGTTCAGTTAGGTGATGGCTGATCTGTATCTGAACTCCATTTGCCTGATCCCCTGATGCTCTTGTCCACAAATCCATCAGGTGACAAAGTGGCATATTGGTTAGCACTGCTGCCTCACAGCACCAGATACCAGGGTTCGATTCCCAGCTTGGGTCACTGTCTCTATGGAGTTTGCACATTCTCCCCGTGTCTGCGTGGGTTTCCCCTGGGTGCTCCAGTTTCGTCCCACTGTCACAAAGATGTGCGGGTTAAGTGGTTTGGCCATGCTAAGTTGCCCCTCAGTATCAGTGGGACTAGCCAGGGTAAATACATGGGATTATGGGGATAGGGCCTGGGTGGGATTGTGGGATGCGGACTCAATGGGCCAACTGGCCTCCTTCTGCACTGTTGAATGCTATGAATAGCATTCAATTCACCCTTGAAAATTTCAATCAGTTCAGGATTCACAGATTTTTTGGGTGAATGGTTGTAGATTTCCACTACATTTTATATGGAAAAATACTTCCCATTTTCACTCTTAAATGGATATCTCTAATTTTAAGATCATGACCTCATCTGGATTCCCTGCCACTGCTCCCTCACCACCCACACCGCACCCCCCCCCACCCTAGAGAGGAGGTAGTTTCACCATTACTGATCTTTAATCATCTTAAATACCCCAATTAAATCCCCTTACGGCTTGCTAAACTCGAGGGAGTAGATCAATTTTATACAAACTGTCCACCTTTAACCCTTTAAGCCCCATTATCATTCTGGTGAATCAGTACAATAGCCCACCCAATGTCAAGGTAACTTTCCTCCATGCTCTACAGCAATTGAATGCAATACTGCAGCAGGAATCGTGTACAGGGAAGCATCACTTTCACACTGCTGAATTGCAACTCTATTGAGATAAATGACAAGATGAGGGGATGGTAGCATCGTGGTAAATGTTGCCAGACTAGGGCTGGACTAACACTGCAGAAACATGAATTCCAATCCGGTCAAAGCAGCCGAAGGAATTTAAACTCAGTGACTTAACAATCTGGAATAAAATGCTGATCTTGTTAACAATTATCTTAAAACCACTGATTTTTGTGAAAAAGCCTATCTGGGTCACTAATGACCTCTAGCATCCTAACCCAGTCTGGCCTACATGTGACCTCTGACTCACGGCAATGTGGTTGATTCTTGTGGTCCTCTGAAATGGCTCAGCAAGCCACTCCTGTGTTGGTGGCTCACCATCAGGTACTCTAGGACAATTAAAAATGAAAAATAATTGCTGGCCTTTCCCAAGAGTGAATAAGCACAATTCCATTAGCCTTTTTGGTTACCTTTTGTACTTAAACATTAGATTTTAGTGATATATGTATATGGGTACCTATATCCTTTTACTTCTCCACAGCTCTTTGTCTCATCATAGAGAAATTATTCTTGCGAGTAATGCTCAGATTTAAAATGAATGGCTTCACACTTCTCCACATTGCACACTACTATAGTCTGCTCATTTGTTTAGTCTATTCTCACAATTTACTTTGCCTCCCAACTTGGTGTCAATGTGAAGATACACTGTTCATGTGAGAAATAGGAGGGGAAAGAATAGATCTTAAGGGGACGCCAGAGGTAACAGTGTGGGAGCAGGGAAGAGAAGCCATTCTAAGTAATTCTCTGATATCAATTAGAAGGGGTCACAGGTTCAAGGTGAGAGGGGCAAGGTTTAACTCAGATGTTAGAAGGATGTATTTTACACAGAGTGGGGTGTGGGTCTGGAATGCACTGCCTAGCCAGGTGGTAGAGGCGGACACGCTGGGATCGTTTACGACTTATCTGGATAGCCACATGAACAAACTGGGAATGGAGGGATACAAACGAATAGTGTAGTTGTAAACATGAGTGGCGCAGGTTTGGAGGGCCAAAGGGCCTGTTTCCCGTGCTGTTTTGTTCTTTGTTCTTTGTTCAGAAGGACATGAATGGAATCAGATTTAGCAGCAATTGAAACAGATCAAACAGTCCTAACATTGCCTTTATAACGTATCCCCTTTAAAGTTGTAGGTAGTACCAAGCAGAGTAGTTATAGACTAGTACCACTCAACCTATAAATTAAAACACGTGGACAATTCCTTGATTTAATGTGGAATGGAGGGATAAAAGATAGCACCAAAGCATGAGAGAGGAATGAATCTTACCTGATTGGATGCTGATCATTGATCGAGATAGGACAAACTCAGGGGGCTGGATACTTTTTTTTAAACACTGCTAGTTTTGCAGGTTTCAAGTGTAGGTGAATTTCCATTACTTGGAACCAGCCACAAGTCTATTGGAGTTATTGACTTGATCTGGAAATATTTGGATTATTCTAATTAAGGGGAGGTGATGGCCTAGTGGTATTATCACTAGACTATTAAACCAGAAAGTCAGCTAATGTTCTGGGGACCTGTGTTCAAATCCCGTCACGGCAGATTGTGGAATTTAAATTTGATTAAAAAATATCCAAAATTAAGAATCCACAGGTGACTGTGAAACCATTGTCAATTGTCAGAAAAACCCATGTGGTTCATTAATGTCCTTTAGGAAAGGAAATCTGTCTTCCTTACCTGGTCTGGCCTACATGTGACTCCAGATTCCCTGCAATATGATTGACTCTCAACTGCCTTCTGAAATGGCCTAGCAAGCCACTCAGTTCAAGGGCAACTAGGGTTGGACAATAAATGCTGGCCAGCCAGCGACACCCAGTCCCACGATTGAATAAAAAATAAATAAGTTTTAGGACCCAGTCAAGTGGAGTTTTACAAAATAGTGACTATGAAGGAGTCAATGACAAAGGGACAACATAGTTTATCCCCTTACTTGATATTTCAGCCACACTTTTATGATCAACCTGTGTTCCATTGAGGACAGATGCATATATCCCCTAATGTTGGCATGGCAAGGTGTCTATTACTTTGATAAAACCCAGTAAGTATAGCTGATAATATGATACTTTCCTCATGTTTAAAATTCACTGAGGAGTAAATGGATTAAAGGAACGAAGAGATAGTAAGTCCCTCTCAATTTCTCTCTGCTGTCGCGAGGAGCTCTTTCCCAAATCCTTGCTATACTTTAATTTATTTCCCTATTGCAACAAAAGGGATTGCAATGACAACGTGGCCCGCACTGTTGGAATGTTCAAACTGTCCCAGAATCCATGTGTTATAGGGTTGCCAAGTCATTTATTATATACCAGAGACAACATTCCATCTAACTACTTAGCCGATAGCAGCTTTAGTAAAACAATGGCATCATTTTACTGAGATTGGGCTCTCTCAGAATGGAAGTATAGCCCCTTGCCCTTGGCACAAATGTTACTGAGTTCATCCAGTGTTAAAAACATTTGGAAGTATTAAAATACCAAACAAATTGGGATACCAAAGGACCGGTTCTCAATTAACTCTTTGTAAGTTTAAAAGTGTGAAGGTGACTGTTGCTCATAAGTACAAATACCCTTAGTTTTAGTTCGTGGTTAGCATCTGTTCTTGATGTAGCCCTCCTAACATGAAATGCCCCTCTTGTCTTGCTTGCCATGCTTCCCGTTCAGCTGCGAGAGTTTGAGAGCTGCTGGCATTATTATCTTTTCACACACCCTAAAAAGATGTTCATATTTAGTTTTGTTCCATCTCCGACAAGCTTCCCATTGAAGGAACTCATATTTGCCTTCTTATAGAACATCTGTCTGCACTTTCACTCAAAGGGTGGTGAATCTCTGGAATTCTCTGCCCGTTGAAGTGGTGGAGGCTACCTCGCTAAATATTTTTAAGACGCAGGTTGATGGGTTTTTGATAAGCGAGGGGATTAAGGGTTATGGGGAGAGGGCGGGAATGTGGAACTGAGCCACGACAGATCAGCCATGATCTTATTGAATGGCGGGGCAGGCTCGAAGGGCTAGATGGCCTACTCCTGCTCCTATTTCTTATGTTCTTATGTTCTGATGTTCCAGATCATAACTACAGCTTCAAATCATGGCCATCTTAGGCTGCAACCTTTAATGCTAGAGGGTTGGAGCACAAGAACAAGGAATTCTTACTACAATTGCATAAGGCTTTGGTGAGACCACAATGGAGTTCTGTGAGTAGTTTTGGTCTCCATATTTAAGGAAGGATCGACCTGTGTTGGGTACAGTGCAGGAAAGGTTCATGAGGTTGACTGCTAGGTTGAGAGGGTTGTCCAATGGTGAGATCTGAATACATTGGACACACGCGTTCTGAAGCTTAGAAGACAGGGATCTAATTGAAACTTAAAGTATTCTGAAGGAGCTTGACAGAATAGACTCTGAGAGTTTGTTTCCCCTGAGTGGGAAATGGACAACATGGGAGGTGGGGGTGGTGGGGTTTGGGGAGGGGGGGGGGGGGGCG
Organism: Carcharhinus amblyrhynchos; assembly: GCF_965287045.1. Lineage (NCBI taxonomy): Eukaryota > Metazoa > Chordata > Chondrichthyes > Carcharhiniformes > Carcharhinidae > Carcharhinus > Carcharhinus amblyrhynchos. The sequence continues at coordinate 21,896,796 of NC_137336.1, forward strand.
GGTGGCGGGTGGTGGGGGAGGGATAAAGGGCTGATCATTTAGGACTGAGATGGGGAGGCAATGACTTAGTGGTATTATTGTTAGGCTGTTAATCCAGAAACTCAGCTAATGTTTTGGGGACCTGGGTTCAAATCCTGCCCTGGCAAGTGGTGGAATTTGAATTCAATACAAAATATCTGGAATTAAGAATCTACTGGTGACTGCGAACTAATGACTGCAAAACCGTTGTTGATTGTCAGAAAAACTCATCTGGTTCACCAGTGTCCTTTAGGTCAGGAAATCTGTTCTGGCTGACATATGACTCCAGAGCCACAGCAATGTGGCTGACTCTCAATTATCCTTGGGCAAACTAGGGATGGGCAATAAATGCTGGCCAACCAGTGACACCCATATCCAATGAATGAATTAAAAAAGGAACAATTCCTTCACTTAGAAGGCTGCGAATCTTTGGAATCCTCCAACCCAGAGACTTAATATTGAGGATTCAAAACTGGGATCCATGGAATTTTGAGCTCCAGTTGGATCCAAGGAATGGGCAGCAAAGTGGGCCGAAGACCACTATGATTGTATTCAATAACGGAGCAGGCTCAAGGACCCATCTATTAGCTCCTGTTCCTGTTTCATCTGATGATCGCTCTTTTGTGTCAATGCAAAAGCATCCTAAACTCAATTTTTTTTGTCACTATTTGGTAATATTCTCTCCCCTTCGGCTTCCTCCTCTCCTGAAGACATTCTTTCTCATTGGAAAATGTGATGACCTTTGACCCAAAAGCAGTATAGTACGAAGAATATGTAATTTCTTTAAAATGTCTGTGGGATCTGTAACTTTTTAAGAGAGTTTGCATCCATTTAATGGGATCAATTGTGCAGCATTTTTGCTTCAAAAGAAATGCTGGTTCATATGACACTTGACCTGAACAGGAAGGAAGTTAAGGCAAAAGCCCTGTGGTCAGATTGAAAGGAAAGCTTGTTGCTCTGTCTTTCATTATGTGACTGTTTTCTATTGATGTTCACTGTGTTTGGTTAGTTAAGTCTAAATATGGACTTGGAGAAAAGTAAACTAAGCCAAAGAAAGAGCTGGAAGGCAGTATTAGAAGCATGGAATATCACTGTAAAGCACAATGAATAAAACTGGTTACACACTTAGAAACCAGTGTCATCTCTGTACTGTTCTGAGATATATATAACATACAACACTGCAGATAAAGGAGGACTGTAGCTTAGGGGAGAACAGAAAGAGCACATTTACAAGGAGCTGCGTGCATGTGTATAATATAGTTGAACAGAACAGAAAACAAAAATAAGGTGAGAGCAGGGATTACAAATTGGACAATTTTACTATCAATGCTTCAGTTTTACCAGAATTGACCAGATGGTTCAACAAGGCTTATTAAAAGGGTGCGATAAAGGAGTCTCTGGGAAACCTTTGTCATCAAAACTGTCATGAACCTAGTTAAGGAGGTTCTGTACACGAATGATGTTTGGATGACAACTGTCTCAGGGCACCTCAGCTGATGAACATGAACTGTGGGTCGAATCAATTGAATGAGAAAGTAAGACCTCCTACATACCAGAGGCCAAGTTAGAGAACTTTATTTTTTTCCAGGAGCCGAGGTTACGGGCAAAGGAGCCCATCCTAATAGTGTGATGTCATGGGATCTGTTCCAGGATTTTCATAGAGCCATAGAATCATAGAACCCTGTAGTGCAGAAAGAGGCCCTTCGGCCCATCAAATCTGCACCGACCATAATCCCGCCCAGGCCCTACCCCCATATCCCTACATATTTTACTCACAAATCCCTCTAACCTGTGCATCTCAGGACACTAAGGGACAATTTTATCGCGGCCAATCAACCTAACCTGCACATCTTTGGATTGTGGGAGGAAACCGGAGCACCCGGAGGAAACCCACGCAGACGCAAGGAGAACGTGCAAACTCCACACAGACACTGACCTGAGCTGGGAATTGAACTCAGGTCCCTGGAGCTGTGAAACAGCAGTGCTAACCACTGTGCTACCATGCCGCTCCAAATTTTCTCTTTGCAATGTGTAAAAAAAAGGCAGGAAAAGCCAGCAGTACCACTGGTGGGCTGCATACCATTTTTCTCCCATGACTTGACACACTGTGAAAGATTCTGCCTAATATAGTTATATGAGAGAGGGTATAGAGGAGATTTACAAGGATGTTGCCTGCACTGCAGCAAGAAGGAAAGATTAGATTAACTGGATTTGCTGTCTTTGAAATAGAGGAGGCTGAGGGGAGGATTGATTAACATCTACAAAATTGTGACTGGCCTGGATGGAGTGGATGGGAAAAGGCCTATTTGGCAGAGAGGTCAGGGACTAGGGGGCATAGACTTCAAGTTGTTGGTCGAAGATTAGATGGGAGTGAGGTATTTTGTTTTCACGCAGAGGATGCGTGGAGATCTGGAACTCAGGGCCTGAAGAGTCGTTGAAGCAGAAACCCTCAATTTTTTTGAAAGGTATCTGGATATGCACCTGATGAGCCATAACCTGCAGGGCTACTGACTAAATGCTGGAAAATGAGATGAAGTTCGGTGGCTTGTTTATCGGCCAGCACAGACCAAGTGGCCTCCTTCTGTAATGTTAACTTTCTATGATTCTGGATTAAGAGCAGGAACCCATGCTGGTTTTCCCATTCCTAACATTGAGGTCAATTCCAATTCCCCGGCTGCCACCTCAGCTGAAAGCAAGGTGGGCAAGGAGGGATCGTCATGGAGAGGCTGGGAATAACAGGGCAAAGCTGAAGAAAGCCACACACTGCAGGAAACCTCCCCACAGATTTGTGAATTTCCCCACGGACTTAGGAAAACGAAGTCGCAATGTCCGGGAAGAAAGGGAAAAATCAGTCCACCAAAGGGGATTGAGCTATTTATGGAAGCATTAGAGATTACTTCCAGGGCCAGCCCCCGAGAGTTGCAAAGTGAGCCAGCACAGAAATATGAATAAGCTTGAACCTGCAATTGCACCAATTAACAGGCCATTCAATTATACAAAAATGTATCTGAGATTTGTTGGAGAATAGGATTAAGATCAAAGCATCTTTTTAGTCTGCTTTTAGAACTTTTAATTCATTCAAATAATTAAGAAGGGAACTCTTCTTAACTTGCTTTGGAGAGGTGATCTCATTCTTTACACCATGCTCCCTACTGGAGGCCTAAACTCCCCAGATTATTTGAGAATTCTTTAAAGCAGTGTGAGTAGTGGATCACTGCTGATGGAATGCTGTTTATAATCAGACGTGCTGCTGCTGTTTGGCTGCTCTCCATCTTCACCCCAGTTGCAGTCGAACAGTACCAGGACTGTCCTTCTTTGAAGTCAGGCAAGAATGTGGGTCGCTCTTTTTTTTTATTTTGTTTGTTAAATAAGGCATGTCAGCAAAGAAATATGTCATTCTAGTTCTCTGTGGATATTCAAAGGCTCACGTCATTGAGGTTTTCTGTGAGCCACTATTGCACCTACTGTTAACCAGTATCAGTCCTTTAGCTCTAGGACTCTGGTGAGTTTTGTGTCTTTTTTTTACTGTACAGTGTTAAATGCTCAGTTACTGTGATTAGAATTTTCTACACTAGTAATGAATGTAGTTTGTGGATTGGAATGCAGTTATTGGCTGCACACAAAGTTCTGCAATTCTCTAGCCTCTCATACCAAAATATCCCCTCACGGCTCTGAAGTGCATTTAACAACTCGCACAACTCTTTTCAAATCAGGGTAAATGATACTCTTTGCAAATACTCGCTTGCATTTCTACACTGTGAAGAACGTTGAACTTGCACATATGGGAGTTGTTTGAAGGGACTGTGTTCGGAAATCTGACCTTTTATTAAAAAAAAATACACGTTGATCCGCGCGCGAAGATGAGCCGATTCTGAACAAAACTAACAAGGAGCCACTCGCTGCAGTTAATTTATTTTTAAAGGTCAGTGTTGTCATGGTAATAGCTCGCGAGGAATTTTACCGTGTTTATACTTCCAAGCAGAGCACAACAAAATGACCAGTGATGAGAGACTGTCACCCTGCTGATTCCATCGTGCTGTCAATGCATTATAATTTAAAACTTTAAAATATTTATACATAAGGAAAAAAAGCACAGGTTCAAGATTACTCCATCACCTCAGTGGTGATATTCTTCTTGTACCACCTTGCTAAATAAATAATCCTAATCATGCAATGGCTGTATATTTCGGATTGTTCTGCCAGTTGTGTCAGTTCTTTTGAGTTGCTTTGATTTGATTCATTATTGTCACATGTGTTAATATAAAGTGATAAGTATTGTTTCTTGCATGCTATACAGGGAAAGCATAGCATACATAGAGAAGGAAAGCAGAGTGTGCTTTTTAGTGTTACAGTTATAGCTAGGGTGCAGAGAAAGAGCATTGTTAGAGAGTTTAAAAGAGCTAGAATAAAGTTTTGGAAGCATAGAATGAGATAAAAGGTAGAATTAGAAGGTATGCCCTCTTCTATCCTGCCAGGGAAAGAGAGAAGAAATGAAAAAAAAATTCACTTGGCGCCTTTCAAGTCTTCAGGGCGTGACAAAATATTTCCCAGGCAATTAGTATTTTTTTTTAAATGGTCACTATTGTTATGTAGGCAAAAACACCAATCAGTTGCACACGGCAAAGGTGCTGTGAACAATATATGGAATAAATGATCAGTCAGTCTGTTTTGATGGACTTAGCTGAGGGATGAATGTTGATCAGGGGAGGCAATAGCCTAGTGGCATTATTGCTAGACTGTTAACCCAGAAACTTACTTAATGTTCTGGGGACCTGGGTTCAAATCCCACCACAGTAGATGGTAGAATTTGATTTCAGTAAAAAAAAGTTCGGAATTAAGAATCTACTGATGACTATGAAACCATTGTCGATTATTGGAAAAACCCATACGATTCACTCATGTTCTTTAGGGAAGGGAATCTTCTGTCCTCACTTGGTTTGGCCCACATGTGACTCTATATCAGCAATGTGGTTGACTCTCAACTGCCATGGGCGATAAATGCTGGCCAGCCAAAACCCCATGTCCCACGATTTGATTTATTGTCACATGTATTAGCATACAGTGAAAAGTATTATTTCTTGCTCACTATACAGATAAAGCAAACGATTCATAGGGAGGGAAACTAGAGAATGTAGAATGTAGTGTTACAGTCATAGCTGGAGTAGAGAAAGGTCAACTTAATGCATGGTAGGTCCATTCAGAAGTCTGACAGCAGCAGGGAAGAAGCTGTTCTTGAGTCAGTTGGTACGTGACCTCAGACTTTTGCACCTGATTAGATAGATAGTAGTTAGTTGGAATTTGGTTTCTCGGGATGTGTGTTCAGTGTAGATCAGTGTATCTATGCACACTGATGCAATGGCAATCACATCCCTCATGAATGGTTTATTAGTTCCTGTGTTCAAATACTCATAAACTTATAACACAGTTCTTGGGAGAATTTCACAGCACAAACTGCTTAAAGTTGGCCCTAATCGACATTAAACTATTTAAACTACAGCTAGATCAGTAGCCTCAGAATTTCAATTCAAGTAGACATAAATGAGGCTCAAAGTCAATGACCAAGTTTCATAACAGAATTAAAATTACTCTTATTAATACACTACTAATACAAAAACCTGACTGCAATTGAAGGAACCACTATATAAAATCTTGATCGTACAAATGATGTGTGATTCCAGTTTGGTTAGGCTTTTGGGAATTTTCATTCCAGAGCTAAGATACCCAGATAATAGAAGTTTGCTCCTTGCCCATCCATTCTGAGTAGGCATATAATTACACCTAAAATTTTAGGAAAAGTGGGACCCAAAATAATGAGAAAGAATTTTTGGACGTGATTTTAAATGGGCCAGCCAATTCACCGGGGAGGCCCTCACTGCCCGAAAGGAGGCAAGGGGCAACACTGTAACTCAGTGGTTAGCATTGCTGCCTCACAGCGCCAGGGACCTGGGTTCGAATCCTGACTTGGGTCATTGTCTGTGCGGAGTCTGCACATACTCCCCGTGTCTGCGTGGGTTTCCTCCAGGTGCTCCAGTTTCCTCCCACAGTCTGAAAGACATGCTGGTTAGGTGCATTGGCCATGCTAAATTCTTCCACATGAACAGGCGCCAGACTGTGGTAACTAGGGGATTTTCACAGTAACTTCATTGCAGTGTTAATATAAACCTACTTGCTGGCTGCCTTTATTTTGGTTCCTGATTTAGTGGAGGATGAAGGAAGTAGAAGAACAGTGAGCAGCTCACCAGAATGAGAGACACCCAAACTGATGTGGTTTTAATGTTTACTTGGAGGCGGTGTCAGAACCCCATTACATTCTTTACCCAGCAATCAACAGGAGAAGGCCCATCAGCCCAAACAGTCTTGGCAGAAAGTGGCAGAGGAACTGAGTGGACGAGTTTAATGTGGAACACATGGATTCAGTGCTTTATTTTCCTTATTCTTTGGTGGAATGTGGGCATCGCTGGCAAGGTGGGCATTTGTCGCCCATAGATAATTCCACTTGAAGTGAATGGCCTGTGAAGCCATTTCAGGAGGGCATTTAAGAGGCCAGTGGCTAATTTCCTTCCATAAAGGACAGTCGTGAACCAAATGGGTTTTACAACAAAAGTTGTCATGGTCATCAATACTGAGTCCAGCTTTATATGCTAGATTTATTAATCCAACTCAAATTTCACTGCCACTGTCTTCTTCGTGAAGATCACGAAACCAGAGGTGAGGACAAGAAGAAGTTCACGGAACCTAGAGACTAATGCCTTGAAGCGTAGGGCAAGGTCAGATGGCGAGCGGTACTATATACGTGTTGTGCGAGTAGGGTGTCGAACGTAGCTTTGAATATTGTTGGAGTTGTTGTGTTGCTATTTGTACTGTTGTGGTTTTACTAATAAAGCATCATGGGGGCAGCACGGTGGCACAGTAATTAGCACTGCTGCCTCACAAGGCCAGGGACCTGGGTTTGATCCCCGCTTTGGGTCACTGTCTGTGTGGAGTTTGTACATTCTCCCCGTGTTTGCATGGGTTTTCTCCAGGTGCTCCACTTTCCTCCCACAATCCAAAGATGTGCAGGTTAGGTTGATTGGCCATGCTAAATTGCCCCTTAGTGTCCTAGGATGTGTAGGTTAGAGGGATTAGTGGGGTAAATATGTGTGGTTGCGGGGGGCAGGGCCTGGGTGGGATTGTTGTCAGTGCAGACTCGATTGGCTGAATGGCCTCTTTCTGCACAGTAGGGTTTCTATGACTCTATGATCATGATCAGATGATGATTTTATGGGTAAATGTCTCCGGATATACGAGCGGGAACTAACCTAATCTGGCTCCATTCTTGGTGCTGTGACATTCCGCTTGGCTGCAAACCATTATTGAGATCAACACCCGCTTCTGCCAACAGTCCACCCGGCTGTAGTCTATCTGGTGGGAGACAGTCAGATTCCATTCCGAAATGCGTGGCATACGTCAACGAGCGATGTAAAGACTCGGACAAGGCACTCGAGGGAGTGTCTCATAAATTGCCACACTGTCCTGCACAAGACAGGACGTGTTGGAAAGTGTGGTGCATTATGTCTGCAAGATGTGCCTGTTGTAGTTGATTGTACAGACTGTGAGAGCTGGGTATGGGTTTTGCAGTGCTGCTAGTTGTGTGTGTAAGGTGAGGCCGTAAGTGTTAGGAGTGTGATGCTTCGATAGAAAATGTCAGTTAGTAAGTGGATTTGCATGAAAACTCCAGTTTTCATGCAAATCCAGCACTTAGAAATTTTTTGGGAGAATCCTAGTCATTATGTTTCAATCCCCATAGGAATCATTCTTCTGTTGATTGTATTTATGAATGTAATATTGTCCTAGTCTAAAATTATTATCTGTTTGTGAGGTGTCTTCCAACTGCCTACCTTTCCCCTAACCTTTCTTATCATCCTGTTTCTGTGAATCTGTTTCCTCATGAACACTAATAAATCTATATAACTCTCTGTCCCTTTATGCCCAACTGGTTGATTGATTGACTACTGTTCTGCTTAAAACCTTCTGCCAATTGAACATCTTAAAGGAAGCTTGTGGAGGTTCAAAGCAACAATAGTGTCAACTTTTCATTGACGCCTACATTGTTCTGTTAATCAGAGGCACAGAGTTATTGTACCATTTAATGGCCTGTCACCAATAGTCAACCTGTATACTGATCTCACCATACAAAAGCAGGAATTGGAAACCATAGATGCTTACTGCACAGGGAGTGGCCAACTGACCTATTTTTATCCCATTTTTACCCATTCAAAACCTCCATTACACTGAGTTAAAATTGAGCCTAGTATTGTGGGGCGATTCTCATAAGAAAATAAGAAATAGGAGCAGGAGTAGGCCATCTAGCCCTTTGAGTCTGCCCCGCCATTCAATAAGATCATGGCAGATCTGAGGTGGATCAGCTCCACTTTCCTGCTTTCTCCCCATAACCCTTAATTCCCTTGTCTTATCAGAAACCTATCTACCCGTGACTTAAATATATTCAACGAGGTAGCCTCCACCACTTCAATGGGCAGAGAATTCCAGAGAGCCACCACCCGTTGCGTGAAGAAGTTCCTCCTCAACTCCATATTTCTCCCAGCCCGCTGTGTTGCTTCTGTAGCACAGCAGGCAGGGAGACTCTAGAGGAGACCTTTTTTGCAAGTTCCTTGCTGGGCGCCATGACCTCTGCGTATTTACAGCAGCCGTGTTTCTGCCAGCATTAGCTCCATGCTGGAAATCGGCATGCAGCTGAATAAATTATTCAAATAAGGATTTAATGCATTTGAATATCATTAAAGTAAAAGTAAAGTTTATTTATTAGTCGCGAGTAAGGTTTATATTAATACTGCAGTGAAGTTGCTGTGAAATTCCCCTAGTCGCCACACTCTGGCGCCTGTTTGGGTCGGTGCACCTAAGCAGCACATGTCATTCAGACTGTGAGAGGAAACTGGAGCACCCGGAGGAAACCCACACAGACATGGGGAGGACATGCAAACTCCACACAGACAGTGACCCAAGCCGGGAATCAAACCAGGGTCCCTGGCGCTGTGAGGCAGCAATGCTGACCACTGTGCCACCGTGAAGTCTCTGGGCCCCCTAGCATCTTCCCCCACTGGCAGGACTGATTCACTCCAGCAGGCTTTAGTATCGCTTACCACATGCGGGGAGCTGGCAGCCTAAAGCCGCTGGGGTGAAGGAGACGACAATGGAGGTGCCCTAGAGGGTTGGTTGCCGGGTGGAGCATCCCCTGGGCATTGCCACTTTGGCAGTACCAGCCTGTTCCTCTGGAGCTGCCCAGCAAAGAACAGAGCAAAGGACAGTGCCATGGGAGTGGACTTAATGGGGGCTGGTAGGATCTGTTGGGGCACAGTCGGTGTGGGTGGAGTGCCCTGCTGCCACTCTGCATTTTGGGCTGAGTGACAAAGAGTGAGGCCAGTGATTGGGGCTAACTGTGAGGATGGTGGGGGGTGGGGCAGCCTGCTGGGGATTTGGAGCTGGACAGGGGGGTCGGCGCTGCGGGGATGCGGGGGTTGATCGGTGCTGGCTCAGGCATGTTCAGGGGCCAGCGGTCGGGCCGTGGGAGGTTAGGCAGCCGACTTTGCAGGGGTCACAGGGTTGGCCAGTGATTGAGAGGTCGGCAGACAGGAGCTACTGTGCATGTGACGATCTCGGCAATGACTGCGAGCCTCTCCAGCGGAATTAGGCCCCACACTCTGATTTTTAGACTGATTCACTCAGCAGTGCTGTTTTTCATTTTGAAACTCCCATTAGAAAAAAACAGTGTGAATTACTCCAGTTTTTACACAAATTCAACACATAGAATTTTTTTTGGGAGAATCGTCCCCTGTGTCTGTGAGGGTTGTTGAAACAATAAATAATGAATCCCAATGCCCCGTGCTTTCCCTATGATCCTGTATCTTCCTCCATTTCAGATACTTTTCCATAATTTCTTTAAAAGGTATGAGGTTCTGTGGCTCAGTTGACCCTTGTGGAAAAACATTCCATACTCTGTCAATCTTCTGCAGAAATGAATTTCTCTCCCCCTTTATCCTCTCTCTCTCAGTGATCATGTAAAGTTGATGACCCTTCGTTATTGATTCCCCAAACTGAGGAAAAACGCCTTTCCTTATTCATCCTATCAAATTACTAGATAATACCGAAAGTCTTTGGGAAATTCATCTTAACCTTCACTGTTAGATTGTGGAATGGACAGTTATGCTTAAAAAAAACACACCAGGACCTACAATATTAACAATAATAGAAAATAGGAAATAAATGAGTCTCACCAATGTTCTCACACTAATTGAGTCATACACTGTTACTTCACCAAATAGCTTCTTTCCCCTATTGACTAGTCACTGAGAGGACCAATGAGGGAGAAGATTTAGCTTTGTGCTTTATGTATAGCATAGTGAAATCATGTTCTTCACAAACAAGTTTACAATGTTGTCACATGCAGCACACAGTGTATGTTTTATCCTCCATTGCAAGTCTATTCCTATAATGCACATAAATCATATATAGATCATATATCCCATTTCCAGGTGTAACCACTGCTCTGATCACGTTTTACAAGAAGATAAAAGTAGGCATTTCGCTAGTGTCACATTGTAAAGCTGGCCTTCCTTAAACAAATCTAAGATTCCAACTAACAATGTAATGTATTTACAGCAACGTGGGAGTCAATCTCCCATGGTAACTGAGATACAAATCCCAATCACCATCCATTGCCAGTGTTTTCCTGATTTAAAATCCCACCTAAGTTTTAGATTGTCCAAATTTTCTTCATTTTGAGGGAAGGGAAGGTGCATAAATGTAGTTGTTCCTCCAGTTCCCTGGTTTCCCCATTAACACTTCAGAGAGTTTCAGTCAGAATTGACATCAGACTTTGATTAGGTGTCCATAGTTATTTTGAGTCATTAAGTACATTCATATCATTGTCTTGGCTGTGGACAGTAGCAGGCATACCTTTCTAAACTTGTTTAAGATTTCTGAAGTATTGCACTTTCTTTTTTTGCCTCTTCTTACTCTTCCTGCTCTTTGACATCCAGGGATTTGTGAGTCCCACACTTCTGCTTCGCGAGATCATATTTGATCTGAACCTTCTTTGGCCCATCCTTGACAGCCCCTCACTGCTCCTATTGTGATTTGCCTTCAGTCCACTTTTGCCAAATCACATGGACTGCAGTGGTTCCAGAAGGCAACTCACCATAACCTTCTCGAGGGCAATTAGGAGTGGGCAGTAAATGCAACATATCCCATGGATGAATTTTGAAGAAGTCTCAGTTCATTTTATATTTTCCTTCATTTATTCCACATGGCTTCTGAGTGACACTAAGCCGGCAGCTCACCTGCTCCTTCAGCTAAGGAATTATTAAAGTTTGAAGTTTTAAAGTTTATTTATTAGTGTCACAAGTAGGCTTACATTAATACCGTAATGAAGTTACGGTGAAAATCGCCCAGTTGCCACATTGCGGCGCCTATTTGGGTACACTGAGAGAGAATTTAGCATAGCCAATGCACCTAATCAGCACGTCTTTTGGACTTGTGTGAGGAAACCTGACCGCCCAGAGGAGACCCAAGTTATTGGCCTATATTACAGACTTGAGAGTCTGAACTCCCTGCAGCACGTGTCACACACCCCATTATCACTCCTTCCTCCTCTTTTCCTCCCTCGCTGTTGGGAAATACCTGGACTTTGCTGAATACCACCCCTCAGTGGATCAGCTGATTTCTGAAACCTCATGTGTTGGGAACCTCAGCTAAGGCCCTGGCAATGTGTGCAGTGAGTTAAGTTTCTAAACGTACAACATGCCTTTAAATACATTACAGTTATTGACACTACAAGTTGGCAGCATTCTTGCCTCTGATTACAAAATTATGCATTCAAGTCCACTTAATGACTTGAGTATATTATTGTGCAAGACTAAGGTATCGTTTGATTGCGAGGTGTGACTTACTTCAAATTACATGTTAAAATGGAGCCATCTATCTGTTGAGGTTGACATGAAAGATAAATGATCCTATTCAAAGCACAAGACATTTTCCAGGTCAACATTCCTCCCTGAACCAGTAATACCCACAAAATGCTGATTAGTCTCATTTTCTGTCTGTTGCATGTTGCTGTATGTGAAATTGGCTGTTCCATTTTTCTACATGATTAGAAGCACTTTGGGATGCCCTAAAATTATGATAAGTTTAAGAATGTTCTTTCTTTACTCCGTAGCAAGTCTTTAACTGAACTTAATCTCCTTTCAGAAGCCATCTCACCAAAGGAGGATAAATGAATCTTTGCGGCCTCCCTTAGCAATGATGAAGATCGAATTAAAGAACAACAGCTGAAGTATGGACAGGTTGGACCAAAAAGCAGCCAACAACAGTCACTTCTCTCCGGACAGGCTCACTGGTCACATAGACCAGGTCAACCATCATTGTGGCAAAGGGGACTCTGGTTATAGTTCCTTCTCAGCATCTTTCAATGCTCCAGAGTACCTGTCTCTAGCTCATTGCAGGGAGAGTCCCGGGCAGTCAGGGAATGTATTCCAACAGGCTCCTGATTCACTGGCGCTGCAACAAACTGACACAAGACTGACATCAGTCAACTGTGATGCTGGCACTGAAGAGAGACCTGTGTTCCTATCAATGGCAAACTCCAATTATAATGGCCATGATAGGAAATATAGTTGGTCAAACCCACCTCCTCCACCCACGCGGCGTGAAAGTTTCCTAGTTGCCAGGCAGCACGATGGTCTTGGTAGTTATTACAGTTATGATGGGCCACGCCCACAAGATGTGACAAAGAGATCACCAATTGAGAGCCAGGCACTGGAGGTGACTATTGAAAATAGTCAGCAATCTCGGGAGACAATGAACCTACCCCTTGATAGACTTCCTTCTGATCATGGACAAGGCTATTCCCAGGCTCCATGGTGCAGACCTACTTCAAACATGACTGGTTTTGTGGGAAAAAGCCACCATTCACTTGAAGGCGCAGACAATTTTGCTTCCAAACAGGCTGAGAAGAAATCTCAGAGCAACCCAACTGGCTCACCTCCTTCTTTTATCCATCCCAGCTCTGGCGTCTCACCTGACTGTACAGAATCACAGCAACAAATCTACTGCGTACCATTGGCACATGGAATTAAGCCACTTCCCATTAGCCAGCAGCACCTTGAACTACCAACTGTAGAAACTCCTAGTAGAGCCAGTGAAAGCAATCAGAAAGTGGCACCATATTGCTACATGGCTAGCACATACACCCATGCATCTGCTCGGGAGCCCAGGCAAACAGAAGGCTTTTCAGGCCCTATCGTGGTTACGGGTCCAGAGAAGATGACGGAACCCCAAAAACCTGAGGTTGATTCTAAGTTTCATGTGGCGAGAGGTCGGAAAGAGAGACTGGAGTCTTTGAATGAGGGGAATGCCAGACATTTAGTACTTCAGTCACCTGGTCTGGACTTGCAACCTACATGTGAGGAATTTGGGCTCAGGGGACATAACACCAGCAGCAGCCAGATCTTCTACTGCGGACCCAGGGAAAACCCTCACACCCCTAAGCCACATCCTACGGTGCCTGAGTCAGCAATGCAGAGCAAGTATACAAGCCAAAGGCAAATGAGACATAACTTTGACAGTGCAGGACAACGAATGATTCCACATTCAGATGTTAGAAGTAGCTTCAGTGTTCCAGAGAACCGCTCAGCGAGACCGATAGGAGAGTTATGTACTGATGGAGTGATCACTGCTGAAAATACACCAATGTTGCACCGACTTACCTTCGAAAGCAGGAATACGGCTAAAAATGCAGCGCTGAATGCAAAACTGCAAAGGCCACTCACTGAGGGGCCAAAGGAGGAATACAAACAGAGGGAAGGAAACCAAGACCCACCCAGGGGGATCCAGAAGAAAATAGCACAGCTTCGAAAGTGCAAGAGTTCTTCCCAACTCTTAGATGAATCTACTGAACTCAACGAACTGAATGAAGGATCTTCAGATGCCTCAGGCTCACTAACTGATTCTTCTAAAATTACTTATAGAAACCAAGTAAAGCATGCACAGACTAAGGTACTGAGGGAGACCTCTTTCAAACGCAGAGATCTCCAGCTCAGTTGGCCAAACCGAGTTAAGCAGAAGCCCACCGAGAGGCCCAGCATTGCACATTTGCGTTCAGGTTCTTTGACAGACCCGTGCGACGTCCCCGATGATTCGAAAACCATCACCCAGTTATCACAATTATTACAGGAGGATCTGGGAGCCAGAGCTCTGTCGTCCCAGCACCAGACTGCCCGTATAGGGGGCAGGAAAAGACTAACCTTGCAAGAGAAGAAAATGTATCATTCGGAACCCGAAAAAATAAATCAGTTGGGTGTGCCGAGCATTTCAAGAAAAGGCACCCCTACATGGGAACAGGAAAAGACCGTCAACTCCCCACACAGGCACGGGGAAAGGAGTTTCGTTGCCTCAAGGCGGCAACTGTTTGAAACGACTTCCTCGGCATCTAGCGCATCGGCTGTAGGGTTAAGGCAGATCCAGCACAAGGCTCTAGCTGAGTATGTGGATCGCAAGAGAAGTCAGAGACCGAGTAGCACAGAATCCATTGGTGACCAAAGGCAAACGGTAAAGTTGCAGCATCGGAGGTTCTCAGAGTGGAGTCACAATCCCTGTTCCAACTTCAGCCCTGCAAAAGGACAGAACATGCCTCGACACAAGTCTGTAGAGATGCTATGCGAACCACGGGATACCACGTCAGCGACCCCTACTGTCTGCAGTGACGCATCTCCCTTCTGCGACAGCCAACACTTCCAAAAGCAACAATTTGGCGTCGCTACTTCCGGAATGTGCGTCTCAGAGGAGAATTTGCTGGACCAACCAAAACCCGTCCAGCGGCCAAGATCAAAGTCATCTCCATTGTCTTCACAGGTCGGTATCCAAATTCAGTGTCCAAATGTGGTTGAGTCATTCTGCATTTTTGCCTGGCTGGGGACTGGCCCCCTGAGAGGCGCAATGGGCAGAGCTCCTGCTTCTGAGCTGGAAAAGCCTGGGTTCGAGTCCCACTCAAGGTCTTGTCAGCCACAGCAGAATCCAGCAATGCTAGGTCCCCAGTATGGATAAATGGGGAATGTTAGTGGCAGGAAGGGGATCTGGGTAAACCTACCTACCAAACCCAAAAAGTGATGGCTGATGTGAAAGGTGACTGACCTGCAGTGCTGTTGACAGAGGAAGCATGGACTGGGCCCTCTGAGTGCTGGGTCCAGACCTGATAGTTTTTAACTGCATTATGGTCCTATGAGAGGTGACTGGAGACAAGAAACAGAGAATGGGAATTGTGAGGGCTTTTTATAAAAGTTGCAAAATAATTTGAATGTAGAATTTGAGATTTTGGAAATTTCTGGAACTAAAACAATCAGGTGTGGGCGGCATGGTGGCACAGTGGTTAGCACTGCTACCTCACAGCGCCAAGGAGCCGGGTTCAATTCCCGGCTTGGGTCACTGTCTGTGTGCAGTTTGCACATTCTCCTCATGTCTGTGTGGGTTTCTTCCGGCTGCTTCGGCTTCCTCCCACACTCCAAAGATGTGCGGGTTAGGTGGATTGGTCGTGCCCCGTAGTGTCAGGAGGACAAGCTAGGGTAAATGCATGGGGTTATGGGGTTAGGGCCTGGGTGGGATTGTGGTCAGTGGGCTGAATGGCCTCCGTCTGCACTGTAGGGTTCTATGATTCTAATCTTTTAGTTCAAAAGTTCCGGTTACAAATCGCCAGATTAACCCCAGGGGAACTCTGGCTAATGCTGTTCCTCTTGCAAAATTTGTTTTGCATTTTCACATTTAACCACAATGAAATCTGAGTTTGAAAAGAATTAATAGCATATGAGTTAGTTGGATGGTTTGTCAAAAGTTGGAAATGTTGTTACAATCCTTTTGCATACAAACATGGTGACACTTTTACCGTGTTCTACAACATGATGTAGAATTACATAGAAAGCAGAGCACAGAAACAGCCCAACTAGTCCGTGCTAGTCTCTCAAGTACTCACTTAATTTCCTTTTGAAAGCACCTGAGCTACTTGCTACTTGACCATTTTCTGTGGTCGCAAGTTCCACTTTCTAACGCCACTCTCCAAGTTAAGAAAGTTCTCCTTATTTCCCTGTTAATTTTATTGGTGACTAAGATACGTTGATGGCTTGAGTTTCCGTAAGTGGAAACATTTTCTCCATATTTATCAGGTCCAATCTATTCAAAATTCAAAAGATAGGTTCTTGATTGGTCAGGGGATCAAAGGTTATAGAGAAAAGGCAGGAGAATGGGGTTGAGAAACATAGCCATGATCGATTGGCGGGGCAGACGCGATGGGCCGAATGGCCTAATTCTGTCCTATGTCTGAGTTCTAAAATCTCAGTCTCTTCAATTTTTCCTGTAATTTAGTAGCTCTGTTTTGGTACCTTCCTAGTAAACCCTTTCTGCATTTACTCCACTGTTTCAATGTTCTTTTTATTGTATGAATACCAGAAATTTCCAATGTATTGGCTGACTAATGTTGCCTAACGAGGATCCCATGCAAGTTTAACATGTGTCTTTTAAAATGTATTGAATTTAAATCAAATAAAGTGAATGACAGATGTTTTTATTAAGTCTTTTTTTTCCCTGGTGCAGAAGGATCCTGTTCCTGGTCAATACTCTGAAACCTTGAGGCAAATTGGTAGCAGCAACAACTGTTCCAGGTGGGTGACAAGATATCTAACTTTTGAAAAGGGCATGTCCTGTGCTTTAAGCTGAAATGCTGCACAGGCAGAATTGAGGTGAAGGAGCTCTTCTCCCTGTCCTGATGATACGTTCCTGACCCTGTTTTCCAGTGGGGAGATCATTCCACTTGGAACACAGATCTGTGGCCTCAGTCAGAGAGTTGTGTCCATTTTGGGATGGAGCCATGGACAGGCATGTCTCCTGCTCACAGACCCTGCCACAACAGCAAGGAAAGATAGTTTAAAGACATCTCCTGATGAAAGTGCTATTTTAATCTTTTTAAATTGAAAAAGGTTCTCCTGGCACCCGTATATGGCAACACTCTGAAATTACTTACATAAGCCCTTCATGCAGTCCTGTCCCATTCCTTCCTTTGGCGACTTCTAAGAATGTGTCTCCCTTATCCATCATTGCAACGCAAATGTCAAGAATTAATGTAGGACCCGTGTTTGCCACATCTGCATGTCTCATGAACAACCCCAACTTTTACTGTTGCAACCAAACCACAGAAGGCAGAAGGTGGGCAGTCAGATTATGAAGCTCATCCTCAAGTTGCTTTCTGTCTCTGTCTGTTCGAGATCCAATGATAAAATCTCGGGGGGAAATCCTATCCCAGTGCTGGGGAGACACAGGAGTTGAATGGTAAATGCTTAGATAGGGTAGCAGCCCTGTAGGCAGTGCTAAGGAGCATCGCCACTTTGCCCCTTGGCCAGTTCCAGGGGGGTCGGACTGGCGCTGCCAGGGTGCCAATGCCCATGGGACCCCTTCACTCCAGCAGGGTCAGGCCGCCAGTTCCCCCTTAATGGGGGCGATTGTAAACCCTGCTGGAGTGAAACCCTCCTGGCAGAAGGGGGAGAGGCTGACAGGCCTGCAGATTTCAGTCCTGGGCCCGCGAATGGGATGGTCATGAAGATTTTAAAATTTAAATCAGCTCTGTGCTGATTTCGGGGATGGAACTGACGACGCCGGAAATCTGGCGCCCGAGACGCACGGAAGCCGTTACGCCCAGTGGTGAACCCGCTAAACGGTCTACCTCCCGGCCCAGCGGGCTGAGAGAATTGCGCCCACAATCTTTCCGCTTGGAAAATCTAATTTGTCTTCCTTCCCTGCGACAAAGGATCGGAAAAGAAGCAAAATAAAAAGAATGGTTGTGGTTTGCATCATCACCCTGGCGAGGTGAGGTCTCTCAGAGGTGGGAATGGGTTCCACTCAGTGGCGTGGGGCAGAATCTTACAAGAATCTGTCAGAGCACCAGTTCCCGTGAGAAAACTGACATGGAAATCTCCAGCTTCACTGGCCAGCTTTTCTCTCCGTTTCTTGCCCCTCTCCCTCCCAAACAAAAAGAATGGTTGTGGTTTGCATTGTCGCTCTGGCGAGGTAGGGTGTCTCAGAGCTGGGAACGGGTTCCACTCAGATGGTGGTGGCGTGGTTTGAAGACCTCGTGAGGAGGGTGAAGATCTGGCGAGGGGGGATCTTTAGTCTGATTCAACTTTATTGAAATGAATGGAAATCAGCTCATGGGAGTGAACCTGATTGAAAAACATAGAAAGAGAGGGAAAAAAAAACAAAAAATGTACAGCTTTGGGGAAAAGACAGGGGTGTGGGATTGGCTGAATTGCTCTTGCAGAGAGCCGGCATGAAAACGACAGGCCGAATGGCCCCTTTCTGTGCTGTAACTGTTTTGTACGATGCCAGTCAGTCAATAATTGCAGCATCTAGAGAATTTCACTCATTCACCAGCAGAGGGTGCAGTCAACTCTGCCTAACACAGCCCTGTTAGGAAAAGAATGCATGACGTCATTTTGGATCATCATCTTTCTGGACTCTATTTACCTGTGATTATTTTAATCTATCACGATTCTGCCCTCAGCAGATTATTTTTCCAGCGCCTTTTGGAAATAGAATCATAGATTTTTACAGTGCAGGCGGAGGCCATTCGGCCCATCGAGTCGGCACTAACCACAATCCCACCCAGGCCTTATCCCCCATAACCCCATGCATTTACCCTAGTTAGTCCCCCTGACACTAAGGGACAATTTAGCATGGCCAACCCACACATCTTTGGACTGTGGGAGGAAACCGGAGAGCACCCAAAGGAAACCTATGTAGACACGGGGAGAACGTGCAAACTCCACACAGAAGGAAGCCGGGAATCGAACCCAGGTCCCTGGCACTGTAAGGCAGCAGTGCTAACCACTGTGCCACCGTGCCACCCATTTTAGCTGGAGCTTTATTCTATATGTGGGAGTCAGGGTGAGAAAATATTCTAATGTCAGCTTTGCATGAAACTTGTTAATTTTGAGACGTTTGCGCTCCATGTTCTAAACTCACAGTCCAAATCTTGTCGATTTGTAATGTTCCCTCTCAGGCCCGTTACAGTGAAAATCAATTCTGGAAGGGAAGCGATTTCCTATTCAAAATGTAACGAAGGCGAGCGCGAAAGGATGGCACCCAGCATTCTGCTAAGAACAAGAGGAAAGTCCCTGGATGAGTTGGCATCGTCAGGAGCCAGTACTCCCCAGTTCCTGAGTCAAAGCTCTGACCAGCTCCACTGCTTGGCGACTGACAGTGAGCCAGGATTCAAAACGGGAAATTTGGGATCTCTTGGAAGAAAGAGCGGAGCTCAAGCTAAATGGAATAACGTAGCACAGACATTGAAAAGGGCGCCCACGCCCCCATCGAGACTGCCCTTTTCCAAACAAAACTGGACTAAATCGCAGAGGGAAGACATGAAGTTAGGAACCAACCAGGTTGCAGTCACCACTGCTTTGGAGAGAGGTCCCAGCGTGGCCAAGGTTCACACAGCTTCTCTCGGTGTCGAACCTGCTTCCCCTGGAACCCCATCTCCACAACACAGCCTGCCGTCACCAATCAGGAACGCGGGAGATCAGCCGAACTCTCCTTCCTCCCCGTCATGCTGGGAGGATGAAGTGTTTGCTGAGGATTCCTCTACCATGTCAGAGAATGATGCGACAGATCCTCGCTTGGCTTCTGAAAACATTTCTGTTCAACCGAACCTCACACAACAGCAACTCTCAAAACCATTCGCAATTACTCCCACGGAAATATCAACAAGTAAAGAAACCAAAATCATGACACAATTGACCAGGTAAGGCGACAGTGAGGGCTTTTATTTTTCCTCCATGGCAATTTTTAAATACTCCGACATTTATTTAACCAGTAGTAAAAGGTTAAGAGTCTCGATGAGCTTGGACTCAAGAGTAGCAGAGTTATTGTGCTAAAAGTAGAATCAGAGGGCACAACCTCAAGCCAAAGGGACGATCCCTTAAAACAGAGATGAGGATGAATTTCTTCAGCCAGAGAGTGATGAACTGGTGGAGTTCTTTGCTGCAGAAAGCTGTGGAGGCCAAGTCATTGAATGTCTTTAAGACAGGGATAGATAGGTTATTGATTAATAGGGGGATCAATGGTTATGGGGAAAAGGCAGGGGAATGGGGCTGAGAAAAATATCAGCCATGATTGAATGGCAGAGCAGACTTGATGGGCCGAGTGGCCGAATTCTATCCTATGTCTTATGGTCTAATGTATTCCAAAGCTTCAGCCTTTTTTAAAAATTTCTTTTATGGATGGTCATTGGTGAGACCAGTATTCATTGCTCACCCCGAGTTGCCCTTGAGAAGGTGGTGGTGAGCTGCTTCCTTGAACTGTAGCAGCCGCTGAGGTATAGGTATGCCCAGAGTGCTGTGAATATAAAACTCAGTATTACAGACAAGGCCACCCCATTGAGTGTAGTCAGTGTCTCCCTCGCTGCCCATGTTTCATGCTTCACCTTTGAAAGTGCCAGATAACAAAGACAGCATAAGGGTGAGCTTGGCATCAAAATTACTACACCTCAAGTTGCCAATTTGTTGAATATCAAACCTGTCGCTGCTGAAAATATTAATTAGTCGTAGAGTAGGGGGGAGATGTGGAGGGTTATTGCTCTGTGGAGGCCTGACCTTCAATGTCATTGCCCATAGCCTCAGGAACCCTGAATGTGGTTCAACCAGTAAGTGAACAAGTATCTTCCTTTATATAAACCAGGAATTAATCTCAACTGTGATCATAGTGGGAGCTGCTTCTCATCTGAGCTGCAATCATGAGGAAAGTTTGTGCTGTTTGAGCTGATGCAAGAAAATAATTTTAAAATAAAATAAACCTTTTTGTATGAGGCTAAAGATATATTAAATGTTCTGATGTTATTTTCTGTCAAACTATCCTGCTTGGAGTCTATTAACTAAAAGTCTATTAGCTCAGGGCTCTATTAATAATTCTCATCACAACCTTTATTGTCTCAGCAGGGAAATACAAGAACTGTGTTGGAAAATACCTTTCCCAGCACATTTTCACTTTCTTTTCTTTCTCTGATAAAATGGTTATTGGCCTTAAATGCAATACAGACAGTTGTAGTGGGTGCGGTTGGTAATGAGGAGGAACCTCCTTAAACAAACTAAAAAATTATTTATTGTGAATCTGAGATGCTTGTCAAATGTCATCTTAACCCTAGCTTTTTGACCTGACTCCGTGTTTTCTCTCCCAGTAGAAAGAATTCACTGCCAACCAAGGAATCTGTTCAAATAAATCCCGGAAGAAGTGGCAAGGAACAGCGTTACAGGTACATGCCATCGGAATTGGGATCTTTGCCAAACTATCCAAGCACCAGTTTCGAAAGGGTCATGCCAACCTCAGTGACACAAGTTGCAACATCTGTTGAGGGTGAAAGTGAAGACAGTAGCTTGTTGCCGGTAGAAAACGATCAAGAAAATGGGGAAGAACCAACTCAACAACTTTCAACAGGTTCAGGTACCACCTCTGTCCATCTGAGGGTGAAGACAAAGTCCCCCGAAGACTTGAGAATAGAGGAGCTTATGAAGGAAATTATAGATGAGGACCGTTCACTAGCAGATGTCCTTGATCCCAATCCCAGAAGGAAAACGATAATGGACCTTGTGGAAGAGTTGTTTCAAAAGGATATCTTAGTGCTTGAGGCTTGTCAGAGGAAGCAAATGTATAATCAGACAATGGAGAAAGATACCAAGAATAAGTAAGTAGTTTAAGCATTTTTTTTATTCATTGTGGGATATGGGTGTCACAAGCTGGTCAGCATTTATTGTCCATACCTAGTTGCCCTTGGAGGGCAGTTGAGAGTCCAACCGCATTGCTCTGGCTCTGGAGTCACATGTAGCCAGACCAGGTAAGGATGACAGGTTTCCCTTCCTAAAGGATAATGGAGAAGCAGATGGGTTTTTCCAACAATTGACAATGGTCATCAGTAACTGCTTAATTCCAAATATTTTTTATTGAATTCAAATTCAACCACCTGCCGTGGTGGGATTCGAACCCAGGTCGCCAGAACATTAGCTGAGTTTCTGGATTAACAGTCTAGTGATAATACCATTAGTCCATCACCTCCCCAGTGATGTATATTTTGTGCATACTCTGCCAATAAATTATAGTGTGAAAGGGTTACGGGAAACTGAGTGAGCAAAGTGATATCTTTAATGTCTTAAAATCTGTCAATAATGATTTTGCAACAGCTGCCATCATGCTTAATGTAATCTGAAAAGTGATTTTAGCTATTAATTCTATTCTTTGACCTCCGCTTATGTTGTATTGCATTGTGCAAGAATGAACTAGAATGCTTCTCTTTCCAATTGCTTCACTTCCTCCCAGCAGATTATTTGTCAGGTGTCACCAGTACATTTTCACTTTTTTATTTATTCATTTGGGGGATGTGAGCATTGCTGGGTGAGCCAGCATTGATTGCCCATTCCTAATTGCTCTTGAATTGAGTGCTAGGCCATTTTAGTCAGCATTTAAGCATCAAACACATTGCTGTGGATCTGAAGTCACTTGTATGCCAGACCGAGTAAGAATGACAGACTTCCTTCCCTAAAGGAGATTTGGGAACCAGATGAGTTTTTACAGCAATCAATTCATGATCATCATTGGATTTTTTTAATTCCAGATTTTCATTAAATTCAAATTTTATTATCTACTGTGGTGGGATTTGAACACCGGTCCCTAGAATATTAACTTAGGTCTCTGGATTACTCATCCAGTGACAATACCATTGCGGCACTGTCTCCCTTCTCAAGATTGGCAGCAGGGTCAGAGGGGAATTATACATGGAGTTTAGTGGCATAGTGGGATATAAATTAATGCACCAGAAAATGGGTTCAGAGCAAGAGTGGTTGAGAAACACTAGTCGGGAAGTCAACTAAATTTAATAGCAACACTTTAGCTCTTTGTGTGTTATGGAAATGGGTAAATACTGGGCAAAAGTATTCTGCTGTGACACTGACAATATTCTCTTTCTCCAGTGTTATAAATGCTATTGAAATGGTTCAAATGTAAAATGATTGTTGATTAGCTCCAGGGTCATCCGCAACCCAAGCCATACAGAAAACCTCACTCACTCTCACCCTTCCCGAGTACATGGCAGTGCCACTGAAATATGTACTGAGAACAATTGCACAAGATGTGCCCAAACTCAGTGCCATCTGCTGCAACAGGCTGAGCCAGTGCTGGAGGTGAGCGGAGATGAGGGTCCAGCAGCGACATAATGTGTTACTGATCATATGGCATCCTGTTGTGGAAAGATATAACAAAAACTATTCACACAATGGTGCACAGCAAAGAGCAATAACTAGCATTCCAATTTATTTAGCATTTAGAGTTTAATATAAAACTGTCAGATATCATTGATTTTTGGATCCATCAGTAATTCCCTGTGTTCCTATGATTTTCTCCATTGTAAATGGAGTGACTGATGTGACATTGACATGTTTAACTGTATCACACGGTCTCTCACACAGCCTAGGAAAGGATTACAACAAATGTGCAAAGCCATACAGCTGCACTCTGCTCAACACCACTGTTGGGTAAATTTACCCTAAATAAATCATTGTTGGGGTGTTTTATGCTATGCACAGGGTGGATACTGACATGAGGAAGGGCATTTAATGCTCTAATATCATCCATACGGAAATAACATGCCTCTTGTCCCCATTGTGACATTTGTTTGATAAATGATTCTGGAAGTATTGTTCCATGTGGAAGTATCATCTTTGTTCATTGATTGAGCCTCACCTGAACAAGAGGTTCCTTTCTTTTCATTCATTTGTGAGACATGGGCATCGCTGCCTGGCCTGCATTTATTGCCCATCCCTAGCTGCCCTTGTTCAGAGGGCAGTTCAGGGCCAACCACATTATTATGGCTCTGGAGTCATATGCAGGCCAGACCAGGTAAGGATGGCAGATTTCCTTCCCTAAAGGACATTAGTGAATCAGATAGTTTTTTTTCTGACAATCAACAGTGGTTTCATGGTCATCAGTAAATTCTTAATTCTGGATTTTTAAAAATTATATTCAAGTTCCACCATCTGCAGTGGCGGGATTCGAACCCAGGTCCCCAGAACATTAGCTGAGTTTCTGGATTATTAGGATAATAATAATACTACTAGGCCATCGCCTCCCCATTATTAGACCTAACTTTGCCTTTTCCTAACTTGCTCTTGAACCCTTTGCCCTATTACTGCTCAATAGTTGATGGTCTGGATCTATCTTTTTCATCCTGTTTACCATTTAAATGCAGTAAAATCTTTATTATCTGTGAAATAAGATCTCTAAGGCTGGTGTCCCTTTACCAGATTCCCTTTATTTACATACTCGATTCCAAACCTAAGTGCGCTTCAGGTACAAAGTCGGAATCTGGAGCGTTAATACATACAGGTGAGACTCCCTGATTGGACAGGCAATCATTGCCTCAATCAGGGAGCTCATACTCCAAGAGGCCAACTTCATGGGCCTCATTGAGGTTATTACAATCTGGCAATAGGTGGTGCCAGTCAATCAAAAATGCTGGTTAACAGAAATTTCCATCTATCAATAGCGTACAACCCTACACTTATAGCATGAATTAATATGGAAGCATTGCTGAGAAAAGGTACATGCTATTAAAGTTTTTCATTTTGCACTCATCAGGACAGCTTGCAAGAAAATGGAGTTCAGGATGCAGGCGTGCTTATCCGATTTTTGTCCCTTTTTACACCATAATCCTGCACAATCTTAAGTGGGATCATAGAGGTGAATCCATGGTAGGGTTGGTTGGAGCCAATTAACATCAGATTGAACCAATCCTTTCCCACTCTAATCTTGCCAGCTACAAGTTTTGGGCAGGAGTAGGAATCCCTCGAGCCTGCTCCACTACTTAATATGATCATGGGTGATCTCATCCCAGCCTCAACTCCACATTCCTGCCCGATTACCATAGTCTTTCAATCCCTGACTAAATAAAAATCGGCCCACCTCTTCTTTAAATTCACTCAAAGTTCCGACATCCACCACGTTCTGGGGTTGTGAATTTCACAGACTCATGACCTTTAGAGAGAAGTAATTTCTTCTCATCTCTGTTTTAAATCTGCTACCCCTTATCCTAAAACTATGACCTCTTGTTCTAGATTGCACCATAAGAGGAAACATCCTCTCCACATCTACTTTGTCAATCCCCTTTATCATCTTGAACTCTTCAATGAGATCTCCTGTCATTCTTCTAAACTTCAGGAAGTAAAGACCTACACTGCCCAATCTCTCTTTGCAAGACAAATCCCTCATCTCGGGAATCGATCCAGTGAACATCCTCCGAATTACCTCCAATGCAATTACACCCCTCAATTAAGGAGACCAAGACTGTACACCTAATCTATTGCTATTCTCTATTGGAGGGAGGCAGAGAATTTTTCAATTGAGAATTCTCACCAACAGTTTTATGCTCTGGGTTCTTACACACTTGTTAAACACTCACTTGGATCTCACTCAAGCTTATTTAAACTAAGACTCTTGTGCCCCCTCCCCGACTAAGAGATAAGTTTGAGAAGGATTTGAACCCACATCGAAGAATTGAAACTATATTAGTTCACTGCATCACTCCAATCTCTTACTTTCTGAATATGTCTCACAATGATAGTTTGTTATAGGTAAAGCTACAGTAAGGGTAAGTGGAATCATGCTGGTCATGTTGATGCTTGATACTCTGTAGTGTTAATGCAGACCATAACCCCCACACTGTTATCCAATTCTTTTTATTAGAGATGAGAAAGATAATCAATTCCCATTTTCTATAAAAGAAGATTCTGAATCTGAAATACCAATCAACGTTAATCAGGAAAAAGAGAGGGCTACGTGTGAAATGGAGTGCCCAACTGGTACTACAGAGAAGAAGGTGAGTGTTTCATGATGAGATCCCAGTACACCTTTGTTCCTCTGAAGCCAATTTTGAGGATAATACTAAGCTTCTACATGCACCAGCTAACCCATTTTCTGCGCTGCATTCCTGTAGCTTATACTCTCAATACAATGCACTTTTTCACAATAGCAACACAACATGGGTTTCCTCCGGGTGCTCCAGTTTCCTCCCACAGTCCAAAGATGTGCAGGTTAGGTTGATTGGCCATGCTAAAATTGCCCCTTTGTGTGCTGAGATGCGTAGGTTAGAGGGATTTGCGGGTAAAATATGGGGGTGGGGCCTGGGTGGGATTGTGGTCAGTGCAGGCTCGATGGGCAAAAGGGCCTCTTTCTGCACTGTAGGGTTCTATGATTCATGACGTGCTATCTTTTGTGTTAATCACCTCTTTGCTTAAGAAGAATTTTCACCGCTTCCCAATGCCCTTTCACAGGTGATAATCTGCAATAGCCTGATTCATGGCTAGTGATCTAATAGTGGAAGGTACCCTGCTACATTCTAATGTATACAATATTGCTGCCCTCTTCCAGGCAACAGCATTATTGCCTCTTGCAACAATGTATAACAAGAGATTTCTTTTCTGCAACAACATAAGAACATAAGAAATAGGAGCAGGAGTAGGCCATCTAGCCCTTCAAGCCTGCCCCGCCATTCAATAAGATCATGGCTGACCTGAAGTGGCTCAGTTCCACTTTCCTACCTTCTCCCCATAACCCTTAATCCCCTTGCCTATCAAAAACCTATCTACCCACGTCTTAAATATATTTAGCGAGGCAGCCTCCACCACTTCAACGGGCAGAGAATTCCAGAGATTCACCACCCTTTGAGTGAAGAAGTTCCTCCTCAACTCCGTTCTAAACTGCTCCCCCCCTTATCTTGAGGCAGTGCCCTCTAGTCCTACTGTCCTTTCTGAGCGGGAAGAGCCTCTCCACCTCTACCCTATCCATCCCATTCATCATCTTGTACGTCTCAATGAGATCTCCCCTCATCCTTCTAAACTCTAACGAGTACAAGCCTAGTTTATTCAGCCTCTCCTCATAGCTCAACCCCCTCAACTCCGGTATCAGCCTAGTGAACCTCCTCTGCACCCCCTCCAAGGCCAAAATATCCTTGCTTAAGTGCGGCGACCAAAACTGCACACAGTTTTGGTCGCCATCATTAATGTATTCTTTATAAATAATTTTGTTGCAACGAGGATATCCTCATATTGTTACTAATTTGCAGGGATGTGATATTTTCACATTTAGTAGTTTTTGATTTTCTTTCTCTTGCGGAAGGTTTTGGGATCAATCATAGAATCCCTGTAGTGCAGAAGAGACCATTTGGCCCATCGGCCCTGCACCAACTCTCTGATAGATTATTTTATTCAAGCCCTCTCCCCCACCCTATTCCTGTAACTCCACCCATTTAACATGGCTAATCCATCTAATCTACAAGTCTTTGGACACTAAGGGGCAATTTAGCATGGCCAATCCACCTAACCTTCACACCTTTGGACCGTGGGAGGAAACCAGAGCACCCGGAGGAAACCCACGCAGACTCAGGGAGAATGTGCAAACTCCCCAGGCAGTCACCCAAAGCTGGAGTTGAACCGAGTTCCTGCAGCTATAAAATAGCAGTACTAACCACTGTGCCACCATGCTGCCCAAACTGTGCTTTTAGTGTTGTATTTTCAACCATACACTATAAGAAGGAATGCCACAGGTGTGGGCATTGACTATATGCATTAAAACCAGATGACCCAATATGGGAACAGTCACAACTTAGAATGTATTTCAATTTCATACAAGATTTATTTAATGTCTTCTCCCAGATCCCATTAACTGAGATGACTGGGAATAATTAGTCATCTCATCCCGGATGGTTAACAAGTATTCCCACCTTTGTGGGCAACAATTCCGTTTCTTGGCTCAGGCTTGATGTGACTGTGGAGCATATACCTCTGGGCGATGAATCAGCATGAGGAGGCATGGTGGCATAATGGTTAGCACTGCTGCCTCACAGCGTCACGGGCCTGGATTCGATTCCCAGCTTGGGACATTGCGGAGTTTGCACCTTCTCCCCATGTCTGCCTGGGTTTCCTCCCACAGTCCAAAGATGTGCGAGTGTGGTTGATTGGCCATACTGAATTGCCAATCATCAGGGGGACTAGCACGCTAAATACATTGGGGTAAAGGGATAGAGACTGGGTAGGATTGTGGTTGTGATAGGCCGAATCTCTTCTCCTGTAGGGATCCTATGATTCCATGAATCCCTGGATGAAGAAAATGCCAAAGACGACAACCTTCTGCTCTTGGGGGTCAGAATTAACAGACATTGAAAGGAAACCTACAGCTGGAAGTAGTTTGGGTTTGAACATCAGACTCCCAGCATATTCTAGGCCTTGAGCTACAAAACCAACAATTTAGGAAGTTGGGTTTGGGAGTTGATATTTATCTAGAAAGAAAAACAAAGTAAGTCAATCCCAGAAAGAAATAGGATGCTTGGTTTATCATTTCTTTTTCCATTTTTCAAAGAGAGAAATGAGATGGAACAGGGTAAAGTTTTATTTATTTGTGGCTTTCATGTGATCACTCACTGATCATCTGGCTTTCGGACATACCCCCTTCCCCACACCTCACCCCCGATTTAAGGGCTACGCTATTTATTGCAGTCATTTTAACCACCAGGGTCAGGCAGAAGCTACTATTAAAATCTCCCAGACTTCACATTGCTGGAATCAAATATTGTTATCAATCATGTTAGCCCCTACTTGTTGCTGTTATGCCCCAGTTTGAAACCAGGCCTGCTGTCTCTTGAGTGGATGTAAAGTTGTTAATGTGTTTAAAGAGAATGTGCATGCTAAAAATTGTTCTGCTTTGATTTCCAGAAGGAGTTAATTAACGCAATTAAATGTAAACTTCAAAAGCTTCAGGAAGCTAAAGCGAGCTTAAATGAAGATGTCAAAATGAATAGCACGCTAGGTGGGGATATTGAGGCCTGGGTCAACGATGTCTGCACACCGAATGAAATCCAGAAGTACAAGACCTTCATTGAGGACTTGGACAAAGTGATGAACTTGCTGCTGTGTCTATCGAGTCGCCTGGTGCGAGTAGAAAGTGCCCTGAGTAAAGTGAATGAGACCACTGACTTGGGAGAGAAGGTTTGTACGATAATCCAGTTGCATTTGGTTTGGCATTTTACCAGAGCAGACATTACCAAAAGAACCAGAAAAATATTCTATTTGTTGCTACCTGGATATTCCCAGTGATTTTAGCTATTGATTCTTGTGGAATTTGGGGTTCCCTTCTAGTGCTAATCTAAGCACAAAGCAAAATCACTTGCATCACATTTTAAGGAAAGAACATTCTAATGATTGTGCACTTAAAAAAAAAACATTTAGATGTGGAAACATTCCTTCTTCCTAGAAATACGGTATAAAATGGCATGTTACCAAGAATGGCTGGAATGTTACCGCCGGTAGGATTTTCCCATCTCACTGCAGTGTAGAGAAATTTTGCTGGGAGCCAAATTCCTGACTTCACTGCAGTGGGAGTGTGGTGTGAACAGCCAGTAAGATCACCTCTCAGTGATTTACTTGAACACACAACTGAGGCTAATATTGAGAGGTTAGGGGCATTAATAATCCAACGAGCAGACAGACTCTCTGCACCCAGGCCTTCACTGGAACTGCATCAGGCAGCTGTCCCAACCCTCCTCTGTGCAATGTTACTGTTGCCCTCTCCCCTGCCCTCCCTTCCATTCCTGCCACCCAGGGGCCAAATATCCAGAACCATCAGAAAAATACAAATTCTGGAGTGCGAACAGGACAAACTAACAAAAGATATATTTAGAATTGGTATCACAATTCTCTTCACACAAAAGAGTGATGAATAAATGGAATAGATTTCCAGATGGACTTGTGGAAACTAGGTATTTAAGAAACAATTAGATGTTTCAATGGGAAGATTTCCTGGTGGATGAATTAAAGTGACCCAAATGGTTTTCCTCATCTGTAATTATCTTGTATTTCTGTGAAAAGCACTTTACCTTATCTGTTGTGGGGAGGGGACATAATACAAAAAGTGCTGGTTTCATGACAATCACCTACACATTATATTGGCTGTGTATTAACTGCAAGATTTGATGGGTGGCATGGATGCAGAGGATTTACAGGAATCTGTGTTTATTATAACTCTGAACTTTCATCTTCGTTTGCCTTTGCCTGAAGTGAATTTGACTAATCATTTACAGCAGACATTGGATCCACACTCTGTTAACTAGTTTTGCAACAATCTTCCCTTGGCTTTGTGACCACATAGCAAATAACTGAAATGTATGTTTTCACTGATAGTTCGAGAATAAAGGAAAACAGAAATGATTATTGCGGAGGACAAAGAACTTTTCAAATTTTTCAAAGAATTATCATAGAATCCCTACAGTGCAGATGAAGGCAATTCAGCCCATTGAGTTTGCACCAACAACAATCCCACCCAGGTTCCATTCCCCTATTCCCTCATATTTACCCTGCTTCCACGCCGCCACCCCCCCCCGCCCCCCCACCCCCCCGCCCCCCGACACAAGGAGCAATTTAGCATGGTCAATCAACCTAACCCGCACATTTTTGGGGAAACCGGAGCAGACAGGGGGAGAATGTACTAACTCCACACAGACAGGGACCCGAGGCCGGAATTGAACCTGGGTCCCTGGTGCTGTGAAGCAGCAGTGCTGACCACTGTGCCATCGTGCTGCCCCAAAGGGAGTTTTCAAGGGGATTTTTGTTGCTTATTGACTGTTGCTGTATCTAAATTAGGGATAATTTCAGACTCAATGTTCTAGACTCTCAAATAATGTGAGCAAACAGTAGAATGATGCAGATGAGCATGTGGCAGATATGGGAAGTGTAGGGCTTCCATTGTTTCATGCATGCAAATCACAATTGATAACAGCACTTAGCCTGTTAAAAGAAATTGCAGATAGATCAACAAGAGCTTAGTTCCATGTATTGCTTTAAACATAATAAAATGTCCCAAAGCACAGCACATGAGCGTTATTTAACAAAATGCCGCCAAGCCTCGAAGGGAGAGATGAGGTCAGGCGACTAAAAGCTTAGTCAAAATGATGGGTTTAAAGTGTAGCAAAAAGAAGAAAAGCCAGGTAGAAAGGTGGGGCAGTGTAATGAAGGAATTTCAGAGCTTAACCCATAGGCAGCTGAAGGCATAACCATCGGTGAAGTGAATACAATCAGCGCTGCTCAAGGAGCCAGAATTAGACAAGTGCAGATGTCTTGGATTGGAGAAGATTATAGAGATCAGGAGGGGTGAGGCCATGGAGGGAGAAGGGTGGCGTGATTAACTATGTCAAAAGCTGCAGACAGCGTCAAGAAGGACAACAAGGGATTATTTTCCTTTGTCACAGTCACACAGGATGTCATTTGTAATTTTGATAAGAATTATTTCAGTAGTGTGATATAATTTCAATTATTACCATAAAATGTTTCGATAAGGGTGTAAAAGCAGTTAATAAATTAAATATCATGTGGCACAAAACCTAGATAAATCAATTGTGGTTGCAATCAGGCACAAAGATGAAGAATCTCAGTTTATTTATTAGTAGGCTTACATCAACACTGCAATGAAATTACTGTGAAAATCCCCTAGTCATCCTATTCCGGCACCTGTTCTGCTACACTGAGGAAGAATTTAGATGACCATTGCATTTAACCAGCATGATAAAGGGTCAACTGGACTCAAAACATCAGCTCTTTTCTCTCCTTACAGATGCTGCCAGATTTTCCAGCATTTTCTCTTTTGGTTTCAGATTCCAAGATCCGCAGTAATTTGCTTTTATTTATCTAGCCAACATGCCTTTCAGACTGTGGGAGGAAACTGGAGACCAGGAGAAAACCCACGCAGACATGGGGAGAACATGCAGACCCCACACAGTGACTCAAGCCAGGATTCAAACCCAGTTCTCTGGCACTTTGAGGCAGCAGTGCTAACCACTGTGCCACCGTGCCACCCTCAGTTGTTAAAGTATTAAGTAATTAGTCTTGCTACTGCATGTAAGCTCGCACATTCAATCTTAGTGGAGAAAAAAGCTCAAACAAGTTGCAGCAACTGCTTCAAGAAGGGATTAACATTCCAGCACAATAATGTACGAAAAAAGGTCACTTTAAAGTAGCACATTCTTGAGATACTCAGAGCACATCAGCTGATTTGATTCATGCATATCAGAGCCTCATTCCTCATTTGGAAATGCTGCTTGAGGAAGATATGAGTCCTTTATTCAACCTTTTCATGATAAATTTATTTTGCAGGTTGTTGTAAAATCTAATGACAAGGTTAAATGAGCAGCACAGCAAAGCGAATTCAAATTCAATCACTGTCCTTCTGGCCTGTCTCAGATTCACCAGAAATGTGACGAAGGATTTAGTTGAAGGAATCTGGAATTGTTTAATGATAATGTGTAAGGAAGAAACTATATTGGAGACTTGAAGATCTCAGAATATCCTTGACTGACCTTGGTGTTAAAATTACAGCATTATTGATATTGGTATATATTCAAAATATTCAAGTCAGAGATAACATTTTCTTTTGAATAAGCCATTAGAACGTCTACCTGTTCAGGTGGATATAAGTGATGCCATTGCATTTAGTTTTTAAAGAGAATGGAAGTCTCTGTGATGCCAAACCTTGAGAACTCCTCCCCACTGCTTGGCCTTGTCTAGATGTCTAAGAATCTGGGATGCCCCTTCTCAATGGGGAGGCAGTGGCACAATGGTATTGTTGCTGGACTAGTAATCCAGAGACTCAGGGAAATGCTCTGGGAACCCTGGTTCAAATCTCACCAGAAGGTGGAATTTGAATTCAATTAACACCTGCAATCGAAAGCCTAATGATGGCCATAAAACTATTAAAAACCCATATGGTTCTGTCCTTGAGGGAAAAAAGTATCTACTGCCCTTACCTGGTTTGGCCTATTTGTGACTTTGGATCCACAACAATATGGTTGATTCTCAAATGACCTCAGGGATGGACAATAAATGCTGGCCCAGCCTATATCCCATAAACAAATAAAAAAGTTTGCTACAGCCTAAGTAATCATTGCACAATGGAAAAGTCCAATGATTCATTACCTGCTGTCGTTATACACTCATATCTGACCTAGCGTTATCACATCCAGTATTTGACCAGATGCTTCCAGACACAGAAAACTCGATCATAAACTGAACTCCACATTGTCAAGCCTTAGATTCCCCTCCACAGTGTTACGAAGGGCGGCACAGTGGCACAGTAGTTAGTATTGCTGCCTCACAATGCCAGGGAGCTGGGTTCGATTCCCGGCTTTGGTCACTGTCTGTGTGGAGCTTGCATGTTCTCCCCGCGTCTGCATGGGTTTCCTCTTTGTGCTCCAGTTTCCTCCCACAGTCTGAAAAATGTGCCATTTAGGTGCATTGACCCGAACGGGCGCCGGAGTGTGGCGACTCGGGGAATTTCACAATAACTTCATTGTAGTGTTAATGTAAGCCTCACTGGTGACTAATCAATTAACTTTATTTAACAAATAAATCCATGGAGTCCCCATAATTTTCAGAAATGCCAGTTAACCATTATCAAACATCTGACAACAATATGGTGAATTATCAGAATCACTGCAGCACTGCAGGAGTGCTGCATTGTCAGCAGTGCCTTCTCTTAGGTGAGACATGAAACTTTAAGACAACTCTTCTATAAAGCTAGAAAAATATTTGTTGTTAAATGTAGTATAATGTTCTTGCCCTTATAAAATAGTACATTCTCAGACTTACTGCAGCCAGTGAGAAAGATTTGCTAGTTCTAATACAGGTTGTTTTTTGTTTAGAAGTCATTGAAAGAAAGACACCAGATGCTCTCCCGCCAGCATGAAGATGCCAGAGGACTGAAGGAACATCAAGACCACCGAGAACGGGTGATCTTCAGTATCTTAACAAACTACCTCACTGAGAAGCAGCTTCAGCACTGTCAGCACTTTATCCAGATGAAAAAGGCTTTGTTAATCAAGCAAAAAGAGCTTGAAGAGAATCTCCGACTAATTGAGGAGCGACTTGAATTTCTCGAAAGCACTCCTTAGATATGATTTCACTTTCTCAAAACTAAACTGATCATTGTTCCCCCCCTCACAAAAACCCACTAAAGTCAAAAATAGGTTGAGTAATCCAGTTCACAAAGTAGGTTAAAACAATCATTCCAAAACTAGCAAATTTTAGCTGCACATTTGTTTTTACATGTAATAACTAGATAATTAAATAAAATGAATTGGGGCTATGCTATAGCAATAGAATCAACTAATGGCACACTGCTGCTCCTGGTTAACTTACTGGCATCTCTATTTAACTGTGCAAACTCCAGATGTTGCTGTCCATTTCAGAGGAGTAATGACAATGACCACCATTGGCACTGCAGAATCTGGGTCAATATCACTCATAATTGGATGATACTGTTTCCATTGCAAAAAAGACATAAAGTACATTACAAGATACTTCTGCAATGCTCATGCATGACTTGATCTTGGTGCCTGACTCTTTTAGTTGAGTTGCTGCTCAAAGTGGCAGCAGTTCCCCTTTTAATAAACAATTTCTTCCATTAAATGTTAATAGGCTTTATTGTCAGTCTATAAAATGTTTCCAAACCTAGAATTTCTCTGAATTTTTCACCAACTGATGCTTACTTTCTTATTTGTCTTTTTATACAATATAGTAAAAAAGTTGAATGATTCCACCTTTAGCATTCACTCAACCCAGTCTGTTTTACAACCAGTCTGAAAGTGCTACACTGGTGATTAACCTTCTACTGTTTCTCTTTTGCCATTGTTCCATCCATCGGACCATTACCATCTTTGCTCCTGTACATCTCGACTGGTCTAACTAATATCAGGAGTGGGCACATGTTCAACTACCATTCTGCCCCATCCCTTCACTTACTCCCTTTTCACCTTTGAACCAATTGAATCCCACAGTTCATTGTGCTGTAATATCTAAATTAGCTTAGTTTCTTTTTGAGTCTCAAGGCAGAATGGGTACATTGTCGCAAGGAAAACCTTGACCTCCCTTCCCTGAACTCACCCTTTGCTGCCTGAAGGACCCTTTCCAAGACCTTCCCTACCCATCACTTCCCCTTCTGGCAATTGTTCTGCACCCTCTTTGGAAGTGGAGTGATCATTTTAAATGAGACTTGAGAATTGAAATTACACAGACTTGAAATGCTGGTTTGCAATTCACACACGCACACTGTGCCTGAGACTGGTTCTGCTGGAAAATGAATTCCACATTTTGTCACAACGTATCGTATCAAAACCCTTTATGATTTTGCCAGCACCTCCCTTTAACCTTTCTTTTAATGAAAAGAGCTGCTGTATCTCTCATCTGCCCTTAGAACTGAAGTCTTTCATCCCCATTATCGTCTCAGTGAATCTCTTTGACACACTCTTCATAGCCAGCCTTGACATCTTTACAAAAGTAAGGCCTCCAAAATGGGTCACAATAGAGCATTAATCTCTTTGCTTTTGTATTCTATGCAGTAAAAATTTGGCTGGCTCTCTTTTCGAGACCAGAAACGGGGCTGCATTGGCAGCACATCTGCCATCTAGGCTGCCCCAAACTGGCCCAAAATTTACCTGCTGGCCTCATTTCAGTGACTTGTGCAAGTAAGTTGTCGAATGTCTGTTTTTGGTGGTTGTACAGAATGCCTACAAACTTCCATTTACCAATACAGCACCACCAATCAGATCAATGATGTTACTCTCCAAAAGTCATCCTTTTTTGCTACTATTTATGATTTGAAAATTATGATGACAGTTTCTACTTGTATGTGCCTATTAATAACGCATATCTCATAGGATTTTTCAGCATTATAAGCATTTTCTCATTTGTGTATCTGAACTTTCAAAGCCTTACACTCCTCAACATCTCTATATTATTTGTTGCTGTGGCAGTGGAACCTCGTGTGAACATTATTCCCACCCGAAGTCAACAGACCTTGAGATGGCTGGGACCGGAAAATTTACTCCACAGAATAGTACGGCACAGATGGAGTATATTTTGCCAATCAAGCCTCTGTCAACCCTATTAAACAGCAATTCTGTTAATCCCATTTTACCCCACTTTTTCCATATCGCAAATGTTTTTCTCCTTCAATTATTTATCCCTTTGAGAGATGCTATTTAATCAATCTCCACCACATTACCAGACATTGAATTCCAAATCCCAACTAATTACTACCTACACAAGACTCTCATGACACCACTGATTCATTTGCCAAATCTACTTAAATATTTTATTATTTGAACACCTATACCATATCTCTTCTTAACCTTGCCTGTTCTCAGGACAATGGGTGAGATTTTACGGCCTCACTCATCCCAAAGCCGTAAAATCCTACCCGTAGTCAACAGACCTTTCCATAATCTGCCCTTCGCCCGCTCCGATTCCTGTGGCAGCCAGGACCGTAAAATTCCGGTCAATATCCCTAGCTTCTGGTGTGTCTGGATAATTTCAATCCATCATTTCTGGTATCCTCATTCTTTCTAACAAAGCGTATCACATCAGCTGTCCTGTGCTGCCTTTCAGTTCTGTGTGTCCGCTTGTTCCAGCAGCTTCTCTTGAAGTTAATTGCTATCTTCCTCAGTCTTTATTACACTCCAAGTTTCATACCAGAAACAAATTTTGTAAGTGTGCTGTGTACACTTAAATCCAAATGTTTTAATTTAAAGGACATATCAAACATCTTCACAAAGTTCCGAGTACAAAAAAAAACTTGATTTTAAAACTTAAAAACTTGATTTTAAAACCGTAATATCATTTCAGAGATTTTAAAACTGTAATATCATTTCAAAGGTTATAAACTGTTTTGGTTTTGCTCTCATCAGTCAGTTTATTGACTTGTAATTACTTCTGAATATCTATTATTCTTTCCATCGATGTAAAAAAAAGTTGTACATAGTAATTATTTTTCTTGCATTGTCTCCTAATACTGAATGATCATACTGTCATAAATAAAATTTTGTACACTGCAGTATCTATGTAAAAGTGCATTTTGCATCCATATGTTTCAGCTTTAAGTGATGTCTTCTTAAAAGTTTTCTTTTCACTCATGGTCAGCAACATGAATGAAAAAACATTCACCATTTGCAGCAAGTGAGAGTGATATTTTTCAAGCTGTAATACTTCCTTATTATGTAAAAAGTGCTTTTTGGCTGTTGGTGTCAAGAAATTGTCCTTAAATTAGATCTCCCTTAATCTGGCGCACATATAATTCCCTAAATTTGCACACCTTTATTGTGGAGTCCACTAGATGTACACAAAAGTCGTAGGTAGAAGAAGGACTTGAATAAGGCAGTCACTGAGTGATAAAATGGGCGGCGCGGGCTTGTAGGACTGCAGGGCCTGTTCCTGTGCTGTGATGTTCTTTGTTCTTTGTTTGTTCTTTGTTCCTGACATAAAGCCAATTATTCTTTCCTGTGCAAGCAACTAAAAGAAAAGGCACTTATTATTTGAAGAAGGCTGTGCCCATTTAATAAACATGGCTCTGTTTGTCAGATAGTGGAAGGTTTATTTCAAAGGCAATGGACCAGTCCTTGGGAAGTCAAGCCAACTCTGGAGACCTTCCAAAATGGCAGGTTGGACCTGACTGCTCGAGTCCCATCTCCACTTCTGACAGTTTCCCTTTTTGCTATCGGGGGGAAGGGGATGTGTGACTCACACAGGTGGGAAACCTGAAGACAGCAGGGCTGATTGAAATTCATGCTGAGTTCAAACAGACTCTGGGCAAGGTTTTCAGTGTGGCACAGTTTCTCGTTGCTTCTGTCTGAAGAGTTGGCAGTGAGCACATCCCCGCCAACACTGTCTGCCTCATAGCAATTTTATACTCCAACAAGCGGGTAATTGGCTGCAGGCTGGATTTCTGCCCCTCAACCTAGGATCTAATTGGCTGGCAGCTCCTTTGCCCCTGCCACACCATCAGCTGCAATGGTCAGGACAGGGGCTGCCAAAGTCCCATCTGACATGGAAGGGCGATGCGTGGTAGGTGGGGCGGTAGGGGGGGAGGGGTGGGTTGGTGCGATAACAGCTAACTGATTCTAAAGCAACTGGCCTACCAATTGTTTGCCAACTCCTTCCGCCCCCTCCCCCCACCATTGCTGGCCGACCTGATCCCCCCCCCCCGCCCCAATCGCTGGACCCAGCCCGGTCTCAGCCTTCCGCCCCCATAACCAGCCCCGATTTCCTCCCACCCGGCAATGTGCAGCCCCAATCGCCTCCTCCCTCCACCACCACTGATTGGCCCACAGTAGGCCCTACTGCAGTAGGCCCTACCCCATCTGGCTCTGCCAGTGCCCGGTGCCTGGTGTGAGGGTGCTAGTCTTCACCCCCCTGTCCCTGACCTCCTGGGGAGCCCTCAATGGCTTCTGCCCCTACCACTGAGGTAAGCATGCCTTGTCCTTGTTGATGGGCCCCAGTTGTAGACCCCGCTGGTGGGAACCTGTCCCGGTGGAGGGAGACACTAGTGGATCTGGTGAAATGTCAATCTCTGTATGGTAATCAGCCGCGCACCATTTTTCAGTGTGGGGCTGATTATGTCTAAAAACATAGCCTGGGAGACTCAAAATCAGCCGAGCACAAGCAACGCAGCATATGGGAGGATCCCAGCCAAAATCTCCTTACAATAACATTGTATTATTTTCATTCTTGCTTCCCTCCACCTGTTGTTCTACTCTGTCCTGAAGGCACTGGGGTTTAGTTTCACAAGCACTGGTCATGCTCTAGCACCTCAACTGAATGGGCACTCCCTACAAATGTGAAGAAACTGCAATTAAGCTGTACAAAATAGTCATTGTAAGCAGTTTTTAAAAAAAATATATACACATTAAAGTTTAGTATTTCTGGCTCCGCGTTGCCTGTGGATTCTCACGGACAAGTGATGAAAACTGCTTTATATTTCCCTCACTGGGGTTGGCTTTATTCTGCAGCAAGGCAACAATGTTTGTCCCAGGACACCCGGGGTGAAAATTGAGAGTGAGCTTTTTCTGTTCCCTCACTCACGTGTGCCAAAGTCAGTTACTGTAACTGAGAGAAATAAACAGCGGCTGGCGATCAGGCCTGCAATCTTCCTTGGCTGCATGATACCATTCCCGCACAAAACTCCCAACCGGAAATTGTACAATTGGGCGCTACTAAGCTTGAAATGAATGCTGAGGATTTCCCCTAGTGTCTCACTGAGTTTATTCACTGAGCAGTTGATCCACAGAGATAATAGGTGGGATTTTCCACTCATCCTCCTTCCAACCCCCACCCACTGCAGCTGTTTTTCTAACAGCTGAAGTGATTCACCATTAGCCGCCGGTGGGATCTTCCGGTTCTGCCAATACGTGTGGCACTTTTCGTGGCTTGCTCAACCCACTGCCAGGGAATTATTTGGGGTGGCGAGGGTGCAGAAGACCATTCTGGTGGTAAATTATGGAAAATTCTGCTTAATGTTCAATCCCCAAGTTACATACTTCCAGCTGTGGTAATAATGAAAGCCTTAAATCCACAATTTGGAAAGGTGATGGCCTTGTGTAGGCTATTGACCCAGAAACTCAGCTAATGTTCTGAGGTGCTGGGTTCAAATCCCACCACGGCGGATGGTGGAATTTGAATTCAATTTAAAAATCTGGAATTAAGAACCTACGATGACCCTGAAACCATTGTTGATTGTGGAAAAAAACCCATCTGGTTCAGTAATGTCCTTAAGGGAAGGAAATCTGCTTTCTTTACCTGGTCTAGCCTATATGTGACTCAGAATCACAGCCAATGTGGTTGACTCTCAACTGCCCTCAGGCAACAAAGGATGAGTAGTAAATGCTGGCCAGCCAGTGACACCCTTGTCCCATGAATGAATAAAATAAAAATTACAGGAAGTAAAATGAGTAAGAGTTTCCACTCCTATCTGCTGTCCAGCAAGCCCTGCTGAAAATGCTTGCAGATAATTCTGACTTTGTGCGATTATGTAAAACGGGTGGTAGCAAATTGGCTGGTGTTTGTCATCACCTGTTGCACACTATCGCACAAAGTCAAAATAGCCCTCACTTGTGTGTGGAGATGTCAAGTGAGGACAAGGTCACGTTCGGCAGCAATGTCGTCCCACCACCTCCCATAGGATCATAGAATCCCTACGTATAGAAGGAGGCCATTCAGCCCATCAAGTCTGTACCAACCACAATCCCACCCAGCCCCTATTCCCATAACCCCCACACATTTACCCTGATAATCCCCTTGCCAATAGGGTCAATTTAGCATAGCCAATCAACCTAACCCACACAAATTGGACTGTGGCCGGAAACCGGAGCACCCACACTGACACAGGGAGAAAATTCAAACTCTGCACAGATAGTAACCCAAGGCCAGAATTGAACCTGGGTCCCTAGTGCTGTGAGGCAGCAGTGCTAACCACTGGGCCTCTGTGCTGACCTTGGAACTATTCTAGAACTATTATCTAGCAATGACAGCCTTCAGAGGAGGCAGAGAAAGGAGAATTTTATTTTAAATTGTGCAGAGGAAAATAAAACTTTGGGATAGATAGTATATGAGTTGGTATTTTTCTGTGTTAAAAAACAATCTATATTTGAAGTACATCAATGTAATCGCTAGACTGATAGAAAGGGAATTTACTAGGCTATTTTCCCCCGCTGACCGATGATGTGTTATTTAGTATAAGTATATTTCTGTTTTAACATAAAATGAAGGCCATAGAACTGATGTGACAAAATGATTGCTATTTTATTCAATGGCCCCTAAGGCTATGGGATCAAGAAGTGTTGATGTTTAAATGCAAATGAAAATCATGTCGGGAAAGCCTGTGGAATGTGATCATGTTTCCACTTGTTTTGGAGATGATGTTGATAATTAAAAAGTTTGTCCTCAAGGCCTTTGTTACAGAATGATGGTATGGACTCATCCCCAAGCCTTCCCACCCTCTGTCTCCACAGATGGGTACATGCTGTGAACAAGCCAGAACAACATGAAGCACATTTGCACAAACACACCTGTGCAAGCACATTCAGTACTTATGACGAATCCTTGGAGACAGTAAATTAAAGAGAGACCGTCATCCTATGTGGCATTTGAAGCAGCATTGTTAGGCTCTTGGGGATCACTTTTCTGTTCAACAGCTGCTGTGCTTTATCGGGAGAATGTGAAGAGGGAGAAAAAGGAAGCAGACGCTCAAAAATAATTTAACTCAAAGATTTTACTGACTTTTTCAATTCTTAAGGAGTTGAGCTGGGAGTGCACTGTGTCAGTTGAGTTGAGTTACATTTCATCGCCTCAGCAATTATGATAATATAGCTACTATAGTAAGCCACATGCATACGGGAACAACTAATTTATTGGTAATTACCTGGAAGAGGTGACCTTACAATGGAAAGAATGGTCACCCTGTCAAAGCTATTTGGGGAAAAGCCTTGCCCTAGTGAGTAAGCTTTAGAAGCTAAAGCCACACCATCGTTTATATTTTATTCATTCAAAACAGCTAAAAATAAGCAGGTCAAATTATTTATTGAAGGCTAAGCTAGAACAAGGAGGTTAGCAAGAAAGTCTCCATTTCACTTCCATTGTGGAGCCTCAGCTTCCCTAACTTTACAGCAATTAACTGTGAGTGAATATGTTTCCACTGGCATCCCTGTAAAAAGCTGAACCAATACTCCAGCTGTCAGCACTGCATTAACATTTAAGAACATGTTTGTCTTTTCTGTTGTTTTTCCTGCTAATCTAATTTTAAATTTTGTTTACAAAATTTTGTTTTTGTTCTGTCTATCCTTTCTCCACATTTTGTCCCTTTCTCCCTCACACCGATGCCTCTTCCCAAACCCCAACCCTTTTGCTAAAATGTTGAGTTGTTTCTCTCGACTATGCTTTGGAACAATTGCATCCAACCCTTCCTTTGGAGGGCCAGTAAAAACTGTACAGCCTGAGGTAGTTGCTGCTAATAAAGGTGATGTGGAGATGCTGGTGTTGGACTGGGGTGGACGCAGTAAGGAGTCTCACAACACCAGGTTGAAGTCCAACAGGTTTATTTGGAGTCACAAGCTTTCGGACCGCTGCTACTTCATCAGGTGAGGTGTTGTGAGGCTAATAAAGAGCTATTTCTGGTTCCAAAACAATCCTTTGCTTCCTGTATGGACATTAGGTAGCCAAATCACAATTTAAAACAGTTTTTTAAAAAAGCAAAGAAACTGAAAAAAAAGATCAAATAAAGCTGACTGAAAACAAAAATCTAGGTTCACCTTACCAGTGAAAGGAACAAATAAATTCTAATGTAAAACTTTTATCTATTTATAAGCAAATGTTATAAACTTTTTATTTAATTTGATAGGAAATATACAATAATGAGATAAATATATGGTGTATGTGCGATTTTTCAGAAATGTGCTGTCATTTTAAAATGGCTGTATACTAGGAGGTTTGCTTTGAACATAATGGATCGCAGATATGCCTGTGCAAGAGAACAATTCATGTGTTAATTCACCTCATAGTCTTACTTATAATTCCCTGCAAACCTGGGGATGTGATTAGTGCACAGATGTGAACAGGCTTCGATCATGTTCTGCTTTATTGTTTTAATGACTCTGGAGAATGTTAAATAAGAGACAGGCTAGAATTATAATCTTTAAACTATTATAATAATTTATTATGACAGAGTAAGCAATATGAAGGAAATACAAGCAATGAGAGTCATGCCCTTCTGCCAGCCATGGACCCCGGTAACGCTGGCTGGTCTGGAGTTCGCGAGGTCCTAGCACCATTCGCGATACCAGTCTGAGGTGAAGTCCAATGTACCCGGGTCGAAGCATCCCTTTTACAGTGTGACCCAAACAACTTTACGTGAGACTTGGTATAAACACACATTTGGAAAACAACATCCAAAGATATCACTTGAAGGCCAGCACATTATTGTAGTGCAGCTGCATGTTTAGGTTTTAACAATATGAATATTGTTGTGCTGACTGGTGAATATCTTAACTCCTTACTTTCTATACAGATCAC
The DNA here is from genome assembly GCF_965287045.1 of Carcharhinus amblyrhynchos. Taxonomy (NCBI): domain Eukaryota; kingdom Metazoa; phylum Chordata; class Chondrichthyes; order Carcharhiniformes; family Carcharhinidae; genus Carcharhinus; species Carcharhinus amblyrhynchos. The sequence continues at coordinate 21,939,815 of NC_137336.1, forward strand.
TATGTCTAAAAGTTCTTTAAATAGGTGAATCTTGTGTATGTTATAATAATGTTTTAAGTATTTTAAGACTTTATTTCTACAACTGAAGATTATTTTTAGCCTTTACAAGGTTTTGATTTATTATTGTCACATGCATTAGTATACAGTGAAAGGTATTGCTTCTTGTGCGCTAAACAGACAAAGCATACTGTTTGTAGAGAAGGAGAGAGTACAGAATGTAGTGTTACAGTCATACCTAGGGTGTAGAGAAAGATCAGCTTAATGCAAGGTAGGTCCATTCAAAAGTCTATGGCAGCAGGGAAAAAGCTGTTCTTGAGTCAGTTGGTGTCATCAGGCTTTTGTATCTTTTACCTGATGGAAGCAGGTGGAAGAGAGTGTGTGAGGTCTTGATTATGCTGGCTGCTTTTCTGAGGCAGCAGGAAATGTGGACAGAATCAATGGATGGGAGGCTAATTTGCATGATGGACTGGACTTTGTTCATGATGCTTTGCAGTTTTTTTGTGGTCTTGGACAGAGCAGGAGCCATACCAAGCTGTGGTACAGCCAGAAAGAATGATTTATATTGTGCATCTGTAAAAGTTGGTGAGAGTCATAGTGGACATGGCAAATTTCCTTAGCCCCTGAGAAAGTAAAGGCGTTGTTGGGCTTTCTTAACCATAACGTCAGCATGGAGGAGCCAGCGCAGGTTGTTGGTGATCTGGACACCTAAAAACTTGAAGCTCTCGGCCATTTCCACTTTGTCCCCATTGATGTAGGTAGGTGCATATCCTCCACCACACTTCCTGAAGTTGATGACTATCTCCTTCATTTTGACATTAAGGGAGAGAATATTTTCATCGTACCATTCCACCAGATTCGCTATCTCTTTCCTGTACTCTGTCTCATCATCAAGCTTTGCAAATTAAAGCCATCCCCACAAGAGAGTGATGGCACTGAAGCATGCAAAATTGGGAAAGGAAATTTCCTTATGAGAGTTGGGATAAGGCCATAGTTCAGAATCCAGCCCCAATACTTTGTTGATCATAGCCTAATTGATCCAATAATTCTGTCCATGAGTGATGCACCAGTTATAAGGAAATATAATATGGGAACTGGGCTGCTATTTCACCTGAACAGAAGTCAATGAGCATAGTGACCAGTCAGATCACAACTTAATTTAGAATCAAGCTACCTCTACCAGCTTTCACTTTATCCAAAAATTCTTGCTTGATGTTATCATCATTTGCTGGAAGCGTTTGTGGTCGTATTCAACAAAACCCTCACCCAAATTGTGGTCAGGTTTCCAATTTCTCAGTAGGCAAAGGCATTGCATCATATGACACTGAGCTACACTGTTGAAGACTCATTTTATACCCTAGCCAAACTGTATGCATAGAATCCCTACAGTGCAGAAGGAGGCCATTCAGCCCTGACACTGAGGTGCAATTTAGCATGGCCAATCCACCTGACCTGCATATATTTGGACTGAGGGACGAAACTGGAGCACCCGGAGGAAACCCATGCAGACACAGGGAGAATGTGCAAACGCCACACAGACAGCATTAGCTAATCTGCACCCAGGCATCAGTGTCTGGGAGGGTTAAATTGGTCTTGCTTTTCATTCCTCAGCTCTAACTGTGTTCTCCTGCCCTCCAGAGAAGAGTAGGCTCAAGTACCACGAAGTCTCAAACAGAAATATTGGCCTAAGGGCAGTTAATGGAATGGTGCCCCAGCCTGAGTAGCCACTTTGAGGAGGGGATGCTTAAGTGGAGCTATTATGAAGAGAGACCAGAAAAGAAAACGACATCAAGTCACTATTTCTTCTGTTGGCATCACAGCTCTGAGTTTCTCTGAGCCTGATGACCGACTGCGACCTTCTCTGTTTTCTGATATCACTGAACTACGCATTGGTTAATTAATAAAAGGTCATGGCACATTCAGCATTTGTCAAAATCGAGAGTGCTCCATTGGTCAGGGTCAGAATCTTTGATGCAAGAAGTGCAATTTTAGGAAACTAGCTAAGCCAATCAGGTGAATTTCTTTTAGTCCGGATGCTCCGGTTTCCTCTCACAGTCCAAAGGTGTTTGGGTTAGGTAGATCGGCCATGCAAAATTACTGTCTAAGGATGCGTAAATTGTGGGAATTAGCAGGGTAAATGCATGGGAATATAGGGATGGGGCCTGGGTAAAATGCTCTGTTGGAGGGTTGGTGCAGACTTGATGGACTGAAGGGTCTCCTTCTGCACTGTAAGGATTCTAAGTACAAAGATCTAAAGAGGATAAATAAAGGGTCTCCAGGTTACAGTCATGCATTTTGCTGCTTGTTTGTACAGGCAGCGATGTGAAAACACCCAGCAATATGAAACCAAAAGCAAGTTCTGTGACATTCCTTTCCTTCATGTTAAGATCAGTTTCATTAATGTGTTTAACAAAGGGATCCTTGATTCTGAAATATGTGACAAGTTAAACCAATATTCGGCCATTTATTACACTATAGATAGAAAGGCTGGCATTTCGCTGAAAATATCAATAACCTGCAGTGCCTTTTACAACTACTGCCTCTTAAATAGCACCTTTAATGCAGAAAACAAAATCCCACACTGTTTCACTGGAATATAATCAAAAACCTATTTGCACAAAGGGTCTTTTCAATGTCAAAAGTGTCACATCACGTGCCATGTAACGTCCCTTACTTTATCATGAGTATATCATTGCATTTGCACAATCGGACCACTGATTCCCCATAAGTTGCTGAAGTAATTAGAAACATAATTTTTAATGTGAAAGTTTAACCCAAAAGTTCAGTAAATTACACACAAAGATTTATATAAACTGATTAAATTCAGCCATTAAATTTTCTTTCATGTATTTGAGTTGCTTTATTAGGTTTTTTTCTTGAAAGCCTGGATTTGATTATTATATTTTGTCTAGAGCTGTAACTTGGTGAGTTGATCGTTGTTATGTCGCCTACATATTTTGTTGAGCTTAATTTTCTTGATGCATCCATGCCAGTCAACTGAAGTGATGGAATGTCATTACTTTAGTTTCTGACACTTGCTGCTCTGTACCTTTTGTTTAATTAAGAAATTCATGACTTTTAATGGGAATCAATTATATTTGCTCATGCTGATACAGTTATCCTTCTTCACCATACTTGATCTTAACTCTCGTCTATAATGCCAAGGGAGATTGACTAGTTCAACATTATGGTTCAGTGGCATAGAGAGCTCAGGCTGGATTCCTCACGGTATTGGATTCTTACCATTAATTACACAAATTTGAGATTTCTTACTTTATTAGTTTTAAAGTTTATTTATTAGTGTCACAAGTAAGCTTATATTAACACTGCAATGTAGGTACTGTGAAAATCCCCAAGTTGCCACACTCCGGTGCCTGTTCGGGTACACTGAGGGAGAATTTAGCATGGCCCATGCATCTAACTAGCACATCTGTGGACTGTAGGAGGAAACTGGAGCACTCAGAGGAAACCCACGCAGACACGGGGAGAACATGCAGACTCCGCATAGACAGTGACCAAAGCCGGGATTCGAACCTGGGTCCCCGGTGCTGTGAGGTAGCAGTACTAACAACTGTGCCACTGTGTCACCCCATTTGCTCACATATAAAAGGCATTTCCCCTTAAATTCTGTACATTAAAAATATTGATTTATTGATCCTCCATACACTTTACAATATGATTAAGTCTATGCTTTGCCTTATGTTACTGTAGGTGCTCACTATGTTTCTCAGCTTCACACATTTTCTGAAGTTAAAAAAAGTTTCATTTAAAAATGTAGTTGTAATTTTAAGTTTAAAACTTATTCAAATGTATTGGCTTGTTTGTACTGAAATAACATTAATAAATGAAAGCACAATTTCACTTTTATCAGTGGATTCAAATAAAGCTGTCACAGCTTTAAGATGTGTGAAGATTTCTCACCATAGCTCTCTTCCTCACATGACAGGAAATAAGTTTAAAAAATTACAGGTCAACTTTATTTGAACAAAGCTTCTGAAATTAGTCCTCTAGTTTTTCTTCAATTTCTGAAAGTTTTATAAATGACAAGGGAACATATTGGCTTCAGCAGAAAATGATGAACTAACATCCATGAATAATTTGACAAGTAACGGATACTCTTTCAAATAGTGATGGTAATATGTCAAATTTGACACTAGGTTTGAGAGTGAGAAGCAATGGTCACAAACCAGGATCACAAACCAATGCAAACTTTGAAGGCATGAGAAATAACATGACCACAGTAAGCTGGGTTGAACTGTTCAACTTGCAAACAGTGGGAATTATTCAAAATTGTATGTGGTATGACACAACAGCAGAACATACTAAAAAGGGCTAGATCTCCATATTTAATTTCCACCGCTAATTGCCTAATAGATATCCAACTTGGGCATTAAGTTGTCTCCAAAATGACAGCTTACAATAAAAAAATTGAATTAAATCAATGCTCCACTGGAGAACTCAGTGATTCAACACAAGTCAGATTGAGGGCAGTAACTCATTAAAGGGGCCAGATTTATTCCCTCTCATCTCAGAATCACCACGAAAACAATGACCGAATGGGTTGGTTGGTCCTCACTCGACAAGCCCACAATTGCTTTGTGCAGTTGCAAAGGGGTTAAACACCAACAGCTACGTGCTTAGGATCATAAGCTTGAGCTATTACCAACATGCACAAAAGCTTCCTGGACTTGTGTAAATATGCTGAGTCCCTCACGATAAAGAGCATGCAGTTCATAATCAAATAAACAAGAATCTGCTGTGGGATTTCTCTGTAACCTGAGCTGAAGATTCTTAAGTACGCCTCAGAGTGGAGAAGACGCAGTGGGCTGGGGTGAGGGGAGAAGAGTGAGGGCACAGGAGTCACCATCGTGGCCTCCTAACCAAAAACTGCAGGGACGTAATCATTTAAAAGATTCTGACCAAAGCACCTTGGACACATCACATCAGTGCTGCTGCAAATGATTTTGAGGCAGGAAGTCCAGGTCATTATTCAACTAAACATATGAATGTGAACAAAACACAAATCCCCACAAGGAATGACAGGTCAGCAGTTAAATCACTAAGTCCTGACAAAATTTATGAACTTCAGAGAGCCCACGACAAAGCTCATTAAAACGTTCTTCCTGGGCTAATGGGCAATCTGGGAGGCATGCCAGATATGAAGCTCCCCCCCTCCCCCTCCCTCCTGCCCGCCCAAACCATGGCCACACTGGTAGTCTGCTGCAGTGTGTGGGGCTATAATGTAATCTCTCTGCGGTAACACCAGAATTCTGACCCATGTCCCACACATGCGGTAACCTCTGCTTTAATATTTTCACTTAACAATCAACTGACCATAAGAAAATTCTAGAAACAAAACGTGTTTATTACAAGACGGTGCTGTACGTAAACCACAGCGCCGTAAACATTTATAAACTTTTGATTAGTGTATAAGATTACATTTTGACCCAATCACCCAAAAATCACCTATTAACACAACACCAGAAGCAGCAGCTTCACTAATCCATTCCGTTCACTTTAAAAATGACTAAAGTGTTCAGAAGAACACGTCAGTCACAGGTCGACGTTTCAGAACAATCTCTTCTTGCTCTTCTTCCTCCTCGTTCAGTGAAGCAAAGTTCATGCGCATTTTAGGCCTTTTCTTGTGCCCACTCGGAGCAGTAAAGAACTTGCTTGACTTCTTCAACGATTTGGAAAACTCCTGGAAGGTCATGTCATCAACGAATGCGCCCAGCAGAGTGTTTGTGCTGCTCAGGATGGAAGATGCCCCCTTTGAACCCTTTCTATGAGGGACAGATTCAGTGGTCCAAGCCTCCGGGTCCCCCAACAACTGCCTCACTTTGAAGGAATTATCCTTGGTTAGGTAATGGTATGGCCTCTTGCCACTATAGTCCCTTAGAGTTGTTTTTGCTCCATATTTTACTACCAGCTCAACAATAATATTCTCTTTGCCATGTATAGCAGCGATGTGCAAGGGAGTGTAACCACCATATGCTTTGGCGTTGATGTCCATTGCAATGCCATTGTCCTCAGCTGTGTCAACGATCCAGCACATGATCTCACTGTTGCCAGATTTGGCTGCCCAGTGGATAGCGGTGAAGCCAGACATGAAGTTCTTCTTCTCGGCCAAATAGCTGTCTCTCAGCAGCAGCCCCGACACTTGGGTCCAGTGGCCCAAGGCGGTTTTCACAATCCATTCATGCTCGATGGGATCCAGCGGAATCTGATCAGAGAAACGGGCATCTTCGGCCAACCTAGACAATCTCTTCAGCTGAGGCGAGCTTGAACCCATCTCTTTCAGTTGGCTCCTTTTCATGTTGGATGCCCCTGGGGCATCTTGGTCGTCCGGAACTGCTGTGTGCTCATTCTTAATTGGATCTTCCAAACCCTTCTCCTCTGTGTGTTGATAGCGGCTCTGACAATCGGTATACCTACTGGAGTCTGGAGGCAGGCGGAGGGGGTGCATATGCGGCTTGGGTTTTTGGGTCGATATAGCCTTTGGAACTTTTGGAGCTTCCCCCTCATTGGAATTAGCTTCATAGTTTCCCAGCTTTTGCTCGAAACTTAAATTGCTGCAATCGGTGGGGGAAGGGGGGTCCGAGTGCTCAGGTTCAGAGACAATGTCAGTGGCAAGCGCAGCTTTAACCCCGCCTGCAACTTGTTCAGATGAGTCAGAAGGTGCAGAGATTGAAGCACCCTCCCCAAATCCACCCTCAACAGGAGCTTGTGACTGCCAGGGGGGATTGTCCATCACCTCTTCAAGGCTATGGCTCTTGGTAAGGTGCAGACTGTGGACCTCCCACCCCTGAGCCCCCAGATCCTGAAGCTTGGTGGCAGCCTCGGCGTTTCTGTGTCCCTCCAGGGGAGCTGCCAAGCCGCCCAGGGCTCTAACCTGAGTGGGTGACAGCGCAGAAGGGGCGGAATTTCTCCGAACCCCCGGTTGATGGAAGCCCCCCTTGGCTTCAGCAGCCTCCAGCAAGTTCCCCAAACTCTCCCCCTTGTCCAGCACCTTGCCCCGCTCTCTCTGCCTCCCTGCGGCCGGGGAGAAAGTCTGCCGAGCGCTCACCAGGTGCTGCATTTTTTTCTTCAAGACCACAAACTTGACTCCTTCCTCTTCGCGCACCACCGCCACGTTATTAATGAACCTTTTGAAGAGCTCCCGGGCTTCTCGCTTTCGCTGGGCATCGTCGGATGCCAACTCGTTCCTGAAATTGTGCAGCAGTTCCGAGTTCTTGACTTTGCCCCCAGCTTCCACTAGGAACTTAATGACCCCCTCTTGGCTCAGAGCTGGCTCCATTTCACCTGGGCTAAGGGGAAATAAAATTAAACTCCACTCACTCGAGTGCTCCCCACTTCTCTCTAAGGTAAAGGAATTGCCCTGCCCCGCCGAGCAAAGCTGTCATGAGACTAAGCCCAACCACTCTCCCCTTCTTCCCTCCCCTTGTCTTTCCTGCAATACCTGTTATTTCCGGAACAGGACTAGAGGGAGATTATCACATATTACGTGCGAGTGAAAACCAAAGGGAGGAGACTGCTTTGGAGCAGGGCTCTTGGGATTTGTAGTCCTGCAAAGTTTAATTAAACGCGTGTGACCATTGCACCCCACTTTTATTCATGGTTGTCAGGGGGAAAGAAAACTGAACAGGTTGTGGCAAGGAATTTCACCAGAAGGGTTGGGCCATTTGCAGATGACTGTGCAGTTTACCCCATCAAGGAAAACTCCAGGTCAGGTCAGCTCGCTGCAAGATTCTTGGAATTGCAAAATTGGCAACACCACGATGGAAAATGGTTTTCAATGGCAAAAAATGTGGGGCAGAATTCTCCTGTCCTGCCCGCCATGGGAATTGTAGCAGGCAGAACAGGACCATGCAAAGGACCAGGCGAGCACAGCCAGAAAATGCCACCTACTGCGTCACCAAGAGTTTTGCAAGTGAATTTGTCAATGGGTAGATAAATATAGGCGGAAGCTGGAGGAGGTGGTAGAGGTAGGTACAATTACAATATTACAAGGCATTTGGACAGGTATACGGATAGGAAAGGTTTAGAGGAATATGGTTCAAACGCAGGCAAATGGGACTAGTTCAGCTTAGGAAAGCTGGTCAGCATGGACAAATTGGGTCGAAGGCCCTGTTTCCGTGCCTTATATCTCTATATCTCTCGATATAACCGTACTTGGAAAGAAGTACTTGTCGTATGAGGAATGGTTGAGGACTCTGGGTCTGTACCTGTTGGAGATTAGAAGGGTGAGACGGATCTTATTGAAACTTACAGGATATTGCAAGGCTAGAGTGGATGTGGAGAGGATGTTTCCACTAGTAGGAAAAACTGGAACCAGAGGGCACAACCTCAGGCTAAAGGGACGATCTTTTAAAACAGAGATGAGGAAGAATTTCTTCAGCCAGAGAGTGGTGAATCTGTAGAATGCTTTGCCACAGAAGTCTGTGGAAATGAGGTCATTGTGTGTCTTTAAGACAGAGATAGATTGTTCTTGACTAATAAGGGGATCAGGGATTATGGGGAAAAGGCAGGAGAATGGGGATGAGAAAAATATCAGCCATGATTGAATGGTGGAGCAAACTCAATAGGCTGAATGGCCTAATTTTGCTCCTATATCTTGTGGTCGTATGTGGATTCCACATTCAGCAGTTATCATCCAAATCAAACAGGGCTGTTGGATTTCTGAGGAGGGATCTTAGGTATTGCAACAAAAATATCAGAGTTACCAAATATTTGTTCATCCGAAGTGCGAGTATGCAGGTTCTCTGTTGGAGAGATGTAAATAAGACTGAAGTGATCCAAAGATGTGCTGCATGATTCTGCATCAAAGAGTATCGGAAATAGACCAGAGCACAATCCTTGATTGAAGTTTTGGGATGGGAATCATTACAGCAAAGGAAGGTGAAAAATAGACTGACCATGTCTTACAAAATATTGACATGAACTGGTGAGACTGGGCAGAAACGAGAATCTGGTGTCCTCCAACAATAACAAAATACGAGGTAGTCATTCACTCAAACTGCAAAGACCATGGGCAGAATTTCCAAAAGAAATATCAGGTTCGACCTAAAAACTGACATGTTTCTCCCCAGAATCACAGTCAGATTTTCATTCCAAGGGGGGAGTTTTCCCATCCTGCCCTAAATGGAACCATAGCAGGTGGTGGAGGGGGGTGGGGAGGGACAATACAAAGGACTACTGACCTCAGATGAATTTTCCAGTTTTAGGGCAAGCATAGCTGGAAAATCCCACTCCAAATCTTCTGATGCTTTGTCACACATGGAAGTGTATTTTGCGGCATAATTCTTATGGAGCAGGGCCTGATACAACCAGCAAAGCTGTCTCCACAGAGAGCACCCCATCTCAAAATAAAGACACAGGCTCCTCTTCTCCTGATCCTCTCCATCCTCCATAGACATTGGGACTCCCTCATCCATCCTCACTGGCATAATTCCTCCCCCACCTCCCCATCTATCCTTACTGGCATTGTTACCCACCACCCCCCCATATTAGGAAATTCTCCTTGCCCCCTCCCCACAATAAGGTTCCCTGTCCTCTCCCCAAACCCAAGTTAACACTGCCAAGGTCTCGGGGCAGTGCCAGGGCACTGCTCAGCCACATCTCTGACCACCCAAGGGTAACACTGGCCTCCGCACCCCCAGTGTGCTCATTGACTACCGGAGAGCAGTAATGATTCCCATTGGAATGACATCAGACGGGACAGTGGGGAAACATCTGACCCCTCCAGAAGTAATGCCGTTCAGCCGTTTAAGAATATTTAAATCTATTTAAATTGGAAATCAAGTTCATGCCCTCTCTGGCTGTGAATCTGATGATGTTGCTGCTGGGGTTTGGGGGGTCGGCGGAGGTGGGAGCAATAATCTGATTTTGAGATCCTCCCAGCGCAAATTCCATTATGTCTCTCTCGCAAGAGTTTGCAGCCATAATGGGATCTGCACCTGCGGCAAACTGGCCATGGAAATCCCCCTGCCATTTATTTCCTAGATAGTGTATTAACAATCTTTCCTTTCAAGGGCAATACCACAGTGGAACGGATTGTCCAAAGAAATAGTTGCAGCCCCATCACATGAAATCTCTAAGACCCATTTTTAGATTGTTTCCATTTGAAAGTTCTCATCATCAGGTATACCATCTTAGCAGCTCCTGCCTAGTTTGGCGAGCACCACCCAAGTGATAATAGTTTGCCACGCTGACATGACTGAAGGAGAATCAGAGGCTTTTTTTCTCCAGGACAGAGACATTTGGGAGGTCACCTCTCAATGATGAAGTTGTTTGATGGGGGACACTGGAAAAGTTTCCAATGATACAGGAGGTCAGAGCGAGTGGTTATGAACATAAGATAATCGCTAATAAATTCAATAAAGAATTGAGGAGAAACTTGTACATGGAATGGTTAGAATGTGTAACATGCTGCCACATTAGAGTCATTGAAGTCAATCACAAAAAAGCATTTATTAGGAAACTGGATAAGTGCATATAATCATAGAATCCCTACAGTGCAGAAGGAGGCCATTTGGCCCATCGAGTCTGCACCAACCACAAACCCACCCAGGCCCTATCCCCATAACACCATGTATTTACCCTAACTAGTCCCCCTGACACTAAGGGCAATTTAGCATGGCCAATCTATCTAACCTGGACATCTTTGGAGTGTGGGAGGAAATTGGAGCACCCGGAGAAAACCCACGCAGACAAGGGAAGAATGTACAGACTCCATACAGACAGTGACCCAAACCGGGAATCGGACCCATATCCCTGGAGCTGTGAGGCAGCAGTGCTAACCACTGTGCCACTGAATGAGGAAAAAAGGAATGAAGAGACATGTTGATGCAGTTTGTTACATAGGGTAGGAGGAGATTTGTGTGGAGAATAAATGTCAGCAGAGACTTGATGGGCTGAATGGCCTGTTTCTGTGCTGTGATTTTTATATAATTCAATAAAATGTTGTTAAATGTGCAAGCTGTGTACTCATTATGGAAATTGTAACAGTATAATCAGATAGTGTCCACAAGAAGCAAAATAGTGCTCAATTTTCATTTTAAAAGTAACTGAAATCTAAAATATTTTAACTGTGTGATTCAGTTCAATGTTCAAACCAGCAATACTTGAATCTGTGGTGGGTTGTTGTCACCATGGGAATGTGGTTTCCAAATCACTCTACCATTTATAAACTAGGAGGGTGAATTGTTGAGATGAATGTTATAATCTATTTATGATCCTAGTCATATCCAAAAGAGCATTACTCATTTACACCATAATGCCATGCCCAACATTGTTGCAACCCTTATTCACATTTTTATTACCTTTCCATTCAACCTCAACACCAGCTTCACCAATCAACTGAGTTTCGCCCTGTATAATGCCCTTCCCATCCAAAGCCCTGCTGCCTGGATTCTGTCCTGCACTAAAACCTGCTTACCTCTCACCCAAATCCCTATCAATCTTCATTGCCTTCTGAAACCCAGAACAACAGATTCAAAATCATCATGCGCCTTTATAATTTTGCCCATGGCCTTAACTCCCTCACCCCCTCAACCTTTGTAATGCCTTACACCACATTAGGCTTAAATTAGGCATCAGAGTGACCAGGCAACCCACACCATTATCATTGGTAGCATTTGGGCATCAGAGCCCGACCATCGCCCCCTCCTCCCCCCACCACCAGTGCAATACCTTCCCTCACCCCTTTACTGCAATGTAGGCACAACCCCTTCCACCTCCCACTATTGCTGCTCCCCAACATAATGGAAAGCCCCACTTGGGTTCCGAGAGACCTTGTCCCCTTGCCTCACCTTTTACGGTGTCACCTGGCAATGCCGCCCTCGAAGTGTCATGTCCCTGATCACCCCAGGGCAACATTGGCCTTTGCACACTTGGCATGGTCACCTTGATTGTTAGGGAGTAGTGTTGATTCCTGCTGGAGTGGCACTGCACTGACGGGCAGGAACATCTGATGGACCCAGAAGTAACAGCGTTAAGCTATTTAAGAATATTTAAATCTATTTAAATTAATAGTAATCAGGTTTACTGATTATGTCACCAGCGGTGGGGTGGGGAAGATCTGATTCTGAGATCTCCCCCACACAAATCCCCTGATAGGCCTTCTCGTGAGTGTTTGTCCATTATAGCCCTCTTGTGAGCGTTTGTGGCCATAATGGGATTTGTGGCGCAGGTGAAGCAGGGTAGAAGGGGTGGCATGGTAGCACAGTGGTTAGCATTGCGCCTCACAGCGCCAGGGACGCAGGTTCGATTCCTGGCATGGATCACTGTCTGTGTGGAGTTTGCACATTCTCCCTTTGTTTGTGTGGATTTCCTCAAGGTGCTCCAGTTTCCTCCTGTAAGGGGAAGCCGATGCAATTTTTGAGAAAACAGGCTGACAGAGCGGGAAAATCGAGAAGTAAAATATACTGTATAAACGCTTTGCAGGGGCAGGTGCTTAAAAAAACAAGTATGAAATCAGTTGCTTGCGATCACAGTACCAGTAGTCATGGGTCGGGTATGATAAAGAAACGGCTACTACAAACCATAAAAGGAGAAATAGGCGCTGAAGATGTAGGCGAGTGGAACGAACTGAGCAGTTCAAGGGCAGGGGAGGAATCAGTTCACGATAAGGAAGCGCGGGAACCAATTAACAAGGGAAGAGAGATGTATGATAAACTGCATAGGCATATAAGGCATAATCATGTATTGTGAGTGTGTGTGTACCTGCGGGACTGCACCCTTTCTTGCAAGATTGAATAAACTGACGTAGAATGACTCCGCCGTGTCTTTGATTTCAAAAGCAAGGGGGGGAAAGGGAAGTGGGATCGGTGTCCCCAGAGGTGTCTCTTTGGATGGGCTCGACGGTTGAAACCTAACGGTGACAACTAAGCCGATCGAGTTACCCCCCAAGGATTGAGTCAGTTGCTCGGGTGTAATCCATACAAACTGACTGGCCTCGGGTTGGGTACCTCCTACTTCTCACACACTCCCACATTCTGAAAAGACATGCTGGTCAGATGCATTGACACGAATGGGCTCTGGAATATGGTGACTAGGGGAATTTCACAGTAACTTTATTGTTGTGTTAATGTAAGCTTTATTTGTGACTAATAAACTTCTTTAAAAAACTTTGAATGGATCCTGAAAAATCCAGCCCCTACTCCCCCATATCTTCCTCCATTATTCGGGGAACTTCCCCCATACTACCTCACAGTTCATTTTCTCCATGTGATCCATCTTCCATTCTCCTAACTGAATTCCCAGGGAATAGTTGACCAGCAAAATTCCTTTCCTCGCCCCCGTGCTCATTGATGGTCAATGGTCCTTCTTTCAAAACTTGCATCAGGATTCACCTCCTCGAAAGAAACATTAAAAATTCTTGATCCTTACAAACTACTACCCTTTTAATTTTACTAAATTTCCTAGGATGCTACCGGGATTTTGCATTTTAAGGAGAGGCTGGATTGACTGGGACTTTTTACCCCTAGAGTGTAGGAGACTGAGGGGTGATTTTATAGAGGTCCATAAAATAATGAGAGGTAGATGGTCAACATCTTTTCCCAAAGGTAGGGGAGTCTAAAACTCTAAGGTATATGTTTAAGGTGAGAGGGGAGAGATACAATAGGGTCCAGAGGGGCAGTATATTCACTCAGTGGTTGGTGAGTGTCTGGATCAAGCTGCCAGAGGTAGTAGTAGAGGAGGGTACAATTCTGTCTTTTAAAAAGCATTTAGACAAGTAAGATAGGTATAAAGAGATATAGGCCAAATGTGGGCAATTGGGACTAGCTTAGTGGTAAAAACTGGGCGGCATGGACAAGTTGGGCTGAAGGGCCTGTTTTCGTGCTGTAAACCTCCATGACTCTATAACCAAACTCCCTTTTCCTTTCCAAGTTCTCAAGTGTATTGTCGTCTCCTAAATTCGTATTCATCTTGTTTACAAATGCATTTTGAATCTGGTTTCTGTCCTTGCAATTGCTGGGAAATAATGCTAATCGACCTGAACTTATCTTCTCCCTCACTTGGCTTCACTCCAATAGAAGCCAAAGCACTCTCACTCAGTTTGACCATTCCATCGCAAAACTCCCTCAACACATTCACTGCCCTGTGTTTTCAAAATGCTTGTCTGACTTGTGGCAGAGCTGCAATTTCCTCCCATTGAACACTAGGAAGACCACAGAAAATTGTCCTTGGCCTTCCCCATAAATTCCACAGCCTCTTCATCAATCGTATCCACCCTCCCACCTTTCCCACAACTACCATCTCATTATGGACCAGACTGTTGGAATCTCAGCCTATTTGACCCTGAATTGAACTTCTGAATCCATTAACTAAAACCACTTACTTCCATCTTTGTAACCTTTGCCTTAACTTGAATCTATCCTTTGCTGAAACCTCCATAAATACCTTTGTCACCTCCAGACTCAATCATTGCAATGATCTGCTCACTGGCTCTCATTTTCCAACCTCTGTAAGTTTCAACTCATCCAAAGCTCTGAACCCTATTTCTTGTCTTACATCATCCTATTCATGTGCCACTCCAATCCTTGCTAACCTACCTTGGTTCACAGTTTGCATTCCTGGTTCTGGCCCTCCTGTCACTGTAATCTCTTGCAGACTCTCAACCCCTACCACGAACTCTTATCTCGCTGACTATTTCTCACGGGGGCACAGTGATTAGCCCTATTGCCTCACAGCACCAGGGACCCGAGTTCGATTCCCAGCTTGAGTCACTGTCTGTGTGGAATCTGCACATTCTCCCCATCTCTGCATGGGTTTCCTCCGGATGCTCTCATTTCCTCCCACAGTCTGAAAGATGTGCTGGTTAGCTGCATTGACCATGCTAAATTCTCCTGCAGTGTAAAAGAACAGGTGCTGGAGTGTGGCTACTAGGGGATTTTCACAGTAACGTCATTACAGTGTTAATGTAAGCCTACTTGTAATACTAAATAAATAAACTTTAAATTTCTTTGGACCAAACTTTTTATTACCACTCTTCATATCATTTTATTCTCCCACTCGTGTTAATTTTTGTGTTATTGAATCTCAGTGAAATGGTTTGGGACATTTTTCTATTTAAAGCTGCTGTAAATGCAAATTATATTTTTCTTCGTATTGAATACCAGCAGATAGATTTCACACACTGGCAGATTTGTTGCCTGGGACGCTCAAACGCAGCATGTTTAACGCAAGATTAGTCTTCATTTGTTTTCCTGTGGCTATTGGGCCATATCTTTAACCCACTCCTAAGCTTTATCTGATGTCTCTGTAATAAATCGAGGGTGACTTGATGAGGCTTCAGAACACGAAGGCTTTATTGCTAAAGCAACAAATGACAATATATAAAAATGAGGTGAGACAGAATAACTATGCGATTGCACACAACTTCTCCCTGGCTTGCACTGTCATTTCATCCCGACCCAGGATACACACCCTCACATTCCATTGGCTCAGCTTCCTGCTATGACACCCCATAAGATCCAGCCCGACCATGTGGCCCTCAGGGAACGCCCCCTAAAAGGGGCCAAGCTACCACAGTCTCCCTATAACTTTATAATTTCATCAGCCACAACAACCCATTTGCTACAGTGTTGGTTTACACTGATTGTAATTGATTTAGCTGCTCCTGTTTTAAGCCAGCTAATATAAAAAAAGTTTTGTAAGATGTGACATTGCTCTTTCTTTGTGCAATCAACCATTAAACTCAATAATATTTGGAATATTATCTGTTGACCGTGCTTATAAACTAATGAAAGTGATGTCACCAGTAATGTTCCATTTGCTACATAGAGTATTTGTAGTTTTACAGTGTGATACTTTTGTTACTTTGCTATTGGCTCTGAGTGGCTGGAAATACATTTAGAATGAGATTAATTCCTGGAGATATAGTATATCCAAGGTCAGTAATAATAAGCAGCTTGTTATACTTTAGCAGCTCATTATAATTAGCTGTATTGAAACTACAAGATTTGGAGGTCATAGTGCACAATGGCATAGTGAAAGGAATTAAAGGGCCAATGCCTGCATGAAAAGAGAGGAAGTAAAAGTTCCCTTTTAACTTGCTGCCTTAGCTTATCTGCTGTTGAAATTTGCATCTGTTGCCATTGTCACCTTCAGACTCAGGTGTTCCAATACTCTGCTGGCAGCCTCCAGCAGAAGCAATGGTGTAGTGGTATTGTCGCTGGATTAGTAGATCCAGGGACCCAGTATAATGCTCTCGGAGACCTGGGATTCGAATGCACCACAGCAGGTGGTGAAATTTGAATTCAATAAAGTAGATACTTGAAGAAAGAGAACAAAAGCATATGACGTCTAATTGATATTAGAACATCAGGGAGTTCCACTCTTGGTCATCTTCTTCTCATCCTGAACATTACTCCTTCTTCTTCAGCTATGTGCTTCAGATTCAATGAATCACTTTTGACATGGTTATGTAAGCAAATGTAACAGCCAATTGATAAATGGTAATGGTCCAAAATAACAAATGAATTGAATGGCCAGACAATCGGCTTCTGTTGGTAGTGGTAGCTGAAGAAGGAATAATGTCCAGGATGAGAAGAAGATGTCCAAGAGTAGAACTGCTTGATCTTCTACAACTAGTGCTATATAATATTTTATGTAATCTGGATACAGTGGACTATTATTTGTGGGCCTGAGTTCCTAATCTGGAGGTTACAAATTCTGAATTAGACTATATAGGGGAATGGTGTCATTCTGGCACTAGGAGATGTCAGTGGTAAGTTTTTCACTCAGAGGGTAGTGGGTGAGTGGAATCAGCTGCCATCGGTGGTGGTGGAGGCAAATTCGATAGGGTCTTTTAAGAGACTTCTGGATGAGTAGGTGGGACTTAATAGAATTGAGGGTTATAGGTAAGCCTAGTGGGTAGCAATGCAATTGGCGCAACTTGTGGGCCAAAGGGCCTGTTTGTGCTGTAGTCTTTCTATGTTCTGTGTTCTATGTTCTAAGAAGGCCATCCAGCTCATTGAGTCTATGTCAGCTCTCTGAGGAGCAGTTTGGTCAGAGCTTTTACCCTAGTTTGTCCCTGTAACCTTGCCAGTTTATTTCCCTCGGTGCCAGTCTAATTTCCCTTTGAAATCATTGAACATCCGCGTTTCCACCATCTTTTTAGGCAGCAAGTTCTGGATTACTCCCACTCTCTGCATAAAAAAAATTCTTCTCACTTTCCGCTGTATAAATGGAAAGGCAGAATACAAGTTCATTGCCACTGTTTGATAACAATAAGCTCATAACATCAAGGGAAAGGCTGTAGACAGCAAGGAGCAGTAGACAGCTTTTCCACAGATTAAGGGGAATGAAATCAACAATTTGGGCAGATGCACCCATCTGCTACCATCTGGTTCAAACCAGGGTTATGCCAGAGACTTGGGTGCAAACTGTCCTTCAGTTAAACAATTGTATGCAATTGTGACTGCCCTTTGGGGGGTGGGCGAATACCTCAGGATCATTAAACTATTTACAAACTCTTCTGAGTTTGTGTTTCTCTTCAAAGATTACCCCTAATGCATTTCCGTGCAATTTATGGTAGCTAGCTAGAAAATTTGCTTTTATTCTGATAATTCTGATTACTCGTCTACACAAATAGTGTGATGTATACTAAAATGCGACTATATCTAAGTTAAACTTAGCGCGTATTCATGCAAACATCCAAAAAAGGGGACGTGTAGGCCAGTTGACCCCTCCAGCCTTCTCCGCCATTTAATAAGATCATGTGATATGATAGTAACCACAAATCTGCATCCTGCCATCCCTGATAACATTATCACCCCCTCACTTACCAAGAATCTATCCACATCTGCCTTAAGTCCAAAGACTCTGCTTCACCACCTTTACAGGAAGAGAATTCCAAAGACTCACGACCCTCTGAAAGAAAAAAGTTCACCCCATCTCCATCTTAAGTAAGGGATCCCTTTTTTCTAAACAGTGCCCCCTAGCTCTAGATTCTCTCAGAAGAAGAAATATTCTCTCCACATTCACCCTGTCAAGAACTCTCGGGTCTTATATGTTTCAATTGAGTCACCTATTACTCTTCAAATCTCCAGTAGACACAAGCCTAGCCTGTCCATTCATACACCATTTCCAGCACTTCTATTCAGTGAAAGGTGTAGATGACTCAGCTTATGAAATGGTACTGTTAAAATAATAGTCAGTGTACCTGATAACTTGTGGATGTGCAATAAATGACCATGAGAGTTTTAACTTTGTAATAAAGACCCACCTGATCTAATAATGTCCTATAGGCAAGGGAACCTGTTGCTGCTGTCCGGTTTAGCCTACATGTGACTCCAGTCTCAAACCATGTAATTAGCTCTTAATGCCCTTAGAGTAATGAGAGATTGATTATAATTACTACTCTGTTAGCATTGCCCACATCCCGGGAACTAATCTGAGCTACCAGAACACCAGTTCAGGACCCTGGTTTCATTCTCATCTGAAGGATGAATTAATAATTAATCTCTAAATGTTAATTCACTCGGGAGGCACAATTACACCTTGTAGTTTAGTTACATGCAGCTGCAATTTAACAGAACAATAAGTACACTGTGTGCTACATGCTCCTGAGCTTTAATGCAGTGCATTCTTTAATAAAGGGAATGTACACCACAGCAGATCTGTTTTTGTAATGTAACAGGCGACTGTGCATTTATTTCTAATGGCCTGATGAATCCATGAGAACTAAGTGGCCAGCTAGCAACCGTGTGATGTAGTATCCAATTACATATTTTCCGCTAAAACTAATATTATCAATAGAAAATGATCTAATTTTAGATGTTTACTAGCACAGATGAGGCTCAAGCCATCATTCACTCCAAATGTCTGCAACCTTTCCCAGCCAACATCCAAATTCCTTATGTATGTGTCAGCTGTGCGTATTGCCATATCTTCCAGGAAGGATAACACACTGGTGCTATGAGCCATGTTCTGAGGGGACAGTCCTTGTCAGCCAAGATCTAACTTAGCCTTTGGACTGGGGCCTCAAATAGGAGCTAGGAGTGATGTAAGGCCATGGGGGGGTTCCTTGGGAAATGAGCACTTACTGCTGAATACATTTTTGGTGGTCATAGACTAGTTGAACATTAAGGATGTCAATACAGTTGGCTGTTCACATCCTGTGCCTCAGCCACTTTGAGTGTAAGTACCATGGGGTTCTCTCCACATTGATGGGCTGCAGGTCTTGCTGAAAGAACGCACATTGGTCAATCTCCCATGATAGTGTCACCCATCTCTGCATTGCCTTTTTGGCATTTGAAGATAGCTGGTGCAAGTTCTGAAAATAGAAATATAGAAACATAGACAATGCGTGCAGGAGTAGTCCATTCGGCCCTTCAGATCTGCACCACCATTCAGCCCAAGACTCCTCCCAACCCACATCAGCCTCCTCCCACAAGAACCTGGTTTCCTGCCAACTCAATGGATGTTAGCAATGATTTCTATGGACACAACATTCTGTGCCTTTGCCGCCCTCAGTGCTTCTAATGTGGCCCTGTAACTGCCAGCCATCCATCTCCGCCCTCCATCTGTAACCCTCAAACATCCACCCATCACCCTTGAAATTTCCAGCTACATCTTCCCTCAATCATCCCCTAAACAGTCACTATCACCTATCATCAACCTTCCATCACATAGTCTTGACTGTTCCCCTTCACACTCGATCTGCTTGGTATCATTCTGGAATCTCCCACCCTCATCCTTGAACTGCCCATAGTAACCCTTGGCTTGCCCACACTTGCCCCCAGACACCCTTGACCTGCTTGCCCTCAAGGTGGGCCTGCTCTCCATCAAACTCCATCCCCCTCCAGTGAAAATTGACTTTTTCTGTGTGGTATATCTGCATCACAATGCCAAACAGGACCTAAGAGCAGATAAAGGCAAAAATACTGCGGATGGTGGAATCTGAAACAAAAACAGAAAATTTTGCTGGAAAATGTCAACAGGTCTGACAGTATCTGTGGAGAGCAAATAGAGCCAAAGTTTCGAGTTTGGATGACCCTTCATCAGAGCTAAGAGCAACGAAAATCAGACAAGATTAATACTATGAGAGTGGTTGGGGGGAGCAGTATTTGGACAAAGGAAATGTAAATGATGATGAGGAAGGCTGAGTAAGGTGCAAAAAGTGTCCACTAAAGGTGTCTATTCAGGACCTAAACTCAGTAAGGCGGGGCGGTTTCATAGTGGTAATCCAGAGGCCCAGATGAATGCTCTGGGGGCATAGATTTAAACCCCACTATGGCATCTGGTGAATTTTAAATTCAATCAATTAATACATCTGGAATTAAGTTATTCTCAGTAATGGTGACTATGAAACCATTGTCGATTGTTGTAAAAACCCATTTGGTTCACTGAAGAAATGTACTGTTCTTACCTGGTCTGGTCTACATGAGACTCCAGACCCACAACAACGTGATTGAATCTTAAACTCCCTCTGAAATGGCTGAGCAAGCCACTCGATTATACAAAATTGCTACAGAAAAATTAATAAGGATTGAAACTGGATGGATCACAGGGATGCAGCCACTGGAAACAACAACAGTAAACTCAGCCCTATCGAACTGCCAGGTTCTCTTTGCTAATGTTTAGGGGCTTGTGCCAAAGTTGGGAGAGCTGTCTGACAGTCACAGAATCATAGAATCCCTACAGTACAGGAGGAGGCCATTCGGCCCATCGTGTCTGCCCTGACCACAAATCCCACCCAGGCCCTATCCCTGTAACCCCACATATTTATGCTGCTAATCCTCTGGCATGAAGGGGTAATTAATGTCATTCTCATGGAATCGTACCATATCTGGATGTTGTTGCATGAGAATTAGAAGGCAAGTATCTGCCTGGGTCGCTCTCCAGAGGGGTTAAAAGGCCAAAAATCTAGTACCCACAAAAGCAGCTTTGGTTTCTGTGCTAATTGGTTCTAAAGAAGGGATTTATGTCTATGTTGGGATAATACTAAATTGGAACAATAGGGGTAACAAGATGTTAAAAATTATAATTTGTCATGTTTAAGTACTTTCATTGGTAAAAGTTATGCTAATTCTTTTTGTTTTGTCTGTATCCAATTCAATCCAATCAAAGTCCAATTCAAAGTCTCAGCGAGTGAGATTCCAGATCCAAGCTGACAAGACAGGCTCACCACGTCCTGCCTTGGACTTTATCTACATGATCTATTTGCATCTTAGCCAAAAGATGCTGCTTTAAAAAATTGCTGCAAATGAAACCTCAGTATAACCTCACAACTTCAACCAAGTGCAGCACTGCAAAACCACACTTGATCTTAGCCAAAAGGTTGAGTTAATTCTTTTTGATATATTTTAACTGTATTCTTAAATAAAGTTTGTTTTGATAAAACCTTCCTAGTAGGTGTCTTGAATCATACCTGGAGTGAAACACTTTGGTGTGCCTCAGGGATCAGTGTTGGGACAGCAATTTACGATTTACATAGATGATTTGGAATTGGGGACCAAGTGTAGAATGTCAAAATTTGCAGATGTCACTCAGATGGGTGGAAGGGCAAAGTGTGCAGAGGACGCTGAAAGTCTGCAAAGGGATATAGATAATCTAAGTGAGTGAGCGAGGGTCTAGAAGATGGAGTACAATGTTGGTAAATGTGAGGTCATCCATTTTGGTAGGAATAACAGCAAAATAGACTATTATTTAAATGGTAAAAAATTGCAGCATGCTGCTCTGCAGAGGGACCTGGGTATCCTTGTGCAGGAATCTCAGAAGGTAAATGGAATTTTGTCCTTCATTGCTAGACAGATGGAGTTTAAAAACAGTGAGATTATGTTGCAGCTGTATGAGGTGCTGCTGAGGCCACATCTGGCGTACTGGGTACAGTTTTGGTCTCTGAGAAAGGATATACTGGCACTGGAAGGGGTGCAGAGGAGATTCACTAGGTTGATTCCAGAGTTGAGAGGGTTGGCATATGAGGAGAGACTGAGTAGACTGGAGCTATACTCACTGGAATTCAGAAGAATGAGAGGAGATCTTATAGAAAGATATAACATTATGAAGGGAATAGAAAAGATAGAAGCAGGGAAGTTGTTTCCACTGGTGGGTAAAACTAGAACAAGAAGGTGTAGCCTCAAAATAGGGGAAGCAGATTTAAGACTGAATTGAGGAGGAACTTCTTCACACAAAGGGTTGTGAATCTGTGGAATTCTTAGGGATCATTTTCGCTTCTCGGCCTTTTGGCTAAGATCAAGTGTAATATCCGACATGCTGCGCTTGGTTGAAGTCATTGGGTTGCAATTCAGCTTCATTTGAAGCAATTTTTTAAAGTGGCATCTCGGCCTTTTGGCTAAGATGCAAATTAGATCAAGCCTCAGAGGAGGAGCTACACCTACTCCAATCAGCTTGGATCATGTAGGTCAAGCCTAAGACAGGAGGTGAGAGCCCTGTCTTGTCAGCTTGGATCAGGAATGTCCCAACTTGTTGGGACTCTGAATTGACTTTAATTTGACTTGATTGGTTTGAAATGAAGTAAACAAAAAAATTCCCTGCCCAGTGAAGCAGTTGAAGCTACCTCATTGAATGTTTTTAAGGCAAGGATAGATAAATTTTTGACCAGTAAAAGAATTAAGGGTTATGGTGAGCGGGCGGGTAAGTGGAGCTGAATTCACGAAAAGATCAGTCATGATCTTATTGATTGACGGAGCAGGCTTGAGGGGCCAGAAGACTTACTCCTGCTCCTAGTTCTTATGCTCACCCTATTGTCAAAATCAAATGTAAAAATGAGGGTCAAGGCTAACTTCATAAAATGCCTTGGAGTTCTTATCTGGTCCTTAACAATAGGAAAATGAGAGTGAGATGTTTAAATTGAAGTGTTGGGGGACTGATAGCCATAATAGTTCACTGAGAACAGTACTGGTGAGTGTGCTCACTTGGGACATTTTTTTGATCTGAACTGTGATTTAATTAAAAATCAATCAGGAGTCACTTGACACAGCTCTCCGTTTTGTGCTAGGATTGGACATTTGAACCCAAAAAGGTTTTAGGACTTGACTACATATGGAAAGATTTGTGTTGAGTATCTATTTTGAAACAACTGACACAGCAGGGGGCAGTAATTCCCTATCAGTACATGATCACTGATCATGCTAGCAATAATTGACCATTTTTTAAAAAATTGATGAAAAATATTGGTTAGATGTTCTTTTATCGATATTAAATTTCAAAGAGGATGAGGGTTTTTCATCCTGCTGTTAAAGAATTGTAAGAAGTCTCACAACACCAGATTAAAGTCCAACTTTAACCATTCGCTAACTTTAACCTGGTGTTGTGAGACGTCTTACTGTGTTTACCCCAGTCCAATGCCGGCATCTTCACGTCAAAGAATTGCCCAGCACAGCATCCCACAGGGAATTCCAGAAGAGTGGAGCGGAGTCAGAGGAAGACAGGACGTATCTCCTTTTTTATAGCACTCGCTGCTGTGTGATAAGTTTGAAGGTCCGGTCTTTGAATGTTAGTGAATGGATGAGTGGGTAGGTGAGTGAGATGGGTGACTTGTTGAGTCAGTGGGTTAATCAGGAGTTTGGGTAGTCAGGAGGTAGTTAGGTCACGTCAGAGAGAGTCAGGATGATCTGTGGATAGTCAGGTTGGGTGAGGGAGGGTAGTCAAGTTGGGTTAGAGGTATAGTCGAATTGCATCTGGGGTGGTTACTGGAGTAGTCAGCTAGTTGGGAGGGTATTCAGATGGTCAGGGGGCTGATTGGGGGTGGGGGAGGGGGAGGGGGTGCATTGTGTCGTCACCCAGGCGTTAGATTAGATTTCAGTCTGTCTAACATTTCCTGTATAACAATTGAGGTAAGCACCTCAGAACTGTCCAAAGTCTAGCACAGAGTTGGTGACTTTCGCAGAGGGTCATGGACAGCAGACAATTAGCCTTGGAAGTTTAAACTTTCTGGACAATTCCCACGTAGATCAGTGTGTCAAGACATCCACAGGGTCCCGGCATGCATCTTCAGACATACATCCACCTCTGGTGATCTGAAACCTGAAAGATTTGACCATTAACTTGTCTTGTCTCTCCTCAGATGTTATGCCTAACCTGCTTAGTGCTTTCTTGAAAACTAAAATAAACTTGTCTTTTATTAAAATCAACATATTCCTCAAGATTTCTTCTAGTACTTGATTGGCTTTGTGCATAATTGGCTGGAAAATTCTCAGTGAAAAGCTCTTGCCCCTTTGCCTGTTGATATCCCTCCACTGTATACATGTTTCATATTTCCAACACCACTCATAACATTTCTCTCCAGCTTTTCTCCAGAGGAGGTCACTGTTCTTTAACACTGCTCATCCATCAATAAAACATTGGTTTTGATATTGCCTCAAGCCCTATTTACCCCTGTGCTCACCGACCAACATTGGCTTCTGGTGCAACAATACCTCAATGTTCAAATTTTCATCCTTGTTTTCAAATCTTTCCATGGTCAAACCCATATCTATCTCTACTATCCTCCTCCAGCCGGTAATCCTGCAAGATATCTGTGTTTCTCCGACCTCTGATGTATCATCAATTTTCATTGCTCCACCATTGCCTGCTCTGACTTCAGTTGCCCAGGTCTTAAACTGTGGGATAGCCTCGTCTCTCTTTCTTTAAGATGCTTCTTAAGTCCATCCTTTTGGCCAAATCCTGATCACCTCTCCAATATCTTCTGAAATGTTTTGGTGTCAAATTTTGTTATGTTTCTATGAAGTGCACTGAGGTGTTTCATGACATTAAAGGCACTATATAGATGCAAATTGTTGTTGTCCATATTTTGCAACTGACAACTGATCTATTTTGCATACTTACCTGTGGCAATATGTACAGCCTGAAATATTGTCTGCAAAAACATATTCTATTTTTTTCTTACTTTGTTCATACATTATTTAGTGCCTGGGTTAATATGCCCAGTGCCTTTTTAGTGCAGTATGTTATTTTAAAAATGTATTCCTTTTTCAGAGTTACAAAGCCAATGGACAGGGCAAGCCCTTAATCCATCTCTTTGCTGACTCACAAAAACCAATTCAAATTGAATCCAATTCACGGTCCCTGCAAAAGATGTAGAAGAGTCCATGCTGACATGAACAGGCATTATGCCTGATCTCATGCTTCATCCTGTGCTTGATCTTTGCCAAAAAATATATGATGACTTTTTAATGTTCTGTCAAGGTAGGGAGATCATATAGAATGTTGTGTTCACATTGTACACCAGTGTCAGCATCAACCACATCCAAGTCTGTTCCACAACAGATTAGGTTAAATTTAAATTTCCTTCTGCCCTGATTTGATATTATGCCCAATGAAAACTCTTACCAAAAAAAAAATTCCACATGGAACGAGTGTGAAAATGGGAGAGAATTGCACTCATTTTTTCAGTGAGTTTTCAGATGTGATCTGATGGCATATCGTGTACAAAGAAAGGCAAAATGCAATTCATGCCAGTAGGGAGAATGGACAGACTCTATTCTCACCAAAAAGCCAACTGCGCACACCATTTATACCATTGCGTACGTGCAGATCTCTCTGTTCTGTATCACAGCTGGGGGTTGTGAGGGTGACCAGCCAGGGAGAGCAGCAATTAGAGGGTGAGGGGGATCCAGGGGATGAGGAGTGACAGATCCCTCTGTTCTGTCCTGTGTGGGTATCATTGCCCTGATACCCACCCCACCCCACCCCCTGGTCGATTGCTGCCCTAGAGTTCACAGCTTCTCCCGTCTCCCCTCCGGCTCTGCACCATCATGGCCCCACCCTTCCACTTAGGCCCTGCCCCCAACATGGCCATATCCCTTGGCACTACCTAGTAGTTGGTGGGCAGTGCCATTTTGCTAGGCTGGCATTTCCCAAGGGGCACTGCCCCCTGTCCCTGATCACCCGGCAGGCCTCAATAGTCTCGGCTCTCACTGGCGAGGCCACCACGTCAGGTCAGGTCTCAGTCTCGGGTTCACTAATAATGTTTAAAATTAGATTTAAATATTTAATTTAATCTCACGCCCTTCCCACCAGCAATCCAGGTCTGGTAAGATGGCAAGAGGTATGAAACCGGACATAAACCCAGTTTATAGCCTCTCCCACCAGCTTACTGGCCTGCTACACTAACCGACCAGTGTGACCAGCCAGTAAGATCACCTTCACAGTATAATACATTTCACTGTACCACTTTAGCCATCCACCTGGCATCCCAGAAAATTGTTTATTGCTGATTGAAATTACATTTTGGAGAGTTTCTCATTTGTATTGGCTCTGCCTTAAGTTGATATCAAGTACTTACCTGTCACATAGATGGAACATAGAAGGAAATACATATTGTTTCAATTTGACGCTAATGCCACATAGTTTTATATAGAATCGGGAGGTTAGCAGACGCAATGTGAGTAGTCCCGCACCTATATCCAAAATTGTCCTGTTCTTCACTAATAATATCATTTAAACAGCAATTAGATGCTACTGGACATAGTTTTTAAAGAAAGAATAGAATAAAATCCAGAAATGAGAAATACATTAATTAATAATCAGTGTGTATTTCAAAAGAGAAAATCTTGTTTAACCAAACTTATTTTGAATTTTTTTTGAGAAAATAACAGAAAGAGTAGACCATAAGTGCAGTAAATGTAACTTATCTGGATTTTCTGAGCAAGTGTTTCCCAGGAATCATAGAATCCCTACAGTGCAGAAGCAGGCCATTTGGCCCATCGAGCCTGCATTGACAACATTCCCAGCCAGGCCCTATCCCCGGTACCTCACATATTTATGCTACTAATCCCCCTGACACTAAGGGGCAATTTAGCATGGCCAATCCACCTAACTTGCACATCTTTGGACTGTGGGAGGAAACCGGAGCACCCAGAGGAAACCCACACAGGGGAGCACGTGCAAACTCCACACAGGCAGTCACCCGAGGACAGAATTGAATCCGAGTCTCTGGCATTATGAGGCAGCAGTGCTAGCCATTGTGGACCATGCCTTTCAAAAGGCCTTTGATATGTTGCCCTGTAATAAACTCATGAATAAGGTCAGAGAATGTGGAGTTAGGGTACAAATGGCAGAATGGACTGCTAGCTGGTTCCAACAGAGAAAGCAGAGGGTAGCAATAAAGAAAATCAAAGGAAATCAAAAGAACAAACAGATTATTCTCAAGCCACAACTGAGTGACATTTCTTCTGATAAAGAGAGAAAATAGGAAGATAATCTCTGGCAGCTGTGTCGTGAAGGAAGTGTCTCATCAATCACATCTGTAAAAGATTAAATCAGAAGGGATCACTGTCCTAAAGATGCTGAAGAAGTTTTATTGTGTGCATTATAACACAATTGCATTTCCAGTGTCTGGGCAGAAGATTTCTTCTTCACATTTTGAGGGGATTGATGAAGGAGATTCACGAAGGCGACATTTATGATGCCAGCAAAGAGAGTGAACAAATAAATACACTGCCTTAAGTTGATATCAAGTACTTACCGGTCACATAGATGGAACATAGAAGGGGAAATATTCCTTGGCCAACCTTACTGAATTTTCTGAGGAGGTAACAGAATGAGTTAGGTGGTGGTAATGCAGTTTATCTGGATTTTAAAAAGACTTTTGATAAATCCCCAGAATAGTCTAATGAATAATGTCAGAGAATGTGGAGTCAGCATAGAAGTGGCAGGATTGATAACTAGCTAGCTTTAAGGCAGAAAGCAGAGAATGGGAGTAAAGGATAAGATTCCATAGGAGGTTTCGAAAGAGAGCTGGATACATTTTTGAAAGTGGTGAATTTAGAGAGCTACAGAGATAAGTCCAGAGAATGGGACTAGCTATGCAGCTGTTTTGGGAGACAGTGCAGACACAATGGGCCAAATGGCCTCCTTCTGAGCTGTATAATTCTATGATTCTAAGTTATTCAGAGTGGCAGAAGGTGGAAAGTTGTGTCCCACAAATATCAGTACCTGGACCATTGCTGTTTATAATCTCCATTAACAATTGGGATGGGGTTTTACAGCCCTTTCTGCTGACATCAAGCCCTGCCGCAGGTTCCTCAGCGGCAGGATCAGCAAGCCACACAAACTGCCATTGAGTTCAGCAGGACCGGAAGATCCTGATGATAACCAATGGTGAGCCACCTCGGCCGTTGGAAAATTCCTGCTTTGGACTGTGGAACCAAAAATACAATTTCTTCATTTGTGGATGACACCAATTTTGGGGCTGGGGCGTAGGAATAGTCAATGCTGAAGACGACTACAACAAATTACAGGAATATATTAATAAATTTGCAGAGTGGGCAAATAACTGGTAATTGAAGTTTAATAGATAAGTGTGAGGTAGTACATTTTGGGAGGAAGAATTGGGAGGTCTCTTATCATTTGAAGGTGGAAGTCTAGGTTGGGTAGAGGTACAAAGAAATCTCAGAGTACAAATATATCATTTGGCAAGGTCAATAAAGAAGTAAACCAAGCACTGGGTTTTATTTCTAGAAAGATCGAATTGAAAAGTAAGGAAGTTATGCTAAACCCTGAATCAAATCTTGGCGAGACCACACTTTGAGTACTGTGTGCAGTTCTGGTCACCATATTATACAAACGATACAGGGGCACTGGAGAGGGTGCTGCATAGATTTATGAGATTGATACCAGAAATGTATGGAATTAAATGTCAGAATAGGATTGACAGGCTGGCTCTCTTCCTCTTCTTTGAAAAAAAAGGCTATTAGAGATTTTCAAACTTATGAAATGTTTCACCAGAACTTCAATAGGGAATTGAGTAGGAACTTCACCCAAAATGTGGGGAAGTGTGCAACCCTCTACAACAGGGAATGGTTGAAGCGAATAGTATAGTTGCATTTAAGGAGAAACTGGACAAGCATATGAAGGAGAAGGGAAGAAAGGGTTATAATGATAGATTTGGATGAGAAAAGACTAGAGGAAGCTTGAGTGAGCATAAACACTGGCATTGAGCGGTTGGACAGAATGGCCCGTTTCTGAATCATATATCCTATATGAAAAGAAGTTCAAGGCTCGTCTCATCTCACTTGGCCAGTGAATAATGCAGACTTGACCACAATTCACATCAGCAATTTATAATTAGTTACAGATGTCAAGCCCTTATCTACCGTATAGCAATATCACAAAATACTATTTGTATATTGTTTATGTCTGTAAAAGTTTTAAAGAAAATATGTAGCTCATTGAAAATAAGAGGTAAAATGTAACTGCACCAATGCCTTGTCTAACTTTCTGAAGTATACTTTACAACAAAAATTGACAGTAGCATTCCTAGACCGGTGAGAGTAATTGAAACGTTCAAAAGGTATTGAAGGTTACGGAGCATGCTAACAGAATTGAACATATCATGGTGGGATACAAAAGAAATCCAGAACCTTACGAAATGATTGAAGATATGAACACATTGTGAAATGATTGTTTTACTAGTTGGAATACATGACATGAAGGATGAGGGTACTTCAAAAGTTCACTAAATTGGTCCCTGGGATGAAAGGTTATTCTATAATCAGAGGCTGAGTAAATTGGGCCTTTATACTCTGGAATTTAGAAGAATAAGAGGTGATGTTGTTGACATGTACAAGATTCTGAGGGGGCTTGATGGAGTAAATGTTGAGAGATTGTTTCCGCTGGTCGAGGAACATAAAACTCAGTTTCAGCATAAGGAGCTGATTAGTTCAGACAGGGATAAGAAGAAATTACTTCACTTAAAGGATAGTGAATCTTTAAAATTCTCTACCTCTGAGGATTGTGGATGCTTCATCACTGTATATATTTAAGAGTGGGATGGACAAATTTTTTGTCTCTTAGGAAATCAAAGGGCAGGGGGAGTGAATGGGAGAATGGAGTTTAAGCCCAAGATTATAGTGAATGGGAGAGCAGCCTTGACCATCAACTCCTGCCCTATTTCTTCTGTTCTAGAGGAGATGATACATTCTAAACATAGGACCAGTATTAAAGATCTCAGTAGATGGGGCAAAGGAATCTTGATACTGTGGAAAGGTGGGGGTGGAAGGAAAGAATAGGTGGAATTTTCCCATTTATTGTCAGGGTGGGGGGAGCATGGAGTGTTTCCTGTTGCAGTGGCATACGGAAAAACATGTTAAATTTTCCAGCCCGCACCTCATTAAATATGTTTTCCACCATATTCTGTGGTAGGGCAGGCCTGATGGTGAATAGTCTCCATCCTATCAAGGTGCCATATTGGAAAGGCACCCAGCATCACTGATGCACTATTGTAGAAAGAAGGTGAACATCCTGAAAATGAAACTAGATCTTGGGAGAAATCTGAGACTGGACAATGGACCTCCTGAGAAAGAAAATGGATTTCCAAAAACATTCCAAGACTGGAGGATGGGTCCCTCCAGGACAATGAATCTTGGAAGGTCCACCTGTAGCTGCTTCACTGCATCCATTGCCATGGTGTTCTAAAGTGCAGAGTTGCTGATGGCCTCCATCTTGGACTCCAGATGCAGCCCAGGCATATTTCAGGTATGTCCCAACATCCGCATGTTATTCCAGAGGACTTCCCCACAAACGTGTTTTCCCACTGGTGCTGTGGAAAATCAAGCATGGTTAGTTGCATCTCTATCTCCAGCCCATCAATGAGATGCAAATGAGTGTCATGCCAGCCTCCAGTGGGGTTCCCGATCTGCCATGGTGGGCACCAGCAGAAGATCCCGCTGTAAATCCGTACCATCATAAAACCAGTTTTTGGACCTCCCACCAAATTTTTCCCCTGCCCACCATTGAAGCTGCTGGTGGGGGCTTGGAGAATTCTGCCCAACGATTTAGCCTCTCAAGTATCAATCATTTTCAAACTTGCAAGTAGTTGTAGTTGTTCCTTAGGAATTAGTTCAGGTCTCAGTTTAATGAGATATTTTGAATGGACTTGCCTCGCATTAAGTTGATCTTTCTCTACACCATACATATGACTGTAACACTACATTCTGCACTCTCTCGTTCCTTCTCTATCAGTGGTATGCTTTGACTGCATAGTGCACAAGAAACAATACTTTTCACTGCATGTTAATACATGTGACAATAATAAATCAAATTAAATCAAAGAAAAAATAATACTGGTGGCCCAGCAGCATTGACACAATTCAGGTTCTTACTTTTTTCATCAATTAGCCATTTTGTATTGCACTATTTTATTTTTGTGATTTGATTTTTAAATCATTGTAAGCCAATATATTTCACTATAAATGGAAAGACCTATTTGTAAAATTCAGTGACATCTTCCTGATGTATTCTCAGATTAGTAATAAATGGATTGGGTTGCAGATTAAAACTCTTGTTACAAATATGGGTGTCAGTACCGCACATGCCTTCTTAGGTACAGTGCTTCCCTTATTGTGTGGGAGTTGACTCATACAATCTGATACCTGCTTTATGATGAGATCACTCAAAGCTTGCAAAACCAGTATTTCATTCATACCCAAAAGTGACCTTTGGACATTTTGCACAGGTACTCAATTACTCTTAAAGTAGACTGAGCAGGCAATTAGTGAGATGACGTTGGCTAGGAATCATTGAGCTTATTTAATTCATGGTGTCAGTTTCATGAATAGCTGTTATGTTTGGGCTTACTTATTCAATCCAGCTGATCAATCTTTGCCAAATAATACAATACAGGGAATTTTGGCTATGTTAGCCAGCTACGTTGGTCATATCAGTTTATCACAGACTGCAGCAAGCACGAGAAGTATCAACAATAATGCCCTCACAAGATCCTCCAAGCCTAGTGACAAGAAAGGTAGTCCAACAGCAGCATCCCCTGAATTAGATATATGAATTAGGAAAGGAGTGGGCCATTTGGCCCCTCAAGTCAGCTCCTCCGCTCAATAAGACCATGGCTAATCTGATTGTGACCTCAATGCCACATTCCACCTAACTTTTTACTCCCTTGTTAGTCAAGAATTTATCTACCTCTGCCTTAAAAATGCTTACTGCTCCTGCCTCCACCATTCCCTGGGGAAAAATTCCAAAGATTCACAACCCGAGGAGAAGAAACATTTCTTCTCATCTCCGTCTTATATGGGAAACCTTTTATTCTTAAACTGTGTCTCCTTGTTTTATTCTCTCTCACAAAGGGAAACATCCTTCTAGCACCCACCCTGTCAAGTCCCCTCAGGAACTTATTTTTCAATAAGATCACCTCTCATTCTCCTAATCACCAATGGATACAGGCCCAGCCTGTCCAATCTTTCTTCATAAGATAACCACCCCCCCCACCCCATCTTCCCCCCCGCCCCCTCATTCCAGATAT
This sequence comes from Carcharhinus amblyrhynchos, assembly GCF_965287045.1. Lineage (NCBI taxonomy): Eukaryota > Metazoa > Chordata > Chondrichthyes > Carcharhiniformes > Carcharhinidae > Carcharhinus > Carcharhinus amblyrhynchos. The sequence goes on from NC_137336.1 coordinate 21,972,042, forward strand.
CAGTTGAGTGAACGTTCTCTGCACTGCTTCTAACAGATTTATATCTTTTCTCAAATAAGGAGACCAAAACTCTGCACAGTGCTCCAGATCTGATCTCACCAATGCTCTGTACAACTGTAACGAAACATCCCTACTTTTGTATCCCATTTCCCTTGCAGTAGAGAAATAAATTCCATTTGCCTTCCTAATCACTTGCTGTACTGCATACTAACTTTTCCTGATTCATGTACTAAGACACCCAGATCCCTCTGTACCTCAAGAGTTCTGTAATTTCTCTCCATTTAAATAATATGCTGCTTCTTTATTATTCCTGCCATAATGAACAAGTTCACATTTTCCCACATTATATCTGCCATTTTTCCTCCACTCACTTAAACTATCCATATCCCTTTGCAGACTCCATGGGTGGGATTTTCCTGCTGAGTTCACCTCAAAACTGGAAAATCGTGCCTGAGGTCATCGGACCTTTGTGTGGTGTATTCCCTGCCCACTACAATTCCTGTGGTGGGTGGCGTAAGAAACATCCCCTGTTGTGTCCTCTTCACAATTTACTTTCTTACCCATCATTGTGTCATCAGCAACTTTAGCAATCATACATTTGATCCCTTCATCAAAGTCATTGACATAAATTGTAAGTAGTTGAGGTCCCAACATTGAACCCCATGGCATTCCACTCATCACATTTTGCCAACCTGAAGATGACCCATTTATGCCTCCCTCTGTTTCCTGTTAGCTAACCAATCCTCTATCTGCACTAATATGTTACCCCCAACAACGTTTGACGTGGCACCTTGTCAAATGCCTTCTGGAAAACTCTCACATTCTTCAGTTGCAATACATCACCTATCCTGCTATCTTTATTATATGATCATTTCTTTATTTTTAATAAATTTATAATTTATATACATTGCTACTTCCAATAACCTTTACTATTGCTAGTAAACCTTACTACAACTAATAAAACCTTACAATTCCTAATAAGTTGCACACATTTTAAAGATAAAGGAGCAGAATATTCACTAACCAGTTGCTTACCTGTTTTTCTGATAGTCACACTTTGATTTCTCTTTGAACTTTGCCCTGGCCTTTTTTTCCAAAAACATACTTCATTCATAAATCGGTGAGAACATTACAATCATTCCAAAATGACCATCACACAAAATGCCTTAATATTCACGCTCTTTAAATACATCAAGTAAGATTCTGAGATGGACAATTGTACAATACAATACAATTGTAGCAAAGTTATTTTAAAAGTTATCTGCAGAGAAAAAGTTGCACATCAAGGTGCTAAAGTACAAGTGAGATATATGTAATATTCATTGTATACATGTAATATTGACTGTATACATGTAATATTCACCGTATACATGCTCCTCTTGGTTCACTGTGGTTGAAAAATCTTAAGACAGTGACCTTCCCCATTGCGCCTCTGCGGTGGCTGCCCCAAACTTTAATGCGTCCCTTAGAACATGGTCCTGGGCTATGGAATGTGCCAGTCTGAAACACTCAATCAGGGCCAATTTCTTGTACTGGAAGACCAACAAGTTTTGGGCACACCAAAGAGCATCTTTCACTGTGTTGACGATCCTCCAGCAATATCTGATGTTTATCTCAGCGTGCATCCCTAGGAACTGGCTGTAGAGCACAGAGTCCCACATCATGGAGCTGCTCGGGATGAACATCAATAAAAACCATCTCATTTCTGAACTTGGCCATGGCACTCTGGAGCCACAGACTGGACTGGATTAGATAGCTCTTCTAGGTGGTGCTACTCAGTCAAATGCTGCCTTGATGTTAAGGGTAGTCACTCTCACTTCATCTCTGGAGTTCAACTCTTTTGTACATGGTTGAACCAAGGCTGTAATGAGGTCAGGAGCTGAGCTGCCCTAGAGAAACCCAAACTGAGAACCAGTGAGCAGGTTATTGCTAAGCAGGTGCTACCTACCCCCATTGTTGATGACACCTTCCATTACTTTATTGAGAATCAGGAATAGATTGTTAGCATGGCAATTGGCATGGTTGGATTGGTCCTCCTTTTTTCAGGACAGTGCTAGGTAGATTTAAGCATTGTAGCTGTACTGGAATAGCTTGGCTATGGGTGTGGTAAGTTCTGGAGCACAGGTTTCAAATATATTGCCAGAATATGGTCAGTGTCCATAGCTTTTCCAGAATTAAGTGCCTTCAGCCATTTTTTGATATCATGTGGAATGAGTCAAATTGGCTGAAAACTGGCAGCTATTATGCTGGGGACCACTGGAGTAAACTAAGATGGATCATCCAATCAGTATTTCTGGTTGAAGATTGTAGCAAGTACTGCAGCCTAATCTTTTGCATTGAGCTGGGCTCCCCCATCATTGCAGATGGGGATATTTGTGGAGCATTCTCTGTGAGTGAATTGTTGAATTTACAGCACCATTCACGGCTGGATGCAACAGGAGTGCAAAGCTTAGATCTGATCCATTGGTTGTGGAATCACTTAGCTCTATCTTGGTGCCTATGCTGTTTGGCACACAAGTAGTCCTGTGTTGTAGCTTCCCCAGATTGACACCTCATTTTTATGCACGCCTGATGCTGCCCCTAGCATATCCCCCTGTACTTTTCACTGAACCCTGGCTTGGTGGTAGCGGGGGAAATGCAGGACCATTAAGTTACAGATTGTGGTTGAGTACAATTCTACTCTTGATGGCCCACAGCACCTCATGGTTGCCCAATCTTTAGTTGCTAGATCTGTTTGAAATCTATCCTATTTAGCCTGGTGGTAGTGCCACATAATACAATGGAGGGTATCCTCAATATAAAGATGAGGCTTTGTCTCCACAAGGATTACGTGGTGGTCATGCCTATCAATACTGTCATGGACAGATGCATCTTTAATATGCAGGTCAGTAAGATTGAGGTCAAGTATCTTTTTCCCTCACCAGCTGCTTTAGACCCAGTCTAGCAGCCATGTCCTTTAGGTGCTGGTGTTACTAAGCCATTCTTGGTGATGCAAAGTCCCCCACCCTTAATACAATCTGTACTCTTGTCACCCTCAGTGCTGCCGCTAAGTGGTGCATAACATGGATGTGTATTGATTGATCAGTTGGGGAAGGGGGTTATGTAGCTATCAGCAGGAGCTTCCCTAATCTATATTTGACCTGATGCTTCCGACTGTATACCATTGTGCCGCCACCTCTGCAGGGTGTGTCCTACCAGTGGGGCCAGATATACACACGGTTTGGTAATAGTGGTGTCTGGGACATTATCTGTAAGATTTGATTCTGTATGTATGATTATATCATACATACATGCTTGACTTGCCTGTGAGACAGCTCTCCCAATTGAACTATGTTCCACCTAGGTGCTTCTTTAACTTGTGTTTAACAATTTGTTTAAAAATCCAACATTAAAAGTAACGCTTTTTCAAATCCCTTCTGAGAGAAAAATGGTCAAAAATCCTGGAATGTGGCACCCCCTGCACTGGAGTGATTTCTTTTTCCACAGCAAATTATTTGCCCTTTCTTACTGAGAATAATACTTGCATGATACTCATAAATGGTGTGTCGTATAAGGAAATGACACACAGAGGGTTAAAGTGAGACTATGTATAGTCCTGCCTACACAGTGATGTAAGAGAACACATGATCGGCACTGAGGGGCCAATCTAATGTTGGACAGAGACCTGTGTACAAGCAAGCATGAAGGCAGTTCCTTGTACTGTATATATTTGCATAGTTCTTGTGGTTAATGAATACATACAGTTAATCTATATAAGATTAAGAAGACATCATTATAGGGCTGGTTAGCACTACTGCCTCACAGCGTCTGGGAACCAGGTCCGCTTCCTGGCTTGGGTCACTGTATGTGCAGAATCAGCATGTTCTCCCCATGTCTGTGTGGGTTTCCTCTGGGTGCTCCGGTTTCCTCCTGAAGTCTGAAAGGCATGATAGTTAGGTGCATTGGTGTGCTAAATTCTCTCTCAATGTACCCAACCTGAGTGTGGGACTCGGGGATTTTCACAGTAACTTCATTGCAGTGTTAATGTAAGCCTATTCGTGGCACTAATAAATAAACTTTCAAACGGTATCCAACATCCTAAAACATGGTGCAGTAATGAACAACGAAGACTCCCGTTGGATTTCCCTCCTCCTCCATTGTTTGATAGATGTAACAAATGTTAGCCATCTGAGTCGAGTTGAAAGCCAGAACTACAAGGTGTGCTGCTGTACTGGCTGCAGTGCCTAATCCTCCAAGACCGTCTCAAACTTGCCTTTGAAATTAAATCCATCGGTATAGAAAATACAGCAGTGAAAACACCTCGATGCTCATTCACGAAAGCCTCAGCAAACATACTGTAGCATTTCTCTGTCAGCGCACTTGTACCGCAAGCCATTAGGTTCACTTCGCATTGCCACTGGCTGCTCCCATAGAGATCTGAGATGGAAACTCCCCCCCCTCGCTAAACTACAAGTTCCAGCGCCTTCTGCGGCGCTGGAAGAGACCATTATATCGGGGTGACCCCTTGTAAAATCAGTCCGTGCGAAAAAGATGAACATCGAGCTCTTGCAATAGTTGGCAACTTAATGTTTGCAGTCTGAAAAGAAATGTTTGGTGCCTGGGATTCACGCACCGGTCTTAAAGGTAGTGTTTAGTCCTTGATTACCTCTTTACTTCACCCTCCCCCCCACTCTTTTGGAGTGTGTGTGCTGGGGAACTTTGGCGGGGGGGAAGAGGGCTGGCCGTGTTGACCAAGCTGAGAAGGCGGTAGCCGGCGGAGACACGCACTGGAAGCTTCGCATTGCTGTTCATTCACTGAAAGCAATGGAGGCGAACGAAACAGAGCAGCGGCCTGTGAGTAAACCGGGGTTTGGAATTAGTGCCCTATTGTACTGGTCTTTGACTGATTTTAATTTCTTGCGGGGGGCGGGGGACTTTTCTGGGTTGCATTTGGAGAGCGGGGGGGAAGGTGGCTGTCCCGATTGCCAGCTTGTTATGAAGCTGTCACTCAGCGGCCGCCCTTTGTTGTGACTGCCGGAGCCCGCCGATACATTGTTACAAACATCAAGTGTGCGGCGGATACAAATTGTTCCATACGCCCGCTCCATTCTTAAAGAAAAAATACATCTCCTCCTCCCCACCCCCTCTACACCAAAATCCGCTGAATTAACCCTCTGAAGAAACTCCTTGGCAATCCATCTCCCTCACCACCCGTCTCCATCCACATCCACCGTCCTTTCCTTCTCTCCAAAAGTCACTCTGTGCTTGGCAGTCCATTGTGGACACGGCGCTGCCACAATCTCTGTGACAGCCAGGGAGTGTTCCTGTGCCTTTGACAGGATGCTGCTTATCTCCTTCCCAGCAGGTGTTCACTCATTCAAAAGATTGATGCTTTTCCACTGGGGAGAGGTGGGGGAGAGGTGGATTTGGAAATTCTGCAATGAGTGTTCGGTTCCGAGTGTATTCTTGCCTTGCTCACCATTTCTGCAGAAAGATCTTTTCCCTCCCTTCCCCCTCTACAGCCGCAATTTAAACCTCTCTCCATCTTGAATCAGATTATCCTTCATAAACACAATTCCACTTGTTTATGTGCAGTCGGAGCCAGCAAGCGCCCGACTTTCAAACTTTCTTCGGTAAATAGCGGTAAGACCCAAAAAACAAATTATCCCGTTCCGGTTAACACTGCCTGGCTGGGAGTGCGCAGCTACTTTAGTTCTCTGGGCAATCCACATGGGATCCTTCAGAAATCGAATGTCGAGCCACAGACCGTGCCTCCTAATGCTCTCTCCTGATTAAATGACAATTTAATTTACTGCTATTGATGATAAATAATTGTGATGGCTCCCCTTTTGACCCACTGAGTCCCACGGCCCATCTCTGTACTGCGTCTGTGACGGGCGTGATTTGTGAATGATCTAAAAAGACTGATTGTATTTATATAGCGCCTTTGACCTCATGAAACCCATGAAGATGCTTCACAGGAGTATAGATTACGTTTGACACCCAGCCACAGGAGACTTTAGGACAGATGACGCAAAGCTTTAAAAAGGATATAGTTTTAAGGAGCTTCTCTTTAAAGAGAGATAGGCGGAGAGGAATGGGAAGTTTTTAACGTCAGGGGTCATATCCATGCTGGGCTCTGATATAGTTAGGTAGGCGCTATCCTCATCCTTAGCTTGAAGGATCTATACAAACTCATAACCATACCACACACGACCTTAACCTAAATCTTTCTCTGTACCATGATATCATCCAAAATGTGGAACTACAGTCCTTTTTTTTTCAAAATAAGTTAGTCTTATTTCATTATTAAGTAATGACCATCTATCAGCACCTGGGAAAACTGAACCATAACCCTTCTTGCTGAGTTTCAATTCCTGTCCCCGAAACAGGTTAAATTTAAAACTCCTCCATTAGCCCTGGCTAATTGCTGCAGTTTCCTCCAGCCCTATCTAATCTCCTGTCTCATCTCTGTCTCTCTCTCTGCTCCACTCAGAAAGCTTTATTTCTCAGACTTCAGTGCTTTTTTTCAAGTGGCTATTCCCCCAAGCCCGTCATTCCATTATTGGCAGCCATGTCATTCTGCTGTCAAGGCCCGACACTTTGAAACATTTCCCTAAACTGCACCACTGTTCTTGCCTCCTGGAAGCATCTTTAACCAAGTTCGCCTATCCCAATGTCTTCTGCAGATCTGGTTTTGTTAAATTATGTCTCTGTCAAGTACCTTGGGAATTGCTACACTAAAAGTGCTATATAAATGCGAGTTGTTTTTGTTTTAACTCCTCTAACAACAAAGCTTTTCATCAACTTGAATCATACTCTCTGGACTTCCTTCCCTAAACCTCTTCTCCTCCATCTTCTTTAAAAAATCTCACTGTGCCCCTGCTAAACTCTCCCTTCCTGGCTCAGGAGATGTTTTCTTAGTCTGTAAAGCAGCTTAGAGAATTTTTTTTTATCTGGAAGGTGCTTTTCAAAAATGCAATATCTATTGAGCAGCAGCCTGAGGGATTCAAAGTGCAATTCGACTAACATGTTGCCACAATAGAAAGTTTGGGTGGGTATCAATGTAAAAGTGGCTGTAACTCATATTACTGAACATATTGGAGCCCTGAGGTATGATATGCCTCTTAAGGAGAGGGGTTTGAATTGTAAAATAACGTAGTATGATGTCAGCCTCAAAAAAGACTACATGTAGAATATTGCATACCTGGGAGTGAATTGCAGAATGTAATATCATGTTGGCTTGTATGTAAACTGATGCTTACTCAGAAGTTAATGAATGGATATTATTGCCATTGAGGAGGTGCAGAGTCATGCATCAACTCAATTCTGGATTAAGGACAGTTACAAAGAAAGTTTAGGGAATTTGTTGTTTCTTTGAAAGCTGAATTTAGGTTATTCACAACTTACTACTTTTTTCTTTTCAATAATTTGAGGGAAAAGTAATTCAAAACTGTTCAGCAATTTAAAAAAGAAACTGGCTAGATTATAAGGAAAAGGAAAGTTCCGGATTTGATTCCTTGCTCGTTAGCAAATCTACTGGGAGCAAGGTTAGAGGTACCACAATCGATCTCAGTGTCCTGTTTTAGGGAGGAATTAGTCTCTGTCTCGCCTGATCTCTATCCAGGGACCTCTGCAAGTTATGTATGCCAGATGAGCATGGGTTGAGCTTGTCTGTGATGCTACTCCCTTGGCTTGTGGTGACCTTCCATCTGTCAGCTGAGGCTGAACTCTGAGAAGTGGCCCTTTGAGAGAGGTCTTGAAGGCTGTGCTGGGCCCATGGAACCATAACTCCCAATGGAAGGTTTTCTTTCATGAAAGACTGAAACTGGCAAAGTACCCTGTACAAAACAAGTAGGGTAAAAATAGAAGTGGCACAGAACAGTTTTATGCAAAAGGTAATGAACTTGTCAGGATCTGTTACCAAGGAAGGCTATTTGAAATGTATGGTACAAGATGCATTCTTGGGAAAGAAGGGATTGATGAATGTGTGAGGAGGAGGTAGGTATGGTTTAAATGTATTTGATATTGGCATGAGGGGGGAACGCATTTGTGCTGTGATTTCCCAAAGCACTGATCTTGTGAAGCCAGCAGTAACCCCAGTATAAGCCTGCTGGATTCATGGCCAGTGTCTAAGCAGATCATGTTTTATTGCAACCTCTTATTTTCATTAGCAGTGGGGAGGTTTACTTTGGGAATGTATATGCCTTTTGAACCAGTTCTGCAAACACCCTACCCTTTGATATAAAAGAAAGTAAAGAGAGATATTTCTGCATCCTTTCCAATTTGTCAACAAAATCAGTTGAGATATAATATGGTAGAATGCTGACCTTTACCGTTGATAAGCTAAATACAATACCTGTGGTATTTGACTTGACATCAAGCACAGACACTGTGGATGAAGGTCTCTTGCTGTATGTAGCAAATCACCAGTAAATTTTTGCCTTGCCAACCAGTTGTGATTATGTTTGCACGTGCCCTTGCCTTTCATTTGCTGTTATACCTTTTCAGTCAGTGTTTGAGCCCCTAATTCAAGGGGATATTCTGTGATCGCACATGTGCGTTTGGTTTGCAGACTTACATCTCAAAATGTGAATTACTCCAGTGCTGAAACTGTCTAATTTAAAGACTGTGAATATTTTAATTACAACCTGGTCTCTTTCTCCATGTTTTTCCCCCACAACTTTGGATAGTAACACTTAATTGCTGTCTCTACCCCCCCATTGCTGTATTGTGCATGATCAATAGACAAATAATATGGACAATCAGATCATTGGTTAATGAAGTATTGAAGTGTTTCTAGTTAGAGTGTAGCTCTGACTAAAGTAACATGGTCAAGTCCGTGCATAATTCACTGTGCAATTCAAATTATCACATATTATCAATGTTACTTGTTGTGGAAAGACATGTGGTCGTTTGCATAGGCCAGTAAGCTTATGGGTCATTCTACCATTCTGTATTTATATCCATTTGGTTGTATTTCAGCCTATTTTTGTAGGTAATTTTTCTTTAGCCTCTTTATAGGGGAACGTTGGGTTTGGAGAGTGCTGCATTCCTCCTGAATATTGAAGAAATTAATATACGCATCAAACTTTACTATTTTAGTAAAAGTTCACAGTAACTTCATTGCACTGTGAATGTAAGCCTGCTTGTGACTAATAAGTAAACATTATCGTCACTAACAAGGAGAGTGTTAAGTCTGATACTTCCTTGATCTCACCATTGAGGAGAATCTCTGTTAATCCTGGAATTGTTCCATGTGGGAGCTGCAACTTCAGATGGCTGAGAGCTGCTAGATTCTAGGAAACCACACTGCAGGCTGGCCGGTCACCATTGCCAGCTGCTTGTATGGTTTTCTGGATCTTGTAGCTCTTAGGCCTGTTTGAATTTATGACCCTTGTGTCTTCCTAAGAAGCTGCTTTGGTGAACGTCCATCTTTTTGTCACTGGTCTTTCAAGAAACAATATCCAAATCAAGGCACTAAATAGTGGCAATTAAATTGTTTTTATTGGATGAAATATTAAATAATTTGTTTTACTATAAAATGAGTGCTTTTATTTTTAATAGAAAGTATTCTCTGCGCTTTCGAAATATATTTACAGGAGAGAAAGGTCATTTGGCCCATCTTAGTTCATTCACCTAGAAATATTCTGCCTTCTCCTTTCTCTCTTAACTTTTCCATTGCTATACCTAATTGTGCTGCACCTAATTGCTGATGACTTTTCTTCCATGTTAAGTTCACCTTCTACCTACGCACCCCCCCCCCTCCGCCCACCTTCAGAATTATGCACCATTCCTCAACCAAGAGGCAGTTTATTCCTGAATTTCTTACTGTATTACATGTTTTGTTGCTTCCTTTGAGAAGTGTCACTCGGATGTTGTGTGGCCGTTCCACAATGACTGAAATTTCTGAGCGACAAAATTGCAACATCCATGAATGAGCATTCTACTTTCCTGCTGTGGGATATGCCACACTGGTCTCAAATTTTAACTTTTTTATTGTAAGGAGAAGTGACTGGCTTTCTAATAATGAGTCTTGCAAATAAACTTTCTTAGTAATTCAAATTTGACCTTCTCTGCTCTCCAGTATTCTAACTTGGCGACATCAAATTGTGCGTAATGTGTGTCTGTCTCTTCTTAGCATGCCCCAGTGAATCATTCTTTAGCTGTATAAAGAGCAGGTTAAACAGATGGTGTTTCCAAAGTTAAAATGGATAAAGCATTTCTGTGATGTCAGATGAAGGCTGTATTTAATATTTAATAAGTTTATTGTATGTATTGAATGTTCTGACACTAACTTTTACATAATCATAAAATATAGCTTATTGAAAATACAGATTAAAGAATGATGGATACTTGGGTATAATAACGCGGGCAGTCTTGTTCAGGTGATCGTGTAGTGTTTTAGTAACCCCATAATCCACGATATTCATTTCTAATCAGGGGTGGAGTGATTTGACCATTGCTGTGTTGGGTTCTAACTGTCATCAAAAACAACTTATTACATTAGAGGAGCTACATAAATAAACACTCAAAGGCACTTTGAAGGAGCAATATGAAGTGAAATATGAACCACACGAAGTGTTAATTCATTTGCCCAAAAGCTTGATCAAAGGAAAGGCAGTGGCATAGTGGTACGGTCATAGAACTAGTAATCCAGAGACCTAGGGTAATGTTCTGGGGACGTTGGTTCAAATCTTACCATGGCAGGTGGTGAAATTTGAATTCAATAGAAATCTGGAATTAAAAGTCTAATGATGACCATGAAACCATCATTGTAAAAAGCCATCTGGTTCACAAATGTCCTCTAGGGAAGGAAATCCAAACCTGATTTGGCATACATGTGACTCTAGAGCCATAGCAATGTGGTTGACTCTTAAATGCCCTCAGAGATGGGCCGGCCAGGGATATTCACACCCCAAGTTTGAGTATTAAAGAAAGATTTTAAGGAGTGTTTTCACCAGAGCCTGGTGACTGTGTGAAATTCAATGACATAGAAGGCCAGGTCATTGAGTGTATTTAAGACAGAGATAGATAGGTTCTTGATGGATAAGGGGATCAGACAGTACGGGGAAAAGGCGGGAGAATGGGTCTGAGAAACATATCAGCCATGATCGAATGACGGAGCAGATTCGATGGATCGAATAGCCTAATTCTGCTCCTGTACCTTATGGCCTTAAAGGATGAAAGGGAGGTAGAGAAATGGTGAGATGTGTGGAGGGTATTTCAGGCCTTAGGAGCTCAGCAGTTGAAGACCCGGCTACCAATGGTGGGACGATTAAAATCAGAGAGGCACAGAGGGCTAAAATTAGAGGAGTGTAGATATCTTGGAAAGTTGTGGATTTGAAGGAGATACAGTAAGTCTCACAACACCACGCTATAGTCCTACAAGTTTATTTGGTAGCACGAGCTTTCGGAGTGCCTCTCCTTTATCAACTCCATTTGAAGGAGATAGAACATAGAACATTACAGCGCAGTACAGGCCCTTCGGCCCTCTGTTGTGCCAGCCAGTGGAACCAATCTAATGACCCTCTAACCTAAACTATTCCATATGTTAATGGCCTCACTCCCTCCATGTCTGTGCTCCCTGTTAACCACGTTGTTGTTCTCAACTCCAAATGCAAATAAATTGTCAGTAAAGGATGTTCCCACCTGGTAGTAGCAACCTGTACAATACATATCAGTCATTGGATGGCACAGTGGTTAGCATTGCTACTTCACAGCACCAGGAACTCGGGGTCAATTCTGACCTCAGGTCACTGTCTGTGTGAAGTTTGCACATTCTCCCTGTGTCTGTGAGGATTTCCTCCAGGTGCTCTAGTTTTCTCCCACAGTCCAAAGATGTGTGGATTAGATAGATTTGTCATGCTAAATTAACCCTAGCATCAGGGGGATTAGCAGGATAGATATGAGTAGTTATGGGAATAGGGCCTGTGTGGACTGCAGTCAGTATAAACTCAATGGGCCAAATGGCCTCCATCTACCCTGTAGGTTCTATGATTTTGCATAAATGATTAAGTTGTTAGGCAGCCACAATACCTTTTGACATGCACAATACACCATTTAACAATAACATTCAAAACCCAATCTGTTACAATTGTCTCCCCCCACCCCCCAACCATCTCGTCCTTGCCCCTTTTCAGCATCGGCCATCAATTGTTTGGGAAGAATGTTGATCATTCAAACTTTGTTCTCAATGTTTTATCATTTATCCTTTTCACGTTAATACCTCCCAACACTGTGTCAGTGGGATATTTTATGAGGAGGCAATGGCATAGTGATAATGTCTGTTACTAGTCCAGTGACCCAAGGTAATACTCTGGTTCCCAGAGTTCAAATCCCACCATTGCAGATGGTGAAATTTGAACTCAGTAAAAAATCTGAAATTAAAAGTCGGTAACAATGACCATAAAACCACTGTTGATTTTTGTAAAAACTCATCTGGTTCACGAATGTCCTTCAGGGAAGGGAATCTGCCATTCTTATCTATTCTGACCTACAACACACACCAATGTGATTGACTCTTAAATCCCCTCCAAATTGGTCTGGCAAGCTACTCGGGGCAATTAAGGACAGGCAACAAATGCTGGCCCAGCTAGCGATGCCCATATCCCCTGAACAAATAAAAAAAATCAGAGGTAAAACATGTTTAATTTAAGAGCTTTTTAAAAGTGATTCTTTTTAGGCGCATTTCCTTTTACAAAACCAAGCATTGTGTTTTGTTTCACTGAAGGACGACTCCACATCTGAGATTCGAACTGCATTAGATGTTTTTATCTAACAAATTCAAATCTTAAATAACATTCCAATGATTCAAGTGACGTTTATCTTGAATGTGATCTGATAGCTGGTGGGATTCCATGCAAAGTTATGAAGCTATAGGTAAAAGAATGCAGCAAAATATAAATTAGTTTCTTTATTCAGATCAGATGTGCTTGTAAGTGGCCATATCTGCTTATGAAACTGACACTGCTTGCAGGGAAGACTGTAAAACCATCAAACAGCAAAAACATTACTTGCAATTTAGTCCAAACCACTGATCTCGGTTAGATAAAATTGAGATTATTTGACAGTTTTGGAGTACTTTTTCTTGTGCTTCTTGTAGCTGAAAGGCTAAATTGCCTGAATGGTAAAATGAGCATGTTGGAATCCTTGTTTCTCTCACGTTTAAGCAGTTGCTTTTTAAAAACAAGATGGCTTCAACTCTCGTCCCATCGACCGTCCCAACTTGGGTGGTGCTGGAGTATTGGTAATTTTGGGGTACAGGCAATTTTGAAATGGCCAAACTTTGTCCTCATAATTAATGTTTGTAGGTGTCATCAAGAAAGGTTTGTTTCCAGGTATCCACAAGCATTGCTCCTGTAACTACTGACGAGGCACATTCTTTGGTTAGTAGTTACAGGAGCAATGCTTGTAGATACCTGGAAACAAACCTTTCTTGATGACACCTACAAACATTAATTATGAGGACAAAGTTTGGCCATTTCAAAATTGCCTGTACCCCAAAATTAACAATACTCCAACACCACCCAAGTTTTTAAGCATCTTTCTACCTACGTTATGTATCATATTTCCAACTTTCTTCTTTATTCTCTGCTTCAGTTCCCTTTTTCGAAGAAGTTTTGTGAACTAAAGCCAAGCACTGTTAAATAAACTTGTAACAATAATCAAGACCACTGACTTATTTTTATGAAAGTACATACATAACTGTATAATTTAAGCTTAAAATTATTACTTGCATTTATACATCCTGTCAAAGATGCAATTTGATATGACCAGTCATTACGTCAGTGGCCATAATAAGTTGTAAGTTATTTAACATAAAACAACACATCCCCGAACACACTGCAAACAATGACAGAGTGCATGCGATTATCTGTGAAATGTAACACAAAAGGCCAGAATTTTACACCCCTCTCGTCAATGGGTTCTGAGAGGAAGGAGTGTAAAATAGCATGGGCGCGATTCCCTCACGGATCCCACCTACCCTGACATGGTGCGATTTTACGGTGGGGCAGACTGGGGCCTCAGCAGGGAAGCCCACCCTTGCCCCTATTAAGGCCATTAAGTGATTCCTCAATTTTTAGGCTGGCGGGTGTCCGATGACTGGGAGTGAAAAACAAGAAAAACTCTCTTTTGATCTCAGACAGGAAGCAGGAGTTAGGAAGTAGGGCCTCCATTAGAAAGCCCCTTCAGAGTCAGGCCACCCTTCCCTCATGGACCTAGGAATTCTAGCCCTCTTCCCACCTGTTCTCCAACCTACATCAGCCCTCCACCAACAGTGAGGTTGCCCCCCACCCCTCCCATTTTTTCCTCTTCCCTTCCCGATTTTCCCCCCTACCCTGGGCAGTTCCTCTTGGTTTGTGGTTTCTGCCACTCTTCTACTTTATGGTCCTCACAAAAATAGCAACTTCCCTGTTCTTTGTTTTGCAGGATCCTGCCAAACTGCTGCCTTCACCCTGCCCATGTCCTTTCCCGCAAGGTCCAGCTTTACCCATACCAACCTGCCTTATCGTTGACTCAATGTGTCCTGTCCTATTTGGTCCTTCTGAAAGACCCTGCTACTGCGATTCCCAGGACTTTGTCTCCGGCAAGGCAGTGCAGTACCTCTTCCAGCCACTGCAGCTGTCCAAAGTGGAACTTCCTTCCAAATACAGGTGGAAGTCCCATCTGCTGCAAATCAGTTCTCATTAGAGCATGAAATGGCAATGGGTCTGTCGAATTCAGCAGAGATGGATTTCCTGCCAACTCTCCGGATGCCGAGTGCTCACCATCCTGAAAATTCAGGCCATTGGTTATAAAACCTGCAGGGTTCACACCTAAATCAGCCACTGATTACAATTGAATAGAAGGCACTGTGACAATCAAATTTGATTTATAATTATTAAAATGCATAACTAAACATTCCTGTGGGAAAAACTACTGAGGACTTATGAGAAACAATTTAGTGATTAAATTATTGGAATTTTGCTATTCAAATTACTCAACTACATTTTTGAAAATGATTTTATTTGTCCTCTGTCTCGTCCTCTTTAGCAAGTCTAAAGATACAGTTTGAAAAACACCACCTGCCCAATACAAGTATTTGAAAAATGCAAAATAAATTAACAGATCACTGCTGCATTCCCCATGGCAACACCTCTACCAATCAGAGTCCACTTACCAACCAAACCACACTTAGTTCTCATACAATATAAACTGTTGTCTTATTGCTGTTGGTTTATCTTGTGTAGCTGTCCAGATGAATGCAAGATGAGAAACTTCGATAGTACGTCTCTTTGGCAATTCTCAAGTTCTGAACTACCAAATGATCTTAACTCTTGTTCAAGGTCTAATCTCTGCCAGGGGCTTAGGCCTCTAACTTGGTTTCTGCCATTCTTTATTTCACTAAAATAACAGCTTTCCTGTGCTTTGCCTTGCAGGATCCTGCCAGGCTGCTGTCTTCACCGTGTCCTTCTCAGCAAGATCTAGCTTTACCCATATCAATCTGTCTTATTCTTGGCTCAGTGTGCCCTGTCCTTGGGCAGTTGTGGCTCTGACACATTACTGATTTGTCAGGGTCACTCTTTGACCCATTGCTAGTTGTTTTACCTGACAAGTGCTCCCATTTGGTCTTTCAGAAGCCATTCTTGTCAGAAGTTGATTTTCAGTATTATGCATTGTTCATGTTCATGAATATGTTTATGTTAATCAAGTCATTGATGGATGTGTGTGTACATACGCAATGAAAAGCTGAGGCCCAGTTTAAATTCCTAGGGAAAAGCACACTATATTCAATCTCACCTCTTTCCATTTCCCCATTCCCCAACCCTTCACCCCTTGTGCTGATTACCTCCAACCTAGCACATTTTTGTATGTGCTCATTAAATGATCCTATTGTTATAAGACTGGCAGTTTACTGTTTTTATGGTAAAACTGACACTTTTGGAATTTGACCCCAAGAGAACATTCAGTAAAATTGAAATTTGATTTATTCAGTCAAAGGAACTCTGCTTTTAATAATGCATTGGGCGGCACATTGCTTGGCACCCTTTTTAATTAAAACAAGGCATCATTCAATCTACCATGGGAAATACCCCAGGGGATCTGCAGAATTTTGATAATTACCCAGAAATTATTCTAATTCTTTTTTTTTAAATGAATTCTTTCATGGGATATGCACGTTGCTAGACCAGCATTTATTGCCCATCCCTCATTACCCTTGAGAAGATGATAGTGAGCCACCTTCTGAACCTTTGCAGTCTGCGTGTGTTGGGGGGTGTGGGGAGGGTGGGGGGTGGTGGTGGGGTGCGAGTTCCAGGATTTTGATCCAGTGACAATGAAGGGTCAATCAAATTCATTGTTCACTCTCAGAACAGACTTATCTTGCATCCCATTATATGTAATTTTTTTTGGAGGTTGGCAAAAGACAGAACCCTTCACCAGGACCATGTATTGGGTGGTAGTCTCATCCCTCTGTTTCATATATGTAGAAAACGTAGCAACCAATTAGTGCACAGGAAGCTTCCACAAATAGCAATGTGATAACGTGACGTATCACTTTACTTGATTTTCTGTATAGTGACATTAGTTGAGGGATAAATATTGATCAGGACACCCAGAATGAAATTCGCTGCATGTCAAATAGTGCCATGACGTATTTTGTGTCTTCCTGGGACGGCAGATGGGTTGTCATTCTAATGTCCCATTCACATGACAGCACCTCCGACAATGCAGAACTTCCATGGTACTGCATGGAGTGTCAACCTAGATAATGTGCTTAAATGTCTGGAATGGATTTTGAACCCACAGCCTTCTCACTTGGAGAAATTGGGACTGAGGAATCCATGATTATCCTTTGCCTGAGCACTGTAGTCATTGTCATCATGATTATTTTCCCAGCAGCACTGCTGTTGCAAAGTCTGGTATATTTCTTGTTTCACGGGAAGGGAGTTTATTAAATGACATTTTTGCTAAATGCCTCTGAGTCAGTTACTTGTGATAGTTACCACATATCCGGTCCTGGGATCTTCCTGTGCAGTCAACACACAATCAACCGATTTATGGCACAGAAGTTGGTCAATTAGTCCTTCACATCTGTACTGACAGAGAGAGTTACCCGGTCTACTCCCCCTTTCTGGCTAATGATCTATAGCCATGTAGGTTATGGCACTTCAATGGCATATCTGAGTTTTAAATGCAAGAGGCTGTCTTTAAGGCAGTGAATTTCAGACCCACACCAGAATGATGCAGATGATATTTCTCCTGAACTCCCTTAACTAATTACTTTAAATCCATGCCTGGTAGTTATTGACCACTCTGCTAAGGAAAATATGAATGAACAATGAATTTATCCTTCCTATCCACTCTATCTAGGGCCCCTCATAATTTTATACAGTCCCTATAAGACTTACCCCAGGTTTCTCTGTTGCAAAGAAAACAGCCTATCAAATCTTTAGCAAAAGTTAAAGTTCTCCAATCCGAGCAATAGCCTCCATAAATCTCCTCTGTATCCTCTCTACTGTGACTGCATTCTTCCTGTAATTTGATGACTCGGACTGTATGTGGTACTCCAGCTATGGCCAAACTAGTGTTTTATATAATTCTAGCGTAACATCCCTGCTCTTATAATTTAAGTCTCGGCTAATAAAGGAACGTACCCCATTGTCTTCTCAGTTACTTACTAATACTCCTGGACGTGCACTCCAAGACCTCTCTGATTCTGTTAGCATTATACCGTTTCTTGTGTATTTTCTTGTCTTGTTTGACCTCACCAAATGAATTACCCCTAATTTTTCTGGACTGAAATCCACTTGCTACTTCTCTGCCAGCCCATCTATAGCTCCTAAATTAACCTCAATCGCCAGAGGCTTCAATTGTATGGATCCTTGTTTAGACTGCACCTGGAGTACTGTGTGGTTTTTTTTTATGGTCCTCTTACCTAAGGAAGGACATATTTGCCATAGAGGGAATGCAATGGAGGTTTTAATTCCTGGGATAGTGAGACTGTCCCATGATTAGAGGTTGAAGATCTGGGACTTTACAGTTTAGAAGAATGCTTCAACATTTTTAGGGGCTAGACAGGGTAGATGCAGAAAAGATGTTTCTCTGGGTGGGTGTCTAGGACCAGGGGACACAGTTGCTTAATAAAGAGCAAGCTGTTTAGGACTGAGATGAGAAAGAATTTTTTCACTCTGGGGTGGCACAGTGGCTTTACTCATATCCCATTTAATTTCACCCCTGCACATTCTAAACTCCTCTAGACTTTCTGAAGTATTGAACTCTCAGTACCTGATATAAACTCTTCTCTCCCCTGCCCCCTCCTCCGCTCTCTCTGTACCCCTCCCCCCCTTCTATTATCCTATTCGGTATGGTCCTTGACATCCAAACCCTCTATATTTGGGTTGTTCGTCTCTTTTATTTACAGGTTTGTTCTGAACTATATTTCCTTCTTGAGTGCCTTCCTCTGCTCAGCTACTGATTCACCTTCAAGTAGCTGTTTCCAGTCCACTTTTAGTAAGTCATTTTTTTCCCCCCTTTAGTAAAGTTGATCTTTCGACCATGGAGGATATTTACTCCTGAACTACCTTTGTCCTTTTACTTAACTACACAATACTAAATCTAATTAAATTTTGATCACAATCGCCAAATGCTGTCCCACTGATACCTCTTCCAGCTGCCCAGCTTCATTCCCTGAAGCTAAAAGCACAACTGATATGCTTGCTGAATGAAGGCCTGAATGCTTTGAAGATTTTTGTGTCTTCTGCATTTTATACTGATGCTATTCTAATTAAATTTAGCATGTTTGAAATCCGCTACTATTATTGCTCTTGCACTTTTCAAAATCCTGCCTACATATTTGCTCTTCTGTCTCCCTCTGACTATGCGTGTATCAAGTTCTGCATCAAGAGGCAGGTTGTTTGTCAGTATGGACCCAAGATAGCAGAACTTGCTAACCGCTTGCAGAGGGGTGTTATTCAGTGTGATCAGGATAGAGATGTGACTGACACCTTGCCCCATGACCATGGTTTGCTTAATGCTTATAGTAAAGAAGGACAAGTTATAAGGCATGAGAGTCTCCTGTTGGTTTTTTTCTGCAAGCATAAGCTCCCCACTATAAAGGTTTAAGAGCAGTGTTATGAATAAAGTCTTAGATTTATTACCTAATGTCACAAAGTGCTTTACAGGACATCTAGCTGCCAATTATATCACTTCACAAGTCTTTGAACGACTAGCACAACATCATCAGCATAAAGGAGTTCTCTGATCAAGATGTTATTATTGTCCTAGTTTTCAGTCTGGACAGATTGTAAAGCTTGCTGTCTAACAATATGCAGGTAACCTCCCTTCATTTCTGCAAAGAGGATAAAGAAGCATGGAAAATAAATTTTCAAAGTAGGGAGATAGGACTGAATCCTATCTGGCTCCATTCTTCACACAAAAACACATAGGGAAAGGATACTGCCATTGGCCAACTCCAGAAACGTGCATGGAATAACACCAAGCTGACTCTCAAGGTCTGCATGAAAAGTTTCTAAAAGGCTTATATACATCTGTCTTCAGTGCTGAAGAAAGGATTTTTTTTTGGTGTAATTTAATCAGATGCAGCAAAGTTTAAGTGTGAAGTTTTGTTCTTTCAAATCAGCCACTTTCCGGTCAATTTTATCTAAACTTGGTATAAGGCTGCTCTTTGGTAATCAGTATGAATATGAGATCAGCCACACTGAGATCTTACTCAGTGAATCTATTTCATTTCATTCATTTGTCTGGCAGCGATGAGGCATAATAAGAGTTTTTTGTTGTTTTTTTCTGCAAGCATCAGCTCCCCATGAGAGAGCTTTAAGAGCAGTGTTATAAATGAAGTCTTAGATTATCTAATATCATAAAATACTTTTACAGGACACCTAGCTGCCAATTATATCACTGGTGCATAATTACCACCGTTTAATCATTCTGCAGCAGTTTGGAATCAATAAAGAGTGGCAGATGTTACACTGGGTCCGTGCTTAATGTTGCCTGTGATTTATAGGGGTAAACTTCTGGTCACGGTGATGATAGGTAACGTTATATTTGAGTTAAGACTTGACTAATGTAGGTTCATTCCTTCTTGACAATCATTGAAATATATGACCAAAGGTAGGCCATTCAGCCTGGCGAGCCTGTTCCACCCACTCAATTATATCCTAGCTAGAATCTGTCTCAACTTCATTTATGCATCGCTACCCCATATGCCTTGATATCCTAACCCAAGAAAAACTTGTTAATCTCAGTCTTCAATTTAATTTAACCTGGCATCCACAACCTTCTGGGAATGAGAATTCTTGATTTTCTCATCTTTTGAATGCAAAAAATGCCCGGCTGTTTGTTTCATTTTTGAATGGTCTAACTCTCTTTATGATTATGCTTTCAAATTAGTTTGCCAAGGCTACTGGTTCTCTCTCCAAGGTCAGCCAGAGACTTTAGTGACGGACTCCTTTTTTAATTCAAGTGACGCTATTTATTCAGCAGTGTTACAAATAAGCTTACAATTAACATTGCAATGAAGTCACTGTGAAAATCCCCTACTTGCCACACTCCGGCGCCTGTTCGGGTACACTGAGGGAGAATTTAGCATGGCCAATACAGCTAATCAGCGTGTTTTTCGAACTGTGGAAGGAAACCGGAGCACCCAGAGGAAATCCATGCTGACTCTGCACAGGCAGTGACCCAAACCAGGAATCGAACGTGGGTCCCTGGCGTTGAGGTAGCATTGCTAACCACTGTGCCACCGTGCGGATGTTGCTGGCTGGGTCTTTGAACAGAAAATCATTTTTAACTGTTATAAATTGAAAGAATATAGGCTGTAATGTGCATATTAAATGAAATCTAGGCCCAAACCGCCAGTTGGGGCTGAAGGCAACGAACGGACATCAGGCAACATGAGTCTACTGACAAACTCGAGTGAGATAACTCCGGAGCAACTTCAGAAGCATGAAGAGGAAGAGTTTAACACTGGACCTCTCTCCGTTCTGACGCAGTCTGCCAGAAACAACACAAAGGTCCTCATCAGCTGTCGCAACAACAAGAAGCTGCTCAGCACCACCAAAGCTTTCTACGGACATTACAACATGGTGTTAGAAATGTGGACTGAAAGTGCTCAAGAGTGGGAAAGACAAGAAGAAATCAAAACTGGTTAACAAGGAACAATACATCGCAAAAATGTTCCTCCAAGGTGACTCTGCGATTGTTATACTCGGAAACCCATTCATTTACTTCCAAATAAAATGCCCATTTCTGAGAGGGACTGCAACTTACAGTATCGAAAAGAAAACTTGGAACTAAAGTCCAGCTTAAATCTTTTCTATTTCTGACATAACTTTGCAAGTAATACATTTTTTTTGATAATCTGTTGATTTACTTTGTAATAAGATTTAAAAAACAGTTTTATTTAATTAGGAAAAGATTGTGAAATCCTTGGGAGTAGAGGAGTTATCCATTTTTCTGTTGATTTTTACCTGAAATGTTTCATTTTTTTTCAAACTGTTTTCTTCTAAAATAAATTCTGCTCTTTATTATCTCTGACTAGCTGTGCTCTATATTTAGCCACAGGATGCTGCAGAAATTACAGCCTGGGGTGACTGAATCAGAATTCTCTTCTCCCTCCCTTTTCAAGCAATTTGGCTGTGGATTGTGTTGGTGTATAGAATTCTGTTCCATTAACTTGTGACAACATAAACTGGAACTCCAGGGTGTTTTCTGTTATCTGCTTACATACCTAGAGAATATACTTCTTTTAGCTTTGTTCTTCCTTTATTTTGTAAGTTAACTCTCACAGTTCACTGTTGTCAGAATCAGACGTGATACCTTGCTTGCTTCACTCTGATACTTCTCAGCAAACCAATGCATATGTCGTCAAAATGGTGGTGTGACCAGTCAGTAGCCAAGCATGAAAGCCAACATCCCCCCACTTCCCCCTCGCCACAAAAACCAGCCTCCCATCCACTGACTCTGTCTACACTTCCTGCTGCCTCGGCAAAGCAGCCAGCATAATTAAGGACTTCACACCCCGGACATTCTCTCTTCCACCTTCTTCCGTTGGGGGGAAAAATGATACAAAAGTCTGAGGTCACGTTCCAACCGACTCAAGAACAGCTTCTTCCCTGCTGTCACTTTTGAATGGACTTACCTCGCATTAAGTTAATTTTTCTCTACACCCTAGCTATAACTGTAACACTACGTTCTGCACCCTCCTTTCCTTGTCTATGAACGGTATGCTTTGTCTATGTAACACTCAAGAAACAATACTTTTCACTTGTATGTTAAAACATGTGACAATAATAAATCAAATCAAAACTTGCCTCTCTACCTGAGAAACTAGTAGACAATCTGTTAAGAGGTCACTATTAATTCCTCAGGGAGGTGTGAGTGCAGAGCACGGGTTGAATGCCTTTTGGCACAAATCAACAAAAAAAATTCTTCTGTTAAAATTTATTGATTTGGCTGTCAGGGACATTCATCCCTAGAGAATTCTATCTCTGCTTTGCAAGGAGACAGTGGAAATTGGCATGTTTTCCTAATGTTGCAAAATTACATTAATCTTAGTGGTCTATTTTACGGCTCAATAGCTGCCCGACTCATTCGTCACTAGTGTTGTGTCCTATTTGGGCCTCTTAGCTGATTTGTCTGATATTGGAGGCTGATGTGATGAGGGGTTGGGGAGGGGGGGTTAATTCCTTAAATTAGCTCAGGCAACTTCTCCTCGCTGGTGAGATTTTTATATTCCGTCTCTGGTTATAGGTGATTATTTTGTCAATCCCAGCAGATGCTTCTATTTAGCAGGGATATGAAATGATACGCTCACTATAAACTATTATTAGTTGTGCAATATTTAATAATATTATTTTGTGCATTGCATCATTTCCACATATGCATTTGATTTTATCAATAGAACAATAAAACCAGCAGAATATTACATGTTATCCTGGACTCTTCATGCAGAAAATACTGTCGCAGGCCCCTCCCATCATCTTTACTTTGACCACCTTCTGTTACCTGTTACTATATCAAGGTTTTTTTTTATGATTTTGGATTTAAAGTGCATTCTTTTGAAAGCCTATAAATTCATAGCATTTCACAGCACA
Organism: Carcharhinus amblyrhynchos; assembly: GCF_965287045.1. NCBI lineage: Eukaryota > Metazoa > Chordata > Chondrichthyes > Carcharhiniformes > Carcharhinidae > Carcharhinus > Carcharhinus amblyrhynchos. The sequence continues at coordinate 21,995,120 of NC_137336.1, forward strand.
GAGGAGGCCCTTGGCCTTTGTGCCGCTGCTGGTTCACTGAAGGAACTATTTAGTCTTTTTTTCTATTTTTAAAAAAAGAAACATTTTTCAAATGTTTTATCAACTTCCTGTCTAAAACTTTCCACTGCTGTTACTAGTTGAGCATTCAATGTCCTAACAATCTCTCTTTCTTTTGGTCTCTTAGAAGTAATCTTACATTTTTGTCATGCAGTTACAACTCTCTCAGCAGTTGACTTTTGTTTCTTATACTTATTTTGGAGTCAAAAATTATTGACAATTAGGGAGCGCAGACATCAAGATAAATGGCCCCAAATCCCAACTCAATAATATATACTCTGCATTCAGCCCCAGGCTCCGCCATGTGAGTAAACCTTTGCAAGACAGACATTTACCAGGGATTTATGTACTGTGTTGGCAATTCTGCACGGGAATGAGTTTCATACTTGTGACGTTCTTTTCAGTGTTTTTACATAACTATGTACAGATCGAAATCATGGTGGCCAAAACTATATTGTAAAATTTCTTCTCTTCTCCTACTTGCATGTTCAGAATTGGTAGTTTTGGTGGGGGAGAAACAAAGTGATCTAATACTTAGCTTTCTGATTGTTCTTCATTGATGCTGACCTGAATCAAACCCTCAGGTTTTTTCCCTCATTTCAACTAAACAAGCTTTACCTTGTTAAAATGATGGCTGAACTATGACACCTCAAAAGATTTAACAATTCAGACATGTGCTTAATACATGAAAGAGTTTGCAATTAATAGTATGATTTTCTGAAGTGATTCAATGTGTTGAAATCCCAAGGGACTGATCTGTTTAGAAGATTAGAATTCCCAGTTACCAACAAAGAAGTTACAATCAGCTTAGACTGGATATATTTTAGTAGGCAACTAGTACTCCAAACTACAGAAAAGGGTAACTCTTAAGTCATGCTTTAACAGCATTGAAAACCTACACTGGATTTATACTTCATAGCACTCTCTCTAAGTGTGGCACAGTGGTTAGCATCACAGCGCAAGGGACCCAGGTTCGATTCTCGGCTTGGGTCACTGTCTGTGGGGAGTCTGCATGTTCTCCCTGTCTGTGTCGGTTTCCTTCAGATGCTCTGGTTTCCTCCTGCAATTTGAAAGAGGTGCAGGTTAGGTGCATTGGCCATGCTACATTCTCCCTCAATGTACCAAACACGCACCGGAGTGTGGGGACTGGGGGATTTTCACAGTTACTTCATTGCAGTGTGAGTGTAAGCCTACTTGTGACACTAATAAATAAAATTTAACTTTAAAACTCTGCCGAATTATAGTCTTTTCTGTGACCCAATCCAAGGTTACGCTTTGCTCTCAATGGACTCATTCCTTCCAGTTTTGCCAAGTTGTAACGACCAGCATTCATCAAACCTGTTTCCCACAAGTCTTCCAGAAATCCTGAATCCTGAACTTTCACAGTAGAACGCACCAAAGTGATTTTTTTTCTCCTGGCCTCGCTGGGGCAAACCTTCCTGTGTTCTTAAAGTGCTGCACGTTCCCATGAGTTGTCAAACTTTCTCCATGGTAACTAATAAGAAAAAACAGTCCTTTCTCTCCGTGGACTGCAGCAACTACTCTCTCTCTCCTCTCTCTCTCTTTCTGTTCGTGTTCAAAGCCTCTGAAACACTGGGAACGATTTCAAGCCCACACTCTCCATCTGTGGGAATGAGAGCATGTGCTCAAAATCCAGTGCGCTCAATTTGCACTAGTGAGGTTGAGTTTTGATCTTACCAGCCCCTTACCAGTGGAGTGGCGTGAAACATGCCGCAGGACCACAGAAAGCCCATTTTAATACATTGGCATGCCATTAGCGAGCACTCTGCCCGGGACTCCTCTCCCCAGCCCTTAACAGATATTCAGCAGCCGCAGATGTGAACCTGCCATGGGGGCCTTCCCAAGGTCGTAAAGGTAAGTATATCCCCTGGGGAAATGGACATGCCAGGCAGCTGCCTGGCAATGTCCCCGGCATGACATCTTGGTGCAGGTTGGCACCATACCAATTTGTCTGTGCCAAGGGGCCGGCCCCAGTGCGCGCTTAATGGGAGTGGGTGGGGAGGGAATTCACTTAGATGTATTAGTGGCCAGGGAGGGGGGCAATGCCCTTTAAAGATGGCTCCCCAATCTCGGAGCAGCTGGGCTTTGCCAGCGTGTTGAGACCCTATCTCCTGAACAACAGCATGAAAGACACAACCTTGGTTTTGTTTTTTGGCAGTGTTGTAAAATATAGAGAGAAATCTGACCGGTTTGTCTGGAGAGAAACATGCCAGTTCTCTCACTGGAAACAACACTCTGCCGTTTGTTTGGGAAAATTCTGCTCGGAAAGTCTGCAATAACAGGAACATCCCCTCAGCCTTTGTATTCATGTGTTAGACCTGGCACATGGATTTCAATTCAATCTGACCTGAGCCACACCCGCAATGGCAACCAGGCCACAGAGGTTGAGAGTGGTAAAGAACTTGTAGAAGATCACTGGACTGACTTCACGTTCCAGTTTACCTTAAGACTAGGGTAGAGAGAAAGAGAGAGTCAGTCCCAACACATAATTATCTTAAAACCTCAAATGGATTATGGTTAGTCTGCTAATTGGTTAAAATTTCTGTCATTACCACATTTTTATAGAGCTTGACTAATTGGAGAGGTACAGATCTCCATCTGTTAGCTGCATGCTATATAATAACTCCACAACAAGGAAACCAATGCCACCGTACTCCCACAAAAGTATGAAGTCAAGACTCCACAATTCCTCTTTAGGAGCAACTGGGTTTATACATTCTACAGCAAAAGTCCAATTTAAAGGTGAAATTGAGAAAGAATAATGGCCATTTTCTGCATGGCAAGGTCTGCAAAATATAACTGGTTACAAGATGAAGGCAGGTAAAATCACTGGCTTCAACACCCGGTGAGCCCAACGCATTCTATGCCTGTTTTAAGCAAGAGGTCAGCAAGAGCATGCCCTCCATCCTGGAAGCCTTGGATGAACCTGTATCCAAAGTCACCATTGCCGACATCAGAGCAGCCTTCTCGAAAGTTAATCCATGGAAAGCAACTGACCCAGATGGGATAGTCGGACGAGCACCAGGTCCTGCGCAAATCAGTTGGCATAGGTATTAGCAGACAACTTCAACCTCTGTTTGCACCAATGTAAGGTCCCTACCTGCGTCAAGAAAATGACCATCATCTCAGATCCAAAGAAAAGCTAGACAGTGTGCCTTAATGACTATTGTCCAGTGGCTCTGACATCCAACATTTATGAAGTGCTTTGAAAGGTTAGGTGTGGTACCAATCAATTCTTGCCTACCAGACTGCCTGGATCCATTACAGTTCTCCTATCACTGCAACAGGTCCATAGCAGAAGCCATTTCCCTGGCTCTACACAACTCTGGAACACCTATAGCTCAGTCTTTAACAACATTATTCCTACAAGACTCATCTCCAAACTTTGTGGCCTAGGACTCGGTTCTACCTCTGCAGCTGGTTCCTAGACTTGCTAACCCACAGACTGCAGTTAGTAAGGATAGGAACAGCGCCTAATCCATGATCATCCTCAACACCAGTGCTCCACAAGGCTGTTTCCTCAGCCCCTTGCTATACTCCTTATACACCCTTGACTGGCCAAATTCTTCTTCAGTTTGATTTTCAAGTTTGCTGATGACCCAGCTGTAGGTCAGATTTCAAACGATGACGAGATCCAGTACAGGAAGGAGATAGAGAACCTGGTGAACTGGTGCAACAATAATAAACTCTCCCACAATGTCAACAAAATAAAGGAGATAGTCACTGACTTCAGGAAGCGTGGTGGGCATGTCCCGTCCACATCAGTGATGACGAAATATCAATGGTTGAGAGCTTCAAGTTTTTAGGTGTCCAGATCCAACCTGTCCTGGTCCGTCCATGCAGGCACTGTAGTTAGAGCCCACCAATGCCTCTACTTCCTCAGGAGACTAAGGAAATGTGGCATGTCCACTACAAATCTCTCCAACTGCTAAAGATGCACCACAGAAAGCACTTTTTCCGGTAGTGTCACAGCTTGCTAAGGCTCCTGCTCTGCCCAAGACCACAAGAAACTACAAAGGGTCAAACCAGCCTCCCATCCATTGACACTGTCTACATATCCTGCTTGGAAAAGCATCCAGCATTATCAAGGATTCCACGCACATCGGATGTCCTTTCTTCCACCTTCTGTCAGGAAAAAGATACTGAAGTCTGAGATCACGTACCAACCGACTCAAAAATAGTTTCTTCCCTGCTGCCATCAGACGTCTGAATGGACCTACCTCGCATTAACTTGATATTTCTCCACACCCTAGCTATGACTAACGCTACATGCTGTGCTCTCCTTTTCTTCCCTATGTATGGTATACATTGTCTGTATAGCAAGCAAGAAACAATACTTTTCACTTATACACAAAGTGGGAGGAAACCAAGATTTAAAAAAAAAGCAAAGTTCTGGAAGTACTCAGCAGGTTTGGCAGCATCTGTCAGTGAGAAATCGAGTTAATATTTAATGTTTGTGACCTTTTCATCTGAACTGGGAGAAGTTAGAAAAGTAATAGGGTTTGAGCAAATGAAATGGACGGTGGGAAGAAGAAGGGGACGAGAGATTAAAGACAAAAGGTTTCCTAATGCAAGGCCAAATGGGACGAGTAAAGAAATAAGAGATATGCCTAGAAGAGGTATGAATGACAGGATAGCTGCTCTCTGTATGAGAAGTAAAGGAAATCAGGAAAAAAAGACAAAACCAAACCAAAGAAACATGAAACAAAATGGGGGTAAAAGTTATGGTCCAAAATTGTTAAACTGAATGTCAGGTTCGCAAGGCTACAAAAGTGCCCAGTCCAAATACAAGGTGCTGTTCCAGGAGCATGCATTGAGTTTCATTGGAACGCATCTCACCAAGGGCAGTAAGGAAACAAAGTGGAGAATTAAGCTTCCAGTCACCTGTCATTTTGGGGCCATTCTTTCTGGCAAACCAAATTAAACAAACTGAGGGACAAAGTGAGGACAATACAAAAATAAAGAAGAAATAAAACTTGAAACCTTAAACCAAAAGGTGATTAACTAGAATGCCCCATCAATCCCTTTAATGTGGTGCCCAACAAGCATGGAAGGCTTTGATAGTGCCCATGGATACTGCGTGCTCCCTCCTCCAGGGAGGGAGCACGCAGTCATGAATTCCCCAGTCATGAATGTGGCCGCAGTAAAGGGGCAGACAGTCAGATTGGATGGCCCCCTCGGCCTTCCGGTGCCTGGATCTGTCTATGGCAAGCTTGGCCATGCCCAGGAGCCCATGCTTGTGAACTGGAAGAGAATTAAATGAGTTGAAAGTGCTTTTAATTTTAAATTAAATTGATGACCTTAAATGATTGATGTCAATATTAGCTAAGTAATTACCAGCCCTGCAGCTGCCCCAGTTAGTGGTGTCATTGTATTGCAGATTAGGTGGGATAAATTGATGGCACTTAAATTGATGCCCTAAAACTAAAATCTCTTTCGTAAGGAACATGTATTACTTTTGTGAGTTGATTCCTATCGAAGTAGTTCGTCACTGTGGCCCAAACTCTGGAATGCAATGTGTTTGCTTAAATTCAATGTGGGCAAACTTTCAATGTGTGTACAAGTTTTCATTCATGCAATTGTTGGAGTAGCTACTGTGACTTCAGTTGCTCAACAGAGCCTTTCTCTGATGCCGAGGAAGTGTCTTTATATGCAAGCTGCATTGCTGGCTCATGTTGTTGGAGTGACAGTACTTTTTGCTTAGCTATCTTGTGGGAAAATGTGCAGTTAATTTCAATATGATTTGTCATCCCTCCCAAAATATGGTTAGAAAACATTTCAACTGACGGGCAGGAGGCATGACAGTTTTTAATCTTCCCCACCTGCCTCTTTTAAAGACCTGTCATGTCAGCTCTGAATGTTAAGTGCTGCTGAAATGGAATTGTTAATGAGTGGGACTGATGAGATTTCTTTCACACTGCGACATGTTACTAGTGCTGAAGTTCATTATCCAGCCACCTGTGCGCAAAGACTGACAGGTAAAGGTTTGTGTCTCTTTTTGTTAACAGACAGTTGCTTATCCGTTGCCCTGATCATGATGCAAAGATCAATGTTATTGCAATCAAATCAACAATGATCAGATAAATACCTTTTTAAAACTTTTTTCCCAAGCGTATGCATCTTCCCAGACAAAATGCTTGAAAATAGATTTAAGAATAAATCTGAGGAAGTGGGAACCTTCTGAACTGTTCCCCGTGTTGTGGAATGATAAACAGGCAGCATCCAGCTGGCAGTTATCTGAAATAGATAATGTTGAGCAGAGGATGGCGGGAGTGTCTTCTATTAAAAGCTGCCTCATAACAAGCCAACACAGAAACTGGCTAGAAGGCAATTTTGCAAGAAATTATGAGACATCCACTGGTGACTATCAGTGGGATGGAGGCAGATGTTGGATATCCACAGCATGTGTACCCATGTGTGTCCATGTGCACATGTATACATTTTAGACCTGGATAATGTCCCTTTAAAATGTCTGAAGCTGGTATTGATTGTGCCTCAAAATAAGAGTTATTGGGGCATTTTCAGAGACTTGCTTCTCACTATCACTGAAGTGATGCTTATGACTTGTGTGATCTGCAGAGTCCAAATTCGAAGAGAATTACACACAGGTCATCTCCATTACATAGGCCAAGCCTGGCCACCTGGAGTCAAGTCATTCGCAGAGACAAAGGACCCTGCAACCATCCTTCCAACTTCTTAATGTTTGGAACACTAACCATCTCAAGAACCCAGATAAAGGGTTCCCACTTTATCATAACTAAAGTGGAAAGATGAGAATTAAATGATATGCCTCCCCCAGCTGGGAAAAACAGTTTTACTGTCTCGCTGTACTGTAAATCAATCTGCCATCAACTAAACAGCAGCACAGAAAAAGGTTTGAATGCCTGGCCCCATTGACATTTTTCTACCAAAACTTCTGATCTTCTATACGATTGCCTACAAGACTAATTCATCTCTCCACGTGCCTATGTCATTGTGGAAGTCACCTCCGCTGGAGAAGTGTATTATCCAGCATCAGTTATACCTGTTGACTTCTGAAGGAATACACCCTTGGACTTTGATTCTGGACTCGCATGAAACAATAATTCCATACTCTGTGATCTTCCCCCTATAAATTTGTTCTTTCTCTATTCCTCCTGTATTATAGAAATGCACAGGGGGCTATGCAGCAACACTCCTACATTTTGAGTGTGTGAGAATAAGCCACTAAATTTACACTATCTCGAGTTTTCTGTGTCATTATTAATAGAACTTGGATTCACTCTGTAGTGGGTAAGTTGTTAGAAGGTATTTTGAGAGATCTACAGGCATTTAGAGACACATGGACTGATTAGGGACAGCCAGCATGGTTTTGTGAGTGGAAAATTATGTCTCTCAAATTTGATTGAGTTTTTTGAAGAGGTAACCAAGAAGGTAGATGAGGGCATGCAGTTGATGTTGTTTACATAGATTTTAGCAAGGCCTTTGACAAGGTATCACATGGTAGGTTGTTGCATCAGGTTAAATCTCATGTGAACCAGGGTGAGGTAGCCAAATGGATACAAAATTGGCTTGATGACAGAAGGCAGAGAGGATGGTTGTAGAGAGTTGTTTTTCAAACTGGACGCCTGTGTCTAATGGTGTGCCTCAGGGATCAGTGCTGGGCCCACTGTTACTTGTCATTTATATTAATGATTTGGATGAGAATTTAGGAGGCATGGTTAGTAAGTTTGCAGAAGACACCAAGATTGGCAGCGTAGTGGACAGTGAAGAAGGTTATCTAGGATTGCAATGGGATCTTGATCAATGGCCAGCGGGGCTGACAAATGGCAAATGGAATTGAATTTAGACAAATGCGAGGTGATGCTTTTTTCTTTGGTCAATTGAACCAGGGCAGGACTTACTCAGTTAATGGTCGGGCATTGGGAAGAGTTATAGGACAAAGAGATCTAGGGATACAGGTTCTTAGTTCCTTAAGTGGAGTCACAGGTAAACAAGAGTGGTGAAGAAGGCATTCAGCATGCTTGGTTTCATTGGTCAGAACATTGAAAGAAGTCTCACAACACCAGGTTAAAGTCCAACAAGTTTATTTGATATTAAACCCACTAACTTTTGGGGTTTGCCCCTTCATAAGGTGAGTGGAGAGTTTTGGTCACAAACAGCATATAAAGGCACACACAGTTTACAGAGTACTGATTAGAATGCAAGTCTTTACAGCTAATCAATTCTTAAAGGTGCAGACAATGTGAGTGGAGATTGCATTAAGCATAGGTTAAAGAGATGTGTATTGTCTCCAGACAGGACAGTAAATGAGATGTTGCAAGTCCAGGCAAGTCATGGGGGTTACTCATAGTGAACCCAAGATTCCGGTTGAGGCCATCCTCGTGTGTGGAACTTGGCGATCACTTTCTGCTCAGCGACTCTGCGCTGTTGTATGTCGTGAAGGCCATCTTGGAGAACGTTTACCTGAAGATCAGAGGCCGCTGATCTTCAGGTAAATGTTCTCCAAGGTGGCCTTCACGTCATAGGATGCTACTAGGACTTGATGGTTTGCGGTATAAGGAGAGGCTGGATAGACTGGGACATTTTTTCTAGAATGTAGGAGGCTTAGGGGTGATCTTATAGTGCTCTACAAAATAATGAGGAGCGTAGATCAGCTAGATAGTCAATATCTTTCCTCTAAGGTAGGGGAGTCTAAAATTAGAGAGCGTAGATTTAAGAAATACAAAAGGGTCCAGAGGGACAATTTTTTCACACACACGGTGGTGAGCCTCTGGAACAAGCTGCCAGAGGTAGTAGTAGAGACAGGTACAGTTTTGGCTTTTAAAAAAACGTTTAGACAGTTATATGGGTAAGATGGTATAGAGGGATGTGGGCCAAATGCGGACAATCGGGATTAGTTTAGAGGTTAAAAAAGGGATGGCCTGTTTCCATGCTGTAAACTTCAATGACTCTATGGATTACACCAAAACCAGAGGGAAATATGCCATTGATTATAAAAGGGAAAATCAAAACCAAAACACCTTTCTGTTCACAAATCATTGAATCCCTACAGTATAGAAAGAGGCCATTTTGCCCATCGGGCCTGCACTGACAACAATCCCACCCGGACACTCTCCCCAAAACCCCACGTATTTACCATACTAATCCCGCCCCACGGACATCAAGGGGCAATTTAGCATGGCCAGTCAGTCTAACCTGCATATCTTTGAAGTGTGGAAGGAAACAAGAGCACCGGAAGGAACCCATGCAGACACGGGGAGAACGTGCAAACTCCACACAGGAATTAAACCTGGGTCCCTAGCACCGTGAGGCAACAATGCTAATCCCTGTGCTACTCTGGGAGGTGAGCGAATAAATCAGGCCTGTTTAATTTAAACCCCTTTCTGTCTATAACACTATAGTGCAAAGTGAGGCAGGTCAGTCCCAAGAACTACCTCAGCCAGTACGGAGATTGAACCCACACTGATGTTGTTCTGCGCTACACTCTAGCCAACTCATCAGCTGAGGTAACAGCCACCTCCTCCCTGTCTACCCTATCAGTTCCCCTTAATATCTTGCAGCGATACGCCTCATGGAATAATAATGATTTTAATTTTTAGGAAGTTATTTTCCCATTCCGCTTTGCCACATTTTAGGTCCTCCACATAGTCCACCATAGTTGGGTTTTTATGCTCTATTCCGAAATGGGGAAAAATATTTTGTAACCTTTGCCTTCCTCCTAAATGTGCAACTCACATTGGAAAGACGAGTATAACCCACAGTTTCCTCTTCCTCGCTAAAATTCAACAGAGAGTGATGCTGCACAATTACTGTCAGCAGCAAATCTTTACTTTGAGACATATAGCTAAAGTTCAAAGGGGAATGAGGGGAGCAACTAAATAATCGACAATTAAAATAGCATAGAATCTCTACGGTGCAGAAGGAGGCCTTTCGGCCCATCGAGTCTGCAACGACAACAGTCCCACCCCGGCACTATTCCTATAACCCTATGTATTTATCCTGCTAATCCCCCCTGATATTAATGGTCAATTTTAGTATGGTCAGTCAACCTAGTGTGCACATTTTTTTGGAGTGTGGAAGGAAACAGAGCATTCCAAGAGAACCCACAGTTGCGAGAAGAATGTGCAAACTTTACACAGTGATCCGAGGCCAGAATTGAACCTGGATCCCTGGCGCTGTGAGGCAGCAGTGCTAACCATAGTGCAACGGTGCCGCCCCTCACCATTAGCGGCCTTGCCTTCAGCTGCTGAAGCCCCAAGCTTCAGAATACCCTCCTCACAGCATCCCAACTCTTGCCCTCATCTTCCTCCCTAAAACACTGTGTAAAGCCTACCTCCAAGATTCACTGACAAGTCAGAAAAATGTGCTGAAACTTGGTTCGCAGGGATGAAACTGGAGTTCGTATTTTTAATTTTATCCTCTGCTGTTTGGGATCTTCTGAAGTAATTTACCAGTGAGGTGAAGTGCAGTTTGTTGTCCTATGTCTCTGATATACTTAAACGTTTCAAAAGAATAACCACCTGTATTCTAAATGAGAGGCAAAAGAGAAGCAGGAATTTTAATTCGGAGCTCTTTGCGTTGTGTCTGCCCACTGACAACACAAATTGGACCTGTGGGCTCTGGAATATTACAGCAAGGGAGGGAGCGTTACCTAAAATGTTTACTCCCAGACCACCTCCATGTAACAGTTCAAAACCATGAAGCAAGATAATAGGGGGCCAAAGGAAAATAAAAGCCTCCGTTTACGATGTTTAGGATTATAGGCCAACCCAACAGATTTTTCACATCCTCTTTAATAAAACTGCATCGCAGATGGATCCTCTCAAGTTGCAGCGTAAAAGCAGCATATATATTATTTTCAGGATTCAGCAGTCATCCAGTTGGGTTAAATTATTAGGATGAGTTCAGTACCATGACTAACTGTCTAGAATTAAGCTTTTTTGTTGCCAGTTGGGATAATTGAACTGCCTTGTAAGGAAATTGGAAAAAAATTCAACACCTGGGTACAGGCTTCCTGTGGTCCGATGCTGATGTAATGATAAAAGATCCCGTTGAGCCCTTGTCATTCTGTCTGGGAGAGTCACCGTCTCAAGATTCATTCTGTATGTTCCGAGGATTAAGGGACCAGCTGCGTCCACCCATACTACAATGAATGATGTTGCAGTGGTGCAAATACAAATAGTGTGCTAAATAATGGCCATCCTTATTTTCATCGAAGGAAAAGGGATTTTCTTCCCCTCCCCCCCTCTCTTTTTGAGGTCACTGGTCAGCGAAGAATAGCTGAAAATGAAGACTGTCAATTAGGGCTTTTGCATCGCTACTCTTGATCCTGAAGATGAAAAAGGTCAACCAGGCAACTAATGTTGAATCCAGTTCCCTCACTGGCCTTGTGTGCTATGTTTACTTCAAACTACCCACAGCCTGTAATCCCAGCCTTATTGTTGCCAGTTATATAATTGCACAGGCTACAATGAATTTCCTTTGCACCACAGCGTCAGATCTTCCATAACACAAGCCTTTACTGTAGTTGATGGAACATGGAGTACTAGGACATTTTTATGGTTGCACAAAAACAGCTTAGAATTTATTTTGGTGCATCATTCCTTCCCATTATTGACCCAACATTAAAGTTAATTGTTGAATAAAACAAAATGAAAGCTGATTTAATGTAATTAAAAGTTAGGAATTCCTGTTCGATCACTAGCTCTTCACAGAATCTTCAAGTACTTAATTGATGCCTGGCAGCACATGGATTGTAGTAGGACACGGATTCATGGTGTATGATTTCCTTGTCTTGCAACATGGGGCAGTTGGGGAAGGAATGATTACACTGAGTGAGTGTAGGGATGCTCTGCACAAAGATGTCAATAATTGAGCATCTGGGTGTGGAACAGATATGTTAAAAATTCTGGGAGTCATGTTTATTGTTTTGTATGTTTGCCAGGAGACTATTTGGGATCTAACAAAGAGGGTAACTAAAATAGAAAGGGGTGTGGTGATAAGGGAAAAAATTGCATTTTTTATTAGCAGAAGGAGCTGAGATCAATTTGGACTCAAATATTGCACCTCCCAAACACTGTTTTTTGTGTTCAAAGTAGAAATGCATGTTAATTTTATATTCTAGGCTTTTCCAATGAATTTGAATTCATCTATGCATTGGTAAGCTGATTCATAATTAGTATTGCCCCAGTCGGATCCTGTTACAGCTTGGGGAGATGCGTCTCTCTGACAGAGACATACAGACACATGCACCATTTATTCTTAGCGCAGCCTTGGCACAGAATGAAACCAGTCCTTAGCTGAAAGCTCCAGCATATTGTTGTCTGCAACAGTTCCTCGGATGTTGTGGTTAGCAGTTTGCTTTTGTGCAAAGCAGTATTTCCTTGGGGCTAATGCAAATCAAGTGAGGCTTGTTTTGAGTCAAAATAAATTGACTTTTTCTGGTTTAAGGCTTCAAGTGTAGCATAAACAGATGACTGTTATCAGTTTAAACAATCTTTGTGTTTTACCTTTGGAAGAAAATTGTTTCTTCGAAAGGTATTCCAGAACAATTTTGGGGACATGTAACTAACAAAAAACACAATCGCCTGCAATCAAACTACACCCAACTTCCCCATATAAAAATACATGGGCCATCCAAGTACCTCAAGACATTTTGATATAAGATGCTATGTATGACTGCTTGATTTGTGCTTGCTCTGCTGAAGAGTTTGAACAAAATGTTTCCTGTGGCATGCGGGTGTACTGAATTGTGATCACGAGCTGATGACAGAATGACTTGGGTATTCTGTCAAGCAGCTTAAACTCCCTTTGACCAGAAGCTATTACCAAATATGGACATTATGGTTAGCATTGCTGTCTCACAATGCCAGAAGCCCAGGTACGAGTCCAGCCTTGGGTGATTGTCTGTGTAGAGTTTGCACATTATCCCCATGTCTGCACAAGTTTCCTCTGGGTGCTCCAGTTTTCTCCCAAAGATGTGCAAGTTAGGTGGATTGGCCATGCTAAATTGCCCCTTTAGTGACCAAAGATGTGTAGGTTAGATAGATTAACCATGGTAAACGCGCGGGGTTATGAGGATTGGGCCTGGGGAAGATGCTCTTTCGGAGTGTTGGTGCAGACTCGATGGCCCGACTAGCCTCTTTCTGCACTGTAGGGATTCTGTGTAATATGTTGGCCTTAGTTGAATGGAACAATGTTCATTTCAAGCTCTAGATCTGCCTAGGTGTTCTTTAAAACTCACCCTCCTCCCTCCCACTGCGATGTTTGTATGTATCCAAGGATTAAAATAGTGTACTTGTTCTCTGAGACTTCAATATGGAATGGTAAACAAATGTGGTTGTGTAAGATTTGATATACCTTGAAATCCAGTTAGGAAAAATTAGATATTTTAAATTAGGTGACAATTATTGCCTTTTTGCAACAGGTCTGTCAATTTAAAATCATGTGATCAACTCCCTGTACATGGCATAAAGTAATATGGAGATTTATTTCTAAATATGTCTTCTGTTCCTGCCTCTTTCCGTCACTCAATTTCTTAAACCTTAGTTTAATATCTACATTTGGTTAATAACACCTGCAACTTAATGCATGAACTTGTATCTGGATACAGGTTTTAAAAATCTGTTCCAATAGAGAGCTCCCTCAACAAAGGTCACTATCATGGGTGGTATAGACTTAAATTAACAAACCAAATGATTAGAAGGAAATTGAGAATCTCTTCACCCAGAGGGTAGAACATAGGAAAACTACAGCACAAACAGGCCCTTTGGTCCACAAGTTGCGCCTATGATATCCATTCCTACTAGGCTTACCTATAAACCTCAATTCTATTAAATTCCACGTACTCATCCAGAAGTCTCTTGAAAGACCCTATCGAATTTGCCTCCACCACCACCAACGGCAGCCGATTCCACTCACCCACCACCCTCTGAGTGAAAAACTTAGCCCTGATGCCTCCTCTGTACCTACTCCCCAGCACCTTAAACCTGTGTCCTCTCATAGCAACCATTCCAGCTCTTGGAAAAAGCCTCTGAGAATCCACCCGATCTACACCTCTCAACATCTTATACACTTCTATCAGGATGTTTGGGATCTGTCAGCCTGAAGTTATGGTGGAGGCAGAAACCCTTGTCATGTTGTAAAAATACCTCGATATGCACTTGAAATTGTTTAACATACTGGGCAATGGACCAAGAGCTGGAAAGCGTATTTGGCTGGCTGGGTAGCTCTTTTATGGCTGGCATAGACACAATGGGCCAAATGGCAGGATGTAGCAAATTTTCTATGAGACACAAATTCATTCCTTCAAAGTCCTTTAACTAAACTTTCAGCAGCATGAATCCCAATTGTTTGAATCCAGTGACTCAATAAACAAGAGTGAGCTGTTGAAGATAAAAAGCAAATTACTGCAGATGCTGGAATCTGAAACAAAAACAGAAAAGGTTGGAAAACCTCAGCAGGTCTGACAGCATCTGTGGGGAGAGAATAGAGTCAACGTTTCAAGTCTGGATGAAGAGTCATCCAGGTTCAAAATGTTTGCTCCGTTCTCCTCTCCATGGATGCTGCCAGACCTGCTGAGATTTCCCAGCATTTTCTGTTTGTGTGTGAGCTGTTGAAAGATATATATCAGCACTGCAAACATGTTTTAGGCAGAGCTGCTACTACATGGTGACCAGGCTTTCTTGGTCTGTGATCCATGGCTTCCTTCTTCCTCAACTAGCAAAGTTTAGTGAGCCAGGTTCAAGTTGGGAACTAAGAGACTTTCCTCCTGTTAGAACTGTCCCACTTTGTTCTCCTGTTTATTTATGATCAGCTCAAGAGGGTTGTTTTTCAGAGTCTGATCGTGCCAGGCTGTAGAAGCTTTTGTAATATTTTACTTAATATTGAAGCAATCATTGTTTAGATTATACACGGGGCTCTGTTACAATTATTATCACCAGGCCTGGGGCGACAACATTCAATTTTAAAGGCAGAGGCTTTGCTGGTGACACCTACCCAAATCGAAACAGAGTCAGTATTCGTATTGTGTACTTATCTCCACAAGTATATTGTGGATCTGTAGACAGAGAATGTTGGGTTTCTGATACATCCATTTGTTGGTCAGATTTCTGCCTATCTCTACTTAGTTTTCTGTTGAATTTTGGTCTCTTTCAGGTTTACACCTACCCCCATGCTTTCCACTCCTTATAGCCTCCTTCTTCCTGTACGGAGTGGAGTTGATTTGTGCTGTACACGTTAGATCTACACACCATCTTAGACTAGCCAAGCTGGCCATTAATAGGTCTAAGCAGCAGGTGGTTGAGGGCGTTGTCCATCCCCACTGTCTGTCCCTCTTCCGCGACTATGTTTGCTGCTCACTGCAAAGGGAGCACATGATGTCTGCTGGCACGATCTAGACCTTGCGTGCCCAGTGGACACCGTGAGGACTCGGGTGTTCTGTCAACCCTCTGTAATCACACGTTGATGTTTTAAGTTCCCTTTGAGATGCTGTTTACTTTGATGCAAGATCCCTTCCAGGATCTGCCTTTTAATTTCTCCCTCCAATTTGTTGATTTTAGACTATTTTTCTAACCCAAAAGAAGTGCACACCATCCAATAGGTGAATCTGCCTGATAACCTTCCCCTTTAGCTTTTAACCCTGAGCATGCTGTGTGATCTCTTTAAAGATTAAACATAAATCTGCCTAACTGCCAACAGGAAATGAATAATTTAAAATGTTTGGTAAATCATTTAAGCTGGCAGCAGCACTGTGATTATGAGCAGTATCACAGCTTACTGCTGTATGTTGACTTCAACTTCCTTGTGATTCATAGTGTACCTTTATCTGAAACAGTACCTAGCTAAACGTCGTAAAACTCAAGAGGTCAAACCTAGCATCCACATAACTGCATTCAATGTTCACTTGCTTTAGGCTGAAGGGCGTACACTCCATCAGACTATAAACCAAAAGACCAGCTTATTTAGTAAATAGATTAATTCACAGTGTTTAGTACAAATAGTATTTTTATAAAAGAGACAAACATCTTTCTGTTAAAAAACAAATGCTAATTTCATAATTCCTAAGCTTAAAATTTATCCTTGAAGCACAGGCCATTCACCTATGTCATGGACTGCTACCTCTCAGTCTTTGCAAAGCCCACTAGTTCTGACTTTGACCTGAATTATATTGCTTCCTGCTCTCTGCTCCAATTAGCAGACTCCTAACCACAAAGCTGTTTGTCAAAGGGACCTGAAAAAGCCCAGAAACACCCCCTCCTCTCGACATCTTAACAATGTCATCACCCTGGATACCATGGTTAGTCAAACCCAAAAGATATTCTGGAGGGTTCTCATAGCCTGTTTGTATAATCTGTGACATCTGGAAATTCACATTATCCAGGCTGCTGTCAAAGGAGCTTTGACTCTGCATTTCACAGATTACAACATATTAAACTCATTTAATACGTGTGGGCTGCAAGCATTTATTAATGTGTTGTTTTCATCCCATACCATATGTTCCTGTAGCATGCAGAAAGCACTAGCAGTAACTAATGTCAGCAGCAATTTCAGTTGATCCCTGGTGGACTGCCTACTTGTGCTTCACATGTAACATAATCCAAGTTAAGTGCATGCTACCTACTTTAGTTTTGATTGGAACTTTACAACTTAAATTAATCCAGTTTCTCCAGAGATGCCATCAATTCTCCAATTCAAATTATCTTTCTGAATCTTTTAAATACTTAAAAATTGAAGTATTGACCTATTTTCACCATTACCGGTGCACTAATCTGTGATGCAAAGGCTTGCAGTATTGTATTGAAATGTACTGTAGCTGATACAGTAGGATGTCAATACTTACTGTGTTAATGCTATGTTTTTGTAAGCAAAGGGATGAATCTAGGTAATTGGGTTGGTCTACTTGTCAAAACGATAGTGTAAGCCACTAAAAATAAAACAAGTATTGAGTGTTGGTTACGCTTCAATTAAATTATCTTCAGGGAGCTTTAAGGAGTGTCTGGACAAATACATGAATAGGATGGGAATAGAGGGATACGGTTCCCTGGAAGGGTGGGGGTTTTAGTTAAGTTGGGCAGCATGGTTGATGCAGGCTTGGAGGGCTGAAGGCTCTGTTCCTGTGCTGTAATTTTATTCTTTCTTTGCTCTTTGAGTTAGTTACAGAGCGTACAGTGCTGTAAAATCTAATGTAAAGCTCACTAAAATCACTTTATTAAAACAATATGATGATGGATTGTAAATCGCCCTCTATTAGGTGATGTATGATTGAAATACAGGATTTGTTAGAATAAACTTTGACTTCTGGGGTTAATCCACCCTATTGCTTTTCATAATTTAATGAGCCTTTGTCATCACTTTTACATTCTAAAGATGGATCTGTGACAATTTACAGATTAACATGATCATTACCATTGTGTTTAATTGTTCAGCACTTGTTTCTCCCCCTCCCCTCACCTTGGTGAACAATTTCTGTGGAATTAGGATGAATTTTGTAATGAGCATTCTGATCTACCACAGTCTTAAAATGAGGCATTGATGAGCATTAGTGCAGCCATCTGATTAAGTCAACCACATGTTTTCTGCTGTACTGATGATCATTGAGATGAGCTCTGGAATGCGCTAAGGAATTCACTTCCAAATTAAATATTGAGATGAAAATTTAATTAAAGTTTGGAGAAGCCATGAGATGACAATCAAAATAAGAGTTGTCTTTTTTTTTATTTCTTTGGTCCCATCAGTAGGGAATGGGTATGGGGAGGAGCATGAATGATTATTACTTTTTTGGTCAAGAAGGCACCAGTTGAATTACAGCCACTGCTAGTGTTCATCCTAGACTTCCTCAGTTAGAAGGTTGCTAATCACTGCCAGTTGGGTGCAATGTACTAGGAGATGTACAGTAAGGAGGGGAGAAATATAAAGAGTAAATAACATATATTGGGATTGTAGGGGGTAGGGCTGGGTGGAATTGTGGTCGGTGCAGATTCGATGGGCCAAATGGGCTCTCTCTGCACTGTAGTGTTTCTATGGTTCTATGATTCTATGTCCAATCTTCAATTACTAGGGCAATTGATGAATATAGAAGACAATGTCTACCTCTTTCTGTTTACATGGGTATAAGGTGCAGGTGCTCTGTCAGTGCATGATGTGCTGCAGTCTCTCTTTGTTGCGCATGGACACATATCACTAATATTTGTTCCATATCTATAATGTATATCATGTTTCTCCCTTTGCTACAGGAGGTGGAGAAGCGTAACCTTAATCTTGGTGGTCATGTAGGTTTCGACAGTCTCCCCGATCAATTAGTCAGCAAATCTGTATCACAAGGCTTCTGTTTCAACATTCTTTGTGTAGGTAAGTATTGCCATTGGATAAAAACCACCAGCTTAGCATGGGCTATGATGTATAGTAACTTGATGCAAGTTGAAATGATTATCGATTATTTTGATTTTTAAAATTGTGGCATGGCAGATCATTTGGTGGGTTAATGCCCTTTGGGAGGTTGTAATGGTTTGGTCTGAGTTAATTGTTACCAGCTGAGAAGCCATGGGGGGGTGGTGGGGGTTGACAGTTGAACTGGGAGCACTCATCAAGTAGAAGAAAAAAGAATCAGTTTGGATCCCTGCTTATTGTTCTCTAATGAACCATTGCGAAAGGCCAGAAGTAAATGACCTGTGATTCCCTTAAATGTTAAATATTCTACTGTCACTCACTTCTCTCTTTAATTGCACATATCACATGAGTATTAGAGGGCTGCTGGGTGTGCATGTGAGAGATTAGAACAGAGCGTCCGCGAATGTCATCCAAAATGGAACAAAATACTGGTGCAAACATTTGTAATTTTGATGTATTATCTCTATTTTGGTTCCATGTATATTTAAATGTGTGTAGTCTGATCAACTCTTTGCAAGTCACCCCTGACAGCTCTGTTTTTAATTCATCATGATTTAAATTGTGATGGGTGTCTTTAATTTGAATTAATGTTGAATATTTGGCAAATTTGCTGGAATCTGATTCAAGGGGATTATGAAATGCCTGTAGAGATTTTAAAATAATGCAAGGTTTTAAATTTAAGTTGTACTTTTCATACTTTTCAAAGTTTCAGTCACTCTGTCTTCTAAAAGTAACTTGTGGTATTTAACTCTGATGGCTAATTTTCATGCATTGTAAAATACTTATTAGTGCCTTCCGCAGTCAATTAACTGTTATCACACAGCCCAATTATATTTGCATACATGCACTTTCAATGGGGCAATGGGGACCTAAGGTTAATTTTCCTATTGAACCCCACCCCCACCACCAACTCGGGAAACTCAGAACAATGTGAGTACCCAATCTTTATTTCATCATAGATTAGCAATCTAACTAAAGACCAAAGGACAAACCTGAGATGGGATAATTTCTTCAATTGAGCACATGTTTACATTATCCAAAACATTTGTCTGCCCTTGCCAAAAATAATCATTTGAGATATAAAAGTGAGAGAAAAACATTAACAGAGTAATAAATTTGCTCAGCGAGCTGAATAGCATTAGTCACTGGTATAAGATTTGAATAATAAAGTGGTCCTCTGTTGTTCATTGTGTAGATATATCTACCGCATTACAGAGTGATTAAATATGATTCTTGTCTGCATTATTTCTTTCATTTTTGCCAATTTACCTTGCCTCACCTCATCTTACCTGACCCAATCTCACCTTACCTCATTCCATTTCATCACGCAGCAAGTTCTGATCTGCTGTCCAATTATTGTAATACTTAGCAGTTTGCTACAACTCAGGGGTTTGCTATGTCATTTCAGAGGGCAATTAATACTCAACCATGTTGCTTTGGGTTTGAAGCTATGAGCCAGATTGGGTCATTGGGCCATTTCCTAAAAAACATGTGTAAATCAAATGGATATTTACAAGAATTTGTAGTTTCTAGGTCATCCCTGATACCAGGTTTTTTTTTATTTCAGTTTTATTTATTTAACTGAATTTAAATTCCCCAGCTGCTGTGGTGGGATTTGAACTCATTTCCCTTGATCATTGGCCAAGGTGTTTGGATTACTAGCCCTGTATCATGACCATTATGCCACCTTACCTACTGCATTATTACTTTCACATGTTTAACTTGCTTCTCTTGCTTCCTTAGGAGAAACTGGTATCGGTAAATCGACGTTAATGAACACTCTGTTCAACACAATGTTTGAAAGTGAGGAGGCTACTCACTATGAGCCAGGTGTTCGTCTAAAGCCACAAAGTTACAGTTTGAAGGAAACCAATGTAGATCTTAAATTGACTGTTGTTAATACAGTGGGATTTGGTGACCAAGTTAATAAAGAAGAAAGGTAAGATTTTGAAACAAGCGTGGAACACAATTAATCGGGAATGTTTCATTTTTCTTTTCTCCTATGTTAGCTTGCATGTTCTGTTTTTAAGTTGTTTTGGAAAATCACCTTTCCAAAACACTGCACAGCATCTTCTGATCAGGTTATTGGCTACGAAGTTTGCTCCTGTGTCTTTCTCGGTGGCATTCTGAACTCAGCACAAATATCTTTCCTCCTCATCTTTCACGCTCCCCCAACCCAGCGCTTCAACGTCTCTCTTGAACCTTGAAGTATCTGCTGCTTGCACTTTACTTAGATCACACAAATTCCTATCTAAAATGGCTTTAGCCATTTTTGTACAAGTGCCAAGTGAGCCCATCATACAAAGCTGACCATAAGAATGTAGGAAGAGCAATAATTAACTTTCCTGTATTAAGGGCTGAGGAGCTGTGCTCTGAACCAAACATGTATTTGTAAATTGCAAGATGCAAGCAGCAGCACTAAATGAAGAGTTCCATTTCCTTGAACTGGCACGCACAACCACAGCTGCTCCTTCCTCCCACTACCTTCCAAAAAGTACATTTTTAAACTCCAATGTTCCCTTTCTCAAGGCATTCTTTGTGTGATATGTTCTCCCTGACATAAGTCGACCTCCAGCACCTTGCCAAAGTGTCCATTATTCAGTTGAGATTTATTCAAGAGCGTTGACTAACTATATGACTGCAAGATATATCCCAGCTCAATCGAGTTTTATTCCCATCTAGAATTCAAATGTGCAAACTTCCAGCAAGGATCATTAGATTGCAATCCGGAAGAAGAAAGCTAGCTGCTTTTATTCCCGCTCAAATCAAATGTTGAGTCATACATAGTGCCTCTGATCACAACACTTGTTATCTCAGTACAAAATAGGGATCAAACATGGGGCTTTCCTGGTGTGTATGACTTGGCTTTTCATCAAATAGAATCAGTGATCTATGGGATGGTCCAATAATTTAATTTGTGAGAATGAATGATAATGGAAGACTTTTAAATGTACTTGCCCTGAGGTCATCTCTGAACAACTGCAATATTGAGCTTCCCATTTCCTTAGTGCTTCCAGATTACAAACTTTCAAGTTTTTTGGGTGTGGAAGCAGAGACTCTTGGAAGGTAGTAAATTCAGTAGAACACATCTTTACTTTGCATGTTAACTAGCAGATTTCTACTTAACTGTGGAGACTACTAATGTGTCAGGAAATCTTTGGCCATACTTGCGTGATGTCACAGAAAGTACAATAACTGAGAAGGAATATATATCGAAATGTAGAAAATAGATGCACGAGTAGGTCGTTTGGCTCTTTGAGCCTCCTCTGCCATTCATTTTGATCAAGGCTGATCATCAAGTTCAGTATCTTGATCCCAACTTCCCACACCCCACCCCCAATCCTGCCAATCCCTTGATCCCTTTAACCCCAAGAGTAATATCTAATTTCTTCTTGAAATGACATAACCTAACATAAATTAATTCAACTAAGAAAATGTAATGTTGTTTAAAACTTACATAATATGAACGAGATAAATGTCATAAAGTTGATCACTAATATCACTGAGTAACTATCTGAAAAATATTTCTATTGTAGTGTTGACCGTATAGTGTAAAATATTCATCCCTGGAATGATGAAAACTGGATTGTCTTGCTTTGATAGGGTAGTGCAAGGTAAGTCTTTCAGTGGATATGTTGGGACTGGAAAGAATCTTGTTTTTTTTTAAAGATCCGAATACATGAGGTACCTTAAAATTTATGAGCAACAGAACTTCCAGGAATTCATTCTGTTTTTATTCTACAGCTATAAACCTGTTGTTGACTACATTGATGCGCAGTTTGAGAATTACCTTCAGGAGGAGCTGAAGATCAAGCGTTCACTTCATGATTTTCATGACACAAGAGTTCACGTCTGTCTGTACTTCATTGCTCCCACTGGTCATTGTCTCAAATCATTGGATTTAGTCACAATGAAAAAGCTGGACAGCAAGGTATCAGTGATCGGTTATGCATAAGTAATGATTTTTTTTGTTATCACTTTGCAAGACGCACAGAAATCTGTGCAGCTTTCTTTTTTAAGTAGTCAAGATGACAAAATGTATATTGTAATAGATACTTTTATTTTACATGGTTATATGAATAACCTATGGCATTGCACACATCCAGCTGAAGGATATGTAGTTAAAGATACACACTATGCATGGTAGCTATCATGTTTTTGTATCGCCCAACATTTTATACAGTCCCACTGGACACTGTACAATCAGGTAACAGTAGCTGTCTTTCCCCCTTGCAAGTCAGTGACATTGAATATCCAGTGTTCATAATAGTATGATCGGTAAAGGAAACAAAGGAAGCATGCGCAAACACATTGTTACTCGGTGAGTGGTTAGGATCTGGGATGTGTTGACTGAGAATGTGGTGGAGGTAGATTCAACTGTGGTTTTCAAAAGAGAATTGGACAAGCATCTGAAGAAAAAAAACTTGCAGGGCTATAGTGAAAGGGCAAGGGAGTAGGACTAACTGAATCACTCTTCCAAAGAGCCAGTGCGGACTTGATGGCCAAATGGCCTCCATCTCTGCTGTATCATTCTATGATGATATGATTCTTCTATGGTACTGAGCGTCACAAATGAATACCATGTTTTTGTTTGGCTTTCTCCCCACCCAAATATTCAATCATATTTCCTGTAAAATAATCTCTTCATTCCAATACACTAATTCTCATGTCTTTGTTTATATTTCTGACATCTGTCAGGATTAGGGCAGGGAAGTTCACAAGCTGCTCCAATTGAAGCAGACCCATATTTTTCCCTTTCTGTTTATGCCTTTTTTACTTTCCCTTTTTCCTGTAAAAGGTTTGTATTCACACAAAAGTTGAATACTTTAAATTATTTCCGGTGTGGTGTTCATTTTGAAATTCCTCGCTTATTGGTTATCCTCAAATCTCATGAAATCGATCCATTTGAAGCAATCGGCAAAATATGAATTTGGCATGAGTGGGAAGATGCCCACCACCTCTGAGGTGAGAATTCAATTTCACCGCTGAGACATTCTGAATACCATACAATCAGGCAAAGGTAGCTGTCCATTCACATTGCACCATCCAGTGGTCCTAATGGTATGATTGGCAAAGGAACCAAAGGTAGCATATGCAAACTCTTTGGGCAGGATTTTCTGGCCAAGCTCGCCCCAAGATTGGAAAATCCCGCCTAAGGTTAAATGACCTTTGCATGGTCCATGTCCCACCTGTGGCAGTTGGGAAGGGAAAATTCCACCCTCTGTTACTCGGTGAGTGGTTAGGGTCTGGAATGTATTGACTCAAAATGTGGTGGAGGTAGATTCAATTGTTACATTGGGTTTATGTGAACTGCTCCAAGATAAATTCTAATTGTTGTAAATTCTAATCCTAAAGTTCTAAGTTACTTTTAATCCTGTTGTGATGCCTTCATAACTGTGTCTTCAATGCAATGAATCTCTAGAAAATTCTAAAAGGCACTTGGATCTATTTCATTTGAAATTGTGACCCTTCTGACAGGGTTTCTTTCTCCTTTCTTCCCCCACCTGAAAGAAACTGACTGACTGGCACATCCTGAGGCAATGTAAAGTTACACTGGCTTTATAAGATGCTTTCCAACTTAAATTTGCTCATTTTAATTTAAGCAATTGTTGCAATTTACAGGCATGTTACTTACTTGTGAATCAAGGAATGAAGAAACAAAATAAATAGATCTCTGAACAAGTTTTCTAACTTTTTGGAACCATGCTAGTAATTGAATCTGTAGACAAGCATCCCTTTCTTCTAAGGGGAGATGGTAAACTTAATACCTCCATCACTGTGTCACACAGTGAAAGCAGAGACACATCTCTGGTGAGCTGGGAACACAAAGCTACCATCTGATCAACAAGGAACCAGTCATCTCACAATGTGTTGTGTGTGTGTGTGGTGAAATCACAATTAACAATTTGCTTGTCAGATTGATACTTTTGTGCTGAGGAGAAATCTGGAGAAATTCCATCACCCTCTCCTTCCCCTCCACCCCTCTCCCACTCTCAGTTTTTTATTCTTTTAAATCACCGAAAAACTGGGAGAGTCACAACGTTGTTTATTACACAGGCTTTGTGGGAATGAAAGGACTTGATTTCTCAGCTGTTGTTTTCCCTCTTCATATTTTGTGTTTTGCATTGTAATTCACTTCTACAGCTGCTTCTCATCCTGCTGTGAAGGAAAATCATACAGACGCCAACTGTTTCTCCCTCCATGGATACTGCCAGACTTGAATTCTTCCAGCAACTTGTCTTTATCATGCCTCTCCTTTTGCTATAGTTAGATTATTTGCAGCAAAAATGCCCCATCAAGCCATTCAGGCTCTGATTAACAATTTGCTGTTTATCAAAGTACGCTTGAATGCCGGGAGTAGAGTGTGAAGTTAATCTGATTGATTTTCTTTTAATATCACAAGATTGAAAGCACTGTTCTATTCTGAAATATGCTGTAATAAAAGAGATTAATGTGTTATGTTTGGCAATGGCATTATTGAATGCTGCTACCACTATTTGTTTTCCTTGTTCAAGGGTTGTCTTATCAGGGGTGTTGGATGCTGTTAAAAATAATTATTGCAAGTGTTACAATTATATCCTCTCCACAATTGGAGCTGCAAACAAACGTTGAAAACAATTGCATTTTAGCAACTGTTGAACAGATATATCTGGTTGAAGTCTCTGAAATCCAGCTGGTTGTGGTGGGGGGGTGGGTGCGGCGGGAATATTGCAAAAACTTCATCTCAAAATTTGTTCAGTTATGGTTTTGCCATGCTGAATGAAAGTTGTTGACCTTTCTCAACTAGATTTTTCTTTCACAATTTTAGGTAAACATTATTCCTATTGTAGCCAAAGCTGACACAATTTCTAAAAGTGAATTACACAAATTTAAGATAAAGATAATGAGTGAACTGGTCAGCAATGGTGTTCAGATCTACCAGTTTCCAACAGACGATGATGCTGTGGCAGAGATCAACTCGACAATGAATGTAGGTATCAGAACTTCTTGCAGGTGCACCTTGTAATTCCCAGGTTTCTGTTTCCTTCTGTTGGCTGTAAAATGGGAGTTACTGGGGCCTGATGATGGCTCAGCATGCTGAAGTGCCTTCTTTTCGCCTTTGGAGTTTTAAATAGTCTCTTTCTGTTGCCTCCAAAGGTCTTTGAGTAAAATCAATTCGCGCTAGTCTAAGCATAGTTTCATTTGAGTGCAACACAGAATTTGATATTTTCCACTGCTAATCTGCAGTGTTGTTCAGAGATGCTATAGTGACAGTTCGTGGAGTGGAAATATCACACCTGTATAATAGAAACCACTCTTAAGAAATCTGGAGACGCTGTTTCTACCTACACCCAGAGTTGCAGAATGTTGCACGACTATATCCTTAAATAGCCCTGTAACATAGTTGCAGCACCATATAGGTTTCTCCATCACGGTTAGCACCTTGTCCTCTATTGATCATGTCTGAACTGCTCCCTGATGTTTTACTACTATTGTAGTCAACCACATCACCTAGCCCAACATAAATTATTTAAAGTGAATGATCTGTTGTGATGCAATACCAATAGAACAAAGAGCATAATTTAAGAGATGCCTTTTTTTTTTCTCCCCTCCTCACTCCTGCAGGCTCATCTTCCATTTGCAGTTGTTGGCAGTATGGAAGAAGTGAAGGTGGGAAATAAACTGGTGAAGGCTCGACAGTACCCATGGGGTGTTGTTCAGGGTAGGTGAAGGTTTTATCAAATTGCTATAAAGACCTGTTTCACAAGATGTAGATGATAGAGATGGGTTTCCTCAATCAGAGGTAGCAAATTACACTTGTAAAGGGACTAGTGTGCTGTTGCAATTGCTATGGTCTGAGCTAGTCTCCTGTATATTTATGTGATGCAACCTTGTTATTTGATATTTGAAAGGAAGGTTGCTCGTGTTGCTTTTTCTGTTACGTAATCTTGTCATAAAAGGCCAAAGAAAAATAAAAAAGTGATACGTTTCTCAATAATTATTTAACAATAAAGGAGTTTTGTATTTGTATTATATTTGATGATAAATTGAATGAAAGTGCCTCACTAGTTTAGTCGGAGGCATTCTTCGCTTATAAGGAGGATTGCATGCTTTACGTCATTCTATCCACTGAACGTTTAATATGCATATGTAAGACGTTTCGTTTCTTAACATTGACTTCCTTGACAAGTGCAAAAAAACGGACCACTAATTAAAATGGCTGCTCATACGTCAGTTACTTGTTCTTTTGACAGTTGAAAATGAAAATCATTGTGACTTTGTAAAGCTGCGGGAAATGCTGATTCGTGTTAATATGGAAGATCTCCGAGAACAGACGCACACCCGACACTATGAGTTGTATCGGCGATGCAAGCTAGAGGAGATGGGATTCAAAGACACAGACCCTGATAGCAAACCATTCAGGTTGGAAAATTCAGATAAATATTGGTGCAAAAAAAAATCATTAATGCAACCTTGTTCAGGCATTTAAGGTATTGGTTTGCATTTTGGAAAATGCATATTTTTAGATGGAGATGAACAGGAATTCTGTATGACTTCACAGTCGTCCTTGTCATGACAAATGAACAGGAAATTCATACAAAATAGAATAATACTGAGTGTTGCCGCTTCAATGTAAAACACAGTTAATTTCCATTCTCAAAACCTAGATGGATTATAGACAGACTGCTTTCTGTTTACCTCTAGTCAAATCACTGGTTCCTTGGCAGAGTGTCAACCTATCCAGATTCTTGTGAGGGAACATAACCCAAAGTCACTTTACTTTTATCCTGGAACAGAAAAGAGATTTCATTACATGATCCATTTGCTGAAGCAATTTGAATTTTTGCACTTACTGGGTCATGTTTATAACCTTATCCATTGCCTCACATTCCTTTCATCCTAATATGAAAATACAGTGTTTCTGTCTGAAACCAAAAGCGGCAAGAAACTCTCAATACATAAAATAGTTCTCTGTTCAATTTTAAATCCTGTTGGAAGAATTCAGTCTTTCTTAATGCTGCAGGCTAATGTAACCCTTGAAATGATAACTCTTGCATGATATCAAGTTTATGTTGCGTTAATCCTATGGCATTCTGTTTATTTAGTGGAGTAAAACTATTCAGATTCTTTCAAGACACTGGTAGGATTGTTCTATTTGCTACTGTACAAACTGCATTCTTCTAGACGCATGGTAGTGCTTCAATGTGGTGAGAGTGAGTGAAAACCAGTGACCAATAATGTAAATGCTTTCCACAACAATGAGTAATGATGGTCCCAAATTCCAGACCCATATCAACCAGATTATAGAACATGGTCGACTTAACTTTGGAACTTGTCATGGAAAAAATTGCATGTTAAACTTTCACAATTTGTTTGCAACGTAAGCCTCAATTTTAACAAAAAATACTGAGATTTTGACTCTTAACTGAAGTCAAGAAGTTGCAAACATGGCGGTGCTGTGGAATCATTGTAATAAGTATCCGGAGGCAGAAGTCCCTTCACCAAAATCCCTTTATTTACAATTCTAACAGCAGTTCACAGAGTGCTATCAATAAGCAGTCTATCTTCGGGAGTGCCAGTGGAACTGACACATCCGATTAGATACAAGGAATAGACTCCCTAATTGGCCCATCAGTTGACTAGTTAATCAGGGAGTTCATTTTCTGATGGGCCAATCTCAGTGGCCCGATTTAAAGTCATTACAATCATACTGATAGATTAGTAGATGTCTGCAATCTCAGCCATACTATGGATGTTTCGCTATATGGAAGGAAGGAGATCCAACATGACCGACTTTTTAAAGTAACATTTACATATTAGTCACAAGTAAGGCTTGCATGAATGCAATGAAGTTACTGTGAAAATCCCCTAGTCGCCACATTTCCGCGCCTGTTCGGGTCATTGCACCCGACCAGCACATCTTTCAGAATGTGGGAGGAAACCGGAGCGAGCCAGCGGAAACCCACGCAGACACTGGGAGAACATGCAAACTCCACAGAGACTGTGACCCAAGCCGGGAATCGAACCTGGGTCCCTGGTCTGTGAGATAACAGTGCTAACCACTGTGCCACTGTCTTGTGCAGCTCCCAGCAGCTACTTTGATATGGACACTGGTCAGCTGGCTACTTTTTGAGCTGCAGTTTTGTATCTGGGCTGGGAAGGTGGGCAAACTAACTTTACTTGGCCTTCACTGTTATAAAAATGTGGAAAACCAAAAAGTAGTTATTACTGAAGAACTTAATGAAGGCCTGACCCTCCTGTCTTGCCTTAGTATGTGTATTAAATATTATGATTGCTAGATTTCACCAAGCTGGATCATGTAACTTTTTTTTGTCCCTTGTCATTTTCTTAGCCGCTGAAAAGTTAGTGGCCAAGAAATTTATTTGTCCCCAAGATGAGGCAGAACCTGCTTAAGGGCACAAAGAATTAACATATGATCCTTTCTGTTGTGGGATAATTATTCTAATTCAATCCAGGAACAGGGGATCTAAGATCTCCTTTTCTTATGACTATACAGTTTTGCTATATCTGGTGGGGGTGAGACACTTTTTAGACCTACTGAAGTTCTGTAACTTAGTACAAATTAGAAATTTCTTCACAAGAACAGCGGATTAGTTAACGGAAACATGAATTGAACTAGATGGTGTTCTTTTGACATGCACTACTGGGATAATGTAATGAGAATATTGCACTGCCTGTGCTCAAGTTTTACCTGCATGCGCTTAGTGCAGACTCAATGCCAGAAGTGAGAAGTATTTCATTCCCTATCGTGGCAGTGCCTCAGAATGACACGCACACAATTCAGCAGAGGAAAACAAAAATCTGAATTAACAGCTGGTAAACTAACCTGTTTGATGTCTGTAATTTTAAATGTATTGTTTTGGGTTCAGCCTGCAGGAGACCTATGAAGCTAAGAGGAATGAATTCATGAGTGAGCTGCAAAAGAAGGAGGAGGAGATGAGACAAATGTTTGTCATGAGAGTGAAAGAGACTGAAACAGATCTGAAAGAGAAAGAGAAGGAGGTAAGCCTTACTTCCTGAAATGTGGAAAGTAGTTAGATTCTGTGAACTTGTAAACTTTATATTTATTCATTTTCCTGTTGATAATCTAGACTGTACATAACAGTAAGAAAATAAAGCCGTCAGGCTTTGCATTAATACCCAGGTTTGCTACTTGTATTGGAATCTCTGGTCTGAATCTTGTGGCATTAAAAGTTCAATTCACCATACAATTTGACATGAAACAAAAAAACACAGCAATGGTTATGAACTTAGTGCACTGTTTTAAAAACTCAGTTATACTTCATTACTTCATTAGCAAGGCGTCACTTTTTAAGGTGGCTTTGATTGCAATATCACAGCAAAAGAAAAGACATTTTCTTCAGTTCATTGATGTCTAAGGACTCTTGTCTGTGGGAATTTCAAGAGCGCACCCTAAAGAGTAGCAGGAAGTCTGGACAGCAACATGACTTCCATGTTCAACACTGCTTGTGCAGGCATCATAAGCTGCCTCCAGTTTTACCAGTACAATAGCAGACATCGATAGTTTGTTGTGATTACCTGTGCAAATCGAGTCCAATGTGTCAAAAATAGCATCTAGAGTTTAAAGTTCAGACAGAGTTCTTGCATCATGCATACATGGAAAGAACATAATAGAAGGAAATTTCACCTCGTGTTACTTGAAATTTGGATAATATAGCCCATGATAAATGAAGGCTAACAGCTGATCTCATGACAGCTTACATGTTTCCCATAAAGAAATAAATGACTTCTGCTGAATATTGAATTTTTGCTTGCATTACTCTTCTGGCTATGTTACAGCTTCACGATCAATTTGATCTACTGAAGAAAACGCACCAGGAAGAGAAGAAAAAGTTAGAGGAGAAGCGAAGAGAACTGGAAGAAGAAATGAATGCGTTTAACCGTAGGAGAATGGCAGCGCAGTCTCTGCAGGGTCAGTCCTTCCAGGCTACAGGACAACAGCCGGTCAAGAAAGACAAAGATAGAAAAAAGTAAGCTGGTTTAACTAGCTATCTGCATTAGTGGCTAAGTGCATACAATGGAAATTGTCTTCAGGGTATTTACTGAATGAAACTGTGGTCACTGATTATTGACACTTTCTCCTCCTTGTACCACACAAGTTATAATTAATCCTACCCTGTGGTGTCTGTATTGAACATTATGCTGACAAACGTGCTGTCATGTGTCAGTCACTAACAGGTATATTTTCTGGGTTTTTTTGTCTGAATAAGCTAAAGGCCCTATACTTTAGTCAGTCCCTGAACCTTTGCAGTTTCCAATACCAGGTCACCTTTACAAGGCAGAAGCGGTTGGAACACCTGCTTCTGTTGTATAAACCTGAAGTTCTCAATACTTCCATGGAGATATGTAAGCACAAAAGTGCAAGTGGCTTGGAAGTGACTAAGCACAAAATTGTGCGTGGTCTTCCGAGTGATGGAATGCACAGAGCTATAAATAGATTATGGAACAAGTTATTTCAGGCAATTTGACTAAGTTACTGTCTGTTTGAATATTTAAAGAAATGTTCCTCTGATGCACTCGAACAAGAATAGCGTGCGTGTGTGCTCAGGGACTAATTAAACTCTGCATCAACGTCTTAATGCCGGTTGAATTATCTACTGGTGCTATAGCATTAGGAATAAGTGGGGAGCAGTGCACGTCCAGGATTTAATGATCCAAACAAGAGTAACTACATTTGTCAGAAATTGTTACCGTGCTGTTGATTTTTCCAGTTGGTTTAAACAACTGACACCCAGCATTTGTTTATATCTAAATATATCCTGGTTTCTTTATTTGACTGTAATTTCTATGCAAATCAATAATGGAAGAAGCACTGCTTAAGCTTGATTATTCAAGAAGAACCAACCTCCCAAAGTGAGGATGTATTAATGGGTTTGGATTGGCCTGTAGACACTGAGTTTGCGTAGATCTCGAAATTAAGTGAACATTCGTTTTTTTTTGAGTGAGAATCAATTACAGAGCACAAGTAACCTGTATCTACTTTTGGCATAGGATCATAGCATACTGATGACAGTATTTGTCCAATGTCTAGGTGTCTTAGACAGTGGATGTTTAATGTGAGTGTCGGTTAGAAGAAAGGGAAGCACTTGCCTTGAAGGCAGAGCAATTTGGCTCAATACTATTGTAGAACTTCCAGTAGCTGACTTTTGCAGTGTGCTCAGGGATTTGAGAATCAGCCAGGTAGTAAATGTGCAAGTGGTGAAGAGAGTGATTGAAGAAAGAACAGAATCCATTACATATAAAGAGTAGGACGACTCTGGAGTTTGAAAAAAATTGAGCTACACCACTCCCTCTGCTTGAACAGTTCTACCTATGGAGAGGGTGAGAAGAAAGCTCATAAATGGGTCATTACTAGGCAGCAAGGTATCGTCATGTGCTCTCAAATTCAAGGATGAGAAAGGGGGGATCTCCTTTTTGACTCCACTCAATTGCTTTAGATGCCACAGAAAGAGAATTTTTGTTTTGGATTCATGTAGCAAAGTAATATTTTCCTGATCTGACCCAGCATCTGAAGTTTAGTGGTGTACTCACCATGACTCCGTTAAACTTCCTTTGGTACATTTTTGTGCCTTAGTATTTCCTTAAGAGAAATATTTTTGTTGCTCAAATTCAATCAAACTATCTACGTGCGAAAGTGAGCTTTTGCTTAAGGTTGGCTTTAGTCAATGCCACGAAGAGGCCGAGGATGTCCCAATAATAGAGGGAGTAGGGGGTGTGAGTATGGTTGGTGACGTTACGGCAAATAGGGTCCAGGTGAAGGCTGGGATGAAAGCGCTTTATCTGAATGCACGAAGCATTCGGAATAAAGTGGATGAGCTGGTGGCGCAGATCAACACAAATGGATACGATCTGGTGGCCATTACAGAGACGTGGCTACAAGGTGACAGGGACTGGGAACTGAATGTCCAGGGGTATCAAGTGTTTAGGAAGGATAGGCAGGAGGAAAGAGGGGGTGGCGTAGCTCTGCTGATTAAGGATAGCATTAAGGTGGTAGCAAGGGATGATATTGGAGCCAAAGAGCAGAAAGTGGAATCGTTGTGGGTGGAGATTAGGAACAGCAAAGGGAGGAAGACACTGGTGGGTGTCGTCTATAGGCCCCAAATAATGATCTGGAGGTAGGGTGGGCTGTTAACGTGCAAATAAGTGCGGCGTGCAGGAATGGGACGGCCGTAGTTATGGGGGATTTCAGTCTGCATATTGATTGGTCGACCCATGTTGGACGCGGTGGGCTGGAGGAGGAGTTCTTGGAATGCTGCCGGGATAATTTCCTTGAACAGTGTGTGTTGGAGCCGACGAGGGAGAGAGCTATCTTGGATCTGGTGCTATGTAATGAGGCGGGTAGAATTAGGGACCTTGTGGTGAAGGATCCTCTTGGAGAGAGTCATCATTGTATGGTGGAGTTTCTGGTGCAGATGGAGGAGGAGAAAGTGGGTTCCCGGACATGCGTCCTTTGTTTGAATAGAGGGGAGTACGGTAGGATGAGAGAAGAATTGGAGAATGTTGACTGGGGGAGCGCGTTGGAGGGAGGGTCTGCTGAGGAGCAGTGGCGGATCTTTAAGGAGATCTTTCTTGGTGCTCAGCAGAAATTTATTCCGATGGTCAAAAAGGACCGTAGGAGGAGAGGTAATAAGCCGTGGATAACGAAGGAGGTGAAGGAAAGTGTTAAATTAAAAGCGGAGGAATTTAGAGTAGCTAAGAGTAGTGGGCGAGAAGAGGATTGGGAGAGGTTTAAATGTCAACAAAGATTGACAAAGAAGTTGATAAAGGAGGGTAGGAGAAACTATGAAGCTGGGCTAGCGCTTAATATAAAAAAGGATAGCAAGAGTTTTTATAAATATATAAAAAGGAAGAGGCTGGCTAGGGTGAACGTTGGTCCTTTAGAGGATGAGAAAGGGGACCTAGTGGTAGGGGATGGGGATATGGCTAAGGTATTGAATAACTTTTTTGTTTCTGTCTTCACGGAGGAGGATGTGAATAATTTGCCGGGTGTTAGCGATGGAAAGGTGGTAGGACTGGAGGGTCTTAATGACATTACTGTTACTAGAGAGGCGGTGCTCGACAGACTGGAGGGGCTGATTGTGGACAAGTCGCCAGGACCGGATGGAATGCATCCGAGGGTTCTGAAAGAAATGGCGGAGGTTATAGTGGATGCCTTGGTGGTTATTTTCCAGACATCGCTAGATTCCGGGGAAGTGCCGGATGATTGGAAAACGGCTAATGTTACGCCGTTGTTTAAGAAGGGTGGCAGGCAAAAGGTGGGGAATTATAGGCCGGTGAGTTTAACGTCTGTGGTAGGTAAAATGTTAGAATCCGTCATTAAGGAGGAAA
Source organism: Carcharhinus amblyrhynchos (assembly GCF_965287045.1). Lineage (NCBI taxonomy): Eukaryota > Metazoa > Chordata > Chondrichthyes > Carcharhiniformes > Carcharhinidae > Carcharhinus > Carcharhinus amblyrhynchos. Next base: position 22,028,918 of record NC_137336.1, read on the forward strand.
TTGCAAGGCATCTTGAAGGGAATTGCTTGATAGAGCAGACGCAGCACGGTTTCATTAAAGGGAAGTCGTGTCTGACAAATTTACTGGAGTTCTATGAGGATGTGTCCAGGGCAGTGGATAGAGGAGAGCCGGTGGATGTGGTCTTTCTGGATTTTCAGAAGGCATTTGACAAAGTACCTCATAAGAGGTTATTGCAGAAGGTCAGGGGACATGGAGTTGGGGGTAGGGTGTTAGCGTGGATAGAGGATTGGTTGTCAAATAGGAGGCAGAGAGTGGGGGTCAACGGGTGCTATTCGGATTGGCAGATGGTGACTAGTGGAGTGCCCCAGGGGTCGGTGCTGGGGCCTCAGCTTTTTACCATTTATATAGATGATCTGGAGGAGGGAACCGAGTGTAGGGTGTCAAAATTTGCTGATGACACCAAGATTGGGGGAACGGCAAATTGTGCGGAGGGTGTGGAAAGTCTGCAGAAGGATCTAGATAGGTTGGGCGAATGGGCCAGGAAATGGCAAATGGAATTTAATGTTGGCAAGTGTGAGGTGGTCCACTTTGGTAGGAAGAATGGTAGGAAGGACTATTACTTACGTGGCGAAAAACTGCAGCAGGCGACGGTGCAGAGGGACCTCGGGGTCCTTGTGCATGAGTCGCAAAAACCCAGCTTGCAGGTGCAGCAGGTGGTCAGGAAGGCGAATGGGATGCTGGCCTTCATAGCGAGGGGGATTGAATATAAAAGTAGGGAGGTCTTGCTGCAGCTGTATAGGGCATTGGTGAGGCCGCAGCTGGAGTACTGTGTGCAGTTTTGGGCGCCGCACCTGCGCAAAGATATTTTGGCCTTGGAGGGAGTGCAGAGGAGGTTTACTAGGCTGATACCGGAGTTGAGGGGGTTGAGCTATGAGGAGAGGCTGAATAAACTAGGCTTGTACTCGTTGGAGTTTAGAAGAATGAGGGGAGATCTCATTGAGACGTATAAGATGATGAATGGGATGGATAGGATAGAGGTGGAGAGACTCTTCCCGCTCAAAAAAGACAGTAGGACTAGGGGGCACAGCCTCAAGATAAAGGGGGGGCGGTTTAGAACGGAGTTGAGGAGGAACTTCTTCACTCAAAGGGTGGTGAATCTCTGGAATTCTCTGCCCGTTGAAGTGGTGGAGGCTGCCTCGCTAAATATTTTTAAGAAGCGGGTTGATGGGTTTTTGATAAGAGAGGGGATTAAGGGTTATGGGGAGAGGGCGGGAAAGTGGAACTGAGCCACGACAGATCAGCCATGATCTTATTGAATGGCGGGGCAGGCTCGAAGGGCCAGATGGCCTACTCCTGCTCCTATTTCTTATGTTCTTATGTCTACAAACCGAATGTTGATTTTTCAATAATAAAAATAGAATAAGCTAGAAATACTCAACAGGTTGGCTCTGAGAAAAGGCCATTGACTTGAAACATTGGGCAGATTTTTTGAGGCCAATGGGATTCTTGCCCACTGGTCAGAGAACTGACGTGGAATCACTAGTTGGTCCCATGGGTGCAGCTCAGTAGCATCAAGTGTCCTTCAGAGCACTCAAGTGGCCACCAGTGGACCTTCGACATGATTGCCAAGCCACGTGGCAATTTGAGGTTCCCAGTGCTGGAAATCCCACTTGCTGTCAGCAGCCTGCCAATCAGAGACTGGTAGCGACTCGTCGCCATTAGCAGGAGAGGAGGCAGCTTGCTGCAATCTCTGTACGAGGGGCCCAGGAATGTAATGGGATCTCAGATCGCAGTTGAATGAGATTTAAATTTAATAGTGTCATAAGTAGCTTAATTAACACTGCAATGAAGTTACTGTGAAAATCCCCTGAGTCTCCGCCCTCTGGCATCTGTTTGGGTACGCTGAGGGAGAATTTAGCATGGCCAAATGCACCTAACCAGCACGTCTTTTGGACTATGGAAGGAAACCAGAGTACCCAGAGGAAACCCATGCACTCACAGGGAAACTCTGCATCAACAGTGACCCAAGCTGGGAATCGAACCCAGTTCCCCTGGCACTGTGAAGCAGCTGTGCCAACCACCATGAAATGGGGGTTCGCTGGGAGGGTGAGGTGTTGGGAAGTCAGAAGCAAAAGCAGAGGAATGGTTTTAACCTGCCCGTCCCCTTCCCAATGTCAGCTCCCTCAATTTGGGCACAAATTTACTGGATGGGAAAGACATGCAGCAACAGTTCACATCAAATCACTGTAAATTGCAGTGTCAGTTGCTCATTATTGAGCCTATTTGACATCCCGCAGCTAGTAACTGGGATTCCTACTGATCAGTCCCAGTCAGTGGAATATTTCCCATCAACAGGGGATTGATGCAAAGCCCTTCCCACAGTTAGGTGGGCCGGCCTTCTTTGGGCTGCATTAGATCCAGCCCTCATAACTCTGTCTCTCTCTCTCTCCAAAAATGCTACTTAATCTGTTGAGTATTTCCAGCATTTTCTGTTTTACTTCAGACTTCCAGCATCGTCAGTATTTTGCTTTTATGCTGGTTTTTCAGAACGCCAACTCAAAGAGAAGGACCACTCTTCATTTTAAATTGTAGAATCCATTCCATGTGTTTCTCACCATGTATGGGATTGGTAGTTCCGTTATCAGCTTAAATCAGATGATAGCACATGCTTTGGAGTCAGATGGTTGTGGCTTTAGGTTCTACTTTTTCTTTGTGCCTCCTTTCCTCTCTTTCAATTTCTCTCCATCTTACCTCCTCATCTCGTCTCCCCTCTACCCCTCCCTCCCTCTCTTTCTCTTTCTGCCTCCGTCTTCTCTCTATCTCACCTCCTCCACTATTTTGCCTTTCACACTGTTGCCTTTCCTTTCTTCCCCCACCCCACCTCCTTTCTCTCTTGAGTTCCTTGCATTTCCTCACTCACGTTCTGCCCACCTGCCTACAACTTTCATTAAAAGTGTTACATAGATATGATAAGAACTTCCAAAACACTTCACAGGGATATAATAAAGTAAAATTAGTCACCAAGACCCATTAAAGCAGGTGGCAAAAAGCTCACTCAAAGAAATAGGTTTGAAAACATGTCTTAAAGGAAGAGCAAGAAGGAAAGGTAGAGAGAATTCTAAAGATTTGGGTCTAATCAGCTGAAGACACAGCTACCAAAGGTGGAGCCATTGAAGTCGGATGCTGAAGAGGCCAGAATTGGGTTAATGTACATATCCCAGAGCATTATAGAGCTGTTGAAATGAGGACATAGAGGGATTTGAGAAACAAGATGAGATTGTTAAAATCAAGGTCATCGAGAGGTGGGTAGGTGAACAGGACTTGGTAAGAGTAAGGACACCTGTAGCAGAATTTTGGATGGCTTTGAGTTTATGATGGATAGAATGTGGGAGGTCAGCCAGGATTACGTTGGAATAATCAAGTTTGGAGGTAACAAGCTGCAGATAGGTTGAGGCAGATGTGGAGTTGGGCGGTGTCACTTTGACAGCAATTGGGGGTTTTTGTGAAAATGTTAAATGTCGTTAGAAACACATCTTAGGGTCAAGTATGACACCAAGGCTGCAAATAGTTTGGTTTAGTCTCAGACAGTTGCTGGGAAGAGGGAAGGCGTCTGTGACTGGAGAGTAAAGTTGGTAGTGGGAACCAAAGACAATGGTTTGAGTATTTCAAATATTGAGACAATTCCCGCTGAATGTCTGATAAGCACCTCCTCCATTTGTGCTCACCACACCTCTTCTGTAATCAGTGCTGAGTACTTGAAATATCGTCATATAGTAGCATGTAACAGCACATTTATTATTTGCTTCGTTCTATATAATTTCTAATTTTTGTTTTGTTTCTCTTTCAGTTAAAGCTTCATGCACATTTAAACCTGTCAGTATGGGATTATTTCTCGTGACCTTAATAATACATATTTACAATGCAAAAAAAAGTCTCTTTCCTCCTAACTTCCCCAGTCCTGCTCCACCACAAATGGACAACAAACGTTCCAAGTCAAAGCTCGAGCAGAAAGAGCCAACACCAACACCTGTGAAACCCTGTTTGGATGATCGTTATATGAAATTTGTTTTTTTCCATATGTTTCATTGTTGTTGTAAATTCTAATGTCCTTCCTATTCAGTCTGACACGTTTGACGGAATTTTACCGCCTCGCCAGCCCAGGACCGACGGAGAATGACATTCTGTGAGCCTCGTCCGCCCTGATTCTGTGACGGGCGAGGTGGTAAAATTTCAGCAATTGTCGCCAATGTGTTGAAATCTTCAGATGAATTGTTCAATTTTATTTTCCAAAGAGCCCTTTTTAAAGGAACATTGACATAGAGTATACATATATATAAAAAATATTTTTATAAGGCTGTAGTTTAAAAAAAGACAAGGACGTCAATGTCATATGACACACTTTATAAAATGTGTGTGCAATAGCCACAGAATTGTTTTCTCAGCTTTAAGATTTTAATCTTGCACCAAAGAATATATGCAAGTTGAAAACCAAGCCAAGTTTCATTCGTGGTGTTTTAGAGGTTTGATTTTCTTAAAAATGAAGGATGTTCTTGAACCTTAAAGTCAGCTCTTGGGGAAAGTTAAAATGTGCAACTTTGTGCCAAAGTATCCAGTCCTGATTCTTAACTTGAGTGAAAAAGTAGTTCTAGTTTTATATTCTGAAAAGGGATCTTTTAAACAAAAAATGGACAACTCTTGGATTTCCTCACCAGTTCATTGGATGCTCAATTTATCATGTCCGGTGTTTTGGAGTTACACTGAAGCTATTAAGATGTGGAGAATCGTCCGTTTATAGATGATGGGGCATGGGAGAGGATGGATGTGAGGAGAAAGGACAATACCACTTTGAATCCACAGGAGACGCCTGGCTGCGTTTAATATTAATTAATCTTTTGATGTTTAATAGCTTTGTTTCTGCAGGGTTATGTGTTGACCATGTGGAAGAGGTACTAGTCGTATGCCACTTTGACCTTTCACTCTCTAGAGCAAACTCCTATATTTTGCACTCAATATAAGGATGGGTTAAATGGGCACATCTATTATAGCAAAGAGTACTTATGTTTTATATCTGAAACAGTGAAAGAAATAATATTGTAAATACCTTGCCTTTAGACCCACTTCTTTTGAACCCCTCTATGCTTTATCAGCCGAACTGCGAATGAGTCCTCTGGGTGATGGATATGTGGTGGATGAAGTTCACCTTACATTTTTTTTTTGTGTGTGTCATTATATTTTTTAGTAAATTGGTTTGATCAGCATAGCAGTAACTGACGTTCTGCGAGAATATCACACACTCTTTCTCTGGCCTGGATTACTCTGTCTTTTTTCTCCTGATTCATTTTTGAAAGCGGAGATTTGGCAAGCCTCTACCAAAGCCACCTTTAAAAGGGATTGTTTAGGAAGCAAGAAGAGTTTACATGAGGAATGGTGTGATTTACTGACCAACATTGAAGTGTTCACTTGTAGCATCATCAAATTTTGTAGGATGGCTAAATTTTTGCACAAAGGGATTGCAGTTTTAGGTTACATCAAAATTTTGGTTATTTTTCCTGTGATAAATGGAATTTCTTTAAGTTAAAAATATTATGAAGGATTGTTTGAATTAACTTTTAAAGCAGGCACAAGAATTTCTTTTAAAATTTTGGAATCTGAAGTTTCTCTGAAGTTGCTCCAGATTGCACAGTGAAAATGTCAAGGCTGAAAGGATTGATTTGTGGTATTCAACAAATTGAGAAAAAAAAAATCTTTTTTATTAAACAGGAGTTTAATTTTGATGTCTGACTCAGAAGTTTCTAATGACTTATTTTTAAAATGGAGTGCAAATTAGCAACAAATTCTTGTCTAGTATGTCAGTTAATATGGTTCTACAGGAAATAATGCACCCTCTTTATTGCATATACCTCACAGAATCACTGAAACCCTACAGTGCAGAAAGAAGCCATCTGGCCCATCGAGTCTGCACTGATCACAATCCCACCCAGGCCCTACCCCCATATCCTACACATTTACCCAGTAATCCCTCTAACCTACTCATGTCAGGACACCAAGGGGCAATTTTTAGCATGGTCAATCAACTTAATCCGCACATCTTTGGACTGTGGGAGGAAACCGGAACACCCAGAGGAAACCCCTGCAGACACAAGGAGAATGTGCAAACTCCACACAGTGACCCAATCCAGGAATCGAACCCAGGTCGCTGGAGCTGTGAAGCAGCAGTGCTAACCAGTGTGGTACCACGTTGCCCGGTACATACAAGCATACTTGTATGCTTGGCCACATCAACAGTAGCGTATTCCCACATTGATCAAGCATTCTCATTTCTCCAGTCATTATCTGTAACTGCAATGGGTTTGCATTAGTTAATAAGATGGAGAGGGGTGGGGGTTTTACAGACCTGAATCCCATCTTTTCTCAGTTCCTTGCATTTCCAGGAACTGAATCATAGAATCCCTACAGTGCAGAATGGCCCACCGAGCCTGCACCGACAACAATCCCAGCCGGGCCCAATACCTGTAACCCCACCTATGTACCCTGCCATTCCCTGGGGCAATGTAGTATGGCCAATCATTCTACCTAACCCACACATCTTTGGATGTATAAAGACTACAAAAAGATTTCACAGTTGTGTATATAAATTTCTACTTGAGGGAAGTGTTCAGCTCACCAGCACTTGTATACTTTACATTCATGTATGTATAGACTCCAGAGATGGTGAACACTTTAGGATAAATCATGCCCAATGTTTACTACCCATAGCCTGTAGCACAGGGAGACATGGTTAATCATTTAGAAATATGTATTATATCTCAATTAGTGGACTTAGGATTTTGTGTAGAAGGAGTTCTATAATGGGTAATAAAATCACCGAGCTTTAAAGTAGAGTATTGGGTGAGTTTGCAAATCCAATATTTTATTCCAGTAGATCACATCAAAACTGAATTTGACAACTATTCTGGTTTGGGTGTGAGTAGAAGTGTCTACTTTAACTGGATAATAGCAGCAAGGATTTTGCTGTGTGTCTTTCCATTTCAGTTTGAGTTTGCAATGTTGAAAAGGCTTTGGGTTGCATACTATTTTCCAGTGGTGCTAGTCGGATCATTTAATTTCTTCAATGCAAGAGCCACAGTAATGAGGTACGTCATTAAAAGTAAAACCATTCTCTTCTACACCCAAAACTGTGAGTTCCTTTTTATTAATGCTCTATTCTTTCATGAATTCTTTTAAATCATTGGTATCATTCAGAAGGGACACGGGTTGCTGAATAATCTCTTGATTTTTTTCTTCATTGCTTTAAACGACTTGGAGATTAGTGGCGCTAAAATATTTATATTAATTTAGAAAAATGAAAAGTCAGAGTGGGCTAAAACTCCACCTTCTGGTAAAAGAAGGAAGAGTTCTGATTCACATTTGCAGTTCACCTCGTGCTAATCGCAAGAAATGCTGTTGGAGGAGGTAGAGAGTGGAGACCAGGTACATACAGAAAATGAGGGAAAAAGTCAGCAAGCAAGTCACCCAAAGCAACTAATTCAGCTCATGGTGGCTACTTGTAGAGCAGTAATAGCTGGGGACGTCTGGGTGTGCCTTGTTTGTTTATGTGACCTTTTGGACCATGAATGTGAAAGTGGTGACATCTTGTGGCTGTGAACATATGCTCTAATTCAGGCTGTGGAATGGATTTCCAATGAGATGGAAGTGTTAATGTGGTTGGAAATGCTACGATCTCTAGATGAAATTAAAGTAAAGCTCAACTTAAGTTGATCTCTTCTGCTATGGTGAACTAGCTGTTCTAGCTCACTGTTGAAGGATAGGCTCTTGCTTTGAGATATAAAGGTTGCTGGCTTTAATCCCTCTTGAATTCTACCTCAGTCTGATTTAATGTTTCCTGCAGAATTAGAGAAAATCAGACTGGAGCAGGGAGGAAGGGACATGATAAACCGGTGCTATCAAACTAGTGATATTTTAAATCTGTCAGCCATTGTGCAACTTGCACTGACTGACTTGTCTGAAATTGAACCAAATATTTTAGATCTTTGGTTTTGTTTCAGTTTTAGATCAGGATATTTCACTTCCACGTTCCATCTGGGTTTATTGAGTTTTGGGAGTCCAAATAATCTTCAGTTTGAAATTCTTGGTAAAAAGGCTATTGTAGCTTTTAATATCTGTTATATAGAAATGTACACTGTGTATTGTCTCTGCTGAAGGTGGAGAGGTATTTTTAAAGGATCAGGTTCATTTTAAGATGTCATTTCTCATTGTGTCATTGGACCAAGCTATTCTAAAACATATTGTAAAGAATTTTTTTTGCATTCTTTCTCATCAAGGGTGCTTGCTTGAAATCCACAAAATATTTATAAAATTATATATGTTTTTTTTTTATTAAGTCGACATTAAAGTTGAGCAGTGAATTGTTCTGAAACATTTTGCATACAATAGAATTGCTAATATTATCACTTGAAATTGTATCACTCCATAGTATTCCAGTTCATTGTAATTTTTTTCATTTTTGTTTTGTTTGGCGTGCTTCTGTAATTCTTTGGTTACTTTAAGCCACTGTAATTCTGTGTACCTGTTCATTTGCTCAGGCCATGTGCTTTTGTGGAACTTTCATACATTGTTTGTACTTGAACAACCCTTTTTATTGTTCATTGTGTGACAGTATTGCACTGACATCTACCATTGACTATTGTCTTTTAATTATATTCTAGCATTTCAATTAGTTATTCATTTTACTCCAGTGTATTGTGCCCATCTTTAATTTTATGACTCGGTTAAAAACTGGTCATACACCAAAATCAAACTGGTTATTTCTGTGTCAGACTAGTATACTTTGTCCTTTAAATGTGCTGGTTTTTATTTTCATTATTTGCTTCATACTGACTGTTTATCATTAAATGTTAATAAATCATTTTGTTTTTGAGATTTATTTTGCTTGTCTCCATCTCGTGTTTGGCGACCACTCTCCAGAGTTTAAAATGGAGGAGAGAGAAATTGCTTCAAGAGGGAATGAAACACAGACAGACATCTTCAGTAATCATGGTGGAGACAGCTAAGAGGAGATCATTGCCCACTATTGTGATCTTTACTATGAGTAAAAGACTATTTACTCATTGTACTTTACAGATTTTGCATCGTACTTTCTTACCCACCCACTGTAAAAGTAAACATGAAAATTGTGTGTAGGATATGAACTTCTTTTTCACAAATCTTACTTCCTGTTGTTACAATTTTAGTCATGTTTTTCAGACCATATTTTAACCACTATAAATTGTTATGTTAACATTTCCCATCCAGGCTGTTAAGCTTAGGGGGAATTTCAATCCCTCAGTATGTTTCTGGTGCGACTGTGTGTGTGTGCGAAGCTCTGCACGGAGCTTTGGTCTTCCTATGTCAAACAGGATCTGCAGTTATTCGCTGAGTAACAAGGCAGCTGTTCAAGCTTTGGAGATAATGCAAACAACCATTGGGCAAGTCCTTAATCTTGGAGGTCTGTGTGATGAGGAAACAAAATGGAGAAACACAGGTGCTCAAGATTTATGCAAGTTGTAAATGATAGGGAAAAGATAAATGTGGAAAATTACTGCAAAATCAAATTACAAGAGCTGGTAGAAAAAGTCACCAATCCAACATTAATAATGATGATCACAAGAAGCTTTTTTTTTTCCAGAGTAGTCAACGTGTAATAGGCTCCCGGATGGATTTCTGGTGCTGGAAATCATTTAAGAATCAGTTACATGCTGCGTGGTAAAATATTACGGTCGTTTTGGTTTGTAAGCTAACATGGGCCAAGTGCCCTTCCCCATCTGTAGTTATCTTAATGAATATTGTGCAAAATTGTTGCATTCTGATTGGCGTGATAAGCAGAGTGCAATATATGTGGCATGAATTACAGGACATTATTTTCCAGCGAAACAGCCCAGCCCACATGGTAGATGGGGTAAACTGCGTAGAACATATGTTCGGTTAGATGGTGTGTGATATGTGTAAACAAGATAATTGTGTACTGCAGAAATTTAACGGTAAGGTCAATAATTCTATTATTATGGTATAATGGCTCCCCTCTCCTTTCCAGCTCTCAGTTGACGATAACAGGTGGTCTTAAAATGATTTGCTTGCCACTTCAGTAAGTGTTTAACTAGTAGGTGCTCTGTGAAGTACACAAAAACAAGCTTTCTTGTAAGTTTTGAATGAAAAGGAAATAGAGTTTATGATACTTAACACCTGATCTATAAAACAAATGCTCCAACTGCCATTCACATATGTATCTAAGAGAGTCACCCGCACAAAACAGTAAGTTAAAAGGAGGTTACATTGGTTGAGTCCAAAAAGAAAGTCCATTATATACAGTTCCAGCAAATTGGTATGTTAGGTGGTTTCAAGCTCTGTTTAGCTCTTTTTTTCCCAGATTCAAGACAATGTAAAGACTTGACAGACAATCTACCTCTTCTTCTGAAGTCAGCAGATGCTTGGTTTACGTTGAACATGCTGCCTTATTTCAGTTGACTGAGTCTGGTGGGCTACTACCAGGCAGTCCACCTCCTTTCTGATGGCTGTGTAATTTGTAAGGTGTAGGTGCACAAATATTTGGCCATCTTAAGAGCTGCTGTGTGGATCATTAAGAATGCTGTTACCAATCTTTTTAAACTTATTCTGAGGTTTCAGCCTACTAAAATTGCCATTTTCAAAATAGAACGTGGTTTTGTAACTTTTCTATTTGCATCTGCTTTAATTTGTTAAGTCAGGATCTTCTGGTCCTGTCACTGTCAATGGGGCTTTCCATTGTAGCCTCCTCATGCTGCAGGGAAGCCACGATAGAGGTGTGCTGCTGGCAGGACCAGAGAATCCATCACTAGCACACAGCCAGAGTTAATATTTTGAGGCCATATGGTCCTACATACTTTCTGATCAAATCTACAGAGGAGTTAAACACTTTGCATCAATTTTTATGATAGAAGACACAATTAACATAAATCAAGTCTATAAAATAATGAGGGGCATAGACAAGGTAGATAGTTAATAACTTTTCCCAAAGGTAGGGAAGTCTAAAACTACAGGGCATAGGTTTAATGTGAGAGGGGAGAGATACAAAACTGTCCAGAGGAGCAATTTTTTTCTCACACAGGATGGTGAGTGTCTGGAACAAGCTGCCAGAGGTAGTAGTAGAGGCGGGTACAATTTTATTTTTTAAAATCTTTTAGACAGTTACGTGGATACGATGGGTTTAGAGGGATATGGGCCAAATGCGGGCAATTGGGATTAGCTTAGGGGCTTTTAAAAAAAAAGGGTGGCATAGACAAGTTGGGCCGAAGGGCCTGTCTCCATGCTGTAAGCCTCTATGACTCTAAGGGGGAAATAAATACAATGAGGGTGATCTTACCAGCTCATCATACTGGTCGATCAGTGTGATGAGCTGGTAAGATCGGGCGAAAAATGAAAGAGTCACCTCACCTGGGGGACTAATTGGAATTGAGAGTGGAGAATCACCCCTGGGGTTGAGCCTTCTTAGGAAAAGAAACTTGTAAGGAGGCTAAGCAGCCATGCAGCTGCTAAACAATTTTTATTAATAAATACCTTTTCGTGTTCACTAATGGAGTCTCTGAAAGTGTATCTTTATATCTGGTGACAAGGATAAATTTTCCTGACACTGCCTCTGGCTCTATACCTGTGAGTATCCTGTTTTAATTGAAGGTGCGGGAAATAAGTACTGGGCTGTGTGCCTCTTTTTGGGCAAATGGACTCATCTGAGCTATTTCCAGACCCTGAGTAATGTAGAATCAAAAAAGGTGGACAATTACATGATGGGTAAGCAATGGAGAGAACACAGCAAGACCCTGGGTCAGAATCCATAAGAACAGTGAGCAAACTACAGAAACATTCCTCTGCTTACATTGTAGATTAGAGAGCAGTCCTGGAGGCTCAGTGCAGTGGACAGGCAGTTGAACTGACGCAGAAAAACCTCAGTTGAATTAAAGTTTATTAGTGTCACAAGTATGCTTACATTAATACTGCAATGAAGTTACTGTGAAAATGCCCTTGTCTCCACACTCTGGCTGTTCTGGTACACTGAGGCAGAATTTTAGCATGGCCAATGCACTTAACCAGCACATCTTTTGGACCCTGGGAGGAAACTGGAGCAGCTGGAGGAAACCCACTCAGACACAGGGAGAATGTGTAGACTCCACACAGACAGTGGCCCAAGACAAGAATAGATCCTGGATCCCTGGCACTGTGAGGCAGCAAGGCTCAGTACTATGCCACTGTGCCAGTTGGCAGAATTAAAAGTTTACTAAAACATTTAGAGAAAATTACCCTGGGAAGAAGAGGTGCGGCTTTAAGTTTTAAAAAATGGAATTTAAGCCTAAAAACAATTGCTGTTGTTCAGAAGGAACAGGAACACTGTCCCTTCTTTTAAAAAAAAAGTTCAAAGGTTTAGAAAAAATGGCAAACTCCCAACGTGCAGGATTGGAGAAGAGCCTGCGGGGGTTTCATGGCAGCAATCACCACACTCAGCTTCAATTTAAAGAGGAGAAATTCTCAACCTTTTTTTAAGAAAAAAAGACAAGTTAGCAATTTTTAAAACAAATAGACAAAAACCAGCACTTCAACAAATAAGAGGACTCTCCAAAGAGACAGAAGAAAACAGAGTGCTTTCCTTGAGTAGAAGGAGAAGTTTTGGAAGCTCAAACAAAAGAGCAGCCAGGTTTGTGCCAAAACTCCAAAAGTGCAGGAAACCACACAGAGAAAGCCAATTACTGCTGACAGCAGTGGGAAAAAAAAGTTGACAGTCTTAAAGAAGTAATATCCTTAAAGAGATAATATATTTAAAGTGGCAATGCACTTAAAGCAGCAACCACAAGAAGAAGCAAACAGGTATGGACGGGAAAATATTGATCTAACATCAGTACTGGGGAAGTTATTCGAGTCAATTGTCAAGGATTTCATAACTCAGCATTTGTAAGGCAGTGGTACAGCCAAAGTCAGCATGGATTTGAAAGGGGAAATCACGTCTTACGAATCTATTGGAATTCTTTGAGGATGTAACTAGTAGAGTTGACTGAGGAGAACCAGACGATGTAGTTTAGACTTTAGAAAGCTTTCAAAAAGGTCCCACATCACAGACTACTTTGTAAAGTTAAAGCACATCCATCTTGAGATGGAAAGAAAGCTGCTTACCAGGTATGAAGCAAAGAGTTGGCATAAATGGGTATTTTTCTGATTGGCAAGGATCCCTGCGGGATTCTACAGGGATCAGTGCTCAGACCCCAACTGTTCACATGAATGTATTATTTCCAAATTTGCAGATGATACAAAGTTGGGTGGGAGGGTGAGGTGTGAGGAGGATGCAGAGATGCTTCAGCATGATTTGGACAGGCTGAGTGTGTGGGCATCTGCATGGCAGATGCAGTAGAATGTGGATAAATGTGAGGTTATGTACTTTGGTAGCAATAATAGGAAGACAAATTAGTATTGAATGGTGTGAATTGAGAGACAAGAATACTTAGTGAGACCTTGATGTCCTCATGCATCAGTCACTGAAAGTAAGCACTCAGGTACAGCAGGCAATAAAGAAGGCAAAGGTGATGTTGGTCTTCATAGCGAGAGGATTTAAGTATAGGGATGTTTTGCTGCAATTGTGTAGGACTTTAATGAGGCCACGTAGAATCATAGAATCCCTACAATGCAGAAAGAGGCCACTTGGCCCATCGAGTCAGCACCAACCACAATCCCACTAAGGCCCTGTCCCCATATCTCTACATATTTACCTGTTAACACCACTAACCTACACATCTCAGGACACTAAGGGGCAATTTTAGCATGGCCAATCAACTTAACCTGCACATCTTTGGACTATGGGAGGAAACGGAGCACCCAGAAGAAACCCATGCAGACACAAGGAGAATGTGCAAACTCCAGACAAACAGTGACCCAAGCCGGGAATCGAACCCAGGTCCCTGGAGCTGTGAAGCAGCACTTCTAACCACTGTGCTATGTGCTTGTGTACAGTTTTGATGTCCTTATCTGAGGAAGGGTGCCCTTGCTATAGAGGAAGTACAGCAAAAGTTTGCCAAGCTGATTCCTGGGATGGCAGGTCTGTCATGTGAGGACAGACTAAAGTCAGTTAGGATTATATTCACTGGAGTTTAGAAGAGTGAGAGGGAACCTCATAGAAACTTACAAAATTCTAACAGGTTACACAGGGTAAATTCAGAAAGATTATTCCCAATGATGGGGGAATCCAGAACTAGGGTCTGAGGATGAGGGGTAAATCTTTTAGAACTGAGATAAGGAGAAATTTCTTCACCCAGAGGATAGTGGATGTGTGGAATTCACTACCACGGAATGTAGTTGCAGGCAAAATGTTGTCTGATTTCAAGAAGAAATTAGATATAGCTCTTGGGATTAAAGAGATCAAGGGATATGGGGGGAAGTGGGGGTCAGGATATTGAATTTGATGAATGGCCTACTGCTTCTAGTTTCAAATGTCTGTTTTGTGTATTTCAGAAGTTGTAAAATGGAGATGTGTTTTTGAAAGTCCTAGCTCCTTGTGAGGAAGTTGTGCTTTCAAGGCTTTGCTGTGGTGTTTGATCTGTTGATTTGTTAATACAGTTTCCTGGTATTGCTAACCCGTGTGTTGAACGCATTACATTCCTTTGAGTCTGCCAGGTTGACGAAACATTGCAACTCCAGATTTGAGAAGGTTAGTGTACAAGAAATCTTGTTTTCCTAGCTGTATAGCTTTTAACACCATAACTTGCTTTTGTTTTTAAAGTGGGTAAGGATTTTATTCAGATGGATTGGTGTTTGTTCTTAAATGGTCTAAAAGAAGAGATTTCTTCACTTACTGAGTTTTCAAAGATATTGGGCGGGGTGGCGGGGGGGGAGTTGGTGGTATTCTCCGGCTATTTACACCGACGGGATTTTCCGGTCCCGCTGACAGCGCAGCCCCTCCTGCAGGTTTCGCAGTGGCATAGGGTGACAACAGTGGGGAATCCCATTGACAGTGGTTGGAACAGAGAATCTTGCCGCCATGAGTAGTGCGCCATCTCCTGCTACTGAGCAACACATGGCTGGGAGGCTGGAGAATTCCCCTTCATATTGTTGATAGAAAGGCTATATAGGTTTTTTTTTAACTGTAACAGCAGCATGGTTAGCGACAGGAAATTTTGATCAAGACTCCCCATTCACAATGTCTGGTTCTAAATCTGCCCCTGCTTAATGGATCAAAGCATAAATTGCAGGAACAAGGAAAATCTGAAGTGCAGAGACATGGATCCTTCTCATTATCACACAAATGGGGGTGAATACAACTTATTTTCACTGTGATCCAATGGAATGATAGTTGAGGGCACCCATTCATACACAGTAGAGTTTAGAGATGGCTCTTCATTTTCATTGCTCTATTGTCTAAGAATTCTGTATCTTATAATGAAACTGCTAAACTATAAACCAAAGGATGGGGAGGGTGCAACAAAAAGAAGTAATTCCACTGTATTCCAGGCATTAATAGGCAATAGGCATTATTATTGTATCATCAAGCAGTGTATACAAAAGCCAAGCTCTTTTGCAATTTTGAACTTTCTCCCACCACTGGTAAAATCCTTTTGAATGTAAATGTCTAATGAAAGTAGGTTTAACTAATCTTTCAGAGTAGGCCTCTCATTTAAGTCCTAGCCTCCCCTGTACATTAAGCCTGCCTTGAGTTTTAAATGATCTCCTCTGGAGAGGAATACTTGAAGACAGACCATCAGCACAGAGCTCAATGTAAAATAGCAATCTTCAATTGCAAATCAATTACGCACATTATTAAACAGGGGATCACAGAATCCCTACAGTGCAGAAAGAGGCCATTTGGCTCATCAGGTCTGCACTGACTCTCCAATAGAATATCTTACCCAGACCCACTCCCTGCCCTACCCCCATAACCCCATGCATTTACTGTAGCTAATCAGCTAACCTACACTTCTTGGGACATTAATGAACAATTTAGCATAACCAATCTACTTATCCTGTACCTCTTTGGACAGTGGAAGGAAACTGGATCAACCATGCAGACACAGGGAGAATGTGCAAACTCCACAAACAGTCCCTCATGGCTGAAGTTGAACCCGGGTCTCTGGCACTGTGAGGCAGCACTGTGCCACCGTGCCGCCCATGATGTGTGATGAGTAGCCTGTTGACTTGCTGGGGGCACAGATGTATATTGATTCTTTAAGAAAAGGGGAACAAAGTAGGTGATATGCTTTTATGTGGAGTGACAAGTGATGCTTTTTATGCAACTAAATCTTTTAAGATCAATCAGAGAGTTTAAGACTTTACATCCTTGTAATTAAGAAGATTAATGTTTGGACTTTGATTTTCATCCTTTTAATTGATTGAACCCTTCAAGTAGTTAGATCAATTTTTTTTTTAAAAATCTGGAATTAAGAATTTACTGATGACCGTGAAACCGTTGTCAGAAAAACCCATCTGGTTCATGTATGTCCTTTAGGAAAGGAAATCCGCTGCCCTTACCTGGTCTGGCCTACATGTGACACTAGAACCACAGCAATGTGGTTGATCCTCAACCACCCTTCAAGGGCAACTAGGGACAAGCAATAAATGCTGGCCAGCCAGCGACACCCCACGAATAAATTTTTAAAAAGTTATAATTTTCTTCCTGGGCCTGTCTCCAAACCAGCCACAGGTAGATTCCACCCTATGTCACTGTGAGTCACAGGTCGGGTGTTTTTATATTCCCAGCTGTCATTTACAAAAGCATTTTATTTTTTGATTGTGTCGAAGGCAGTGGGGTGATTCTCCCGTCCTGCCGTGCTAATTTTCTAGCACAGCAGGCTGGGAGAATTGCACGGTGGATGATTCGTGCATCGGGCAGTGCCAAGGGATGGGGCATATGGTGGGCAGGGACCTACGGGGTGGGATCTATTGGGGCAGGGTCTAGGGGACCATTGGCGAGTGTGGGGGTGGGAGTCCCGCTCTATGGAGAGTGGGAAGGAAGCCAGGAATTGGGGCAGCTGGGTGGGGGGGAGGAATCTGCCAGGGTGGTTGGTTAGGGAGAAGGGGGGTCTGCCAGGGATTGGCACTGCGGGAGGAAGGTGTGGGGTGAGGGGGGGGGGGTGGCGGGTGGGTAGCTGGGGATTGGAGCAGTCTGGGACAGGGGTTGCCCAAGAATGGTGAGGAGGACATGATTGGGCTGTCGGGGGGTTTGATGGAGCAGCATTGCGGGGATCCCAGGCTAGTCAGCAAACGGAGGCTGACAGTTCAGGGCCACTGCGCATGTGCAGAGGCCTGCTGGTTTCAGCACCCCCAGGGTGGGAATAGGCCCCACCCCCTGAAATCTAATGAGATTCACGCTGGCAGCCTTTGCATTGCACTGAGTGTGGGAGATTCTAGTGTGAACTCCCCACTGAAAAAAACATTGTGAATTGTTCCAGCTTTCCCGCGAATCCAATGCTTAGAAATTTTTGGGGAGAATTCCATCCAGTGTTTGTCTTTAGCACGCAGGTACAGCTTTCCATGGCTGCTGCGTATCTCCATAGAGTAGGAAAACTTCCTGAGCAGATTCAGAGCTGTTTGCCGATCTTACGGATCTTCTTTTAGTTTTGAGAATTGCGATGATCCATCAGCACTCCTGATCTCCCCACAGGACTGCTCCTTTCAGAACTACAGCAGTAATTTTAGTTCTGTGGGGAGGTTAAGAATTCAAATTCTTGACATCGGTTTATGCTGCTCACTTCTGCTGGGCCTAATACCTAGCGCTATTGCTTACACTGCTGTGGGCTATCACTAGAGAACATTCCCTGGATCCATCATTAATGCCATTGATATTTTGTTTCTTATTCTCCTCTGCATAAGGGATATAGTCTCCTGCTGGATATATAGTTGAAGGATTGCAGCAGCTTTCCAACTGGCATTGTCTATGCATGAGCCATCAGGCTATTTTTCCCTGATACATTACAACTGAATATTTTACTGTCCTCAGCTTAGGTTTCCAATGGATTTCCCCTTTTCTAACCCAGGGTGATTGAGGCCGGTCGTAGTTCCAGTACTGGCACCAAGTTAAAGTCAGTTAAATGCCACTCAGACAAAACTTCGATTTGTTTTGCTAGTTAATGTATCTTTTCCACTATTATTTCCACTATTCTCACTGTGACCCTTGATTAAGAGAGATTGCCCTTGCCCCTAAGTGCCTTGCTCTCACAGTTTATAATTAGAAATTGTGAGCTAACATTAGAGAGGCTGTGTATGACTAATCTTATCTTCCCAGTGCAATGGAAAGGTTAGTCATATCTCAACCTTTCTCTTGTTACCTCTCAAGTCACCAGCTAGCAAATGATGAGAGAATTCTCGGACCAGGAGAAGGGGCAATGCACAAAGCAGTTTCCTCTGCCCCTGATGTGGAGATGCCAGAGTTGCACTGGAGTATACACAGTAAGAAGTCTCACACACCAAGTTAAAGTCCAACAGGTTTACTTGGTAGCAAAAGCCATTAACTTTCGGAGCGCTGCTCCTTCGTCAAGTAAGTGGGAGTTCTGTTCACAAACAGGGCATATAAAGGCACAAATTCAATTTATAAAATAATGGTTGGAATGCGAGTCTTTACAGATAATCAAGTCTTAAAGTTACAGACAATGTGAATGGAGAGAGTGTTAAGCACAGGTTAAAGAGATGTGTATTGTCTCCTGACAGGACAGTTAGTGAGATTTTGCAAGCCCAGGCAAGTTGTGGGGGTTACAGATAGCGTGACATGAACCCAAGATCCCTGTTAAGGCCATCCTCATGTGTGCGGAACTTGGCTATCGGTCTCTGCTCAGCGACTCTGCACTGTCATGTATCGTGAAGGCTGCCTTGGAGAACGCTTATCCAAAGATCACAGGCCGAATGCCCGTGACCACTGAAGTGTTCCCCAACAGGATTGTCGAGTGATTTCCTCTGCCCGTGCCAGAGATGAAAGACTCATCACATGAGTGAATTCATTCGACTGCTCAGTCAGCCACATTTCCATCTTGCAAAAAAATTTCTTGGCAATTGTCCATTGAGAAAGAAACCCTGTCGATTGATAGTATGATGTATTTCCTCACTCCATGCACAAAAATTTGAGATCCTCGTCATTTTTTCTTGATGAGATACATAGAAACATAGAAGATAGGAGCAGGAGAGAGCCATTTGGCCCTCGAGCCTGCTTCACTTTTCATCATGATCATTGTCCAGCTCAATAGCTTAATGCTGCTTTTTCCTATAAGCTTTGATCCCATTGACATAAAGTGCTATATCTAGCCACATCTTGAATGCATTCAATGTTTTGAAATCAAGTACTTCTTGTGGTTGTGAATTCCACAAGCTCAACACTCTTTGGGTGAAGAAATGTCTCCTCACCTCTATCCTAAATAGTCTACCCTGAATCCTCAGACCGTGACCCCTGGTTCTGGACTCCCCCACCATCGGGAACATGTGCAGCAGGTGGTCAGGAAGGCGAATGGGATGCTGGCCTTCAAAGCGAAGGGGATTGAATATAAAAGTAGGGAGGTCTTGCTGCAGCTGTATAGGGCGTTGGTGAGGCCGCAGCTGGAGTACTGTGTGCAGTTTTGGGCGCCGCACCTGCGCAAAGATATTTTGGCCTTGGAGGGAGTGCAGAGGAGGTTTACTAGGCTGATACCGGAGTTGAGGGGGTTGAGCTATGAGGAGAGGCTGAATGAACTAGGCTTGTACTCGTTGGAGTTTAGAAGAATGAGGGGAGATCTCATTGAGACGTATAAGATGATGAATGGGATGGATAGGATAGAGGTGGAGAGACTCTTCCCGCTCAAAAAAGACAGTAGGACTAGGGGGCACAGCCTCAAGATAAAGGGGGGGCGTTTTAGAACGCAGTTGAGGAGGAACTTCTTCACTCAAAGGGTGGTGAATCTCTGGAATTCTCTGCCCGTTGAAGTGGTGGAGGCTACCTCGCTAAATATTTTCAAGAAGCGGGTTGATGGGTTTTTGATAAGAGAGGGGATTAAGGGTTATGGGGAGAGGGCCGGAAAGTGGAACTGAGCCACGACAGATCAGCCATGATCTTATTGAATGGCGGGGCAGGCTCGAAGGGCCAGATGGCCTACTCCTGCTCCTATTTCTTATGTTCTTATGTTCTTAACATCTTCCCTGCATCTACCTTGTCTAGTCCTGTTAGAATTTTATAAGTCTCGATGAGATCCTCCCTCATTCATTTGAACTCCAATGAAAACAATCCTAACCTAGTTGATCTTTGCTCATATATCAGTCCCACCATTCCTGGAATCAGCCTGGTAAACCTTTGTCCCACTCCCTCAAGAGCAAGAACATCCTTCCTCAGAAAAGGAGACCAAAACTGCACACAGTACTCTAGGTGTGGTCTCACCAAGTCCCTGTATATTTGCAACAACACATCCCTGCTCCTGAACTCGAAACTTCTCGCAGTGAAGGCCAACACACCATTTGCCTTCTTTACCAACTGTCGCACCTACATGCTTACCTTCAGTAATTGGTGCACAAGGACACTCAGGTTCCGCTGCACACTCCCCCTCCCAATTTACAACCATTCAGGTAATAATCTGCCTTGTTTTTGCTTCCAAAGTGAATAACCTCATCTTTATCCAAATTATACTGCATCTGCCACTGATTTGCCCATTCATGGGTTGGCATGGTGGCACTGTGGTTAGCACTGTTGCCTCACAGCACTAGGGACGTGGATTCAATTCCCAGATTAGGTCACTGTCTATGCGGAGTCTGCATATTCTCCCCTTGTCTGCGTGGGTTTCTTCCGGATGCTCTGGCTTTCTCACATTGTCTGAAAGACATGCTGGTTAGGTATATTAGCCGTGCTAAGTTCTCCCTCAGTGAAATCAAACAAGTGCCGGAGTGTGACAACTAGGGGATTTCCACGGTTACTTCATTGTAGTGTTCATTGCTAATGTAAGCCTACTTGTGGCACTAATAAATAAAATCTTGGGGGGCACCTTGGCACAGTGTTTAACATTACAGCCTCATAGCACCAGGGACCCAGGTTCGATTCCCAGCTTAGGTCACTGTCTGTGTGGAGTTTGCACTTTCTCCCAGTGTCTGCATGGATTTCCTCTAGGTGCTCTGGTTTCCTCCACAGCCTGAAAGACATGCTAGTTAGGTACATTAACACGAACAGGCGCCAGAGTGTGGCAACTAGGGAAATTTCACAGTAACTTCATTGTAGTGATAATGTAAACCCTACTCGTGACTAATAAATAAACTACTTTACTTTATTCACCCAACCTGTCCAGATCATCCTGAAGGATCTCTGCATCCTCATCACCCTCCCACCCAACTTGATTTCATCTGCAAACTTTGAAATGTTACATTTTATCCCTTCATCCAAATCTTTAATATATATTGTGTTAAAAGCTGGGGTTCCAGCGTCGATTCCTGTGGCACCCCACTAGTTACTACCTGACAATTTGAAAAGCACCGATTTAATTCCTACTCTGTTTCCTCTCTGCCAATTAGTCTTCTATCCATCTCAATACACTTCTCCCAATTCCATGTGCTTTAATCTCTTATGTGGGACTTCGTCAAATGCTTTCTGAAAGTCCAAATATATCACATCGACTGGCTCCCCCTTGTTCACTCTACTAGTTGCATCTTCAAAGAATTCCAACAGATTTGTCAAGCATCATTTCTTCTTCATAAATCCATGCTGACTCTTTTTAATCCTGCCACTGCTTTCTAACTGCTCCGCTATGAAGTCTTTAATAATGGATTTGAGAATTTTTCCTGCCACTGATGTTAATTAAGCTTACTTGTCTATATTTCCCTGTTTTCTCTCTACCTTCCTTTTTGAATATTGGAGTAACATTAGCTGCTCTCCAACCTGCAGGGACTGTTCCAGAGTTTATAGAATCCTGGAAGATGACTACTAATGCACCCACTATTTCTGGAGCCCCTTCCTCTGTCCCTCCACTTCTTCAATTCACATTAAATTGTACTTTTCAATGGGAACATCTGTTTTGTTTTTGGTCAGACTTTAGTTAGATAAACCTGTATGCAATCATATTAGCACTGGGGGAATGTAGATGTACAATATGCACATGTGTTACATGTTTATCACATTGTTTTTTGCTGTGTTGAGAAAAGATAATTCAAGAGATTTTTAAAAATATTTTATGGGAGGTGGGCATCACTGGCTAGGCCAGCATTTATTGCCCATCCCTAGTTGCCCTTCAGAAGTGGTGATGAGCTGCCTTCTTGAACAGTCTTTGAGGTGTAAATACACCCAGAGTGCTGTTAAGGAGGATGTTCCAGGATGTTGACAGTGAAGGAACAACGATATATTTCCAAGTCAGGATGGTGGGCAACTTGGAGGGGAATCTCCAGATAGTGTTGTTCCCAGCTATCTGCTGTCCTTATCCTGCTGTATGGTAAAGGTTGTGGGTTTGGAAGTTGCTGTCCAAGGAACATTTGTGATTTCTTGGAGTGTATCTTGTAGATGGTACACACTGCAGCCATTGTTCGTGGGTGGTGGAGGGATTGAAAGATTGTGCAAGAGGTACTAATCAAGCAGGCTGCTTTGTCTGGGATAATGTCAAGCTTTCTAAGTGTTGGAGCTGCACTCATCCAGGCAAGTGGAGAGTATTCCATCACAAACTTGACTTGTGCCTAGTGGGCAGGGTTGAGTACTCAGGTGAGTTACGTGCCACAAGATTCTTGTTCACTGGCCTGCTCTTGTCACCACAGGACTTGTATAGTTCCTGGTCAACTGTAACCCACAGGATGTTGATCGTGGGGGGAATTCAGCAGTGGAAATGCCATTGAATGTCAAGAGGCTAGATGGTTAGATTCTCTCCTGTTGCAAAGTTGTGAGAATTACAATCTCTATAATGCACACAACTGTTCTGGAATACATTTCCCTTGACGTGCAGCTGAAAGGAGCCGTTTAAAATTTTGACTTTCACTCAGCTCATTGGGTTTTGGTGCATGAGACCCAGATGCTTGGTGGGCCAAATAGCCTCCTTTTGCTCTGTAGGGATTCATGTCTCTTTTTTCAGCAATACTCAACTGATTAAGTACTTTCGAGGTGTGATGTAGTGAAAACAAATGGCCACGATTTTACCAGCTTGCCCGACACATTGATAGATGGAGCGAGCCATTAAAAATGGGGATCACGCCAGATTTCTTGGCTCTCGCAATCTTATTGGCACTGGATATCCAGCATGATCAGTCTCTACTGGAAATGTTATTTATTTACTTATGCAATTTATTGAAATGTTAATTTGCATGGCATTAATGAGCCTGGAACACTATCGTCTGGGCTCACTTGTCTTTCTGGCATCGCCAGCAGAGTTTCTGTCTGGTGAGGAAAACACCTGCTCCCCACGAACAGGGAATAATTATATTGCTCTTGCTGGTAAAACCAGAGGCCGTTGAGGTTCCTCCCTTTACCCCCCCCCCCCCCCAACCGAGGAGGTCAGTGCAATAGGGGTGCCCCTTGGGCAGTACCAACCTGGCACTGCCAGCCTGGCATCTTGGCATTGCCCACTGGAGCAATTTTGGGCAGGTCCAAGCCAGAGCAGCCTGATCAGGAAGGGAGGGAGCCCGCTGTGATTCTGCATTCAACTGGTGGAGCAAGGAGTAGGGGGGAACCTGCTGTTGCTCTGCATATGATCAGTGGGACGGGTGGTGGGGCTCGCGATCTGCCATGGGCCCCTGCAAAACTGGGGGGGGGGTGGAGTGGGGAGGGGAAAATGGGATGGATTGAGGCCAGCTGGAAATGCAGAGGCCTGACAGCTGTCTTTCTCTATCAGGCCTCTGCTGTTGCAATTGCTCATATGCAGCCATAAAAGGTCTGTGCATGTGCAATAGCTCCCTCTGCTGCTTCACCAAGCTGGCTGGCGAGTTAAGTCCTGCCCAATGCCTCTAGTGGCTGGAAACCTTCCAGCCCACTTTTTCATGCACTCTGTATAAGATTGGGTGTGAAGAATTGCCCAAAAATTGGATCTGAAACTCTCCCATTTTCAAGCTGGCTGGACGCTTGGAATTTTTCTCATAAAATTGCCCCTAACAAATGCATGCTGCATTTTCTAAATAAACCAGAAAGAATTGAATTCTGAAACTACTGCTCAACAATTTTCACAGTATGGTCACTATTGGTCATTCAATGGCAAGGAAAATTCCATCAGCAATAGGAAGAGATCAAAATGCTTCAGATAGGGAAGAACTGCAAGAGCCACATTGTCTTTGTATAGAAAGGAATTGACACCAGGATTATTTACAATTTGTATAGCCACTAATAAAGTGTTACTGATGTATGGACCTACATACAAGTCATAAAACAAACAGGATTGAAAACATGGATGTTTCTCAAAATATTACAATTTTATTTTTTTGCTTTGTTAAGCCTCCCCATGTCTTGTACAAATTGAACAGAAGAGCTCCACCAGGAATAGTCCTGGGTTCAAAAATGAGGCAGCTGGGCTTCCAGTATTTTGCTCGGTATCAACGTTTACATAATTTAGAAAATACATACGTAAATAGAATGTTATATCAACTAACACAGAAAGGATTGAGTCTTGTACCCCTAAATGATACAACGAATGAAGGATCTTTTCTTCAAGAATACAAAATATTGTTCTGCTTAAATAGCACCAATAATATCACAGTATTTAAAGCATGCCAAGCTGATTTCTTTAAGAATAACATTTGAGCCCACCACACAGAAAAATATGTTTTCCAATTAAATATATTGCATTTAATTCCAGCTAAATTTGGGGATTTCTTTTCACTTCAGACTGGTTTACCATTATATCCCTTCAACCCAAGATGTCTCATTTCCAAAAATAGTTACAATTAACTAGAAAAATGTCTTTTTCTGTGGTGGGAATTTTTATTAGCTGCCTTTTAAACAAGTTACTATTCTTCCACACATCCTGAATATTGCACACACTCCCCAACTCCTCCCATCCCTCCACACACACACACACACACACACACACTTCATTCACTAATCAAGCAACCATATAATTCACATGTATGCACAACATTTAAAAAAAATCGGCTACTTGAGATACTTCAACCGCTCAATGTTGGGCTATTCAGTAATTTCGCTGTGAAAGGTTTTAAAGGACTAAATGTTTTTAATGTCAGGTTAGTGCTCTTTCTTCCTAAAGCACTTGCAGCATTTTTGAACATTTTCAATAAGCTTGTAATTGTTACATTTTAGCACAAAAAAAATACTAGTTGATCTCTCCTGTTGCTCTGTACAACACGTAGTCTCTTCAGGTGAATAATTGGGACAGGGCACATAATACAGTGGCTTTTCTGAAGATATCTATTCTTCCATATCTCCTTTAATCTTGCTTTTCAATTTAATGATAAATGAGTTTCTCCTGCAGGAGGCTATTGTGCTCAGAGATTTTGTGGGATGTTATACTCAGTGACAGTTTAACCAAGCATTATAGACACTCCATTATCGATATGGGCATTGGATTTCCAAAATGGTAAAGGCCATACGTGCAGACGCAAACTTTATAATATTTTATATAAATATTACTCCCACATTATATTTGGAGTGAATGTTCAGCTATTAGCGGAAACTATTCCAAAACAGCTGAAAGGAATAGAACCAGTAAGTTTTATAAGATGAATATTGTGAGTCAATTACTCCAAACCATCACTAAACAAAAGTAGCATTTTAGTTGTTTTAATAACGGCACGTGACTCCTTTAATAAACTACTGGGAAAACTGTGCTTGCTAAATCCCAGATTCTTCTGAACTTCGGAGAGATGCATTGCAATTGTAAGAATTGCATCTTTTTGTTTCTTAAATCCTGTTTTCATTTTCGATATGATCATATTTTAACTTTTTTCCCATTCCAGTGAATTGAGATCTTAATTTAAAGGGAACTTTTTAGAGCATCCTGGATCAATGATAATTTATCTTCACAGTTTATAATGTAGTTTGAGTAACTTGTATCTGTTTAATTTCCTCCCCTACCTTTTCTCAAAAAAAGCTTCTTAAAACATGTTTAAAGTTCACAGTTTTTGCATTGCATGGATTTAGTTTTACAGTCCTTACGTCACTACAGAAAAATAAAAAAAAGTGTCTTTGGTTAATTTCATCACAAATTTAAGCTTGCAATTTCACAAGTTTCTGGGAATGCCTTAATAAGTACAGGAACACAACTGACCTATGAGCTACTCACTACACAGAGAATTAAAATGTACCTCTATGTAATGTGATGTTTATATTGGAGACATCACTTCAGAAAGCATCTGAATTTAAAAGTGGCATATACTCCACTAAAAGTATAGTATAAAAGTATATTCCAGTAACAGTGTTGAAATAGCCTAAGGTGAAGTTGAATGAAACCTAGGAGTCCAACAAGGTAAACAGTATGCTGAACTGTATAACCAGAACAATGGAATGTAGGTGAGAGAAGGTCATGGTCAAATTGCATGGTGCTCCAGTCACACTATATCTTGAATGCCGTGAATAGTTCTGGCCACTTGGACAGGAAGCAGATAGTCATGCACTAGAGGAATAGATAGATGATCCATGAGTTTGAGTGTTGGAGGACCAAGCCATGTGAACAAGAACAGTAGAAACTTGGGCTTTTTCAATTGTTTGTGGGATGTGGGCATCACAGGCTTGGCCAGCATTTATTGCCCATCCCTAAGTGCATTTAAGAGTCAACCGCACTGCTGTTGCTCTGGAGTTACATGTAGGCCAGACCAGGTAAGGATGACAGATTTCCTTCCCTAAAGGATATAAGTGAACCAGATGGCATTTTGTGACAATGGTTTCACGGCCATCATTGGATTTTTGGTTGCAGTATTTTATTGAAATCCAAATGCACCATCTGCCATGGTGGGATTTGAACTCAGGTCCTTACAGCATTCCCTAGAGTGCCTGGGTTACTGATCCAGTGACAAAACTACTGCACCACTGCCTCCCCATTAAAATATGTGGCAACAGTCACATTATTTTTCCAAGGTTAGCTGAGTGATTGGAGCAAAGTGAAACCTACAGAAAGGAAAAGTAAACCAAATGTCAAGAGGCTGTTTAAAGATTGATCAATACATGGAATGAAGACCCTAAGGGGATGATAGAATAGAAAATCCTGCAATTGTTTCAGAATCAATGGATGATGGATGGATAAACTGAGAGTGGTCAAATGGTGCCTGTTTTTCCTGTGAATTTAAGATGCTGTTGCCAAAAGAAAAAAAATCAATAGTGCAGGAAACAAAGCATGTTCTATGCCCAGTGGCCACCAGATGGAAATAGTACACCGTATTCCTTTAAAACAGTGGCCAGGAGTTTCCACTAGGTTGTGCTAATTTTCAGTGCCGTTCATTCACAAATCGACCAAACAACACAAAAGGCGATAGAATTTTTAAATGCAAATTACATTTAGCGAAGGTATAGTTCCTGCAATCGTTGCATTAATTTAAACACCATTGAGCTGGGAGCCGGTTCTGCCCAGGAAACTTGCCACAAGCAGAGATCTAGTTAATTACCATGGCAAGCTTTACCTATTTCACTCGTTTGCAGACCTTCAAGGCTCCTAACGTTACAGGTTTTTTCCTGCCATAAGAACACTAACAGAAAAGATATTAAAATATTTTATTTTTCAGTTTACTAAGAAATTGACACCACTGAAATTAGGTAAAAGGTTCTGCACAGTTTTTAAAAAGTCAATTCCAGCTTTTTTAAAAATTGAGTTACAGAAAGTTGGTGGACTAGAGACATTCTTATTAAAAATGTCTTTTTGTGATAAACCCATTTTCAGATGTATGAATAAAAACTGCTCGAGGTAATATCAAAGAATATTTTTTTTGCACCATTACTTAAAAGGACATTATAAAATGTTGGCAGAATTACATTCAGCAATAGATAAATGAGTTTGAGTGGAAACTTGAGGCCGGGGGAGTAGCGGGGGGGGAGAAATCATGTCTCAAATTAGCACAATTTTTTGTCTGGGTCATTGATTCTTGCACAATGTGGAAACCCTTGCTCAATATATTAAAGAGCATATATTGAGTAATTGCAAATAGTAGAAACCATATTGCTTGCAATTGTGAGAGACATAGAACACTCATGAATCCATTAGACCCCAATGTTGCATGACAGCAATAGAATCCCTCCCCTCTCCTCGTGTATGCCCCCTCCAACATAAAATGCTTGCGAAGAGGGAGGAGTGAAAAAACTTGGGGGGAGTGGCGGGGGAAGAGCTGGTAGGAGGGTGTTTGAAATATTCTAAATGTGATCAAAGTTGTCGACAGCTTATAACATGCGAACGACAATGGCTGGAATTTTCCAGCCATGCACACCCCGGTGCCACTGCCAGAGAGGATGGAGAATTTGGCGCTCAGCCAAATCTTCATTCACTGCAGCGTGATAGAAGAATTCCGCCGGTGTGAACAGCTAGAAGTTTCTGGCCAATGATTTCCCACTAATCACTATGTGGCTTTAAACACAGTGGCCACAACATTGAAAGAAACGTGTTTGACCTATGGTTGTCTATATTCCTGGCCCGAGGATTAAAGTGTAACTTAAGTGTAAATCGCTGCAAGTGAAATTACTCAGGGTAAGAAATACAAACATTGCCTAGTTTTGATGGAAGAAGTAAAGATACAATTGTAATCTTTCCTTATAGGAGGATAGTCTATTATTGTAGAACAGTGGTGACTAACTTCCACATCAGCTAAAGGCATCAGAGTTGTAATGCTCCTATCGAGCGTAGCTTAATCACTGGCAGTATTCAATTTACTCTTGTATTTAAAGATGAAATACAAATTAGGAGCTTAATTCTGTTTAACTTATTCACGTATATCTGGTTGTAATGAAACCTCTCCTTTTTAAAAATGAATCTGCAATTTGTTTAACTCCTCCTACTTTGGGTGCTTCTTACACCTTGTCCACAGGCTGTAGTGGGGGGCAAGGAGGAAGGTTTTCAGCTAGCTGTGGTGCCACTGTGCTGCTGATCCCCACTGCAGCTGCAGTGAGGCCACTGTAAATACCATCGGCTTCTGCTTCACTTGCTTTCTCTGGCGCTCCACTGTTGCTTATCGGAGCTGGTTGGCTAGACCACAACACTCCCCTGGTGGGCGATTGAGACTGCGGATCATATTCCCTGGAATGAGTATGAAGCATTCTTCCGTTCTGGTGCCTCACAAGACCTGAATTTGCAGGATCAAAGATGTAAACTGTATTGAAGGCGGAGGCCATTGCTGGAGGCAATAAATGTTGTGCCACAATGTTCTTACAGTAGACAAAGTCCAAGTTGTGAACCTAGAAGAAATAGATGATTAAGTACGTTTAAATCTATCTTTATGCATAGACAGATGAGCTACTTATAATAATACAAACCTGTGTGCTTACTGGAGGGAGGGAGGGAGGGGAGGGCGATCTTACCAAAAAAAGTTTGAAGTGAACAAGTGTGAAAGAGTTTCAGATCCATTTTTTTTAAAAAACAAGGTCACAAATGAAATCTTATGGCACTTTGTGCATCATCCAGGAGAGAGTGGGATCCTTAAATCGTCAGAAAGCCAGCTGTTCATACTAAAGGGCACAATTGTGCTTGTGCAGATCTCTGTTCAGAGAGATCTGTCAGTCAATTCCCAGCACGTTGGCTATCACCCCTCCCAGATTACACCAAATATCTGGGGCCAGTAAGATCACAAGAGGTGAGAAACCAGACAGGAAACCAATTTTCTGCCTTATTGTCTCACCCCACCCATTGACCAGTGTCATGCAGCTGATAAGATCATCCCCTGAGTTTTTCAGAATTACAAAAAATTACATGGCACCAGTAATCTTATTATTCATTATCCCATCCTCTTCAAAGGTTTATCACCATTTATTAATAAAAAGACATTCAAAAATCCAGAAAAATTTAACCATGAGATTACGACAAATAGTCATTTGGTAGTACAGAGCTTGAGTATTGCTGGAACGTGAGACATGCTGTCGAAGTTTTCTATCTCACATTCATCAGGGCGGACACAAGAACTCCAAATTTATATTGCCTGAGAAAACAATGCTAATTAGTTAGCAAGGAAACTCTGATTAGTCGAGGTGTTGGCATGAAGAATGCACCAGTGGACAGTTATCTCCCAAGCTTTTAAGTTTAAAAAAAACCATTTCAACTCTGATTGGCCAAAGCATTGTAAGAAGTCTGACAACACCAGGTCTGAGTCCAATCGATTTATTTGATAGTGTTACGGTGTTTACTGTATGATGTTCTTGCTGTGTTTACCCCAGTCCAACGCCGACATGTCCACACCATGGCCAAAGCATTGCCATAGGAATGCACCAGGGAACAGCTGTTTTCCAGGCTCTTGTTTAATTGGAAAAAGCTTGGACATAATCTGTTTGCAGATGACATGGCCTTAAGTATGACTATTTGCAGCTTCTAGTGAGCCTAAGTGAACCACATTGCCAGGCCAATTAATAATATAAAGTTGCTTGCTAGTGTGCAGTCAGGTTCAGTAAGTGTTGTCCAACCAGAGAATCACATCTAATATTAGACACAACGTTCCTGAATTTTGCCAGCATAGGTTGCACATAGTCAGTACTTTGCCGGTTGTTAACAACTGATGTGATACTCTGTTTGATAAGACACACCAGTTGCTGAGACATAAAGCTCAACAAACCTGGCAGCACACTGGTCCTGAAAAGTACCCAGTCTACCTCAAATTTGGGAGGGAGAGGGGGGTGGTTAAATGTTCTCTGATACATTTTTCATGGCACCGGAGTTCACTTACCAACCAATCAGCATCCTTTTCTCATGCAGTTAAGTTGCCCTTTCATGTTAGGGGGATTAGCACAGTAAATGTGTGGGTTACGGAGATAGGGCCTTGGTGGGGTGGGGGGGGGGGGGTGGTGGGAATCGTTGTCGGTGCAAGCTTGATGAGTCAAATGGCTTCCTTCTGCTCTGTAGTGATTCTATGATTCTAGTGTAAATTATGCCCTTTGAAATTTGGTATTCTTGCATTTGTTCTGATGAATGTAAGACAAAAAGCTTCGACGGCATGTGTCTTTTTTATCAACAGTATTCAAATAATACAAAATTGAGCTTTCAGTATCGTGGGAACAAACAGCTAAGATCTCCAATTTAGCATGGGTGCACTTGCTGGACTTGGAATTTTATTGATTTTATTGATCAGAAGGCCTCTATTTGAACCTGTACAAAGATGCTCTTAAAATCATTCCTTAGAATTGCATGATCATTGGGAGAGACTCTAGCTTCAAACCAGACTTTATATTAGAAGTTCAAACAAATGCATAGGATACAGCTGACTGATCATCAGTATTTAATCACCTTAACATCAGCAATATGCATGCACAGATAAATGATGCAAGATGAAGAGTTCATTGTTTGCTGTTCACAATGTGATTCCAGCTGCATTTTTGTTGAATGTTGCATTGCATATGAGAAAGCACAAAGGAATTGGAAACTAAAATTGGAAAATGTAGGGCTGTTTTTTAACGTGCCTGCAATAGGCATGATTTAGATGGGATGGGGGGGGGGGGGGGGGGGGGGCAGAGGGGGGAGGTGTGGGCAGGTACCCTTTTTTCCCACCTCCCGCCTCACCTCCACAATATATGCCCAAGCGCCTAAATCGGCTGCCTACCAATGATATTTAAATAAGCAGTCAAGGGTTGATTAGGATTGTTACCAATCTAATTAACCCTGATAATATACTTCCCACATTATAAAAGGTGCGGGCAGAAATCCCAATCTCATCTTTTTAATAAAGTGCTTCAAAAGGTTGGGGGGGGTGGGGTTGGGTCTATTTCAGCCACCCCCCCCCCCCACACTAAATCCCACCTTCATTCCCATCCAGCCTTATACTCAGCCCCTCCTAGGCCTCCTGCCCACCACCACCACTGCCATTTTGTCTTCCAAAACCCATCCTGCCTGAGCCCAGGTTTATCTGCACTGGGGAGTCCACGGACCTTGCTTCTTTCTCCGACAGTCCGAGCAGCAGCCACTGACACGTTCTCTTCACTGCCAAGACTGATGGAGCTGCGGACTTCAGATCGTCCAGTAGCTCCAGACAGTGGGACATCCTCCTTCCCAGCGAGGGGCAGAAGTCCCTTTTAGCGCCCGTTTAACCACCTTGCATCGCTTTGTGGCTCCACGCTGACTTTGTTACTGTGTGATGGCCAGGTGAGAGAGCGGGTTGCCGTGCACTCATTTTGCATTGTTCAGGCCATGGCTCTCAATCCGTTTAGATCCATCAAATTCAGGTTAAAATGATTTCTCCATCTAGAATGTCTTCAGACAGCTTATATTCCCGGCAGCATTGGAGAAGGTGGTGTATGCATTAATATTAATACAAAGCTATCAGCCCACATTTTACCTGTCAGTGTGGACACCCGTCAATGGAGTTAACGGGGGGGGGGACGGTTTGGTGGTGGAGTAAGAATTTGTTTGTTGGCCTGAATTGTGTAGAAGCATCAGTCTCAAGGAGAGTGTTTGTTTACATGGTCATTTATAGAGAGACGTCATGATGCCAGGAACAGGGAGTCCACCACCAATATGCAGTGAGATAGCAACATGTGATGGGGCAGTTAGTCATTGTGAGAACTAAACGATCAGAATCATAAAATCCCTATAGTACAAAAGGAAACCATTCAGCTCACTGAGTCTGCACTGACCACAATCTCACCCAGGGCCCTATTCCCGTAACCCCACGTATTTACGCCACTAATGCCCTGACACTAGGATCAATTTAGCATGGCCAATCCACCTAACCCGCACATCTTTGGACTGTGGGAGGAAACCGGAGCACCCGGATGAAACCCATGCAGACATGTGGAGAATGTGCAAACTCCACACAGATAGTGAACCAAGGTCCAAATTGAACCAGGGTCCCTGGCGCTGTGAGGCAGCAGTGCTAACCAGTGTGCCACCCCTTCAGCCTTTCAACTCCCACCACATGCGCTTGTGTGTATGTACTGTTTATGTTAAGACGACAAATACTGTTGATCAAGTTAAACGTATCCTATATTTGAACTTCTAATAAAATGTTTGCTTAACAGCATTTGCTAGTCACAGATCAAATTAAAATGGTTCAGAGCTTAAGGTGACAGTGCTGAAAGATAAATCTTGTCTGGATGTCTCCTGTTGGATGTTAATGTAAACGTGCAGACTGTTAATGTGAAGACTTGCTCCTACCTGTGCTTTTTTTAGCAGATCAGTTGTAACAACGAACCAGTCAGGAATCAGTCTCTCTACCTCCAAGCTGATGATTGCTAAGGCGAGCGTGGAGCCTCTGAACTGTAATAACTGGTGGCAAGCCATGCAGTGCTGCAACTGCCTGGTCAAAAGCACGGCGTGGAGAGAGGGCTTCATCTGAGGCCATTGCTCAAGGAGATGGGGTCGGCTGGACATCACCATGGCGTGGAACTGGACAATGGAAATAATGTTTAGGTTAGCCGCTGGACGCAAACCAACAGCCCGAATCATCTTTCCCTGGTGTCTGTAATACCAATCTAATCAATTTGCTCCCAGACTACCCTGCTATGTGTCTAAAGGACATGAATACAACAGCTGTCATTGTGTCCAAGAGGGGGAAAACACAGCTGAGACAGTAAACTGCTAAGATCTGGGAATTAAAGATACCCTGGAACCTCCAATATCCACCTTAACAAAAGGAGATTCCCAATGAGTAATGGCAGGTGAAGGATAATTAAGAGTCCTCAAATTTTGGCCGTACATGTTACGGCATAGCAATAATCCAGATGTGGGACTGAAGAGAAGCAAAAAAAAAATCTTTATGTAGTTTTATTTGCGAAGACAAGTCATGCAAGAAACTGAGGAATGAAGTAACATCTGATGCAAGATTTTGCCCTGCAATAAAAAATGCTGGCAGATAGTAGTTACCATGGATAATAGGGATGTGGATAATGGAGGTTCCACCCTAATAAGATTCCATCTAATCATTAAAAATGACCTGATAGGATATTCAAAACATGCTACATTCGAAATGGGTAAAAATTGGCTTGGGGACGTGAGTAAACTGGAAGACATTCCAATTTTTGATTTTCTTTACAACCTGTCTTTATTTTAGGGGTCTGTTCTCACTATTTGACATCGCCCAGTGCATGTGAAGAATCAGTTATGTCCTGCCTCCCTTCACAGTGCCTCTTCAGTGTTTTAAAACAGCAGCATGAAGTGCAGCTTTGAAACCTATCAACAACTCTGTTGCTGACGGTGAATTGTAATCATTCTTATTGCTAGTGGCCTGTTAGAAACCAGTATCCATGTAGATAACGCTTCTGCTTCATATGTGTCAACAATGCAAGAAAAAGAAACCATAAGGTTTGGTCAAAGGCTGATGCTAGTGAACCAATCTGAATATCTATCATGTTTAAACATGCTACTTCACAACCTGAAACTCTAAATGCTTACTATGTTCACAAAGTCGGCGGGTGTGGCAGTGTATAGATCCCACTGCAGCTTATCCAGTATGATTTTCTCCATCCTCAGAACTTCACTCGAAGAACAGCCGCTGGCACTCTTTGCTGCAAGATCTTTTACCAGAAGTGTGACCTACGGAGTAATTAACAAATCATTGTGCCGTTTCTGCACAGAATGTCATTTTTGTAAACTTTCTCAAGTTCAGTAAATCATTTCCAAAATGCAGCAGTTGTGAGATTCTTGCTTTAAATCCAATATGCTTGAATAAAGGGAGGGAAAATATTACTTCAATGGAAGAAAGTCTCAGGGTGCCACTCTGTGTTGCAGTGGCAACATGCCAACTTACTGCTTGACCAATCGCATATTGAGATGAAAACACCTACCAGAAAATTAATGCTTAGCAAATTGAGATGAAATAGGAATCACACTCTCCTCTGGGGATTGCCTTGTAGCCACTAGTGCATCAACCTAGTAGCTTCTAGCAGGAAAGGCTATTCACACACAACCTAATTGCTAGCAAATGGTATTTAGAGCAGCACAGTGACACAGTGGTTAGCATTGCTGCCTCACAGCACCTGGGACCCAGGTTCAATTCTGGACCAGGGTTACTGTCCAGTAACTGTGTGGACTTTGCACATTCTCCCTGTGTCTGCGTGCATTTCCTCCAAGTGCTCAGGTTTCCTTCCAAAGATGTGCAGAGTTGGGTTGATTGGGCATGCTAATTTACCCCTTAGTGTCAGGGAGATTAGCAAGATAAATACCTGGGGTTACAGGGATAGGGCCTGGGTGGGATTGTTGTCGGTGCAGAATCAATGGCCCACTGGCCTCTTTCTGCACTGTAGTGATTCTATGATGTACTCAATAAAAACCTGTGCACTGATGCTCCTTTTGGATGCTGTCAAATTCAATCCTGGTTACGTCCTTTTGTCTACATTTGGACTTCAGAGGTGAGGTGAGGGTGACTGATAGCATTTTACTGAATGTGACACTCATTTGACTGGAGTCCCAGTCAATCTAAAATGGATGATTGCGGTAAACTCTCCAGTGCCTGGAGTCTTATCAGGCAAAAAGGAAAATGGTTTTGGCTCTTGGAGACCAGTTATCTCAGCAAGTTGCTGCACAAATTCACCAGGACAGCCTCCTAGGCCAAATTATCTTCAGATGGTTAACCAACGACCTCCCTTCCATCATAAGGTCAGAAATGGAACTATTTGCTAATGTTTGCACAGTGCCAGGTTCCATTCAGAACTCCTCGGATAAATTAAGCAATCTATGTTTGCATCTATCAAGACCCGGACAATATCCAGGTTCAGGCTGACAATACACTAAGGCCAGACAATCAACGTTCCCAACAGATGCCTAACCTTTTGACATTCAGTGGCATAACCATTGTTGAATCCACCACCATCAGCAGCATGTAGGTTAACACTGATCAGAGTTGGATCAGTGACATTAATGCCATGGTTAAAGGTTGGGCAATTTTCAGTGAGTAACTCACTTCCTGCCTCCCCAAATTCTGTTCATCATCTACAAGTCAGGAGTCAGATGGAATACTCTCCACTTGCCTGGATGAGTGTAGCTCCCAGAGCACTCAAGAAGCTCGGCACCATCATGCATTTGGTGTGATTGACAGCCACACTACGCTCAATATCTACTTCCCCCTCTCCCTCCACCATTGGCACCATCACTGGATTAAGACTGCCATTATGTACTATCTACAGGATGCATTGCAACAATTCACGAAGGTTCCTTTGGTAGCAGCCCACCTCCAAACCACCTAGAAGGTCAACGATAACAAATGAATGCAAACAGCATTATCTCTAATATCACCTCTTCCATCTGCAACTGGTGGCTTCTCTTTGTTGGGCTCACATTGTCAGAATCTGTGGTCATGTAGTAGGATGCCAATGTTTAATTTTTATTTTTATATCTGAATTTAGAAATATACACACAACTGACCAGCAATAACATCAGTAAGATTCTTGAGTATAGACTGAATGCAGTTCACGCTAAACTTAAATCTAAGTTTATTTATCAGTGTCACAAGTAGGCTTACATTAACACTGCAATGAAGTTACTGTGAAAAAATGTATCTAACCTTAAATGTGCTTGGTTAGTCGAAGGAGAGGGGAGCCAACACAAACAGTAATCACCAAGAGCATAGTCTCCAGAACACCAAGTCTTGACTGAAACTCGTCAATGTCAAAGTAATGATGGAATAATAGTCAGCTGACTATTGCTGTCTAAGCAAACACATGAATCATGGATGACAGATATGCAATGCCTGAGGAATTTTACATGTAATTTAGTCAAGTGTTATCTACAGGCAAAATAATGTCTTACGACAGCACAGTGGTTAACACTGCTGCCTCACAGTGCCAAGGATCCAGGTTCGATTCCTGGCTAGGTTCACTGTCTGAGCGGAGTGTCTGCATGGGTTTCCTCTCTGGGTACTCTCGTTTCCTCCCACAGTCTGAAAGACATGCAGGTTAGATGAATTGGCCATACTAAATTCTCCCTCAGTGTGCCTGAACAGGCGCCAGAGGGGATTTTCACAGTAACTTCATTGCAGTGTTACTGTAAGCCTACTTGTGGCACTAATAATCAAACCTTAAAACTTATTATAAAGTGCAAAGACCCACTAGAGAGTATGCAGGTTAAATATTTTCATTCAATGTTACAAAGGGAGTCATACAAAGAAACACACTGTTGAAGAGTGTGAACAGGAATAGAAACAGAAACAGGAGTAGGCCATTCAGCCCTTCTAGCCTGCTCTGTCATTCATTCATTTTGATCATGGCTGATCATCAAATTCAATATCCTAATCCTCCTTCCCCCCCCATTTCTCTTGGTCCCTTTAGCCCCGATATCTAATTCCTTCTTGAAATGAGATAAAATAGTTGAAGCCAAAATGTTCTGTGGTAGCAAATTCCACACATTCACCCCCCTCTGGGTGAAGAAATTTCTCCTCACCTCAGTTCTAAAAGGTTTACCCCTTCTCCTCAAATTATGTCCTCTAGTTTTGGACTCCCCCAGCATTGGGAACATTCTTTCCAAATTTACTCTATCTAATCCTATTAGAATTTTATA
The DNA here is from genome assembly GCF_965287045.1 of Carcharhinus amblyrhynchos. Taxonomy (NCBI): domain Eukaryota; kingdom Metazoa; phylum Chordata; class Chondrichthyes; order Carcharhiniformes; family Carcharhinidae; genus Carcharhinus; species Carcharhinus amblyrhynchos. The sequence goes on from NC_137336.1 coordinate 22,066,378, forward strand.
AATTTCTACGAGATCCCCTCTCACTCTAAACTCCAGTGAATACAGTCCTCATATGACAGATCTGCCATCCCTGGAATCAGCATGGTAAGCCTTTGCTGTACTCCCTCTGTAGCAAGGAATGTTATACTAATTAATATAAACAATTCTACACTGCATGCAGGCATATTGTGCTTTATAAAGAATATCTATGGCTCCATAGATTATAGAACCATTGGACCTTCCAGCACAGAAGGAGGCCAGTCAGTCCATCCAGCCAGTGCCAACAGCCTAGAAAATATTTCCTCACCAGCTAAGTACCCAATTCCCTTCTGAAGGCCAGTAAATACCATATTTGGTGACCAATCCCGAGAGCTCACGAATCCACAGTCCTTGTTGAGTTAGTTGATTTTAGCTAGAGTTAGGCTGGGGGCCTACTAATTGGTTTCAGTGCCCTTGGGACCGGGGTAAATTTTAACTGGGATTCCCATTTCTAATTTATTAAAATGAGTCTTGCTGTGAGGAATGGATCAGGCTGGGCAGTGCTGGCCCTACGGTTGAACAGCAAAGCAACACCCATGACTTAGAAATACTTAGCAAATCACACAAATTAATGGAAGGAAGCAAGTGTCCATGGAATGTGATCCTGGTACCAGTTATTAACCTTGAACTTTAAAAAAAAATCATAAGATTTGTGTTGCTGGCTAGACCAGTTTTATTTCCCATCCCCAATTACCCTTGAGAAAATAGTGGTGAGCAGTCTCCTTGAGCCACTGCAGTCCTTGTGGTACAGGTACACCCACAGTGCTGTTAAGGAGGGGGCTCCAGAATTTTGACCCAGCGACAGTGATGAACAGCATTACAGTTCCAAGTCAGGGTGATGTGTTTGACAATTGACATTACGAATGGGTGAATACTTACGAATTCATGCAACATTGCTCCATCCACTACGTTAGCAAAGCCATTTACCCATTTAAAATAATCATACATACAAATAGCAGAAAAAAGAATTGACGTATATATTTGTTTAAGTGTTCATCATTTTTGGATTTCTTTGTTCGAGACAGCAAGGGATGGAATTGAAGGAAAACAATCAGACGAGGTATTTCTGTAATTATTATACTCAAACGAAACACTGGAGTATTGCATAGTGTATACACACTTCATGCAAAGCTGCTTAAACTAAATCATTTGAATTGATTCATTTTTTTGGACACTAACCCTCTACAGGCTATAAGACAATAAGAAAAACAAACCTCATCTTCTTCATTGATTTTGGCTGCGATGAATAAGCTGGAAATGGCAATGCAACGTAGGTACTTTGGTTGTGCCTAAACGAATGATACATTTAAAGATAGGGTGAGGTAACATGCACAAATGCCATTCTTGATCCACTTAATGTTTACCAATGAATGTAACATAAGTACAAGGAAACTCTTAATGTGCAGGAACATATTGATGAAAGAGATTAATTATAAACTTGAATCTAGCTTGTTAACATTAAAGAGATATTCACCAACAATTAAAGCAATGTTCCAATGTAGAGATGGATATTAAACTCCAATTTACAACACTGAATTCCGACACTTCTCCATTAGCCTGAAATGTTTTTCTTTGAGAGATTTAACAGATGTGCTTTACCTTCCAGAACTTTGAAGTTAAACACAGCCAGCACTAAGCTTTTTACTATCCTTTAAGGCAAATAAAAGATTTTGCATTCATATTACAACCTTCAAGAAGTCCCTAGGCACTTAATGTTTAATTAATTTCCAATGCAAGGTGATAAAAAGGGGAGGAACAATTAATAATCTATTCAGGGAGGGCACAGGGATGACTGACTCAGGAGTTAAAATAAGAACCATTGGAATAGGAGTGAGAGTAGACTATGTGGCCCCTTTAGCCTGCTCTGTAATTCCACAAGATCGTGGAAGAGATTTTATCTCACCTTGTCTTTCCTGCTATGCTCCATATCTCTAGATTTCCTTAGTGCCCAAAAATCTATCGATCTCCATCCTGATCACAGCGACTATTTATAATCCTCTGGGATAGAGAAATCCAAAGATGCAAAATGTAACTGTGCTGCAGTATAGTTTCTCACCTTAGACCCCTGTCGCCTGGATTCAATTCCACCCTGTGTAACTTTGCTAAAACCTCTCTAATAATCTTAACCCTAACCCTCTCCCAATCTTGCGTATCCACTCTTTTCTAAACCCTACTTTAGAGATTTCTGAGCTAACATTTGTGTCTCATCAATTTCTGTATCATTTTTATTATTGAAGCATACAATAAGTTCCACTGGGAAAAAATATTCTGCATATACAAATTTTGATGTGTTGTGATCATGGAATAAGTTGCTTTTTCTCTCCTCACATACAACTCCTCAAAAGAAGATTAAATTCCTACCAACTGTCTGCTAATGTGTTCAGAAATTAAGAAATGCTTGAGTGAAATGAAGACGGAACAAGTTTTGTCCCTTTTTTTCTTGGCAACTAGTTTAAGTTTATTTATTTGTGTCACAAGTAGGCTGACATTAACACTGCAATAAAGTTACAGTAGAATTCCCCTACTTGCCACACTTCAGCACCTGTCTGGGTACACTGAAGGAGAATTTAGCATGGCCAATCCACCTAACCGGCACATCTTTCGGACTGTGAGAGGAAACCAGGTCACCCGGATCATGCTGGCGAATGTGTAGACCCTTCACAGACAGTGACCCAAGCTGGGAATCGAAAATGGGTCCCTGGCAGCAGTGCTAGCTACTGTCCCACCGTGTTAGCCATACTACATACTCCCTGGCAGCCAGGTAGTAAATTTCTTTTTACAAACATACTAACAGTGGTGGGGAGGGGTCTCATTTTACATTGAAGATCGTCCCTTGAACCAGTGATCATCAAACAGCAAATGGAAAGCAAATTAACAATGCATTGTCGGGTAACAAATTTACACACAAGTACTTCACATTTTAACCCCTACATCAAAGTTTTCCTCCAAGCCTATAGCTATTATCAGTTGTGAAGTTGCTTTCACACTAGCCGTTCAGGAAAGAAAGCAATTTGTAAAGTCAAACTGTAAATGTCAGGCAAATAAATCTCACCTTGACAGTGGCCAAGAGTCGATCGAGAATACTAACGGCAAGAAAAAATGTTTCCGGGTAATAACCAAACTTTGAGCACAAATCCCTGAGCCACAGAACCACATTTTCACGCTGCTTTGGAGTGATAGTTGCACCCTGCTGAAAGAAAAATGGGTAAGTACCAATTTGGAATTCCCAAGACAGCAAACATAAAGGATGGGATTCACCCACCCACCACCCCCACTCCTCCACACACCAAATCACAGCATGTTCCGTGGCAGCAAGATCTTCCATCTCCGTCGCGGTCAACGGATCTGTTTGCACCCTCCGCCAATCGGGGAAGTCATGTCAGAGAGGGAGGATCGTCATCGCAGAGCAAGAAGATCCCACCAGCAGGAACAGCAAGAAAATGTCAGCTAATAGGGTTTGCTTGAGTAATATTCTCCCTCTCTCTCAAAAAAGCACGAATGATTTCTTTTTCTAAAAATATGGCTCCATAAGATTGTCAGATATAGGAACAGAATTAGGCCATTCAGCCCATTGCATCTGCTCCACCATTCAATTATGGCTGATAAGTTTCTCAGCCCATTCTCCTGCTTTTTCTCCATGACCTTTGAACCCGTTACCAATCAAGAACCTATTTATCTCTGTCTTAAATATACTAAATGAGCTGCCTGCCACAGCCTTCTGTAGCAATGAATTCCATAGATTCATCGTTCTCTGGCTGAAGAAATTCCTCCTCATCTCAGTTTAAAGGATCGTCCCTTTATTCTGAGGCTGTGTCCTTGGATCCTAGTCTCTCCTACTAATGGAAACATCTTCCCCATCATCCACTCTATCCAGACCTTTCAGTATTCTGTAAGTTTCAATGAGATCCCCCATTATCCTTCTAAACTCCATTGAGTAGGGTTGTACTTTGATAGGGTTGTATTATAGACCCGCAAATAGTCAGCGGGAAATTGAGGAGCAAATATGTAAGGAGATTATAGATAGCTCCAAGAAAAATAGGGTGGTAATAGTCGGAGATTTTAATTTTCCCAATGTTGACTGGGACAGCCATAGTATTAGAGGGTTGGATGGAGAGAAATTTGTTGAGTGTATTCAGAAAGAATTTCTCATTCAGTATGTGGATGGCCCAACTAGACAGAGGGGCAAAACTTGACCTACTCTTGGGAAATGAGGAAGGGCAGGTGACAGAAGTGTTAGTGAGGGATCACTTTGGGACCAGTGACCATAATTCTATTAGTTTTAAGATAGCTATGGGGAATGATAAGTTTGTCCCAAAAGTTAATATTCTAAATTGTGGCAAGGCCAATTTTGATTGTATCAGGCAGGAACTTTCAAAAGTTAATTGGGGGAGTCTGTGGGAAGGAAAAGAGATGTCTGGTAAGTGGCATGCTTTCAAAAGTGTGTTAACCTGGGTTCAGGGTAAACATATTCCTCTTAGAGTAAAGGGCAAGGTTGGCAGAAGTCAGGAACCCTGGATGACTCAGGATATTGAGGCCCTGGTCAAGAAGAAGAAAGAGGCACATGACGTGCATAGGCAGCTGGGATCGAGCGAATTTCCTGAAGAGCATAGGGGGTGCAGGAGTAAAGAGAGAAATGTGGAGGGCAAAAAGGGGACGCAAAATTATTTTGGCAGATAAGGCAAAGAAGAATCCAAAGAGCTTGTACAAATACATAAAGGGCAAAAGAGTAACAAGAGAGCAAGTAGGGCCTCTTAAGGATCAACAAGGTAATCTATGTGCGGATCCACAAGAGATGGGTGAGATCCTAAATGAATATTTCTCATCAGTATTTACTGTTGAGAAAAGCATGAATGTTAGGAAACTTGGGGAATTAAATATTGACGTCTTGACGAGTGTACATATTACAGAGAAGGAGGTGCTGGAAGTCTTAAGGCACATAAAGGTAGATTAAACTGCAGGACCTGATAAGGTATATCCCGGGATGTTGTGGGAGGCTAGGGAGGAAATTATGGGTCCCCTAGCCGAGATATTTGAATCATCGATAGTCACAGGTGATGTGCTTAAAGATTGGAGAGTGGCAAATGTTGTGCCTTTGTTTAAAAAGGGCTGCAGGGAAAAGCCTGGGTACTACAGGCCAGTAAGCCTCACATCTGTGATGAGTAAATTGTTGGAAGGTATTTTGAGAGACAGGATCTACAGGCATTTAGAGATGCAGGGACAGATTAAGGACAGTCAGCATGGCTTTGTGAGTGGAAAATCATGTCTCATAAATTTAATCAAGTTTTTTGAATGGTACCAAGAAGGTAGATAAGGGCAGTGCAGTTGATGTTGTCTACTTGGACTTTAGCAAGGCCTTTGACAAGATTTCACATGGTAGGTTGTTGCATAAAGTTAAATCTCACGGGATCCAGGGTGAGATATCTAAATGGATACGAAATTGGCTTCTTGACAGAAGCCAGAGAGTGGTTGTAGAGAGTTATTGTTTTCAAACTGGAGGCCTGTGACCAGCGGTGTGGCTCAGGGATCAGTACTGGGCCCACTGTTATTTGTCATTTATATTAACAATTGTTGAGAGTATAGGGTACATGGTTAGTAAGTTTGCAAATGACACCAAGATTGGTGGCAAGGTGGACAGTGAAGAAGGTTATCTCCAATTGCAGCGGGATCTTGATCAATTGGGCCAGTGGGCTGACGAATGGCAGATGGAGTTTAATTTAGAAAAATGCGAGGTAATGTATTTTGGTAGATTGAACCAGGGCAGGACTTAACTCAGTTAATAGAAAGGCGTTGGGGAGAGTTACAGAACAAACAGATCTCGGGGTACATGTTCATAGCTTCTTGAACGTGGAGTCACAGGTGGACAGAGTGGTGAAGAAGGCATTTGGTACACCTGGTTTCATTGATCAGAACATTGAATACAGGAGTTGGGACATCTTGTTGAAGTTGTACAAGACATTGGTAAGGCCACACTTGGAGCATTGTGTGCAACTCTGGTCACCCTATTATAGAAAGGATATTATTAAACTAGAAAGATGCAGAAAAGATTTACTAGGATGCTAGTGGGAATTGATGGATTGAGTTATAAGGAGAGGCTGAATAGACTGGGACATTTTTCTCTGGAGCGTAGGAGGCTGAGGGGTGGCCTTATAGCGGTCTACAAAATAGTGAGGGGCATAGATCAGCTAGATAGTCAATATCTTTTCCCAAAGGGAGGGGAGTCTTAAACTAGAGGGCATAGGTTTAAGGTGAGAGGGGAAAGATACAGAAGTGTCCAGAGGGGCAATTTTTTCCACACAGATGGTGGCGAGTATCTGGAACAAGCTGCCAGAGATAGCAGTAGAGGCGGGTATAATTATATCTTTTAAAAAGCATTTAGATAGTTACATGGGTACTAGAGGTATAGAGGGAAATGGGCCAAATGCAGGCAATTGGGATTAGTTTAGAGGTTTTCAAAAACAAAAGGGAGACGTGGACAAGTTGGGCCGAAGGGCCTGCTTCCATGCTGTAAATCTCTATGATGTCTATGAGTACAGACCCGAGTCCTCAGACACTCCTCATACATCAAGCTTTTCATTCCTGGGATCATTCTTGTGAACGTCCTCTGAAGTCTCTTCAAGGTCAGAATCTTCTTTCTTAGATACGGGGCCCAAAATTGCTCACGATATTCCAAATGTGACCTGACCAAATCTAGGCTCCAGGAATGACTTGCTGTTCTCTACAGGCTATAGCTAAAGTTGGCTTTTTACTCAAGGAACATGTGCATATTTAAAGCTGCCAAGTATAAACAACAAATAATGTGTGAGAGGACTTGGCTGAATGTGTGTCAGTCTGCAGCCAGGATTGCAAATCATTCTGATACGGGTTGAGGCCTGCCAACTTATAGAACAGCCAGCTTTGCTGGAGACTGCTGCCAGAAACAAAGCCTCCCATCTCAAGTCAGCTAGCTATTACGAACCCTGCTCTCCACAAGACAAACCTTCACGCAACCATCCTTTAGAAGTTGGAAGTATAAACCTCCACAAAACTGGAACTATGAATTGGATAAACTCGGTTTGTGCTCACTGGAACAACAGAGGTTGAGGGGCGACCTGATAGAGGTTTACAAGATCATGAGTGGAACAGACAGAGTGGATAGTCAAATGCTCTTTCCTAAGGTAGAAAAGTCAAGTACTAGGGGACATAGGTGTAGGGTGCCTGGGGAAAAGTTTAGAGATGTGTGAGGCAAGTTTTTTCGTTTACACAGAGAGTGATGAATGTCTGGAATGCGCTACCTGGGGGAGGTTCTGGGAGCAAGTATGACAGTGGCTTTTAAGAGACAAATACGTGAATAGGATGGGAATGAAAGGATATAGACACTAAGTGCATACGGTTTTAATTTAGGCAGGCACCATGATCGGCACAGGCTTGGAGGGCTGAAGGGCCTGTTTCTGTTCTTCTTTCTTCTTCCTTTATAGAACTAACTTTTCTTTTGACTGTTGCTTTTAATTTTCAATTATAATAAACATGAATTTTAGTTATTATCTAATCACGTGCCTGCCATCAGCGGATGCACATTTGGAAATGATCAAAATCATTTTATCTCCTGATAACAGAAGTGGGGCACGGCTCCAGTCCATCTCCAAACACACAACTCTTTTGTTCAACGCTTAATAATGCAACAAGTTGGTAGAAAAGCCTTAGAAGTAAAATGTGGTTTCATTGGTAGTACAAAAATATTCAACCAAATAGTCTTCCCTATGGGGAGGTAACATTGGACAAATTGAAAGTTAAATCTTTGTTTAAAGAGGCACTTCCAAAAGCAAAACTCTCAAAAGTATTCAAGAATTATGACTGTCATGGTCTGGGGCCTCCAGTTCATTCCTTGGCCACTTTCTCGTTGCACAAATTTTCAGTTTTATTGCTGTTTTCTATTTTCTGTCCAAATTGCAGGTGTCAAAAAAAAAAGTGATTTCTTGCTTCAGTTCATTTCTAATGAAGTGAACACATTAGCCCAGGTTGTGCTGCAAACACAGTGTCACTAGCTGGACTTGTCCCTGCAACCTTCAGCTCAAAAACAATTTTGCCCAATAAGTTGCTGAAAGTAGGAGCTGATAACATTAGAAGAAAGGAGACATGGTGTCTTGGACCCAAGTGAACAGGGCAATCAACAGGGCTGGCTAGCTAACAGAAAGCATTGAGAAATCAAAGGCATACAGACATAGAAGCAAATGCAAATTAGAGTGGTAAATTTAACATCAAAGCAGTTACAGAATAAGAATAAAAAAGAGAGATTATAAAAAATAAAAAAGTAAAATTTCAAATTTGATTTTTTTTTAAATCTCCAATAACAATTAATGCTTTAAGAAATTAAACTTATACCTAAATAGTTCATTTTAAGTATCAAACAAATTGGAGTACAGTTTTCGCATCTTTAAAAGGGTACTTGTGGCTGTAATGGCAAGACTTTACCTTCTGCAATGAGATTCTATAAGCTTTACTGAAGCTTAGTCAGGCCACACTTGGAATATAGTGTTCAATTCTGGTCGCCACATTTCTAGAAGGATGTGGGGGCTTTGGAGAGGGTACAGAGAAGATTTACCAGGATGTTGCCTGGTATGGAGGGCATTAGCTAGGAGGAGAGGTTGGAGAAACTTGGTTTGTTCTCACTGGAGCGAAAGAGGTTGAGGGGAGACCTGATAGAAGTCTACAAGATTATGAGAGGCATGATTAGAGTGGATAGCCAGAAGCTTTTTCCCCAGGGTGGAAGAGTCAATTACTAGGGGGCACAGGTTTAAGCTGCAATGGGCAAGGTTTAAAACAGATGTACGAGGCAGATTTTCTGCACAGTGTAGTGGGTGCTTGGAATTCATTGCCGGAGGAGATAGTGGAAGCGGATACAGTAGTACTTTTTAAGGGGCGTCTTGACAAGTACATGAATAGGATTGAATAGAGGAATATGGTCCCCAGAAGGGTAGGGGATTTTAGTTAAGTCAGGCAGCATGGTAGGTGCAGGCTTGGATGGTCGAAGGGCCTGTTCCTGTGCTGTAATTTTCTTTGTTCTTTGAGATTAGTTACTACTCATTGCACAAATGGCAGATCTGTCATATGAGGAAAGACTAAGTCAGTTAGGATTATATTAACTGGAGTTTAGAAGACTGAGGGAGATTATAGAAACTTTTAAAATTCTAATAGGATTAGATAGGGTAGATTCAGAAAGAATGTTCCCAACAGTGAGGGAGTCCAGAACTAAGGGTCATAGTTTGAGGATAATGAGTAAACCTTTTAGAAGTGAGATGAGGAGAAATTTCTTCACCCAGAGGACGCTGAATGTCTGAAATTTACTACTACTGAATGTAGTTGAGGTCAAAAACATTGTCTGATTTCAAGGAGAGATTAGATATAGCTCTTGGGGTTAAAGGGATATGGGAGAAATCGGGATTTTGAATTCAATGATTAGCCATGATCAAGGTGAAAGGCAGAGCAGGCTTGAAGGGCTGAATGGCCTATTCCTGCTTCTAGTTCCTAAATACACATCCTCATGCCATCTACTGTTGTCGATGGTGAGGCAGACAGTCAGATGCTGTTTACACAAAGCTAACACAGAGATGTGCAACGCAGATAACATCTTCTGAATTTGACATTCAACCGCACATCTGCCCCGCGCCTGTACCATTTACATCTAATTATCAGAACCTTCATTTTGACCACACAATATGGCCTATACTCTATACCATTAATTTAAAAATACACTATTATCACAAGTTTAGCAGCCTGTCCAAGTGTGTGGGGACAGATGGAATTGACAAGAATGCCTTGGGAAAGAGCACAATGGAGGACCAGCTTACGTCACAGCTCTGCCTAAGGAAACTGGAATGCCGACTTTAGGGAACAAACCTTTCGAAAGAAAGATAATTTATGAGCACCAGCAATTGGTGAATACACCAGCCTGCCTGTGAGGGAGCTTCCACAACTTACTGGACATTGAGAAAAAGTAAACATCAAATGCCAACCTTCCTGGGGAGGTCAGTGTAACCCACAGCAACGTGATGTAAAGAACAGAGTGGGACCCCTTGCTCAGTTTCTCTAAAAGCCCCACTGACATCTCACCAAGGCACAAGGCTGAAGAAAATCCTAAAGCTTTTTTTTTGGCAATGTGTAATGTCAACGGGACTGTGCTCTCTCTCAACAAAGGAAGCACTGTCCTTTTAAACATAGGAAAATTAAAGAATGTGTGGAAATTGTACTGCTTGATCTGATCAAGTTTCACTCAGCTGCAGGGAGCAGGATGGTGATGGTGATGCAATAACACAACCCTCAGCAATATCTAGGATCCTCCAATTCTGGCCTCTTCAACATTTCCAATTTTAATCATTCCACCACTGGCAGCCTTGGTTCTAATCTCAGAACTCCTTCCCCCACCACCCCATTCTCTTCACCTTGCTGTCTCCCTTTCCTCTCTTATGATGCTCGTTAAAGATGCATAAAAGCAAATCATTGCAGATGCTGGAATCTGAAACCGAAAGGGAAAATGCTGGAAAATCGCAACAGGTCTGGCAGTATCTGTAAGGAGAGAAAAGAGCTAATGTTTCAAGTCCAGGGGTCTTTTGACCTCTTTGATGAAGCTTTTGGATCCTCTGACCTAATAACTCCTCAGGTAGTTCAGCATCAAAGTGTATTTCACACTCCTGTAACAAGCCTTGGGATTTTTATTAGGTTAAAGATACTAAATAATTGCACTGTGTTGTTGTTGCTGGTAAAACACTGCATTTTACCTGGTTGCTGCAAGTCTTGAAAAGAGGTACTTTCCATAATCTGGCCTCCTTAGAAAGTGCATCAGCGAGCAGGAAGGCAAGCCTCTGGTCATCTAAGGACCCAGGACATTTCATGGCACCTCCAAGGAAGGCCAGTTTGCCAGGCAGGCGCAGCTACCTAGGAACAGAAGCAAGATAAGTTTATACATCAGGAAGGCCAACTGCTACAGAGAGATATCACTTTTTCAAAGAATCTTTGCAGTGCAGAAGGAGACCATTAATTGAGCATGGCCAATCAACCTAACCTACACATCTTTAAAGTGTGGGAGGAAACCAGAGCAACCGGAGGAAACCCATCCAGACATAGGGAGAATGTGCAAACTCCATACAGACAGCGACCCGAGGCCAGAATTGAACCCAGGTCCATGGTGCTGTGAGGCAGCAGCGTAAACCACTGTGCCACCATGCTGGGCACAGATCTAGCAGATTACTAATGATTAAGCGATCTCACATATCAGAGAAGTCTGACTGCAGCAGGAGAGGAGTTCCTGTTGTCATTCAGAATTATTGTTCATTTGCCTTTCAGACACAATTAATGTTTCACAATTCTGCAGCATGTAAGAAGATTTTGAAAACATATTTAGCTGAAGCATCAATTTATTTTCATTTATTGTTATCGGGATATTTATTTATTTATCTGGGTATAGCCACAATAGCCTATGTGTTGACTATCATTCACATATCCTACTTTGGCATCTAAAACCATTTTTGCTTTTTTTAATTTTTAAATTCTATATTTTTAACCAACAAGACGCTTCAGAAAATATGCTTGTTGATATGTGAACTTGCAAAGGCACCAGTTCCACGTGTGAGAGATAAGAATCTGTAGAATCCCTACAGTGCAGAAGGATGCACTGACTCTGAAAGAGATTCTTGCCTCAGGCCCACCCCACCCCTGTAACCCTGTACATTTATCATGGCTACATCTAACCTTTGGACACTAAGGGGCAATTTAGCATGGCCAATCCACCTAACCTGTGCACCTTTGGATAGTGGGAGGAAACCAGAGCACCCGGAGGAAACCCACACAGTGAGAACATGTACACTCCACACAGAAAATGACCCAAGGCTGGAATTGAACCCAGGTCTCTGGATCCTGAGGTGCAGTGATTCATTAACCATCCAGGTGGCAGTGTTCCAGAGTGATAAATATAACTTCTCAGCCACTGACACGCAACGTCCTTTTTGACATATTGAATTATCGAGATTCAATTCATGTTCCCAGACTTTGAGTTGGGAAAGACTGTGCCAAATTATCTCAGTCAATCTCAAACATAATTTGGAGGTGGTGAATTCAATTGGCTTATGGCGAGGAATGCATTATTGGCTTCATTCCTGAATCCTGCAAGCTTGAATACATGACACTCATTCCAATCTCATGGGTTTTTAAAAAGTATACACAAATTGTCTTTTAAGGAATTTCTACGATGGGGATCCTCTCTAACTATTTGAGACTTGCACGCAGTCTAGCTGGATGTCATAGCATTCATTCTGCCTAATGGGTAGGTGAATTTAATCAACAGGCTAAATAAATTAACTTGTTGGACTATAGAAATGCATTAATAGAAATCAGTTCTAAGTAAGTCATTCCATATCAAATAAACGTCCTGTTTATTGATGTTCCATGCAACAGTCTTGTACGAGGCCTTAAAGGGCCTTCTGCATGAAACAGGATTCAGCAGATCCAACAAGCTTTCAAGGGGTAGTTTGATTTTTTTAGCATGTGCAGTAATCACCAAGCCAGGCAATAACTTCCACAATGGTTAAATGGGTCTCTCTGAGCCCACTGCTGAATTTTGTCAAGAGGGCCAGTCTTCAAAGATGTGACTCATTGATTGGGGTGCACCACAATCTGGGTTCCCTGCAAAACATCACTTGCTGCAGAAAGGCTTTAACCATTTGGGCAAGCAGGCTGTGTGATCAGGAAGTAGTCTTTAATGGTGACATGTTGGTTCCATTCCTCCTGCCATAGAGTCTCTGCTGTTATTCCTTGGCACAGTTTTATTCGCTCATGGGCTGGGCCAGCATTTATTGCCTTCCCTAATTGCCTTTGCCCTCGAACTGAGTAATTTGCTATGATTAGCTGGGCCATTTCCAAGGGCATACAGGAGTCAACTACGTTGCTGTAGATTGGGAGTCACATGTAGACCAGACCAGGTAAGGATGGAAGATTTCCTTCTCTGAAGGACATGAGAGAAACCAGATGGGTTTTCACAACAATTGGCAATGGCTTGAAGCATCTGCATCTGCTGTGGTGAGATTCGAAACCGGGTCCCCACAGCACTGCACTGGTCTCTGGATTACTAGTCCAGTGAAAATACCAATGTGCCATTGCCTCCCACTGGTCTTAGCCATACAGACTGGCGTAATGGGAGGCAAGCAGTAGGATGGATTGGTAAGGTCCTTGTGTAGCAGCAGGTTTGGGTTGGTATAAATCTTTTCCAGGGACTTTGTTGAAATCTCCCTCCTTACGTGAGGAAGTGGGATGCAGCCCAAGACTCAGAGCCAGGGGAATTGAGTTGATCAGAGGGTACCCAAGGTACCCATTGTTAAGTTTGATTGTTAAAAATACAATTTAATTTCTGATGAAATAATAAGTAACATTAACCTGTTTTACAATTTCTTTTATCAGCCCACACCCTTAACACAATCACCTACTGTATTCATGACCACACTACCTCTCTCAGCTTCTGAAGAATATTGCATCATACAGGCCATCATCAGTTGTGGTGAAGAAATTTGCAGAGTAATTTCACATCAGTAAATCCACATCAGATAACAATGAATCATGGCTGAAGTGAAAAGGAAGTTGTGAAGGAAGCAAAGTCTTAACCTCACATAAGACTGAAGCGGGGATATGTGACCACTTGAGTGTTTTCCAACTCACGTTCTGTTATTATGAGAATCATAACATCCAAATACTGCACGTACGTTCATAAGTGGGAAAGCATATTTTCTGTCCTGACAGTTATCTATACATTCTCCAGTTTTGTTTGCAGATTCTTTGCAGCTCACTGAGTCTTGAGTCTCTTCCTGACTGCAACTTATCAAATACTCAAAATATTCAAACAGACTTGGAGACATTTCACAGCATATTAAAAGACAAGAAAATCTCACTGTTGACTAACAAGGCCATTGTTTGTTGTCTTCAGAAGAACCACACAATGGAACCCCCACCCCAAAAAAAAATCCAGAATACCATGTAACAAGGATGGAATTTGATTTACTCAATCATCATAAACCAGCAGTTCTAATTACACAACAGTCTACTTTTAGACAAAAGTAACCATCATAATAGCTCTGGTAGTAGAGAACGTAGACCAATTATCAAGATCCGCAGCTCACATAAATCCTTGCCGATTCACAGTGACATCTTACCTCACCCTCGTGTTAAACCAGGTATAAAGTTTAAATTTTTAAAGTTTATTTATTAGTGTCACAAGTAGGCTTACATTTACTCTACAATTAAATTGTTGTGGAAATCCCCTAGTCACCACACTCCAGGTGGCACAACGAGGGAGAATTTAGCATGGCCAATGCACCTAACCAGCATGTCTTTCAGACTGTGGAAGGAAACCTGAGCACCTGGAGGAAACCCACAAAGGCACGGAGAGAAACGTGCAAACTCCACACAGACAGTGACCCAAGCCAGGAATCGTACCCAGACCCCTGGTGCTGTGAGGCAGCTGTGCTAGCCATTGTGCCAACTTGCTACTGTGATATAGCTACTGGCAATGTAGCAGTTAGTCAATCTGAGAGCATTCACTGAAGATTGCTCACAAATTTGGCGCAATTGGCCGCCAAATGAAGCTCCAATTTTCTCACTGCTAGCAATATGGCATGACAGCTGGAAGGTTTTGGGCTCCCCTCAATGCCTACCACACCCACCCCTCCTCCCTCCCTCACTTTCTCCCATCTGCCAGTTCACTGGGGAGGCAGGGCCATAGTGGTATTGTCACTGGCCTAGTAATCCAGAGGCCCAGGGTAATGCTTTAGGGACACAGGTTAGAATCCCACCACGGCAGATGGTGAAATTTGAATGCAGTAAAAATCTGGAATTAGAAGTCTAATAATGACCATGAAATCACTGTTGATTGTCATAAAAAGCCATCTGGTACACTAATGTCCTTTGGGGAAGGAAACCTGCTGTCCTTCCCTGGTCTGGCATTCATGTGACTCCCAACCCACATTAAATATTGACCCAGCCAGAAATGTCCACGTTCCATGAATTAATTTTAATAAAGAGTTGAGAAAAATCAGCCCAGAAAATCTGTAACATGTTTAAATTGAGTCTTACGCAGGGGAGGTGAACATCTTCCCTCCGTCTTGAGGATATTGCCTCCTTCCCATAGAACACAGAAGGAAGTCCTTTGACCCTCATGTACTTATCCATTGTTTGAAAGGGACTGTCCACTTAGTTTGTTCTTGGGATGTAGTGGCTCAAGTCAAAAACTCTGCAATAGCCTCAGAGAAACTGCTGTGTGACCCATATTAACACAGTGACAATATTCTTACAGCCTGGATTGGGGCAGTTAATGGTGGGAACTGCACAGAAGCTTAGTTCTGGTCCACTAGTCCCTACTTACAGTCGGTAGAACTGACAACTATTACAACCTCGTGAAGGTGTGAAGGCATTGGGTGGGGTGCAGACAAGATTCACAAGAATGGTTCCAGGGATGAGGAACTTCAGTTACGAAGGCAGATTGGAGAAATTAGGACTGATTTCCTTGGAGGAAAAAAAAAGGCAAAAGGGCTAAGAGGAGATCTGGTGGAGGTATTCAAAAGAATGAAGGATCTGGACAGAATAGAAGGGAGAAACTGTTCCCATTTGTGAAGGGATCAAGAATAAGAGGACACAGATTTAAAATAATTGGTAGATGAAGCAAAATCAATGTGAGATAAAGCTCCTGCACGCTGAATGGTTAAAGCCTAGAATGCATTGCCTGACAGTGGGGGCATCCAACAAAGCATTCCTTATGGGATTAAGACTGCTATCTGAAAGGAAGAATGCACAGGGTTATGGGGTGAAGGTGAGAGAACGGTACAGAAACAACGAGCCAAATGGCCTCCTTCTGCGATGTAACAATTCTGTGATTCGGTGATTGTGAAGGAGGAGAATTTTGCTTCAATGTTTTTTTTGGGGGTAATCTTATGGCAGTAAGATCCCATCACCCGATTCTGCTACTTATCACCAAGCACCATCTGAAACAGGTGGTTTAAAAGGAGGGACATCCAATTCACCAGAACCCTTTGGCCATTTCCTTCCAGTTATGTTTACTGCAAATGATTATGAATTCCCCTAAGCTTTGAATGCTTGGTTTACCCCTGCCTCTGGGGATTTCCCAGAGTTCTAGTGTCTGCTCCACTGTGTATTTATTGAAACCTTGTACAGAACAACACTGCAGGTTTTTTATTCCATTTTCGAAATAATGGTACAACCAGCTCTGTTACTGTCACAGCGACCTTATGTTTTAGTTGCAAGTAACAGTAATGGAAGGAAATAAATATAAACAGGAAATACTCAGCAGGTCTGGAAGCAGACCTGGAAGAGAGTCAACAGTTTGAGTTGAATATGACTCCTTCAAAAGGGGGAGGCAGTGGCATTGTGTTAATGTCACTGGACTAATAAACCAAGGCCAAGGTTTTGAGGTTGTAGGTTCAAATCACACCACGGCAGCTGGTGGAACCTGAACCTGGCATATTGCTGTTAAAGTGTCCCCAGTGGGGCAGAGCCTCCCATTGCACAAGACCGCGAACATTTGTCAGTAGTTGGAGCACTGCCTGTATACTCTAGCTGCTGGTAGTGGTATCTCTGGCAGGCCCTCCTGCTTTAGCCTCGCTCCTGGACCTGCAACAACTGAGCCTCTGCCTCTTTGTCTCAAAGATCTCCCTCCGGGACACTTCCCACACTCACTTAGCCTCCTCTGCCTTTTGCCTCTATCTTCCTCTTCAGTGGAGGTCCCACCAGCTGAGTACACCATCCCCATTAGATCACAGGCATAAGGAACTGCACCTTCCAAATAAGTGTGCACTGTGCTGTAATTCTCAAGCAAAGCTTCTGGGAAGGATGAGATCCTCATATAAAACTAGGTAGTCTTGAAAAGCGAGAAAAATTGAGGAGAAATCTGGCACAACTCTGAACTGAGACAGCCACAAACTCGCAAGTGACTGAATGTGCCTTTCGTCGCACTCTTGGATGAGAAGTTGATGAAATTGTGTTTGCTGTCCACCCGCTTTTCCCATGGGCAATGCAAAAC
Source organism: Carcharhinus amblyrhynchos (assembly GCF_965287045.1). Classification (NCBI taxonomy): domain Eukaryota; kingdom Metazoa; phylum Chordata; class Chondrichthyes; order Carcharhiniformes; family Carcharhinidae; genus Carcharhinus; species Carcharhinus amblyrhynchos. The sequence continues at coordinate 22,083,443 of NC_137336.1, forward strand.
TGTAGTCAGTAGGCTCATCAATGGCCTTAACTTGCTCTTTACCTATTGCCAGACATGGATTCAGCTCCAACAGGTTTATTTGGAATCACGAGCTTTCGGAGTGGATACTCCTTCATCGGGTGAGCCAGCCCTCCGAAAGCTCGTGATTCCAAATAAACCTGAAGTTGTGAGACTTCTTAATCTTCCCACCCCAGTCCAGCATCTCCACATCATGGATCCAGCTCATTCATGTCCAGCAACCTCAACACTGCACGCATGCGTGACAACATCAGGACACAGACGCCCAGTGAGAGTTGGCGCTATTTTACATTGGTTCGGGTCAAGCTCAGAGCGGTAAATTCAGGCCTTGGAGAAGGTGAGGCCTTTTTAATTACTGTCTTTAATAACAGTTTGATAACAAGCTCTGCATCAGGCTGCTGCCCACTCCATTACTCACAGTGAAATCATGAAATAAAACACTAGAATTGTGCTTACACAGCACTGACTGAAAATGTATTCTAAAGGAAGAGTTTGGATAGGAGGAAGAAGAAAAGGAAAGTCTGAGATTGGGTGGAGATACTGAATCACTCAGATATCATGGAACAAAAGCATAGGGAGTGGTAATAGTTGTAACAAAGAATCACAGTGCAAATGGCAGGAAAGTGAACTGCTCTGATGGTAGAAACTAGGAAAACCTGCTGCAGACTGGCACATGGCAAAATAACAGAATCAAGATGGAGGCCAGAGCTCATGTTGGGAGACGGTTGAACTCAATGAAGAAGGTGCTGTTCCTCAGGCTTGTGTTGAGCTTCACTGGAACATTACAGGAGGCTGAGGACAGAAATGTGAGTGTGACAGCTAGATAGTGAGTTAAAATGGTAAACAGCCAGAAACTCGGAGTTGTGCATGCAGACTGAGTGAAGGTGTTCCACAAAGCAGTCGTTAAACGCATTGCGAGCAACAAATACAGCAAATTCAAGTGAAGGACATCCAAGTAAATCACTGTTTCACCTGGAAGGTGCATCTGGACCCTTGAATGGTGAGGAGAGGAGGTAAAGGGGCAGGGAAGGAGGTGAGGTGATTGAGGAGTCACAGGAGGAATGATCCCTTCAAAAGGCTGCCGGGAGAAGGGGAGACGTGTTTGATGCAGCAACACGCTGGAGGTGGTGGAAATGACAGGGAATGATCCTTTGAATGTGGAAGCTGGTGAGATGGAAAGTGAGGACAATGGGGATCCTAACATGATTCTGGGAGGGAAGAGGCAGGAGCAGCTGTGCAGGAAAAGGGTTGGACACAGCGAAGGCCCGATTAAGGGGAAGCTCTGGGTGTAGAAGGCCACATCAGAGCGGATGTGACAGAATAAATGGGAGAATGAAACAGAGAGTTCTTACCAGAAGCAGGGTGTGAGGAAGTGCAATCAACTTAGCTGTGCTTTTGGACAGAGCTGTTCATTATTCTGCCATTCACTCAGGAAAGTGGGGTTGAGGCCACAGTTAGATCGGCCATAATCTTAATGAAAGGCGTAACAGACTCGAAGGGTTGAATGACCTAGTCTACTCGTTACAATCTTATGTTTACCACAACCATTAAAGTTCCCTTAGCCTGTTGTTGTAGGACATCTTTGTCATTTAAGCTCTCCTGCCCTGTACCCTCTCCCAGACCTTCCACTTGGTTCTCCCTACCCTTCCCCACATTCAATTGCATAAAACGCATCTCGCTGCTACCTTCCTGCATCCCTGAAGAACAATCACGTTCGAATCAAAACGTTGGCCACAATTTTCTGGCCTCCTTCCACCGGCAGGGTCTTCCAGTCCCGCCAATGATAACCCCTCACAGCACATTCTCCAGCGATGAAGAGTGCGGGGCACGCAAAATCCTGTAGACATTGATGGGACCAGAAGATCCCACTGCTAACTGACAGTGGGCCACCTCCGCTGCCGGAACATTCCGCCTGTTAACTGTGTTTTTTCTCTCTTCACAGCTGCTGCCGGACCTGCTGCGTATTTCCAGCACTTTCTGTTTTTATTTCAGATTTCCAGCATCCGCAGTATTTTGCTTTCATTTTGAATATGAACAGTGTTAAGCTGCGGCCCATGCAATAACGCAACCCCTTCCTCATTTAACTGGGCCTGGACCAAGCAAACTGTGTGAGTGAGAGAGAGGTTTTGTTGTGTACAGTGTGGATCTGGCCTTGATAAAGTTTGTTTCATTAGTCACAAGTAGGCTTTCATTAACACTGAAATGAAGTTACTGTGAAAATTCCCGAGTCCCCCACACTCCAGCAGCTGTTCAGGTCAATGCACCTCACCAGCAAGTCTTCTGGACTGTGGGAGGAACACCCAGAGGAAACCCACGCAGACACAGCGAGAATGTGCTGACTCCGCACAGACAGTGACCCAAGCCAGGAATCAAACCCAAGTCCCTGGTGCTGTGAGACAGCAGTGCTAACCACTGTGCTGTCGCCATGAAATGGGACCAGGAAAATAATTGAGCAGATCCATATAACGGGAGGGGGGTGGGGAGAGTTTTATTTGTGGTACTGTTCGACCACAACTGCTTTGTTATAAATTGGTATTCGGAGACAAACTAAAGGATGTAAACTGAAGGGTCCACTGCCTTGAAACAGGAAGCAGGAACAATTAGAACAACAAAATTAACTTTAAAGCTGGAGAAAGCAGACAAGAGAACACTTGGGCGTTCAAGCATGAAGGTTTTGAGCAGAGGCTCCAAGTTTTTCCAGCCCCCTCCCTCCGCCCAACATCTGAACAAAAGATCCCAACTAAACTTGACACCCTGACTTACAGCAAAACCTGATGAACTATTAGATCCACAAAGTCCCATGTATTTGGCACTGTACTTTAAAATAATTCTATTTTAGCAGTTTAAATATAGGCAGTAATAAAGTAGAAGTGCTATATAAAATATATTCTTGCAAACTGTATTAAAGACATCGGTATCAAGCGCTTGATTTGTGATCTGTACATAGAAATAGCCCCAGAAAAAGGCGCCCAGGTCCTTTGTGTCTTTGGTGACTTTTATCTCTCTCCTTTGTGTGAAGTCCTTGGACAGACACAAGAAAGAAAGCTTCAGTCACTCTTACCTCTTCCCCAGAACAAAGCGGAATGTGCCTTCTGTTTCTCTTCTCTCTCGAACCCCATTTCAGTTCGGCATCTTCGCCCTTCCGTTTTCAGCTCTTCCGAGAAAACAAAAGGAACAAACCGAACCCCCTCCCGGCGTCTGAAAACTTGGGCTTACAGAAAGCGGATAAAGAGGCGACCATCGTCCGGGTGTGTTCAGGAGTCACAGCCCAAGAAGCGAGGATTCCATACATACACACACACTCGTACTCAGACAGAACAGAGCCACAGGGTAGTGTAGAATCGCTGGGAGAAAGGGCTGATTGTACCCAGCAGCCGCCCTCTGTTGTGACATAAACTGGATCTGGACTCTGTTTAAAACCTTCAGCTCCTCCTCGTTTCCTGGCGTAAGCAATTACGTGCTGACAGTCACGGCAAGAACTCCGAACTCCGGTCCATTTTGTGAGATGTAGGAACTAGAAACAGAAGTAGACCGTTCGGCCCTTGGAGCCTGCTCCACTATTCATTTGGATCATAGCTGATCATCAAATTCAATATCCTGATCCTATCCCCCCCCACCCACTTCATATCCCTTTAGCCCAAGAGCTGATTTCTTCTTGAGTCAACTGTGCCCACTTTCCATAGAAAGGAGGTCATTCAGCCCATGGAGTCTTCACTAACCACAATCCCACCCAGGCCCTATCCCCATAACCCCATGCATTTACCCTAGCTAGTCCCCCAACTCTGAGACAATTTAACATGACCAATCTAGCCAGCACATCTTTGAACTGTGGGAGGAAACCGGAGTACCTGCAGGAAACCCATGCAGACATGGGGAGAACGTTCAAACTCCACACAGACAGTGAGCTGAGAATCGAACCCGGGTCCCTGGCGCTATGAGGCAGTAGTCCTAATCATTGTGCCACTGTGCCACCCAATTTCATTTCAGTTCTTTTGGCTGGATAAATCCCAGCCATCAGAAAATAATGAATTGTAAGAGTGTTGAATAATAAATTACAATTCAAGACAATAATATTATTAAATTCAATAGATTCAAGATAAGTGGCAGTAGGTTTAGAGTGAACATGAGGAAGAACAGAAGGTGGTGGGTGTTTGAAATTTGCTGCCTGAATTGGTGGTGGAGACAGAGACCCTAAACTCTTCTATAAAGTAATTGGATCTACACTTTAAGGGCTGTAAGCTACACAACTATGGGCCGGGTGCAGGACTAAAAAGGGTATAAAAAGGGATTAAAAAGGGCATGTGGGTGCCCTTGGGCTGACATGGACAAGATGGGCCAAATGGCCTCCTCCTGTGCTATAAATTTTCTATGGTTCTAATTGGCGTGTGATTGCCACATGAATACATTGCTCCCTTAACTTACAGACCTCAAAATTGTTTTTGTGAGCCTCACTGAATTTGGGTCAGTGAAATCTTTTTCCATCATGCCAGATGGAAGACATCAATAAATCGATTTGCAGATTGTCTGTAACTGTAAACAATACAACCCTATTTATTCACAGCTATAATCGAATAAATATACCTATGGTCATTTTGTCATGGTCTCTGTAGAGATTGACCACTTTTAAAGAGAAATTCAAACTTCCAGTTAACAGCTGAAAGGATAACAAATCAAGATTTCCACATTTGAAAACTTTTACTGTGACAAATGACTACAAAAAATGAAGACTATTTTATGTTTCATTATCCATCATTAAGCAGGAAATTGCGAGGCATCTTGAAGGGAATTGCTTGATAGGGCGGACGCAACACGGTTTCATTAAAGGGAAGTCGTGTCTGACAAATTTACTGGAGTTCTATGAGGATGTGTCTAGGGCAGTGGATAGAGGAGAGCCGGTGGATGTGGTCTTTCTGGATTTTCAGAAGGCGTTTGACAAGGTACCTCACAAGAGGTTATTGCAGAAGGTCAGGGGACATGGAGTTGGGGGTAGGGTGTTAGCGTGGATAGAGGATTGGTTGTCAAATAGGAGGCAGAGAGTGGGGGTCAATGGGTGCTATTCGGATTGGCGGATGGTGACTAGTGGGGTGCCCCAGGGGTCGGTGCTGGGGCCTCAGCTTTTTACCATTTATATAGATGATCTGGAGGAGGGAACCGAGTGCAGGGTGTCGAAATTTGCTGATGACACCAAGATTGGGGGAACGGCAAATTGTGCGGAGGGTGTGGAGAGTCTGCAGAAGGATCTAGATAGGCTGGGCGAATGGGCCAGGAAATGGCAAATGGAATTTAATGTTGGCAAGTGTGAGGTGGTCCACTTTGGTAGGAAGAATGGTAGGAATGACTATTACTTACGTGGCGAAAAACTGCAGCAGGCGACGGTGCAGAGGGACCTCGGGGTCCTTGTGCATGAATCGCAAAAACCCAGCTTGCAGGTGCAGCAGGTGGTCAGGAAGGCGAATGGGATGCTGGCCTTCATAGCGAGGGGGATTGAATATAAAAGTAGGGAGGTCTTGCTGCAGCTGTATAGGGCATTGGTGAGGCCGCAGCTGGAGTACTGTGTGCAGTTTTGGTCGCCGCACCTGCGCAAGGATATTTTGGCCCTGGAGGGAGTGCAGAGGAGGTTTACTAGGCTGATACCGGAGTTGAGGGGATTGAGCTATGAGGAGAGGCTGAATAAACTAGGCTTGTACTCGTTAGAGTTTAGAAGAATGAGGGGAGATCTCATTGAGACGTATAAGATGATGAATGGGATGGATAGGATAGAGGTGGAGAGACTCTTCCCGCTCAAAAAAGACAGTAGGACTAGGGGGCACAGCCTCAAGATAAAGGGGAGGCGGTTTAGAACGGAGTTGAGGAGGAACTTCTTCACTCAAAGGGTGGTGAATCTCTGGAATTCTCTGCCCGTTGAAGTGGTGGAGGCTGCCTCGCTAAATATTTTTAAGAAGCGGGTTGATGGGTTTTTGATAAGAGAAGGGATTAAGGGTTATGGGGAGAGGGCGGGAAAGTGGAACTGAGCCACGACAGATCAGCCATGATCTTATTGAATGGCGGGGCAGGCTCGAAGGGCTAGATGGCCTACTCCTGCTCCTATTTCTTATGTTCTTATGTTCTTATGTTCTTATGTTTGGTGGCAACTTATACTTTAAACTAAGAAAATAAATTCTCTGTTTAACTTTCAGCATGACCAAAAATGTCCCACCATGGTCATACATTATAATGTCCCTTCATCCTCCAAGAACCAGTGTAAAATTATTCCCAGTTGGGTAACTTCTGATCCCAGAACTGACTTCCACTTTGGGGGCGGGGGGTAGTAAATTATGTCTTTCTAACCCAAGCGGCACAGGGGTACAGTGGTTAGCACTGCTGCCTTTACAGCGCCAGGGACCCAGGTTTGATTCCTGGATGAGTCACTGTCTGTGTGAAGTTTGCACGTTCTCTCCATGTCTGCGTGGCTTTCTTCCAGGTGCTCTGGTTTCCTCCCACAGTCCAAAAATGTGCTGGTTAGGTGCATTGGAAAAAGTCTGACAACACCAGGTTTAAGTCCAACCGATTTATTTGATAGTAAACTCACTAGCTTTCGAGGTTTCCCTCTTTGTCAGGTGAATGGAGAGTTCTGGCCTCAGACAGAGCATATAAAGCACAGACAGTTTACAGATTACTGATTAGAATGCAGATCTTTACACCTAACCTGCTGTTGCAGTCCTAAAGTGGCCAACAATGTGAGCGGAAGGAGCAGTGATCACAGTGTAAAGAGATATGTATTGTCTCCAGACAGTACAGTGAGTGAGGTTTTGCAAACCCAGGCAAGTCACGGGGGTTACAGATAGTGCGACATGAACCCAAGATCCCTGTTGAGACCGTCCTCAAGTGTGCGGAACTTGGCTATCAGTCTCTGCTCAGCGACTCTGCGCTGTCGTGTGTCATGAAGGCCGCCTTGGAGAACACTTACCCGAAGGTCAGAGGCTGAATGCCCGTGACCACTGAAGTGTTCGCCAACAGGAAGGGAACAGTCTTGCCTGGTGATTGTCGAGCGATGTTCATTCATCCGTTGTTGTAGCGTCTGCATGGTCTCCCCAATGTACCGTGCTTCGGGACATCCTTTCTTGCAACATATCAGGAAGACAACGTTGGCCCAGTTGCAAGAGTATTTACCGTGTACCTGGTGGATGATATTCTCACATGTGATGATGGTATCCATGTCGATGATCCGGCATGTCTTGCAGAGGTTGCTGTGGCAAGGTTGTGTGGTATTGTGGTCACTGTTCTCCTGAAGGCTGGGTAGTTTGCTGCGAACAATGGTCTGTTTGAGGTTGCGTGGTTGTCTGAAGGCAAGAAGTGGGGGTGTGGGGATGGCCACCCCCACAGATTCGCATTCTAATCAGTAATCTGTAAACTGTCTGTGCTTTAAATGCTCTGTCTGAGGCCAGAACTCTCCATTCACCTGAAGAAGAGGGAAACCTCAAAAGCTAGTGAGTTTACTATCAAATAAATCGGTTGGACTTAAACCTGGTGTTGTCAGACTTTTTACTGTGTTTACCCCAGTCCAACGCCGGCATATCCACATCATAGGTGCATTGGACCAAACAGCTGCCGGAGTGTGGCGACTAGGGGATTTTCACAGTAACTTCATTGTGAATGTAAGCCTACTTCTGACTAATATAAAAATAAGCTAGGCGAATCTGCCAGCTTCTTTTAAATTCTTATGAACTCAGTCTTTACAAGTTGGGTGCAAACTCCCACCCTCATTCTGCATGATCAATAGAGTCAGCATTTTCTCTGCTGCAGCTGCAAGACTTGCTGCATCTAATTCCTGTTCTTTGCCTCTGAGATGCCTGCAGATCACAAAAAGCAAAACTGCCTTCTATCTGTGATATTACTGGGGAGGGAAGCGTGTAACCCGATCTCAAAAATGGCTTCCCCTGCAACCTTACCCATGGCAACGTGAAACACACTTGCTTTGTATCAAGGTAGAAATAGTATTTAACTATTTTTGATCCCAACTTCCTTTCATCTTAGAAGTAAATGGATTGTTTATAACAAAACTGTTTACAACCCGATACCTATAACAACTTTTTGGGACCTTGGGAGACTTAGAATTTAGTCGTGGTTTACTCAGAAATTGCTGCTATTGTCTCCGAGTGTAAATATTTTGCACCTTGTTATCTGCAAAACAATCTGAGTCCTCATTTGATCTACAGCAATCAAACCAGCCAGGCTTACTAAAATAAAGGCAAAATGTGGATCCTGGAATCTGAAACAAAAACAGAAAATGCTGGAGAAACTCAGCAGGTCTGACAGCATCTGTGGAGACAGAATAGAGCCGGTGTTTCAAGTCTGGATCACTCTTTGTCAGAGCTACCCAGCTCTGATGAAGGGTCATCCAGACTCTAAAGTTTATTTATTTACTGGTCACAAGTAGGCTTACATTAACACTGCAATGAAGTTATTGTGAAAATCCCCTAGTTGCTATATTCCGGCACCTGTTCGGGTACACTGAGGGAGAATTTAGCATGGGCAATGCACCTAACCAGCGTATCTTTTGGACTGTGGGAAGAAACCAGAGCACCAGGAGGAAACCCATGCAGACACAAGGAGAACATGCAGACTCTGCACAAACAGTAACCCAAGCCGGGAATCAAACCCAGGCCCCTGGTGCACACCCAAAACTGTTGTCTCTTCACAACGCTGCCAGACCTGCTGAGTTACTCCAGTATTTTCTGTTTTTGTTGTAGCCAGGCTTACGATCAGGCAGAATGCAGAGCAAATCACATGACCGCCTTCATTTACCCTAAATTTAAAGATTCAGCCCCAAATATAGTAATCTTATTATATCAAAAGATACAGTTCCAAAACTTAACAGAATTGTAACAATTTTACTGGATTAGTTAAAGTGGTATGAATTAATATGAACAGTTTCCAATTTTCCCGTCTCAGATATATCCTCAGCATTTCTTGACAAGACATGGCCACCAACTCTGAGGTTGTGGAGCATGCCAGTTGCCAGTTCTTTCAACGTACATTCATTGCAAAGCCAACAACATCTGCTCAGGCCCAGTCACATTCATTGGATAGATGATGACCATATACCCAAAGATTTACTGGATGGTGACTTGGCCACTGGGTCATGACTTACTGGGTGTTGATACCTCTTCTACAAGGAAACCTTCAGGCGAGATATGAAGATGATGGATATTGGTACTGATAACTGGGAGACAGTCACTGATGACAGTGGTGTCTTTTGGGTGGGGGTTAACAATCTAGAAGAGCATTAGAAGAGGAAAGCTGAAATAAAATGCTCAGCGGGCCAGGAAGGGAGCACAGGGAAACAGAGGCAAGTGAATCGTGTACACTTTCAGCCCAGAAAATGCAGCCAAGACTGCTATGCCATAGTGAGGTTTCTGAGCCACATGAGGCAATGCTGAACACAGAGTTACCCATTACACCACAAGTCATCATCTTATAAAACAGAAGGTTGCCACAGAAATTTAATATGAGTTACTGTTATTTCTTCTTCAGTCGAGCGATTGTGGGCATTGTTGACAAGGTCTGTACTTATTGCACATTCCTAATTGTTCCTGGAAGGTGGTGGCTAGGCACCTTTTCGAATTGCTCACAGTCTGTGTGCTGAAGGTATAACGTGTTGCTAGGTAGACGTTCAAGGATTTTAACCAAGTGATCATGTGGCAATGGTGATTCATACCCAAGAAAGGATGATGCGTGATTTGAAGGAGACCTTTGGTGGTGTTCCTGTGGATGAACTTGCCCTTTTAGATGTAGAGGTTAGGCGTTAGTCTTAGCGAGGTCCTGGTATCCATCTTATACCTGGTACAATCTCTGCCACTGTGCGCCGGTTATAGAGGTAGTGGTTGTTTAAGGTGGTGAATGTGGTGTCAATCAGGGACTGTTTTGTCCCAGATGGCTTGATTTGATTTGATTGATTTGATTTATTATTGTCATATGTATTGGTACACAGTGAAAAGCATTGTTTCTTGCACACTATACAGACAAAGCATACTGTACATAGGGAAGGAAAGGGGAAGGTGCAAAATGTAGTGTTACAGTCATTGCTAGGGTGTAGAGAAAGATCAACTTAATATTAGGTTGGTCCATTCAAAAATCCGATGGCAGCTGGGAAGAAGCTGATCTTGAGTCAGTTGGTACATGACCTCAGACTTTTGTATCTTTTTCTCAATGGAAGAAGATGGAAGAGTGTATGTCTGGGTGCATGGGCTCCTTGATTATAATGGTTGCATTTCCGCGAGAGAGTGGGCCCAGTGAGTGGGGGCCGGGAGAGTGAGGGCCCCAGTCCCGAAGGTGGAATCTGGGTTGGTGGGGACCAGGGGAGCGAAGGCTCCGGCTCTAGAGATGGTTTCCTGGACGATATCAATGGTGTCAAGGTTCTTGAATGTTATGGGAGGTGCACTCATCAGACAACACATTCCTGACTTCTGTCTCATAGATGGTGGACAGACTTTGGGGATTCAGAAGATCATTGAATAGGGTCACAGAATCCCGACTTGGCAAAAAGAGGCCATTTGGCCCTTCATGTCTGCACCAGCTTCCTGTCAGAGCATCCCACTCAGGCCCTATCCTCGTAACCCCATGTATATGCCCTACAGATCCCCTAACCTATATATCCTGGGACACTAAGCTTGACCAATCCACCTAACCTGCATATCTTTGGATTGTGGGGGGAAACCAGAGCACCCAGAGGAAACCCACGCAGACATGGGGAGAATGTGCAAACTCCACACAGACAGTCACCCAAGGCTGGAACTGAATCCGGGTGCCTGGTGCCGTGAGGCAATAGTGCGAACCAATGTGCCACTGTGTTGCCCACTGTGCCACCATGCCACCCAGAATTCCCAGCTCAGACCTGCTCTTGTATTTGAATGCCTGATTAATAATGATCACATCCTTCCTCTTCAGGATGTTAATGCTGGGGGATGTGATGTTGGTAGTGTTGATGAACGTCAAGGGAATGTGGTTAGATTCTCTATTGTTGGAAATGGTCTTTTGCCTGACACTTACGTGGCATTTGCCACATTTATGCAGCATTAACTATTTTGATAGGGCTACAATCCATTTCACTAATCAACCCAAACATTTCCTTTGCATTCAGGTTTGTAACCTGCCTCACCAGAACAAGTCAGGTTGCAATCACATAGATTGTCCTACACATTTATGAGATTGTAACAGTCTCAGACTTCCAAGGTTGTGTTGCAATGTTTTAAAGTTTATTTATTAGTCACAAATAAGGCTTACATTGACACTGCAATGAAGTTACTGTGAAATTCCCCTAGTCACCGCAACCCAGCCCCTGTTTGGGGGTCAATGCGCCTAACCCACACATCTTTCAGAATGTGGGAGGAAACTGGAACACCCGGAGAAAACCCTCACAGACATGGGGAGAATGTGCAAACTCCACACAAATAGTGACCCAAGCCAGGAATCGAACCTGGGACCCTGGCACTGTGAAGCAGCAGTGCTAACCGTTGTGCCACCATGCCACCCAATGTCTCACTCTAATAAACAACGTGAATGTATTTCAATGCTTTCTCTCTTTGTTATTGCGCCCCCAAATTCTATCCTGGTTTGGATGGAATGGATCCGCATCATTGATTCTGTTTGTTATTTTAAAAATCTGAGTTACCTCCCCATGATACTTTGTTTTCCTGAGAAAAAAATTAGTTTCCTCGGCCTTCCTTCATAGCTTCATTAATCAACTGTGAGTTATCTTTGCTATCCTTGTCTGAATTATCTCTGCTGCCTTCATATCTTTCAGAGTTGGCACTTCATTTCAGTGGAATAAGCCAGCTTTGTCCATCTTGAAAGGGTTGAAAACCCATTGCAACCTCGTAAATACTTCTTTGTTCATTTAATTGTTTAATTCAGGCTCATTATGATGAACACAGCTCTATTCATTTTGACACACTTCCAATATGTTTCACTATAATGAACTTCACTCACAGTGTTAATTCCCCTTCAGCTGTCTCCATTCCTGCCTGTTGAGCATTAAACAGTGGACCATCAGCATTAGTTGCTGTCTTGCACCTTGCTCAAGTAGCTGTTCATCATATTTGAGTACTTCAAATGGAGTTTCCTGTATTTTAGCAGGTCCGCAGAGGATGTCAAGAGCGCATGAGATTATCAGATATCTCGCTGTCATCAGAATTCTGCATTTTGCTGTAAGTTGGCCAACCACATTCCATTTCTGTGCTGCGTATTTATAAAACGATTGGTGCAATGATAACACTGCTTTTTTTGTGTAGCTGACAATGTCTTCTCACAATTCTATCAGGAAGTCCTTGGGATTGTATCAATATTTACAGGGAATCCCCTGCACAGAAACTTTAATAGGTTTGTTGCTGGAGAAAGGGTTGATTACTTCCCTCCTCCTTATGATGTGGGACTCCAAATGATTGTTTTACGCTTCGTTAGGCCAGCTATGCTGAGATCAAATCACCAGGCTTGGGATCTGTATTTTGGGTCGATGGCAGGATTAAATTCAACCCAGTTTATAAGACAATATCGTTTTTATAATGCCAAAAATCCTGTTTAGACCTATACTCAGCGTATAAATCAAACTCCTTTTCAGCTGTGAAATGCTATATTCACAGTAACAGTTGGCCTCAATTTTTCACCTCAGTCATGCAAATATTGCTCACTTGATAAGTCACGCATGGGACCAAACAGGTGTTTCGAGCTGTGTTGCAGAGAAGATGTGCAGGGGTTTGAGACATGCCGCAAAGTGCAGATCGTGCATGGTAAACAATGAAACGAAATGGGTCCCCCAGAAGAAAGAATGAAGTACGGAGCTGGTTCCAAGCTAAACATCGTAACAGTCGCTAGCTCACCAAATAACCAGGCGGTAGCAACTGAAAAACTGCAAAAAGTGACTGAGACCAAATTCACAATGAAGTCAGGGCCTGTGACTGACCTGATCTTGTATCCTTCCAGAAATGTGCGTCAATATGTTCCACCAAAGCCATTAGAGGCATCTGTTCAGTCATGAGAGGTGATGGCTTAGTGGTGTTATTGCTAGACTATTAATCCAGAAACTCAGCTAATGCTCTGGGGACCTGGGTTCAAATCCCGCCACAGTAGATGGTGGAATTTGAATTCAATAATAAAATGTCTGGAATTAAGAATCTACTGATGACAAAGAAACCACTGTCGATTGTCGTAAAAACCCATCTGGTTCAGTAATGTTCTTTAAAGAAAGAAATCTGCCATCCTTACCCGTTCTGGCCTACATGTGACTCCAGAGCCACGGCAATGTGGTTGATTCTCAACTGCCCTCGGGAAACTAGGGATGGGTAATGAATGCTGACCAGCCAGTGACACCCATGTCTCACAAATGAATGAAAGAAAAGTCTGTGACCCAAACTTGGAAACTAACTGCAAGGCATCAGGTAGCCAGAATATGTAAACTGTACTACTTTTCACAGGTCACCTCCGAACCAACCTCCTAGTTGTTCAACTGCGGGAAACCTCATAACCAGCTGTGAACCCTTCATCTTATAAAACCTCACCCCAACTTTAAATCATCAGAATTATTCAAAGGACCACAGGCCTGCCACATAGGAGCAGGAATAGGCCATTCAGACCATCATAGATACTCCAAGGTTCAATATGATCATCCACTTAGGTGCATTTTTCCCATGCGATCCCCATATCCTTTTACAAAGTTGGAATTTAGAAACCTGTCAATCTCTGCTTTAAATATACTCAATGATTGAGCTTCCACAGCACTCTGAGTTAGAGAATTCCAAAGATATGCAACTCTCTCTGTAAGAAGAATTCTCCTAATTTCGGTCCTAAGTGGCTTCCCCCTTATTTTGAAATTGTGCTCCCTGATTCTAGACTATAAACAACGGGATCACCTCTCAACATTCAAAACCCTATAGAATACAGGCTAGGTTTCCTCCTATCTCTCTTCATAGGATGGTCCTGCCATCCTGGGAATAAGTCTGGTGAACCCTCGTTGCACTCCCACTGTGGCGATAATAGGGGACCAAACTGCACACAGTACTCAAGGGTATGGTCTAACCAAGGTTCTATACAATTGAAGCAAGGCTTTGCTACTCATACTCAAATCCTGTTGTGATAAAGCCTAACGTTAGCCTTCCGAATTGCCGCTGCACTTAGCTGTTAACCTTCAGTTACTTATTGATGAGGATACCCAGTTACCTTTGTATAGCTAAACTTTCTAATCTCTTACCATTTAAAAAATACTCTGCACATCTGTACCTTCTACCAAAGTGGATGACCTCTCATTTTTCCACTTGTATTCCATCTGTGACGTTCTCACCCACCCACTAAACCTGTCCAAATCCTCTTGAGGCTGCTTTGCATTTTCCTCATAGCACACATTCCCACCTAGCTTTGTGTTTGGAAAGATTACATTTGGACTCCAGATCCAAATCATCAATATATTTGTGAACAGTTGGGGCCCAAATGATGAACCTTGGGGTACCCCACTAACCACAAACTGCCAACATGTGAATGACTCATTTATTCCTACTCTCTGTCTGTTAGCCAATCCTTAATCCACGCCAGTATATTTCCTCCTATCCCATATGCTCTTATTTTGCTAATCAATCTCCTGTGAGGGATTTTATCAAAAGCCTGCCACTATACTACCCATCAACTTCCCATTATCAATTCTGAGAGTAACATCCTCAAAAAACTCCAACAAGTTTATCAAACGTGATTTCCCATTTATACATCCATGTTGACAATGCCCAGTTAGATCATTGTTATCCAAATATCCATTTATCGTATCCTTTGTAATACATTCCAGCATTTTCCCTACTGATGATGTAAGGCTAACAGGTCTATAGTTCCCTGTTTTTTCTCTCCTGCCCTTCTTAAATAATAGGGTGACATTTGCTACTTCCTAATCTGCAGGAACCATTCCAGAATTTGTAGAATTTTGGAAGACAATCACCAATGCATCAATTATCTCCATGGCAAATTCTTTAAAAACCCTAGGGTGTAGAATATCAGGTCTTGGAGAGAATCAACATCAGTCCCATTATTTCTTCCAGTACAACCTTCTTAGCAATATTAGATTCCTTCAATCCCTCATTCTCCCTTGTTACCTGAATCTCTAATTCGAGGAAACTCCTTGAATCTTTGTCAGTGAACACAGACACAATGACTGGAATTTTACTATCCTACACGCCTTGGGAATCGAAGCAGGCGAAGGGCAGACAATGGGAAGGTCCGTTGATCTCAAGTGGGATTTTACAATTTCAGGACGGGTGAGATTAGCGCTCATCCCAAGACTGGAAAATCTTTCTTTATTGGTTTCATGGCCTTCCTTTGCTCTGTTCCAAAATCTTCCCAATCCTCAGATTTACTCCTATTTCTACCAAATGTATCAGCCTTTTCTTTTAATCATATACAATCTTTAACTTCCCTTGTTAGCCATGGTTGATTGATTTTTCTTTTTGGGTTTTTGTGCCTCGAAAGAATGCATAGTTGTTGTAAATTGTGTAATAATTCTTTAAAGATTATCCATTGCCTCTGCACCATCTGACCTTTTAATGTATTTTTCCAATCCACCTCAGTCAACTTGTCCCTCATACCTTCGTGATTTCCTTTATTCAAAGCTTAACAGCCAGGCTTCAGATTGAATTTTCTCAATTCAAACAGAGTGTAAAATGCTATCAAATTGTGCTCACTCATCCCCAAAGGTTCTTTACAGCAAGATTATTAATTAGCCTTTTTTTGTTACTTAACACTAGATCTAAAATAATCCGTTCTCTAGTCGGTTCCTCCACACATTGCTCTAGAATAGCATTTCTATCACACTCCAGAAGCTCAGCCTCCCACCGCATTCGTGCTTATCCAGTTTACCCAGTCTATATCCAGATTGAAGTCACGCATGATTACTGTATTATTCATAATTCCTGACTCTCTAATCTCCAGATTAATACCATCCCCCGCATTACCACAATTCTCTGGTGTCTTCTCAACAACATCAATGTTTGCTGTCCCTTGCTGTTCCTTAGCTCCACCCAAACAGATTCCACATTTTGTTCTCCCGATCTGAGATTCTTCATTATTTATGTATTGATCCCAGCCCTTATTATCAAAGCAACATCATCTCTTTTCCTTTTTGCCTGTCACTGTATAGTCTACTCGGCTGAGTTGACCTACCACACTGTAAGTTTAAAAACTCTTTATCACAATTAGAATAAGTTGAATAGCTTACGGTAGAACAGTTATCCATCAATCACCTACTTCCCCTGAAGTGAAGTAATAGCCAGTCTCTCAGCATAAACCAAGGATCATGAATCTGATGCTGAGATATCGGTTCTCCGCAAAAGTACACGATCGTTATCTAATTTTGTGTGCATGGGTGCATGAGTGAGATTGAGTGTGTGTGAAATTGAATTTAATTCAGATGTATAAGAATAAATAACCTTCTTTATTTAAACTCACCCAAGCTTGCTGCGAAATTATTTAATTGAAATATACACTCCGAAGGTGAGAAAGGACACTTTTTTTTCATACAAAACAGTGATTATGGGCAGTAAGAAAGCAAGTACATTCTTCCATGACAAAGGCATCAAATTCATAATCTTCCGCATCCAACACACAGTGAGGTAAATTTTCACGTCCCCCTAGCCACAGGAATCGATTCGGGGGCGGAATGTCCGATTTCGGGGCAGACATGTTGGTATAATTGTGGCCAGACATTGAGACAGAGAAAACATTGTCAGGTGAGGGATGGACCATGAAATGGCGTATTGAGCTCAGATAGCATTTTCTAGTCTTGGAGTGAACATGGCCAGAAAATCCCACCCAAAGAGTTTACCAAATCTGTTCTGAGTCACTTTGCATCATCATGAGCATGTATCAGAGTGGGTCCTCGAAAGTTAGCAGGATGGTTACATCATCACCAGAAATGCAACATACACGTAAATGGACTGAATCAAACCTTGAGTCCAGCATTAATTTCAGAAAAACAGCTGGTTGGTGTAGCCTCCTTATGGAACATAAATGTCTAGTATAAAGGCAAAATACTGCAGATGCTGGAATCTGAAACAAAATCAGAAAATGCTGGAAATCTCAGCAGGTCTGGCAGCATCTTTGGAGACAGAATAGAGGCAAAGTTTTGAGACTGGATGACCCTTCGTCAAAGATCAACATCGCTCATAGAATCTGATAAAAGATCTTAACGTCAAAATGACCAGTTTCGTCATCAGCCAGCACCAAAAACACAAATATCCATTATATCATGCTGGCAACATAGACGACATTTTAACATGCCTAGTAGGAACATAATCCTTCAATGCTTTGCTCAGGCATACATTCAACTGAATTACAAAATTTCCTGGGGCCACTACCTTTCAGATTTTTTTTCTCAGATGCCTCTTGATCTCAACCATTAGATGGAATGTGAACATGGCCCATATTAAGACTTCAGACCTTGAGTGTGTTTCACCAGAAGTAACTCTTCAAATGTAGGCAATAAAAAAAGAATAAAACTTAATCCAACATATAAATGAAAGAAATGTTTTAATGAGGAAACATCAATACTCCAAACTTGGAGCCTCGCCCTGGGCCAATCCAAGTTCCCCACAATTCCAAACAAGTTCTTATTTATAGTGCGTCAGCTGATCAGCTGATAATTACATCATTCCGTAATTGGTTCCATGGTTTACTGGGTCAGCTGACTCTTACAGCTTGTTACCATTGGTCACATTACATCCAATATAAAGTTGTCACCGGTTATATTCTAACAGAGTAGGCCACCAGGAAGCAAATGCCAACATGATCAATCCACATTGTCACTCCATCCTCATTTATCCAACTGTTGTCATGAATGTGCATAAAAATCCCCACTGTGAAGTAACTATATTAGAAAACAGTTCCATTGAACAAGAGAACATGGTGATGCATGTTTCAAATTTCAAAGTTCATTTATTTATGTGACAAATAGGTTTACACTAACACTGCAATGAAAATCCTCCAGTTGCCACACTCTGGCACCTGTTCAGGTACACTGAGGGAGAATTTAGCATGGCCAATGCACCTAACCAGACTGTGGGAGGAAACCAGAGCACCTGGAAGAAACCCACGGAGACACAGGGAGAATGTGCCCACAGAATGATATTGAGGTCTATGGTAATTTTCAAACATAAAGCTATGCTGACAGTTTAGTTTCTTGAAGGGATTTTTGTGCATATCCATGACAACAGTTGGACGGACGAGGGTGGAGTGATGTTGTGGACCGATAAGGTGTAGAACACGCTTCCTGGTGGCCTCCTCAAGGTCCAAAGTTTTAGTGTCGGGCATGTTCACATTCCAACTAACGGTTGAGATCAAGAAGCATCTAAGAAAAAAAAATCCAAATTGCAGCGGCCCCAGGAAATTCTGCAGCTCAGTTGGATGTATACCTGAGCAAGCCACTGAAGGATTATGTTAATGCCAACTGGAATAGACGGATTCAGAGGCAGAGACGACATTGCTCAGGCGAGGCTGGTAAAATCCCGCCCAAGGCCAAAGGATGACTCGTTCTGCGAGCCGTGCCCACTCCCGATTCTGGGGCAGACATGTCGGTATAATTTTGGCCAGACATTGAGACAGAGAAAACATTGTCAAAAATTGAGTGGAGATATGTGTACTGCCTGCTTGATGCTTTGTGTGGTTTTGTCCTCAAATTGTGGGACGCTATTAATGCACAAACTGTCATTTATAAAATGCGGAATATGCAATGAATGCATAGAAAGCAAATGATTTTTTTTTTGTAGAGGGATGATTCTGAAACCAAAAGTGACAAACCTGATCCAGAGTGGGATCCTCACGATGATGCCAAAGCCATAGTAACTCAGAATGAACTCTTTGCATTGGACGCCGAAGATATTGCATCTGTTGGATGCAGTTAAAGGAATTCTTGTAAAAGTAACTCATTCAGTAAAATGAATCACAATGATTTCTGTTGAATTACTGGTTTTTTTTTCCTAATGTTTCAAAACAGCGACCATCCACATCAACAACAGCGGCTCACATCTTATACTTAGCGTACAAGTCAACCCGTACTTTAGGAAGGAGATTTTGGGGTTTCAAAGGTCAATTTCTCTGCTGCAATTTATTTACAATTATTTTCAATGGCAAAACGTATTCAAATTAAAATAGTGCAAATGGGAATAGATAAAAATGTTCAAAATAGAAACATGGAAGCATTGAAAACGGGAGCAAGAGTTGGCCATTAAGCCCTTCAAGCCTACCCCATTATTCAATATGATCATGCCTGATCCTTTGTCTCAAAGTCAAACTCTCGCATTTTCCCCATACCCCTTGATGCCTTGAGAATCTCGAAATCTATCTATTTCTTTCTTAAATGTATTTAATGACTTGGCCTCCACAGCCTTTTGTGGTAGAGAATTCCACAGGCTCACCACTGTCTGACTGAAGAGGTTTCCCCTCATCTCAGTCCTAAATGGCCTACCCTGTATCCTGAGACTGTGACCCCTTGTTCTAGACAACCTCAGCCAGAGGAAACAACATGCCTTCATTCAGTCTGCCCAGCCTTTTCAGAATTTTATACTTTTCAATGAGATCACCTCTCAATCCTCTAAATTTCAGTGAATACAGACCCAGACAACCCAATCTCTCTGCATACAACAATCCTGCCACCCCAAAAATCCATCTCATGAATCTTTGTTGCACTCCCTCAATGGCAAGAATATATTTCATCTTAGATAAGGAGACCAAAACTGCACACAATACTTCAGGAGTGATCTCATCAAGATCCAGCACAACTGCAGTAAGTCATCTTTGCTCCTGTACTCAAGTCCTCTTGCAATAAAAGCCAACATACCATTTGCATTCCTAACTGCTCGCTGCACTAGCATGCTTGCTTTCACTGACTGGTGTACAAGGACATCGAGGTCCCCTTTAAATAAAACTCTATCATTCTGTCTCTCCTTGCAAAGTGGATAATTTCACATCTTTCTGTGTTATCCTCCATCTGCCACGTATTTGCCCACTCATCCAATTTGCTTAAATCGTCTTGAAGCCTCTTAGCATCCTCCTCACCATTCACTTTCCTCAAGTTTTGTGTTGTCAGCAAACTCGAAAATATTACATTTTGTTCCCTCATCCAAATCATTGATGTATTTTGTGAATAGCTGAGGCCCAAGCACTGATGCACTGGGACCCCACTAGTCACTGCCACTCTGACAAAGACCCTCTTATTCCTACTCACTGTTTCCTGTCTGCTAACCAATTCTCAATCCATACCAATACATTACCCCAAATCCCATGTGCTTTAATTTTGCACGCTAACCTCTTTATCAAAAGCTTGCTGAAAATCCATATACACAACATTGACTGATTCTCCTTTACCTATTCTGCGAGCTGCATCCTCAAAATCTCCAGTAGGGTTTGTCAAACATGATTTTCCTCTCATAAATCCATTTTGACTTTGTCTAATCCTGTTGATATTTTCTAAGTGGTTTTGATTAAAGCATTTATGCTCCAACTGAAAAATATGTTATCTGATTTGGATCAGCAAGTTTACCATCCACTGAGTCATTAACTATTATTTTTGTCGTGGAACATGGTCCTATAATACTCTACAGTCCATTAATAAAGTAAAATATGTTTGCAATAGTACAAAATTAAGCTGCCACCTGTCTGACGGTTTACCATCCATCTATATCTGTCTCACGCTCTCATACAAGATGGTGCTTCCCTTCCTTGAACAGAACACAAAGTAAAATATATTTTTATTTTAAAATTCTGCATGTGTAGATGTGTGTGTTGGATAAGTACTGGACTGAAATCATGGCACTTTGCATCCACAATCTTTTGAAATTAGGATTAAGTTTCTCATGTCATCATCCCAATTGATTCTTCCCTGAAATTCTCAAAACTGTAGAACTTCTTAAGTACCTCAGTACGGTTCTATCCTTCTACAATCTGTAGGCTGCTTGTCCTACCCTGGCAATGAACTGAATATTGATTTTGTCATTTGCTCACAATGAGGGGCAGCATGATGGCACAGTGGTTAGCACTGCTGGCACACAATTCACGAACCTGGGTTCAATTCCTGGCTTGGGTCACTGGCTATGCGGAGTTTGCACATTCTCCTTGTGTCAGCATGGCTTTCCTCTGGACGCTCTGGTTTCCTCCCACACTCCAAAGATGTACGGGTTACGTTGATTGGCTGTGCTAAAATGCTCTTAGTCTCCCAGGATGTGTAGGTTAGAGGGTGGCTTAGTTATGGCCTGGGTGGGATTGTTGTTGGTATGAATTTGATGGGCAAAGTGGCCTCCTTCGGCACAGTAAGATTTCTATAAATGCTTGTAAATACACTGCATAAAATAAGTGGACTACAATGGGATACCTTTGAAATTGTATAATATTTTGAAATTATGCTTGAAACCTGTACATCTAAGTGTAATTTTACCAAGGTGTAAATTTTATATTTAAATTTTCCAACCTTAGCGGTGTGCTGCAATGTAGTTTTTATCTAGGTTTTGAATTAGCTAAAATTTTCCTACCTCCCCACTGGTGGTCTGTTTCCCATGGCAGAGGCAGAAGTCTTATCAACAATAGAATTGTGTATTGTTATAGAGACTTTAATGAAATAAGTTATCTCGAATCATTTCATTGGTGTGTATATCAGCCAAATTTGGCAATAGATACTTCAGGAAAATAAAGGCAAATGGCTAAAGCTTGTTCAAGGATGTAGATTTTGGGAATGTTTTAAAAGAGGAAAGAGAAGGAGAGTCCAGAGCCTAAGGCCTAAGCAGCTGAAGGAACAGTCACCAATGGACAGCAATTAAAATTGAGGATAGTCAAAAGGCCAGAGTTAGTGGAGGAGAGATATCTTTGAGTTTTGTGGGGGTGAAGGACATTACAGAGATAGGGAGGGACAAAGCCAGAGAGAGATTGAAAAACAAGGATGAAAATGTAAAAATTCAAGGCTTTTCTTAACTAAGATCACGACCATAGGGGTGATGTGTGAAGAGGAATTGGTGCAAGTAATGTTCTTTCGGAAAGGAAATCTGCCATCCTTCCTTGGTCTGGCCTACGTGTGGCTCCAAAGGCACTCTCAATTGCCATCTGGTTGACTCTCAATTGCCATCTGAAATGGCCTTGCACGCCACTCAGTTGCATCAGTGTTTCAAGAAAGCAGCTCACCACAAACTTCTCAAGGGCAAATAGGGATGGTCAATAAATGCTGACCAGCCAGTGACCCCTGAATGAATAAAAAAAATACTTTGGATGACAGAGTGTAGAATATGGGTAGCAATGCAGAAGTACATTAGAATGGTTAGTTCTGGAGATAAGAAAGATGTGGATGAGGAAAACATTAAGGACTTGAGTTTAAGCTGAAGGATAGATGGCTAAAACTTTTGTTTGAATAAGAGACTAGAGAATTAGTTATAATATGCTAATATGACAGAGTAAATTTCAAAGGATAAATCCCCCAACTCTTTGATAAGGTTCCTTATGGTAGGCTGATACAGAAGGTGAAGTCATGTGGGCTCCGAGGTGAGTTGGGAAGATGGATACAAAACTAACTTGGGCATAGAAAGCAGGCAGAAGCAGTGAAAGCGTATTTTTCTAACTGGAGGTCTGATAAGTGGTGCTTCACATGGATCAATGCTGGGGCCTCTGTTGTTTGCAATATATATAAATGATTTGGAGGAAAATGTTGGTGATTAGTAAATTTGCTGATGATACAAACATTGAGGGAGTAGCAGATAGTGAGGAGGATTGTCAGAGGATATAGCAGGATATAAATCAGCTGGAAACCCTGGACTGAAAGATGGCAGATGGAATTTAACCCAGATAAATGCAAGGTGATGCGATTTGAAGGAATTTTGCAGAAGGAAAGTATACAGTTAATGGCAGAGCCCTAGAAATATTACCATAGAGAGGGATCTAGGCGTGCAGTGTTCCCTGAAGTGGCAACTCAGGTGGATAAGGCAGTCAAGAAGGCTTATGGGATGCTGGCTTTCATGGGTCGGGACATTGCGCATAGGAATTGGAAAATCATATTGCTGCTGTATAAGACTTTGGTTAGGCCGCATTTGGAGTATTGTGTACAATTCTGATCACCACACTACCGGAAAGCTATTGATCCATTGGAAAGGATGCAGAAGAGATTTGTATGGTTTTGAGGGTATGGACTATGAAAAAAGATTGAACAAACTTGCGTTGTTTTCATTGGAGCATCAGAGGATGAGAGGAGGGTCCTGATAGAGGTTTACAAGATTACGACAGGTTTGGATAGAGTGGATAGTCAAAGCCTTTTTCCCAGGATTGAAAGGTCAATTACTCAGAGGCATAGGTTGAAAGTGAGAGGGGGAAAGTTGAAAAGAGATGTAAGGGGTAAGTTTTTCACACAGAGACTGGTGGAAGCAGATACTGTTTGATTTGATTTATTATTGTCACATGTATTTACATTGAGTGAAAAGTATTGCCTCTTGCATGCTATACAAATCGTACCATTTATTGAGAAGGAAATGAGAGAGTGTTGAATTTAGTGTTACAATCATAGCTAAATTATAGAGTAAGATCAACGAAATGCAAGGCAAGTCCTTTCAACAGTCTATCAAAAGTCTGACAGCAGCAGCAAAGAACCTGTTCTTGAGTCGGTTGGTATGTGACCTCAGACTTTTGTATCTTTTTCTCGATGGCAGGAGGTGGAAGAGAGAATGTCCAAGTTGCGTGCAGTCTTTAATTATGCTGGTTGCTTTGCTGAGGCAGCAGGAAATGTAGACAGAGTCAATGGATGGGAGGCTGGTTTGCATGATGGATTGGGCTACATTCACAAACCTTTGTAGTTCCTTGCAGTCTTGGGCAGCGAGGGAGCTGTGATAGAACCAGAAAGAATGTCTCCATAACAATGTTCAAGAAGCATCTGGATAGATGCATGAATAGGCAAGGAATAGAGGGATACGGCCTATGTAGAGGCAAGAAAATATTAGATTAGAGAGGCATCTGTGTTGGCACAGACTTGGTGGGCCGAAGGGTCTGTTCCTGTGCTGTACTGTTCTTTGCTCTTGTTCCTTGTACGCATGAATGAAAATGTATGTTGTCTTCACAATGTTATGCCTTGTGAGAATAACCCTTCCTGATTTTTGAAAATTGGATACATAGGCAAAGCACTGGGACTTTTTAGTACATTCACTTCTTAGTTAAATATTAGCTGGACCAGTAGTTAGAGTGATGGATTCATTTCAGATATTGCATTTGCTGCAAAGGTTTAAACAATTGAGACTTAAATCCAGCTAGCAGTGGCATTAAAATTGTTGCTGTAGCTTTGCCTGTGCTGATCCGCCTGTGCAGCTGACAGACATCAATGACCATTGAAAGGACTGTTTTTGTTCCATGCTAGCCATTGTTATCATTGGATGGGCAAACAACAAGTAACATCTGACCTTACTGTGGTAATGAAATGATGATAGGCGTTCCATTTAAATCAACCCAATACTCACACAGCTCAGTTTTATTCCCCTGCTGTAACGGTCTTACTTTTCATTTGTTTTACGTTCTTGCCAGCTTGACCTGTTGTGTATTCTGCAAATTCACAAAAACAAATGAATGCATCTTCTGGTGTGAAAATTGAAGAAAAGTGGAGTGGGTACAGCACAAGAGGAGACAGTCAGCCCATCATCTCTGTCTGTCCCTCCAAAGGAGCATTTCCCTTGTGCCAATCCCCTCTCTATGTCACATATTCCTGCAATTCTTTTCATTTTCAGATGAGGGTGGCACGGTGGTTAGCACTGCTGCCTCACAGCACCAGAGACCAGGTTTGATTCCCGGCTTAGGTTACTTTCTGTGCAAAGTCTGCATGTTCTCCCCGTGTTTTCTCTGGATGCTCTGGCTTCCTTGCATAGTCTGAAAGCCCTGCTGATTAGATGCATTGGCCATGTTAAATTCCCCCTCAGTGTACATGAACAGGCAGCTGAGTGTGGCGAATGTAGGATTTTCACAGTAACTTAATTGCAGTGTTAATATAAGCCACTAATAAATACATTTTATAATGATCCAATTCCCTTTTGAAAGTCTCAATTGACCATCACAATCTCAGGCAGTCCACTTCAGATCCTAGTCTGCCTGAAAATTATTTTCTTCTTGTTGTCATTGTTTTTTTGTCCAATTACCTTAACTTCTTGCCCTCTCATTCTCGATCTTTCCCACCAACAGAAAAGTGTCTCCCTAGCTATTCTGTGCAGACCCCTCAAGATTTTAAATAACGTTAGCAAATCTCTTCACCTCTTCTGTTCTCCAAAGAAAACAGTCCAAGCATCTCCAATCTTTGTAAGTAACTGCAGTTCCTCATCCCTGGAACCATTTTCTTGAATATTTTCTGCACCCTCTCTAATATCTTCACATCCTTCCAAAAGTAATGCACCCAGAAGTGAAAGCAATGTTCGAGATGAGGCTGAAGCAGTTTACAGGTTTAACATAGCTTATTTGTTTTTATACTCTATGCCTCCAGTGATAATGCCCAGGGTTTCCAATACTTTCTTAACCATTCTGTCAACCTGTCCTGCCACCCTCAATGAGTTATGCAAATATATGCCCAGGTCCCTCTGCTCTGAATCCCATCCTTCCCACCAAAATGAATCACTTTGCACATCTCTGCATTAAATTGCATCTGCCACTTCTTCACCCATTCTACCAGTATGTCCATTGGAGCAATCTTATCAAAACATTCTAAGTGCCGAACGAGTGTGAAAATGTGATAGAATTGCGCCCATTTTTTGGATGAGCTCCCAGATGATATCTTAAGGCACTTAGAAAATTAAAATCCCAAATGTGATTCTTGCCAATAGGGGGAGTTGGCACAGCCTATTCATGGCTACTGAGCTGTAGCGTCCCCATTGCGCAGGCACTCTGATCTCGCAGTGCACTGTGTACAACTGTACACTCCTCCAACCCCTCCTCCCCCAACACCAGGCCATCTGTCTTTTGTTCCTAAGTTTGCTATATCTTTGTTGTGATCACTCCCAGCGAGAGAATAATATCCAACACACTTTCCTTCTCTTTTAGTTCTGATGAAGAGTCAAACAAGCTTGAAATGTTAATTCTGTTGTCTCTCCCTACAGATACTGCTAGACCTGCTGAGTTTTTGTTCACAATATCATTTTTTCAATTCATTCATGGGACATGGGTGCCGCATTTATCGCCCATTCCTCGTTGCTCTTGTTCAGAGGGTAGTTGAGAGTCAACCATATTGCTGTGGCTGGAGTCACATGTAGACCAGACCAGGTAAGGACGGCAGATTTCCTTTCCTGAAGGACATTAGCGAACAAGATGGGCTTTTCCGACAATTGACAATGGCTTCATGGTCATCGTTAAATTGTTGATTACAGATTTTTTTTGTTGAATTTAAATTCTGGATTCAAACCCAGGACACCAGAACATAGAACATAAAATACTACAGCACAAACAGGCCCTTCGGCCCACAAGTTGCGCCGATCATATCCTACCTACCAGGCCTATCTATAACCCTCAATCCCATTAAATCCCATGTACTCATCCAGAAGTCTCTTAAAAGACCCCAACAAGTTTGCCTCCACCACCACCAACGGCAGCCGATTCCACTCACTCACCACCCTCTGAGTGAAAAACTTACCCCTGACGTCTTCCCTGTACCTACTCCCCAGCACCTTAAACCTGTGTCCTCTCGTAGCGACCATTTCAGCCCTGGGAAATAGCCTCTGAGAATCCACCCGGTCTATACCTCTCAACATCTTATAAACCTCTATCAGGTCGCCTCCCATTCTTCGTCTCTCCAGGGAGAAAAGACCTAGCTCCCTCAACCTATCCTCATAAGGCATGCCTCCCAATCCAGGCAACATCCTTGTAAATCTCCTCTGCGCCCTTTCAATAGCTTCCACATTAGCTAAGTTTCTGGATTGATAATCTAGCGATAATATCACTGGGTCATTGCTTCTGTCTGGGTAATGTTCCTTTCCATATTTTGCAAAAATACACAGATTGCCTAGGTGCTTTATATTTGACTTAGTTTTGCAAAGATAATGAGGGGTAAAATCAACTTGTGTGTGTGCACATTGCAAATTCTGTAATCACCTTCTCCTCTTTCTAGAAAGGAATTGAACTGGTTCAAACCGAGCTAAACGTTTTATTGCTGCATCAGTGGAAAATAGTAAACGGGAGTAAAGCAGAAAAGGTTTGTTCATGTTAAAATAAAACTGCAGATTACACCTCCCCCCACCCCTCCCCAGCTGTCTCCTAATTTAGAACAGAATGACCGGGCTGTCATTTCCTTTCCACCTTTTTATTTTCCCTGCCAGCTGCGACCTTGTCCATCCACTGAACAAAGTAAAAAGCTATCTGATGGACATGACAGCTGACAAATGGGGAGCGAAGGGAGGTCTGAGCTGGGCTTTCCAGACCAATCGATTTGGAGAAAGGGCGGGACACGATTGTGGCTTTAAAAGTAGCCGATTGGCCTCAGAGCTCCCGGAGAGTCGGGTCAGTGAGGGAAGGAAAAGAAGGTAACGTTTTAAACCCGTGCATTAAGAAGTGGAAAATGCCATAATTCGAGTAAAGTTGATACGTTTAAAATATCTTACTGCAGGAAAAAACGATCCACTGTCCAAGTATTTGAAAGGAAGAGAGATTTGTTCAATGATATCTGTTTAAAATTGTGTGTATTAGTTTTTTATATATGTGTGTTGGCTTTATATTTGAGAATGAGTTAATAGTTTATGGAGAATGGTATTTGGGCTCAGCTTGCTATGTTGTACAGTGCTCAGTCTGCGCTGCAGTTACAATGCAGTTACGGCGAGTTACAATGTAATTGCTGATTCTGTCTCAATAAAATGCAGAGTCGCTGCTGAACCACATTATCCGCTGATTCCTTTTATCTAAATAGATAGATTACCTATGAAACAGTTGAAAAGTTGGTGGATACCCCCACTCAAGAAGGCAGAGGGACATGTCTGTACATGTTCCTTCTGAGCATATGAGGTTCTGAGATCTGAGTTGGTGTCTGGCTGTAATTCCCCATCTTTGAGGGGTGGGGCTGTGATCCTGAACTGCTGATTGGTGAGGCTGAGACACAAAAAAAGAGAGGAGGGAGGGGCTAATGTGCTCAGCAGAATTTCTGCAACTCCAGAGCCGGTGTCACATTCAGCTGGCTTAGCCTGTATGTAGCCTTTGTCTTTAACCAGGCTGGACTGCTAGTCAAACTAACTTCACCAGAGTATTGCAAATGCTGAAATATACAGCAATCCACAAACGGAGGGAGCAGAGGGCAAGGGTAGGTTAATATTGGGTGCGGATGTCCTTTCTCAGAACTCTGAACTCATGGGCATTAGGCTTTTGTTCTGTGATCAGATGCTGATTTAGATATTCCTCACTTTTTTTTCCAACTGCATTCCAGTTTTAGAGATTTAACTGCTGATATGGACTTTCAGACTTTGTCATGGTGGGTAGAATGGGTGTAAATCAATAATCTGCAGGAGGGAGTGGGGCCAAGGGGTGAAATTTTAAGTGATCCCATGATTTGTATGACTGAAGTCAGTAATATGTTGTTTGTCCTGGATTTAGGATTTAATCATAGATGAGATGACAATACTAAGAAAGCCCTTGCAGAATCTCAAAAGTCAGATGACAAATCAATGGATGAAAAAATGACCAAGCACATTGACTGTTACCTGGTTTTTGTGGGACACTTTTTAGGACCATAGAATTCTTACAGTGCAAAAGAAGGCCATTTGGCTCATCCTCTGTGCCAAAAGAGGATCTTACCCAGGCCCACCCACTCCCTGGAACCCTGTGCATTTACCATGGTTAATCCACCTAACCTACACATCTTGAGACACAAAGAGCAATTTAGCACGGCTAATCCACTTAATCTGCACATCTTTTCTGAGAGGAAATTGGAGCACCTGGAGGAAACCTGCATGGATATGGGGAGAATGTGCAAACTCCACACAGACATTCACCTAAGGCTGGAATTGAACCTGGGTCTCTGGTGCTGAAGGCAGCTGTGCTAACCGCAGTGCTGCCCATGGGTGGCCTATGGGTGCCACTTTGTGTAAGATGCTGTTGAATTCTGAAGTCCATCAAGCTTTTTCCTCAGTTGCTAAGAACTATTCTGGTTTTGAAAAACAAGTTAATACTAAACTATCCTGTGTTTAAATTCATGATCCATTCTCTCTTCAAGAAGAAGGGATAGGTCCCTGGATCTCTGATCATCTTCTGGTGTAGGATTGAAATTATGCTGGTACTGTAGTATAAACTGAGGTTCGGGGCTGTTAAATAACAAAATATTGGCTTCCTCCCTTCTGTTTCAGATGATTGGAATTGACACACAAGGAGCAAGCAGTGAAATCCTGGCACTTGTGAACCAGCTTAATGTGCAATTGGAACAAGAACCAAAATATCAGCCAAGGATAAGTGGTTTGAAGGTCATTGAATCAGCGCACGAAAATGGAATCCGGATGACTGTGCGGCTGAGGGAGCTTGAAGTCAAGGATCTCCTTAGTCTGTCCCAGTTCTTTGGCTTCAGTACTGATGCATTTGTCCTGGCTGCCAGTTTCCTCGATAGATTCCTAGGGCTGATGAAGGTGAGGTGATTGAGTTATTTCCCTTGACCTCATGCATAAGGAAAACAATTTTATGACTGTTTACAATTGGAGTATTAAATCCTCTGCAGATATTAATACTTGAAAAATGGTTTGCCTAACTGAGCCACATTGGCACTGCAGATCCATTGTATAACTTCCCATTACAAGGGAGACTTTCAGTGTAATCCAGAAATAGGGAATTTGTTTGAGCTGAACTGCAGATTGCATTGACTTTCTAAACAAGGTCTTGAGTTATCAACTTGGATACATGTCTGCTAAAATGAAGGTAAAGTCGCCACAGCACCAGATGGCCATGGACTGCTGTGCTTTGAGGGAGAAGAAGGCAACAAGTAGTGATTTTACCCTGAGGATCACCACGCCCCCAGGCAAGGGGCAAGGTTGGGCCTTCATGAATAGCCTCAGCCAGTACAAGAATTGAACCTGTGTTGTTGGCATCACTCTGCTTCAAAAACCAGCCATCCAGCCAACTGAGCTAATGAAATATGCTTTTCTGGATGCATGACCAATTATATGGGACTGCCTGGCCCAATTGCCAGGTCTGGGTTGTGTCAATCAGGGCTATATTCTGATGCCTTCCTTTATTTCACGTGTTTCACATTTTAAACACTGACGTTTTTGGGAAAACCATAGATTGATGTAACATGAATTACATGGTTTAGTTGGCCTTTATAAATCAGAGTATCGAGTATAAAAGTTGGAGTGTTATGGTAAGATTATATAAGGCATTGCTGAGGCCAAATTTAGAGTATTGTGTACAGTTTTGGTCACCTAGTTACAGGAAGGATATTAAGGTTGAAAGAGTGCAGAGAAGGTTCACAAGGATGTTGCTGGGACTTGAGAAGCTGTGTTAGGTTGAATAGGTTAGGACTTTACTCCCTGGAGCATAGAAGAATGAGAGGAGATTTGGTAGAGGGTGTCTGAACGGTGTATAAGATTTTGATGGGTATAGATAGAGTCAATGCAAGCAGGATTTTTCCACTGAGGCTAGGGGAGGAAAAAACCAGGGGGCATGGGTTAAGGGTGAAAGGAGAAGTTTTTAAAGGGAATATTAGAGGGGGGCTTCTTCAGAGTGGTGGAAGTGTGGAATGAGCTGCTGGATAAAGTGGTAAGTGCTTTTAACATTTTAAAAAAAACTTGGACAGGCACATGATGAGAGGGGTGTGGAGGGATATGGTCCAAGTGCAGGTCAGTGGGACTTGGCAAAAAATGGTACGGGACAGACAAGAAGAACCAAAAGGCCTGTTTCTGAGCTGTAATTTTCTATGGTTTTAGGCTGTGATTTAGTACTTGTAAGTTCTTGAGTGTTCGCACCAGGTTTAACTTCCTTTTAAACAAAAGACTTGCATTTACATAGTGTTTTTCATGACCAGTGGACATTTCAAAGCACTTTACAGCCAATGAAATACTTTTAAAATGTAGTTGTTGCCATGTAGGAAAATCATGTTCCTATTTGCACATTCCCACAAACAGCAATGTGATCATCTGATTTTTTTTTGTGATGGTGACTGAATGGATAACTATTGGCCAGGACACCTCTTTGAAATAGTGTTGAGATCTTTTATAGCCACCTGAACAGGCAGATAGTACCTCAATTTAATGTCATCTGAAGGACGTACCTCTGACAGTGTGATACTCCCCCTGTACTGACCAGAATGTTAGCCTTTAATTTTGTGCTCTAGTAAATGCAGCTGATTAGTAAAGTATATTCTCTGGTTTCAGGTGCAGCCAAAGCATTTGTGCTGTGTTGGCCTTTGCTGCTTCTACCTTGCTGTGAAGGTGACTGAGGAAGAGCACAGTGTTCCACTTGCTAGTGACCTGATTCGAATCAGCCAATGCAGATTCACTGTTTCAGATATGATGAGGATGGAGAATATTATACTGGAAAAGCTGCACTGGAGGTTGAAAGGTCCGACTGCCCTGAACTTTCTGCGACTATATCACAAACTCATCCTGAGCTGTTGTTCTTCTGAAAGGTATAGATGACTTCAGTGTTTTGGTTTGGGTCAACATTTTTGTTTATCTTGTGTCAGATGTGTCAACCCAGGACCAGTTGGTGTTACCTGCTGTGCTGGGAACAAGTTCAAAGTATTACTTTGCCACTGTAAATGAAACACTGAGTTAATACAGTAACCTGGATTACTAATTAGAGCTGTGGTCCATATGTTGTAAGCACTTATGTGAATAGTTGATGTGAAAAATAATAGTGCCCAATGTTGGCAATTCTGTGCCCAAGTTGGGATTGGGGTGGGGGTTTGCAAGTTGCTCATGCCCTTAATTGACAGCATTGTACTATTATAAACGACAAGTGATATACCTCTGTTTGCTGTGAAAATATTTTTGTGAATATAGGTGACAAAAATTTGGATAGAATAAAGTTCTATAGGTGCATGACCTAATTAAGAATACTGATATCCCAACATTGCAACAACATGGATTAATCTTGAGGACAATTTCCACTACACTGTTCCTGATCTTTGTGGAGAGGAACTAATGCAATTCTAATGATTCCACTGAGGAATGGGAAGATTGTTTGTAGGAAGTAGTTCTTAATGTACTCTACCTGAGGATGGCTCTTGCATACTTAGTGACTTGGAGTGATGTGGCTACCATTTACTTCCTTTCTGTCACTCATAAGTTAGTTGTGAATATTGTACAGGTAAAATGAGGAGGCTTAAATCAACTTTTAGTAACAATGACAGTCCTTCTGGGTGTAGATTGATAACTGTTAATTTGTGTGTAGAAATGTTAACACAGCTAGATAACTCAGGAATAGAATCTTATCTGACTGCTTCTCATTTTAGGAAAAAGATGCTGAATCTTGAGCGACTTGAATCCCAGCTTAAAGCTTGTAATTGTCGTTTTGTCTTCTCCAAGACGAAAGTAAGTTTAGACATCAGTAAATACTTGCGTGTTACTCTGCAAAGGACTAGGCGAACACTTACCAATAGGGTGCTTTTATTGTGGTTTAAAAGGCAGGTAGTCAGTGGAACAATACTCAAATATAAAATACTTGTTCCCTTCAGAGACCCTGAATTTACTTATATTTTTAGGTCATTCTTTTTCATAGAACCATAGAAATCCTACAGTGCACAAGGAGGCCATTTGGCCCATCAAGTCTTCATTGACTCTGCAAAAGACCATCCAACCCATCCCTGTAACCTTACACATTTACCCCGTTAAGCCCCCTAACCTATACATCCTTGAATACTAAGGGCCAATTTAGCATGGCCAATCCACCTATCCTGCACATCTTTGGATTGTGGGAGAAGCATCCAGTGGAAACCCACTCAGACACGAGGAGAACATGCAGACTCCAAAGACAGTCGCCCAAGGTTTTTCCTTTGAGGAACAGTTGCAAGTTGAACTAGGACCAGAGGACACAGCCTCAAGATAAGGAGGGGACAGTTTAGAACGGAGTTGAGGAGGAACTTCTTCACTCAAAGGGTGGTGAATCTCTGGAATTCTCTGCCTGTTGAAGTGGTGGAGGCTACCTTGCTAAATATATTTAAGATGCAGGTAGGCAAAGGGGTTAAGGGTTATGGGGAGAAGGCGGGAAAGTGGAACTGAGCCACTTCAGATCAGCCATGATCTTATTGAATGGCGGGGCAGGCTCGAAGGGCTAGATGGCCTACTCCTGCTCCTATTTCTTATGTTCTTATGTTCTAAATGGGCACGACCCAATCAGCTTGGGAATATAGTGAGAGATCCTATTTGCATCCTCAACCCTATTTTACTGACAAGAATGGCTTCCCACCTGGAAAGGGTGTGAAGCTCATTAGCATCAGATTGCCTGGATCTCTGTGTAGTTATTGAGTCAGCATTCTGCTTCTCACCTCACTGGCAAGAACGCTACTGGTCTTCACCAATGACCAGGCACCATGGCCTGGGCTGTTGTGGGGTGGGGGTAGAGAATCAGAGGCCATTGAAGGCAGTCTCTGGATGGCTGGGCAGTGCCCATTAGGTGCTCTAGTAGTGCCTGGTCTGGTACTGAGTGTACCATGGGAGTGGCGCCATACACGTTGACAGAGGAGGACTGATGTAGGGGATGGGATGGTATCATGTTGGGAGGATTGCAGAGGGGTTCATGACACAGAGCTCATGTCTGAAGTCTGCCAGGTGACCCATTGGGAGGGCACTGATGCCAGCGACCCAACTCAGTGTGAGGGGTCACAATGGTGTTTGGCGGCTGGGGGAGGAGGGGTGGTGGGAATGGCTCAGTACCAAAAGGTTGTATTGCGGGGTTCGCTGAAAAACCAGCGTAGATGACTCCTATTTCCTTGCCATTTAAGGCACTCCAGGTTTTTGGGGGAAGATTCCACTCATTGTTTCATTAAAAGAAACATTATTTTTCAGGGGTCCATATTAGCGCTGTCAGTTCTTGCTCTGGAGGTCCAAACACAGAAGTTACATGAATTAACAGAGATGATAGAGAGACTACAGCAACATTCCAAAGTGAGTGATATCGTCTTACATCAACTGCTGTCATTAGGCTGCAGATTTACCTTGTCGTTAAAAGTGAAACAGCTGACAGAGCTCCTTTTAGAGTAATGCATTGAGGATTTAAATATAAGATGTGTCTGTTGTGGGTGCTGACTTTTTTAAAGAGGAACTATGCCAAGCAACTCAGGAATTGGCAAAAATAGTTTAACTGTAACAACTGAAACTGGATTTTTATTTGAGGAGGGTTTTGCATTCTGTTTGAACAAATATTGTGGAAAATCAACATGATTTCAGAGGCAAGGTGCAAAATTGGCAATCTGGTAGAATCAGCTGCCTATGTGCCCAATTTAAATTATCTAACTGAGATTTCCAGCTTCCAATGCATTAGTTTTAAAATTCTCATCCTGGCTCCTGAAATCTTGCCCCTCCTTGCTTCTGCAACCACTTCAGCCTCCCCCAAACCCTCCAAGATATCTGCGCTCTTCCAATTCTGACCTCTCTTGAGAATCCCCAATTTTCATTGCTTCCATTGGTATTCATACCTTCAGCTGCCTAGGTTCTAAGCTTGAGGATTCAGTCCTACAATGTCTCCCCCTCTCTCTCCTCCTTGAAGATTCTCAATCTACCTCTTTGAGCAAAATCTTTGGTCATGTATCCATGTGTCTGTTTTATGAGGATCAGTTTGTTTGATACTATTCCTGCCAAGAGCCTTGGTGTTTTTAATATGGTTAAAGGTGCTATGTAAATGTGAGGTAGACTTTAAATCAGGCAGTCTATTTGCTATAGCCCTGTTGTGAATTAGTTCAAGATGAATTTCACCCCATAACATTTGGCTCTGTTGTGTTGCTTACTTGGGTAATGCATATCTTGACTATTAAAGGCATCAATTTGCCACCCTTTGTATCCAGAAGCTGGAATCTCAAATCCAGTGAACCCTTCTTTCCCATCCTGAGGCCCCAATAAAATTGCCAACCATGTGATCTGCACTCCCTTGTTACTTTGAGGATTCCCTGCAAAATCAGTGATGCCATTCTTTTTGGGTTGCTTTACAATTCACTGAGTTTTCTTTAATATTGCAATAGAATAAAACACTCTTGACTGTGTGCCTCCTCTATTTGGGGAAATGTTCTAACTTTACAAGTATTTTCTGATTTTCTGCAGATAAGTGACCATGATTTGTTTCATTGGAGAGGCCATGTTGCAGAATGTTTAGCAGAGTATTCATCATCTAGGTGCTCCAGACCCAGTAACAAAAAGCTCATGTGGATCGTCTCAAGACGCACATCTCGGCAGCTTCACAGTTACCATCGTATAACTCCTCTTCCAACAATTCCTGAAGCAGCCATTTGTACGGAGCGAGGTGTGGACATTTGTCTTTTTGTGCAAAAACGAATTCAGCTTGTAATTGATTTTTGTTTACTTTAGAACCAAATTGCAAACCTTTATTCTTCCTTCTCCCCACCCCTCAATGATTCCTCTGAATTTTGTTTTTCCTCCCCTGCTCATTAGTATTACCTGACCTCAAACTGCCAGTCTGTTCCCTGTGCTTTTGTTTCTGTTGCATCACATGGTGAACAGAAATGACCAAATTAGAATTGCACTTCCTTTTAATGATGGTAGGCAAAACTGTATGTATTCCACAAAGAAGAATTGTTCTGAATAACTCTTCACCATGACAGTGAAATTTGAACTCAATAAAAAAAAAAATCTGGAATTAAAACCCTGAATCCATTGTCAATTGGCATAAAAACTGATCTGCTTCACCAATGTCCTTACCTGGTCTGGTTCTGACAAGTGACTCCAGATCCACAGCAATGTGGTTGATTCAAATGCCCCTCTAAATTATAGTAATGGGCTTTATTGCCCAGCCCCTGATGCCCACATCCCATAAATTAAATATTAAAAAAATCTTGGTCTTTTCTTCAAGGAAAACAATTCTAAGCTTCCATCAAATGCTTTTTTTTGAATCTCATTTGGGAAGGCAAATAACCCAGACTGGGATACAATTTTTGGATTGTTACCATAAATTAGAAATTTGGAAGTACAAATCCTTAAACTTGAGGCGTTTTGATCATTGCTGCAGTATCTTAGATGATTTTTCTTGTATCATTTCATGGGATTACAAGCATTGCTGGCTCAGCCAGCATTTGTTGTCCATCTTTACTTGTCCAGAATATCTTAAAACAAGGCTTTTAATCTGTACTAGAAACATAGTAATGCTTCATTCTAAACCTAGTATTGCATTAGTCTAAACATAAGTCACTTGTTTTTAACACTTCATATGCCATTACTCGTGCAGAAATGTAGGAATGCTCTGGCTGATCTATGTTGTAAGATCTTCAGTGATCTGGGGGCATGGACACATTTTGTTATGCACATATGGTCAGCATTAAGCTTTTAATACCATCTGCTTTGTTTTAGAAAGATGAACACTAACTTGTTTTTCATTCCTTTTCCTCCAGAACCTTAATACGTCATGCACAAAACAGAATGACAGTTTGTCGGATGAAGTGCCTCAACAGTTAACTCATCAACAGTTATTCTCATCTTCAGAAGACATGTTGTCTTTGCTTCACTGCAAGCTGTAGTTCTTAGTGCGTAGGATGTAGTTCTGAAGAATAACACTGGCAGCTATTTTTTTACTGACATTTCTACACTTGAATTTGTGAGCTGTGATCTATATGTTGTGCAATTTTTTTTGAGTGCAAGTACTTAATTCAAGATGAAAAGCTTCAACACTTTTTTAGCAATGTTCCATGTTCTGTACTAACAAATGACTTTTCAGTTTTATTGGTTTAATTTAAAACCTCAAGTTAAGTTTTAATAACTCTAGTTCTAATGTGCATGTCAGTCATTAGGGAAATTTATTAATTCTTCCTGAATCAAGTCCCATTAGTCTACAAGTCACTGATCATGACCTTCTCTTCCTCACACTAAACTAATTGCAATTTGATGCAGCCAATCCCATAAATGGACTGAAAAGTGATTAATTTTCAGTTATTCAATTTGGGCTATTATTGCAGATTTCTCTTATCAAATGAAATAATCTAGTCTTCTTGCCAGATCAATGTTCAGTTTCTGAAGCTGCATCAAACTATATAGGTGGAATTTAATTGAACTTTACCAGACTGAGGAAGATGGTGGGTGAGAAGTAGGATGCAGATTTGGACAACGCATCCAATTCCTAGCTTCGGTGAGGGAAAATTGTCCCCAATTAAGCTGAGGCATGAAGGGCCCAACATGGAAATCCCACCTACTGGCAACAGGACCCCAATTGACAACAATGATCCCATGGCAGCCAGTCTATCATGGCTCCTGAATGTGGTGCAGTGAACCCTGTTTGGTTTGCCTGGCTTAATTTAAAACCCTGGCAGGAGTGGGTTGGGGGTTTGGTGCCCCCATTTGCAGCCACTCAGTACCTGATCAAGGGATCTTGTATCACCAGTGAAATACTTTTAAGTGTATTCACCATTCCAATGTAGTCAATTTTTGCCCAGCAAGCTGTCACACACCCAGCAAGATGATAGTGACTAGTTATAAGTGGCATTGATTTGAGGAATAAATACTAATGAAAACATTGGGGATAACTGCACTACTTTGATGCAGGCTCTTTCATCTCCATCTGAGGACAAATGGAGACTCAAAGGTCTCTGAAAGAGGATACCAACTTCCCCCTCTTGGTGGTTCAGCCAGAAATTTTATACCTGACCTTTTGGCATGGGACTTGAACTCAACCTCTGATTTACTAACCTAAGCACTACTATCTGAACTACTTTTTCACGAAGTAATAATCAGTTGTAAAGTGCTTTGGCACATGCTGGAGACAGAGTGCACTCTATCTCTCATAATCATTTACCATTTCCTTGTGGTGTAGATCTTTTTCATTATATTCTGCTTATCAAAAGAAAAGCAGTCCTATAAATTTCTGTTCTGGCTAATCTTTAGCAATAAACTAAGTTGTAAGGTGTATCCCATAGATCCATCACATCAAATCATTTTGTGACTTAATGCCAGTAATTGAATTGTGTTTGGAATCTATGTTGGTAATGTAAAGGATGAGTGTCCATTCCCAGCCTGGTAAATGTTTGATTTGAACTGATCAAGGTTGATAGTATTAGGTAATGATTCACTTTATCTCAGTAATAACAGGAATTGAAGCAAATCACTGCAGATGCTGTAATCTGAAACCAGAAGAGAAAATTTTAGAAAATCTCAGCAGGTCTGACAGCAAAGCTTTGACAAAGAGTTGCTTGGATTTGAAACATCAGCTCTTTTCTCTCCTTACAGATGCTGCCAAACCTGCTGAGATTTTCCAGCATTTTCTCTAATAGTGGAAATTACTTGTTTCTCTTAGTCAAAGTTCCTAAACCCTACAAAGCTTAAATTTGCTGAGTGCTCTTGTTTGATGCAACTTAATTTCTGGTGTGGGAGGTGTAGTCTTTTTGTTAAAAAGACTGGTGGGGAGTCAGACTTTTTGATTTTTACAGACGTGCAGTATTTAAAGTTTTAATCCTTCAACTGTTGCTGAAATCAGTATATTGTAGTGCAGCTGCTTTGAGGCTTTAAGTTGCAAATGGGCAAAGCTAATACAGACCACTTCTTAATGGCCATGCTTTAACCAGGTTCTTATGCATTGTGTGGTTCTCAGTTATATATTAACCTAAATTCAAAGTTAATTAAATGTTACCATGTTGATTTAACACCTCTAATAAACTAATGCTAGCAATTGGAATTGCCTTGTAGGGGAGTGGAGGTAGTTTTCACAGTATGTCAAGTTGTTGTGAGTATGTTTATTGCCATGTGTATACTGACTATCCCCATGCTTCCATTGCTCTGTTATTGGCAGTCCTTCTTTCATTTAGAATCCTGTGCCCTTTTAGTGGAACCACTCATTCTCTGGTAAAAAGATAGTCAGTTGTGATGTGTTTCCTTTTATGAGGGCTATTATTTGGGCTTCATTTAAACATAGGGAATTTTCCCATCTCACTTGCCTTTGGAAATCGTAGTGGGTGGGAGAAATGAACCATTCAAAGGTCTTGATCTTGAGCAGGATTTTCCAGTTTTGGGCAATACCCCATACATAATTTAAGATACTGTTTTCTCCTATAGGAGATTCTATGGTAGAGTGCTTTCATTTGGGGATAGTTCTCTACAGAGCAGATGCTTGACTATGTAATTCTCTCAGTTGTGTAAATGTTGGAGTGGGATTTTGACACTAGGAGACATGAACTTTAGCTAGTTTTGGGAGCAAATGGCTTGAGAAAGTGAGAAGTTTGGTTGCAATGAAGAGTAGTCTTTTGAGCATGGATTTGAGTTAGAATCAGATTAAGTTTATACCTAAACCATAATGAAGTTACATGCAGCTGAGTAGAACCCATTAATGAAAGGAATGCTTGGAATATTTATTTCAGTAGTGAGATTTCACACTTTTTATTAATTATAAAAGCAAAAAAATCCAAATGTCAGGCAGATCTAGTGCATTCATTATTTGAAAGGCTGATTTCCATATGTTAGAATGTTACCAGGTTAGTATACTTTCTAATTTATTTTTAAGTCCACGTTACATCACTTGAAGGGTTCAGAATTTTTACATTTTTATAAAACTCTAAACTTGGAAACTTTATTGAATTTTTGTTGTTGTTTGCCACTCTAATCCTTTTGCTTGTGCTGATGCTTCATTGATTTATTGTATTTTCTGAATTGTGTGATCTGCACTGAGGGGTTTAAGCTTGTTGTTTAACCAGATTAGTAGCAGCCAACTAATTTGAATCTTTACTAAACCTGGGAGAGGAAAAGTAAAGCAGCTCAACATGCCTTCAGACCACTAAATGTTGTTATTGTTAAATGTTTTTGTGATGGAAATGCTTCATGTTTCCATTTGCTATGACTTTGTTTTAATATGACTGAAAGTGATCATAAAGGAAGTGTGTTTTAAAATAGGAAAAAAAACAAATGCCCAGTGGATAATACTGCTCTCTGTGCCAGGGAGTTTGCATGTTCACCTTGTCTGTGTGAATTTCCTCCAGGTGCTTTGATTTTTCCTCCCACAATCCAAAATGTGCAGGTTAGGAGGTGGCTGAGCCATGGTATGTGAGTTATGGGGGTTGGGCCTGGATAAGATGCTCTTTCAGAGAGTCAGTGCAAACTTGACAGGCTGAATGGCCACCTTCTACACTGTAGGGATTCTATAATAAAGTAAAAATTAGATAGCTTAA
This sequence comes from Carcharhinus amblyrhynchos, assembly GCF_965287045.1. Classification (NCBI taxonomy): domain Eukaryota; kingdom Metazoa; phylum Chordata; class Chondrichthyes; order Carcharhiniformes; family Carcharhinidae; genus Carcharhinus; species Carcharhinus amblyrhynchos. The sequence continues at coordinate 22,123,722 of NC_137336.1, forward strand.
GGATTATGGGGGGTGGTGGAAGGTGTGATCAGGATATTAAATTTGGTGTTAAGCCATAATCAAATGGCAGAACAGACACAGGACTGAATGGCCTACTCAGCTTCTAGTTTCTGTTTCTAAAATCTAAGCACATGGAAATTCAGACACATGTTAAAATTCTACACTGTGAATTTATTCCAGGACCCTCCAAATGGAAACTTTTAAGCCATTTTACTTTAAAAGATTTGCATTCTAACTCTGTGTATTGAATTTTTTTATTGCTACCCTGTTATTTGTGTTTTCATTTATTTAAATTAGCCTAGTTTTTTAGCCTATGAATTGATTTTTCACTGCAGTGCAATATGACAGGTTTTGTTAAACATCTAAGGTGGGACAGGACAGTTTCCAAACAACTGTCCTGGCTGTGCTTCAACAGATTTAAGTTAAAATATATATATTCTGAAAACATTCAATTTCAATACAAGCAAAGGTATTTTGTGTGGAGATGATTGCTTTTCAATAAATTTGATTTTTTTTAAGAAATGAGAAGCTCTTCCTTGTGCCTCAAATATATTTTATTTATTAATGAGACCATTGGACTGTTAAACATATGCTTGAAGACTGATAATATAAACCTGGGGTAGACCAATTTTGCTTCTACATGTAGATGTAGGAAATGCCACTCCAATGAGGCAACATCCTTTATAGAATGAATGCAGTGAAATTATCACAAGTGCATGTAGAGATTGGATTTGTGCTTCAGAATGATAGCAAGGAGTTGAGTTGAAGCAACTAGAGTTCACCTATTGTGATGGTACTGTAACCAGATGGAACACAGACTTGTGTGGATTATTGAAAAGACTATATAGTGTTCAATTCTGGTTGCCAAACTACCAGAAGGACATGGAGGCTTTGGAGACGGTACAGAAACAACTTACCAGGATATTGTTCAGTATGGAGGGCATTTTCCATGACAAAAGGCAGGAGAAACTTGGTTTGCTCTCACTGGAAAGACAGGGGCTGAGGGGTAACCTGATAGAAATCCACAAAATTGAGGGGCATGGACAGAGTGGATAGTCAGAAGCTTTCCCAAGGTGGCAGTCAATTACCAGGGGGCCCAGGTTTAAAGTGTGACGGACAAGGTTTAAAGGAGATGTACAAGGTAGGTCTTTTTACAGTGTGGTGGGTGCCTGAAACTCTCTGCCCAGGGGAGGTAGTGAAAGCAATTACAATTGTGACTTCTAAGAGGCAAATGGACAAATACATGAATAGGATGGGAATAGAGGGATTATGGTCCCTGGAAGAGTAGGGGATTTTAGTTCACATGGGTAACATGGTTGGTGCAGGCTTGGAGGGCCAAAGGGCCTGTCCTGCACTAATGTTCTTTATTCTTTGAATGCAGTGAAAAGGCAGATTTGCATCCTATTCCATTTCTGGGACAATCAGATTGAGTGGATTAAAGATTTACTGAGTGGATATTGGCAAGTACCCCTTTTGGAAAGGACACATGATATCAGCTTTAAAGTTATGCCATTTGGTACAAAGAATGCCCCACTACATTTCAAAAGACTGATGAGCAGGATTATTACAGAACTGGGTAATTGTGCTATGTATGTTGGTGACTTGCTGGTTTTTAGTCAAATATGGGAGGGGCAGGGTAGGTGTAGGAGGATGCGGTGGTGTGGGCTCGTTGGGCCAAAGGGCCTGTTTCCCATGTTGGGTTGTTCTTTGTTGAGCATTTACAAAATCAAAGGACTGTTTGATTGACCTGCAAGAAGCTAATTTGTTGGTGAATTTGGCTCTAATGTTGGCCATGGTCAGATGGCCCCATGAGAAGTAAAAGCAACTGTAGAATTCCCAGTGACTTCAATGAGAGAAGATTTACGATTTCTGTGCATAAATAGCTTTTACAAAAAAAGTCAGATTTTTGCAATGTGATTGCAGCACTGTCAGCTATTAAAAAGAAACAAGGCATTCCACTGGACATCAGAGTATCAAAAAATGCATTCAACAATCTAAGAACTGGGTGGAATTTTTCTAATATGGTAGATTTCAGCAGGTGTTCACTCCAGATCTTCTGACAATAAAAGCAGGGACCATGTTTTGCATTGTATCCTTGAGGGGCTGCCTAAAGACATTAGGACATTTGGCTGATAAGGGAAACATCCTCAGAAGGGCAACCTTTCCCTGATGATAAATGGGTTACTCCCCACATCATAACTGGCACTGGGGTGATGTAACAACCCCCACTGCCTCACAGTATCAGGGACCTGAGTTCAATTCCCAGTTTAGGTCATGTGTGTGTCTTGTTTGCATGTTCTCCATGTCTGAGTTTCCTTCAGGTGCTCTGCTTTCCGCCCACAGTCCAAGGATGTGCAGGTTAGGTGAATTGGCTATGCTAAATTCTCCTTTGTGTGCGCAAACAGATGTTGGAATGTGGCTACTAGGGGATTTTTCACAGTAGCTTTGTTGTAGTGTGAATGTAAGCCTACTTGTGACTAATAAATAAAATTGACATTGGCATCAATCACTTCCCCTCCCCATCAATAACATAATACAGGCACCACCAACCCCCTAAGAGTCCCTGCCTCTTGACAATTAAACTGTAAGTTTACTTTAAAGGGTTGATCAATTCTAGGAAGAGGAATTTTTAAAAATTGTAGAAATAACAGTGGAATGTTAAGGGGGAAGGTTGTTGTGGCTGAGATCTCAAATTATACTGTATGTTTACTGCCACTTTTGGATATTATGTAAGATTTTCAGTAAGAAAAGCACAGCACTGTGATTATATTTCTAGCATTTGCTACAGATCAAAAACTTCTGAGTACTTGTCATCAAAGGGGGCTTAGCTCAGAGTTTAGTTAAGGTAAAATCTTTTAGGAAATGTTTGAAAACTACATTTAAGTTAAAAACATCACAATTGGGCTGAGTGAATTATCATTTCTTCAGGTAACTCAATGCTTAAATTGTTGTGGTAGCTGATTTAAGTTTCCCTTTGGGATTTGGACAGCCTGGAACTTAACATATGCCACCATAACACCAGTCCACTGCAAATTACCCTGGAAGTGTGAAATTTTCAAATTTGAACAACATATTGCTGTTAGGCAGGGACAACATAAGTGGTGTTTCCCATCAACAGGACACAGCTGTCAAGCCAAAAAGATGTTCTGTCCATTATACAAATTGCACAAACAAAAATCACAACCATCAGGTCAATCATCATCCCTATGAAGAAACAGGTTGTTTTATTGTTGGAAAAATGACCTGTTGTCAAAGCTTTTTGTCTTGTGCTCATCATGATACACTTTCATATTTCAAGGGGTATAATTTATATTGTTTATAATCACAAGAAAAGCAGTACTAATTTGTTGGTAAGTCAGCCAAAGGGCAGCAAATGTGTTAGGCAGGGGCACTGATTGATTGACACAAGGACCTGAAAGGATGTATTTCCCCCTCAACCCCTCACTTCACTAACCAACAGCCAGTTGAAAGTGTAGGGTAAGCTGAAGTTTATGGAGGATAGGAATCTCTAGGCACTATAGCCAAGAGGCATACAAGATGATCAGAGGGTTAGATAGGGTGGATAGTGAGAGCCTTTTTCCTCAAATGGTGATGGCTAACAAGGGGACATAGCTGTAAATTAAGGGGTGGTAATTATAGGACAGATGTCAGAGGTAGGTTCTTTACTCAGAGGGTAGTAAGGGCATGGAATGCCCTGCCTGCAGCAGTTGTGGTCAGCAGATAGGCATATAGAACAGTACAGCACAGTACAGGCCCTTTGGCCATTGATGGTTCCACTGGTCAGTGCAACAATCTAATGACCCTCTAACCTAAACTATTCCAATGTTATCCATATAACGTTGACCATTTGAACCAATGTTATATGGATAACGTTGGAATAGTTTAGGTTAGAGGGTCATTAGATTGGTTCTACTGGTCAATGCAACATTGAGGGCCAAAGGGCCTATACTGTGCTGTAATGTTCTGTGTTCTAAGTAGTACTTTGGAAATTTAGTCACAGTTGTAATGTAGAAAGCACAATTTGGAGAACACAACTCACTTCTATATTCAAGTTAATTGCCAATCCAGCTTACCAGGTTTATGCATTGCCTTCCATTGGCAACACTCATTTGCATTGGACCTTAAAATTCCTTCAGGATGTCAAGAGGTAATCTCTACAGACAAGCCCACTTCCACACAACAACATAAAAGTTGCCACTCAACTAACATTAGTCAGGGATGAAAAATTATCTTCACAAATCCAAGCTCTCATTAGCTTGTAGCTGTCACTGTCTTCTGAATTCACCAGCCTTTTCTGTCCTTTTTGTGTCAAGTTCCTAGTTTTGCATTTGGGATGCTAGACAAACAAGGATTACCAGAACCAAGGCATTGCAGTGCCTGTGCATACAGTTACTCAGCTGAGCAATCTGACATTTTAACTTGAAGCAGCCTTATTCTTCCACATTGAGGATCTCTTCAGAGGCTGATGGTCAGCACAAATGTAAGGAATGTGCAAAAGATAAAGAACAGGATTCAGCTAATTTCCTGGAATTTGAACTTTGGGTTCATTTGGCCAAAGTTTTTTGTGCAATTTGAAAGAACGTTTTCAAAAACTTTGCAGTGAGGCCCCCTATAGACACATATTACAGCATGCATCTTCCTTTGGGTGTGCTGCATTAGAACTTTATCCCCTTTTTAAAGGCTGCTTCCAACATGTTAAAAATTGAGGGCAAAGTGATGGCCAGGATCAACATCTCTGCATCAAGTGGAAATCCACCCTGCCTTTTGTAGATGCAACCCAGTTAAAAAGGAGGCAAAGAGATAGGAACTTGAATTTGACTCACTTTTCCCACCTTCTATGCAGGGACAAGGTCAACAGCTATGCTCTGAAAAGCAGTATACCAGTTATCCACTGAGCCAGTTTCTTCAAAAGAGTTGCTGGATTGCTGAAGATCATTCTCCCTACCTACCTGAAACCTCCCAAGACTCTACACAACTAAGCTGCCTTTGTTTCAAAAATAAAAGGCACACTTTTTTTTCCCAATGTCATTTTATTGTATTTCACACCAGTGAAATAGCAAGAGTATAAATATACAGTGGAAGTAGCAACTTGCAAGTCTTGACATGGCATGTCAATGGATAGTGTTCGCAAGACCAGGGCTCTTGAAATTGTACAGTTTTATGACTAATAATGAATTACCACCACCTGTTATATTGAGGTGCAGCTTCATAACTCAGTATGCAGTAATTAAGCAACAAGAACTGGAAATGGGGCAGACTTGACTAATTTCTGAGCAAACAGGATATCCTAACTGGTCTTACAATATCATACATTAAGAACTTGGTATGTAAAGTAACCTGCATACAGTGTACAAGGCTATTGAGAGATGAAATGCAAGTGTACAGAGAAGGGGCACTTTTTTTTAAAACAACCAAGAAAACAGACTGGCATAGCCACATTAGTTCAATATGCACAGCATTGTTCTCCTCACATTCCTTTGGGTGACCGTTTGAAAAACTGATCATATCCAGTTACAACATTACGAAAACTGACAAAACTAATGACACTGAAGCAAAGACCAACCTTCATTCCACGTAGTAGGGGAATTATGAGGAGAAAATAATAACTTGGCAACTTATTTTTATTCTAGTGATGTGTCTCAATTATTTGTAGCTGCCTAAGTTTCAATAATACATTGCTTTGGGTGTGAGTGGGTGCAAGTATTGCTTTCTCATGCATTGCGTTTGGGGAAAATGTCATAACTCAGTTGTGTACTTTATTTTCTGGGCTTTTCTTTGCATGAGCAAGTAGAAGGGAACAGAGCTCAAAAATACTCAAAATTTACTGATCCAGTTACAGGGAGTGAAAAATTGGTCAAAAAACTATTCTTCCCAAAAGTCAACTACAAGAATAATCAGTAGTATTCCCTCAGTGCTTAAAAAGACCACTGTCTTTGCCATTGTGCTAGGCTTGTTCTTTTGAATATGGTTTTACTTCCAATTGGTTCAAAACAGCCCATTATCCTAAGATGTTAGAAACGAATACTGTTGTATCACAATCTGGCTCTCTTGAATTCACGAATCAGAACACTTGGTAGGTAATAGATCATTCAAATTAAATAAAATACTGGGTGACATTCCTCTTTAATGATTTACAAAGTTGGTTGTAGTGTTTATATATGGACTACTTTTTGCAATACAAGCTTGACCGTGCAGTCATTTCTTAAGCTGCTATTTATGCAAGGGTCAACGTTGCAAGATATGAATGCAACATAGTATTGCATTGTTTCTCTCCACTTCACCCCAAACCTGTCTTGACACCCAACTTAAAAAAAATTACCTTACACAAGTAAATTCAAACAATTTAAATTTAATATGGGAATTAAAGGGACGTAACCAGTGTACAGATCAAAGAAAGGTAATTGAAAGCATTTTTGTCCAGTAATATTATATATGTGTATATATTATATAGTATATATTATATATACACATTAAGTGAATCAATGTTGCCAGTATTTGGACAGGCTGCAATTCTCGTTGTCCAAACATAAGATTTAATTGTTTTTCAGAATACTGAACCTAAAACAATCTCCCTTTAATATGTGACCGAAACTAATCTCAACTTCAATACTTGACTGTCATACAAGTAACATGTAATAGGTGGAAACTGATGGTAGCGTTCTAGAGGGGGAAAAATATGATTCGTGCAATCTTTGAAGTTTGGGATTCTTTTTTAAAGAGGCATGTAGCTTTGATTTAACAGCTGTCAATAATCAAAACCAGCCAATAAAACAAAAACAACACAGCACTCGAGCATAACATGAGCAACTTCGCAAAATGCTGGCAGGCACATTGGTACCCAGCATTCTAATTACCAGCGGAAAGCTTGCTAGGAAGGTACACAACCAAATCTAGCAGTATCAGCAAATCGCCACCTTACAGGGTGCAGGGGGGCCGGGGGACACTAACAAAGAAAAAAAATCACGATTTGCAGTGAAACAAAGCCACAAACAAAATCAAAACTATTTTTGTAACAAAAACATTTAATTCAAGCCCCAGTTGTATTAGTTAATACCTGTCCCATTGCACTTAGGGAGGGGGTTTAAAAAAAACTACCGAATTTGCCAGAGAGATTCAAGAATACCAGGTTCAGGTTACTCAATTCACCATAAAAAAGGTGAAGAAAGCTGCCCTGCAGAGTCCATGACTTTAAATTTGACATAACAGTTTGGGTCGGTGACTGTCACCCCATTATTCAATGTCCATTTCTGGTAGAGTTTGTTGGTGCTGTTCTGCATTTTTCTGGGCACTCTCAGTGGCAGCAGGTGTAGAGCCGTCAGAGTCGGTGCTTGTTTGTCCATTCACTGGTCCATTCTTTTCTGCCTCTTTTTCTTCTTTTGGAGGTTCTACTTTAGGCTTTGGCTTGCTAACAATGGGGTTACAAAGGTTGAACAATTCCTGAAACAAAGTGAAAACTATTAACAAACTGTAGGGTGATAAAAGAAATCATTGGTAATTCCAGTTCCTGAATGCGAAACAAAAAAGAAAACAATCTCAGGAAAAACTTGTTTTCTCAGGAAAATTTCTTGCTCTATTTCATAAAATAATAAGAAAGCCAGGAAGCATGCTTGTTCAATGCATTGCTACACATATTCCCAAATTTCTTTGGAACAGAACAGTCAGTGGTCCACTTTATCCATTTCCCACTTCAGATTCTCTTAGAACTGTCACCTGCCCCACAATCTGTCGCTCTTTTCCTCCTATGAGAGGCTCCTCAAAACCTACCTCATTGACCAAGGTTTTTGACTTTTACCTCAATATCTGTGGTTCAGTGCCATTTGTTTTACAGTGCTCTGATGAGGTGAATTTGACTACATCAAAAGGTACAAGGTAAATGCAAGCTGCTGTTCCAAATGTCACAGCTTCCCCATTTTACATATCCAAGTCTGTGAAAGTTATCCACCCTCTCCAAACCTGTAACAAGGAGATACTTTCAATGCTTTCCTGGAAAGCTAAATATTAACTGCACACTTACCTCCACAAAGTTCTCATATCTTGGGGGCTTGCGCATCAACATTTCTCTACCAATTTAACAAAGTCATTACACCACAAATCCTTCAAAATGATTAAAGAGCCTATGCTACATTTTCCTGCATGCTAACGAAAAACCATTAGAGTACCTGTAAAGTACTTTATTCCTTCAGATACTATTCGGTTTCCCGGCAACAATGCCAATAAAAATATTTGGCAGCATTCCTGAAGGCACCAGTTTGATGTGTCCATCCTTTGTAACACTTTTTCCCAAGCTAGTATTAAATAGATTGTTATAACAACCTAAACTTTATTCCAGAGGTAGATGGGGTGCTAGCTCTCAGGATTAAGGGAAGGAAATAGTTTACAGAAGAAATCCCATTTGAATCACATTAAAACAGAAACCACAAGTAACCTAAGTAACAGACAAATTTGTTTCACTGAATGTTGTATTTACACTGCACAATCTCTAAGAAACAGTATCACAGTAGAATGATAATGCAAGGAATAAAAGTTCTCAAGCATCATCCCGATTCATTTACTTATGTCATCCACATTGGTAGCAGTAATGTGGTTTCAGAGAGGGAAAAAAACAAATCTGTTGAGGATAGATTAATGCTCTGTAATAACAATGTTTCTTCCTTTCTTTCCTTCTCTCCCAAGTAACCAAACTGTTTTCACATTTCTAGAAGTCTCCAGGGGCCTGGAATAGCACCAGCTCAAACAATATAGGCAAGTCAATGTTAAAAAAAGCTGTGGGGGCTCTAATTACAGATAAGAAAAAAATCCAAATCCATGGTAACTTTATTAAACAGCTTGGAAGGATTTTCTTACCTTAACTTTGGCTCGGATTTCTGCACATTTTACAAGTGGGGCTTGTGTTAGAGGCTGTTTGCTCTGCAAATTCATCTTGCTGTTCATCCATTCCATTGCTTCTTGAACATGCTTTCCCACTTTCTCTATGTCTGCTGATTCCAGATGATCATACTGTTCTTCCTGTAAAGGAGGGAATTAAAACCACAAAAATTAAAAGATTCACTCACATAAATAAGTTCAATCAAACCATCTATCTTCAAAATAACAGCACATTTGAACATCCATTTCAGCTATTTTTTAAACCAGATCATCTGCCATAGATGAATGCTTAAATCACTAGGAGAAAACATTTATCTGTGTTACCCTCAAATCAACCAGAACAAACTAATCACAATGCAAGAATTGAGTGCCACAGAATCTTTAGCAGGCCATTCAGCATACCTAGTCTGCACTGGCTCTCTGAAAAATCATTCTACCTAGTCCCATTCCCCCTGCCTCATACCTTTAATCTAGTGCATTCTCTTTTGAGATGGCAACCCAATTCCCTTTTGAATATCTCTATCCAACGTGCCTCCACCACCCTCAGAATTCATTCCAGACTCCAACCATCCTCGGTTAAATATTTTTCCTCACACCACTTTTACTCCTTTCACCAATTATATTGAATTTGCGCCGTTTAGTTCCTGTTGTTGCCTCGAGCGGGAAGTGTTTCTCACTATAAACCATGTCCATAATCCTTAGGGTCTCAAATACTTCTCTCAAGTCACCTCATTTTCTCCTAGGAAAACACTTCCAACTTCCCCAATGTATCCCCTAATAGTAACTGTTCTTTATCCCTGCAATCATTGTGAATCTCTCTTTCAGAGCATTAAAAGCATTTCAACCATTGATATGGTTATGCTTCTAGGTTACGTTCGTGAGCTGGGATGGTGGGTTGGTCAACTATCAATAGTGTTGAAAAGCATTGCAAATCTGTCTGCTGAAAGTATTGGCTTACCAAGACTACAATAGAGGATCAAATTGGTTCCAAACTTCCATTTCATAGAATCCTTACAGTGCAGAAAGAGGTCACAGGGCTCAACAAGTCCACACTAATTCTCCAACAAAGCTTCCACCAAGGCCCAACCCCCATCCCTGCAACACTTTGCATTTACCCACTAATTCCTTTAACATCTAAGGGGCAATTTAGCATGGCCAATCCACCTAAGCTGCACATCTTTGGACAATGGGAGGACACTGGAGCACCATGGTCAGGCATATCATTTTGGAGCCAGGTGATCACACTTAGCTTTACTAGTGACAAAAGCCTGAAAAAAATAATTAGTTGCTGCTCAAAGTTTTAAAAGGCTAGAATATGCAATGTGAATTTTACGGAACAAGAAAGATTTAAGTTGTGATACTGCAATTGATGCTAATACAAATTGCTGGGAAGGACTAAGATTTTAATTAAAACAAAACCTCTATTCCCAAATTTCTTTGGAGAATTTAAGCATTTCTGCTTTGGCTAACAACTGTTCCAGAGCTGCCATTCCAACAATGAAGGCAGTTGCTGTCAATATTTAGTGCAAGTCAGCAACCTTCTAAGCCTTACATGCTGAACCCAGAGATATGAGCAATTTAAAACATTCAGTATGGCTCATTAACCATAACATCTCTGGATTAACGTAAAGAATCAACAATACTTCAACGACAAGAGTATGATTTGCATTCATGCTTCAAAGCTAATGGAGTGCCTTTTCGATTGTTCAATTCAATATGCAGTTCTGTAGGCAGGAACAAAAATGCTGATGGAGATTTGAAACTTATTTTGTTACCTCCTCTGTGCACTAAAGATTCTGTACAGCTCAAAAAAATTGAGACTGTAGCTTTTCAGTTATTGCTACAATTTACATGGGACACAATCTAAAGCAAAAATATTATGGTGGAAAAAAAATGGTGTCAATTGTATTTCTACGTACAATGGGATGATGATGCACTGGTACTTTTGGAAAAAAAATGTACAATTAAATAAATTTTAAATAAAAGAAACATGTAAAAAGTTACAAATTTCTTCTACTTCATTCAAAAGTAGGACATTTGAATCTCCTACTGCAATTCTACCTCAGGTATCCTTTAAAAGATACCTGAGTACTGCAAAACTAAATCAAAGATTAAGCAGCACTACTATTACAAATATTATGAATTAATTGTACTATATGTTTTCACCGCACATTTTATTCCATCAGATATTATCTTTGATGACAAATGTTCTTGCTTACATACTTTATTTCTATAGGAGTTTATTATCTTCATGTATTGTTGCATCTGTCTTCCCAGCTCATCAAAGGCTCGTGGACGCTCCTCAAACTCTTGGTAGCGGTCTCGAATTGGTTGACCAAATTTCTGTTAAGAAAGAAAGAAGTTGACACGTAATAACTTGATCACATATTGATCCTTTGAATCATGTGTATGCACAAAGTGGTAAAGGATAGAACAGGGATAAAGGAAGTGGTCAATATTCCCTGTTGCTTTGAATCCATATCTGAAAAATATGTATGTTGAAAAACAGTCCTTAAAAATTTGGGCTAATCTCAATTTAATTTCAAGTTCTGCAATAATTTCAAAATTAAAAATATTATGATGTAAAATTTTGCCCACTTGTCACACCATTATGCTGCAATTTCTGGATTGTGATTGCAAACCTTAGAGAGCAGCCACCTAAGTGCATATTTTGCCTATGCTGGGAGCTCTCAATTTGAGAAGGAGAAAAAGTATGGAACTGGGAATTTCAACATTGCTACAGCTCTTTGTCAACGGCTTTACTTTTCCCAATGTAGCACATACAATCTGGACAGAGAGCATGGGCTCAGAGCAATGTTTTGTTAAAACCTTATTTTACAGGATATCGGTATCGCTTGCTAGGCCAGAATTTATTGCCCATCCCTAGTTGCCCTTCAGGCAGATAATTAAGAGAGGGTCAAGAATAGTTTGTGTTAAGGAACTTTGGAAATAAACAATGTAAAGGCAGGAAGAGAACACTTTGCTGCACAAGTTTTGGCTATTATTGAATAGACAAAAGTGAAATCAATTGTGGGCTGACCCAACATAGTCAACTACACCATCCTAATTCATCAGCATTTCAATGGCTGCAGAAGGGTTAGGAAAGACAAGGAGGGATAGTGTTTTAAGGCTATTTGAGACTTTATTTAGGTCCATTTCAGTGTTTTGATAGGGACAAAAAAGCTGACTGGAAAGATTCTAACATGGAACTGTTAGAAAGATGGGCATAGAGATTTGAAAAGGTGTTCACATGTTTGGAGGATTGTTCTGTGACTTTTTCCACTCCCAGCCCCACATTTCTTGCTCACAGGCATATGAACGCATGTACAAAATTATTAATAATGCAGCTCACCACAACTCAGTCAAGGACAATTTGAAATTGGACAGCACGATTGCACAGTGATGAGCACTGCTGCCTCATAGCGCCAGGGGCCTGGATTCAATTCCAACCTTGGATGACTGAGTGGAGTTTGCACGTTGTGTCTCTCTGCTTGGGTTTCCTCCAGGTGCTCTGGTTTTCTCCCACACTTAAAAGACGTGCAGGTTAGGTTGATTGGCCATACAAAATTACTCCTTAGTGTCGGGAGACTAGCAGGATAAATACATGAAGTCACAGGGTAAGGACCCAACTGGGATTATTGTTGGTGTAGGCTTGATAAGTCAAATGGCCTCCTCCTGCACTAAGGGTTCCATAAATACTAGCCTCATCAGCAACACATCAAGGATAATTGTTTTGCAATGCAAGACCTATTCTAAAGGTGCCTTCTGGAGGTACCATTCTATTCATGGCCAAATCAGTTGGCAGCTCAAAACAGCCTCCACTGCATGTGAAGATGCACAAGTGTAGCTAAACACCCAAGCTGCAGTACGCAGCATTGCCAGAGTTAGTGTGGACAGGAGCAGCAATCTAATACTTATTTAACCATATAACTGCCAGCAAGCACAGCTGTACTAGGCTCAATTTCACCGCATTGCTCATTTCCCAATGTCATGGTGCAACTTCTATTCACTGGAATAAAAGGTCAAAGTGCATACCAGCTTTGCTGACATAAGTCATCTATTTTGTCGAAATACGAGCAATATATTAACAATCCATATGCCAGCCTGAAGCAATAAATACAACAGCAAGGGAAACAGGTTTTAATTTTCAGTAACATTACAGTCCCTGTTCACACATTTGCTGTAGCGGCCCCAAAGCAGACAGCACACCGACGATATCTCATTGTTGTAGAGATAGGTAGACTGCCACAGCCTGTAGACAGCAGCAAAACTGTGGCTGTTGATTAGTCAGACTTCAGCAACAGCTATCTCCATGACACGTACCTGCAGCACTTCAACCATAACATATTCTGATGGAGCATCATTAATATTAAATTGCTAACTTGCATGGGGCTCTATAGCTTGCAGTTGGAATCATAGAATCCTGCAGTGCAGGAAGAGGTTGTTCAGCCCCTCGAGCCTGCTCCAACCACAATCTCACCCAGGCCCTATCCCCTTAACCCCATGCTAGCTAGTTCTAGACTCTAGCTAGCCCCCAAACATTAAGAGGCAATTTAGCATAGCCAATCAGCCTAACCTGTGGGAGGAAACCCACACAGACATGGGGAGAATTTGCAAACTCCACACACCGTCACCCAAATCGGGAATCAAACACAGGAACCTGGCACTGTGAAGCAGCAGTGCTAGCCACTGCGCCACCCCATGTCAGATATCTTATTGCTCTGAGCTGAAATTTGTATTTTTGGATGCCCTTTTCTGTTCACCATATTTTTAATTCACCATCTATTTTAGTGATCTTCCTGTTCTGCTATTATCTTGCAAATACTTCACTTATTGCATTGGGATGTTTTGCGATATTGAAATGGTTCTATATTGCTTACACACATTTGGCAGCTTAGGTTTCAAAATAGACAGTTCCTGAAGTTTTACTGCCAACTCACTGGGAAAAATAAACACGGCAAAATAAGCTACTGATTATTTTTAAGGGCCATGCTTTTAAGATTTTCTCTAGTGTTCACCTTTAGGTTAACATTCTTGCCTGTGACAGTACACGCTAGTCAAACAGAAATTAATGCATAGTACATATTGAGTTTTATCAGCAGAAAAATTCTACTCCCATAAACGTATAGCACAAAGTAGGCGAAAAGTTTTAACTTCAGTAATACAGGACCAAGTTTTGTTTTGCTGCATGTTAAAGAAATATTTACACAATTCATACAAATATACCTTCAATTCAGTCAATTTATCGATATAGACTTGTTTCCCCTGATCCTCGCCATCTTCATACAACCAGTTTTCTGTGTCTTCCAGCAGAATGCTCAATTTGGTTTGTTCCTAAGGTTTAATAGAAAGCTTGATATTAACAGGCAGAAATCAATACCTTAATATTAATTCACAGGATCTGTTTTAATACCCAGATTTGTTTTTTGATATGTTTATTGAAAATGTTCTTATATCTCTCATAGCAAGCAAACACAGATACAAATCCACGCAGTGCTTGCGTGTACATTCCAGTGCGACTGGGCACAGGGCTCCCCATGGCCAGCGGACAACTCCCTGATACTCCCAGCACCCATGCCACCCAAGTCCAAGTCCCACCTAACTGCACCGGTAATGACAGTAACAATACAACAAAAAGGCAGTGAAGGATACTGAAGGAGAGAGGAGAGAGAGGGGGAGAGGAAGAAGAGGGAAAAAAGTTCTCACGTTGGTCCCCTCACCTTGGCAGGTAAAGGACTAGGGTGCATCCACGAACCGGCGGCAGCAGCGGGCAATCAGATTTTAATACAAATTTATTTGGTAGCTCGCAATCAAAACATTTTTTCTTTCAAGTTCGCAGTACAAAAATAAAGATTCACAAATACTAATGTAGATAGACATTCAGTAAATGTTTGGCAGTATATTTCTAGCTACTTCAGAATTTTACTCATGCCCATTTTCACAATTCACCCCAAGACTGTTACATATTCTGATTCAGGATTATCAAGATTTTGGTACGATCTAAATAGGGACTAATAACGTTTCGTTTAAAGTAGATGAGAGTTTGAGATTCAAGACACCCACTAAGAGAAAAAAGCCACCAAATTCTAGTTTTTGGACAAAAACTTTCCTATGCAAGATCAGGAAGATAAAACAATTTACAGTATCCACCTTTATACTCTAATGTGGACTTGCTGGCGTTGGCACTCACCTGAAGAGGAAGCAATACTCTGAAAGCTCGTAAGAACATAAGAAATAGGAGCAGGAGTAGGCCACCTAGCCCTTTGAGCCTGCCCCGCCATTCAACAAGATCATAGCTGATCTGAAGTGGATCAGTGCCACTTCCCTGCTTTTTCTCCATAACCCTTAATTTCCTCGTCTGTCAAAAACTTATCTACCCGTGTCTTAAATATATTTAGCAAGGTAGCCTCCACCACTTCAACGGGCAGAGAATTCCAGAGATTCACCACCCTTTGAGTGAAGAAGTTCCTCCTCAACTCCGTTCTAAACTGCTCCCCCCGACCCCTTATCTTGAGGCTGTACCCTCTCGTCCTGCTGTCCTTTCTGAGCTGGAAGAATCTCTCTACTTCTACCTTATCCACCCCTTTCATTATATTATACGTCTCTAAGATCCTCCCTCATCCTTCTAAACTCCAATGAGTACAGACCCAGTCTATTGAGTCTCTCTTCATAGTCTAACCCCATGTCTGGTATCAGCCTAGTGAACCTCCTCTGCACTCCCTCCAAGGCCAAAATATTCTTGCGCAAGTGCGGCGACCAAAACTGCACACAGTACTCCAACTGCGGCCTCACCAGCGCCCTGTACAGTTGCAGCAAGACCTCCCTGCTTTTATATTCTATCCCCCTTGCTATAAAGGCCAGCATCCCATTCACCTTCTTGATCACCTGCTGCACCTGCAGACTGGGTTTTTGCAACTCATGCACAAGGACCCCGAGGTCCCTCTGCACCATTGCATGCTGCAGCTTTTCACCCTTTAAATAGTAATCCCTCCTACTATTATTCCTGCCAAAGTGGATAACCTCACACTTGCTAACATTGTACTCCATCTGCCAGGTCCCCGCCCACTCGCTCAGCCTATCCAGATCCCTCTGCAGACTTTCCACACCCTCCGCACAATTTGCTTTTCCACTCATCTTTGTGTCATCAGCAAATTTCGTCACCCTACACTCAGCCCCCCCGCTCCAGATCATCTATATAAATGGTAAATAGCTGAGGCCCCAGCACCGATCCCTGCGGCACTCCACTAGTCACCAACCACCAATCAGAATAGCACCCATTGATACCAACTCTCTTGTCTTACCAAATAAACCTGTTGGACTTTAATCTGGTGTTGTGAGACTAACAGTTTATACACTTAACATTCAGGGTAAAAAGGAGGTACAAGTGAATTAACGGCACACTGTGGTTTAACACTGACTAAATACTGAATAGCAAATGTGACCAAGACAAATCCCACAGATTTCTCATCAACCCACCCAGGTGTCAGTAAATTAATCAGTCAACTAACTTTGTTGAAACTCATTCAAGGAATTTCAGTCTTCGCCTCTGAAAATCTAATCTTGAAATTCTCTGAAAGTCATTTTTGGAGACTGCCTCAACAACCGGCCACCTTGCAGGGCTTCAGTTTTATCTCCTGAGACTCCATTCCCCTGGATTCAGAAGTCTGCACTCCAGCATAGATGCAAGCATAACTCACCTCTTCGGCTGCATTGAGCAGAACACTACTGGTTCAAAGGAGTCTCACAAAACCAGGTTAAAGTCCAACAGGTTATTTGGTACTACGTGTTTTTGGAGCACTGCTCCTTCATCGGACTCACCTGAAGGAGCAGTGCTCCGAAAGCTCATGCAACCAAATAACCTGCTGGACTTTAACCTAGCATTGCAAGACTTCTTATGTACCCAAACCAGTCCAATGCCTGCATCTCCACATCACGGTTCAAAGGAGTAGCTTTGTTCCAATGGCCTGCAGCACAGAATGAGGAACTTTGTTTCCTTTTCAATCTCCAAGGCTTCTCCTGAGCCCTCACAATCGAGTCTGCCAACCAGAACTCTTTTCTCACTTGAGTCTCTTTCTTTGCTCCTCTGTCTGTGACTTCCTTTGGGACCTCTTCCCGCCTCCTTTCTGGGAAACTTCTCCAATACAATTGCCTAGTCTTGGGTCACCCAGTAAGTTTTTTGCAGTTTTGTTTTAAAAATCCTTCCTTCATCCAGGTGCATAGCGCTATTGTCAGAGGCCTGAACAGCTCCAGACTGAGCATGTGCATAGCCTGTGGTGATTTGTAGATCCCAATTCAACGATAAGTTGGATTTTGTAACAGTACGCATCCTCGATATTCATGGAAAGTGAAAACGAGTATCCCAACAAAAAGGAGTTTTTAAAAAAATGACTGTGGTCTCAGAAACAATAGTTAAAATCCCATAATTCTAAACATACCCAAGGTGTATTATATGACCCAGTATCACACCAAATGTCACTTCTCTATTTAAATTTGAGAAATAGAGACCATCAAAACAAAAACACTTCTTCACAAATTTACATAATTTGTAATCATAGAACTGAAATGTTCATCTGCACTGTAGGAATGAGAAGAGCTTGGGACTCCTAATTAAAAATTTAAATAGATGCTACCCAAGTATTGTTTGGATATTTTGTCCAACATTCTTGGAATTATATTGTTCCTCTCTTATAATTGGCAGAAGAACTACTTCTGCCTTCATAAGGAATTTGGCAGAACTAACAAGGTATAGAAACGTTTTGACAATGCATTTCAGAGCACAGTGGTTTGGAACATGGCCTAAGAGAAACAAAGGAGCATTGGTTAAAAATAATAGTAGTTAATTATGTCTATTATTTTATTTATTTTTAACTTATTTCCGATTGTTGTCTGCAATAGTACTGGCTTCCAAACAGGAGCTGAGACAAAGAACAGCCAAATATGTCCTGGTGCGGTTGTAGAGAAATGGTGTTGTGATAGTGTGTATAGGGTTTTGGTGAGGCCACACCTGGAGTTATGGTTCCATTATTTGCAGATATTAGACACAGTAGATTCAGAAAGGATGTTCCCAATGCTTGGGCGGGGCGGGGGGAGAGAGAGAGAGAGACAGACAGACAGACAGAGAGAGAGAGAGACAGACAGACAGAGAGAGAGAGAGACAGACAGACAGAGAGAGAGAGAGAGACAGACAGAGAGAGAGAGAGAGAGACAGACAGAGAGAGAGAGAGAGAGACAGACAGAGAGAGAGAGAGAGAGACAGACAGAGAGAGAGAGAGAGACAGACAGAGAGAGAGAGAGAGACAGACAGAGAGAGAGAGAGAGACAGACAGAGAGAGAGAGAGAGACAGACAGAGAGAGAGAGAGAGACAGACAGAGAGAGAGAGAGAGACAGACAGAGAGAGAGAGAGACAGACAGAGAGAGAGAGAGAAAGGGAAAAAGAAAATTAGGAAATTGAATTCAATGATCAGCCATGATCAAAATGATCAGTGGAGCTGGCTTGAAGGGCTGAATGGCCTACTCCTGCTTCAAGTTTCTATGGTTGTATTACAACATGAGGGCTGTGCATATTTACTATTTATGTGTTGCAATCCTTGCACTTATACTGAGGAAGAACATTTTTGGTAACTTTCACTTTATTTATAGTTGAGATGAATTCAAGAAATAGGCATTAGAAACATAGAAACAAGAAGTAAAGTAGGCCATTCAACCCTTCAAGCCTGCTCCGCATTCATTTTGATCATCGAATTCAAGATCCTGAAACTCAGGGTTGAAATGAAACTTCAGGACTTGGTAGCAATGGATGGTGCACTCATCATGTGGTCAAGCAGACCGATCGCAAGCCTGTAAATCCTTCCAACACAATAGCAGGAGTGCATAATCGTGGACTGATCCAATCCATCCATGGTCAATGTCCTCAAGAGGAGGAAAGTTATAGAACTCTCCAATTTTATTCATCGTGTACAAATAACATATCACTAACCAAATTCTTACCTCTTTACTGACGAACTTTTCATATATTCCACCTAGTTTTTCCCTACTTTCATACACATATTCCTCCAGCGCATTCTTTGCATCATTTCTTTCCTTTTCAAGTTTATCTTGCATAATCATTTTACCCTAAATGGAAAGATAAAAATTATTAAAATACTTCAATAATTTCATAATTGCACAACATCTATTCAGTTGAAATTAAAATTGCATTTCCCAAGACACTCAAAAAATATGTTGTTCAACTGAACCCTTTGCAACACTAATCCCTAATGAAAACAAATACGGAAAGGCGGTGGACCACCAGTCTGAATAACTATTTTTAACCCCGCATCTCCTTGTCTGTTTTGTAGCCAGCTTGCTATTTATTCTGTTTCAGCACAGTGGCTAGCACTGCTGCCTCACAGCTCCAGTGTCTGCGCGCGTTTCCTCCCATAATCTAAAGAAGTGTATGTTGGGTGGACTAGCTATGATAAATGCACAGGATTACAGGAAAATGGGTGAGCCTGGGTAATATGCACTTTCAGAGAGCTGCAGACTTGATAGGCTGAATGGCTCTTTCTGCACTGCACGATTCTATGGTTACCTGTCCCAAATCTCAGTAACATCTCTTTACAACGATATTTAAGTTCTATCCTACAAAGCGACTGTTAACTCTAGAAATCAAAAATATATTTTATCTACTACATTTTGAAAACAGATACCACTATATTTCCTACCTCAGTTTCAACGAAAATATTCAGTAGTTGCTGATCCAACTGCCATTGCAGATTGCTTTCTATGGGTAGGTCCACAGTCTTTGTTTTGACCTTTGCCTTCTTTGCCTGGGGTGGCTGGTCTCTATTTTTATCTTCCTTTGGAGCAGTTTCACCAGTCTAAAAAAAAAATGCAGCAAATAATTAATTTTGTGTTACTTATAACTTATTGTACTTAAGGGACTTGACATGGTCAATGCAGAACGTTGTCGGGGGTGGGGGGGGGGGGGACATCAGGAAGACGGTCACAATTTCAGGATAAAAGGAGGTGAGCAGAAAGAGTTGTGAATTTTTGGAATTCTCCATGCTGTGGACTATTATTATATTAAAGAGAGGTATGTTGCCAAAACTTTGTCTTGCACTCAGGATAAATGCTGAAATCCCAAATTTCAATTCACGTCTCAAGGCATTGTGGATGCTCGAGTGTTAAATATTCCCAAAGCAGAGACAGATACATTCTTGATATCTCAGGAAATCGAGGGATAAGGACAGAGGGTGGAAAAGTAGATCAGCCATACTGCACTTAATGGTGGTGCATGCTTTAGTGTGAGGTGGGGGTGGCAGCCTCTAGTCTATTCCTGCTCTTATTTCATATATTTTAGTTCTTAAATGTGTTTTCAGATGTAGTAGAGTTATGATGATTAAGCTGTGTGACATATTTTAATTCTCATTTTAAAGTCACAGGTTCAGTTTTTTTAAAAACACAGTTCGAATATACTTTTAACATGTCAACCTTCTCTGCCTGTTATAATTCTTAAGCTCACATTTATTATGGAACTATTTAAGGAAGTTTCTCCTACTGTTAGCAACGAGAATAATATAATGGATTGAAGAGAAAGTGTGGATAGGCAAAGGGAAGGTAGTGAATAGGGTGGTCTTGTAGTCCTTTTGAGGTGAAGACCAGACACATCTGGTGTGTCTGAGGGTTACATACTGGTTTGCCAAGGCTGAATTGTGTCAAAAAAGGTATTATTGCAAATACCACTGACAATTTGAGTTTTGAATGGGTTGCTGGCGTAATATATCCTCTCCCATCAATTTCTCTCTGATTCTCGTATGCAGATACTTTTGAAGAAGGAAAATGTTTCCACTTAGTTGCGCCAGATGCAGTGATCCTTAGTGAGCTCCCCCAGATGAGACATTGTGCACTAAAGTGAAGTCTTCAGTGTGCCCACAGAGCACTTCCTTTGACTGCCACAGACGCACAACAGACTCACTCTCAATAGGAGATTCGCTTTGGTAAGGGTATTGACATTCTGGCTACATGATCAGCCCCGTTCTGTTAAGACTCTGTCAATATAGTGCGGATACTTGGCATGCCAGCTTCAGTACAGAGCACCTGAATGTCTGATATTTTGTTCTACCATCGGATCTTTAGAAGTTTTTGAAGGCAACTCAAGTGAAAGTGGTTTAGCTTCTTGGCATGATGCATAAAGCAGATAGAACAAGTTTATTTGCTCCACTGCTTGGTACACAGACTTCCTCTGTTTTCTGACAGATGTTCAAAGTCTGCAAAGGCTATACTTCCTTTGGCATTCCTGGGCATCTTGTAAGGGAGTGTGCTTCCAAGCAAGATGAAATTATTCACTGCTGACACATTCTGATCATGGACTGAAACCTCGGTTGAGATAGGTTTGTAAATTATTTCAGTTTTCTTTGCAACAATTGCAAGGCCGAAGTTCATGCTCATTGCAGGAAGAGTTCATGCTACACTTCATACCCTGCTCTGAACCATCAGTAAGTGCACAGTCATTAGCGAACAGAAAGTATCCCCCGTGGCAATTTGCTCTCTTGGTTCTTCACCCAGCCCCAAGCTGGTGATAGATAGGCAATAGGCAAGGAGGAAGATAATAAACTTATAACAGGTAGGTGGGTGAGGAAAGCTGCAAGTGGGTGGCAATGCACAGGAAGGAACAGGAATTGGACTAACACCATTAAAGCTTCAGTTTTAAAATTTTTACTGTGTTCAACTACTTCACTTTTCCCTATAGATAATCACCGAGCCCTACAACCAATGCTCCCAGTGCGTGGCCACGTAGTGTTTTACAAGGAACAAATTTGTCTATAGCCTGCGCAGTGCCTTCAATTTGCTTCATGGAGGTGAACAGTTTAAGAGGAACATTGCCTACAATTTTCCACTTCTAGTCATGCACATTCCAGATTCTCTTTGCCCCAGCATTAGTGTCCACACACTCTACAACCTTGACTACATCCTCTACAATTCTCTCCTTAAACCTCCCAATACTGTCCCACACCTCCTTACAAACTACTACTTTCAAACTTCTGATTATTTATCCTTCAACTTCTTTGTAACTTGGTGTCAAATTCTGACCAAATACGGGAAAGAAAACATTGCTGATTATCACCTCCCTTCAGCTCATGAATCTACACTCTTCCACATTTAATTTGTTTTATTCTCACACGTATTAGGATACAGTGAAAAGTATTGTTTCTTATGCACTTTACAGACATACTGTTCATAGAGAAGGTAACATAAGAACATAAGAAATAGGAGCAGGAGTAGGCCATCTAGCCCTTCAAGCCTGCCCTGCCATTCAATAAGATCATGGCTGATCTGTCGCTGCTCAGTTCCACTTTCCCGCCCTCTCCCCATAACCCTTAATCCCCTCTCTTATCAAAAACCCATCAACCCGCGTCTTAAAAATATTTAGCGAGGCAGCCTCCACCACTTCAACGGGCAGAGAATTCCAGAGATTCACCACCCTTTGAGTGAAGAAGTTCCTCCTCAACTCCGTTCTAAACCGCCCCCCTTTTATCTTGAGGCTGTGCCCCCTAGTCCTACTGTCTTTTTTGAGCCGGAAGAGTCTCTCCACCTCTATCCTATCCATCCCATTCATCATCTTATACGTCTCAATGAGATCTCCCCTCATTCTTCTAAACTCTAACGAGTACAAGCCCAGTTTATTCAGCCTCTCCTCATAGCTCAACCCCCTCAACTCCGGTATCAGCCTAGTAAACCTCCTCTGCACTCCCTCCAAGGCCAAAATATCTTTGCGCAGGTGCGGCACCCAAAACTGCACACAGTACTCCAGCTGCGGCCTCACCAATGCCCTATACAGCTGCAGCAAGACCTCCCTACTTTTATATTCAATCCCCCTCGCTATGAAGGCCAGCATCCCATTCGCCTTCCTGACCAACTGCTGCACCTGCAAGCTGGGTTTTTGCGACTCATGCACAAGGACCCCGAGGTCCCTCTGCACCGTCGCCTGCTGCAGTTTTTTGCCCCGTAAGTAATAGTCCTTCCTACCATTCTTCCTACCAAAGTGGACCACCTCACACTTGCCAACATTAAATTCCATTTGCCATTTCCTGGCCCATTCGCTCAGCCTATCTAGATCCTTCTGCAGACTCTCCACACCCTCTGCATAATTTGCCGTTCCCCCAATCTTGGTGTCATCAGCAAATTTCGACACCCTACACTCGGTTCCCTCCTCCAGATCATCTATATAAATGGTAAAAAGCTGAGGCCCCAGCACCGACCCCTGGGGCACTCCACTAGTCACCATCAGCCAATCCGAATAGCACCCGTTGACCCCCACTCTCTGCCTCCTATTTGACAACCAATCCTCTATCCACGCTAACACCCTACCCCCAACTCCATGTCCCTTGACCTTTTGCAATAACCTCTTGTGAGGTACTTTGTCAAACGCCTTCTGAAAATCTAGAAAGACCACATCCACCGGCTCTCCTCTATCCACCGCCCTAGACACATCCTCATAGAACTCCAGTAAATTTGTCAGACACGACTTCCCTTTAATGAAACCGTGCTGCGTCTGCTCTATCAAGCAATTCCCTTCAAGATGCCTCGCAATTTCCTCCTTAATGACAGATTCTAACATTTTACCTACCACAGACGTTAAACTAACCGGCCTATAATTCCCCGCCTTTTGCCTGGCACCCTTCTTAAACAACGGCGTAACATTAGCCGTTTTCCAATCATCCGGCACTTCCCCGGAATCCAGCAACGTCTGGAAAATAACCACCAAGGCATCCACTATCACCTCCGCCATTTCTTTCAGAACCCTCGGATGCATTCCATCCGGTCCTGGGGACTTGTCCACAATCAGCCCCTCCAGTCTGTCGAGCACCGCCTCTCTAGTAACAGTAATGTCATTAAGACCCTCCAGTCCTACCACCTTTCCATCGCTAACACCCGGCAAATTATTCACGTCCTCCTCCGTGAAGACAGAAACAAAAAAGGTATTCAATACCTTAGCCATATCCCCATCCCCTACCACTAGGTCCCCTTTCTCATCCTCCAAAGGACCAACGTTCACCCTAGCCAGCCTCTTCCTTTTTATATATTTATAAAAACTCTTGCTATCCTTTTTTATATTAAGCGCTAGCCCAGCTTCATAGTTTCTCCTACCCTTCTTTATCAACTTCTTTGTCAATCTTTGTTGACATTTAAACCTCTCCCAATCCTCTTCTCGCCCACTACTCTTAGCTACTCTAAATTCCTCCGCTTTTAATTTAACACTTTCCTTCACCTCCTTCGTTATCCACGGCTTATTACCTCTCCTCCTACTATCCTTTTTGACCATCGGAATAAATTTCTGCTGAGCACCAAGAAAGATCTCCTTAAAGATCCGCCACTGCTCCTCAACAGACCCTCCCTCCAACGCGCTCCCCCAGTCCACATTCGCCAATTCTTCTCTCATCCTACCGTACTCCCCTCTATTCAAACAAAGGACACGTGTCCGGGAACCCACTTTCTCCTCCTCCATCTGCACCAGAAACTCCACCATACAATGATCACTCTCCCCAAGAGGATCCTTTACCACAAGGTCCCTAATTCTACCCGCCTCATTACATAGCACCAGAACAAAAGAATGCAGAATGTAATGTTTCAGTCATTGCCAGGGTGAATGATCAACTTAATACATTTAACACCATTTGGAAAAAGCACTGGAAAGACAGACAATGCATTTGGTGGTGGACTCCAATGTCAACAACAGTGGCTCAGTGCCTGAGTGCAAAAGGTCAGGTTGAAGTGCTTGCAACCATCCTTGGGCAGAAATGCAGAGGGGATGATCCACTCTGATTTTCTGAGCTTTGTAGCATCACAATTGCCAGTATTTAGCTAATCTGATTCCTACGTGTGATATCAATAAAACTATGAACAGATAAAGTCTATGGATTCCAACATACTAGCTATAGAAAATGAGAGATCCGGAACTAGCTGAGTCTCTAGCCAATTTGTATGGTGCACTTACAACATTGGCATTGACCTGAAAGTGAAAAATTTGCCCAGTTATGTCCTACCTGCAAAAAGGACAAATCTGATCCAGTCAATCATCATCCCATCAGTCTACTCAAATCAGCAGCTAAGTGACAGGTATCACTGATGACACTATCAAATCGTACCCAACTGGGTTTTGCCAGTCAGCTAGCTAGCTGAGACCCAATTATAGCCTTGGTGCAAAAGAGGCCAAAAGGCCAAATTTCCAGAGGCAAGGTGAGCAAGTACCTTTGACAACATGTGCATCAAGGAGCCCTAGTAAAATTGAAATCAATGGGAACCAAAGGGGAATAACTCTTTACTTGTTGGAATCACACCATGCATAAAGGAAAATGGGCATGGCTGTTGGAGGCTAATCATCTTAGCTGCAAGAATCACTGCTGGAGTTCCTCAGGACAATGTCTTAGGACCAATTAACTTCAGCTCTTTCCATCATTCCCTCCACCACCAAGGTCAGAAGTGAGAATGTTCAGTTCCATTTGCAACTCCAGTCTAAGACAGCATTTCAGGCTTTGGTTGATTAAAGGCAAAATAACATTGCGCAACACAACATTGCGCAACACAACCTCCTCTTAACATTCATCAATTCCCCTACCATCAATATCCTGAGAGTGAAAAGTCACCATTGATGAGAAACTTAGAGTAGCCCCAAGCATTGCAAATGCAAGTCAGAAGCTGTGTGTAACTTGCCAAAGCCTTTGACTACCTACAAACCATAAATCAGGACTGTGATGGATAATTTCACCTTGCAGTTCCAAAAACCCACAAAAAGCTCAACACTATCCAAGACAAAGCACTTCATGGGCAACTCTCCACAACTAGTGGGACCCCATGACTGCAGCGTACACCATCTACCAACAAAGTACACAGCAGCAACTTGCCAAGGCTTCTTTGACAGCAGGTGCATGGGAACACCATTGCCTGCGAGTTCCCTTCCAAATGACACCACCTGATTTAGATACATCACTATGCCTTCACATTGCTGGGTTAAAATCCTGCGAGTTCATATCCAACACCACTGTGGACGTATCTGCACCACAGACTATGGCAGGTGAAGGAGGCTCATTACCACCTTCAATACGATAAAATGGTCAAATGATAAAGATTTTCTATTTTTTTCCCCACAGAAAATTTAAGCACAGAGATTTATGCTCAGAAGAGTCCATTGATCCTTTACTAATCACTGGAATAATACATAATGACATTCAGAATTTAAAATCAAACTGGATCACAAAAATTACCTCCATTTCATCAATTTCATTTTTCTGATTCTCTATTGACCCTGGTGGGTGATTTCCATCTCCGTGAGCTGGCTCTTCCTGGTCAATTTGCATCTTACTCTGAAGAGAAGAAAAAAATTTCAGCTTCACAACCTCTCATTGCATAAACAAACATCATGCAGACTAGTAGTTGTTTTGATCAGGGGATGGGGGAGATTGCAATAGGATCAAAACTTTAATCCTTAAACCTCAGCAGTGAGCACATTTGTTCAAACTCAGTACTAGTTTTGGTGTAGAGCATTTGTCTCAATCTACATTAATCCACACAAGAGTTCCAATGTTGTTGATGTGTGCAAATACAGAACAAAGATCAATAACATTCATCTACAAAATCAGAGAGTTAAGCAATCATGCGCCAATGCACACCAAACCAAGACGTCCATTTGTTCAGGTAGGGAGGATGCTTAGTAACTTTGAGGGAAAGGTGGATTGTTTGGTTTTTAGTGGTGGGGGAATAAGAAGTTAGGACTTAATTTTAGCCAGAAACTAGTGAATTAATACTATTGCTGAACTGATAACATTCAACATCATCACAAAGACGATCTTTTTATGATGGATAATTCCACTTGTCAAATTGCATAGTTAGTCAAGAATTCAAACAGCGGCCAGATATAAACATTGTTCACAAAACTATTCATTAAGAGCAAGACAATACAAGCTAAGAATACCTCATCTTCTTTTAGATTGGTCTGGGATTGCTGATCAGTTTCCATTGGAACATCATCTGTCTCTTCACATTTCTGCACTTCCACCAATGAGGCACTGGATACACTGAAGACACCATGAATGTTAACTCGTACTTTCACTTTCACCTTGGAACTGGACCCATCAGTTTGAGGAACCACTTTCTGAATGGTAAAGTAACCTAAATAATAAAATGAAAATTTACTAAAAATTTGTACACCAAAGTGCTCTCCCTCTTCATATTAATATCGTATGTAATAGCTTCAATATTACTAGAATTTTCATAGAGAATAAAAATTTCAGGTCCAGCTTAACTAGTCTCCGAGTATAATTACAGTTCTCTTCAATACACATTCAAATCCATGGGAGTTTACTTTTGCTATTCAATGTCTAGATATACAACAGCATAATCTGGGGTGGATAAATAATTTTTAAAAAAATATTCATCATAGGATATGGACTTCATTAGCACAGCCACCAGTGTTTACTGGCTATCCCTGTGGTACTAGTATGATTCGCCTTTATGAATACAACTGAGTGTCTTACAACACTACATCTGAGGAGTAGCTTACTTCAGTTAAGAGGCAACCATATTATTGTGGATCTGGAGTCATATAATAGGCCAGACCATTATGCAGATTTCCTTCCCTGAAGGCGAATTAGGTGCGTTTTTAGGACAACTGCTAATTTCATGGTCATTACTATTGCGGATATTAGCTTTTAATTCCGCATTTAAATTCTACAGCTGCAAGATGGATTCTGAACTCACGTCTCAGGTCATTGGACCGTCCTTTCAATTAGATTCCAGTAAAACCCTCATTTGATAGTACCAACTAATTGGCTATGACTATTCTCACAAGTGTCCTCACATGCTAGTCTATGCTTCAGAGGGTGGATTGATTAATACTCTAGTGAGAGGATATGAACACAAGAGCATCCATTAATAATAAATTACACTTCTAAACAATGCACATTAAATACCTCCTTGCAAACAATGAAGTTACACAATGCTGTCCTAAATTTTCACCCAAATTAACACTTCATTTTGGTCAACCTCCATGGCTGAATAAAACAAAAGATGACTTTGGGCCTGGATGGTTCCTTAGGGTAGGCTGATCTGAGCCATACATGCATTAGGTAACATTACTAATCTATTTTGAACATGCATCTCTTCATTGTTATTGTGGCTTCCTGGAACAAAAAGGTATGGCGGCAGTTGTAGCCTAACGTCTTCCCTACTTGGAAGTTGCACTGCAGAACTACCAAGTCAGCCTATTACATCCATTGACTGCGTTTTACCCTCCCTACATTATCTCCCAAGACTATAGTTAGTTTCAGGGTGAAGAATGTTATAGCAATTCAGTAAGCCTGGATGATTTGTAAGGACAGGCTTCTGGTGCATCCCATTGTTTGAAGAGAACATAACTAGTACACTGCTCATCATATTCACCCTCTATGTACCACACATGGCAATACACTGGACTTTGGCCCTTTGTTCATTCACATTAACTTTAACTCAACATTTCACTACAGCACTTGCTTGAATGTCCTACAGGGAAATGGATGAAAATATTGAAAAGTAAAGTGTTCTAAGTCAATCGTTTTAAAAGTATGGGAGAAGCATGAAAGTACAGTTTGCAGAGATCTTTAAAGATTCTCTACCTAGCCCCAAGAAACTATACCTGAGCCTCATGGACATCCATTAAACTCCAGTATAGTCTTAACATCCGCCAAAGAACCTTATTTAAAATGTGGAAACTTTCCTCTCAACATGAAAACTGCATTTAGAGAAAACTCAAGTATTACTACATCTCACCAATTTTTGGGTCAGGATAAGGTAACTCCTTGGGACAACTGTAAATTGCTTCAAGATTGAAGGATTCTTTCCTGTAGAAAGTAAGAACTTTGGAGAACGGTGCTGCATGGTTCTTGGGGAACACCTCACAATCACTGAAAAAAAAATTAAAATCAGTATTAACTTTAATATATTATTCTCCAAACAAATTCACTGAACTGAGGAAAATTACATGTAATGATGGTATAAATGTTATTACAGAAGTCTAACAACAAAATATTTACATGCAATATACTTTAGATCTCAAAAATATTTTTTCGCTCTTTGGTTAACTTAATGTAAGAAAATTAAATCAAATAGTTGCTTGAAATCATATATAGCCTTTAACAGAGAATAAAAAAATTGACACTGAGCCAAAGTGGATCTTCACAAGGGTGGATTTTAATAATGAGTATCTTTCAACTTAAGCTGCAGGGGTGGGGGGAAGAGAGAGAGGGGGAAAGAAAAAAAAAAGAGAGGGGGAAAGAAAAAAAAAGAGAGGGGGAAAGAAAAAAAAAGAGAGGGGGAAAGAAAAAAAAAGAGAGGGGGAAAGAAAAAAAAAGAGAGGGGGAAAGAAAAAAAAAGAGAGGGGGAAAGAAAAAAAAAGAGAGGGGGAAAGAAAAAAAAAGAGAGGGGGAAAGAAAAAAAAAGAGAGGGGGAAAGAAAAAAAAAGAGAGGGGGAAAGAAAAAAAAAGAGAGGGGGAAAGAAAAAAAAAGAGAGGGGGAAAGAAAAAAAAAGAGAGGGGGAAAGAAAAAAAAAAGAGAGGG
This sequence comes from Carcharhinus amblyrhynchos, assembly GCF_965287045.1. Classification (NCBI taxonomy): domain Eukaryota; kingdom Metazoa; phylum Chordata; class Chondrichthyes; order Carcharhiniformes; family Carcharhinidae; genus Carcharhinus; species Carcharhinus amblyrhynchos. The sequence goes on from NC_137336.1 coordinate 22,153,156, forward strand.
GGAAAGAAAAAAAAAGAGGGGGAAAGAAAAAAAAAGAGAGGGGGAAAGAAAAAAAAGAGAGGGGGAAAGAAAAAAAAAGAGAGGGGGAAAGAAAAAAAAAGAGAGGGGGAAAGAAAAAAAAAGAGAGGGGGAAAGAAAAAAAAAGAGAGGGGGAAAGAAAAAAAAAGAGAGGGGGAAAGAAAAAAAAGAGAGGGGGAAAGAAAAAAAAAGAGAGGGGGAAAGAAAAAAAAAGAGAGGGGGAAAGAAAAAAAAAGAGAGGGGGAAAGAAAAAAAAAGAGAGGGGGAAAGAAAAAAAAAGAGAGGGGGAAAGAAAAAAAAAGAGGGGGAAAGAAAAAAAAAGAGAGGGGGAAAGAAAAAAAAAGAGAGGGGGAAAGAAAAAAAGAGAGGGGGAAAGAAAAAAAAAGAGAGGGGGAAAGAAAAAAAAAGAGAGGGGGAAAGAAAAAAAAGAGAGGGGGAAAGAAAAAAAAGAGAGGGGGAAAGAAAAAAAAGAGAGGGGGAAAGAAAAAAAAAGAGAGGGGGAAAGAAAAAAAAAGAGAGGGGGAAAGAAAAAAAGAGGGGGAAAGAAAAAACAGAGAGGGGGAAAGAAAAAAAAAGAGAGGGGGAAAGAAAAAAAAGAGAGGGGGAAAGAAAAAAAAGAGAGGGGGAAAGAAAAAAAAGAGAGGGGGAAAGAAAAAAAAGAGAGGGGGAAAGAAAAAAAAAGAGAGGGGGAAAGAAAAAAAAAAGAGAGGGGGAAAGAAAAAAAGAGGGGGAAAGAAAAAAAAAGAGAGGGGGAAAGAAAAAAAAGAGAGGGGGAAAGAAAAAAAAAGAGAGGGGGAAAGAAAAAAAAGAGAGGGGAAAAGAAAAAAAAGAGGAAAAAGGACATAAGGGATCATAGAATCTATGGCATGGGGACAGGCCCTTCCACCCAACCTGTTCCATGCCAACCAAAATGCCCATCTGAGCTAACCCCATTTGCCTGCAGTTGGCCCACATCCCTCTAAACCTTTCCTATCCATGTATCTGTCCAAATGCATTTTAAATGTTGCCAATGTCAATGGCTCAACCATTTCCTCTGGCAGCTCATTCCATAAACGCACAATCCAGTACAAAAAAATGTTGCTCCTTGGGTTCCCATTAATTCTTTCCCCCCTCAAATTAAACCTATGCCCTCTAGCTCTCCATTCCCCAACACTGGGAAAAAGATTGAGTGCATTCACCCTATCCACGCCTCTCATGATCTTATACACCTCTAAGATTACCCCTCAGTCTCCTGTGTTCCAAAGAAAAAAAGTCCTAACCTATCCAATCTCTCCCTATAACTCAATCCTGGCAACATCCTTGCAAATCTCTTCTGCACACTATCCAGTTTAATAACATCTTTCTTATTGCAAGGTGACCAAAACTGAACGCAATACTCTAGATGCGGCCTCACTAATGTCCTGTACAACTGCAACATAACTTCCCAACTTCTATACGCAATGCCCCGACTGAAGGCCAGCATGCCAAAAGTCTTCTTCATTGCCTTATCTACCCACGACTCCACCTTTAGAGAACCATGCATACAAACTCCAAGGTCCCTCTGCTCCATGATACTCCCCAAAACCCCACTATTCACTGTGAAAGTCCCACCTTGATTTGACTTTCCAAAACGTAGCACCTCACATTTATTTATATCGAACTCCATTTGCAATTTCTTGGCCCACTTCCCCAACTGATCAAGGTCCTACTGCAATTTTTGATAACCTTCCTCCTCCGAGTCTACAATACCACCTCTTTTAGCGTTTGCCATCTGCAAACTTACTGATCATGCCTTGTACATTCTCATCCAAATCATTAATATAAATAACAAACAGCAATGGGCTCAGCGCAGACTCAGGTCACACCATTAATCACAAGCTTCCAATCCTTCCACCAATACCGTCTGCTTCCTATCATCAAGCTAATCGTATATCCAATTTGCAAGCTCTCCCTGGATTCCATGTGAACTAACCTTCCAGAGCAGCCTACCATGTGAACTTCAAAGGCCTTACTGAGGTATCAACTATGTCTACCGTCCTGCCCTCAACCATCTTCCTAGTCACTTCAAAGAACTCTAACGAATTTGGAAGGCATGACTTCCCAAAGACAAAGCTATGCTGACTACTCCTAATCAAACCCTGCCTTTCTCAATGTCTGTATATCTTTTTCCTCGGAATCCTCTCTAGTAACTCATCAACGCCAGAGGTTAGGCTTACTGGTCTATAATTGCCAGGTTTTTCTTTGCAGCCCTTCCTAAATAACTCATTTACTATCCTCCAATTTAGTCTCGAGGTGCCTTGCCCAAGGCTAACAACGATGCAAACATCTCAGCCAGGCCTCCCGTAATTTCTTCTCTAGCCTCAGTGTTCTTGGATTATCTGGTCAAGGCCGGGAGATTTATCCACCTTTGTACATTTTAATATGTCCATCACCTCCTTTACTGTATTGCGAATCGTCCCCATTATATCATCACTAACTTTCCCAGGTTCCCAAGTCTTTGTGTCTTTCTCCACAGTAAATACAGGAAAAATATTCATCGAGAACCTCGACTATCTCCTGCAGTTCCACAAATATGTCCACTTTAGTCTGTGAGGGGTCCTATTCTCTTTCTAGTTATTCCTTTTCCTCTAATGTACTAAAGAATCCCTTTGCATTCACCATAATCCTCTCAGCCAAAGATACCTCAAGCCCCCTCCTGATTTCCTTCTGAGTATAATCCTGTATCCCCTGCACACCTCCAGGCAATCCCTTGATTCCAGCTGCTTGTACCTGAACCATGCCTCCTCCTTTTTTCTGGCCAAAATCTCAAAATGCTTTGTCATTCAGGGTTCCCTACTCCTGCCAACCTTGCCCTTCACCCTAACAAGAACATACAGACCTTGAACTCTAGCTATTTTACTTTTAAAGGCCTCTCACTTTAAACACGTCCTCAAACAAGCTCCTCTCTATTTGCAAGCTCCTGTCTAATTTCATCAAAATTCACGGCTCCAATTCAGAACATGTACCTATGGACCAGTTTTGTCCCTTGCCATAATTATTTTAAAATTAATAGAACTATGGTCACTAACCCCAAAGTGGTGCCCCACCATCACTTCAGTCACATGCCCTGCCTTATTTCCCAAGAGTAGGTCAAGTTTTGCCCTTTCCTGAGTAGGACCTTCCACATACTGCCTGAGGAAACTTTCCAGAACACACAAATTCCATCCCATCTAAGCTCTTAACACTATGGCAGTCCCAGTCTATGTTAGGAAAATTAGAATTTTCTACTATGGACAACCCTATTACTCCTGCAAGCCTTCCCAATCTCCCTGCATATTTGTTCTTCTGCAAAGAGGTATAGATAGTGAGCATTCAAGAATTTGGCAGACGGAATATGACAGAAAATGTGGAATTGTCCACAGGGATAATAAAAATGTAACAAATTATTTAAACAGGGAGAGATTACAGAACTCCAGGATATGGATGGCCTGGTAGATAAATGACACAAAGTTAATATGTAGTTGCAGCTAGTGATTAGGAAAGCAAATTGCAATAAATGAAATAATTCAAGGGGAATGGAATGTTAAACAGATGTTTTTGTCACAGTTGTAGAAGATATTGGTGAGCCTTATCTGAAGTAGTGTGTATAGTTTTAGTCTCCTTATTTAAGAAAGGACATAACTGCATTGGAGGCAAAATGAGAAGTTATTCTGTAAGGACAGACAGGTTGGGCCTCATCCACTGGCGTTTAGAAGATCCTAAAACACAAAATCCTGAGGAAACTTGACAGGGTGGATGCTGGAAGGATGTTTCCCATTGCAAAAGGGATGAGAACTGAGGGACACCACCTTAAATAGGAGACTAATTTTTGAACAGAGGAAGATTTTTTTCCTTTCTGAAGGCTGTCAGTCTGTGGTACTCATCCCCAGAATAGAGGAGGCAGGGCATTGAATATTTTTAAGGTTAAATTAGATAGATTCTTGACTGACAAGGGTTAGAAAGGAAAGTGGATTTCAGACCACCATCAGACCAGCCATGACCTTATTGAATGCAGAGCAGGCTCAAAGAACCAACTGGCCTACTCCTGCTCATAATTCCTATATTAGTAGGTAGAGAAGCATAGGGAGGAAATTTCAAGAGTGCAAAGTCTAGATGATTGAAGGCACAGTTTCCAATGCTAGTACAAAGAGAGGAAGAACAGAAGAGAGGCTAATTATGGAGGAACAAAGAGCTCTTAGAAGGGTTGCCAAGTTGGAGAAAGGTAAGACAAGTGGAAAAGGTCATGAGAGATCGAAATAGAAAGATGAGAATTTTAGGTTGGAGAAGTTGGGGAAACCTGGAGTGAATGTAAGATAGCGAACACAGGGGTGAATGCAGGCAGAGTAGTTTTGGATGAGATGAAGTTGCCAAAGCATGGGGAAAAGGAGAGTAGCCAAAAGAATACTGGAATAAGAATCTGGTGATGGCAAAGACGTGGTTTGTAATAGCGAAGTAGATAGGCTGAGGCAGTATTAATGTTACAGTAGTAGAAGCAGGAGAATGTTCTGATAGAACAAAGAGTTGGAAGCTCAGCCCAGGTACATAGGATCAGGAAGGAAAGTTAGGTACCAGGCAGAATAGTGACATTAGCATGCCTTATTGCCAAACATAAGTCTGTCCAAGCCATTGAAGAATAGCAGGAGAGAAACAAGATACAGGTGTGGGTTCTGGACTAGAAAAGGGGAAACCGTTTTGGGAACACAAAAAAAAAAATCACTGCAGGTGTAGGAAACCAGAAAATGACAGAAATACTCAAGAGGTCCAACAGCATCTGTAGAAAGCACAAATCAAACATTAACACTTACCCTTGATGCTGCTAGACAGGAGTATTCCAGAATTTTATTTTTAGTAAATCTCTTGGAAAGATTAGCACTACAGGCAGGGAAAGGAAAAGGAATGTGGTGGAGGGAGCTGAGTGGATGGTTACAGTTTTGGTTACATGAATTCCTTGTACTTAGTGAGGCTGAAAGGGTTTGAAAGTGGAGTGTTGATAGTGGATAGGGGTTACTTATTTTCTGGTATTATTCTGGAATATCAAGTGGTTTGGCAGAAGAATAGTGAATGCATTTGCAGAGAAATTCAGGAATTAATTGATAGCTTCTGCTGCTGATTAAGAAAAAAAATGTACAGACCACAAGTTCACTTCTCATATACAACAGATTACAGGACAACTTTATCACCCTAGTTTCTTCACTTTTGTTCTCTGGGACTTGTTAAGATACGGTTCCAAGATTGTTGACAGCCCTTTGGTACATCACCTGAGAGTCACAAGAGCAAGGGTCAGGCATTCCAACTCAGGAGCCAGAGGCAAGCTGATTCTGCCCTTACTGAAGGATTTGCAGTACAGGTTGAGGGAGCACAAGAACTGTGCTCATATTGTCTCCAACACTATCAACAGATACCAGGCATTTAAGCAATCTAAACTGTGATAACAGATGATTATTGTTCTACCTTTTTCTGTTAATGCAATACAAAGACCCCTGATAATTGTATGTGGGGAACTGAAGAGACTTATAATTTCAGACACCCAAGATGCAAGATGCTAAATGAAATGGATGCTTACCCAAGCCCTTCCTCAGCAGGAGAATTCCACCTCATGGAAATTGGAAACGGAACCAAATCTGTGATAGAAAATTCCCTCACTTTGAATGCAGGTGAAAGAATGGCACACTAGAAAAAGAACAGAAAAGAAGAAAGAAAAACCTTAGATTGTTTTGCCTCAGGCCAAAACAGTCTGCATAACTGGCACTCCCCCCAGCACAGCTGCAGCAATGTGCACCATATACTAGATGCACTGCAGCAACTCAGCAGGGTGTCTTCCTATGAGTACATGTAGCCCTTGGACTTCTGCCACAATTGATTCCTGAGATCTGCATTGTAGGTAGAAACTTTGCAAGTCAGGACTGATTTTCCCATAGAAACAATGTTATAAATAGGTGACTGGTTCTTGAAATCACTCACGGGATGTCTAGCAGTTTTAAGTGCTCTCAACTCCAGCCCTGTCAAGTCGCACTTTCCAATCATTTCCTACCACCAGAAGTTAAAGCAGCAGATGCATGGAACACCACCACTAAATCCTCCTCCAAACATCACCACCACCCTGACCTGGAAACATATTGCCATTCCTTTAATGTCACAGGATCAAAATTCTTGAACTCCCTTCCTGTCAGTACATGTCCTAGGGAGGAGATTGAAGGGACTGGGCCTATATTCTGTAGATCTTAGAAGCATGATCTCATTGAAACGTAAAAATCTTCCAGCTCTCAACAACGTATATACAGCAAAGGATGCTTCCCGTGACTGGGTAGGGAAATGGATGGAGGGTGGTGGTCTAGAACCAGACGACACGACTGATGAAGAAACAGGCCCTTTAAGACTGTGTTGAAGAATTTCTTCTGAGGGTGGTAAACCTTTGGAATTTTCTACCCTAGACGACTTTGGAGACTCAGGCATTGAATATGTTCAAGACAGAGATCAAAGAATTTTTGGATGGTAAATACATTAAGGCATGTGGGGAAAGAGAAGGCAAACAGCATTGACATACATCAGCCATTATCTAATTGAATGGCAAAGACAGCACAAGGGGCCTGAGTAGCCTACTCTGCTTCTACAAGTAAATTCTACTGATTAAAAACTTGCTACATTTATAGGACTTTAAATAAATAAATAGTTGATTGACCAAGACAAGATTCACATGCGGCAGATCAGGTAGTCAAAAGCCCAGTAACAAAGCAGCAATGAACACATCTCCATCAACACAGAAACCAACTTTCAACCAATTTGATATGCTTCATGGATATCAAAATATAACAAAGAAAATGAATTATGGGGTAGAGTTCCTGCTTTGACAAGAATGTCTTCGGCTCATGTTTCTGCTTAGTGTATTGCAGAATGTAAATATCTTATGAACTAGTGCAATTGGGAAGCATTTGAATATTCAACATATTAAAAAATGACAACTTTGTGCAGTTTGAATAATACAGCTGAAAATTTGTTACAAAAAACAAAAACAATTTAAATCAAGCCGCCTGGAGAAGACATTGCATTCTTTCCATCACAAACCATTTTAATTAGATTAGTTATGTTACGGAGGATTCAAGGATCAAAATTAGAACTGAATAGCCATGCAAAGACATAATTCTGACTGAAATAGAAAATTTAAGTCACCTGGATTTAGATTTATTTTTCTACACTAAAAATTTAGAATTTGTATTCCAAATTAGATTCTGTAAACATCGCTTCATAAAAATGAACCACAGTTCAAATTCTGTCTAATTCTTGATTTCTAATCAAGTGGAAATGAATAATTGCGAGCAAAATGCAGCAATTATTTTTACTTTCTGGTCATTGCATACAGCAATTCTAATGAATATTCAGGAGGGGAAGAAAAGCTGACAATATTCAATTTTAAATCAAACTAGAACACTACTTGCTGAATAACTGAAAATCTGACTTAAGTAGTGGCAAAAAGAGGGTCTCTGCTTTAGGAACAACAATACACAACTGGAAGTAGACGTGTGAAGTCACTACTTTCCAAAATCTGAATTAGGATATAAAGATTTATATCTGAATCAGTTCACTAATGCTCCTCTGGACCAAGAATGCTGCAATGCACCAAAAGCATGTTGTCAGGGGATGTAAAATGCATCATAATCCTCCATTTTGGCCCAAGAGAAAGCAACTGCCAAAGTTTAGTTTGGGAAAATGCCAATGGTCAAGAGCACTGCCAAAACTCATGAAACTATACAAGAATTTGTACAGGCAACAAGTTGAAAAATAATTTTTATTTCCAATTTCACCAGAATCTTTTCTACTTCAGAAGGCCCAGCTCCTCCAATTTATGAAATCCTACCTCTGCAATACTACTGCAAAAAGTAGCCCGAGGATGGTTAGCTTATTAGGGCTTTAAGATTGATTTAAATTTTAAAAGATTTGTTGATCATTTCACCAAAGCTCAAGTAGCTGCATGCCACCAATCAATCTATTCTCTTACCAATTGGCTCAATTCACCCTTTTCAAAAAAAAAAATGGTGTGCAGGCTGCCAATCCGGACGTCAGCCATCTGACCTTATGGGGTGAGCTCAAAGGTGGGTGGGAAGGTGGTAGGCTGGGGATCCACACTATTTTATGCCTTCCTGCCAGAAAAATACCCAGTAGGGACATGTAGAATCCAGTTTATGGTGGGGATATCACATGCATAAGCCTTAACCCTCCCAAATCATAAGCAAAGCACACTGCTTATGGGCATTCTACCTCAACACCAGGGATCCAGGTTCAGTTCTGGCCTTGGGCAATTGTGTGGAGTTTCTCATTCTCTCCATGTCTGTGGGGATTCCCTCCTACAGTCCAACAACATATAGGTTAGATGGATTAGCCACAATAGGGGCCTGGGTATGATGCCCTTTTGGAGAGTCAGTGGAGAGCATGGATTGAGTGGCTTCTTTCTGCACTGTAGAGATTATGTGGTGTTAGAGTCTAGTCTGTTTACAGAAGTTTTATTTTTGTACTTTTAATTCTGAGAACTAAATTAATCTTCACAATGTACCCCACCTGTCAATATCATGTAATAATAGTCACTAATATTCTTTTTAAAATTTGGTGATATTCCCATGCTTTAATTAATGGCAGCAGACACACCAACAGGATTTAATAAGTTTTTTTTGCTGAGTTAAAATGATTTTACAGCACTGATACGGCCATTTGGACAAACAGGTGTAAGAATGTCTTATCCTACATACATACCAATCCAGAGTAGGATGTTCCTTATAGTTCAATCTGCACTAAAAATGATCCTTCAACTCAAATATTTCTTTGATACAAAATATTTTTAGTGGCAGGACATTCGACATAAAGATGAACTATGAACCAAAAATAATAGATACTTCTCACCTGCAAAGCACAACCACGTGCTACAGCCTCATCTGCATTTAAAGTTGTACTCAGGGTTTTCCCAAAGAACTTGGTAATTCTTTCTTTAACGGCAGGGATACGAGTTGCTCCACCAACAATTTCAACAGCATAAATATCCTCTCGCTTAAGTTCTAAAGGGAGGAGAACCACTTGTTACTGAAGGAACGTGGTAGCATTTTTACAATGTTTATAGTACAAGAGTAAGAAACGGACAAAAATAAAATGTTCCATTCAGAAAGAATTTCTTTAGAATACCTATAATCTATTTAAAAAATGTAAAAAAAAAACTTAAGAATTCATACTTCCCAAGACTGAGTTCTGATGTCACTTATACCATGTGACAGAATCATTGTAGGGGAACACTTTCATTACCTTTGGTTCCTTTAACGAAATTGTAACATTTTCATCAAGTTGGCTTTTTGGGGGAAAGGCTCAATTTATTTCAGAAATACTTACATGACATACATATTTAAAGAAACTATGTTGTTTAACAGGACAGACTTTTATATTTAATAAAACACAAATGCATAAACCAAAAGAAGCTAGTCAAGACAAGATATTTAGGAGAAAATAGTCCCCCCACCTTTCTCAAGATGTTATCTTTTATCAAGGAGCCAATTCCATACTGAATTGGAGGCTCTTGAGCATTCGCTCAAGTTGTCATTTGGTATGCATGAGTCAGGATAGAGGGTACCGGCCACTATTTCACTGCAATACTGATTTAACACGCAATTGAATTTAACATCCATATTTGTACACATCCACATCCAGCAGGTCCTTGGTCTTCCCCATCCCAGAGGTACATCAAATTTAACAATCTCGGACAAGGTCAGATCAGGGATCAAATCTAGGATTTTTGTCTGCTTTTGGAGATATCTCCATGTAACGTCAAGAGCAATTAGATCAACAGTTAGAAGAAAGATTTTCATGGATGCTTTTTCAGAATATTGAACGTTTTAGCACAATAGCCAAGATAGAGACTACCCTATGAGAAATTAGAAAGATTGGGCAGGATTTATTTGTGTCATACATAGGCTTACATTAACACTGCAATGATAACCAGCCCCTTTAACATGCTCTTCCATTCAATTAGATACCAGCAGTTTTGCATTTCAACACTATTTACACACCACTGTTTGATGGCTCTAAATATCCGTACAACAAATTTTGTTAGAGCGATACAGCAAGGAAACAAGCCCTCAGCCCAACCAGTCCATGCTGACCATGGTACTCTCCCAGCTGGTCCCAATTGCCTGTGTTTGGCCCATATTTCTCTAATCCTTTCCCATCCATGTACTTAAGAAAATGCTTTTAGAATGTTGCTATTGTATCTGTCTCAACCATTTTCTCTGGCAGCTCATTCCATATATGCTTCACTCTCTGCATGAAGAAGTTGTCCCTCAGGTCCCTTTTAAATCTTTCCCCACCTCACCTTAAACCTCTCATTTTCAATTATCCTACGCTGGGAAATGGTGTTTATCCTGTCTCGGCCCCTCATGATTTTATACATCTCAGTAAAGGTCACCCCTCATTCTCCTACATTGCAAGGAACAAAGCCAACTGGCCTGGTCAACTGCTCCATTTAACTCAGGCCACTAGTCCTGCCAACATTCTCAAAGTTTTTTTTGCATTCTTTCCGGTTTGACAATGTCTCTTCCATAATGGGGTGACCAAATCTGTACACAATACTCCAAGTGCAGCCTCACCAACGACATATATAACTATGAGATAATGTCCCAACTCCTATATTCAATGCCCTGACTGATGAAGGCCAGTGTGCTAAACACCTTCTTCACCATCCTGTCTACCAATGATGGTGCTTTCAACAAACTACATACTTGTACTCCTAGGTCCCTCTATTCCTCAACACTCCCCAGGGCCCTACCATTCACAGTACGAGTCCTAACTGGTTTGACTTTTCAAAATGCAGCAACTCATTTACCTGCATTGAAATCCATTTGCCAATCTTCAGCCCATTTCCTTAAATCAAGATCCCCCTGTAATTTTTGGTAAACTTCTTTGCTATCAACGATACTGTTTCATTTAATATCTGCAAACTTACAAACTATATCTTGTACATTCACATCCAAATCATTTACATGAGTAAGAAATAACAAGGGTCACAACACCGATCCCTAATAAATGCCACTAGTCATAGGCTTCTAGTCCAAGAAATAATTTTTGGCCATCACCCTCTGCTTCAAATAATTGAGCCAATTTTGAATCCAATTTGCTAGCTCTCCCTGGATCCCATGCAACCTAACCTTCCAGACTAGCCTGCCATGCAGGACTTTATCAAAGGTCTTGATAAAGTCCATATAAACATCTACGCCCTACCCTCATCCATCCTTTTGGTTACTTTCTTGTAAAACTCTGTCAGTCATAACTTCCCATGCACAAGGCCATGCTGACTATCCATAGTTAGACCTTGACTACCCAAATGTTAAAAGCTCCTGAATTTCAGAATCCCCTCCAGTAACTTACCCACTATGGATGTCAGGCTCTTTGGCCTGCAATTTCCTGGCTTGTCTTTGCTACCCTTCTTAAACAACAGAAGGATATTAGCCACCCTCCATTACTGTTATTGCAGTACTGAAAATTTCAACTGTCCTGGCATTCACTCCAGACTTCTGTTATCGTGTGGAAAAGTGCCACTTCAGATGCAAAATTATAATTCAAGATAACGTCTCGTTGCCACACCCCACCCAGAGGAATTAGATTTTTTTTTACGTACACTACAAAACCCCTTTGGCAAGTACCTCTGTTGGTTCACCTTTTCAGTTCTTTATTCTCATAGGAATACAAGCCAAGTTTAATACAACCCTTTCTCAGAATTTAAGTTTTGATTGGAGAAAGTTTTATTGTGCAATTCTACATGAAAAACATCTGTCCATGTAATTATATAAAATTTCTGTTAGGCAAAGCGTATCAAGGGACAGGAACCAAAGCTGAGTAAATGGAATGAGATGCAGATTTGCTGTGATCCAACCGAATGGCAAAGTCAACTTCTGTGCCCGAATTATTTTCTCTTCTTCCCGATTCATTATTCTGGTAAATGCGTACTTCACCCTCTCAAAGACTTTCCTTAGTTGCCCAAAACTGAACACTATGCTAGATGGGAGCTGACATTCTACATAAACTGGATAAGTATTTTGAAAAGAATATTAAAAAAGTTACAGGAACAGGTTAAGGAAGTGGGATTAGAGTTGAAGTCTGGGACAAGTTGAAAGCTTTTGCCCCACAGGTGCTGCCTGAAATGCTTCCTTCAAGCATTTTCTGTTTTTATTTCAGATTTCCAATATCTGCTGCATTTTGCCTTTCTATAAGCTAAATAGACTCTTTCTGCACTGCAAATAGTGTGATTTTATAAATAATTAATGAAATATGTGTTGAAAACCCAAAGATAAGGATCACAATCTGCATTAAGTTATTTACTCACTGGTTTGTTCCATAATACTGCGAAGAGGAGCCTCCACTCTGGACAAAAGTGTACTGCACATCTCTTCAAACTGGGCCCTTTAAAATAATACAAAATAGAAAAAAGTGATAACATTTGAGAACTCACTGTCCTGTTACCTAGAATGCAAAAATATAGTCAATCCATCCACTCAAAAGACAACTAGTCTTAGTCTAACAACGCCCATCCTGCAGAATGATGTATAAAAAATGGCATTGTTTTGCTATAATTAAATAAGCAGAGCTAGCAGCAAATCAGACATTGTCTTTCAAAACATGCGTGACTTTATGCACTGAAAGAAAGCTTTTCAACTTTGCAAAACTGATTTATCTGAACACTTATGAAAACCCCAAAGTTTTAAGTATTTCCATGTATTATATGGTATCACAAATCAACAGGTACTATTTAATAATATCTGTAAAAGTAGGCAATTTCTCTACTTTAACATATAGTGGAAGTTCTATCCTCCAGCAAGACAAGGTTCATCCTTCAAACCAGGCCTTCAAGTAGCCCACACTAACTCACGCTAGGGAGTCAGTAGACTGTGCTGAAACCATTACATTTTGAGGCTGTATCATTTGAAAAAGCAATTAAAGTCAGATTGTTATCTAAACTTGGATCACTTAATATTTTGAGTTTTGTACAGCTGACAGTCATAACTGCATTGGGTTCCAGCATGGTGTGTGCGCAAGTGCGTATTTCATATAGCCCTGTTCACAAACTGATGATGTGGAGATGCCGGTGTTGGACTGGGGTAAACAAACTGATGGACACCCCAAAGCTCAGACTTGCCAAACACAAGTTAACTCTACCTCTGACATCCAGTTGAACAATATTACTATTTAGTCTTCAGTAAACAAACCTGTGAAATGATCTAGACAGCAGAAATGATCAACTTTTGAAATGACTTGTGTACTGCTCAAGGGCAGAACAGTGACAATGCTGATCTCTTGAATGTTATGATGTTTTAAGTGCCCAGTCAAGTAAAGGTTGTAAGATTTCAGTTATGTGTACTTTCTCCAGCATGGAGAAAAGTCAGGAGACAGACCAATTCAGTATGCAGTAAAAGTGTTGTTGATTTGAAATACAACACATCACCCCATCAGATACCAGGAAATAAAACATTAGGTCAAAGAGATAAGGCAGGGGTAGCACAGGCAAAATAAATATAGTGATATCTGCCCTCAGGTGCAGACCTAGGCAAAGATTTTCATTAGCCGTTGGAATTTTTATACACACTTGTTTTACCAAAATAAAATTAATTTGGGGGAGGAAAGAGAGAGAGAGAGAGAGAGAGAGAGAGAGAGAGAGAGAGAGAGAGAGAGAGATAAGAAACATACTTTATACATCTAAATGGGAAGACTTGCCATGCTGCCCCTAAATATTTAGTTCAGTTTATATACACACGCATTTTTACCTCAACATCATAACTAGCATTAGCGTTCTTGACTGTGTACAGCAACTGTGTAACCAATGGTTCAAGACAACCAACTAAATATATTTAAAAGAAAATGACGTAGTGCAGTGAGATACATCTTAGGTGAGATGACAACATAGATTTCATCATGTTTATTCAATTGTAATATGTCTATGCCCATTTACCAGCACATCTAAAGGACAACAATCCCAAAACTTCAATATTTTGTACCTGTTCAATGATCCAGAAACATCAATGTCATTCATGAAACACTCAATATTCATTGGTATGTCAGATGCATTGGCACTCATAAGTTTCTTCAGCTTTTCACATTCCTGGAAAAGCCGCATTACGGCTCGGATCTTTGATTTAACATCCAGTTTGTACTTCTTACTGAATTCTTCACAGAAATGATTGACCAAAATCTCATCAAAGTTTCTTCCACCCAAGTAGGGATCAAAAGCACTAGCGAGGACCTACAGCAACATAAATCTACAGTTAAATGGCAAGGAAAGAAAATTGCACATGCCAATATGAAATTAAAAAAGTGTTTTTTTTTGGAAGTGTACCCTTCATTTGTTCCAACAAGAGTGGACACACCAAACATCATAACCTGTCTTTCCAGAGATGCTGTGAACCACTGCATAATTTTATAATCAAAAAATCACCAATTAGAATATTGGGTTTTAATGCCAAAACCGCACCTCTGGATTATCTTGAAAGATGAATGTTTATATGCAGACAAACAGATGAACATTTTATCTCCCTGGTTGTGCTTTATTGCTTCAATTTTGGTGATTGCCAAAAATATAACTAACTAAATCTGACAACCATCAGTCACAAACACAACTTCACTTATTTTGTTTTAATACATGGCTGTCTGTCGTGGAGAAAACAAATCTCACAATACAGATGTTGCATGTCAATATCCTAAGTGCTCTTGTTGCAAACACTTACACAGTAGGAATATTTGACACTACACAATGCTGTTTAAGAAAAACTGAGAAGTTTGCATCAACTTACAGGACAAGATTGCAGCTCAACTTCAGTACACCATGCAGTTACACAAACTGCAAGATTCTGTTAATATTTTCCACAGATGCACAAGAATTAACCATTGGTTGACATACACTTGTGACAGGAATTAATAATTTGTGGGAGCCACAGTATTAAGTCACCATGGCATTAAAACCTCTTAGGCTCTTAGGCTGATTGGTTTTACCAAAATGACACTATTCTCCCCTGTATCTGGCAAGTTAGGGGTTCCATTCGTAGACACGCAGGGTAGAATAGGTGTAGGGTGATGCGGCGGCGCGGGCTCATTGGGCCGAAGGGCCTGTTTCCCGTGCTGGGTTGTTCTTTGTTTATTTCTGTGGTGGACTGCCAAATAGCCAACGAATTTGATCATGGTGACACATTGCTTAAAAGGCCTAGGTGCATTGATTATAGTTGCTAAATAGTTCCAGAAACAATGTTCACATATTCCCATTCGAAAAAGGAAAAAACATGAAATAAGTCAGCCATTTCAAGTTAGACTATGTTTGAAGTGGTTCTAATCTGAATTCAGTCACTATATAAATTGCACTATTTCCTTTAGAATAATAGTTAAGGCATCATCGCTTTTTAGCCCACCAACTATACAAATATAGTGCTGAGAATATAAAAGGCATTGGAAGTACTTTTCAATGATAGAACATCTTTGTCACTGTACTATGCTAGACAGTGGAGCAAGAATTTCTCTCAGAATACCTTTTCTACAGCATTACTTAAATGAAAGTAACAATTCCAACTAGAATCACCTTATTAAAAAAATGATTATTTCTGAGTGCAGGATCTTTATGTAGTGGAAATAGAGAAGCTGTTTCACTTAGATCCTATTATCAAGAAACGATCATTGTACTTGTTGCATAAAATATCAAAGGAGATTTCACACACATTAAAAAGAGTCTCATCTTACCTTTAGTTTTCCCTTATTGAAAGCACAGACTGAAACTTGAAATGCTGAGTGTCCCAAATCAACAAAAACAACGTTCCTTGGCTTCTCCTCAGGGGCTGGTAGGTCTTGCTTATATATCCCATAAGCGAGTGCAACTGCATATAAAAAAAGTTACAACTTAGTGCTCTAAAGGAAGTAATTTTAAATATAATAAGAATGCACTGAAGCCTGTGAATAAGGCAATTCAGACCAGTGTTGGCAATGGCTATAGCACTAAGGAGGGTAAATTTATATTCTTGATCAGCAAGTCAATGATCCTTACCAGAAGCTGCACACTAATGTGGATACTGCAATAGAACCTGTAGTTTCCTCATTACCTAGACTGTTGCTGTCTCTATTATATTCACAATGATCACTTGGATAAAGTACCAAAAAGGATGATGAATGAGATTGAACCCAGCACTAGCTCTGGCTTTTGAGAAAAAAAGGAAGTAAGCCTGAGAGTTTTTGCTTAAATTGCACTGGTTTATTTGATGCAACTGGTTGAAAACAATTTTAAGAACAAACTGTATTTGGTTCATTTCTTAGCTTCCATGAAGACTGGACTTCGTGCCAGTCTTAAAAACATCATGCCAAGTCTGCCAACAAAACTGGTCCCATAGTGAATAAACCACCAGCAGGAATTTCTATTGGTGCTTCAAAGATCAAGTCAAATAGGACTTTCATTTGCAAGGATACAAATATGTACATTGTAAAAGGTTTTGAATGATCTAAAACGTACTACAAAATTCATTCGTATACCCCAATTTAAGTAGAATTTAAGAAGTAATTTTCAGTATATTGAATTTGGATCACTCAGATGGCAGATTCACATTGAGCTTCTCTCTTGTTGTAAACAGATTAAAGTCACAGACAACTGTTTTGTGACTATCACATCAATTATATATTCAACAGTCCAAGTTATCCTGCATCAAGAAAGTTCCTAGAAGTCTTCTGAAGCATATATAAAACTCAGTTAGGATTCAAATGCTTAACAAATATTACTCATGGTTGCTGACATTATATAAAGTTGTGGGTGCAAGGACCTGTCCACAGAATCAAGGCTGCAATTCCAATGCAGTGCAGTGGAAATACCACATGCCAAATAGCATTGTCCCTCAGATGAAACACTAAACCAGTGACCTTAAAGGCACCATTCCATTTCTTAAAGGGAACTCTGTACTACTGGTATCTTGACCAAAATTCTTTCCTCAACCAAAACCAGGTAAAATAATCTCATTGATGTTGTGCATGCAATCCTGCAACACGCTAAAATGATTGTCTTCAGCCTACGTAGCAACATTACAATAATTAATTGTTTGCATGTGAAGCACTTAATGAACTTGAAAATACTAATCTCAAAAAGCACAAATGAATACTGGCATTATTATTTGCACAAGTTGCAAAGGGTTAGTAACAGATATTGGACAGCCCAATGGTTTGAATTCTATACAGTCATGTTTATTTTTCTCCTGAACATGCATACACTTTTGTTTTTTGCACAAGGCAATCAGAATGTGATTAATCCAGTACTATCTCCCATAACAAAAATACCTCATCAGACCCAAAAAAAATTAGTTATTACCTGAAGTGGTTTCATTAATTAGCCTTAAACAGTTGAGCCCTGCAATTTGTGCAGCATCCATTACTGATCTCCTCTCAGCATCTGTGTAGAAACATGGAACCTACAGGAAGTATAAAGATGATGAAAAGATGGCATCCGCCCAAAACAAACTACTACATATTATACTGCACAAAATTAATATTCTACTTTGGCCACTTACAGATATTACACAATCTAGAACAGGTTTCTTCAGGGCAGTTTCAGCTGTTTCCTTCAGTTTAGTCATCAACATTCCTGTCACTTGCTCCACACTAAAGCATCGTTCCTCTTCCATGTACGAAACCTTTTAAAATATAAAACAAGGATTTAAAACAAAAAAAAAGCAAAATTACTTTATTAAAAAATGCATCTTGGTCAGAAGCAGCTATTGTTCAAATATCTTCTTAAAATTGCAGAAAGAGGTGACAGGAAAATAACTAGCAATCGTGGGGGAAAGGGTTTGCATCTAAAATATTGCATTTCATAAAGCCCAACAGCACTTCATAGCCAGTGAAGTACTTTTCAAACAAACTTTTGCACCAGACACTCCAAGATGCCTGAGGCAGGTGGCCATTTTTCATGTGAGCTTTCTGCTTGAGGTTCTATCAGACATTAAAAGCATGCATTTCCATCAAGAGGTCACCCAAAAACAAACTATGGGGCAGCACAATGGCTAGCACAGTTGCCTCACAGTGCCAGGGGCCCAGGATTGATTCCCAGCTTGGGTCGCTGTGCAGAATCTGCACATTCTCCCCTTGTCTGTCTGGGTTTCCTCCAAGTGCTCCAGTTTCCTCCCACAGTCCGAATGACATGCTGGTCAGTGCATTGGCTAAACTCTCCTCCAGTGGACTTGAACAGATGCCAGAGTGTGGCGACTAGGGGATTTTCACAGTAACTTCATTGCAGTGTTAAATTTAAGCCTACTAGTGACACTAATAAATAAACTTTAATTACTGATCTCTTCCTTTTAGGGGCAAAGACCAATAGTATCCGTCCTGCAGTTCTGTTTAAAATCAGCTAACTTCGCATAGACTGGTGATTTAACCTGGATTATTCATGGTCTATATGACTCAGTTATTTCAGTACCTTAACTAGCTGAGTCACCAGCTGGTTACTACTGGTATGGTTTTAAATGTGTCTACCACATAGAGGGATGTGTCTGCACATCCTACTATGACAAGTTTGCAACTTTGGACAGACCATCCTGAGTTTAAGAGATTATGTGCACTGGATTTAGATCTGCAATGAAGGGGTTGGGACACTGCACTACTCTTAAGGAAATACTTACTTAAAAGCTGGTCAATAGGCTTGGGGATCCAAGGAGCATACTTGGGTATTTTCTATTTAAGAGCATCTGTGTATGCGCATTGAGGGGGGGGCTGGGGGTGTGTGTGTGTCCTGATTAGAGAACATGATAAATTTTAAAAATTCACAACACTACAACAAATACTGCAGAATACTCTGTCACTCAGGTGTGGTATTCACATGTAGACGAACCATTTCGAGCAAGTTTTCACTAACTATCCCAAATAAAACATTTTACTTAACTTTCACTGGATAATTTTTTAAAAAGTTATTGAACCAGTGAATGCTATCACTTGTCCAATTTTATTGGAGGAATTTCAGTTCTGTTTTGAAAATCTAAAAAGATAAAACCTAAATAGATTTGACAAAATAGAAGTTTAAAAAAAAAAGTTTTGAAGCTCTTTAGTGTTCAAGCTTCATCAATATGGAGGTAGCCATAACATATGAAGTAGTATTAGGAGCAAGAAGTACAATTTTCATTTCCATTCCATTCTACTGCTGAAGCACTGTAGTCAGAGAGTTTAATGACACTAACCTTAACGCCTGTGGTACCATTTGACATTTGGACGAGTTCATACCCAAGCTTGGGCTGTTCAGCTCTCACAAATGGATCTGAGAAAGCTCGGCCGTGGAACCTTTTAAATCCTTGTAAGGTGTTTTTCACATTGGACACTAGCTATAGAAAGAGAAATTAACATTTGATTCTCAATACTTTTAAACAATTAGTGCTACTTTCAAAGGTCTTGAATGAACTTGTCATAAATTCTTGTTTTTAAATACGAGGTGCAACTTGGTCTGGTTCTAATTTCATCACAAGTTACATTTAAGATTTTGTACAGGTTCAGATATTTCTAATACTACTTATGTTAACCCTTGTACAGGAATGGATAACTAGTTGCTGTAATTTCAAAATGCAGTACAATTAACTGTAAGGATTAAAATGTCTAGGATAATTACATGTACAAATCCAAAGGTGCAAGCAGTGTCTATCAGCACACAACACATTTAGGACACAGACAGCTAACAGAATGGGATTCTTTATCTCTTTAAAAGCAGAAAGTTCCTTGTACTGTGCTGGTCCTGAAGTGCAACTTTCCTGGCCTGCATATTTCACCAGCATATGAAACAATGCACTTACCCTTTCAAGTGTGATTTTGGCAATTACTAGCTTACTGAAATATTGTATCTTGTACTGACAACAGTTTGGAATTGTGAAATAATGTTTTCCAGAAAATCGTAAAATGTCAGTCCTAAATCAACATAATTCATCAATATTCATAGCAATTTCGTGAATGAGCTCTCATTTTTTTAAAAAAGTGGGAGGAAGTTTAAGTAATAAATTTTATGAAAATCATCTTTATACAAACATATCACAAGACAGTTGGCAATTAGCAAGATAGATATTTACTGATTGATAGCTTGGGACCTCACTCAACTGTATTAGACCTTGTAAAATCAGAATTTGAAACTGGTGCCCACAATCTTTGCACTTTACCCCCATCATTCTCACTCAGATTTTTTTTAAATAACTTGGGGAAGATCAAGGGCAACTGTTCCCTCAATAGCAACTTTCTTGCAGACCCTGACCACTGCCTCTGACAATTACCTCACTCAGTAGGTTATCTCTACTTTCTCACTTTAAAAATTATAATTATGCAGAGGCACCAATTTAGGGCAACAGGTGGAATATTTTTGTCCTGCACCGAGAACCTTGTCTCAGTTTTCCAAATTTGAGTGCAATCTTGCCTCAGTTACACAGCTGTGGGTTCAAGATCTATTGTACATATTCCCATGGAGCACACCATCTCTGGCAATGCCACATTTTAAGTTTTGAATAAAACACTGAACTAATCACCTTATGCTGATTGTGCATGGGACATCACAATTAATACTCTCAGCAGTATTTACATTTCACCTATGCCCTAATGCACTCCACAAAGCTTTAATAAAGCAAAATTTGACATAAAGCAATCGAGGACAATATTAGAGAATTGGCCTAAAGTTTGGTCAGAGGTAGGTTTAAAGAGAGGCAAGATTTATGCAAGGGCTAGGCAGATAAAGGCATGACCATTAATGTCAAAGTAACTAAAATCACAGATACTCGAGGGGCCAAAATTACAGAAGCACAGTTATCTCTGGTGCCAGAGGTTATTATAGATAGGGAGGGGAAAGACCAAGAAGAGAAAACGGATGGACATATTCGGTTTGTCCAGGCATTGCACCTTTTTCAATTAAAAAAAGCATGCCCACCCATTGCATCGTCATAGCAATCTTTCAACCAAAGTTAATGTCAACCAATTAGCACCCTTTTCTCATGCAGTATATTGTGCTCCTTTTGAAATCTGATATTACTGCACCTGTCCTGATGAGTATAATATGAAAGGCTTTGACAGTATGTCGTCTTCAGCGATAAGTACTTTGTATATCTCTTCACAATGGAAGATAGAAGGAATAGTAGGAAATCAAGAAGCAAAGAAAGGGAGAAACTTGTACGATCACTGAAGAAAACATACTAGGGAAACTAAGTGAACTAAGGACAAGTCCTATACAACTGAAGGCCTGCATCCTTGGGAGTGCCTGCAGATATAATAGATGCATTGGCTGTAATCTTCCAAAACTCTCTAGATTCTGGAAAAATCCCAGTGATTTGGAAAAACTATAAAAGTAACACCACAATTCAAGAAAGGTGGGAGACAGAAAGCAAGAAAATCTAGGCCAGTTAGTTTAACATCTGTCATTGTGAAATTACTGCGTCCATTATTAAGACGCAAGGCAGAAAGTCATGTAGTGCTAATGTCACTCGATTAGCAATCCAGAGGTACAGGCTAATGTTCTGGAATCGCAGGTTCAAATGCCACCATTACATTTGGATTTAAAGCACAAGATAAAAGCTCATGGCACTGAAGATGACATATTAGCACAGATTGAGGACTGATTGATTAACAGTAAACAGCATGTTGGGATGAATGGCTCATTTTCAGGTTGGCGAACTAGAACAAATAAAGTGCCACAGGGATCAGTGCTGGGGCCTCAAATGTTTTTATACAACTTACACTGATTACTTGGATAAAGGAACCGATTGTACTGAAGCCAAACATGCCGATGATATAGGCAACTAGTTTGGAAAGCAAGTTGGGAGAAGGATACAGAATCTGAAAAAGGGATATAGCAAGTCAAAAGTGTGGGTAAAACACTGACAAGGAGCAGTATAATGTGAAAAAATGTGAGTTCCACTGGTCAAGAAGGACAGAAAAGCAGAATATTATTTAAATGGAGACTGCAGAATGCTGCAGTTACACTAGACTAATTCCTGGATAAGGAATTATCCTCATGTGAGGAAGGATTGAGAAGATGCCATCCTAAAACAAAAAGGTTGAAATGCCTAGCAAATTGGACATTTATTTCCTGAAGTTAAGAAGAATGAAAGGGCAATCAGGGGAGACAGATTGTTTCTGCTGGAGGCAAGAGGAAATGCTGGAAAATCTCAGCAGGTCTGGCAGCATCTGTGAGGACTGAAAAGAGCTGATGTTTCCAGTCCAGATGACTCTTTGTCAAAGCTTTGACAAAGGGTCATTTCGTCTCAAAATGTCAGCTGTTTTCTCTCCTTATCGATACTGCCAGGCCTGCTGAGATTTTTCAGCATTGTCTCTTTTGGTTTCAGGTTCTAGTATCTACAGTAATTTGCTTTTATCCTGTGTTTCTGCTGGAGGCATGGTCTCCGGATAAAGAGTCAATCATTCAGGACTGAGGAGAAATTACTTCACTTAAAGGGTTGCAAATCTTTGGAATTCTTTACTCCAGTAGACTGTGGATATTCCATTGGAATACTGGAATAGATTTAAGGCTGGGATAGGCATTTCTTTTGGTTTTGCAGAGAATCAAGTGATATGGGGAGCAGGTGGGAAAATGGAGTTGGAGCCCAAGATAAGCCAATGCAGTCTCAACGTGCCATATGGCCTACACCTGCTCCCATTTCTTGTGTTGGGCTGATGCTCAGCGGAATTTAGAAGAACGCAGAGTGATCTTATTGAAACACATAAGCATCTGAGGTAGATGCTGGGAGGATGTTTCTCTCATGGGAAATCTAGAACTTTTGGGGGGGGGGGTCACAGATTCAAAACAAGGAGGTCTCCCATTTAAGGTTGATATAAGGAGGAATTTCATTTCTGTGGGAATCCCAAAGACAATCTACTTTGTCAGGGAGGAGCGGATGTTGGGTCACTGAAAATATTGAAGACTGAATTAGAAGATTTTTAATTGGCAAGGAATTTAAAGGGTTATGAAAGCCAGGCAGGAAAGTGAAGTTAAAGCCATAATATTACTGAATGAAAGAGCAGGCTCAATGGGTGGAATGGCTAACTCCTCTCACTTATGATTAAAAGCCACTTAGTATTGTTAACTTCTTCAAATTTCAATGGGCAGCTTTTAGCAGGCTTATAAAAAAAATAGAAAAATTCTATAGATATTCAAGAGCAGAGAGAAAGTTAATGTTTCAAATCCATCAGGACTGGAAAATAGTTCTAATCAAAAATAGAATGGCAACAGTTAAATTAACGCAATTACTGCTTTGGCTGTTTGGTTGAACATTAAACAGAGAAAGACTAGTTTTAATTCAAACATAAGAAATAGGAGCAGTAGGAGGCCATCTAGCCCCTCAAGCCTGCCCCAATACAATCAAAGTGACATTTCAGAATACTTTTCTGTTCATTTTGTCTGTCATGTTTACTGGACAGTAGATTCGTGTGTTGCTAGGGCATTGGTGTTAGAAGCCAGATCAGTATCTGTTTCCCATTCCTAATTGGTTTTGGTAAGTAATTTCAGCGGACAGTGACAATTAAGAGTTAACCACTTACTATGCGACTGAAGTCACCTGTTGTTCAGACCAAACCTGGGAAAAAGGGCTGACTTTCCTTCCCTAAAGGACATTAGTGAACCAAACAGGTTTCTCCACAACAACGTATGATGGTTTTGTCTATGTGCTGTGAAACTCAACACTTCTGGTCAAACCTTCCTGGTTCAGATCAGCAAGGAATTAGGATCAGTGATTTTAGAAAAATGTTGAATGTGGTTCAAACAAACTGCATACCTAACTACTACTGCAACACAAGACCACGGCTCCTTTACATTATTAAATGTGCCTCGCAGGTGACC
The DNA here is from genome assembly GCF_965287045.1 of Carcharhinus amblyrhynchos. Taxonomy (NCBI): domain Eukaryota; kingdom Metazoa; phylum Chordata; class Chondrichthyes; order Carcharhiniformes; family Carcharhinidae; genus Carcharhinus; species Carcharhinus amblyrhynchos. Next base: position 22,176,989 of record NC_137336.1, read on the forward strand.
CAAAGATTGTCTGTTGAATTCCTATGCATTCAGGATACTTTACCAACCTTGAATAGCTTACTATTATCTTCTCATTGATTTGGGTAGAAAACCTTTACGGGGAAGACTCTCAATAGATTTTTCAGTAATATCTTAATTCTCATGGATTTGGGAGGTAGCGAGGAGGGGGAAGAATCACAATATTATTTAAAATATTGCCTGATCTGTACACCGAAGAAAGCAGCTAGATTACAGTTATGTTGCAATAAATATGTTTAAGACACCTGTGTCTGGAAATTTCCAACTTTTTGTAAAGAACTACGCACTGAGTTCTTCTTACCTGGCTTTTGGCAGCTGCTCCAACTGAACGATTTCTGGGTCCCAAGGAGACACAAGACCTGCAATTTTAAAGCAGAGTGCATAATTTAACCATTCCTGAATGCCAATTTGTATTATGTTTGCACAGAAAGTACTACTAGGTGGAGTACAGAAGAGGCTGCTCCACAATGATCCCCATCCTCATGCGGGAATTGTAGCATAATCAGTGCAAAAGACGTGGCTGAAGCACTTGCAACCATCTTCAGCCTTGTCTTTTGATCCATTTCAACCTCATCCCGAGGTACACCGGCATCACAGATACCAATCATCAGCCGATCGATTCACTCCGCATGATATTACCGAACAACCGAAGGCTGCAGCAAAGGCTATGGGCCCTGACAGCATTCTGGCAGAAGAACGCAAGAAATAGGAAAACACCATTTGTCCCACAAGCCTGTTCCTTTCTTTGATATCATTGTTAATCAACTCCACTTTTCTGCTTAATTCCCATCACCCTCAACTCTTGAAGATTTGTGACAAGGCTTTATTAGGCAATGATTTGGCCTCCATGGCTCTTTCAGGAGGGAACTTCCTCAAACTTAAATCAGAGAAGAAACTCTTCATCTTAGTTTAAATGGGAGATCTCATTTTGAAACAGAGCCCCCTAATTCCTTTTGAACAGAGGTGTTGTAATTTGCAGTTTTCATATCCACTTGGACCGTTACAAAAAAAATGAACTTGGAAGATTACAACTAGTGCATACCATCAGGTTCTGGGGACTCATCATTCTTTAACCCCACTAGTTTTTCTGGTAATAGTGATTATTTTAAGCTCCTCTCTCCCACAGGAGGCCATTTTGCCCAACGCGTACTCAGCAGCTCTTTGAATGAGCAATTCCCTGCTGAACCCACAAAAGCCTGCATATTCTTACTTTTCAGGTAACAGTCTAATTACAGTTTGAATGCTTCAATTGGAACTGCCATTACCACACTCAGCTGTGCATTCCAAACGCCAAACATTTGCTGCTTAAAAAAAGTTTCTCCTCACATCATTCTTGCTTCTTTTGCTAATTACTTTAAATCTCATTTTATTCTTAATCCTTTCATTAGTGGGAACAGTTTCTCACCACGTACTCTGCCCAGACCCCCTCATTATTGAGTTCTTTGATCAAATCTCCTCTCAACCTTCTTTTCTCTAAGGAAAACAGTTTTAATTTCACTATAATCTATTTTCACAATTGAAACGCATCCCTGAAAACATCCATGAACTACTTCTGCACTCTCTCAATGCCTTCACAGCCTTCCTAAAGTGTGGCAACCAATATTCCAGCTGAGGCTGAATTAGTGACATTTACAAATTCAACATAATCTCCCTGCACTTGTGCTCTATGCCCCATTATTAAATCTCAGGACACAATGCTTTATTAACTACTATCTCAACTGTCCTGCCACTTTCAATAATTTATGCACATATATATCCATCTGCACCACCTTTAGAGCTGTACCTTTCTTTTATTGTGTTATATTCCTCTTACCATAATTAATCATTTCACTTCTCTGCACTGAAATCCATCCACCACTTTTCTGCCCATTCAACCAAGACGTCACTATCCCTTTGAAGTTGTACACTATGCTCCCTTCGCTCAAAATTCTTCCAAGCTCTGTATCATGTGCAAACTTTGAAACTTTAATTTGTACACCAAGGCTAGGTCATTAATACACAACCAGGAAAAGCAAGAGTCCCAACACTGAGTCCTGGGATCCCTCCCTTTTGTCTCTTGACTTTCTAATATCTTGGGATGCTTTTGAGTGTTCTGCTGTGAAAAATATAATACTCACCCAAAGTCTCTGCCAATTCATTAACTTCCCAGTCCCAAGGGCCAAAAAATTTTCTTTTTTTATACACTCAAAGATCAGATTTTATATTTTGATGGTTTACTTGCCTAATTTCTCCTATTTTCAGTCATCCTTAGCTGGTTGTCAAAATGTTCTAGCCCATCATTAATCTTCACAGTAATAGCTACCTTTTCTTTCGAATGGATACTGTCTTTAACTTCCTAGGTTAGCCACAGATAGTGCATCCTTCTCTTGGATTCTTTAATGCTCAGTGGAATGTGTGTCTGTCACAGTTCTCTGTTCTTTTACCTTTTTCCCCAATTCACTTTAGCCAGCTCTGTCTTCATACCCTTGTAATTGCTTTTAAATTTGAAATAATAATTTTAGACCCAACTTTCTAACACTTAAGCTGAATGTGAAATTCTATCATCTTATCAACATTCTCGCCAAAGGGAACCTTCACTATGAGATCATTAATTAATCCTGTCTCATTACACATTACTGGTCTAAAATAGTCTGTTCCCTCGTTGGTTCTAGAATGCATTCTTCCAAGAAGCTATCCTGAATGCACTCCCATGATTTCACTCTCAAGGCTATCTTTGCCAATTTGATTCCTTAGTAGCAACAAAGACTTGGTCCAGATCTAGCTACATACCAGCCAAACTGCTCCAGCACTGTTACAATACTGGCATCTACCTGACAAATGGAAACTTGCCCATTTATGTCCAATCTACAGAAAAAGGCCAAAATCAAATTGGAAAATTCACATCCCAAACTACTTTCAATCAGTAGCAAGGTGATAGAAACTATCATTAGCAGTGCTATCAAGTAGCATTAACCTGCTTACCAGCGATCAGTTTGAATTCCATCAGGGTCACTTGGCTCCTGACTTAATTTACAGCATTCATTCAAACAGACAAAAATGCTTAATTCAAAGTGGAACTGATTCATAAGAACATAAGAACATAAGAAATAGGAGCAGGAGTAGGCCATCTGGCCCTTCGAGCCTGCCCCGCCATTCAATAAGATCATGGCTGATCTGTCGTGGCTCAGTTCCACTTTCCCGCCCTCTCCCCATAACCCTTAATCCCCTCTCTTATCAAAAACCCATCAACCCGCTTCTTAAAAATATTTAGCGAGGCAGCCTCCACCACTTCAACGGGCAGAGAATTCCAGAGATTCACCACCCTTTGAGTGAAGAAGTTCCTCCTCAACTCCGTTCTGAACCGCCCCCCCTTTATCTTGAGGCTGTGCCCCCTAGTCCTACTGTCTTTTTTGAGCGGGAAGAGTCTTTCCACCTCTATCCTATCGATCCCATTCATCATCTTATACGTCTCAATGAGATCTCCCCTCATTCTTCTAAACTCTAACGAGTACAAGCCTAGTTTATTCAGCCTCTCCTCATAGCTCAACCCCCTCAACTCCGGTATCAGCCTAGTAAACCTCCTCTGCACTCCCTCCAGGGCCAAAATATCCTTGCGCAGGTGCGGCGCCCAAAACTGCACACAGTACTCCAGCTGCGGCCTCACCAATGCCCTATACAGCTGCAGCAAGACCTCCCTACTTTTATATTCAATCCCCCTCGCTATGAAGGCCAGCATCCCATTCGCCTTCCTGACCACCTGCTGCACTTGCAGGCTGGGTTTTTGCGACTCATGCACAAGGACCCCGAGGTCCCTCTGCACCGTCGCCTGCTGCAGTTTTTCGCCACGTAAGTAATAGTCCTTCCTACCATTCTTCCTACCAAAGTGGACCACCTCACACTTGCCAACATTAATTCACTTCAGATCAGCCATGATCTTATTGAATGGCGGGGCAGGCTCGAAGGGCTGGATGGCCTACTCTTGCTCCTATTTCTTACGTTCAAATGTGAGGTGAAAACAACTGCCCTTGAAATCAAGGTGGCATGGGAACCAGGGAAAACCTCTCTACGGGTTGGGAGTCATACCTCATGCAAAGCAAGATGGTTGTGGTTGTTGGAGACTCATCACGTCCACACTAGGGCATCACCGCAGGTTTCAAAATAGACAGAAGCGAGTGAATTTGAACCCAAAAGCCCTGGAAAATTCAAATCATGGGCTAGCCTGAGAAAAGTTAACCCCTACATGGAAGTGACAAAATAAGGAGTTTCTCTTCCAATCACTGGTCATTTCTCTGCCATGCATGATTGCAGCTCCAGCAACATTCAAAGTTCAGCACCATCCAGGATAAAGCAACCTACTTAATCTGCACACCATTCATCACCATAAACATTCACTCCCTCCACCACTGATCCAAAGTGGCAACAGCATGAATCATGTACATAAGTAGCACCCTTCAAACCTGTGACCACAACCTAGAAAATCAAGGGCAGCAGATACATGTGAACATCCCTTAAGATACACACCATCCTGACATGAAATTATTTCACCATCCTTTCACTGTCATTATGCTAAAAACTTGAAATTCTCTAAAAAGCACTACATCGAATTGCTGCAGCCATTCAAGATGGCAGACTATCACTACCTTCACAATTAGGGACAGGCAATAAATACTAGCCACATCACAGAAAAAAAATAAATGCACCAATGCAGATGCACCCTATTGGGTTCCTTTGGTTAGTGAGAGCACGGAAAGGCATTGAACTGTTACTTGGTTAACATAGAAGCTACTTTTATATTGACACATTTAATTCCAGATTAATGACAACAAACCTACTGTGAAAATCTCTCTCTGCAGCAGAAAATCCCATTGCTACCACCAGGGTAATGATGCCAGATTCATCATATGCACTGGAAACAAATTTTCAGATGCCAGTGTCCAGGAATTCCAATTGAAAAAGGTATCAAAATTTTTTTTAAAATGCGTTAACTATAACTCGTTGAAAGTCAAGTCACTAAATTGTGGTTCATGGTTAAGTGTTTAATTTGCATTTTTATATACAAGATGGCATTTCAAGTGTCAGCATCTAGAGATAACAATGATATTCTGTGGCAAAATCATCAGCAGACAGTTCTGCCTTACAGCTGCGCGCAGATATTCCTGCCAAAAACAGCCCAAATATAGAACTCCCAAGCAGGCCATGATCTTGTAGAGTGCTGATAATGATTTTTGTCATAGCCAGATTGACCATATTCCTCAAACCAGCAAATTGTTAATTCCACCAAGGCTGTCTTCAACTGGGCTCAAAATCTGAAGCAGGCAGAATTAAAATGGCAGATGGATTTTGATTTGAAAAACAGGCAAGAGAAGAAACTTGAAATAGGTAGTAACCACAACTTTATTTATCATCGGTATTTGTTTCAATATGTCACAAAACCTTTGCATGTCCTGAATCACATGCAATGGTGCTAGAAAGAGCAAAGTTACTGTACACACTTTTGCTTTCATGAAATATATTCTAGGCTTGAAGACTTTGTAGCTAATTGCAGGCCATTACACTACGAAGATAAACATTTCAGCGAATTAATCACCACAGCGTTACTGTAGTGATATCCTAGTCCCAGATTCAATGCCTGAAGCAAAACGAGTGATGTATAAAAGTACTATGTTTAGATTGCATCATGCAGTTTGAAAAAGATGATAAAAGATTTAGTTTGTGAATGACTGATGAAAATAGACGGGCTGTGTGTCATGGCAGTGTATTGAAGAAAACCTTTTCCGAAATAAAGCATTGACTAACGTTTCCCATTAGATTAAAAGGAGCAAATCAAGAATTATCTGCACTCAACCTGCTTGTCAGGCAAGTACAGGCCATTGCTGTGTAGCATTGGACAATAAGCAATAACAATCAATCTTTTACAATGATTTTTGACCTTGAATACATCTATTGTATTTTTTGTAACCTCAAGGTGGTACTTTAACTCAGATGGAATAAACTTTAAATGGAGAAAAGCTGAAGAATCAGCATTAGGGGCCCATCTAAAAGTAAATCATTTGTACATTAACTGTAGACTGGTAACTGATTGAGCATCAAGCAAATTTCTTTTGAAACTCAACTTTAATGAAAATAAAATCAAAACACAATAAAAACAAAGCGCTGAAATTATTCAGCAGGTTTGACAGTATCTGTGCCAGAGAAGCAGAATTAACAAATTGAGTCAGATTGAACTCTTTAGAACCAGTTCTGACAAAGAGCAAGTCTGAACATAAAAAGGGAAAAAAACAAAGTATGTGAGGTAATGTAAAAAGGGAATCCAAAAATTTTCCAAAGCATATAGTTTTAATAGGTGATAAAAGGAGTGGGGTAAATTTGGAATGAAAAAAGTGATTTACATATGGAGGCAAAGGACATTGTTGGGGTAGTAAACGAGTACTCTCCTATATTTACCAAAGAAGGTGATATTGCAAAAATCAGTGAAAGAGAAAATACTTAAAGACAATGAATGGGCTAACATTTGGGAATAGGAAATATTAGAAGTCACCAAGACTAGATCAGATGTATATAGAAACAAAGGTAGAAAACTGCAGAGGTCCTGGCCATATCTTTCAATCCTCCTTAGATACAATGGTGGTGCCAGGGGGCTGGAAATTGCATATGTTACTCTTGTACCTGTTTTTGAACAAGGGTGAAAGACCAGCACCCAAATGCCAGTCAGTTTAACCTGACCAGCGAGAGCTTTGAGAAATTATAATATGGACAAAATTAATAGCCATTTTGGACTGTTACACGTATTAAGGAAAGCCAGAATGGGATGGTTTTGCTGGCCAAGGATAAACAATGTTTAACTAACTTGATTGAAATTTTTGATCAGAGCAATGTGGCCTTCCAAAGAAGTTTTATATATCATCACATAATAGATTTGTCAGCAAAATCAAAGTCCATGGAATAAAAGGAACAGTGACACATGCAAAAGATATCAACTGAGTGACAGGAAATGGAGAGCAGTTGTGAACTGTTGCTTTTTAGACTGGAGGAATATATGTAGTGGGGCTCAGGGAAAAATTCTCAAACTCCTGCTTTTCTTAATGTATACCGGAGACCTGGATTGGATATGCAGGGCACAATTTCAAAGTTTGTGGAAAGCACCAAACTTGGAAGTATTGCGAACTGAGCACACGATAGAGATATACCTCAAGAAGACACAGGATGTCGGAATAGGCAGACACACGAAAGATGAACTTTAATGCAGGATGTGAGTTGAGAAAGTGGTTAAAAAGGTTTGAAGATCCTAACCTTTATGAAGAAGCATAGGATACAAAAGTCAAGGAAGTTATAATAAACCTTTGCCTCAAAATGAAGTACAATGTTCAATATGTTACTGTACTTTGAAGGGTGTGAAGGTTTTAGAGGGTGCAAAGAAGATATGGACACATTAGAGGTCTCCTTGGGAAGAGAACATAAGAAATAGGAGCAGGAGTAGGCCATCTGGCACTTCGAGCCTGCCCCGCCATTCAATAAGATCATGCATGAGGGTTCTAGTCACAGAAGATGGACAGAAACTATTTCCATTTCTGGAAGGGTTGAGAGCTCGAATACACATTATGGTGAATGGCAAATGCTAATTTCAAGATGAGGGAAAAAAAACACTTAGGCAACCAGTGATTGGGATCTAGATGGCACCACCTTTGTGTGGTGGAAGCCACAACTGAAATTAGATAAGTTCTTGAAGATGAGCAATTTACATAGCTAAAGGGAAACTAGGGGATTTTCACAGTAACTTCATTACAGTGTTAATGTAAGCCTACGTGTGACCCAAATAAAAGAATAAATGGTAGGGGACATTAGCTGTACTGCTCTTGCAGGCTGGCATGGATACGATAGGCCAAATGGCAGCCTTCTGTGTTGTGACCATGGTTTTATGATCTTCCCACTCTGCTTAGACCGCAGAGCATGGGCATTGGCCATTCTAAAACTATTTATTATAAGAACATAAGAAATAGGAGCAGGAGTAGGCCATCTAGCCCTTCAAGCCTGCCCCGCCATTCAATAAGATCATGGCTGATCTGTCATGGCTCAGTTCCACATTCCCGCCCTCTCCCCATAACCCTTAATCCCCTCGCTTATCAAAAGCCCATCAACCCACGTCTTAAAAATATTTAGCGAGGCAGCCTCCACCACTTCAACGGGCAGAGAATTTCAGAGATTCACCACCCTTTGAGTGAAGAAGTTCCTCCTCAACTCCATTCTAAACCACCCCCCTCCTTTATCTTGAGGCTGTGCCCCCTAGTCCTACTGTCCTTTCTGAGCGGGAAGAGTCTCTCCACCTCTATCCTATCCATCCCATTCATCATCTTATAAGTCTCAATGAGATCTCCCCTCATTCTTCTAAACTCAAACGAGTACAAGCCTAGTTTATTCAGCCTCTCCTCATAGCTCAACCCCCTCAACTCTGGTATCAGCCTAGTGAACCTCCTCTGCACTCCCTCCAAGGTCAAAATATCCTTGCGTAAGTGCAGCGACCAAAACTGCACACAGTACTCCAGCTGCAGCAAGACCTCCCTACTTTTATATTCAATCCCCCTCGCTATGAAGGCCAGCATCCCATCAGCCTTCCTGACCACCTGCAGGCTGGGTTTTTGCGACTCATGCACAAGGACCCCGAGGTCCCTCTGCACCGTCGCCTGCTGCAGTTTTTCGCCGCATAAGTAATACACCATCTCCCCCACCCACACTTTCCTGGTACAAGATTTGCCAACCAGAAACCCAAATGGGATCATTTCATACATCAATCTAACCAGTAACGTAAGAAAGGTTCTTGAAGGTTTCTGTTCTTCCCCCCTCAAACAAAAAGCAAGCAAAATGCAAGATATTGGGAATGTGTAAGCTCCAGAAACACTAATGGAAGGAGTCCAAATGAGGAATGGGCATTTAGAACGTACATGGATAGAGTAATGAACATCAAGGAATTATAAATGTTTAAAATCGCAAGTACTCGAGAGGGAAAAAAAACCAATGAATGCTGTGGCTATTTTACATAGAGTAAATTTTCTTTTGGAAAACACACATTGTAAAAGATCAGAGTCAAAACAACCATCTGCATTCCTAGTGTAGGCAAATATGAACTATGGACTACTATGTCTTCAGTGAGCATCAGGTGGCTTTCCACCCCTACTTTCTCCCTTACTCCACAGCCAAAGTATTGCATGTCATTAAGAAAATTAGTAAGGACAGAATCTCTCGGCTTTGAATCACAAGAAAGCACGATCAGTAATGCCACGAAATTTGTCATGCAAAAATTAGGTTTGGTGCATTTGTTGCAACAAGTCATGGAATGGCACATGAATAAATAGAAGGCAGTTCAAAAAAAAAGAATTGTATGATTAGCTCATTCATAAAATTCAGGTCATTTTATATCAAGGGCTGGAAACTACCACAAAGATACCTTATTTATCAGTACAACCTGCTTCTGGAACACTGATTCGGATCCCCTGACTTGACATTTGAGTGCAGCTGTATTACAAACTTTGCATTGGCAAAGATTAGGAACAGTTGAGCCCAGCAGCCATAATTATATGCTTATGCTGAGATCTTGATGTTTGGGCGGTGTCTTTAGGCACGAATACAGACAGACACCAAATTATTGTTCCAATCTCGAAGGTGAGCTCCCCTTAAAAAAAGTGAATGATGCAAATTTATTTACTCACCCACAGCAAGAATGGGCAAGATGGGCACTTGGATATCACCGAGTGCTCTTCAAATTTCAACATCTGAACATTTATTCTCTACTAATAGGGTATGGCCACAAGGAGGACAAAAGATGCAAGCCATGACAGAAAAAGTGTCACAAAATGTTTAAGCTCATATGTCTGAAGAGGCCTTTGCGCAAATTCTGCTGCTGGACAACATTGGAATGAGGCTCTGCTGAAAGTTATTACAGCAGAGATACCTTCTGTTAAGTTGTCAGGGTCTTGTTATGCACTAGGATATCTGTGGGTCTTCTCTATCTCATCTGGCTGGTCACGATGTGCAGATGGAACCAAATTCTGCCAGGATCTGACTTGCCATAACATACATGTTCAATTTCCTGCTGGCCATTAACAATAGTGTCACAAACTGAAGTTTCAAAGTAGCCTTGTTCTTTGAGGAATCATTTTCCATCCTTATCTCCTTTAAGCAGTCCACAGGGTTATCTGAAATGAAAATTATAGCTGCCACCTGGGATGTCAGCATACAGGTGTGCTTTTCTGTGCATGAATCATCTACACACTGATGGAATGAAAGTTCATGAAGACTGCTGCAATGTGTGGGGAGATCTGGATAGCCACACTGCCACTGTTATTAATTTGCTAGAAATTAGGTGACGCAGGAAAATTGTCAATTTTTCCTGAAGTACGTGACCTACTTGTTGTACCCATAGACGGTGAACTAGACGCATTAGCTTGGAGAGAGTCTGAAGCATTATGGTGACCTTAATTGTTATTGCCTTTTTTTTGTTTATTCATTGGATGTGGGCATTGCTGGCTCAGCAGCATTATCGCCCATCCTTTGGGCTGAGTAGCTTTTAGGCCATTTCACAAGGCATTAAGAATCAACTACATTGCTGTGGACCTGGAGTCACACATAGGCCAGACCAGATAAGAACAGCAGATTTCCTTTCCTAAAGGACATTAGTAAAACAGACAGGGATTTACGACAATTGACAAAGGTTACATGGTGATCATTAGACTTTTAACTTCAAATAAATTCAAATTTCACCAACGGCCATGGTGGGATTCAAACCCAGGTCCCCAGAGCATTACCCTGGGTCTCTGGATTACTAGTCTAGTGATATTATCATAATGCCACTGCCTCAAAAATGTGCGAGTTAGGTTGATTGGCCATGCTCAACTGCCTCTTAGTGTCAGGGGATTAGTAGGGTAAATAAGTAGGATTATGGAGAAAGGGCCTGGGTGGGATTGTGGTCAGGGCAGACTCGGGCTGGACGGCTTCTTTCTGCACTGTAGGATTCTATGATTTCATTAATTATTATACATGTGTGAACACAGTGAAAAGTATTGTTTCTTGCTCGCTATACAGACAAAGCATACCATTCATTGATGAGGAAACAAGAGAGTGTAGAATGTAATGATACAGTCACAGATAGGGTGTAGAGAAAGATCAATTTAACGCAAGGTAAATCCATTCAAAAGGAGCAGGAAAGAAGCCGTTCTTGAGTCGGTTGGTATGTGACCTCAGACTTTTGTATCTTTTTCCCTGACTGAAGAAGGTGGAAGAAAGAACATTCGGAGAGCGTGGCGTCCTTAATTATGCTGGCTGCTTTGCCGAGGCAGTAGGAAACGTAGACAAAGTCAATGGATGGGAGGCTGGTTTGCATGATGGATTGGGCTATGTTCATGACCTTTTGTAGTTCTGTTGCAGATTCTATTATGGAGACGGTTATCTGCAGGTCATACATTGTTTACAGATGAAACAGTCACTCAGGTACAAGTACCTGGCTTAGTAGGCATGGTTGTGTGGGTTAACAGCAAATGCAAGCTATCCACGACTGGTACAAGTGCATCTCAGTAGAACCTGTCATCATTTTCCTTCACAAACGGAGGAAAACGCAAAGAAATTTATATCGCTTTTGATCGTAAGATACAAAAATCCGCCTCCAAAGTCATGCAGTTCAAGTTTTCATGACTAACTTCCCCAAAGTCCTGATTTTGGCTGAACACCATTGCTGATTTTATATTGGTTAACCACTTTGGAAAAGCCTTCTGGTTTACACAAAGTAAATGCTGAGGAGTCAGGGTTGTGCGCCATGTATCGCTACCCACTTTCCTATACCATGCCACCACAAATGCATTACGTTTGAAAACAAGGCGTTTATAAACGCACATCTTTGACTCTATGGTGTGCAATTCTAGTCGTTTTCAAAAAGATGCATTGAGCACGAGGAGAAAATGGTTCCCTTTGACAAGTGGGTCAGTTACCAGAATTTTTACGTGTTTCTTTTCCCGCTTCCTGATGCTCACCCTGTTCATCACAGAATTAAGATTGAAATGCATTACCTGACATGGTGGCAAAATCAGATTTTGTAAGCCCTTTCGTGTACCCGAAGAGGGCTAATTTGCAGAGTTTTAGGGAAAGATGCTGGAACGTCTACTAAACTGGATAGTTCTCAAAATAGCTGACATATGCAATGTAGACTGAAAGCATCTTACAGCACAGCAAGAGGCTAATGATGAGAGATTTAAGTTCTTGACATGATGCCGAATCCAAGTCAAGAAAAAACCAATTAAATTTGATCAGAGAAAAGGAAATCTAGGTAGGCCTTTAAAATGTGAATGGTACGGATAAGTAAACATAAGCAAACTGTGCAACTTAAATTGACTGCAGAACCTACAGAAACAACCTAATTAACATGGCATAAGCAAAACCTGATTTAAAAAAACACTGCAGAGACAAAAATGGCTAAAACTCCTTCATGTTGTGTCAATTAACATAGGCAGTGAGCTGCAGTGTCTTTACTACTGCAATATGTCAGAGGCTGGTTTAGCATGAGGACAGATGTGCAGCATGCAAGAGTGAAAGTCAGTGGAAAACTGATCACTTTTTACTGACAGGTTGGGAAGTTGATTTAGACATGTTCAGAGCAGTAGCACAATCCTGCCCTAGTCCAAGAGAAATTGCACACCTTCACCGCAACATGCTTTGAGAAAGGGCAGGGGTGCCAAGCAACGTAGGAAGATAGATAAAGATGTAAAGTAGCAAAGAGAGATGACAAGTCAAAAATCAAACACTTTGGATCCTGAAAATGGGGGAAAAAACAAAAAATGGCCATAAATACTCAGGTATGGCTGCCACTCCAGAGATAGAAGCTAACCTCGTAGGCAGATGACATTTCATTGATAGTGTCATCATAGAATCCCTACAGTGCAAAAGGAGGCCATTCAGTCCATTGAGCATAGTGATAACAATTGCACCAAGGCCCTTTAATCCCATGTATTTACCCTGCTGGTCCCTCTAGCACTAAAGGGGCAGTTTAGCATGGACAATCCACCTAGCCTACACGTCTTTAGACTGTGGGAAGAAACCCCTGCAGACATGGGTTGAACATGCAAACTCCACAGATAGTCACCCAAGGATTTGAACCCAAGTTTCTCGCGCACTGCTAAGCATCGTGCCACCATGCAGTCCTTTCATTGAGGAAGAAATCAGATCAACAATTCCAGTGCAGGATTTGTTAAATGCGATTGAAATCATAATCAACCTTACATGCTACATCAATTTCCCAGCACACACAAATGTCATTAAATAGAATTACACATTATTGAAGCTTATTGAGAACGTACGATTGACAGCAACCGTAAACGTTATTTGAAGGTGGGTGAGAGTAGAAAGAGAGGGGATCAAAAGTCTTGATCTGGAAAAAAAACAGATCCCACTCACCAATCTACTCCCTCTAGTACCCCCAAACAAAAAAAAGGGGCAATATGGTCAATGCAAGTGATAAGATTTCGCAACAATCTTAGAACAGGGCAGCTCACTTTCAAACTTGCAATGGGGGAAAAAAACGAGGTGCTGATTTTAAATACAAAGAGGGATTTTCTGTAAGATTGAACCGGATAATGACGTTTTCTTTGAGACAGAAAAAGAAACACAAATGTTGGCGCCATTGATCAAGAGAGAAGTTAGAAGGAAAATTCTAGAAGGTAGGCGAAGCGCATGGGGCAATGAGTAAGCTGTCAGTCAGTCAAGTCAAGTCAGTGCCTCCCTCCCCTGGCCGGCCACGCGCGTGGCTGAGCGGAGGGGGGTGGGGCGGAATGGAAAGTAGGCCGCAGAGCAACCGGCACATTCACTGCAGGGATAGACACAGCGAGGGAGCCGGTGTTACTTACGGGGTGCTTCTGTCGCTGTATTCGTTGGCGGCCGTCTCGATACCGCCACCCCGGGCCACGGCCACATAGCAGCTCTGGAAGCCAATATCGAAGCCGACCACCGACATCTCCGGGTTTGAGGGGAGGACAAGCGCACACTGCGGATAAACTCTCGACCAGACGCTTCAACTGACCGCCTCACTTCACTCTCCCCAACGCGCCTCCTCCACAGACAGGCAGACAAAGCCTCTGCTCTCCTAAAGGTAACCGGTCTCCGATATCAATGCCCTAATCTGCTCCCTCTCTCCGATACGGTTCTGGTTAATGAAGAGCACAAACCGCCGCCACCGCTCCTCTCAGTCACTGCGAGAGATTCTCGCGCAGCGCCGGCCGGCTAGCTCCGATATCGCGAGAATTGGCCTCCCCTTTCAGACGTCACTAGCTTGACGTCAGTGACGCAAAGGAGGAGGGAGGTGATTTGTTGCGCGATGACATCAGACGGCGTTCTCCCGCGACGTCATTGGAAATGGGAGGGGGAGCGAGAAGACGGAGGTGGAGGTCCTGCGCCTACTAACTTCAGAAGTCCGAGCTCGAGGAGGGGCGGGGTCTACGCCTGCGCGCTCTACCCTCAGCGGGCGGAGGGGGAGGGGACTTGGAGGTGAAGCTGTCGCCCTGGCGCAAAAGCCATTCCTATTGACGTACCGGTAATAAGACCCTTTTTTTTGTTTTGTTGCTGTTTTGTCTGAAGCGTTTAATAAATTATGTTTGCGAGCTTGGGGGTCTGGGGGCGGACGGGTGTTCGGGAAGGGCACGTGGAGTTACTTTCGCGTTGGTGTTGACCTCTCTGGTGGGGCGGCAGCAAAACCGGCCGGCACACGATGCCACTGTGAGGCGAGGGGGGCTCTTCCTCCCGTTCCCCCCCCCCCCCCCACCGCTCCATATTAGAAAAATCAATGTCCAACACGGGGGTGGTTTTGGACCATCTTGCCAGGGATGGTTGCTATGGTGAGGCCGGTGCTGTACTGTTTATAATCTGGGAGGGGTGAGGTGCTGCTATGGACACACCGGGATCACTAAATGATCTGTCAGTCGCATTTTAGCCAATGCTTCTTGGATTTTTTTTTGCTGGTGGTGTTTTGGAATTGAGTTCAATGACCCTGTGTATTTTTTTTAATTTGCTCGAGCAATGCGAGTCTTTATCTTGTTTTTTTATCTCTATACCATCTGTTTACAGACTTCACTTCCCGGTTGTCACCAGGTTTTGATTGCAATGAAAAGGCCTTTGCGAGTATTTATATTGGGAGATACCCATGTATAATAGTTGTGTTCCTGATTAAACATTATTTTAGTTTTTTTATATTCACCTTCATAAAATCGTAGATTCCCTACAGTGCAGAAAGAGGCCATGGACTCTGCACCGACCACAAGCCCACCCAGGCCCTATTCCCATAACCCCGTGTATTTACCCTGCTAGCCCCACAGACTCTGAGGGGCAATTTAGCATAGCCAGTCAACTTAACCTACACATCTTTGGACTGCGGGAGGAAACTGGAGCACCTGGAGGAAACCCATGCAGATATGGGGAGAATGTGCAAACTCCACGCTGTGACTCACCTAAGGCCAGAATTGAAACTGGGTCCCTGGCGCTGAGGCAGCAGTGCTAACCACTGTGCTGCCTACCACCCATCTTGCAACATGGATACCACTGATAAAGCCAGCATTCATAGCCCTTCCCTAATTGCATTTGAGAAGATGGCTGTGAGCCACTGCTTCAAATGATTGCGGTTTTGATTTTTCAAAATCCCCTAGATTCTGGAAAAGCCCCATCAGGTTGGAAAATAGTGAATGCAGCTCCTCCATTCAATACAGGAGGGAAGCAGAGCTTAACATTTGTAGCAGGGGAAATATTGGAATCTAGTATGAAGGAGATTATAGCAGGCAACTTGGAAAATCTCAATGCAATCAGGCAAAACAGCTTGGCTTTGTGAAAAGGAAATTGTATTTGACTAGTTTATTAGAATTTTTGAGCAGTAACAATGTGAATAAAGGAGAGCCTGTGGATGTGGTACATTTGGATTAACAAAAGACATTTGAAAATGTGCCACATCAAAGGTTACCACACAAATAAGAGCTCATGGTGTGTGGATAACAGCGTGGATAGAGAATTGGTTAACTAACAAGAATGTTAGTGGGATCAATGCCCACATTCTATGGATGGCATGGAGGCTCACTAGTTAGCATTGCTCCCTCACAGTGTCTAGGACTTGGGATCAATTCCAGCCTTGAGTGACTGTCTGTTGGTGAGACCATATCTAGAGTGGTTTTTACAGTATTAGCCTCCTTGTTTAAGGAGGGATATCCTGGAATACATTCAAGGCTGAGATAGACAGAATCTTGGATTATAGTTGAATCAAGGGAGAATCAAGCAAGAAAGTAGAGTTGAAATCAAGATCAGATCAACCGCATTCTTATTGAATGACAGAATATTTTCTTAGGTGTATTCAGAGCTGATGTGGCTGGCAAAAAAAAGTCCCTAGCATGCAGTCAGTGCATCAATAGGCATAGAAGTGTAGGGCCCCCTCATTCTGGGAGTGTCACTGCTTTTTCCAAAAGACCTTTAAGTGTGTTGAAGATTGACTTCTCTCAGATTTATTTCAGGTAGGCCTCCTTCAATACGTGAACAGCTTTCCTGTTGTGAAATGCTCAGTCAAACAAAATGCCTAATTAACACTGCTGTGAATAACAAAAGCCATAATTTCTGTTTTGCTTGGGTGCCACCAGAATTTGGTTGGTGCGTAGGTTTCTCCTCCTTTACTCTATTTTCTCTCCAGTAAAACCTGCTAAAAACCTTCCTTATGAATCTTTTTCGAGTGAAGGGATTTTCTTTTACTTAAAACTAGGTGAACAAGAGAACTTTGAAGTAACATTTAAAAAGAATTATATTCACTTAAAAATTGTAGAAGCCAGCAATCTGACTAATGGTGCGATATGTGCATTTATAGCAGAGCATAAAGGCAAGAACCAGCAGCTAATGAAGAAAGTAGTCGGGGGAGACTGGGTAGCTGAAGACACAATGAGAACGATAGAGCATTTGGGAAACTAGGGTGCAGATTGTTGCCTGACTTGTTTTTTCCTCCTTCATAATAACCTCAGATACTGCTAGATCATATTGTGTTGATACTGTGTCTTTAAAAAATATGTATATCATGTTTCTTGCAAGGGATATGTTTAGAATTCAGATCTGTTTTGCAGAATGCGATTTGTCGAGCATAACCTTATAAACTGGTAGCTGGCAGCATCAGATAGATACTCGTCTTAGACCTGGAGTTTTTGTTTTAAGCAGAACTAATGCATTTGTGTTTACTTGGGAATCCCTGTGGATTTCGGTGTAGAATTTTGATTAGATTAATTGTCATGGACAGTTATGTGCTTAATGGGGGGCGCTAAGCTTGCAGGGAAGAAATACAGGTTTTGTTTTAAAACAGAAGCAGTTGCTTCTTAGATTGTCAGAAGAAACAGGTCTCTTTTTTCTCTCTCTCTCTTTTTAAGAACATATGAAAACATAAGAACATAAGAAATAGGAGCAGGAGTAGGCCATCTAGCCCTTCAAGCCTGCCCCGCCATTCAACAAGATCATGGCTGATCTGAAGTGGCTCAGTTCCACTTTCCCGCTTTCTCCCCATAACCCTTAATTCCCTTGTCTATCAGAAACCTATCTACCCATGACTTAAATATATTCAGCAAGGTAGCCTCCACCACTTCAATGGGCAGAGAATTCGAGACTCACCACCCTTTGAGTGACGAAGTTCCTCCTCAACTCTGATCTTAACTGCACCCCCCCCCCCCCCCCTTATTTTGAGGCTGTGCCCTCTAGTTCTGCTATCCTTTCTAAGTGGGAGAATCTCTCTACCTCTACCCTATCTAGCCCCTTCATTATCTTATATGTCTCTATAACATCCCCCCTCAGTCTTCTAAACTCCGAGTACAGACCCAGTCTATTCAACCTCTCCTTATAGGCTAACCCCCCTCATCTCCAGTATCAGCCTAGTGAACCTTCTCTGCACTCCCTCCAAGGCCAATATATCCTTTCGCAAATGCGGCGACCAGTACTGCACACAGTACTCCAGTTGCGGCCTCACCAGTGCCCTGTACAGTTGCAGCAAGACCTCCTTGCTTTTATATTCTATCCCCCTCACTATAAAGGCCAACGTTCCATTCACCTTCTTGATCACCTGCTGCACCTGCAGACTGGGTTTTTGCGATTCATGCACAAGGACCCCCAGGTCCCTCTGCACTGTAGCATGCTGCAGCTTTTCGCCCTTGAAATAATAATCCCTCCTACTATTATTTCTACCAAAGCGGATAACCTCACATTTGCTAACATTATACTCCATCTGCCAGGTCCTCGCCCACTCACTCAGCCTATCCAGATCTCTCTGCAGACTTTCTGCGCTTTCGACGCAATTTGCTTTTCCACTCATCTTTGTGTTATCAGCAAATTTCGTTACCCTACACTCAGCCCCCTCCTCCAGATCGTCTATGTAAATGGTAAACAGTTGAGGCCCCAGCACCGATCCCTGCGGCACTCCACTAGTCACCAGCTGCCAACCAGAATAGCACCCATTGATTCTAACTCTGCTTCCTATTAGACAACCAATCCTCTATCCATGCTAACATCTTACCCCCAACTCTGTGCACCCTAACCTTTTGCAGCAACCTTTTGTGAGGCACTTTATCAAATGGAAATCTAAAAACCTTATCTGGAAATCTAAAAACACCACATCCACCAGTTCCCCTCTGTCTACCGCACTAGTCACATCCTCATAGAAATCCAATAAATTCGTTAAACAAGACTTCCCCTTCATGAACCCGTGCTGCGTCTGCTCGATCAAACCATTCTTTTCTAGGTGTCTTGCTATTTCTTCTTTGACGGATTCTAGCATTTTTCCAACTACGGACGTTAAACTAACCAGCCTATAATTCCCTGCCTTTTGTCTGCTACCTTTTTTAAACAGCGGCGTAACATTAGCTGTTTTCCAATCTTCCGGTACTTCCCCAGAGTCCAGCGAATTTTGATAAATAATTACTAAGGCATCCGCTGTCACCTCTGCCATTTCTTTTGGAACCCTGGGATGCATTCCATCCGGTCCCAGGGACTTGTCTACCTTCAGTCCCGTTAGTCTATCAAGCACTACCCCTCTAGTGACAGCAATTGCATTAAGGACCTCATCTCCTCCAATCCTTCCATCTTTAATATTCGGCAAGCTATTTGTGTCCTCCTCTGTGAAGACCGACACAAAAAACTTATTTAAAGCCTCAGCCATTTCCTCGTCACCCACCGCTAAATCTCCCCTCTCATCCTCCAAGGGTCCAACGTTCACTCTAGCCAGTCTCCTCCTCTTCATATATTTGTAAAAACTTTTACTATCATTTTTATATATATAGAGCTAGTTTAGCCTCATACTCTATCTTTCCTTTATCGCTTTCTTAGTCATTCTTTGTTGTTTTTTAAATCTTTCCCAATCTTCTAATAGCTCAATATTTTTAGCCACTCTGAACGCATCAGCTTTTAATTTAATACTCTCCTTTGTTTCCTTCGATAACCACGGCTGGTTATCTCTTTTCCTACAGTCCTTCTTTACCATTGGAATATATTTCTGCTGAGTACCGACAAAAGTCTCCTTAAAAATCCTCCACTGTTCCTCAGCTGTCCTACCAACCAATCTGCACTCCCAATCTACAATCGCCAATTCCGCCCTCATCATACTCCCCTCTGTTCAAACAGAGGACACAGGTGCAGGACCCTACTTTCTTATCCTCCATCTGCATCAGAAATCCAACCATACTATGATCACTTGTCCCAAGAGGATCCCTCACAAGAAGACCCCTAACTCTACCTGCCTCGTTGCACAGTACCAGATCTAAGAGAGCTCGCTCCCTCGTAGGTTCTGTTACATACTGTTCAAGGAAACTATCCTGACAGCAATCCAAGAACTCTTCCTCAAGCCCACCGCATCCGACTTGGGTCATCCAATCAATATGCAGATTAAAATCTCCCATAATTATCGCCGTTCCATTTCTGCACACATCAATTATTTGTTTATAGCTTGCCCCACCTTGAAGTTATTATCAGTGGGCCTATAGACCACACCCACCAGTGTCTTTGTCCCCTTACTATTCCTTATCTCCACCCACAACGATTCCATGTTCTGCTCTGGAGCCTGCATCTTCTCTTACTACCGCCCTGATATTATCCTTTATTAACAGAGCTACCCCACCTCCTTTTTCCTCCTGTCTATCCTTTCTCTCTTTCTCTCTCTCTCCCTCTCCTTCCCTCTTTCTTTCTCTCTCTCTCTCCCTCTCCTTCCCTCTTTCTTTCTCTCTCTCTCTCCCTCTCCTTCCCTCTTTCTTTCTCTCTCTCTCTCTCCCTCTCCTTTCCTCTTTCTTTCTCTCTCTCTCTCCCTCTCCTTCCCTCTTTCTCTCTCTCCCTCTCCTTCCCTCTTTCTCTCTCTCTCTCCCTCTCCTTCCCTCTTTCTCTCTCTCTCTCCCTCTCCTTCCCTCTTTCTCTCTCTCTCTCTCCCTCTCCTTCCCTCTCTCTCTCTCTCTCTCCCCCTCTCCTTCCCTCTTTCTCTCTCTCTCCCTCTCCTTCCCTCTTTCTCTCTCTCTCTCTCCCTCTCCTTCCCTCTTTCTCTCTCTCTCTCTCTCTCCCTCTCCTTCCCTCTTTCTCTCTCTCTCTCTCTCCCTCTCCTTCCCTCTTTCTCTCTCTCTCTCTCTCTCTCCCTCTCCTTCCCTCTTTCTCTCTCTCTCTCTCTCTCCCTCTCCTTCCCTCTCTCTCTCTCTCTCTCCCTCTCCTTCCCTCTTTCTCTCTCTCTCTTCCTCTCCTTCTCTTTCTCTCTCTCTCTCTCTCCCTCTCCTTCCCTCTTTCTCTCTCTCTCTCTCTCTCCCTCTCCTTCCCTCTTTCTCTCTCTCTCTCTCTCTCTCTCCCTCTCCTTCCCTCTTTCTCTCTCTCTCTCTCTCCCTCTCCTTCCCTCTTTCTCTCTCTCTCTTCCTCTCCTTCCCTCTTTCTCTCTCTCTCTCTCTCCCTCTCCTTCCCTCTTTCTCTCTCTCTCTCTCCCTCTCCTTCCCTCTTTCTCTCTCTCTCTCTCTCTCTCCCTCTCCTTCCCTCTTTCTCTCTCTCTCTCTCTCTCCCTCTCCTTCCCTCTTTCTCTCTCTCTCTCTCTCTCTCTCTCCCTCTCCTTCCCTCTTTCTCTCTCTCTCTCTCTCTCTCTCCCTCTCCTTCCCTCTTTCTCTCTCTCTCTCTCCCTCTCCTTCCCTCTTTCTCTCTCTCTCTCTCTCTCCCCCTCTCCTTCCCTCTTTCTCTCTCTCTCTCTCTCTCTCCCTCTCCTTCCCTCTTTCTCTCTCTCTCTCTCTCTCTCCCTCTCCTTCCCTCTTTCTCTCTCTCTCTCTCTCTCTCCCTCTCCTTCCCTCTTTCTCTCTCTCTCTCTCTCTCTCTCCCTCTCCTTCCCTCTTTCTCTCTCTCTCTCTCTCTCCCTCTCCTTCCCTCTTTCTCTCTCTCTCTCTCTCTCTCCCTCTCCTTCCCTCTTTCTCTCTCTCTCTCTCTCTCCCTCTCCTTCCCTCTTTCTCTCTCTCTCTCTCCCTCTCCTTCCCTCTTTCTCTCTCTCTCTTCCTCTCCTTCCCTCTTTCTCTCTCTCTCTCTCTCCCTCTCCTTCCCTCTTTCTCTCTCTCTCTCTCTCTCCCTCTCCTTCCCTCTTTCTCTCTCTCTCTCTCTCCCTCTCCTTCCCTCTTTCTCTCTCTCTCTCTCTCTCTCTCCCTCTCCTTCCCTCTTTCTCTCTCTCTCTCTCTCTCTCCCTCTCCTTCCCTCTTTCTCTCTCTCTCTCTCTCTCTCCCTCTCCTTCCCTCTTTCTCTCTCTCTCTCTCTCTCCCTCTCCTTCCCTCTTTCTCTCTCTCTCTCTCTCTCTCTCCCTCTCCTTCCCTCTTTCTCTCTCTCTCTCTCTCTCCCTCTCCTTCCCTCTTTCTCTCTCTCTCTCTCTCTCTCCCTCTCCTTCCCTCTTGAGTGACAGCTCAAAATGCAATGTATTTTGAAATGCTCTGAATAATAAACATTCATATATTTAAGTAGATAGCAAATTACTTGACCTCGCTCTTAATAGTTCTCTGACAAACACAGCTGTCTTTCATGCAGGAAAACCACCTGCCTCAGGTGCAAATTTAGGCAATTTTAGATTTTAACCTTTCTCCTCCATCTTAAACTCTCATCTTTTTAATATTCCAAACATATATTTCCTCAATATAAAACACCCCCTCCTCTCACACCAGGACACCTGTCATTTGTTCTCAAAGTTGCTATTTCCGTTGCAGATTACTTTACTCTAATCTCCTGCTCCTTTTCAATTCTGATGAAGGGTCCATGACTCAAAATATTAACTGTGTTTCTCCGTTTTTAGTTTCTGGGGTCCTGTTGTGATTTTCTAGCTTCCTCAGTTTTTCCCAGATTCCAGCATCTGCAGTACTTTGCTTTATCTTAATTTGGGTGCAAACTTGTTGTGCTAGCCATACTCATTCAGTGAAAATCATCTCTAATCTTTCCTTCTATATTAAACTCTAACTGGCACCGACATTATAATGCATTGGCAAGTATCTACTATTTGGAGCAATGAAGCTGCTTTATTATTTCCTAAGAGTGTGATGATAATTGATTCTGAATTAATGATGAATTGCTTTTGTTAGATATCTGTCCATTAACATTTTAATGGCTAACTTAATGGCTCATTTAATGTATCACAACAACATTTTTAGATACATGCACACTTGGCCAAAACATAAAACTGCTGTGGATTAAACTTTCTGAATATCAATTCCATTGGACCAATTTTTCCCACTTGTTTATCTTTAGAGTTACTTACACCTATACAATAGAACATGTGCATTTAAAGCAAAATACCTTAGTGCTGCAGGTTCAAAGACAATTTGCTGTCAATGTCAGAATTCAAAAATCTATCCAAATATATGCCAGTCTAACTTTAGCATGATGTCTAAGTGGCCATTATTTGTTTATATGTGAGATTTAATTGCAAATGCTGATTTTTGACTTGAGATGAGGTGGTTGCAATGGTATCAAAATTGATATCAAGTCTACTCTCTTTTTGGGGTTGTTGGGCAGGAAAATCAAGAGTGAAAACGTGGATTGGTGCTTTTTTCCATTCCACTAGCTATGACAGGGATGTCAAGAAGAATTGTAACATCTCACTGACACCAGGATTAAAATTGGCGAATAGAATGGACAGTCTGCCTGAAAGTGTTGTGCGTGATTTATATAGTTCAATAAAGCCATTTCAGATAACATATATCAGAGATAGAGTAAATATTTCTCTACACACTGAATGCAGAGAATCCCCTAGCAAGCTAATGTTATTTAATTTTGTCCAGCAGCCAACCTGCCAGACTTCCTTGGTGAAATAAGCAATTAAAACAGAGCACAATTTGTTACTTTACTACCTGTACAGGGCCAAATTAAGGTTGTCCAGTCTCCTTTCTAATAGCAGCCTTCTGCACAGTAAACAGCTAGATTCAAACCATACTGTGTCCATACTGTTAAGGAGCAGTGTGCTGAAACTGCTGCATAGCAACGTGCCTTTCACTTCCCATTGTATTGAATTCCAATATACCAAACTCATTCCTATTCACTTTGCTTGTATAGGATTGCTGATTCAATTGATAATTGTGCAAAATCAGCTAAAGTGTTGGCTTTTACTTTTGTTTGCTGAATAAATCAGTTAAGGTAGAACTGTTTGGAAACTGTCCCTTTATGTTTTGTTGTAGAATGTTTAAGAAGCTAAGAAATAGGAACAAACCATACAGCCCTGGGGCCATTTGATGAGATCATGCTTGATCTTTGAGCTAAACTTCACATTTCCACCCAATTCCCATATCCCTTGATTTCCTTGGAGTCTACAAATCTATCATTCTGAACCTTGTATACACTTAATGAATGAGCATTCACACCCTTCTGGCATCAGTTTCCAAAGATTTACAACCCTTTTGAGTGAATAAGTTATTCCATATCTCAGTCCTATACTGAGCTGATCCTAAAATTATGCCACCCTCATTCTAGATGCTCCAACCAGGATAAATAGCCTCTCAGCAGCTAGCCTGTCAAGCCTTCTCAGAATATTACGAGGTCATTTCCCATTTTCTAAACTCCAAAAAACATTTTCTGTTCAATCTCTCTTCCTGGACAATTCCCTCATTCCAAGAAGTAAGCCACTGTGCCTTTGTTGCACCCTGCTCCAGGTAATTAATTATATCCTCCCTTGGGTTTGAAGATCAAAAGTACACAGAATACACTTGTGGTCTCTCCAAAGCCCAGTAAAATTATAGCAAGACTTCTTTGCTCTTTACTTCAGCCCCCTTTTACAAAAAGGGTCAATATAAATCCCTCACTTTTTAATATCACTTTTTTGTACAAAAAAGCTTTTTTATTCTTAAGTGAATAACCTCACATTTTCCAGATTACACTTCATCTGTCACCTTCTTAATCACTTTACCCATCAAAAAGCATTTTTGGGGGAGGGGCAACAACTTGATTGTGATGTCATCTCACTAAAAGGGGTTTTCACTTGCACTGTTTTCCCGCACAAATGTGCTTGATTTGCTTCCTGGGAAGTTTTCTCTTAATTCTCCCACTGAATCTGTCTTATCCTTTCAATTAGCAATTCCGCATCAATTCAAAGTGAGAATGGGTTGAAAACATGATCTTACTGTAACCACTTGCAACTCATAAGGAGCTATTTGGCACTGGCCAATTCTTTCTAAAAACTAGTTCAATTCCAGGAATCTAGATGTCCACCAGGGATAAAGAAGAACAGGAGGATGAGCTACTGGCCCTTGCTAGTATTTACGAAGAGGATGAATTTAAACGTGCAGAATCTGCTTCGGGTGGAGAAATAAGCATTTGTTTGGAGTTGCCCCCAAACTTCAAAGTAATTGTTTATGGTAAGTTGAAGTAATTTTTTAAAAGTCTCTAATCTATAATTCTAAGGTCTGAAGTACATAATGGATTAACAAAATTACAACTGAAGTTCATCCTGAAAATGACAATTACTTTCCTTAATTCAGGTGATGAAAAGCAGAATAAAAAGGACCTGATAGAATATGTAGTTTCTTTCCTGCCTCCTCTTATGTTGAACTTTGAACTTCCACCAGATTATCCATCGTGTTCAGCTCCTAAATATACTTTGAGCTGCAAGTGGCTTTTCCAAACTCAGGTTTGTGGCTCATTTTGTTTCTAACAAAATAGAACATTTATGGAAAGGGCAAGGGTTTTTGGAAGATACAGTTAAAAGAACTATTTGGAAGACAACACAGTATATTGCAACACTTGTGTAGGGTAATAAAAATGGAACAAAGTTTTATTTTCACGATTGTTGGTTTGTCATTTTATTTACAAATATATTTCATTTTTCTGAAACTACTGTAGTGTATGTGAAATTCACCAAATATAATTCATTAATAAGTAATCAAACTATGACTTAAGCATGAACAAAGAAAATTACAGAATAGGAATAGGCCCTTCGGCCCTCCACGCCTGAACTGGCCATGCAGCCCGACTTAACTAAAATCCCTTATCCTTCTGGGGACCATCGTATTCATGCATTTGTCAAGAAGCCCCTTAAAAGTCACTATCTTATCTGTTTCCACTACCTCCCCTGGCAGTAAGTTCCAGGCATCCACCACCCTCTGTGTAAAATAAAACCTGTCTCGCACATCTCCTTTAGACCTTGCCTTTTGCACCTAAACCCTATGCCCCCAAGTAATTGACTCTTCCTGGGAAAAAGCTTCTGACTATCTTGGTGGCACAGTAGTTAGCACTGCTGCCTCACAGCTCCAGAGACCCGGGTTCAATTCCGGCCTTGGGTGGCTGTCTGTGTGGAGTTTGCACATTTTCCCTGCATGGGTTTTCTCCCACAGTCCAAAGATGTGCAGGTTAGGTTGATTGGCAATGCTAAATTGACCCTAGCATTAGGGGGATTAACAGGGTAAATATGTGGGTTGCGGGAATAGAGCCTGGGTGGGATTATATTAAGTGCAGCTCAATGGGCTGAATAGCCTCCATCTGCACTGTGGGAATTCAATGGTTCTATGATTCATAATTTCCTACATATATACATTCTATGTTTGTATAGAACCAATTATAAAGTTGATAAAGAAGGGTAGGAGAAACTATGAAGCTGGGCTAGCGCTTAATATAAAAAAGGATAGCAAGAGTTTTTATAAATATATAAAAAGGAAGAGACTGGCTAGGGTGAACGTTGGACCCTTAGAGGATGAGAGGGGGGACTTAGTGGTAGGGGATGGGGAAATGGCTGAGGCCTTGAATAACTTTTTTGTTTCGGTCTTCATGGAGGAGGACGTGAATAATTTGCCGGGTGTTAGCGATGGAAAGATGGTAGGACAGGAGGGTCTCAATGACATTATTGTTACTAGAGAGGCGGTGCTCGATAGACTGGAGGGACTGATTGTGGACAAGTCCCCAGGACCGGATGGAATGCATCCAAGGGTTCTGAAAGAAATGGCGGAGGAGATAGTGGATGCCTTGGTGGTTATTTTCCAAACGTCGCTGGATTCCGGGGAAGTGCCGGAAGATTGGAAAACGGCTAATGTTACGCCGTTGTTTAAGAAGGGTGGCAGGCAAAAGGCAGGGAATTATAGGCCGGTTAGTTTAACGTCTGTTGTAGGTAAAATGTTAGAATCCGTCGTCAAGGAGGAAATAGCAAGGCATCTTGAGGGGAATTGCTTGACAGAGCAGACGCAGCATGGTTTCGTTAAGGGGAAGTCGTGTCTGACAAATTTACTGGAGTTCTATGAGGATGTGTCTAGGGCGGTGGATAGAGGAGAGCTGGTGGATGTGGTCTGTCTTGATTTTCAGAAGGCGTTTGACAAGGTACCTCACAAGAGGTTATTGCAGAAGGTAAGGGGGCATGGAGTTGGGGGTAGGGTGTTAGCGTGGATAGAGGATTGGCTGTCAAATAGGAGGCAGAGAGTGGGGGTCAGTGGGTGCTATTCGGATTGGCGGTTGGAGTGCCCCAGGGGTCGGTGCTGGGGCCTCAGCTATTTACCATTTATATAGATGATCTGGAGGAGGGAACCGAGTGTATGGTGTCGAAATTTGCTGATGACACCAAGATTGGTGGAACGGCAAATTGTGCGGAGGGTGTGGAGAGTCTGCAGAAGGATCTCGATAGGCTGGGCGAATGGGCCAGGAAATGGCAAAAGGAATTTAATGTTGGCAAGTGGGAGGTGGTCCACTTTGGTAGGAATAATGGTAGAAAGGACTATTACTTACGTGGCGAAAAACTGCAGCAGGCGACGGTGCAGAGGGACCTCAGGATCCTTGTGCATGAGTCGCAAAAACCCAGCCTGCAGGTGCAGCAGGTGGTCAGGAAGGCTAATGGGATGCTGGCCTTCATAGCGAGGGGGATTGAATATAAAAGTAGGGAGGTCTTGCTGCAGCTGTATAGGGCACTGGTGAGGCCGCAGCTGGAGTACTGTGTGCAGTTTTGGTCGCCGCACTTACGCAAGGATATTTTGGCCTTGGAGGGAGTGCAGAGGAGGTTTACTAGGCTGATGCCGGAGTTGAGGGGGTTGAGCTATGAGGCGAGGCTGAATAAACTAGGCTTGTACTCGTTAGAATTTAGAAGAATGCGGGGACATCTCATTGAGACATATAAGATGATGAATGGGATGGATAGGATAGAGTTGGAGAGACTCTTCCCGCTCAGAAAGGACAGTAGGACTAGAGGGCACAGCCTCAAGGTCAGAGGGGGGCAGTTTAGAACGGAGTTGAGGAGGAACTTCTTCTCTCAAAGGGTGGTGAATCTCTGGAATTCTCTGCCCGTTGAAGTGGTGGAGGCTGCCTTGCTAAATATTTTTAAGACGCGGGCTGATGGGTTTTTGATAGGCAAGGGGATTAAGGGTTATGGGGAGAGGGCGGGAATGTGGAACTGAGCCACGACAGATCAGTCACGATCTTATTGAATGGCAGGGCAGGCTCGAAGGGCTAGATGGCCTACTCCTGCTCCTATTTCTTATGTTACGTTCTTATGTTCACTTACTTACGCCTTGTTCTACTGCTGGTGTTCATTCTATGCCCTGCATTTTTGAAGCTGTAATGACGACAAAACCTTATTCATCGTTATTATGTAGAAACTGATGGCGTCCTTTGAAGTCAGCACAGATGTCCCTACCAGTGATTCTATGCTTCTTCAGAGAGCATGCTTTTAAGGAACCCCACACCCAGCAAGTTTGCAGTCATTGGGAAATCTGAATTGTTGAATGAACCTGAATGCTGTTAGTGTTGTTAGATGTTAAACTTTGTTGAAGGAAGTGCAACCTTATCTGCAAAGATGTACTAACTTCATGATTACTAATAAACGCCTTCACTGGCCCTGAAAAGCTAATTTTACATTTGTCAAGTGTTAAATTTCTCCATAATGATGATTTTAAAAATTCACATTAAAAAATAATATATTAAGTAATATTGAGAGGGTGGACCCTGAGAAAATGATTCGCCTCCTGATTGGGAAAGCTAAAATCTCTTGTTCGTAGACTCTAAGAGGTTACCTATTTAGGACTGAGGCGAGGAGAAAGTTCTTCAATGGGTTGTGAATCTTTGCACATACCCCCAGACAGCTGAGGTTGCTCAATCATTGACTTCTGCTTTGAATATATTCAATAGATTTCTGGGTACTAAGAGACATGTGAATAGTTTGGTAAGGGGGAATTGAGTTAGATGATCAGCCATGATCTCGTTGATCAGGCTCGGAGAGGCAAATAGGTAATCCATTTCTTGTGTTCTTATCTTTATTTTAGCTTCAAAATCTAATAATTTATTCATTTGAAAATGTAACTTAAATATAATAGATTCAAATACTTTTAACTTCCTGGTTTGCTGTGTATGGATACTTTAATGCTGCCAACCTGCTTGAAGATATCTCAAAAGAGCCCCTTGACTTGATTTAAACTGCCATCAGAATCTTTATGACCTTTGAGGTCAGCGCTGAGCACTCTGCTTCAATGCTGATCTGAAAATTCGGGCTGTTACATTGTTCCTCATGTTGCTTGATAATCTGCTTATTTGTTTCCCAACAGCTCTCTGCACTTTGTGCTCACCTGGATAGAATTTGGAAGGAAAATGATAATTGTGTAGTGCTATTTTCATGGATGCAGTTCTTAAAAGAAGAAACACTCTCCTTTTTACTGATCAAGTCTCCATTAGAAATCCGAGAAAACATTGAGAAATCTGAGGGCACTTTCTCTAATAATAAGGATAAAGAATTTGGATCACAGAACAAACCAAAGAACTTGAAAGAATTTCCTCTTGACCCAAGAGCTATTCAGGATGTGGAGTCATGGTCTTGTGTTTTGCGTGAAATTTTGGACTTTGATCAGAATCAGCAACAGAAAGTCTTTAATAGCAAGATGTTCACCTGTAATGTATGCTTTTACGAAAAGCTGGGCATTGACTGCATGCACTTCAAGGAGTGTAAACATGTGTACTGTAAGGCTTGTTTGAAAGAATATTTTGAGATACAGATCCGCGATGGAAATGTTCAGTGCCTTAACTGCCCTGAGCCAAAGTGTACTTCTATTGCCACACCAGCTCAAGTAAGATCTTTTGAATTTCAAGCTTTGTAATTAACTGTTCATTAGCTAGTTTATTTATTCAGTGTGACTCTATTACACAGCCAAAGCATTAAGCATTGGTCTGGTTACTGGCATCATAACTCAAATGGGTTGTGCGCACATATATACAGCTGAAACACTGCTGGCTTTACACTGCATCCCTAACATCTCAAACAGATTTCTGAAGTGTGTTAAATTTGCACTTAACTAATTTCTGAAGTCAGAATTTCAAGTCAGTTATCAATAATAAAGTAAAATAAAATTTATTTATTAGTCACAAGAATGGCTTACATTAGCACTGCAATGAAGTTACTGTGTTATTCCCCTAGTTGCCACATTCTGGCATCTGTTTGGGTCAGTGCACCTAACCAGCATGTCTTTCAGACTGGGAGGAAACCAGAGCATCCGGAGGAAACTACGCAGACATGGGAAGAAAGTGCAAACTCCAACTGGTGACCCAAACCGAGAATCGAACCTGGGTGCTGTGAGGCAGCAGTGCTAGCCACTCTGCCACCATGCCGCTCCAGCTAATCAGCTAAAATAACTAAACAGTTCAGTTAAAGTGAGAAATATGAGTTGGTAAATATCCAACAGAAAACTACAAAGGGCTTATGAAAGTGAACTGTCCTCAGTTTACTGAGATAAGAACATAAGAACATAAGAAATAGGAGCAGGAGTAGGCCATCTGGCCCTTCGAGCCTGCCCCGCCATTCAATAAGATCATGGCTGATCTGTCGTGGCTCAGTTCCACTTTCCGGCCCTCTCCCCATAACCCTTAATCCCCTCTCTTATCAAAAACCCATCAACCCGCTTCTTGAAAATATTTAGCGAGGCAGTCTCCACCACTTCAACGGGTAGAGAATTCCAGAGATTCACCACCCTTTGAGTGAAGAAGTTCCTCCTCAACTCCGTTCTAAAACGCCCCCCCTTTATCTTGAGGCTGTGCCCCCTAGTCCTACTGTCTTTTTTGAGCGGGAAGAGTCTCTCCACCTCTATCCTATCCATCCCATTCATCATCATATACGTCTCAATGAGATCTCCCCTCATTCTTCTAAACTCCAACGAGTACAAGCCTAGTTCATTCAGCCTCTCCTCATAGCTCAACCCCCTCAACTCCGGTATCAGCCTAGTAAACCTCCTCTGCACTCCCTCCAAGGCCAAAATATCTTTGCGCAGGTGCGGCGCCCAAAACTGCACACAGTACTCCAGCTGCGGCCTCACCAATGCCCTATACAGCTGCAGCAAGACCTCCCTACTTTTATATTCAATCCCCTTCGCTATGAAGGCCAGCATCCCATTCGCCTTCCTGACCACCTGCTGCACCTGCAAGCTGGGTTTTTGCGACTCATGCACAAGGACCCCGAGGTCCCTCTGCACCGTCGCCTGCTGCAGTTTTTTGCCACGTAAGTAATAGTCCTTCCTACCATTCTTCCTTCCAAAGTGGACCACCTCACACTTGCCAACATTAAATTCCATTTGCCATTTCCTGGCCCATTCGCCCAGCCTATCTAGATCCTTCTGCAGACTCTCCAGACTCTCCGCACCCTCCGCACAATTTGCCGTTCCCCCAATCTTGGTGTCATCCGCAAATTTCGACACCCTACACTCGGTTCCCTCCTCCAGATCATCTATATAAATGGTAAAAAGCTGAGGCCCCAGCACCGACCCCTGGGGCACTCCACTAGTCACCGTCCGCCAATCCGAATAGCACCCGTTGACCCCCACTCTCTGCCTCCTATTTGACAACCAATCCTCTATCCACGCTAACACCCTACCCCCAACTCCAAGTCCCCTGACCTTCTGCAATAACCTCTTATGAGGTACTTTGTCAAACGCCTTCTGAAAATCCAGAAAGACCACATCCACCGGCTCTCCTCTATCCACCGCCCTAGGCACATCCTCATAGATATGAGGGAAATGATTTGCCATATAGGAATTTGAAACATAGGGCAGTATGTGACCTATTGTACTAGAATAACATCGGAAAGGCACTGGGTGGGTGGAATGGGGAGTCTCCTACGATCTTCATTTCCCAGACTGAAATCAAGGTTCTTTCCTTGCTGGATTAAAACATTGTGACCTAGGAAGGAGTTCTTGAGTTTGCGCACACCTGACTTAATCCAGACTCCATTTTTCCTTCTAGTTTGCTTAATTGCTTCTATCTGCCACTTCTCATTAATCACACTTTCATCTCAAGTCTTCCCAAGTCTTTTCTTGCTTTTCTAATGTATTAGTTCAAATTAAAATTTAATTATTTATTTCCCTTTTTATTATCTTCATTACTTTTCCCAAGTACTGGCTGAAAAAAAACTACAGAAAGAAAAATATTTTATTCCACCCATATGGAATCATTGCTACTTTGCCAGAAATTCTGTATTCAGGCTGATTGTTCTGTTAGTATTGGAACATTAGTGATTT
The DNA here is from genome assembly GCF_965287045.1 of Carcharhinus amblyrhynchos. Lineage (NCBI taxonomy): Eukaryota > Metazoa > Chordata > Chondrichthyes > Carcharhiniformes > Carcharhinidae > Carcharhinus > Carcharhinus amblyrhynchos. Next base: position 22,208,944 of record NC_137336.1, read on the forward strand.
GATTACTAATGCATGTATTTTGAAGTAATGGTTAATTCGTTCCAAATTTCATCTGAGCAGAATTTTTAGAAAGTTAGAAAAAGGAATCAGCTAAGAAACAGATTGATCTTAAAATCCATTTTAGAAGGTCCTCTAGGACCATAGAATCCTGACAATGTAGAAAGAGTCTGCATGGATTTCTGAAAGCTATCCTTGTAACCCTGTGTATTTGCTATGGCCAATCCACCTGCACATCTTTGGACTGTGTGAGAAAATTGGAGCACTCAGGAAATCCACACTGACATGGGGAGAATGCACACAGGCAGTCACCCCAAGGCCAGAAACTGCACACACAGGTAGTCACCCTAGGCTGGAAACTGCACACAGGCAGTTACTCCAAAGCCTGAAACTGCATGCAGACAGTCACCCAGGCCAAAATTGAACGCAGGTCCCCAGGACAGCTAACCACTGTGCTGTCCCTGTTTAGATGTTTAAAAATAATATTGAATTAAACTTGTCTTAAGATAAGTTTCAATTTCTGGAATTTGATTTTAACGTTTTGAAGCATTGTATTTTTATAGGTCAAAGAACTGGTCAAGGAGGAGACATTTGCACGATATGATCGCCTTCTCCTTCAGTCTACATTGGACCTAATGACAGATGTAGTGTATTGTCCTCGTACTGTTTGCAGATCAGTGGTGATGCTTGAGCCTGGAAACACCATGGGCCTCTGTCCAGGATGTCGTTATGCTTTTTGTGCGTTATGTGAAATGGCTTATCATGGAATTTCCCCGTGTAGATTGAAAAGAGGTAAGGGCCATGTTTTCCCTTAAACAAAAATGCTAAGAATAGTTGTATTGTACTTTTGTTAGTCTGTCTTGGATTAATGTATACCTAATTTGGAAAGTTTTTAATAGATGGATGGTAACTACATTAAAGTGTTCCATAGGTTAGTATGGGGTGGGGAAAGGGGCACACACTCTCCTCTCTGTATCCCCTCCACTTCTGGCTGCTTTCTTAAATTGATATCCTGTCTTCCACTGTCCCATTGACTTTTCTTTAGAGGAAGGGAAGTTCAGAAAGGGGAGATTGGAGGAAGTTATGGGGATGGGAGAAGTGAGGAGGAAGTGAGACCATGATCTTAACACAAGGATGAGAATTTTAAATGTGACATTGGAGAACTGTAGGTCAGCAACAATGGTGGTGATGGACCTGTTAAGTTTGCTGTTGGATAAAACACAGGTGGGAGAAATTCTGGCAAAAAAAGTTGAAACCTTAAACTTAAATGTACTTGAAGAGAACACAAGAGGTGGATGTAGGCTCTGAAAATGTTCTAAAAGATTGAACAGTTGATACGGAACCCTTCAGCACTCAGATTTTGTAATTACATTTTGAATAATTTATTTTGGCAAAACAATAATAAATATGGGCATCATAAATCATAATGGGGAAATAGTTGGCATAAAATATGATGGAAGTCAAGGGTACAGACAGGAAGTGCAAAAGTGCAGATGAACTTGAATTTATATAGCACCTTTCGTAGAATCATAGAACTTTTATTACCAGATGATTTTGAATTGTCGGGAAACTTTACTGATCTTGAATGTAGCTCCTGAATATTACAACATGTGCAAAATTTGCATTATTTAACATAATCCGAATTGTTAATTTCTTTTTGTCAAGTTCACTGTCTGAATTTTTAATAATGCAGATAATCAAGTTATTGTTTTGGTTAACCAACTATAATTGGATGGAGAAAACTTCAGTCAGCAGAGCGCGTGAAATAATTCTATTCCCTGTACCTATTAGAATTAGATGTAGGTGAAAAGATGGTCAACTTCAGTCATCTGTGTCTTCACCTACAATATGTAAAGTGGAATTAGGTATGGGCCAGAATTTTGGGTGTGCACCTGACCTGGAAGGACATAAAACCACATGGGAAGATGTCCATTGTGTGGTCTAGCTCTTGCCCAATATTTTGGTTGGCATGTGCTTGCAAGCCAAAAGCATGGCGTGTTGGAGGGAATGAATAAACTGAGTCTTCTGAGACTGGATAGAACTTCAATAAAAATGGCTTTATTCAACATGCAAGAGGAAGAGCAGTACTCGGAGCTGTAATTCCAGCTTGATCCTAAACTGCTCTGTTAATCATAGGTTCTTACACATTCTTATACTTTTTTGTTATAAAATGCTAAGACTTGGATTAGGTCATCGTATTATTACTTTAAATATTTTAAAGTTCTGTTTTGATTGCGTTATGTTGATCCATTGTCCTGTGTGCTTTATCTTTAATCATTTTCTGAACATATCCTTTCTACCTGTTTGTGATATCAAAGTGTTGTAGTTATCAAGTTGATTTCAATGGTGTGTTAATTGTCCCCATTTCCCTGATATTTGATTAGTTTTTCAGAGGCACAATAGCTCTTCTAGACATTGTGGAGTCTTGCTAAGTGATATTGATTCTCCTATTGTTGCTGTAACCTCAGAGAGATCTCACCTGCTGTGTGACTGTTTAGTGCTGTCTGGGATATAGTTATTTGTAATTTGCCATCTGTCTGCTTGCAGTGAGTGTGGATGCTACAGTCAGGTTGTCTGTTGATCTCTTTCCTTTCTTTCCTCTCCTGCTGCAGCCCATGCTCCCTGAGTTGCCTTACTACATGCCTGCTGACAATCAAAGCCGACTTATCTTAATTAAGCAGCCGTTGACTGGGATTTTATGTTGCCCATCTGCCTTTACGGTTAGCAAATGGGGTGATTGACAAGCAGCCTTTACATTTATGTTGCAACCTCGATCAAGGGCAGGATGAAAGTCAGGGCTCAAATAAAATTAACAAGTGCATCTGGGGACTGAGGTCTCTGTATGAATGTGCTATCTGGATGCTCGTGGCATAGTTTTAACATTGATATTTATTTTTAAGAGGTCAGTGACTCCCTGAGATAGTTCCACAGTGGCTGTCCCTGCGGGAGTACATTGGAAGTGCCAGTCTGCTGATTTCCTCAGTACCTACCCTCTTCCTGCCCTCCATTGTAGCACTCAGCCTTTCACAGAATTCATTTCACTGTGGATGATTGTTAATTGGTGTGCCAGAGTGAAATTGTGCCCCAGAGCTGAACAAGGCCAGGAATGCATTTCACATCTGCTTCTGAACCTGTCGAGTGTGCACACCCACCGGGTGAAAAATTCGAGCTATTAATTATTGGTAGTTACTTTATATATAAATTGTCAGGCATTCGGATTGATATTGCTTTTTAGAAATGCTCTTGATTCAATTTGTATTGAAAATTAATAAATAAACCATATTGTTTAAAGAGCCTTAATTCCACTGAGGTAGATTAGATCTCAATGATATACAAATTTAGCACATGGAAAATGAGTTGTTCATCACGTGTGCAATTTAGCAAGGAGCATCTTTAGATCTTAAATGAAAAAAGGATTGTATTGTTTGGTTTGACTAATTGTATTACTTGTCATTTTAATTGGTGACGATCCTGATTTTCTACATAATGTTCGTTCTGGTAATTCAAATGTTGGAGCAATAGAATTGATGACTAGGACGTGCTAGGCTTTGAATTCACACTTGAACTTTGACTAGATGGGCAGGAAGTATGAGGAAAGAAATCTGTTATTTGTGAGCCAGCTAGTTACTTTGTTTCTCAGTCCTCATTGGGATTTTCTTCCATTTCAGAGAAACTTTCTGCACTGCGCGATGAGTATTTGAAGGCTGATGAATCTGGCAAACAGCGTTTGGAGAAGTCTTATGGGCGCCGAGTACTTCAAAAAGCTGTGGAGGAGCTCTGTAGCCAGGAATGGCTTGATAAGAACTCAAAGCCATGTCCTCGCTGTGGCACAAACATACAGGTTAGTTGATCATTCTAAGGGGACACACTGAATTCATGTTGTTATTCTAACATTACTAGACATTGTTCTTTGTGATCTTCAGTTTGAGGTTTGTCTTTTCAATTTTAAAAATATTTTTTCAGCAATTTACAAATTTATTGAATTGAAACATTTTAAATGTTGATCATTTTTGCATTTGTTTTAGATGTTTTTCATGTACTGTGTAAATATTTCAAATTTTCTTGTTCATAGAATTCAGTGTTTTTACTTTAATTTGCTCTGTTGCAAAGAGATTTCTAAGTTTAAGTTTATTAGCATCGCAAGTAGGCTTACATTAACGCTGTAATGAAGTTACTGTGAAAATCCTCTAGTCGCCACCCTCCGGCAGCTGCTCGGGTACACTGAGGGAGAATTCAGCATAGCAGTGCATCTAACCGGCCTGTATTTTGGACTGTGGGAGGAAACCAGAGCAGAGGAAACACAGACATGGGGAGAATGCTCAGACTCCACACAGACAGTGACCCAAGCCAGGAATCGAACCTGAGTCACTGGCATTGTGAGATAGCAGTGCTAACCACTGTGCCACCATGCCACCCTTTATAATTGAGGTTTGAATGCCTAACCCAATCTAATTATCTTGTTTTTGTTACATTAAGGCACAGTTTTCTTTGTTTACGTAACTTGATTGGAACTATTTGGTTAAAATAGAAACATTTAATTTCATACTACTTTTTTAGTACTTTTACTATTTAAGCTAAACATTTTTTGATCATTCTTAGGAATCCATTTTCAGAAATCCCCAGGTATGTCTACTTGTATGCCACTTTAAGCATGATACTGGTAATGGTAATGGCTCTGGTATTAAGACAGATTGAGTCAGCTACTAAAGTGTAGTGGGGTAACCCAAGGAAATCCTTTTTTTTGCTCTTTCACCCTGATGGGGAAATGGCTAAAGCGTACTCATCATTGTTGTGCAGTGACAAGTTTGATATTGGGAACCAGGCGGAAAATAAAACCTGCTTGGCATTAAGTTCTTTGCTTTCCAACAGTGACCACTTAAAGTACCTTGTTGGCTGTAAAGTGCTTGTGGATATCATGGGATGCTACTTAACTGCAAATTCTTATACACAATGCACATTTTATCACATTTCTACTTCTATAAACTTCAGATATTGTTAGAGCTTCGTGATGATTGGTTCTGTGGCTGCAGCTCCTACCATCAATGGCCCTAAGCCACATATCTGCATGTTCTCCCCATCTCTGCACGGGGTTTCCTCCAGGAGCTCTGATGTCCTCCCACAGTCCAAAAGATGTGCTAGTCAGGTGCATTGGCCATGCTAAATTCTCCCTCAGTGTAACCAAGCAAGCACCAGAGTGTGGTGATTTTCACAGTGACTTCATTGCAGTGTTAATGTAAGCCTACTTATGACACTAATAAGTAAAATAAGAACTACCAAATGTTTGCCTGGTAACAGTGTAAAATTAACTAGTTTATAATGGAATACTTTGTTATTGATTGCTGCAGTAAGATGTTATTTATGTTCTTTTCCAGAAGGTGAATGGATGCAATAAGATGACTTGTACTGGTTGTAAGCAGTACTTCTGTTGGCTTTGTATTCGACCACTTTCAAAAGTAAATCCATACAGTCACTTCAGCGATTCCACATCACCCTGCTTCAATGAGTGAGTTTAATTATTAAAATAGTTTTATTCTGCCATTTTCTTAAACATTAAATTGTTTATCTTCCTCTGATAGCTTGCTGCTTGTAGTGCTGACCAACAGCTGTATTTGTTCAGATAGTGCAGGTTGTCTTGATCACAAAATGATGCAAACTGCAGCAAATCTTGTAAATTTGAAGATGTGTCCGTATTTAGTTTATTTAATTCCTTGCTGTAATACAGATTGAAACTACATTCACCTATTATTTGTTTGCTGTATTTGTCATGTGATTGTTATATCTCATAAACAAAGTAAATGAATTATAGGTCGCTACAAGTTCAAACTGCATTTTAACTAAAAAAAAGTAGTAAATTTGATGTTTGAGTTGTAGGTTGTACCTTTCTTTAACAGACTTGCAACATGTGATTTATAATCAACGGCATTGTAGAGTTACTGTGGCATTGCTTTTAACAAGTGCAGTAATTCACCAGAAGCACTTGAATGGGTAGCAAGTGGAATGATTCTAAGGTGAAGGGGCCAGAAGGATGGAGGATTTCAGGGGCTTGGACATCGGACTATGGATAGTGATGTCAATTTGAAATTGCTGTGAACCTCCGACTTGTGGGCATGAGTTTGGAGATGGCTGAATAGCATTGGTGGATACAAAGCTATGTATATACAGTGCAGCTCAACGAGAAGAGAGATTTTGTAATGGCTGAGAGCTGAAAGTAGAGCAACCTGAATGTGGCCAAGCTGTCAAGATGAAACCATCCCACGAAGGTTAGGGGCAGAAGCCACAGGCAGAATTTTAGGAGAATTTGGTAGAGTGTCAGTTCTGGTGAGAAAACTGACGTGGAACTCTCCAGCTCCACTGACCGGTTTTCTTTCAACATCTTGTCACCAACCGCCAAAAGAAAACGTGGGTGTCATTTGCACTGTGGCTCGGGCAGGTGCCCGTTTTAAAGAGTACTCAGATCACTGAAACAAAAATTAATCTCCCTCCACTCCCTCTTCAACTCAAAGGTATCTGTGGCCTGCCGCCTTCCACCGAACATTGTCGGCATCTCCATTGCTCACAATGTCTGTTCCAGCCTGGCAATGCCAACCTGTCAGGTGGCAGTGCCAGGGCACAGCCAGACCATGTCCCTCTCTCTTGTGTGTTGCCGGTGAGGGGCAGCAGAAATTGGAGCTCACAATTTCACCAGCGAGATTCATGATTTCCAGGTTTTGCTGAATCCTGAGCCCCTGCTGGCGATCTTGCAGATGGAGAGTGAAGGTTCAAGATCCTGCCCAACAACTTTTATTGGTTCAGCACCTATTAATGTAGAAGACTGCTCCATGGCATCTCACACCAGAGAAGAGGGTGCTCACTGATTCTTTGTAGGATAAGAAAGGTAGTAGAATGGCATAGAGAAGTCCTAATTCCTTGGTAATACAGATTAAAACATCAAAAGCAGTCTCAACGTCCCCAGTAATTGTGAAAACAGTGGTGAAGTTAAGTGCAAATTGAAAATATTCATACATCTGTGTCCTGTGGTGTGCCCAGTGAAATAATGATATGGACTTTTGCTGCATGTGTGGCATATTTTGTATAGAGAATCCATCATTGTAGAGAAGATGACACATGCACTTGTGAAAACATGTTTCATAAGGAGCAGTGAATCTGCAGAGTCCTGTATTATGATGTATACATAGAGGCCCAAGTGTCAGGAGCCAGTGTTAGATAAATGAAATAGAAGTAACAAAGACAAAGCTACCAAGAAGAGGGGAAATAAACATTCTGCTGTTATAGAAAGATATAATAGGTGAGTCTTGACAAGTTTTGTTTCCACAGAATATGTTGGTTATAAATTATATTTTCACGGATTTATTGTTGGGTGGCTAATGACCCATCCTGTGCTGAAAGGAATTTTGGAAATGTTCTTCAGCAACATGTTTGAAGACAAATTTGTGTGCTTTGATTAGATGTAATTTCCCAGAAATCAGTCTCTGCTTGCTTCCTGTAAATGTGTCAGAATGTTCCCCATGTTCTGTTTACAGTTTTGTTGTCTAGAAAAAGTACTCCAGACATAAAATGTCCGTTGATCTTGCTTGATGACAAAAACAACATTGTCCACTCAACTAACAGAACTAATTTTACAGAAGACTCATACCAACTGCCTTGTGCCTATATTTAAGCCCTGTCCTAGAGCCCAAAAGTTGCTCTTTTAAATGTTGCAGTTATGACTGTTGCACACTAAACTGAAATAATGAAATGGGTAGGTCAAGCTTCGAGAGATTCAATTGTGGGCTTTTTATAATGATACTTTTTATTTTTTAGGCTTTTCCAAGGTATTGAGTTTGAAGCAGAAGAGGATTTCTTGAGCGATGAAGATGATGATGGAATTGTTTGAGTTATTTTCTGAAGCTACTGAACCATCATTACGTAAAGCTCATGTTTTGACCACTTAAACTGAAATGCAACTTCTCTTCAGTGCCATCAATCATAGTTGAAACAACCCTGGCAATGATTTAGCATTTATCTGTGATGAAACATGTGGCTCAGATTATATAGTATGGCAGGGATTTTTGTTTTCACCTTTAAATATTTATGCACGCACAATATGTTTGAGCAGATTAAGCTTAATTTGAGAGGAAGATCATGTTTCATTTAACTTGAGAGAAAAGTATTCATATAATTGAGTAAAATTAAGAACTCTTATCAATGAGAGCCATTTTCAAAAATAATTGACCGTAGAGAAATATCAATGCTATTTTGATTTTCCAATTTAATAGAAGATTTTCTCCTCCACAACCTTCCCAACTTCCAGAAATTTTGACCTTGAAATAATGCCCACTGTAGCAATTGTTTGTAGACCTCTTGCTGCAGCTCTTGACCTATTGGCGAAGATATTGATGTCCAAACTTTATCATGGAGGTCTGCAAGTCAACACAGGCTATAGTTTCTGAATGGAATTTCCCTACTTTGTGCTTTTATTGATTTATTTTCAGTTTGGACATTGGAACAGACACAGGTTTTATCCTAGTCCTGATGTTTCTTTTATATAAAAAGATAAAATGCCGGGAATACTGAGCATATTGTGTCACATCTGTGGAGAGAGAGAGACAACTAATGTCAATGATCTATCTTCAGAACCAAAAACATTGACTCTGTTCTATCCCATAGATACCAACCAATCTGAGTGTTTCCAGAATGTTCTGTTTTCAGTTCATATTTCCAGCATACACAGTCTTTTGCCTTTTTTCTCAATTAATGTTTTTACCCACTGGTTTCAGTAACTTGGTTTTTGTGGGGGTGAGCAAGGCAGTGGGGTGGGGAGGGGGCAGGTGGTGGTGGTGGTATGTGGTAGGGAAGAGAGAAAAGAGCCATATAAAAGTTTACATTTGTATAATGCAAAAAAGTGCAAGGTGGTAATAATGGAGCAGTCATCCTTGAGTTCCAGTGCTGTTTGAATTCCCATGGCAGGTGGCACTCGTTATCTGTTACACAGAACCGCACCTTTGAACTCTTCATTATTTGATGCCTTTGCTTGCCCAAAACTTGTCACCAAAGGAATGATTTATGACATGTTAAAACAGGAGGAAACAGACACTTTAGAAATTAAAAGGTGAAATTAATGCTCCTTTAGACAAATATGGACCAGTTAGTCAGATTTTATTCTGCTTTCTCTTCAGCCACCTCCCCCAACCACCAGTACCACTCCTTTCCTAGAAATTAATTCATTTTTTGCTCTCTATTGTAATCACTTGGGTGCACTTTACTGCTGGAATGCTGGTTTGTGGAGAAAATTATGATGCCTCATCCTGCTATTTCTCACTGTATCCATCTTCACTCAAAAGCCTTGTCAGTCATTTGAGCATTTTATTTATTTCCTCTAAATATGCATACACAATGTCTCATGGTGATGGTGACTAAAATAGAGAATTGCTGCAAGAAGGAGATACCTCTACTTATTTCAGGAATGGCGAACAAGAATTTGTAAACCAGAGAGCCATAACTCATTGGCATTTATTGCAGTTGTAACTTAAATATTATAGGCAAGAATTTGAATAAGAACAGTTTTTTTGCACTCCTCCTTGCCTTTCATACTTCAAAACAAGCTGCTTATAGCAGAGCAATATATTGGAGTATACAGTGACAACTTTTTTCAAATAAAGGAATCTGCAGAACCTAGAAATCACAATAACCTTCATAAGTGATTATAAGTCCATGTAACAAGCTTATAATCTCCTCCAAGCAAGTTCAACTCTGTATAAATAGTCAAGAAATTAATAAAAATGGATATCCAGGTTAATGATTGTTTGTAATTTTGAAAGACATTTGGTTATGATATTCTGTTTGGGTGAATTGGGTTTGAATCTCTAAGTGGCAATTTACCTTCTTGATATGCTTGAGCTGGATTTTAGTACTTTCACAAACCAAACATCTTTCTGTTGTTTTTTGATACACGTAGAAATCCCCTGGGTTTTTTTCTTTGTTTCCTAATGACCCATTTGTTTTGGGTGTTAGTGAAACAACATTGTACTCAGTTGAGAAACTCAGTGCAAATAGTAAACTATGGCATTAGCAGGATTCTGGTCAGTTGAAGAAAGGGAATTGGATCCTTGAGTTTTCCATCTATGAAGGGAGAGGAAAATGTCTGTCAGCTCCTTCAATCTGCAATGCACTATAAACCTATTGGCCTTTCTGTTTCAGCTGGTCCAGGAGCAAATCTGTAATCCCTCTCCTGGGCAAGTGCGTGATAGAAATGAGCAAGGGGTTTAAATCTAAAATTATTTAAAGGATGGATCAGCCAAAATGATGAGCTTGTCATGTTATAAATGCTTTTTAGTTGTTTGGACTGCATTCCAGTAATGCTTCCTTGATATTGTTACATAAGCCAAACTGCTGGCTTTATGCCTTTAAGGAAGGCGTTTCTTTCATCTAAACTGTGCAATCGTAATCTGTTATGCCACCATGTTCCTTCGTGTAAGTCTCATTTAAAGTATCGTGGAAAAGAAACATTCTTTAAAATCCAAGAAGTAATTGAATAAAAAGACTTTTTCACGACTTCTGGTAATCCTATGTTCTCAACAACACTAAAATATTTAGTTATCTTTAGTTAACCATGTACCTATTGAATAATCATTGGGTGCTTTAACTTAGGTTTAACTTAGGTTTAAATTAATATAATGTCATATAGTACAGCCTACAGTCTCATTTCAGTAATGTGACATGGACAAAATGTGCACCGATCATTTTTACTTCAGTGGCAGTGAATGTTACAAGTTAACATTCAACAATGAGTTTTTCTGTGAAGGAAATAGCCAAAGAGCTTCAAGTTCTTTTCTTAGTTAGCAAATTATTTGGGGTTTCATTAATGGGTGTAGCCATTGAAAAGTATATCTCTGATCACTTTGTAAATTTGAAATTTTTTAAAAAACATAAAAGCATAGCACGCAGTATTTGAGTTTACTATGATTGATGGAGCCACATGTTTACCTGACCCACTGTCCTTCTATCACCCTGGTTTTGATTTAGTGGCCATTCTGGATTTGTATCAAATTTCTCCTGCTTAAAAAAACCACAAAGTCCACACTGAAGGAAGTCACACTTGGCAACTTTAACTGTTTTATTTAATTATATCTGGTTACCCATGATAATGCACCTGAGCTTTCAGTGATTTATCCCAATCCTTGATAATTACTCAATGCAATAACACAAGTAACTTATTTGAACATTTAGTGTTTCCTTTCTTGCTGTGCCCTCCACCCCCTCCTGAATTTAGTGACCCCCTATAATTACTTAAGTATGCACAATGGTAAAATCCTATTACTTTTGCAATGTAGATCATTTAAATCTGATTTGATAAGAGATCATTTTGTAGCTAATGTGCAGTGTAGTGATTTCATACTGGTGCATTATGTTTAGTTTATAATCACTGAGGTTTATTAACTCACTAAGGAAGCACGTCTACCACGTTTAGTACTAGTTGGAGAAACTGGCAAATGGTGGAAGCACCCTCCATTTAAGATGTTGTTTAATCCTAAGATTGCTACATTCTTGGGTACATACTTGATCCCTCTGGTATCCTCTGAACTTGCCATCACTAAGAGTTTTCCTATTGTACTCCTGATTTAAGGTCTTCAATTAAAACACCTAGTTTTATCCACATAGCTCTACTTTTCATGGCATGTTCTGTTACCCAAAACTGATGTTACAATTAGATCAGCTCACTAGAAAAGTCTTATCGGGAAATGTTGCTTTCTTAGTTTTATGAAATTCTTCAAATAGGCATAATTTTGAGATGTGTTTTTTAAAAATACAATCTTCAAAGATTATATTGTTTTACAATAAAAACCTTACCTGTGTGAAATAGTGTATTTAGATTGAACTGTTAAGATATACAAACAAGATGTCTAAAATTGAAAATTTTCTTGTATCAAAGGATGTGATGGAGGTTTACAGTTCTGTCAAATAAACAATTGATGGACACATTGGCCTAGGCTTTATTCTTTGGTAAAGTTTACAGAGCTTTTTGTGTTTGATCTTGAAATTGAACACTAATTTATCATAAAGTGGAAAAGGCTTTTCTCCCCTATAAGATTACTATAATGGAAAATTTCATCTTCCCAATGTAGATCCATAGTATATTTTTAAATGCATTCCCTATCAATATTGTGCATTATAAGTTACTTCCACGTTTATAATAGTGAGAAACTGCGTAAATCTGTCAAGCTTCGAACCCCATTCACTGGAACAGTTCCTGTGCTCTTGCTTGTGTAGGATTCAAGTATATACTACTTTACCTAAAGACTACACTTGGTTTTGACTTACGTGTGTAACGAAGTAAGTTTGTATTAAAGATCTTGCAGTTTTTCAGCAATAAATTCCAACATCTAATTTTATAACAAACTGCCAATTTGAATTTGTACTGTAATTATAACCTCCCACAAAGTGAATGTGTTGTAATCACTGCATAAGGCCCAATTGGCTTCTCTGATCTCCCCTAAATATCTGCTGACACAGGATTATCCATGAGCCATGGCTTCCTCTTGAGTGAGGGGGGAGAGGTATAATTTGGATGTGAGAGGAAGGTTCTTTACGCAGAGAGTTGTGGGGGTATGGAACGTGCTACCGAGTAGGGTGGTGGAGGCAGGAACGTTGGACTCATTTAAGGTTCAGTTAGATAGACACATGAGTGAAACGAGGATGGAGGGTTATGGTAGGGGCTATTAGATAAGGTCAGAACCTCGGGAGACACCGGAAATGCAGACCTGTAGGTTAATGTTTTTGTCTTTTTATTCCGCAGGTGGAGGTCCACCTCGTTGTCAAACGAGGGGCATGCACACGGTGGGTCGTGTGTGGGCTGCTCTTGGAGGTTCCGGGAGTGGCCTAGTACTTTGTGTCGGTGTGTGTGCTTGATCCTGGACCGGTAGACGGGCGCCGCAACAGCTCGGTGACTAGCACTGCTAGCTGTGCAGATACATGGATTTGGGCCTGTGTCTGTGGGAGTTTGTGCATTCTCCCTGTGGTTGCGTGGGTTTCCTCCGGGCGCTCCGGTTTCCTCCCACACCCCAAAGATGTGCTCTTAGGCTGATTGATTTTACCAAATTGACACTATTCTCCCCTGAATCTGGCTAAGTTAGGGGTTCCATTCGTAGACACGCAGGGTAGAATAGGTGTAGGGTGATGCGGCGGCGCGGGCTCGTTGGGCCGAAGGGCCTGTTTCCCGTGCTGGGTTGTTCTTTGTTCTTTGTTCTGTTCCACTGAAGAAAAGGAAATCTTGTCTTCTGTGGCTGGGATCAGTTTTACATAGAAAATAGAAGCAGAAGTAGGCCACTCGACCCTTCAAGCCTGTTCTGCCATTCATTTTGATCCTGATCCTGCCTTTCCCTCCCCAATATCCCTTGATTCCTTTATCTCTAAGTGCTATATCTAATTTCTTCTTGAAATCACACAACATTTTGGCATCAATTACTTTATGGTAATGAATTCCACACGTTCACCAGTCTGGGTGAAGAATTTCTCCTCCACCCCAGTTCTCTGGACTCCCACACCATCAGGAACATTCTTTCTGAATCTACCCTATCTAACCCTGTTAGAATCTAATAAGTTTCTATGAGATTCCCTCTCCCTTTTCTAAACTCCAGTGAATATAATCCTAACTGACTTAGACTCTCCTCGTATGACAGACCTGGTAAATCTTTGCTGTACTTCCTAGCAAGGATATTCTTCCTTAGATAAGTACATCAAAACTACACACACTATTCCAGGTGTGGCCTCACCAATGCCATATACAATTGCAGTAAAACATTCCTATTTTCAAATCCTCTCGCTTCAAACATACCATTTGCTTTCTTTATTGCCCGTGTGCTTGCTTTCAGCAAGGACACTGAGTATCCACCAATCTCAATTTTCATTCATTCTGATAATAATTGGCCTTCCTATTATTCCTACCAAAGTGGATAACCTCATTTTTATCCAGTATATTGCATATACCCACACACACAACTAGTTCTTAATACAGACCAGTTACTGCACAGTTTTGAAAAAGAAACAACAACATCTCTGCATCCTCCTCACAGCTCATCTTCCCATCCAACTTTGTATCAACTGCAAATTTAGAGATAATACATTCAGTTCCCTCTTCCAGATCATGAATATATAATGTGAACAGTTGGGATCCTAGCATAGGATGCTGCAAAACCATACTAGTCTTTGACTGCCAATCAGAGAAAGACCCATTTATGCAATTCTTTGCTTCCTGTCTGCTACCAGCTTTCTGTTCTGTTCAAAGCACTATCCACAATCCCGTGCATTGTAACTTTATATAGTAGTGTGCTATCTGAGACCTTGTCAAAAGCCTTCTAAAAGTCTAATTAGTTCACACCTGCTAGTTTTTCTTGGTCAACCCTACGAGTTACATCCTCAAAAAAATTCCAATAGGTTTGTCAAGCGTGATTTCCCCTTTATAAAAGCAAATTACTGTGGCTGATGGAATCTGAAACCAAAAGAGAAAATGCTGGAAAATCTTAGCATCTATAAGGAGAGAAAAGCTGACATTTTGAGTCCTGATGACCCTTTGGCAAAGCTTTGACAAAGCGTTATCTGGCCTCAGCGTCAGCTCTGAGGGTATCAAATTGAAATAAAATGCAGAAAGCCACAAAAAAGGCTATAAAGAAAAGTAAGATGGATTGTGAGAATAAACTAGCTAGGAATATAAAAACAGATAAAGGTTTCTACAAATATATAAAATGAAAAAGAGTGGCTAAAGTAAACATTTGTCCTTTAGAGGATGAGAAGGGGGATGTAATAACTGAAAATGAGAAAATGGTTAAGGCATTGAACTGGTATCTTCTGTCGGTCTTCGCAGTGGAAGACACAAGTAACATGCCAAAAATTGATGACAGGAAGGCTATGGCAGATGAGAACCTAGAAACTATCATCACGAACAAGCTAGTGTCGGGCAAGCTAATGGGCCTAAAGGTAGACAAGTCTCCTGGCCCTGATGGAGTGCATCCCAGGGTACTAAAAGAGATGGTGGGGAAAATAGCAAATGCACTAGTGGTAATTTACCAAAATTCGCTGGACTCTGGGGTAGTTCCCTTAGATTGGAAAACAGCAAATGTGACGCCACTGTTTAAAAAAGACAAGGTGTAAATAACTATAGGCTGGTTAGCTTAACTTCTGTAGGAGGGAAAATGCTTGAATCTATCATCAAGGAAGAAATAGCGAGACATCGAGATATAAATTGTCTCTTTGGGAAGTTGCAGCATGGGTTCACAGAGGGCGGGACACGTTTGACTAATTTAGTGAAATGCTTTGAGAACGTTACATGTGCAGTGAACAATAGGAACCTGTAGATGTGGTGTATCTGGATTTTCAGAAGGCATTTGACAAGGTGCCACACCAAAGAACTGCTACATGAGATAAAGGTGCATGGTGTTACGGGTAATGTATTAGCATGGATAGAGGATTGGTTAACTAACAGAAAGCAAAAAGTGGGAGTTTTTCTGGTTGGCGATCAGTGACTAGTGGTGTGCCTCAGGGATCAATATTGGGACTGCAATTGTTTACGACTTACACATATGATTTGGAGTTGGGGACCAAGTGTAGCGTGTCAAAATTCACAGATGACATTAAGATGAGTGGCAGAGAAAAATGTGCAGAGGACACTGAAAATCTGCAAAGGGTATTGATATTCTAACCGAGTGGGTGAGGGTCTAGCAGATGGAGTACAATGTTGATAAATGTGAGGTCATCCATTTTGATAGGAATAACAGCAAAATGGACTATTGTTTAAATTATAAAAACTTGCAGCGTGCTGCTGTGCAAAGGGACCTGTGCAAGAATCACAAGGAGTTGGTTTGCAGATGCAGCAGGTAATTAAGAAGGCAAATGGAATTTTGTCCTTCATTGCTAGAGGGATGGAGTTTAAAAACAGCGAGGTTATGTTGCAGCTGTATAAGGTGTTGGTGAGGCCACACCTGGGATATTGTGTACATTTTTGGTCTCCTTACTTGAGAAAGGATATACTGGCACTGGAGGGGGTGCAGAGGAGATTCACCACGTTGATTCCAGAGTTGAGAGGGTTGGCTTATGAGGAGAGACTGAGCAGACTGGGGCTATACTCTTTGGAATTTAGAAGAATGAGGGGAGATCTTATGGAAACATATAAGATTATGAAGGGAATAGATAAGATAGAAGCAGGGAAGTTGTTTCCACTGGCAGGTGAAACTAGAACTAGGGGGCATAGCCTCAAAATAAGGGGAAGCAGATTTAGGAGTTGAGGAGGAACTTCGACACACAAAGGGGTGTGAATCTGTGGAATTCCCTGCCCAGTGAAGCAGTTGAAGCTACCTCATTGAATGTTTTTAAGGCAAGGATAGATAAATTTTTGAACAGTAAGGAAATTAAGGGTTATGGTGAGTGGGCAGGTAAGTGGAGCTGAGTCCACAAAAAGGTCAGCCATGATTTTATTGAATGGCAGAATAGGCTTGAGGAGCCAGGTGGCCCAGTCCTGTTCCTAGTTCTTACTTTTTTTTTGGGTTCTTATGCTGAGATTTTCCAGCATTTTCTCTTTTGGGTTCATGATTTCCCCTTTGTAACTCCATGCTGACTTTAATTATACCAGTTTTTAAATTTTGAGCTATGAAATCCTTGATAATGGACTTTAGCAACTTCCCCAGCACTGATGTTTGGCTCACTGATTTATAGTTCCCCATTTTCGTTCTCCCTCCTTTTTTGAATGGCGGGCTTACATTCACTACCCTCCAATCTATAGGAACCAGTCCAGAGCGCAAATAATTTTGGAAAATGACCACCAATGGATCTACTACTTCCTTACGTGCTCTGGGATAAAGATTATCAGGACCTGAAGATTATTCATCTTCAATTCCCCAAAACCATTTCACTACTAATACTGATTTGCTTCAGCTCCTCTCTAAAATTTGTTTCTCTCAGAACTTCTGGTACATTATTCATGCCTTCCTTTGTGAAGACAGTAGCAATTTAGTTCCTCAGCCATTTCTTTGTTCCCTGTTATGAACTTTCCCGTTTCTTTTAAATTGCTTTTGAAAATGTCATGCCTTTTAAAATGTTTTTGCATAACTAACCAGGCTTGTCAAGCCCAATTTATTGGATTGAGGGGACTGATTTTTCTTTTTTTTCCTCCCTTCCCCCATCCTCTTGTCTTAAACTTGCTGCTTGATTCTTTCCAGCGACCTTTTACCATTCCTCTGCATTGCTCACTGGCCAATCTCACTTCCACATTATCTATTATTCCATTGACTTATACAGATTTCATCTCCTTCCTTTCTGCTAAATAAGGTCCAATCTCCGTTACCCAACTTACCCCCCAATCTACACATATTGGGACACTAAGGGGCAATTTAGCATAGGCAATCTAGCTAACTTGCACATGTTTGCAATATGGGAGGGAACCCACATGGAAACGGGAGAAAGTGTAAACCACACAACCAGTCACCCAAGGCTGAAATTGAACCCTAGTTCTTGGTGCTGAGAGGCAGCAGTGCTTGCCAAGTGAATGTTGTTCTGAATTTGTGAACTGAATTTGTTTTTATAAATTAAGAAACATCAGAACAATGTGAAACATTAACTTTCAAACCTTTCTCTGGAGATTACTTTGAATGCCAAACTCTGTGCACCATACACAAGTTGATTTCCCACAATTGCAGGTGCCTAAGATGGTAAAAGAATCAAAGACAGAAACTAGTCATTGGGGGAAGAATATCAGTCAGCAAGACTTGAAGGAAGCCTATGTGTTTTGTAACGTGTTCCAAATACAACTGGAAAATGTATGTCTTTTATTTGTGTTTGTTACTGGAGGAGTCAAAACATGTAATGTGGTTTCACCCTCTTCTGCACATTACCCTTGAGGCGGTTGCAGTGGGGAAGAGATTTTTGCTCACCTTTTTCTAGAATGTGCCTTAACAAAGAAAATATGGAAAGAGAAACTGTGGGTTTTGGTGAAATTCATCATGCAGCTCTGTGACTCAGAAGTCTGTGGCGTACGGGCTATTCCCAGGGACGCACTCGAGACAAATATCGATGGCTGCTGAAGTAACTTGGTGAAGATGCTCTTTGATCTGCTTGAAACTTCCTGGTCCCCCAATGCACCCACAACCAGGTGTTGCGGACTGGCATATTCCAAGGTCCAGAGCCATGTGCTGAGGGACACACTAAAGTGTGGGTAGCCACCACACTGGCTCAATGGGGAAAGGACACTGTCTAAGGTCCATCTGTCAATGTGTACTGAAGAGTGAGAAATTGCAACTGTGCTAGGGGAATTTCACAGTTACTTCATTGCAGTGTTAATGTCAGCCTTACTTGTGACTAATAAATGAACTTTACCCCTTGAGTGGTATCTTTATATGGTATGTACATTTTAAGTATGTGTAATTGCAATTGTACTGCAGTGCCTCAAGACTGCCACATACTGCATGGAAGAAAACTTGAATTGGGTTGCAAATTTGGTAATGTCCAATTTAAACAGTTGTAGAATGTAATTTTGCAACTTTTTTATGAATAAAGTATATTTTTAGAAAACAATACATTTACATGGATTGTTGTACAATGGCAACAGCAGAAAACAGATCTCTGAGTACTGCTTGGATTTGTTTACCTGCTCACTTCCATTATCTCGCTCAATCAACCTCCAAACCTGTTTAAAACTCACAAAATTCTAAATATACATTCTTCAAAAAGCCAAATGCAATTAAATTATTACTTACATATACCTACTTTAAAGTTTATTCATTAGTTACAAATAGGCTTACATTCACAGTGCAATGAAGTTACTGTGAAAATCCCCTAGTTGCCACACTCTGGTACCTGCTCAGGGACATTGGCTATGCTAAATTCTCCCTCAATGTAAGTAAGCAGCCTGTCTTTTGGACTGTGGGAGGAAACCGAAGCACCTGGAGGGAATGCAGACTTGGGGAGAACGTGCAGACTCCACATAGACAGTGCCCCAAGCCGGGAATGGAACCCAGGTACAGTGCCAACCACTATGCAACTTTGTTTGGCATTGGATTGAACAAAAACTTGCAATGGGGAAAAAAATCTAGATGTGAAACTATAACTTGTCTAAAATAGCATTGTTTAATATATATACTACCCACATTTGGTTAATAGGGCAACCAGATATGGCTAATTGTATTTTTGATGTGTAAATTAGCAATGAATAGATGCTGGGGCTGGATATTATATGCTCGCCACTGGGTGTGTTTTCAGTGGGAACGCATGTAAAATAGGATAGGTGCCCAGCCTCCCATCTTCCTACTTGCCCCCAGAACAAAATAGGTGGATGGGTGCCCACCATACATAAATAAATAATTAAAGGTCAATTGAACTTGTTAACAAGCCAATTGACCCTGATAATATACTGCCCATTCTGACATATGATTGGGCAGTTGGTCAGGAGTGGGCACGCTATTTTTAAAAAATGTTTTTAAAAGGGTGAGAAGAAAGGGGTTATTATCTTTAAGGAGCGTACTTTGTGTGGTGAGGGGAAGCCCTCCTAAGATTGAACTCCTGTCCTTTCTTCTTCCCCCCATGCTCCCTAAAGCTCACCACCCCCTAAACTGGCCAATCCCTCCCCTCTCAATATACTGGACAGACCGCAGTCTGAAATCCATTGGGCCTCCTTCTTGTATCTGGCTGCAGCCCTGACAAATGCCCATTAATGAGAGCTTGGTGCTGCCGGGATTGCTGGCTAATTCAATTAACCTGCAGCTTCCCAGGATGGAACAGTTTACCTCGTGGGGGAGAGAAGACCCACTTTCCACCAGTTTGGCCCGCCGCAATGTGTTATGGTGGTGGGGCAGGCTGGCATGGAGCAAGTAGGTATCCAGCCAACTTTCCTTCCTCGGGTGACAAGCTGCCTGCACCCTCCACTTGCCTCTCCCTCCCCCCCCCACCCCTGTAAAATACAGCCCCAGATCTCACCACACACAGCAGTTGCTCTTTCTAAGTTTACTGGTTAAAATCAAGACCAAAAGCTAAATAGTATTTTTTTTTGAATCACTGTGTAGTCTTTACTTCTTTGGTCACTGATTATTACTTATCTATTAAAATGGTGAGTTACACGGGGAGATGGGGGATGTGGAAAAGTTGGACCAGCACCACGGAAACAGCAGCAGCAGCATTATACAGAGGGTGAGTACATCATTGGGTTCAGCCCAGCTCACATCAATCAACTTTCCAAGTTGGCAGGCCTCAGTAATAATGGGGCAGCTCTAAAAGGTTACATTATGTCAACAGACAAAGAGCACTCGCCCACATTCCAGATGGAGAGCTGGGACCGGCTTTGTGATTTTCATCGCCAAGAATGTTGCCTCACACTATCACTCTGAGAAAGTCAAAATACTGGTCGCAACATCTGAACAAAAATCTAGAAGGCACACCAAGATGTGCTCCTTTGATAAATTCATGCCACACTTAGATGATTGAGAAACACGGCTAAGGTTGTTCATAAATGGTTCTAAATATTTGTTAAGTAAATCTGCACACAATGTCCATTGAGCTGTCATTTTTGAAAGAATCAACTCCGTTCTGAAAGTTATAAAGCTGATGCTTAGCATGGACTTTGCAGCTCCAAATCCATTCCTTGCTTGCTCCAAAAATCAAATTCAAAATTCAATTGAATCCAATTCATAGTCCCCACAACAGAAACAAACAAAATCCAAGTTGACAAGATAAGGCGTTGCACCCCATTTTGGGCTTGATCTGACACTTGATCTTAGTCAAAAGGCCAAGAAGCGGCAGTTATTTTACTGCATGCGACTAAATCAGAATCACTTTGATCACACCCGTAGCTAGTTAGTGGTTTATTTTCATCAACATCAGTTCAAACTGAATGAGAAAAGATTTTCGGATCGCGTGGCGAATTTTGGAAAGATTTTCTTATAGTTTGGTGGACTCTTCCAATGACAATTTGCCTTAGTTAATTTTCTTTAGAAACCTGTGCCACTCACAGGGTCAGGGGTAGGTCAGACCAAAAGAGTGTACAATCCAAAAATACACTTTACATTAATTTAAAGAAAATGTGGTCTCTCTAGAGTTCACCCTGCAGGTTTGTGAGGGCAACTACAAACATTAATACAATCGAAGGAGAAAAATGAATAATATACATAAGAACATAAGAACATAAGAATTAGGAGCAGGAGTAGGCCAACTAGCCCTTCGAGCCTGCCCCGCCATTCAATAAGATCATGGCTGATCTGTCTTGGCTCAGTTCCACATTCCTGCCCTCTCCCCATAACCCTTAATCCCCTCTCTTATCAAAAACCCATCAACCCGCGTCTTAAAAATATTTAGCGAGGTAGCCTCCACCACTTCAACGGGCAGAGAATTCCAGAGATTCACCAACCTTTGAGTGAAGAAGTTCCTCCTCAACTCCGTTCTAAACGCAACGTCAATACAGATCCTGCACTTATTGAACTTGTCAAAAGGCCCAGAACAACCTGCCTTTAATCAGTAATGGCGACTAACCTTATCAGACCTGACACAGCTACTATTAATTAGTAGAAAGGAGCATATAATTATGAGTGGCCAACTATGAAAGGAAATCATTCCACGGACTAATCAATTTCCTAACAGAGTTATTTTTTGGACCCTTCAATAAAAGCATATCTGTTACTCCAGAAACCATTCACGTTTATGACCAGAATGGAATAGCCACAAAATGATTCAGATGAGAAATTAAATGAAAAATTCAACTGCATGAGTTCTCTGTAGTTCTTTTTAGTTGAAAGGAAGATCAAAGATTATTGTTTCAAAGTCTGCTTTATAAAAGATATTCACATTTTCACTGTTCACCTGATGATAAGCACTGACCCCATTAACCTTTGCTTTTTCATCTTGACTTCCTGCCAGCTACAGAAATCGACTCCTCAGGGCAAAAGACAAAGGACACAAGTCCAAGTATGCAAAACACACCTTTCCATAGCTAACCTGTGCTGCAAAACTGCTTTCATGTGGAGTCTCCCTTTTGTGCACTGATCCTTAATGAAACAACCAAAATTATGAACTTATCTTGTGAGAATCTGCAGACTTGAAGTGCCTGTTGTGATATTGTTTTAACCTGTCCGGGTTTATAACATACCAGCTAATTAAATGAATATTAAAAGACTACCTTGGCCTCACCTCTGATTGTAGCATTTTCAGGAACCTTTGGAACTTGTTCACATTTTATCTTCAGAAAAGTCAAAACCCACCTTTTCAATCTGCTGGAGGTTATACATTTTATTGCTCAGGATTGCTCTAAGTACCTTCTTTGGACAAAATGATGAGCTACTGCTGCATGCAAAAGGTAAAAATATTTTGTATTATAATGGGATTTATACGCTTCTCACTTGGATCTTTATAGTGAGGTGTAATGCAGGTGGTGTAGCTGGTATTGTTATCAAGAGGGTGCGGTATAACTAATTCATTAACAGTTGAAAGAGGGAGACGATAATGTGAACTGCGGGTCTATCTGAAAACTTAATATTACAAACAATACAGAGCAATTGTTTCTTTAGTTGCTTCATAAAATATTTAATTAAAGGAAACATGAGATGTTCTTGGAACACAGAAAATAGGAACAGGAGAAGGCCATTTGGCCCCTTAAGCCTGTTCTGCCATTCAAATAGATTATGGGTGGCATGGTGGCACAGTGGTCAGCACTGCTGCCTCACAGCTCCGGTTCGATTCCTGGCTTGGGTCACTGTCTGTGTGGAGTTTGCACATTCTAGCTGTGTCTGCGTGGGTTTCCTCCGGGTGCTCTGGTTTCCTCCCACAAATCCAAAGTGCGGATTAGATTGATTGGCCTTGCTAAATTGCCCCTTAGTGTCCTAGGATGTGTTGGTTAGAGGGATTAATGGGGTAAATGTGTGAGCTAGTGGGGGTGTTTTACGAATGAAGTAATGGCATGATGGGAAAATTGGTCAACTATTTGGTACAAATAAGGAAAATTGACTCTGCATAATCTAAGATATGAATAAGACCAGAGAAGATCAAGACCTGACAAGGCTGAATCTACATACCCAGGGCTGTATGAGTACGACAAGATAAGGTCAGGGATGAAGGAGTCACTGACCTTCTTCTGTTCTATCAAAGGACAAGATAAAGGTATGACTGATGAGACAAAGAGTTCTAGGAGGTCAGCAGGTTGTACCATGATTTATGACATTGCTTATGATGCTACTACTGATCGAATTCCTGAATAAGCTCTGGTCATGCAAACTGATAACGATTATGTATAAATATTGAACTGATTCTTTATGTAAGTGTGGATTTGAGAAGGAATTAGCAAGTCGTAACAACTGCCCTCCAAACTCAAGTTACTGCCAATACTGCATGCAGTCTTTCGCAAATAAAGACTAATTATTTTGTCGGAAGTACTTTTGTTGAGTCTTACTATCACAGTCAAGAAGCAGGAAAGTTTCCACTTCAACAGGGATAAGGTCTAGGTGGGATTGTTGTTAGTGCAGTCTCGATGGATTGAATGGCCTCCTTCTGCACTGTAGAGTTTCTATGATTTCTATGGCTGATCTACTTCAAAGCAATTTTCCTTTGCTATGCCTATATCCCTTAACATCGAGAAATTTACTCATCGCTGTCTCCAACTATTAATTGACTGAGTCTCCAATGGCCTCTGCGGTGGAAAACTCTAAAGATTCACCACTCTTTGAGTGAAGAAATTCCTTCTCATCTCAGCCCTAAATGACCTACCCCTTAAACTGAGACAGTGCCCTCTGGTTCTAGACCCTCTAGCCACAGAAAATATCCTTTCTGTATCCGCCCCATTGAGCCCTGTACGCTTCAATTAGAACATCTCATACTCGTTTAAACTCTAGAGATTACAGGTGCAGTCACCTATAGGATAAACCTACCATCTCTGGCGTCGGTCTGATGAACCTTAGCGGTTATGTGGCAATTATTATCCTTCCTTAGATGAGGCGACCACAATAACCCAGGTGCAGTGTCACCAAGATTCTATACAATTGCAGTAAGACTAGCTTTACTCCTGTACTCAAATCCCTTGCAATTGGTCAACATACGATTGGCCTCCCTAATTGCTTACTGAACCTGCATGTTGCTTTCAATGATTCATGAACAAGGACACCCAGGAGCCTTTGGACATCAACACTTCTCTCATCATTTAAGAAATGCTCTGCATTTCTACTTTTCCTACTAAAGTGGATAACTTCACATTTTTGAACTATGAGTCCATATGTGGACTCATTTCCATCAAGGTTAGCTATAATGTAGAATTAAATTATATTTTCTATATTTGGCACTTAGCACTTTAAGGTGACTGAATGCCGTTATTTTTATTATTATAATTAATCCCTTGTGGTTTTGCTTACAGTGAGTCGGAAGGCTTATTGTTTTAAAATAATGGAGCATTCTGCAGAAGAATTTTGAACCCCGACTACCCTTTATGTGTATAAGTCTTTACTAACTTCATGCCTGAATGGCCTGGCTATCCCCTCATCAGAGATTCCTCAACCAGCAGAAATCTCACTGTCTATTTTATTTGTTCCCCTTAACCTAATAAATTCCAGAGAATTCAACTCTAGTTTGTATTATTTCTCCTTGATGTGGATGTGCTGGCGTTGGACTGGGGTAAACACAGTAAAAAGTCTGACAACACCAGGTTTTAGTCCAACCGATTTATTTGATAGTAAACGCACAAGCTTTCGAGGTTTCCCTCTTCGTCAGGTGAATGGAGAGTTCTGGCCTCGGACAGAGCATATAAAGCACAGACAGTTTAGAGATTACTGATTAGAATGCGAATCTTTACACCTAACCTGCTGTTCAAGTCCTAAAGTGGCTGACAATGTGTGTGGAGGGAGCACTGATCACAGGTTAAAGAGATATGTATTGTCTCCAGACAGCACAGTGAGTGAGGTTTTGCAAACCCAGGCAAGTCACGGGGATTACAGATAGTGTGACATGAACCCAAGATCCCTGTTGAGACCGTCCTCATGTGTGTGGAACTTGGCTATCAGTCTCTGCTCAGTGACTCTGCGCTGTCGACACACGACACACGACACACGACAGCGCAGAGTCGCTGAGCAGAGACTGATATGACAGCGCAGAGTCGCTGAGCAGAGACTGATAGCCAAGTTCCACACACATGAGGACGGTCTCAACAGGGATCTTGGGTTCATGTCACACTATCTGTAACCCCCGTGACTTGCCTGGGTTTGCAAAACCTCACTCACTGTGCTGTCTGGAGACAATACATATCTCTTTAACCTGTGATCAGTGCTCCTTCCACACACATTGTCAGCCACTTTAGGACTTGAACAGCAGGTTAGGTGTAAAGATTCGCATTCTAATCTGTAATCTCTAAACTGTCTGTGCTTTATATGCTCTGTCTGAGGCCAGAACTCTCCATTCACCTGATGAAGAGGGAAACCTCGAAAGCTTGTGCGTTTACTATCAAGTAAATCGGTTGGACTAAAACCTGGTGTTGTCAGACTTTTTACGTTATTTCTCCTTGCCATTTAATTTTGGGAGTCCAAGTATCAATCTGGTAAATCTACACGTAACTTCCAAACGTGTATTGCTTATAAGTGCTCCCAGTTGTGGTCTACCGAGGGCTTTGTACAACTGAAGCATAACTTTTATTTCCTTGTATTTTGTCCTCTAGGAAAAAAGAACAGGTTTTCTGATTATTTTCTGTCCATGTTCATAACACTTAACGTATGTGACTGGATCCTTAAATCTCTTTCAGCCACATTATTTCCAGCTTTTCACCATGTTGAAAGTACTCTGCTCTAACCTTTATAGGTTCAAGTGAATGATCTAATATTTGCCTACACAGATATCCATTTGCCACAGTTATGGCCATTCACTTAATCTATTAATATCTATTCGCAATTTTACACTTCTATCTTGTTACGACCCAGACCAGAAACTCCAAGGTGTTTTGTGAAGTTAGGCTAGGCCATTGTTTTTGGCAATGGTACATTCGATTTTGACATGGGTGAGCATAGGTGTTTCATTCCAGATATGATTCAATTGACCCACTAGGAAGCTTTTATCAAACAAAGTTTATTCAACACAGTTAGAATATAACAAAAAGAATTGTATAACTTTTACAAATTACAAAACTTAAATACAACACAGTATATTTCTTAACAGCTAGCTAACTCTGTTGTTCCAACTTAAAGTGTTACCCCATAGACACAGAGTCTTCTTCTGAACTAGTACAAAAACAAGAATGCTCACGTGATGCTGGGTTTTCAGTTTTTTAGCACTTACACGGTGCTAAAGTTCAGGCAACAGTTTTCAGTGAAGGATATGTCTTCAAAAGAGCAAAATTTCAGAGAATCAAACCCAGCCTCTTGCAGTTCTCAGTCTCCAGACCCCAGAGACAGAAAAGGATACCTGTCCCTCTACAACTTCCAAAGAAGCAACTGTCATAGAGCACAGTCTTCAAAAAAGAGACTTATCTCCAGGCAGATTGCTGCCTCCAACTTTAGTGAGGTGTAAAGAGAACTCAAAAGCAGCATTTAAGTTTTAATATTCAGTGAAAAAGCCCAACTTCCCCATCACATAACCTGCCAATCATCCCAATGAAGCCTCACTCTGCAAAATCCCAGGGGAAAACAGCAGAAGAGCATTAGTTCAGATTAAAACCAACATTCTAACCATTAGAAATAATTAGGTTGCTGCAACAACAATACAGCATAATAGTAGACACAATGGCTCTGAGTGCATAAAAAACTGCGCCAACAGATCATGCACAAGAACGTGGCTCAAATACATTTCTTAAGGGCACAGTATCATCACAATCTACTCTTTATAATGCTGCCTATCTTTATGTCGTTGGCAAACATTGATGAGTGACTTTTTATCTCAGCATCTAAATTGCTTAAAAAATGGTGAATAATTGAAGCCCCAACACAGAATCTTGCAGGACATGAGTGATCATATCTGACAATTAGACTACCTGCACCTTATTCCCACTCTCTGTCTGCTGCCGTTCAGTCAGTGTTTTTAGCCAGGTCTTGCTTTCAATGCCATGAGCTTCAATTTTAAATAAGTGTCTTATAAGACATTTTATCAACTGCTTCCCCAAAGTCCCTTTGAATAACATTCATAGATTTGATTTATTATTGTTCCATGTATTAGTATACGGTGAAAAGTATTGTTTCTTGTGCACCATACAAACAAAGCATACCCTTCATACAGAAGGAAAGGCGAGAGTGCAGAATGTAGTGTGACAGTCATAGCTAGGGTGTAGAGAAAAATCGACTTAATGTGAGATAGGTCTATTCAAAAGTCTGATGGCAACACGGAAGAAACTGTTCTTGGGTCGGTTGGTATGTGTCCTCTGGCTTTTGTACCTTTTTCCTGATGAAAGAAAGTGGAAGAGACAATGTCCAGGTGTGTGAGGCCCTTAATTATGCTGGTTGTTTTTCTGAGGCAGCGGGAAATGTAGACAATATAGACATCCCTCTGTCACCAATTTAGTTACTTCCTCAAAAAAAGGTACCCGTTTGTCAGACATGACCGAGCGTTTACAAATTATGATGGCTCTCTTGGAAACACAGAAAATTTTAAAATGGTGTTCAGTCACTCTTTAATAATAGATTATAGTAATTTCCTAACAACAGATGTCATATTAACTAGTCTAGAGTTCTTTGATTTCCCTCTCTCGCCTTTTTTGAGTTGTTGAGTGTCATGAAGATTTTCTTTTCCTAATATAATTGTAACAATTTTTTGTATTTTGATATACTGTGTAAGTTGCTTTTCTTACTCCCTTCTTGTTACTCCATCTGAATGGCATCTTTTGCTGTTCTTTGTATTTCTCCCAATTGCCAGAGTACGTGCTGGATTTTATTATTTTTGAATGCTTTTTCTTTTTGTTTTATCTTGTCCCTTGCCTCTTTAGCCATCCACGGTAGTATTTTCTTTGTAAGGAATGCTCTCGGCTCTGACTGATAAAGCATATTTAACTATTCAATTGGTTTTGTCTGGGTTGTTTTCTCCTTAATAATAGTGGTTGTTATATATTTAAAAAAGGGTGCAGGTTGCTTTAAGAGCTGATCACATGATTTAGTGATGATGTCATTAGGGTCATTAAGCTGCTGTTTTACTTTCAATTTTGTACACTGCAGTGCAACGAGAGCAGCTTTTCAATAAAACATGTTGTGTTGTTGTTTGAATCTACGTGTGCAGATCACAGCTTTTCTTTCAAAGTGAAGTCTATTTATTTATTTATTAGTCACAAGTAAGGCTTACACTGATACTGCAATGAAGCTATTGTGAAATTCCCCTAGTTGTCACACTTCGGTGCCTGTTTGGGTTAGTGCAGGTAACCAGCATGTCTTTCAGACTGTGGGAGGAAACCGGAGCACCCAGGCAAAACCCATGCAGACTCAGGAAGAATGTGCAAACTCCACACAGATGGTGACCTAAGCTGGGAATTGAACCCAGGTCCCAGGCACTGTGAGGCAGCAGTGCTAACCACTGGGTCACCATGCTGCCCATGTCCCCTCTGCGTAAAGCCCACAATCTCTAACATAGTTAGGACATTACAGTGGTAGATTTTCCTAACTGTCCAGTGCCAGAAAAATACTTGAGCAAATCAACTTATACCACAACTAATGTATGATTATTAAATAACAATAACTTGCATTTTTCCCTGGAAAAATGCAAATTATAAAAATTTCCCAGGTTCTTTACAAGTCCTTGACACTAACTCTCATAAGGAGATATTAAATGGGGAAGAATTTTTGGCTTACTAAAGTCTGATGGATGATTTGTGATGTTATGGATACCTGCCATATGGAAAGTATGGTGTGCTGCACATGTTTTAAGCAATGGGCAATTGACGTAAAACCCTTACTGAAATTTACATTTTGCTCTCCATTCTTTGGATACCATAAGTTATTACACAATAATGAAGCCAGATGTGCCCCTAGCCTCCTGTGACAGTTAAACTTTTACTCACTTCTCGGTGAGGCAGGACAATCATTTGATGTTATTTGCCCTCTGGTTTTCCTGTTTCGTGTTCTTACCCTCTGATGCAACAGACAGTATTGACTGCTAACCATATGAGATATACAGGATCAAGCTCAGTCTGATTATGGAATGTGCCAGTGCATCAATGCCTTGAATAATTAGGATACCTAATCTATGACAGTCTCAATAACATGTGGGTTTTGATTATGCTTTTGAAAGGCAGCTAGAGCAAGAGAAGTCATCACAATGGAACAGTAGAATGCTACGGGTAAAAATGATGGGACGTGTGGAGGTTTCAGTGGGTATCATGGTCCCTACCAATCATTTTAAGGTAGCTTTGAAGGACTGCCACCATTTTCCTCTCAGGATTCACTGTAAAATATCTTTGCCCTGAAACTATGCAGTCCACAGCTCCATATTCGGAATACATAAAGAAGCATTCACTAGTTCCGAGCTCAATCCCCTTCCTGCATATCAGTCAATTCCTGAATTTGATCATTCCACCAGGCCAAATTAACACCACATTAGTAATCTAGTGAATGTCCTCATTATCTAAAATGAGTCAATAAAAGCAAATTACTGCAGATGCTGGAATCTGAAACCAAAATAGCTTTGACAAAGAGTCATCTAGACTCGAAACGTCAGTTCTTTTCCCTCCTACAGATGCTGCCAGACCTGCTGAGATTTTCCAGCATTTTCCCTTTTGGGATCTAAAATGAGCCATTAGCTATAACAGTTAGTTTAACCTTTGAACCCCTTTTGAGGTAAAACTAACCTGATGTATACTTATTCTAAAATGGGAGAGGGGACAAATATGCCAACTCCTCATTAAACTCTTTCCTTTTTTAATAAGAAAAAATTAGGTCATTGTTTAGCTTATGTTAGAAAAATATAACAGTAATTAACTGAACTATACAGATTAGAAAAGTCCTAGGTTCAAATTTCAGACAGTGCTGAGTTATCTGACCTTGACTAGGTTGCTATTGGGACTCAACAGTTGATCTCAAAATCCTCAGATTTGGGAAGGACAAAAGTGGCCAATGTTCCAGTCTTCTTTTTAGGTAGTCCTTCATGATTGAGGAAGACTTGCTTCCACTCCAGTTTGGTGGACATGAGATGGCTATTAAGTCCAATGTGGGATCCGCAAATTCTGCCACATGTAGGCCAGGTGGTGTTGGAGGGTCAGATAGATGAGTTTTTTGAAACATTGTTCACTCTCTGTATGTTCCCATTACTGGTAATGTTCCATATCTTCCTGAATCATCCTTCTCCATTTTGGTTGGTGACAAAGCCTGGACTCCTCCCTGTTGGCCAGGCTGTTTGACCTCTTCAGGGATGCACTGAGAATACCCCTACAATGTTTCTGCTGAACTCCTGGCAGTCTCCTGCTATAACTGAGTTCTGTAGAGAATTACGTTGGCAGCCTGCTGTCAGGAATATGAATGACATGTCCTGCTCTGTGGGTTTTGAGTGATTAGTGCCTCAATGATGGGCATGTTTTGATTTGATTTGATTTGATTTATTATAGTCACAGATATTAACATATAGTGAAAAGTATTGTTTCTTGTGCACTATATAGACAAAACATACTGTTCATAGAGAAGGAAGCGAGACAGTGCAAAATGTAGTGTTGCAGTTATAGCTAGGGTGTAGAGGAAGATCAACTAAATGCAAGGTAGGTCCATTCAAAAGTCTAATGGGAGCAGAGAAGAACCTGTTCTTGTGTCGGTTGGTACGTGACCTCAGACTTTTGTATCTTTTTCCCAATGGAAGAAGGTGGAAGAGAGAACGTGGGTGCGTGGGTCTTTAATTATGCTGGCTGCTTTGCCAAGGCAACGGGAGGCTGGTTTGTGTGATGGATTGGGTTACATTCATGACTTTCTGTAGTTTCTTGCAATCTTGGGCCAAGCAGGAACCATACCAACCTGTGATACAACCAGAAAGAATGCTTTCTATGGTGCATCTGTAAAAGTTGATGAGAGTCAAAGCTGACATGTCAAATTTTTTTAGACTTCTGAGAAAGTTGGTGGGCTTTCTGAACTATGTTCAGCAGGGCGGGTACCAGGACAGGTTATTGGTGATCTAGACATCTAAAAACTTGAAGCTCTTGATTGTTTCTACTTCATCTCTATTAATGTAGACAGGAGTATGTTCTCCTCTACGTTTCCTGAAGTCGATGACAATCTTCTTCATTTTGTTGACATTAAGGGAGAGATTATTGTTGCTCCATCAATTCACCAGATTCTCTATCTCATTCCTGTACTCTGTCTTGTCATTGTTTGCAATCCGACCCACTACGGCGCCGCAGTGAACAAACTTGAAAATTGGAGGGGAACTTGGCCACACACTCATATGTGTATAAGGAATAAAATAAGGGGCTGAGAACACAATCTTGTGGCATATTGAACAAACAGGAAACTGCTTGACCAATGCTGTCTTCAATCCAAAACCAAGATCTTTGTATATAGTTTGCACTGCACACATCGTTGCACCTCATACTATGGAGGACGCAAACTAAGTGGGGAGAATGTATACCGGGCCATCACATGACTAAGTGATGACAAGGTCACTTTGGGCATTATGTGGTCATGTGATGAAAGCTGGCCAGAATTCCCTGGTACCTTGGGCAGTGGAGAAGTGTTTCTTGCAGCTACAGAGTTAATTAAATAAATTTACTGTTACTATGGTTCTTGCTGCAGCCAGTGTTACAGGAAACCACAGAAATCTACACTGCCTATTCCAGGTATTAGCCTAGTAAACCTCCTGAAATGCTTCCAACTGATTTATATTCTCCTTAAATAAGAACAATACAGTACACAATACATAAGAACATAAGAACATAAGAAATAGGAGCAGGAGTAGGCCATCTAGCCCTTCGAGCCTGCCCCACCATTCAATAAGATCATGGCTGATCTGTCGTGGCTCAGTTCCACATTCCCGCCCTCTCCCCATAACCCTTAATCCCCTCGCTTATCAAAAACCCACCAACCCACGTCTTAAAAATATTTAGCGAGGCAGCCTCCACCACTTCAACGGGCAGAGCCAAAAGCTTCCTCGTGACTCACTTGCCTCATATCTACAGTCAGATACATTATGCTCACCCAAATACCAGATTCAAATGTCAGAGTTGGGGTTGAGTCTAACTTCAGAAACTGGCAGGGGGAGAGGGGGCAGAGGGAGAGAGGGCAGGGGGAGAGGGGGCAGAGGGAGAGGGGGCAGTGGGAGAAGGGACAAGGGGAGAGGGGGCAGGGAGAGAGGGCAGAGGGAGAGGGTAGGGAGAGAGGGGGCAGGGAGAGAGGGGGCAGGGGGAAAGAGGGCAGGGGGAGAGAGGGCAGGGGAAGAGGGGGCAGAGGGAGAGAGGGCAGGGGAAGAGGGGGCAGAGGGAGAGAGGGCAGGGGAAGAGGGGGAAGAGGGGGCAGGGGGAGAGAGGGGGCAGGGAGAGAGGGGCAGAGGGAGAGAGGGAGAGAGGGCAGGGGGAGAGAGGGCAGAGGGAGAGGGGGAAGAGGGGCAGGGGGAGAGAGGGGGCAGGGAGAGAGGGGCAGAGGGAGAGAGGGAGAGAGGGCAGGGGGAGAGAGGGCAGAGGGAGAGGGGGAAGAGGGGGCAGGGGGAGAGAGGGGGCAGGGAGAGAGGGGCAGAGGGAGAGAGGGCAGGGGGAGAGAGAGGGCAGGGGGGGAGAGAGAGGGCAGGGGGAGAGAGGGAGAGAGGGCAGAGGGAGGGGGCAGGGAGAGAGGGGCAGGGAGAGAGGGGCAGGGAGAGAGGGCAGAGGGAGGGGGCAGGGGAAGAAGGGGAGAGAGGGGGCAGGGAAACTCCAGATGTGATCCCACTAATGCCCTGCACAACTGAAGCATAACCTCACTATTTTTGTGAATCTCTGGAATTCTCTGCCCGTTGAAGTGGTGGAGGCTGCCTCGCTAAATATTTTTAAGACGCGGGTTGATGGGTTTTTGATAGGAGAGGGGATTAAGGGTTATGGGGAGAGGGTGGGAAAGTGGAACTGAGCAGCGACAGATCAGCCATGATCTTATTGAATGGCGGGGCAGGCTCGAAGGGCTGGATGGCCTACTCCTGCTCCTATTTCTTATGCTCTTATTATGTTCTTATGTAATCAAAACCCTTCCCACCAAACAATATCATTATATAACTTTCCTAATTACCTGCTGTATGTGTACACTTTTTTTGTGATTCATGCACTATGTCACCCTGATCCTTCTGTACTTCAGAGCTCTATAACCTCTCACCATTTAGATAATAAATTTCTTTTTTATGCTTCCTCCAAAATGGTCAATTTCACATTTACCCATATTCCATTTGCCAGATTTTTGCCCACCCACTTGTAGCCTCTTTGTGTATGGAGAACAGGTGGGGAGATGGATTTGAGACCAAGGAGAGATCAGCCATGATCTATCTATCTGATCGAATGGCAGAGCAGGCTTAAAGAGCTGAATTTGCCTACTTCTGATACTAACTCAGTGGTACAGTGGTTAACACTTGCTGCCTCACAGCGCCAGGGATCTGGGTTTGATTCCCAGCTTGGGTCACTGTCTGTACGTTCTCCCTGCACCTGCGTAGGTTTCCTCCAGTTTCATCCCACATTCTGAAAGACGTGCTGGTTTGGTGCATTGATCCGAACAGGTGCCGGACAGTGGCGACTAGGGGAGTTTCACAGTAACTTCATTGCAGTGTTAATGTAAGCCTTACTGGTGACTAACAAATAACATTTTTAACTGTTACGTTGCTATTATCCTTTTCACAATTTACTTCCCTATCTATCTATGCAGACAGCAAATTTAGAAACCATCCCTTCAGTCCCTTTACCCCGATCATTAATGTGAGTTCAGATTACAGGGTAAATGTCAGAAATACCCGGGAGTCCATTATCAATGATGTAGAATGCAAACCTGTCTTTTTAAAAAAAAAGCGACATGGAGACAAATAAGCACAAAGGTGAATAACTATGCTTTGGCGACCTTTTTTCGTGGTGTTTATGTGTGTGGGGTTTGGTGTTAAACTTCAGAAAGCAGAGTCAGCCCTTTTCCGGACCATCCTAACAAGAGGTTTGGCTTCTGCCTGCCCCTGTTTCCTTCCGATCATCTGACCGGCAGCAAAATCAGATGACTTGTTCTCTCCTGCGCTGGGGGGCTTGTAAGACGAGGAAAGCCAGAAGATAAAAGGGATTCCTACCATTTGATGAAGAGGGTGAGAAGAGCTGGCATTTGCCGGTGGTGTTTTTTTTTAAAAAAATAACAAAACCCAGTGAAAGTGTCAGCGCCAGAGTCCCGGGTAAGTGATTTCACTGTCATGGGCGAGGGACAGGGTCACTGGAAGTCTTGGGGAGCAGGATGTTAAATCCCTTTGAGCTGCAACCTATCGAATAGGCTCCTTGCTGGGGATGTTGACGGGGCTGGTTTGAGTGTTGTGTTGAGAACAAGAGAGTTCACCAGCACCACGGGACTCACTCTGCGGGGAGATTGAATGAATTGTTGAGCTTGTGTTGCAAAGTGAGATTTTTAATTTTTCGGGCAATGTGACAACATCATCAATCCGCTTAACCTTGCTGGTCTGGGCAGAGATTCCGCCCCGTGTGTGTGTGTGTGTGTGTCCCTTTCACCTGCTGTAGATTTGAATCAGAGATCGGGGGAAATGAGGTTGATAGTGGTTCTAGGGAGGGTTAAACTCTTGCCCATCAGTTATCCACTTTGCCATTTGTTTAAAAACACAGATTCTGCAATTTGTTACCCGCCCCCCTTAGCCAGTGGGTCTCTGCATTTCACTTGCAAAGTGTCTCTCGCCACTCAGACGGGTTTGAAAGCAGGAACAGAAACTGCAACATTCGCTCCAATGTTGCATTGTCCCCGGGGGTTGTGCTGTGTGATTGCAGCTCGCTGTCTGTTTTGCTACTTTTTTTTGGGGGGGGGGCAGTGTAGCACTGGGAGTTAAATTGCACCCACACCAACCTCAATAGTAACCCGGCTATTTGTGGGACAGCCGGGAGGTGGAAAAGCACCCTGGCTGGGAAGGGTGGGCTGTAGGATCCGGGTGGTCGCTCCAGATTAGTATCAACGAGCTAACTTGCATTGTATCTCCTACTGTATGGAAGGCGGGAAGTACAGAAGGTGCAGACCGGCTGCGTTACCAGTATTCAAAGTTTATCTTGGCGGGGCTGGGGCTGAAATGCTTCCTCACACAAGCAAGCTGGACATATTTACACTTTAATTTGCAAATGTACAGTTTCCAGATCTTTTTTCCGGGGAGGGGGGAAGAAACAAAAAGACCATCCCTTTATCAGTGTGTACCCTCCCCCCCCAGTGTGGCTGGTGGAAATTGTGTCTGACCCTCCTCAACAAGGTAGTAGTGAAAGTGCCCAAAGCCCCCAATATACCTGTTACCAGGTATATGGGGGGCTGAGTGCCCCATTTGTCCCACCTTCGCTTTGAAGCCAAACCAAATTGCATCATAACTGTATCTGGTGTGAAAGGTGAGTTTAAAGTATTCCCTGGTGATCACTGGACCGTCCACTGCAGCAGCCCATAGGCTTTCCCTCTCTCGGGTGACGTTGGCTTATTTGGGGCAACTGTTCTTATTCATCTGCATATGCCTCAGGCTGCTCATATTAAAGTCTTGTGCTTTTAGATTGAATAGCTAACATCACTGGGAATGGTCCAGGCAATATAAATGAACTAACAGCACATAAGAAATAGAATTGTGAATGAGATTGGGTATCTTGGACCTTGTAGCCAGTTAGATTGCACTTTCACAGTTTGGACACCACTGGTTTACATCTTGAAGAGCAGATTTCTTCTCGCAGACACTGATTAGTAGAGTTCTGTTGTGTGTTTTTAAAGTATGAATATTCAGTGCTTTGTTTTATATTTCCTGTTTTGAGAGCGTAGCTCACCACTGATAGGTCACATTGCTTTTGGGTGATTATTCGTTTTTGTTGTACTGTTCGTACATTCTCCTCGTGTCTGCATGGGTTTCCTTCCTCCCACAGTCCAAAGATGTGCGGGTTAGGTCGATCGGCCATGCTGAATTGCCCCTTGGTGTTAGATGGTTAGGTGGCCTCAACAGGCACTGGAGTGTGGCGACTAGGGGAATTTCATAGTAACTTCATTGCACTGTTAATGCGAGCCTCATTTGTGACCAATAAATAAACTTTAACTTTAAGATGTGTAGGTTAGGGAGATTAAGCATGGGAAATGTGTGGGGTTATGGGGATAAGGCAGGGGAGAGAGCTGGGTAAGTTACTCTGTCAGAGAGTCAATGCAGATTCGATAGACTGAATGGCCACCTCAACACAGTAGAGATTCTGTGATTCCTCTCTCTCTTTCCTGCCCCATCCACCTCTCTATACCACCACCCCAACAACCTCACTCATTGTACTGTGTGTCCTCTTAAACATCCTCTTTAAATCTATTGTGCCATTGGCAACAGCAATTCTTTGCTTAATCCCACAGAGGGAGCTGTTTGGTTCATTCAGCAATGGTGGTGGTTTGTCTGTTTAAAAGCTGCACCAAACACCTTGAAACACCTGCATATTTCTCTTCAGGTTAACAGCCTGATGGCTACTCGGTCCCTTTGTGTCTGTTTATTTCATTTTTTTGCTTTCCGATTTTCTTCCAGGAAAAACCTTTCAGCTGATTTTCATCAGATTTTCTTCCATTTTGCATGCAGATTTCAGTTCATTTGTGTTTTTTTTTGTTGTTGTTGGCACTCTTCTCAAAGGTAGGGAAACAAATTTCAGAACTGAAAAAGGAGACTGGTAAATTCTGGGTATCTGTAATCTCCACCAGCCCCTCAGCTGTCTGAGATATTTGTGCCACTTCAATTCCGGCCCCCTGTGCATCCCCCTTCGTGGCCGTGCCTTCAGTTGCTTTGGTCCCCAAGGTCTGGAATTCCCTTTTCATGTTCTGCACTTCTCTACCTTGCCTTCGTTCTTTTCTCCATAAAACATATCTCTTTGACCAAGCTTTTAGGTATCTGACCTAAACTTTTCTCGGAATGCTTTATTTTAGAATGCTTCAGTAAAGCATTTCAATTAATAATACTATATTAAAATATATTGTTTTGATTATCCATTTATATTGTTTCCTGTGAACATAGTCTGATATCCCCTAATCAAGGACCGCACGCATCCTGGACATTCCCTCTTTTACCTTCCTCCCCCAGGAAAAAGATACAAAAGTCTGATGTCATGTACCAATTGACTCAAGAACAGCTTTTTCCCTGCTGCCCTTTTGAATGAACTTTTGAATGAACCTACCTCATATTAAGTTGATCTTTCTCTACATCCTAGCTATGGCTGTAACACTACATTCTGCACCCTCTCCTCTCTTTCTCTATGTATGGTATACTTTGTGTAGCACGCAAGAAACAATACTTTTCACTGTATGCTCATACACATGACAATAATAAATCAAATCAAACCTGTCTCTCATCTTCCTCTACATGACCTCTTCAGCTAGGAAGCCAATTCTAGGGTGGGTGTGAAGTTAGTGTTCCAGTCTATTTAATTAAATGTATTTTTGAATGAAAGAATTGCAATACGGGCCCCTTTGCTATGCAGAGTCCTGTATGTTCAGCTTGGTGCTGAACCACTCTTCAGCCCAATGTGTGTGGTTTATGATTATTCCTGACACTTAGCTAGAAGATGTATTGATGTAGCTACGGGCTTTAAATGGCACATTGGCAGGGTAAAATCATCAGTCATAAAGGTTCAGCCTAAACCCTGGGGGTAAGTGCTGTTCAAAATTGTGTGACCCATTGAATGGTACTTACTTTCATGCTTATGATATGAGCATTGCTGACAAGGCCAGGACTTATTGCCTGTACAGGTACACCCTCCAGTACTATTTGAACAATTTGTTCTCTGCATTCTTCATTGTTGATCCATTATGGAAAGAGAGCACGGAACTTGGTACAAGTGGGCTGAGGCTGAATGGAAGCAGTCAGGTCTGCTTGATGTCCTGATTGTACTCCCACTCACTTAGAAAAAAACCCAATCAGGAAAGGAGGAGCAATATATTTTATATTCATCAACAGGAATAATATCAACTAAGTAAAATAAAATTCACTTCCTGCTAACTTATTTATTTTCACTGCAAGTTTTTGAATTGTCATCATCTAAGGCAGCCTATTATCTAATAATGGTTAAATAATTCATTTACTGAAAAATCTCAGTGTAAGGGGAGGAAACCAAAACTGGAAATTGATTTTTGACAGTGTTTGTACAATTCAATGATTTACAATAGTTAATTAATCCTCCCTGTTTCCTCCCTTTGAGTAAACACTTTAATTTGATGTCCAGCACATGGTCTTTAAAGGCTATAAATGACTTGAAGAAACAGCAGAATCATAGAATCCCTGCAATGCAGAAGAAGGCCACTCAGCCCATCGAGTCTGCACTGACTCTCTGAAAGAGCACATTACCCAGAACTGGCTAATAACTCTAATTAATGATGGGCACCCTATGAATAATGAGTTGGCTTTCAACTACATTCAGCAAACATTCTGTCATATCTCAACTTTTAGACACATTCTCCTGTTACTTAACAAGCATAATGTTCTGCTTCCCTGCAATGATGTTTAGTTCACACATTTATAATTGCAAAATAATGTCTCTGTCATTGAAATATTTTAAAGGAAATTTGTTATATTTTGGCCAACAGGGCACTGGATCCTTTGCTCCAGGATCCAGGCAGAACTCGGATACCTCATTGAGGTAGCATTGCACATTTAAAGAGTTAACACCAAGCCCTTTGTTTTCCTTTTCCAGTTTCCTTGAATATATGAGAAACAATTATGAAATTAATAATATTGGAGGACGGCATGAAAGTCAGCGAATGGGCTGCAAAATACATTAGGAATCGGATCATTATGTTCAATCCTGGTCCAGACAGGTACTTCACCCTAGGTTTGCCAACTGGTATGTAACAAGAGCAACAATGAAAGATATTTGATATGAATTGAGTCTGTAATGTTGGTCATTTAGTCTGGTTGAATCTTTCAGAGTTGAATTTGATGTGCAGGAACATGCTCAGCAATGCCCATTAACATCAAAAGATAGGTCTTTTCACTGTGGTACAAAATAGTGTCTGATTATGGGTGGATTTGTGTTGTATTCTTGACAATGTGTTTAAAAAGAAAACTCATCATCTAGGTCTTGTATTCCATCAATCTTATTTGGCATTTTTTTAAATA
Organism: Carcharhinus amblyrhynchos; assembly: GCF_965287045.1. Classification (NCBI taxonomy): domain Eukaryota; kingdom Metazoa; phylum Chordata; class Chondrichthyes; order Carcharhiniformes; family Carcharhinidae; genus Carcharhinus; species Carcharhinus amblyrhynchos. The sequence continues at coordinate 22,248,091 of NC_137336.1, forward strand.
GAATCCTTACAGTGCAGAAGGAGACCATTCGACCCACCAAGTCTGCATCCTACCCAGGCCCTATCTCCGCATCCCCACGTGTTTACCCTACTAATCCCCCTGACAACTAAGGGGCAAGTTAGCATGGCCAATCTACCTAACCTGCACATCTTTGGAGTGTGGGAGGAAACCAGAGCACCTGGAGGAAACCCACATGGACGTGTGGAGAATGTGCAGATTCTACACAGTCAGTGACCCGAGGCCCAAATTGAACCCGGGTCCCTGGCGCTGTGAGGCAGCAATGCCACCATGCTGCACTTTTGAAGGTTGATTTCTGAGATTGAATATTTGTATTCTGATGTCCTGTTAACAGCCAGTCAGACCTGAACGAAATAAACAGATGTGTAATATTTCTCTCTCTTTTCTCTATATAAATATGAAAAAAACTACAAGTGGTACTTTTGGCCAGAAGCCTGCAAATGGTCCAGCAGGTGGCCATTTCCATGAATGCAGTAGACCTTTCCACCTGACAGTTTTTCTTTCTTCTCCTTCTCTTTCCTACCACCCTATCATCTGAAACTACTTTGACACTAGTATATATTTGCTGGGCTTCTATCACAAGTATATGAGTTTATGAACCAGTGGTTCCTGCACTCTAAGGTGAGCTAATCTGAACTTGGGGGCTAAACACTATTCAGGCTGCTGATTCAGCGATTCACTGAAGTGATTCATTTCTCTGAATTTGACATGTGCAGCAACTCAGTAATGCGAGCAACCATTTAAATGGGAGAATTATGTGTTAAACTCAGTAAAAGCCATGGCAGGATTTGGGAATTGGGAAGAAGGGTTAGAACGTACATGTTGCAGTGGTAGTGCAATGGAGTCACCTGGGGTAAAACCTGATGTGAATGTGCTATCCTCTGATACTTGCTTAGAAACTTGCATTCCGACTCCAGTCTGTAGTCTATTGCTTTCAAGTGCAGTTATTAAACCAAATGGTTTTACCTTGTCTCATGAGTCATTGGAGCAGTCACACTCCCAGGACGGGATTTTCAAAGGGGTTAACTAGCATTGGAGCAATTGCTGGTGCTATCTTGTTGTGCAAGGCCACTGTCTGCCTTGTTTTATCTCCATGGTCTTCCCAGCTTCCCTGGAGCTGCCAGCTCCGAATGGGAGGCAACAGCAGCTACTACCATGGGTGCCTCCTACTTTGATAGAAGCAGGCAGCTCTCACCTCCTCGTGGCCTCTTGGCCAAGTAGCCTATTTACATTTAAAAATGGCATTGCAAGAGCAATGCAACACAAGACTTGGAATTTATTTGGGTGTCGGGTTCCTGACTCCGCATTGAAAAGCCATACTCGATTGGCCTCCAGCGGAACATCCTAGTTCACGAATTGGTTATACCTTTTAAGTTCTAAGCTCCTGTAAGTGAAGCTTAAAGATAGGATGGTGCATATTTTACAAAGGCCGACACTGTCCAGCCATTCATGCCAGCAAGATCTTCCAGTCCTACCAAGTTTCCTGGTGACAAAAGGTGCTTTCGATGGGAAATGCGGTTGAGAGCAGCCGGAGCTTCCAGCCTTTCAAAGTTGTGAAAATAATCCTGCCTAAAATGTACAGCAGATATGTCTGTATCCATAGATATTGCCATCTGGGGGAGATGATGGTACAGTGCTAATGTCACAGTAATCCAGAGGCCTAGGCTAATACTCTGAAGGCAAAAGTTCTAATCCCACCATTTGAAATTTAAATTCAATTGATAAACTCCGGAATTGAAAATTTGCCACAGTGATGGTGACCATGAAACTTCTATCATTGATTGTTGTAAAAACCCATCTAGCTCACTTATGTCCTTTAGGGAAGGAAATCTGCCATCCTTACCTGATCTGGCCTACATGTGACTCCAGATCCATTGTAACGTGGGTGACTCTTAATTATCCTTCAGTGAGCCACTCGAGGGTCAACAGGAGATAGCAAAACAGCTGCTGGCTTTTCAGCAGCACCCACATCCAATGAAAGAAGGAAAGAAATATGAGAGCTTCTTTTAAAACTCAGCTCTGATTAAATCACAGACCATATGTTCCATTATACTGGCTGAGGCAATAAATAAATGTGGGTGATTGAATTTTGTTTCTTTTATTGCTGTGCAACTCTGCAGAATTCATATGCAGTATTGTTTTCTTTAATATCTTTCTGCAGGAAGCACTCCACTGGGATGCTATAAAAAGCTAATTGAATATTATAATGACGGAAGTCTGTCTTTCAAATACGTGAAGACATTCAACATGGATGAATATGTGGGTGAGTGTGGGACAGTGGAACTTAACAATTCTGTGCTCCTGCGATAAATTTTATGGTTAGAAAGAGGCCATTTGGCCCATCATATCTACACTGGCTGTCCAAATGAGCGTGATGACTTGGTGCCATTCCCCTGGATTTTCACTGTACCCCTTGCACATTGTTTCTATTCAAGTAGTCATCTAATGTCCTCTTGAATGCCACGATTGAACCTGCCTCCACCACACTTCCAGGCCATGTTTTCCACACCCGAACCACTTGCTTGTGGAAAGGTTTTTCCCATGTAACACTTAATTTATTGCAAATTACTTTAAGTCTGTGCCCTCTCATTCTTGGTTCTTTTACAAGTTGGAATGACTTCGGTCTATCTACTCACGATTTTCAATATCTATCAAACCTTGTCTTAGCCTACTTCTCTCTAAGGAGAACATTCCAATCTATTATCATAACTGAAGTTTCTCATCCCTGGAACCATTTTTGCAAACATCCTCTGCACGCTTTCCAGTGCATTCATATGCTTCCTATAGTGTGGCACCCAAAACTGTACATAATATTTTAACTGGTGTCTTGCACATGTTCAGCATAACCCCCTTGCTCTTGTACTATATGCCCCTATTAATAAAGTCCAGAATACAATGTGCTTTATTAGCTGCTGTCTCCACCTGTCCTGCCACTTTCAATGTCTATGCATATATATATCCAAGACCCTCTGCTTCTGCACCCTCTTAAGAATTTTACCCCTTAGTTTATGTTGTCACTCGCTTGTTCTTCCTACCAAAATGAATCACCTTGCGCTTTTCCGTGTTGAATCTCATCTGCCATCTATCTGCCCACTTCACCAATGTGTCTATGCCCTTTTGAAGTTCTACACTGTCCTGTTCACAATTTACAATACTTTCATGTTTTGCATCATCTGCAAACTTTGAAATTGTTTCCTGCTTACCAAGATTTTGGTCATTAATTTACATCAGGAAAAGCAAAGATCCCAATACCGATTCCTGGGGGACACCACCGCAAACCCTTCTCCAGCCCAAAATTATCCATTGACTATTATTCTCTACTTATTATTCAGCCAATTTTGTATCCATGTTGTTACTGCCACTTTCATTCCACAAGCTATAATTTTTCTCGTAACTCTGTGTGGTGCAAAACCAAATGCCTTCTGCAAGTCTATGTACATCTCATCAACAGTATTACCCTAATTGATCCTTTCTGTAACTTCCTCAAAAAACCCCAGCAAATTAGTTAAACACAACTTCCCCTTTAGAAATCCATGTGGGCTCTTCCTGATTAACCCACGTCTTTCCATGTGACTACTAGTACTATCTTGAATAATCGTTTCTAGAAGCTTCCCCAGCACAAAGTTAAACTGACTGGTAATTGCTGGGACTATCCTTACCGTCATTTTTTAAACAAGGATATATTTGCAATTCTCCAGTTCTGATACCTCCCCTGAGTCAAGGGAAGATGGTAGATTATGGCCAGTGCCTCTGCAATTTCCATTCTCACATTCTTTATCATTGGATGCATCTCATACAAAGTATTCATTTAGTACCTCAGCCATGCCCCCAGCCTCCATGTGTAAATTCCATTTTATGTCCTAATTGACCTCTTACCACCCTTTTATGATTTATATGCTATTGAAAACTTTGGGATTCCCCTTTATGTTGGCTGCCAGTCTTTTATAATCCCTTTTTGCTTCTGCACTGTGCTTTTTCACTTGCCCCCCAGCACCTTCTGTATTTCTGTTGGTTCACAATTGTATTTTCTACCTGTCATAAGCACACTTTTTTCTTATTTTAATTTCTGTCTCGTTTTTCATCCAGGGAGCTCTGAATTTGTTTGCCCCACCTTTCCCTAACAAGGGAATATACTTTGATCTTTTGCAGACCATTTCTGTTTCAAACGTAGCCCATTGTTCAGCTAGTTTTTCCCGGTAACCTTTCATTCTAGTCTAACTGGCCCAGGTCTGTTATTGCCCCATTAAAATCGGCTCTCTCCCAGTTAATTATCTTTGGTCTGGATTACCTAATATTTCTATTGTCATCTTAAATCTTATGATGCAATGATGACTGTCTCCTAAATGTTTCCCCAATAGCATCTTGAGCTTGTTGGCCCACCTCATTTCCAAGAGACAGGTTCAACAATGCACCCTTTCTTTTGTAATAGACATCTACTGCTGTAGACAAGTTTCCTGAACATAATCTAGGAAGATTTGTTTCTCTTTGCCCTTTACATCCCAACAGACTACATTTGGATAATTAAAATCCGTCATTATAACTACACAGCAATATTTACATCTCTCTCTAATTTCCCTGCAGATTTAGTTCTTCTACACCCTTCTCAATATTCAAAACGACTCTGAACAAATTGATGTGGGTTCTGAAACCAAAAGTTATTCACTTATCTGTGTTTTTTAATGCAATATGTCGATAAAGCACCAGGACCAGATAAGATGCATCCAAGGATACTGAGGGAAGTGAGGGGAATTTGTGGAGGAACCAGATATATTTTTCCAGCCTTCTGTAAACTCGGGGGTGGTGCTGGAGGACTGGAAATGCTACATTCTTGTTCATAAATGTGTAAGCCCAGCAACAACGGCTCAGTCAGTTTAACTTCAATGGTGGGGAAGCTTCCAGAAATAATAATTTAAGATAAGATTAATGGTTGCTTAGGAAACTGGGGTTAATTAAGCAAAGACAGCATGTATTTGTTGCGGGCAAATCATGTTCGACTTTTTGGGGTTTCTTGAAGAGGTAGAGGAGAGCATTGATGAGGGTAATGCTTTTGATGTGGTGCACATAGACTTTCAAAATGCATAGTGCTGCACAATTGATTTGTGACAGAGTTATAGCTTGAGGAATAAAAGGTAGTAGCAACTTAGCTCAGTGACAGGAGAGAGCCGTGATTTAATAACTGATTTCAGACCAAAAAAAGGTTTGTAGTGAAGTTCCCCGGGTGTCAATACATGTGAACATACAAATTCGGAGGAGTAGGTCACTCGGCCCTTGGAGCCTGTTCCACCATTCAGTAATCTGAATCAGTGATCTAATTATAACCTCAGCTCCACATTCTTGCCTATCTTGCTGATGACCTTTGAAAACCCCTCGATCCCCTGTGCTTATCAAGAATCTATCTACCTCAAAAAAAATTCAAAGACTCTGGCTCCATTGTCTCTTGCAGAAGAGAGTTCTAAAGTCTCATAGCCCTCAGAAGCTATTTCCTTCATCTGGAATCTCATTACCATTCATGCTGCCAACAGGATTTTCCCATCCTGTTGCAGTGAGTGGAGTTCCTCTGACCTTGCTGCAGTGGGAGTGTGGTGTGAAGATCGTGCCCTTCATCTCTGACTTAATTGTACAAACACTTATTTTTAAGCGGTGATTGTGAATTCTAGATCCTCCCACAAGAATCATAGAATCCCTGCAGTTCAGAAGGAGGCTAGTCGGCCCATCGAGCCTGCAGCGACAGCAATCCCACCCAAGCTCACGTATCCACCTTGCTAATTCCCCTGAAACTAAGGAGCAAGTTTGCATGGCCAGTGAACCTAACCTGCACATCTTTGGACTGTGGGACAAACTGGAGAACCCACGCAGACTCAGAATGTGCACACAGTCCCCCGAGGCCAGAATTGAACTTGGGTCTGTGCACTGAGACAGCAGTGGTAACCACCATGTCACCTTTCCACATCCAGCCTGACCAGCCCCTTCTGGATCTTGTATGTTTCAATCAAATCGCCTCTCACTTTTCTAAACTTTATTAGATACAAGCTTAGCCTGTCCAACCTTTCCTCAAAGACACTCACTCCACACATTAATCTAGTAAACTTGAACTACTTCCAATGCATTTATATCCTTAAATAAAAAGACCAGTACTATACAGTACTCCAAATCTGGTCTCACCAATTCCCTATACAACTGAAGCATAATCCCCCTTTTCTTGTACTTATTCCCCTACCAATAAACGATAACATTCTATTTACCTTTGCTAACTGTTTGCTGTACCTGTGAAATAATCTTTTGCGACTCATTTGCTAGAACACCCAGATGCCTCTGTATCGCAGAGCCCTGCAATCTCTCCCTATTTAAATAATATGTTCTTTTATTTTTCCTGCCAGAATGGGCAATTTCATATTTTTCCCCCCCATTGTACTCTATTTGTCAGATCTGTGCCCACTTGCCTAACCTATCTACATTCTTTTGTAGCTTCCTTACGTCCTCTTTGTGACATAATTTCCCAGCAATTTTTGTGCGGTCAGCAAATATGGCAACCATTCCTTCAATCCCTTTTATCCAAATCATTTCTATAAATTGTGAAGAGTTGAGGCCCCAGCACTGATACCTGTGGCACATCACTTGTTGGTGTTGAGACCCTTGCTTTTTCTGATATAGATATTTTAAAACTTTGCTGTGCAGGGCATAACCACAAAATTTTCAGGTGATAGGAAACTCAGAGGCATTGTGTAGAACTTCAAAATAATATAGATGTGTTGGTGGATAAGTGTCAGATGAAATTCAGTGCAGAGAATCACAGAATCACACAGTGCAGAAAAGGCCCTTTGGCCCATTGAGTTTCCACCAAGACATTATAAGCTCCTGAAACTAATCTCATCTGCCAGTACTTAGCCCGTAGCCCTGATTGTTATGACATGTCAAGTGCTCATCTAGATACCTTTTTAGAGGATGTGAGGCAACCTGCTTCTAACATCCTCCCAGGCAGCGCATTGAAGACAGTCACTGCCCTCTGGGTATAAAGGTTTTTTCTCACATCGCGCCCCCCCCCCCCCCCCCCCCAAACGTCCTATGTCCCCTCGTGACTGACTCTTTAACTAAGGGGAATAGTTGCTCCTTATCCACTCTGTTCATGTCCCTCATAATCTTGTACACCTTAATCAGGTCACCCCTCAGTCTTCTCTGCTTCAACAAAAGCAACCTAAGCTTACACAACCTCTTAAATGTTCCATCCCAGGCAGCATCATGGTGAATCTCCTCTGCACCCCCACCAGTGCAATTCCATCTCTCTGATAATATGGTGACCAAAACTGCACACAGTACTCCAGCTGTGGCCTCACCAAAGTTCTATACAATTCCAATATGACTTCCTTGCTTTTGTAATCTATGCCTTGATTGATAAAGGCAAGTGTCCCATATGCCTTTTTCACCACCCTACTAACATGTCCTTCTGCTTTCAGAGATCTGTGGACAAATATGCCAAGGTCCCTTTGTTCCACAGAACTTCCTGGTGTCCTTCCATTAATTGAGTACTTTCTTATGAAATTTTTCCTTTCGTAGTGTATCACCTCATATTTTTCAGGATTAAATTCCATCTGCCACTTATCTGCCCATTTGACCATTCCGTCTATATTTTCTTGTAGCCCAAGACACTCTGCCTCACTGTTAACCACCCGTCCAATCTGTGTCATCCGCAAACTTACGATTCCTGGCTTTGGTCACAGTGTGTGTAGAGTTCGCACATTTTCCCCGTGCCTGTGTGGGTTTCATCCGGGTTTCCCCTCTCAGTCCGAAAGCTGTGCTGGTTAGGTGCATTGGCTGAGCTAAATTCTCCCTTAGTCTATCCGAAAAGGTGCCAGAGTGTGGCGACTGGAGGATTTTTATGGTAACTTCATTGCTGTGTTAGTGTAAGCCTACATGTGACACTAATAAATAAACTTTAAATATGAAGCATTTCCTGTATGATGCCTGTTGCTGCTAAAAAAAACAAGTCTCAGCAATTTTGCATTTGGCTTTCAGTCAGCTGCATGAGATCTTGTGTAATAAATACTATATTAATAATGTATACTGTAAACCAGATATATACCTGCTGGAAAAATGTTAATGATGAAATGTAGCAGTCTGTCAGTACTTTGTAGGTTTGTTCGTGCTGAATTTACAGAATGAGTTCCATGAATGTGGCTAACTAATGTTCAGGATTATCCTGTAGAAGATTAGCTTCACTTTGATTGTGTAAGATCAGGCAGGAAATGTTGCACGCAGAGGCCTAATAAAAGTGATCACCATGATAGCAGCATGGCAGACTTGTCAGTATGCAGTGCCACAGAATACTGGGGTACAGCTTGGGCCTATCTGTGCTACATGCTTTAGCTTTAGTGTGACATTGGGCAGAGGCCGGGCACGACTGAACAAGGAGGGAGATGAAATGTCCCCCCCCCCCCCCCCAACGCCTCATTGCAACTCTATCGCTGGACAGATGCATTTTCTTGTGGCGGAATTTGATTGGTCTTTACATTGAAATCAGCTTTGAGATGTTGCAAAATTCCAGAGCTCTCCATACTAAAGTTATGGTGTAGAATGTGGCCACTCAGCCCATTATGTCTGCGCAGACAAAAAAAAAGAAACTTGCCACTCATTTTAATCCCAATTTCCAGCAGCTCATACGTAGCCATGCAGGTTATGGCACCACCAATGCAGACCCAAGGGCCTTTTATATGTGTCACAGCCTCAACCACCAACTTAGGCAGTGAATTCCAGATGCCCTCTGGGTGAAAAACATTTTTCCTCATGTCTCCTCTAATCCTCCTGCCAATCACCTCATAATAATGGTCTTTAATAAATGACCCATCAGCTGGGAGAAAACAAACCTTTCCTGTCTTAATGTTTACTTGTGTCTTTTTGTAATGTGGGAGTAGTAATGGTGGGATCGTACTCGTCAATGTGAGAATCTGGGGCCAGTGCATTTGATCACCGGTTATACTTTAATGACTATGCAATATGTTGCACTTCCCTGGCAGGCCTTCCAAGGGACCATCCTGAGAGCTATCACTCCTTCATGTGGAATAATCTGTTTAAACACATTGACATCTTGGCTGAAAATACACACATTCTCGATGGAAATGCTCCTGACTTGGAGGCAGAGTGCACTGCTTTTGAGGAGAAGATTAAAGCAGCAGGAGGAATTGAGCTATTCGTTGGTGGTACTGTGCAGTAACCTGTATAGAATTAATTTCATCTTCCTGAAGCTCGTGCTACTGACACAATAGTTGTAATCTGTTTAGTTTGGAGGTGTAGTTTGTTCTTGTGATAATCAAAGACGCATGTTTATATTGGGGAAACAATTACTTGGTTACCCTGGGAGTTCAGAGTAAAAATCAGGTGCAGTGTTAAATGGCCACTGTGTGAATTCTTCCTTTACTATGAGCACAATACAGTCTTTCAAGTGGAGCAGTGTGATATTATCATTTCTTGTGCCCTCACTTTGAAGGAAACAGAATTTAACTCATGGTAGTGGGATTAGTTTTGTGCTGGGTTTAAAATTGCCCTAAAACAGGGTTAATCCTGGGTAAAGCTGCCAGTGAGTTCTGTTAAAATGCTTTTGTTATGTTTTGTTCACACTTTTATATTTTTTTCTTTGGCTTTGAATAGGCATTGGTCCAGATGGTCACATTGCTTTCAATGAACCAGGCTCCAGCCTGGTGTCTCGCACCAGAGTAAAGACATTGGCATTGGATACAATATTGGCTAATGCCAGATTCTTTGATGGAGATTTATCTAAAGTCCCAACCATGGCTTTGACTGTTGGAGTGGGGACTGTAATGGATGCTAGAGAGGTAAAGAAATGGCAGCTAAATTGCATGGCTTCTTTCTCTTTAGTTTTGAAAACACCCCAATGTGTTAAATGTACCAAGTTTGCCTCTTGGATATAATTATGTTTTTGTACTGCTTGCGAGTTGCCAGTTTATTATGATCACTCCTTGCAACCTTTTTATCAGTTGGTATTATAGCTTTGAAGACCTGGTAGAAAATAGAACTGGATTTTTTTTTCTCAAATCATAGAATGTTACTGACTAGAACGAGGCTGTTTTGCCTACTTGTACTCTTTGAAAGAACCGCAGAATCCCTACAGTGCAGAAGGAGACTGTGGCCCATCAAGTCTGCACTGACTCTCCAAAAGAGCATTTTACCCAGCCCGTCCCCACTGCCTTATCCCTGTAACCCTACACATTTCCCATGGTTAATCTACGTAACCTATGCAACTTTGAATGAGATATCCAGTTAGTCCCAGTCTCTAGCTCATGCCCCATATTATATTAATTTTCAAGGACATATCTATTTTCCTTTTGAAAGTTTTATTGACTCTGCTTTGGATGCTAGGCAACTTATTGCATTTATTCTCATCTTCCCTCTGATTCTTTGGTTATCCTGGACTTTACATGAAAAAGTTGTTTTTGGAGTTGTAATTTGAATTTTTTTTAACTCCAGACATTGGTCCAGACTGTCATACTCTGGCAAGTGTGCAACTGCTCGAGAAAGGGGTCTTATTAAACTGCATTGTATTTGCATTCCTATGTAGCATTGCTGTCCTGAAAAATTTAGAGTCATAGAGGTTTACAACATGGAAACAGGGCCTTCAGCTCAACTTGTCCATGCTGCCCTTTTTTTGAACCACTGTGCTAGTCCCAATTGCCCACATTTGGCCCATATCCTTCTATACCCATCTTAATTATGTAACTGTCTAAATGCTTTTTAAAAGACAAAATTATACCCACTTCTACTGCTAACTTTGACAGCTTTTCCAGACATTCACCACCTTTGTGTGGAAAAAATTGCCCCTCTGGACCTTTATTGTATCTCTCCCCTCTCACCTTAAACCTGTGCCTTCCAGTTTTAGAGTCACCTACCTTTGGGAAAAGATCTTGCCTATGTAGCTGATCTATCCCCTCTGACTTTCTTCCAAACTTAGTCCTCCTTTTGCTTCTTCCTGTCCTTTCCTTGCAAAAAGATCAATGCAATAATTTTTAAGTCACACTGCTAGCTCTCGAGGAGATCTTGCAGTGTAAAGGGTAGCCTCTGCCTCTGAGCTGGAAACTCTGTACTCAATCCCCACCCAATGGCTTCGTGGCCAAGGAAGGGGGTCAGCGAGGTTGAGTATCAGCCTACAAATCGTTCCAACACACCGATGGGCGGTGCTAAGTGCGGGAGAGACTCCTGGTCAGCCACGCTTGATGTGGAGTGGCGCTCCTCAAGCAATTAGCCTCTGACTAGCAATACGATCCAGGAAAATCTATAGGAATGGGAAGAGATGAAAGTCTGCCTTGGGCACCACTCGGTGCAGGAAGAGAAACAGCAACTGCTAGCATTCTGTGATCATCACTGTTCTGTAATGGAAGATTCTCAATGAGTTTCCTTTTATTCCTTTAGGTAATGATTCTTATCACAGGAACTCATAAAGCTTTGGCTCTGTGTAAAGCAATAGAAGATGGTGTCAACCACATGTGGACTGTATCTGCTTTTCAGCAGCATCCTAAAACATTGTTTGTGTGCGATGAAGATGCCACCATGGAACTCCGTGTAAAAACAGTCCAGTATTTTAAAGGTAATTTTAAAGTTTAGTTTTATTTATTAGTCACAAGTAAGGCAGTGTTACATTAACATTGCAATTACGTTACTGTGAAATTCTCCTGGTTGTTACAGTCTGGCGACTGTTTGGGTCAATGCACCTAACCAGCACGTCTTTCAGACTGAGAGGAAACCAGAGCATCTGGCGGAAACCCACGCAGACACGGGGAGAACATGCAGACAGTGATCTGACCTGGGAATTGAACCTGGCACTGTGAAGCAGCAGTGCTAACCTGTACCCTGCTGTGCCGCCCAGATAATTTATTATTACTACAGTTTTCAGCCTTTGGGGAAATTCAATGAAGGTATTCGATTGTAATAGCTTACACAAGAACACACCTGATTGCTATCAAGCTTTTTTAAACAGGATATTCAGACTGTTTGAGAACATTGTTTCCATTAGCTACAGGTTAGTGATTTCTTTCATTTTCAGATACTAGAACATTCTGGAGATTTTCTAAACTTGCTCTTTCTCCAAGTCCATAAGGACGGGTCAGTGAAAGCGGGAGAAAACAAGTATTAACGTGAGATACCGGGGGAGCATTTGGCCCACCGTGTGTAATAAAAACCTTCAATTTTTTTTATCATGCCGTCTAATAGGGAGGCATAGTGGTTAGCACTGCTTCCTCACATTGCCAGGGACCTGGGTTCAATTCCGACCTCGAGTGACTGTGTGGAGTTTGTAAACTCTCCCCAAGTCTGCAAGGGTTTCCTCCGGGTGCTCTGCTTTCCTTCTGCACTCCAAAGATGTGTGGGTTGAGTGGATTGGCCATGCTCAGTTGCCTCTTAGTGTCCCAAGAGGGGTAGGTTAGGGGATTAGAAGGATAAATGCGTAGGGTTATGGCGATAGGGTCTCAGTAGGATTTTTATTGGTGCAGCCTTGATGGGCCGAATGGCCTCCTCCTGTATTTTACAGATTCTATTATTCTAACTGTCCCTTGACATAATCTGAAGGTCTTTTTGCTTGGAAGATCATTTCAGTTTTGAGCGCTACGCATGAATTAAATGTCTGTCAGCTATCTTTTTCCCCAGTTTAGTTGGCTACTTGTTTAGTGTCTTGGCTTACCTTGAGTTTGTGCTCTGATTTAACCTTTATCTATTTGATTTAATGCTGTGTGTACTTCTATAAAATTCCCTTTCTTTTAGACACCTCCTTTTCAAAGCTAACGAACTGCAGTTCCTCCAGTCTTTCCTCATAATCAACCCTTTGATCCAGGATCCATCCTTGTGGCTCTCTGCTGCATCACACCCACTGCTTCAACATGTTGTGTTGTGTTGTGTTGTGTTGACCAGATCTGAACACCATATTCAGGGTCTGACCCAGTGTTCCGTGGATTTAGTGTGATATCTTCCAAATGCTGCTTGACCATCTGTGCAACATGATCAAGCACTTTGTCTGCTTTCCGTATTGCAATTCTACCAGGCTGCAGAACTGGTCACATGCTCTAAGACAGACTGGAAGGTCTACCACTGAGGATGGGCTTCCTTCATTTATAATTGATGATCTTGGGGGGGGAAAAAAAAGTAAAAGTTTTTGTTGCCTGAAAATATTTGTTCAACCTAGCCACGTGCCTTTAGTTGTAAAATTCTAGGTTAATTGCTTGTGAATTGCTTCTGCTGGGAGAGTTCTGTGACATTAAAGGTCCTGGTTAAAATTAAATGTGACATTTGGAATAACAGGTTTGCAATTAAACCATAATAAATGCGTTATTTTCTCAGAGTTGTTGTTTAATCCTCATGATTGGCTTTTTTTAAATTGTACTGTCTGTACAGTTGTTTGTTCGTGTCTTTGTTAATTCTAGACTCAACTATTCCAATGCTCTTCTAGCCGACCTCCCGCTTTGACCCTCCATTAACTCGCTCATCCAAGCCTCTGCTTCCTGTGAATTTGACCAGAACTAAAGTCCATTTAGTCCATCACCCCTGAACTCATTGCTCAGCAGCACCTCAGTCATGTCCCAGCTGAATCGAGAACAGCTTCTTCCCTGTTGCCATCAGACTTTTGAATGGACTTACCTCGCACTAAGTTGATCTTTCTTTACGCCCTAGCTTTGACTGTAATACTACATTCTGCACTCTCTCCTTCTGCATGAACGGTATGCTTTGTCTGTATAGCATGCAAGAAACAATACTTTTCAATGTGCACTAATAAATGTGACAATAATATATAAATCAATCTTGAAATTCTCATCCTTGTTTTAAAATCTTTCACAGCCTTGCCCCTCCCTATCTCTGTAATCCCAGCCAGCCCACCCACCCTCAATTCTGGCCTCTTCGGCATCCGTTTTTCAATGCTCCACCAATGCCAACTGTCCCATAAGCTGCCAAGGTCCAAAATTGTGGAATTCTCTTCCCAAAACCCTCTACCCCTTAAGATGATCATTAAAACCCAATATCTTTAACCAAGCTTATCACATGTCTCTTCATAAAGCTTGGTGACAAAATGTTTGCTGATGCTTCTGGGAACTGCTTTGAGAAGGTGGTGGCATGGTGGTATTGTCACTGGGCTAGTAATCCAGAGTCCCAGAGCAAGATCTGTGGTCCAGGGTTCAAATCCTGCTATGGAAGATGGTGAAATTTGTATTTAATTTTTTAAAAAAATTCTGAAATTAAGGTTTAATGCTGACCATGAAACCATGTCGATTGTTGTTTAAAAACCTATCAGGTTCACAAATGTCCTTCAGGGAAGGAAATCTTCTATCCTTACCTGGTCTGGCCTGCATGCAACTCCAGATCCGCAGTAATGTGGTTGACTCTCAAATGCCTTCTGAAATGGAGGGCAGTTAGGGATGGACAATAAATGCTGGCCCAACCAGCGATGACCACATCCTGTAAAATGATTAAAACAAAATACATTAAAGACTCTATACAAATACAAATTGTTGTCTGAATGTGTTAAAAGTTTAATCAGGCAATTGAAGTGGGCCTGTTAGAATATTAGCTCCACGATTAAGGGCCAAATTGATGGCCCAATCAGGGAACCTCTTGCTTTGTTCTTAACCAAGCATGTCAGTTCCTCTAGGACTCCCGAGTGTAGACTGCTAACTAAAAAACATTCTCTGCGCTGTTGTCAGACTTGTAAATAAAGGGATTTTGGTGAAGGAACTTATGCCTCTGACGACTTATTACAGAATGTTTTCAATGTTGCTCCTATATCCCTCTTTCTATTTCTTCCCCAGGTTTATTGCATATTCACAATAAGCTTGTAGATCCATTGTACAGTATGAAAGAAACTGATGTAATGAAGATTCTGAATGCCAGCTGTGTGGATTGAGGACCGTAAGCTGCAGGAGTTTCCATGTAAATTGCTTCTTCTGAATGAGCATCTGAAGGAAACTTACCCGGATGCTTATGAAATCTTTACAGCACTTCCTCACACTTGTGTTCTCAAATGAAAATGTCTTGTTATTTTTATGGAATGGGTAGAAAATGGGGGGAGGGATCTTAAGTCAGCCGATTGACTGAGACTATATTTTGCTGATCTAAGCGTAGAAATGTCAAGAAAAGGGGGCTGGCAATGAGGAGAATATTTTTGACCTGTATGAAAATTTATACTTTTGAAACGCTTCATTTTAATTTGTGGACACTTGCAGTTCAGACCTGGCTACGCCCTATCATATGTTTTCAAATGCTTTTCTGAAATACAAACAATTAAAAATTTTTGAAAATCTATTCTTTTTACAATTTAATTTGAGAAACCACTTGAAGACGTGGCAATGTTTTCTTTTTAAAGTAAAACTTTGCGCAGAAACCATTCTGTCGAACAACACTAAATTGGCCTGTTTAGTGTCATTGTCTCTCGTTCAATATAGTGATTTCTATTTGTAAATTTACTCTGTACCTTTTAATCAAGATTTTACCTTTACATTCAAAGTCACTGTACAAGCTTGTGTTTCTCCAATCTTTTTAATAGCTTCTGATGCACTGCATTTGGTATGTTTAATATACAGGATTGAAAGGCACAACTGCAGTCCATCTGGCTAGTCTCGATGTTTGAAAACCATTATACACAACCCCCATCTCTCACGTTTCGGTTGCTATTACTGCCAAATACTCATCATCTAGAGCATACTCATACTTCTCTTTTCCCCCATACATAAGCTTTTCGCTTAAGTAATAATGTTTACCCTGCCTACTGGGACTTCCCTTTTCTTCTAAGTTTTTACTTTTGTGCTCGTTTGCAGAATGTTTACTGTGTCAGAAAGTCCCCAAGTTTAAACAAAGATATTTAACCACAATAGCACATGCGGTGGAATGGAGAGTTTTCCTCTGTCAGGTGGTTTTGGACATTTAATACTTTTGCTCCTAGTATTGTTCAAGGAATTACGTTTTACTGCTAAAGGTAATTTGATCAGGGTACAGACCACTAGTAGTCCAACATTTTGGCTGCAGAGATAGGATTATCAGTTCGTTGTTGTAAACAAGCTTGGAAAGTTGATCAATTTACAAACAAAAATGTCTAAGCCAAGCTGCTGTAAGCTATCAATTAATACCAGTTACTATAGTCGTATTTTCATGATTTTGGAGAACAATAAAGTTGTTGCCTTTCACTTGAAACCAGGTCTGTTATTTACATGTATAATTAATTTCTGCTGAGCTGTTCACTAGTTGAGTCTCTTTATCACATACTTAGAATGCAGAACCTCGCAGGCATTATAGTCTTTTGAATTCAGGAACGATTTTATTTAAATTGCAGTGTGAATGCCATGTATTATGCATTATTTTAAAAGGCAGTTCTAGCTTATATTTCACCCAACAATTTTTTTGTTTAAAAAACACAATTAATGGACAGCAAGGCTAAAGCTTTCCCGAGTTGGGTCTTAAGGAAATCTGGACCAAAAGTTCCAGGACACTTAAGAAAATTAGTGTTCTGAACAAACAATGACCTTGCTGCAATAATTTACATTAATGTAGCACCTTCAGTGCAGTAAAATGTTCCATGACATTTGACAGGCATGGTAACAAACATGGCAGTACCTCTAAACAGCCAATACTTTGCTCTTCGATGTCACAGTGGTTAGCATTTCTGCCCCACAGCACCAGGGACCTGGGTTTGATTCCTGGCTTGGGTCACCGTGCAGAGTCTGGACGTTCTTCCTGGTGTCTGCGTGGGTTTCCTGTAGGTGCTCTGGTTTCCTCCCATAGTCCAAACGATGTGACTTTGCCAAATTCTCCCTCAGTATATGTGAACAGTGCCAGAGTGTGGCGACTAGAGGATTTTTGTAGTAACTTCACTGCAATGTTAATTTCAGCCTACTTGCGACACTACTTTAAAAAACTAAACGTCATATAGGTTCTATGGTTCAGTTGCCAGCCACAGATGTCACTTAACTTAAACAACAGTTCATTGATGCTCCATGCTGTCTCCACTCAACCAATGCAAACTCTTATCTCTCTGCACAAGCACACAAGAAATAGAAGCAGGAGTTGGCCAACAGACCCTTCAAACCTGTCCTGCCATTTAATATGATCTTGGCTGATATATGCTGGCCTCATCTTCTTTTTTCTGCCATTTTCCCATTGCCCTCTATTCCTCGATTAATCAAATATTTATCCACCTCTGTTTTAAATACTTACAATGATCCAGCCTCTACCACTCTTTGGGGCAGAGAATTCCAAACATTCAGTGAGAATAGATTTCTACGTGTCTCAGTTTTAAATGGCTGGCCCTTTTATCTTGTAGCTATGTCTCTTTGAGACTCTCCCATGAGTGAAAAATCTCACCATCTATCCTGTCAGTCCTCCTCACTCTTCTAAACTCCAAGGAATGCAGACCCAGACTACTTAGTCTCTCTTGATAGGGAAAGGCTTCTGATTTTAATGATTTTTTTCCCCCCCTGTTTAAGTACTAGGATATATAAATTCAATATCTGTTATTTAAGTTTTCCCTATGTCCAATCACATGTATGTATTTGCTGCCACTCCAGACCCAAGTCCAATAATCATTTTCTTCTTTTTCTCTCACCCTCTTGAGGATCCTCCTGTCACCACATCTACTTTCATTCCTCCCCTCTTGGGTGCTTTCCTCAACTCTTCAACCTCATTATTCTGTTGCTGTCATCCCAGGTCCAACTCCCTTTATAAGTCTGCAGTTTTCCCCTGTTATCCTCTGAAGGGCTACAGGCATGTTTTACCTCTGTCTCTTTTCTCCTTTAAGGCACTTAATCCCAACTTTTTGATCAGGTTATTGGTCTTCTGACCTAATATCGCCTTGTGTGATTGGACATCAAATTTTACTCTCTAGGTTAAAGATGCCATGCAAAAGTAAGTTATTTTCCCAAAGGTGCTGGTAGACATGAACTTGAAGGTCACCAGTGATGAATGAGTGTTATCTGAACAAGAAGTGAATCCACTCCATTCATCATCAAATTAATGTGCAATACCCATCTGCAAAATGTACATGGAAATGCCTTGCACACTGATCAACTCACACTACTTGTATTGTATGGAAGGTAAATATAGCTCACATATTTGAGAAAAGGGATTGACCTAATAGTTGGTTCATTGGAGTTGAGTCGTACCCTCTTTGCGGTCATAGCTAATGACACCGTTTTGTGTGCTGGGTTCTGTGGTAGAGCTGTAATTTAGTGAATCTTATTTGTTCATCAACAGGTAATAGAAGCCATTGGAATCCTTAAGCACTGCTTCAGATGCTTGGGTAGAACTAGGGACATACCAAAGTTTTTCCCAAAGCGGTGGAAGAAAAGGGCCACATGGATCCTATTTGCCAACTGATCAATGTGGAGTTCACTGACAAACTCATTAATTAAAGAGGATTGGTATTGGCAGTTCCAATGACAGACTAAACCATGTCTAATGACAACCTCCAGTTGGTCCGCTAAAGCCCAAACTGTAGAAGCTTGAAACTTTATTGAGTTGGAGCTTTGACCTCTTATAAGAGAACTTGTTGGATTGCCCAAGGCCTTAGTCGATTGGTGAAACTGCAGGAAAAGTCACAGAGTCCAGCCACCACTTGTCCAATGTTTTCACAGATCTCTAGCAGAGTCTGAACCTATGGCCAGTAATGTGTCCTTCTTGGAGAACAGGAAACTGATGACCCTCTGGTGTTCTGTCACTAGATACTTTCCCAGTTCTGCAGACAACATGCCAGGCTCCGCTGACTCTGTGCCAGATTTCTGCCTGGTCTTAGCAGTGAGGCAGCTCCAGGTTTTGTATCATCACCATGGATTCAGATGCCAGGAAGAGTCATTAGCTTAGTAGTCCTCTGAGGTGGGGTTGAGGGATCAGTCCGAAGGAGAAACAGTAGCAAAGTGTCCAGACTGTCAGCCCCTCGTAGGGCACAATTTGACAGTCATTGCCGATTGTCTCTTGATGTAAGGATGGCGGTTTCTACATGGGCTAACGTGACTAAACAGGCCGATTCTTGTCCCGTAGATCTTTGGGGACAGGAAAAGGATGGGTGCGAGGGTAGGTGACGCTACGAGGTCTAAAGTTAAGGATAGGGTACAGGTAAGGGAAGAGGCCGAGGATGTCCCAAGTGGTGGCGTTACGGCAAATAGGGTCCAGGTGAAGGCTGGGATGAAAGCGCTTTATCTGAATGCACGAAGCATTCGGAATAAAGTGGATGAGCTGGTGGCGCAGATCGACACAAATGGATACGATCTGGTGGCCATTACAGAGACATGGCTGCAAGGTGACAGGGACTGGGAGATGAATGTACAGGGCTATCAAGTGTTTAGGAAGGATAGGCAGGAGGAAAGAGGGGGTGGCGTAGCTCTGCTGATTAAGGATAGTATCAAGGTGGTAGCAAGGGATGATATCGGAGCCAAAGAGCAGAACGTGGAATCATTGTGGGTGGAGATTAGGAACAGCAAAGGGAGGAAGACGCTGGTGGGTGTCGTCTATAGGCCCCCGAATAATGATCTGGAGGTGGGGCGGGCTGTTAACGCGCAAATAAGTGCGGCGTGCAGGAATGGGACGGCAGTAGTTATGGGAGATTTCAATCTGCATATTGATTGGTCGACCCATGTTGGACGAGGTGGGCTCGAGGAGGAGTTCTTGGAATGCTGCCGGGATAATTTCCTTGAACAGTGTGTGTTGGAGCCGACGAGGGAGCGAGCTATCTTGGATCTGGTGCTATGTAATGAGGCGGGTAGAATTAGGGACCTTGCGGTGAAGGATCCTCTTGGAGAGAGTGATCATTGTATGGTGGAGTTTCTGGTGCAGATGGAGGAGGAGAAAGTGGGTTCCTGGACACGCGTCCTTTGTTTGAATAGAGGGGAGTATGGTAGGATGAGAGAAGAATTGGCGAATGTGGACTGGGGGAGTGCGTTGGAAGGTAGGTCTGCTGAGGAGCAGTGGAGGATCTTTAAGGAGATCTTTCTTGGTGCTCAGCAGAAATTTATTCCGATGGTTAAAAAGGACAGTAGGAAGAGAGGTAATAAGCCGTGGATAACGAAGGAGGTGAAGGAAAGTGTTAAATTAAAAGCGGAGGAATTTAGAGTAGCTAAGAGTAGTGGGCGAGAAGAGGATTGGGAAAGGTTTAAATGTCAACAAAGATTGACAAAGAAGTTGATAAAGGAGGGTAGGAGAAGCTATGAGGCTGGGCTAGCACTTAATATAAAAAAGGATAGCAAGAGTTTTTATAAATATATAAAAAGGAAGAGGCTGGCTAGGGTGAACGTTGGTCCTTTGGAGGATGAGAAAGGGGAGCTAGTGGTAGGGGATGGGGATATGGCTAAGGTCTTGAATAACTTTTTTGTTTCTGTCTTCACGGAGGAGGACGTGAATAATTTGCCGGGTGTTAGCGATGGAAAGGTGGTAGGAATGGAGGGTCTTAATGACATTACTGTTACTAGAGAGGTGGTGCTCGACAGACTGGAGGGGCTGATTGTGGACAAGTCCCCAGGACCGGATGGAATGCATCCGAGGGTCCTGAAAGAAATGGCGGAGGTGATAGTGGATGCCTTGGTGGTTATTTTCCAGACGTCGCTGGATTCCGGGGAAGTGCCGGAAGATTGGAAAACGGCTAATGTTACGCCGTTGTTTAAGAAGGGTGCCAGGCAAAAGGCGGGGAATTATAGGCCGGTTAGTTTAACGTCTGTGGTAGGTAAAATGTTAGAATCCGTCATTAAGGAGGAAATTGCGAGGCATCTTGAAGGGAATTGCTTGATAGGGCGGACGCAACACGGTTTCATTAAAGGGAAGTCGTGTCTGACAAATTTACTGGAGTTCTATGAGGATGTGTCTAGGGCAGTGGATAGAGGAGAGCCGGTGGATGTGGTCTTTCTGGATTTTCAGAAGGCGTTTGACAAGGTACCTCACAAGAGGTTATTGCAGAAGGTCAGGGGACATGGAGTTGGGGGTAGGGTGTTAGCGTGGATAGAGGATTGGTTGTCAAATAGGAGGCAGAGAGTGGGGGTCAATGGGTGCTATTCGGATTGGCGGTTGGTGACTAGTGGGGTGCCCCAGGGGTCGGTGCTGGGGCCTCAGCTATTTACCATTTATATAGATGATCTGGAGGAGGGAACCGAGTGCAGGGTGTCGAAATTTGCTGATGACACCAAGATTGGGGGAAAGGCAAATTATGCAGAGGGTGTGGAGAGTCTGCAGAAGGATCTAGATAGGCTGGGCGAATGGGCCAGGAAATGGCAAATGGAATTTAATGTTGGCAAGTGTGAGGTGGTCCACTTTGGTAGGAAGAATGGTAGGAAGGACTATTACTTACGTGGCGAAAAACTGCAGCAGGCGACGGTGCAGAGGGACCTCGGGGTCCTTGTGCATGAGTCGCAAAAACCCAGCTTGCAGGTGCAGCAGGTGGTCAGGAAGGCGAATGGGATGCTGGCCTTCATAGCGAGGGGGATTGAATATAAAAGTAGGGAGGTCTTGCTGCAGCTGTATAGGGCATTGGTGAGGCCGCAGCTGGAGTACTGTGTGCAGTTTTGGGCGCCGCACCTGCGCAAGGATATTTTGGCCCTGGAGGGAGTGCAGAGGAGGTTTACTAGGCTGATACCGGAGTTGAGGGGATTGAGCTATGAGGAGAGGCTGAATAAACTAGGCTTGTACTCGTTAGAGTTTAGAAGAATGAGGGGAGATCTCATTGAGACGTATAAGATGATGAATGGGATGGATAGGATAGAGGTGGAGAGACTCTTCCCGCTCAAAAAAGACAGTAGGACTAGGGGGCACAGCCTCAAGATAAAGGGGAGGTGGTTTAGAACGGAGTTGAGGAGGAACTTCTTCACTCAAAGGGTGGTGAATCTCTGGAATTCTCTGCCCGTTGAAGTGGTGGAGGCTGCCTCGCTAAATATTTTTAAGAAGCGGGTTGATGGGTTCTTGATAAGAAAGGGGATTAAGGGTTATGGGGAGAGGGTGGGAAAGTGGAACTGAGCCACAACAGATCAGCCATGATCTTATTGAATGGCGAGGCAGGCTCGAAGGGCTAGATGGCCTACTCCTGCTCCTAGTTCTTATGTTCTTATGTTCTTATGTCTGCCCCATGAAGCAGTGGAATTGTTTTCTCTGCCACATCATTACAATATTGTAACTCAAGGTATGATGCAGCTTGATGGGCAAGTTATCGTTTCAAGTGATTGTTAACAAGCTCCTCACATTCATCAATGTCAATGCCGCCAATAATGGCGGAGGTGGGGGGAGAGAGGCAATGGCCTAGTGGTATCATTGCTAGACGATCCATGTAGAAACTCAGCTAGTGTTCAGGGGACCTGGGTTTGAATCCCGCCATGGCAGCTGGTGGAATTTGAATTCAATAAAAAACACCTGGAACTAAGAGTCGACTGATGACCATGAAACTATTGACACTTGTTGGAAAAACCCACCTGGGTCAAAAATGCCCTTTAGAGAAAGAAATCTGCCATCCTTACCTGGTCTGGCATACATGTGACTCCAGAGCCACAGCAATGTGGTTGACTCTGCATTGCCCTCGGGCAACTAGGGATGGGCAATAAATGGGGCCAGCCAGCGACGCCCATGTCCCATGAATGAATAAAAAAAAACATTGAGGAGAGACGCAAAACATCTTAGAAGTGTATTTTTTTATCCTCCCCTGGAATTCTGGTTATGAGAGTTGAACAAACAAGACCTGGGCGTAGATGCCTTTTGGGTATCCTGTCACATGGTAAAATCCATCATTGTTAATAATGCAGGGGTTTTACCTGTATTCCGTTGGAGGTGGCTTCAAGAGAAGACTTGTTTTTGCTGGATGGCCCTCCATTCAATCTGGAGGATGTGGCGGAGGCATTGCTGATGGGATTTCTCTAGTGCTCGTAAGTGTCACTGATACATCGTCAATATTTCATTGCAGTAAAACAGTGTGGGACTTCCAATGACTTACGAAGGTTGTTGTTATCAAACACTCGCTGCAATAGAACTGTCTGAGCTGCTGCAGTTGATCCGGTGTTGGATATTCCCCTCAGTTGTCGGCCTTTTGAGAGAGATGGCTGCCGAGGTTTGGGAAATGCTCAACGTTTTCCAGAGTGTCTGGAGGGTAGTAGGTCTCCCGGGTGGTCGTCCTGTTCACTATTCCCTCCACATGTCTTTGGTTGGTTCTCATCACCGGTACATAACTGAGACACTGTGTTGGGCAGTTCCTGTAGAGGTGGCCTGCCCCACCACACAGGCTTGTAGTCGGCTTATAGTTTTTGTCAGGTGACCTTCCTGTTTGTAGTTCTTGCAGATGATAGTGGCATTGCAACTGGCTGCCATATACCAGATTTCCCACAGAACACCAAACATTTGGCCTGGTGTAGACAAGTTAGTCATGGCTTCCCCTGATAGTGAAGCTGGAGGGAGGGTAGAGGCTATCTCCCTCACAGTCCACATTCAGGGTTACCTTGACCTGCCATTTACTGGTCCAAATTGCAAAAACATCTTTGACCTCAGTACCTAACCTTGTTGACGTATTTGGAAGAGAGATGAGTATGTTCCATCAGGAACATGAGGGTTGTAGAGATGCATAGTCACCACACAGCCCTGTTGTGATGGCAAAGGAAACAACCATGGTCATTCTCAGCTTTCTCTTCTCCCTAAACAATTTGAGGGATTTTTAAAGTTTAATTTATTTATTAGTGTCACAAGTAGGCTTACATTCACACTGCAATGAAGTCACTGTGAAAATTCCCTAGTCGCCACACTCCAGTGCCTGTTCGGGTACACTAAGGGAGAATTTAGCATGACCAATGCACCTAACCAGCACGTCTTTCAGACTGTGGGATGAATCTGGAGCACCCTGAGGAAACCCATGCAGACACGGAGAGAACGTACAGACTCCGTACAGACAGTGACCCAAACCGGGAATTGAACTCAGCTCTCTGGTGCTAGTGAGCAGCAGTGCTAACTACTGTGCTACCAAGCATGCTACGACATTCTCGAAGATCTCACCAATGTATTCAGCTCTGGAGAAGTCCTGCGGACAGTAGATGTCCAGAGTTTTGAATCCACAGGATCTCAAAATGATTCTCTTCATGAAGAAGGCACAGTGGATGGATGCACCTCCTTTGCTGTCTTTCACTGCCATTGTAATAGTGTTACCCACTCCCCTGGTTTGGGGCTCTATAGGTTGCAGCCAACAGCTCCTGAAGTTCCCAACGTTAGGCACTGCAGCTGGCCAGGAGGTACATACAGCCACAGCAGAACCTTCAGCACTAAATGGCAATAGGCTGGAGCCTTTGCTTAAACTGCAACTGCCACCTCCCACTGCACCCACCCCGAACCCCCGTGGCCCAAACACAAATGAGACTCACAAAACTTACACATGTCCAGGGACAACCATGACAATGGTCTCCAATACCCCCCACCCCAGCCAGTGACAATGTAGCAACGTAGATGCTGTTGTGCTATGTGTGTTGGCCTCTACAGTGAGACTTAAATCTGCAACTTACTGACTTCAAGGTAAAAAAGCTAGCCCTGAGGCCGAGTTGGGTCTCCATGCTGGTGTTCTCTGATACACGAGCTTTTCATATCAAGCACCAATCCCAACTGACTTCACTCATTCAGCTTCAATGAGCCAGAAAACATTACATTTGGTTCCTGGGAAGAATTTGCTCCTTATTCCTGATCCAATGCGCTTGTGGAAAAGGGAGAAAATACCAGACTTGTCTTCTCTTCCCTCCTTTCCTGACCACAGCTTGTCAATGCTCCATCTCTATGAAGACACAAGGAAAATGGTGAGCTGCTCACCAATAAAGCACTTGTGGAACCCAATCCTAGCATTAAGGAGTGATCGGGGAAGAAATCTTTGAATATGTGAATTATGATTTGTTATTAGAATCACAGAATCCCTACATTATAGAAAGAGGCCATTCGACCCATCAAGTCTGTACTGACCACAATCCCACACAAGCCCCACCCTGTAACCCCACATATTTACCTTGCTAATACCCCTTACACTAGGATCAATTTATCATGGCCAATCAACTTAACCCTTACATCTTTGGAGTGTGGGAGGAAGCCAGAGCACCCGGAGGAAACCCACGCAGATGCGGGGAGAATGTGCAGACTCGACACAGACAGTGACCCAAGGCCGTAATTGAACCCAGGCCTTTGGCGCTGTGAGGCAGCAGTGCTAGCCACTGTGCCACTGTACCGTCCAAGGATTTTGTTCACAGGTCAGGGAATAAACATTAGTCAGAATTCTACCGTTCCATGTCACGGAATTGGAGTGGACGAAGGGCAGACAATGGAAATGTCTGTTGACCTTGGGTGGGATTTTCCAGTCTCGGATCGAGCGAGGCTGTAAAATCTGGCCCATTGTTTCTGGAATATAGCAGACCAAGAGTCTGTCCATGGAAACTGGATCTGACAGCAAAATACTGCAATCTCACTTAAAAAAATCAACGTAAAAATGTTTTTCATTACACTAAATATATCGGAAGTGGGTTATCTCCAGTTGGCAGACCCTTTTACAATATTGGTTGTTACACTGCACACAAAGAAGCTAGGAGTAGGAGGAGGCCATTTGGCCCTTTGAGCCTGCTCCACTATTCATTATGATCACGGTTGGTCAGTCCAATGCCAGCATCTCCACATCATGACCCAATTCAATAGCCATATCTCACCTTCCCCACATTTCCTTAATCCCCTTTACCCCAATTGCTATATCTAACTGCTTACTGAAAACATGCAATGTTTTGGCCTGTGGTAGAAGATTCCACAGGCTGACCATTCTCTGGGCGAAGAAATGTCTCCTCATCTCTCTCCTAAATAGTCTACCCTGTGTCCTCAGACTGTGAACCCTGGTTCTGGACACCCTCACGACCGGGAACATCCTACTCACCCTATCTAGTCCTGTTAGAATTTTATAGGTTTTCTAAGAGTTTCCCCCCCACCACCCCCTTCCACATTCTTCTGAACTCAAGCCGCAATCCTAATCAATTCAATCTCTCTTCATACATCAGTCCTGCCATCCCAGGAACCAATCTGCTATGCTTTCACGTTTTCCCCCCCTCAGATAACTATGTAAGTTGCTAGAACCCCCACACTGGTAGTTCAAATACCCAGCACCCTGACAAAACTGCATGCAAAATCCGAATAGGATAACTCCAGCCCATATGGATAAAGGCATTTTATTTTTTTGCTGCAATGCACGTCCTGACCACCAGATGACAGTCTTAATTTGAAAATCACCATCCACCACCCCCACTGAGATAATACTGAGAGAAGATATTATAATGACTCACAATATGAGGTTCAGAGCATTAAAACTACGCAAATACCCTGCACATTTAATTAAGCATTTAAGTGCCTTGAAGCTTGACAGATTAAAAAAAATCTGCCAGGGTTTGTTTGAATCAATTCAGACTGATGGAATGAAAGCCTCCACTTGCCATTAGTTATAATGGGCATCAATTAAATCAAATTGGAACTTATCTCAGGTTTAAGTGGGAGCAGACTCCAAAGTGAGCCATAGCTCAGCAAAAATTGGTGCAACATTCTTCTTCTATAGAAAAACCGGCAAAATGTGTGGTTTTTTTTGTTTCGTTGTTGTTGTCGCTAATGAACTGGTAACAAAATTATAGCAAAGTGCAGTTTGGAAATCTGTGCGTCCTGCGAGTGTGATTACCTGAGTCACAATGGACTTGCAGCCAATTGCAACGCAACACTGACAGTAACCCTAAGGGTGGCGGGGCGGCACTGTGGTTAGCACTGCTGCCTCACAGTGCCAGGGACCCAGGTTCGATTCCTGGCTTGGGTCACTGTCCGTGCGGAGTTTGGTTGGGAAGGAAAGCTGCCAGTAGACCGAAGAAGCACCGTGCCACTGAAAAATACAACTGCGTTCTCAGCTGCTCAGCACACCTGATTACAGCGCCTGAAGGAGGCTTTATAAAAACTTTGCAAACGTAAGGCACAGACATTGCAGTCAAAATAGTGCTGAGTTAAAATACATAGTAAAGGAGGGCAGAAACAGTTAAAGGAGGTGAAAAATCCTGCATTCACACAGTTGTTATTACTGCTGCCACACAGTGCCAGGGACCCGGGTTCAATTCTCTGGTATGGTCCGCCTGCCTGGTGCTCAGCCAAACCTCTGTTCATTGCAGCGGGCTGGAGAATTATGGTCATTGTTTCTGAAAACACGTTGCTGCACTCTGTGAATAGGCTGCTGCAGTGTCACAGCGTCCATCTGAATCAATTCTCAACTCCATTGGCCTTCATCAGTTTATTCTGGTGAGGCTGCCTTAGGTTCTGCATCATGGTTATGGACAGCCACAGTGAAGTGTTTACTGGGTCACTGTTACCTGGGAAAACAAGGGCAAAATGGCTGTGCGATGTATGGCCAGGAGTTTATGATAAGAGTGTGAGAACAATTCTGTTCATATGTTGAAATAATAAAAATAGCTTTTATTTAGTGTATTTATTTACATTAACACTGCGATGAAGTTACCTTAAAAATCCCCTAATCGCTGCACTCTGGCACCTGTTTGGGTATACTGAGGGAAACTTCAGAATGGCCAATGCACCTAACCAGCACATCTTTCGGACTGTGGGAGGAAACCAGAGCACCCGGAGGAAACCCACGCAGGTAGGGGGGAGAACGTGCAGACTCCGCACAGACAGTGACCCAAGCCGGGAATCGAATCCGGGTCCCTGTCCCTGTGAGGCAGCAGTGCTAACCACTGTACCATCCCATCCAGTAAAACAAGACACATTCTTCAGCACTAATAATATACTAGAACTCAGAGGTGAAAGTGAAGAGGCCCAGATTGCAAATAAGACAATTTGTGAGGGGAATTATGGTCTGGAAGTGCAAGATACGCTAACAAACATTCCTTCTCCTGACAAGGCAAATATTTCACCATCAAAATAATTATCACCAAGTCGGAGGAAGATTTTAATCTTAAACCATCTGAGGTAGCAGAAATCTATAAATTTGGAACAAGAAACTAGAAGGGTTGTGAAACATTACTTTGCACTTTCTCAGGCCACACAGTATGAGACAGATTTGCCCATTGATTAATGGGTGAAAGAATTCTATTGTAGTTACTAAACACAGAAAATATTATATTTGAGCTAGTATGTAATGTTTGACCATGGAGGAGGCATCGAAGTATTCTCAGGAGTTTTGTCTTATAAGATAAGATAAGAAGATAAGAAATAGGAGCAGGAGTAGGCCATCTAGCCCTTCGAGCCTGCCCCGCCATTCAATAAGATCATGGCTGATCTGTCGTGGCTCAGTTCCACATTCCCGCCCTCTCCCCATAACCCTTAATTCCCTCGCTTATCAAAAACCCATCAACCCGCGTCTTAAAAATATTTAGCGAGGCAGCCTCCACCACTTCAACAGGCAGAGAATTCCAGAGATTCACCACCCTTTGAGTGAAGAAGTTCCTCCTCAACTCTGTTCTAAACCGTCCCCCCTTTATCTTGAGGCTGTGCCCCCTAGTCCTACTGTCCTTTCTGAGCAGGAAGAGTCTCTCCACCTCTATCCTATCCATCCCATTCATCATCTTATATGTCTCAATGAGATCTCCCCTCATTCTTCTAAACTCTAACGAGTACAAGCCTAGTTTATTCAGCCTCTCCTCATAGCTCAACCCCCTCAACTCTGGTGATTAATACAACTGCCAAGGGCTCAAGCCAGGAGTGTGACTGGAGGAGTGCTGTTGAGATAGATTTAGCGGCTTACTATTGCTGTAATGGCATCCATGGGGAACAAATGTGTCCGCAGAGAATCATGAAATCCCTACAGTGCAGAAGGAGGCCATTTGGCCCATTGAGTCTGCACTGACTACAATCCCACCCAAGCACTATCCCCCACAAATCTACCCTGCCAATTCCCTGACACTAAGGTCAACTTAGCATGGTCAATCAACCTAACCTGTACATCTTTGAAATGTGGGGGGGAAACCGGAGCACCCAGAGGAAACAGACAAGGGGAGAATGTACAAACTCCACACAGACAGTGACCCGAGGCCGGAATTGCACCCAGACCCCTGGTGCTGTGAGGCAGCAGTGCTAACCACTCTGTGCCACCGTGCTGCATCTGCATGGGACCGCATTCGGCCGCATGGAAATACCAAATGCTTTAACTGTCAAAATCGCAGCTGCCTGCTCAGCCAAAGCCAAAACAGGAAAGAGAACTCATTCCAATGAGATTGGAAGACAGCAACATCACAAGACAGAAGTTCACTGTCCTGAAGTTGTCCAACAAGGGGCACACACGTGGTGGGTCGTGCGAGGGCTGCTCTTGGATGTTGCTTCGAGAGTTGCCTAATGCTTCACGTCGTTAGTGTACGCTTAAACTGGACCATCTGATGGGCAACATGACAGCTCAGTGACTATCACTGTTTGCTGTGCAGATACATGGATTTGGGACAGTGTCTACGGGAGTTTGCACATTCTCCCCGTGATTGCGTGGGTTTTCTCCGGGTGCTCCAGTTTCCTCCCACACCCCAAAAACGTGCTCTTAGGCTGATTGGTGTAACAAATTATCCCTAAATTAGTCTTCCCTCAATCTTCCCCAATAGGCGTAGACAAAGGTCACAGGTAGAGGAGGGCACTCACAATGTTAAAATGGCGGCACGGGCTCATTGGGCCGAACGGCCTGTTTCCCGTGCTGTGTTGTTCTTTGAAGTGAATTCAGAGTGCTTAAGCGTCGAGGAGCTAGAGATGTATAGTATTAATGCCATTAGCAGCCACTTAAGTGGCAGAAATTTATCTTCACAGTTGTTGGTAAATCGACATGTGCATCAATCCAGCTGCAAATTGTTCAAACATGAGCAGAGACAAATTCAGTGAGAGCAGATGAAGCAAAGTTCCTATAACTAGTGAAGCGTTAGAAACAAAAGAGAAAACGCTGGAAAATCTCAGCAGGTGTGGCAGCATCTGTAAGCAGAGAAAAGAGCTGACGTTTCGAGTCCAGGTGACCCTTTGTCAAAGCTAAAAGGCATAGAAAGTGAGAGATATTTATACCCGAGGCTGAGAGAATAAAAGATGAGTCACAGCCACAAAAACTAGGGCTAAGAGCTGATCATGGCAGTCCATAGAGAGAATAGAAGGTGTGAATGGCCAAACCTGAGAGAAGCTGAAATCAGAGGGTAAGCAGTGACAGAGGGAGATGTGGAGGGAGGGGGGAGAGAGGGGGATGATGGGTGGGAGAGAGTTAAAATTGAGGAAAAGGGGGAAATGGGAAGCAAAGGGTGGTTTGCCTTAATGCCTTTTAGCTTTGACAAAAGGTCATCTGGACTTGAAACGTCAGCTCTTTTCTCTCCTTACAGATGCTGCCAGACCTGCTGAGATTTTCCAGCATTTTCTCTTTTGGTTTCCAATTCCAGCATCCGCAGTAATTTGCTTTAATCAGGTTTTAGAAACATGTGGACAAATGGATTGTAATGTCCAATATAAGGGCAAGTCCTTCAAATTTCCAAAAATTTTAATGAGATACGTTCACAAACCAACATTAATGGATAAAGACTGGCTTTGTAAACTGAAGTTCATTTGGATGCATTTTTTTTCAATTTTATTTATTTAGCGAATACAAAAGTCCCCAATCCAAGCAGTCCTGCTGTGTTGAATGCACATAGACCCCCAGGGGAGCAATGGATCAGTGTTCATGCCATGCTTATTACCCCACCCCTCCGCACCCCAGTACCCAGAGGAGCCTGGGGAAGCTAATGATCCTATCTGCAGACTAAATTCCAAAGGAAGTTTCATGAGTAAAGTCCACACAAGGAATCTCATCAGACTGGTTAGCACTAATTCTATCTCCTTCACAATTGCATTGGAACGAGATAGGATCAGGCAGGCTAGGAAGGTGTTTGTCTGGAGTAAGGGGAAATACGAAGATGCCAGGAAGTTACTTGGACAAATAAACTGGAAGGAGGCGTTCTTAGGGAAAAGTACCGAAGGAAGGTGATAGATATTCAAGGAATGTTTGTCTGGAGCTCTGCACGACAACATTCCGATGAGACAAGGGGGTTTTGGTAGGTCGCGGGAACCGTGGTGCACGAAGGCTGTGGTGAACCTAGTCAGGAGGAAAAGGAAGGTGTACAAAAGGTTCAGGGAGCTAGGAGATGTTAAGGATCTTGAGGAGTATAAGGATTGTAGAAAAGAGCTTAAAAGGGAAATTAGGAGAGCCAGAAGGGGTCATGAGAAGGCCTTGGCGGGTAAGATTAAGGAGAATCCCAAGACCTTCTATAAATATGTGAAAAGTAAAAGGATGAGAAAAGAAGGGATAGGACCTATAAAAGGTGAAGCGGGAAAGGTCTGTGTGGAACCAAAAGAAATGGCAGAGGTGCTTAATGAGTACTTTGCCTCAGTATTCACGGTGGAAACTGATCTGGGAGATTTTGCTACAGATTTGCAGCAGATGGAAAAGATTGAGTATGTGGATATTAAGGAGGAGGATGTGTTAGAACTTTTGAATTCTATCAAGATGGATAAGTCGCCGGGACCAGATGGGATGTTCCCCAGGATACTGTGGGAGGTGATTGCAGAGCCCCTGGCGATGGTCTTTGCATCGTCAATGGAGACGGGAGAGGTTCCGGAAGATTGGAGGATTGCGGATGTAGTTCCTATTTTCGAGAAAGGGAACAGAGATAGCCCGGGAAATTACCGACCGGTGAGTCTGACCTCAGTGGTTGGTAAGCTGATGGAGAGGCTTCTGAGGGACAAGATGTACGAGCATTTGGAGAGGTTTGACATGATCAGGAATAGTCAGCATGGTTTTGTCAAGGGCAAGTTGTGCCTTACGAGCCTAGTTGAGTTCTTCGAAAATGTGACTGAACACATTGACGAAGGACGTGCAGTGGACGTGGTATACATGGACTTCAGCAAGGCGTTTGATAAGGTCCCCCATGCAAGACTTCTTGAGAAGGTGAGAGGGCATGGGATCCAAGGGCCTTTGGCCTTGTGGATCCAGAACTGGCTTGCCTGCAGAAGGCAGAGAGTGGTTGTGGATGGGTCTTTTTCTGCATGGAGGTCAGTCACCAGTGGAGTGCCCCAGGGATCTGTTCTAGGACCCTTGCTGTTTGTCATTTTCATAAATGACCTAGATGAGGAAGTGGAGGGATGGGTAAGTAAGTTCGCTGATGACACGAAGGTTGGTCGTGTTGTGGATGGTCTGGAAGGATGTCAGAAGTTGCAGCAGGACATAAATAGGATGCAGGACTGGGCGGAGAAGTGGCAGATGGACTTCAACGCGGATAAATGTGTAGTGGTCCATGTTGGCAGGACCAATGGGATGAACGAGTACACTATCAAGGGCAGGAGTCTTAGCAGTGTTGAAGAGCAGAAGGATCTTGGGGTCCGGGTCCACAGGACTCTTAAATCGGCCTCGCAGGTGGAGGATGTGGTCAAGAAGGCGTATGGTGTACTGGCCTTCATTAATCGAGGGATTGAGTTTAGGAATCGGGAAGTAATGCTGCAACTTTATAAGTCCCTTGTCAGGCCTCACTTGGAGTACTGTGCGCAGTTCTGGTTGCCTCACTATAGGAAGGACGTAGAAGCTATTGAAAGGGTACAGAGGAGATTTACAAGGATGTTGCCTGGACTGGGAGGCATGCCTGATGAAGATAGGTTGAGGGAGCTGGGACTCTTCTCCCTGGAGAGACGAAGGTTGAGAGGCGACCTGATAGAAGTTTATAAAATGTTGAGAGGAATAAATAGGGTGGATTCTCAGAGGCTATTTCCCTGGGTTGAAATGGTCGCTATGAGAGGACACAGATTGAAGGTGTGGGGAGGCAAGTACAGAAGTGATGTTAGGGGTAAGTTTTTCACTCAGAGGGTGGTGAGTGAATGGAATCGGCTGCCGTCAGTGGTGGTGGAGGCGAACTCGCTGGGGTCTTTTAAAAGTCTTCTGGATGAGTATATGGGATTTAATGGGATTGGGGGTTATAGATAGGTCTATGGATTGGTAGGTGTTGATGTGATTGGCGCAACTCGTGGGCCGAAGGGCCTGTTTGTGCTGTAGTGTTCTATGTTCTACGTTCTATGTTCTACTGCCTCACAGTGCCAGGGTCCCAGGTTCAATTCTGGCCTCGGGTCACCATCTGTGTGGAGTTTGCACATTCTCCCTGTAACTGCCTGTTTTTTTTCCAGGTGCTCCAGTTTCCACCCACTATCCAAAGATGTGTGGGTCAGGTTGATTAGCCATGGTAAATTGACCCTAGTGTCAGGGGGATTAGTAGGGTAAATGTGTGGGGTTGCGGGGATAGGGCCTGGGTGTGATTGTGGTCAGTACAGACTTGATGAGCCGAATGGTCTACTTCCATATAGAACATAGAACATAGAACACTACAGCACAAACAGGCCCTTCGGCCCATAAGTTGCGCCGATCACATCAATACCTACCAATCCATAGACCTATCTATAACCCCCAATCCCATTAAATCCCATATACCCATCCAGAAGTCTTTTAAAAGACCCCAGCGAGTTCGCCTCCACCACCACTGACGGCAGCCGATTCCATTCACTCACCACCATCTGAGTGAAAAACTTACCCCTAACATCAGCTCTGTACTTGCTTCCCTGCACCTTAAATCTGTGTCCTCTCATAGCGACCATTTCAACCCAGGGAAATAGCCTCTGAGAATCCACCCTATCTATTCCTCTCAACATTTTATAAACCTCTATCAGGTCGCCTCTCAACCTTCATCTCTCCAGGGAGAAGAGTCCCAGCTCCCTCAACCTATCTTCATCAGGCATGCCTCCCAGTCCAGGCAACATCCTTGTAAATCTCCTCTGCACCCTTTCAATAGCTTCTACGTCCTTCCTATAGTGAGGCGACCAGAACTGCGCACAGTACTCCAAGTGGGGCCTGACAAGGGACTTATAAAGTTGCAGCATTACCTCCTGACTCCTAAACTCAGTCCCTCGATTAATGAAGGCCAGTACACCATACGCCTTCTTGACCACATCCTCCACCTGCGAGGCCGATTTAAGAGTCCTGTGGACCCGGACCCCAAGATCCTTCTGCTCTTCAACACTGCTAAGGCTCCTGCCCTTGATAGTGTACTCGTTCATCCCATTGGTCCTGCCAACATGGACCACTACACATGTATCCGCGTTGAAGTCCACCTGCCACTTCTCCACCCAGTCTTGCATCCTATTTATGTCCTGCTGCAACTTCTGACATCCTTCCAGACCATCCACAACACCATCGATCTTCGTGTCATCGGCGAACTTGCTAACCCATCCCTCCACTTCCTCATCTAGGTCATTTATGAAAATGACAAACAGCAAGGGTCCTAGAACAGATCCCTGGGGCACTCCACTGGTGACTGACCTCCATGCAGAAAAAGATCCATCCACAACCACTCTCTGCCTTCTGCAGGCAAGCCAGTTCTGGATCCACAAGGCCAAAGGCCCTTGGATCCCATGCCCCCTCACCTTCTCAAGAAGTCTTGCATGGGGGGCCTTATCAAACACCTTGCTGAAGTCTATGTATACCACGTCCACTGCACTTCCTTCGTCAATGTGTTCAGTCACATTTTCGAAGAACTCAACTAGGCTCGTAAGGCACGACCTGCCCTTGACAAAACCATGCTGACTATTTCTGATCATGCTAAACCTCTCCAAATGCTCGTAAATCTTGTCTCTCAGAAGCCTCTCCATCAGCTTACCAACCACTGAGGTCAGACTCACCGGTCGGTAATTTCCTGGGCTATCTCTGTTCCCTTTGTTGAAAATAGGAACCACATCCGCAATCCTCCAATCCTCCAGAACCTCTCCCGTCTCCATCGACGACGCAAAGATCATCGCCAGGGGCTCTGCAATCACCTCCCACAGTAACCTGGGGTAGATCCCATCTGGTCCCGGCGACTTATCCATCTTGATAGAATTCAAAAGTTCTAACACATCCTCTTCCTTAATATCCACATACTCAATCTTTTCCATCTGCTGCAAACCTGTAGCAAAATCTCCCAGATCACTTTCCACCGTGAATACTGAGGCAAAGTACTCATTAAGCACCTCTGCCATTTCTTTTGGTTCCACACAGACCTTTCCCGCTTCACCTTTTATAGGTCCTATCCCTTCTCTTCTCATCCTTTTACTTTTCACATATTTATAGAAGGCCTTGGGATTCTCCTTAATCTTACCCGCCAAAGCCTTCTCATGACCCGTTCTGGCTCTTCTAATTTCCCTTTTAAGCTCCTTTCTACAATCCTTATACTCCTCTAGATCCTTAACACCTCCTAGCTCCCTGAACCTTTTGTACACCTTCCTTTTCCTCCTGACTAGGTTCACCACAGCCTTCGTGCACCACGGTTCCCGCGACCTACCAAAACCTCCTTGTCTCATCGGAACGTTGTCGTGCAGAGCTCCAGACAAACATTCCTTGAATATCCACCACCTTCCTTCTGTACTTTTCCCCAAGAATGCCTCCTTCCAGTTTATTTGTCCAATTAACTTCCTGACATCTTCGTATTTCCCCTTACTCCAGACAAACACCTTCCTAGCCTGCCTGATCCTATCTCGTTCCAATGCAATTGCGAAGGAGATAGAATTATGATCACCATTCCCAAGATGCTCTCCTACCGAGAGATCCGTCACCTGTCCTGGTTCATTCGCCAGTACCAGGTCAAGTACAGCCTCTCCTCTCGAAGGCTTATCCACGTACTGTGTCAGGAAACCTTCCTGAACACACCTAACAAACTCCTCCCCATCCAAACCCCTTACCCTTGGGATATTATAGAGATTCTATGATTCTATAGTTCTCTGAATCCCAGTCAAGGGCACAAAGTCGAAAGCAACAATGTTTTTCAATGTAAGTCAACTAAACGTGATCAGCTATTGAATAGCTGCAACAACATTTTCAAAGACATTTATTGAGGTGTGGAAATGCACATCTAAATTAGGCGCTATGTAAAAGCGCTAAGGCGGTTCCTTGTGCCCTCAAAACCCACACTGAAGAGGAACTAAAGAAGAAGGTAGAAATGGTGTGCCAGTGAAAACAGATCCCATGGATTGTAGTAGCGTCCAAATCAAACAAAACCATCAGTCAGTACAGAGGCTACAATGTCACAACTGATCAGGCAATGCATTATGAGCTGCATCCATTACTGACCTCTCAGGATCCAGAATTAGCAGGATCTAAGATATTCTCAAAGTTGAATTTGTCCCATACTTAGTGTAGATCTTCAGAACTTCAGAGGTTAGGATTTTGCAAGGAGTGTCATTCTGCTTGTTTAATCAGGACGATGTATTACTTGCAAATGAGCCTTCAAGAGTTGAATGAAATGCTAAAATGGCTCGGTGATCACAATATGAAGTTGAAAAGGAACAATGTGCTTTTGTATAATCAAAACTTACGTTCCTTACCCTGAAAATCAATGAAAAGGGGCTATACTCAGTGAGAGAAAAAATAAGATAAATGCTCTGAAACCAAAATATGAGCTTAGATCTTTTCAAGGCATAGTCCAATATTATTTCTGATTTCTGCAACAGTGTTATCTCCATTACAGAAATACGTGAAATGGAATGGTCTAAAGAACATGAAGTTGTTCCAAAATCGTGCTGGAGCAAGGCAACATCGTGCAAGCAGTGCCCAGCATACTCTCTAATTGTATCTTTTACTCTCATTCTGTGCTTCTAAAATCTATTCTAATTTTTTGAAAGCTCTCTAACAATCTCTTACATCCTAGCTATTACATAACACTACATGCTGCATCCTTTCCTTCTCCCAGTCTATTCTATAAATGGTATGTTTTGTCTGTATAGCGTGCAAGGACCAATACCTTTCACTGTATATTAATACATGTGACAATAATAAATCAAATCAAAGTGACTTCTATGCAAAAACATGTGTAGGTAGCTCAAAGTCGCCACCGACATGTTTTTAGCAATGCTGTTGGGATATTGTTGGTGCCCATGGCCTTTGGAATATCCACTGCACTCTACCATTTCTTGATAGCATGTGGAATGTCGTGAATTAACTGAATATCTGTGTTTGGGATGTTGGAAGCTACAGCAACTGGCCGAGATGGATCATCCTTTTGGCCCTTCTTGCTGAAGATGGTTGCCTGTCTTTTGTACTTATGCCATCATTGAGGTGTGTTGAGTCCGAGCAATGCTCCTACCTTTCCTCAAACCTCTTTCAGAAAGCTTTTTAAGGAGTGTGGACACTCACCTCTCGATACTGTAAAATGTTTAACTTTAGATGGTCAGCTGTGACATAGTAATGTGCAAGTTCTCTCCTGGTTCGGAGCCTTTGGATCAGAACAAGGAGAATCTGAATTTCCTGTGACTGCACATTGAAAGCCTGGAATTATCATAAAGTTCTTGATGTGGAGATGCCGGCGTTGGACTGGTGTGGGCATGGTAAGAAGTCTCACAACACCAGAACTTTAACCTCGTGTTGTGAGACTTCTTACTGTATAAAGGTCTGGGACTGTACAGCTACAGTTAAGTAAATCCTTCATGTTCTTTAAAAAAAAGATGTTAATTGAC
This sequence comes from Carcharhinus amblyrhynchos, assembly GCF_965287045.1. Taxonomy (NCBI): domain Eukaryota; kingdom Metazoa; phylum Chordata; class Chondrichthyes; order Carcharhiniformes; family Carcharhinidae; genus Carcharhinus; species Carcharhinus amblyrhynchos. The sequence goes on from NC_137336.1 coordinate 22,285,585, forward strand.
ATGTAATGCATTTCTTTGAATTTTAATTTGTTGCCATAGGCTTCCTATTGGCATGTTTTATTTTCATTGCCTATCACTGAAGCTTAGGTTTTCAAAACCCGTGTTACTAAAGGACTGGAAAGTGTCTAAACATTTTATTGATAAAATGTAAATTTGAAAAGCCACAAACTGGAACACCCACACATGCAAATTTTGGTTTAACAAACATTGATCAGGAATGTTCTAATTCTGACTCTTTGGCAATTGCGAATGTCTATTAAAGGAGAAGTGTCTTCCACTCAATCGGTGTGTAATTTAAAATAACTTCAAATTTACAAGATAGAGTGCTGGTCCAGTCGAATCATCACAGATCAGTGTTTGAGTGTGTGAGGCATCCTCTCTTTCATGTTCTAACTGGAATGAAACTTCATTGTGTCACAGCAAAATAGAAGTTCTATCACCTAATTGTTGTTCCGGCCTTTCTTTAATGGTGGTGGGAGATGCAGTGGTGGGTTGGTGGGACAGTGGTGCTATGTGGAATGGGGGTGAGGGATAGAAACATTGAGGTTAACCATTCATGTTTACAGATATAGCCCTTCTTTCCCATGTACAATTTGGTAACAGAGCTGTAAGTTACGGTTCCTCTTTAAGCAGTGTAATTTTGAGCCAGCGTCAAGCTCCCAAGTATAAGTAGATTACGAAATTGCCCAGGCGCTCTCACATGTTTGCACCTTATCTTTTGATGACTAAGGCAATGGTTTGCACCATTTCCAAAAATATGAGAAAGCTGGAGTTTTCATTATGACTGGTGTTAGTCAGAAGTTTTTAAATGCTAGGAGATGCTGCGGTTCCTGTCTAGAAAGTTGAACATGTTACACATTGACAGTTGCTAACTAATCTTCAGGAAGAGTTTCAGTGAGTCTGTCCCAGGACTAGGTAGCTATATAATTTTGGAAGGATGGTAGCTCAGTATATCCAACAGAGCGATAGTTACTCCTTGGTTGCATTTTTTCTTAGGTTTTTCCCTGAGTAAAGCCAGAATGATTCCTAACTTTCAACAGGGGTGCCTGCTTTTTATTCATGATTCCTTTGCAGTTTGTCTCTTCATTTTGCCCTTCCCATTTCAGTCAGCCCGTTTTTATCAACCTCTTCTGTCAGAGATGTCTGGCGATAATGTTCACATGCTTTATTTCCAATTGATGACATGAGGTTGGGTTGAGGCATCTGCTTTTATGTCTCATCAGCAACCACAACTTACATTCATATAGCACCTTTAAAATAATAAAACATCTCAAGGTGCTTTACAAGAGTATTAGAAAATAAAGTATGACATTAGGGTGGGATTTTTATGGCCTCGCTTGTCCCAGAACTGTAAAATCCCGTCTGAGGTCAATGGACCTTCTCATTGTCTGCCTCTTGCCCACTCCTATTCCTGTGGTGCGTGGAGTGATAAAATTTCAGCAAAAGTAAGGAGATAGGAGGACAAATGATCAAAACATTGATCAAAATGGATAGGTTTTACAGAGTGGACCCAAGGAGGGTAGTTAGGTAGAGAGGCTGAGAGGTGTCAGGAGTTAATCCAGGGATCGGGGCTAGGTGTCTTCCAATGCTCTCTCAAATGATCAGAAGCAAATGCTGTGTTGAGATTGACTCCCGCATCTGTCCTTCAGCACCTCTTGTCTTGTTGCCTCCAGAAAGCAATCCAGGTGTGTCTGTAAACTCAGTGCAATGCAGGAACTGAAATTGCGCTGAAAAACAACAGTATGTCTTCAGTGGCAAGGACGACACAGTGCCACAATGGTCAGCACTGTTGCTTCACACTGACTGGGACCCGGGTTCAATTGCGGCCTTGGGTCACTGTCTATGGAGTTTAACCTTTCCCCTCGTGTCTGTGCAGGTTTCCTGTGGATGTTATGGTTTCTTCTCACAGTCCAAAGATGTGCAGGTTAGGTGGATTGGCCATGCTAAATTGCTCCTTAGAGTCAGTGGGATTAGCAAGGTAAATATCTGGGGTTACGGGGATAGGGTGGGATTTTGTCAGTGCAGTCCTGATGGGCTGAATGGCCTCTGTCTGCACTGTTGGGATTCTGTGATTCAGTGAAGACGACCATTAGTGCTAGCATAAGCAATTAGGTGCTATTGTATTTGAATGAGGTTTTGAATGTGTCCCTCTAAAAGAAAATTGGTGACGAAGGTAAATATCATAGAACCCTACAGTGCAGGGAGAGGCCCTTCAGCCCATCAAGTCTGCACCAAACACAATCCCACCCAGGCCCTACCCCTACATATTATACCCACTAACCTACACATCCCCAGACAATAAGGGGCAATTTCTTTGCATGGCCAATCAACCTAACCCACACATCTTTGGACTGTTAGAGGAAACTGGGGTACCCGGAGGAAACCCACACAGACACAAGGAGAACATGCAAGCTTCACAAAGACAGTGACCCAAGCCAGGAATCAAACCCAGGACCCTAGAGCTGTGAAGCAGTAGTGCTAACCACTGTGCCACGGTGCAAATCTAAGTGGGTCCTCACAGCAATTTTTGCATCAGTGCTAGTGTTTCTCCTCTGATATTTTTTGGGCAATATCTCTCTTACTGATTTTGGGGGAGGCACTGGGAAGAATTTCTATGAAATAGTCCTGCAAGATTTATAAATGTTCATTTGCCATAAGGTCACACTAAGCAGCTGAACTTGTTTAAATCCTTTGCAAACCCACTAGTTGACCCACGATTACCAAATCTGTCCTGAAATGTAGGCATTCTGTAATGCTGGAACTAATTCAATTGCTAAAGCAGTCCCTGCAGAAGCAGTTTCATTTTCAAGTTTGTTATTGGCAAAACAATTATTGTCACAATCAATTGTGCAGTGCTTTTCATTCTTCAGGCTCTGGTGTTCATGAACAGGGTTGGGAGTTAACATCTTGAAGTTTGCCAACACATCGGACAATCTCTCTCTCTATTCTTCTGCCCTTCTGCTTAGTTTTCCTGGGACTCAAGTACGGAAAATATATAGGGGCCAAGTGCCTGTTTTTTCACTATTTAAGCTGCTTAGAATAATTAATTGAAAAATGTGTTTAATTTGATAGCTTAGTTTATCATTGACAGCAATTAACATAAGCAAAAGTGGAAAATGACATTCTAATGGTTGTGTGGTAACTGTGTGTAATCACATTGTAGACTTAGCACTTAAATATCCTTAATGAATACAAGTAAAATGATAATCAATGTAAATATTTTTGAATCTTTCAATCCAGTTTTGAATAGATATCTAACTTATATTAGGATTTGTCTTTTCTTATTTCAAAGTATTTTTTCTATTACAGGAATCCAATGAATGCCCATATTTATCATGGTATTAGTGGTATTTTGAACATATTTCTGACTGCTCTGATTAAAACGCTGCACTAATTATTTCATGCTGTTTTTGTTATGCTTCTGCAAGCTGTGACCCCACTTTGCCTAAAGCACTGAATGCAAGATGTTATTATATCGTTTTTATTAAGAAAATGCCTTAATGAGAGAAGACTAAAGGTCACATGAGAACCCAACATCTCCTTTTCTCCCCTGGGATCAATCCAGTGGGGACTGATGGGATAAACACCTCTGCCGGCTGCTTCATAGGATCATAAGAGAAATGATTTTGCAGCAGTCTCTGCTCAGCTCAGTATCTGATCAACGTAGTCCATAGAGATGTAGTAAAGAGGCTAGTTTAATGTAGGTCTCTTCAGAACATTTAACATTGTCCCCAGGATGTTGAACTCCACTTGGGATTTTCTGTTGCCACTCTGGGTTTTGGACATCTGAAGTCCAACACACAAATGCATGCTTCAGAGACATGACTGCATCTCATGTTTTTCTTTGCCCTTGCCATAGATCTTAGGTCCCACCAGGGCTTGTGGGGAGGTGATGGCCTAGTGGTGTTAACGCTGAATTATTAATCCAGAAGCTCAGCTAATGTTCTGGGTTCAAATTCTGCCACAACAGATGGTGGAATTTGGACTCTATATAAAAACAATCTACAATTAATGATCTATTGATGACCATGAAGCCATTGTCGATTGTTGGAAAACCCATCTGGTTCACTAATGTCTTTTAGGGAAGGAAATCTGCCGTCCTTACCTGGAGTGGCCTACATATGATGTCAGAGCCACAGCAATGTGGTTGACTCTCAACTGCCCCCTCAAGGGCAAAGTAGGGATAAGCAATAAATTTTGGCCAGCCAGCGATGCCCATGTCCCATGAATGACTAAAAAAATTCCTGTGATGGGGGTGTCCTAAGATCGTACTCAGGATAGGAAATTGGGGACAATTCCAGGCATAGACAACAACAAAGCACTTTGGGTGGTGTGAATAGGAAACCATCACCTTAAAACAAAACTCTGACGTGCAGCTCAGTGTCCTCAGTGTCCAGATCGCCAACAAACAGTCCTGGACCCTCCATGCTGACACTATAGTTAAGAAAACCCATCAACGCCTCTACTTTCTCAGAAGACTAAGGAAATTTGGCATGTCAGTTACGCCTGACACCACCTTTTACAGATGCACCATAGAAAGCTTCCTTTTGGGTTGTATCACAGCTTGGTATGGCTCCTGCTCTGTCCAAGACTGCAAGGGGCTACAAGAGGTTGTGAATGTAGCCCACTCCATCACGCAAACCAACCTTCCATCCATTGACTCTGTCTACACTTCCCGCTGCCTTAGCAAAGTAGCCAGCATAATTAAGGACCCCACACACTCTGGGAATTCTCTCTGACACCTTCTTCCTTCAGGAAAAAGATACAAAAGCCTGAGGTCACATAGCGACTCAAGAACAGCTTCTTCACTGCTGTTGTCAGACTTTTGAATGGACTTACCTTGCATTAAGTTGATCTCTCTCTACACTCTAGCTATGACTGCTACACTACATTCTATACTCTCTCGTTTCCTTCTCTATGGACAGTGTGTTTTGTCTGTATATCACGCAAGAAACAATACTTTTCACTGTATGTTAATACACGTGACAATAATAAATCAAATCAAGTCAAATCTTCTACAAACAAATAAAGACTAGGAGACCAACCAAACTCATTCCATTCAGTAGATGTTACAATCTTGTACACCATCCTACTTGGCAGCACGGTGGCACAGTGGTTAGCACTGCTACCTCACAGCGCCAGCAACCCGGGTTCAATTCCAAGCCTGGGTGACTGTCTGTGCAGAGTCTGCATGTTCTCCTTGTGTCTGCGTGGGTTTCCTCCAGGTGCTCCGGTTTCCTCCCACAGTCCAAAAATGTGCGGGTTAGGTTGATTGGTCATGCTAAATTGCTGCTTAGTGTTAGGGGATGTCAGGGGGATTCGTAGGGTAAATATGTGGTGTAATGGGGATAGGGCCTGGATGGGATTGTGGTCGGTGCAGGCTCGATGGGCTGAGTGGCCTCCTTCTGCACTGTAGGTATTGTATGATTCTATAATTCTCCTTATAGCATCTTACCTGATACAATTCATCATCACCTCCAAAGTGCCAGTTCAATTTCGGCTAATTCAGAAAATGAGTATTTGAGGAACAAGATATCAAACCTAAGACTAAGGTCATAGTTTATCGGGCAGCAGTGATCTCCATGTTCCTATATGCTTGGAGACTTGGACAACCTCAAGTCACTGGAGAGGTACCACCATTTGCACCTTATATCATAATATCATCCAAATCTGGCAGCAATAATGGTGGTCCAAGATGGTTCTCGCCCAAGCCAATTTGTCCAGCAATAAGGTACTAAACCAGCTCCACTGCGTGGGATGCATTGGTATGTGTGACACCACAATCTGAAACAATTGTTCTATTCAGATCTCAGTTGCAGTGGGAGACTCCCAGAAGGACAATGAAAACACCTTATGGATCTTCTCAAAGCATTTCTGAAGAGGTGAAAACATACCTACCGACAAATTGGAGAGCTTTGTTAGATAACTGACCAAAATGGAGCGGGCTCATTCAGGGAGGTAACCTTGGTGATTTGTGATAATTGTCTCTTCAAGGGCAACACAGCAGAGTAAGGACTGGGTTGGGGGACCAATCAGGACTCAGAGTGGATAATCACCCCAAAGGGAGGAGTCATCTCTCAGACAGCAGATATGTAAGGCACCAGGTGCAGTCATATGGTTGTTCTGCTGTACAGTTCTTCTTATTAATAAATCTTTTTGTGCTTCTAATGAAGTCTGTGAAAGAGCATCATTACAGCAACTGACATATTGAAAAACTTTGTTGGGAACTTGCAAATGTGAAGTGTCGGAGAGAGTGTATTAGCCTCCAAACAACTCATTTGCCCAGACAAACTACCTAGTATATCACAATTTCTGAAAATCACACATTGGACTAATTAACCATGTCAGAGCCCATTGAATTGGAGTGGAAGTAAATCATCTTCAATCCTGAGAGATGGCCTAAGAAAAAGAATACCTCATATGGCCTTAATTCCCCTCAATGTATGCTACGAAGTAATCAGCATTTCCACATTCCTATCTATATATATTCTAAGCTTTGCTTCTGTTGAGACAAAATTCCAGGCATTCACTCTGGTAGGTGTTAGCACAGCTGATCCGAGCATAGGAATGAGGATGGTGATTAACAAAACAGTGCAATCTGGAGGGTAACATTCCTGCTTTCTATCTTCCTATCTTTTCTTAAACCAAGTCCTCTGAGCCTTATTGTGAGGGCAGATAGGAGCAGCTGTGACACTCTGATGCCACCCGCCAAGGGACCTTTCACAGTGAAGAAGTGGAAAGCATTGTTAACTCAATGAGCACAAAGCCAACGACACCATGACAATTTATAATCAGGTTCTCCAAAAGTCATTTATAAAAAGAATTTTCATTGTATAACAAGAAAGAAAGAACTTCCATTTATACAGTGCCTTGCATGATCTCAAGAGATCCAAAGTGCACTGCATCCAATGAGATACTTTTGAAGTATTGTGATGATACTGTGCCTTTAAGAAATATATTTCAATTGTGTTTCTCTGCAGTTTGTTCAAACAGGCCCTGGTATTTTATTTTGTTATCATACTGAGTATAGCCAGTGTCCTCTAACTGTTATTGAAGTAATATAATAGACAACATGTTTACTTTAATCTGGGCTAATTCAGTGTACTGGGATTTTAATGAACCCTTGGGATGATTTACTCTGTCTCTCTCCCTCTCTCTGGACTTGAAAATTCTTCTGCTTGGGAGTTGCTGTTAGTCACAACACTCCCACACTCCAGAGATATGTGGGTTAGGTTAATTGGCCATTGAAAATCATAGAAAGCTACGAAGAAAATCTACAGAAGGAGGCCATTCAGCCCATTCAGTCTGCACTGACAACAATCCCACCCCAGGCCCTACCCCTCACAACCCCTCACTAATCCCTCAAATCTACACATCCCGGTACACTAAGGGGCAATTTAGCATGACCAATCAACCTAACCCATATGTCTTTGGACTGCACAAGGAAACCAGAGCACTTGGAGGAAACCCACATGGGGATGAGGAGAACGTATCAACTCCATACAAATGGTGACCCAAGCCAGGAATTGAACCAGGTTCCTGGAGCTGTGAGGCAGCAGTACTAACACTGTGCCACCGTGCCACGCCTAATGTCAGGCAGGTAAATATGTAGGTTATGGGGATAGGGTCTGGGTGGGATTGTTGCTACAGTAGGGAAGGCAGTGTATTTCTGTCTCTCACTGTCTGTCTCTCTCTCTCCAGAGACGTGCTGTAAGTTCCAGGGCTGGGAAGCCTCAGAGTTTTAATCTAACATTCAAAGGACTAATTCACAGTAGGTGTTAAAAAGCTGTGAAATCCAGCATCATGTGAGTATATTTGCTTTCCGTGCCAAGCCTAGAAAGGATGTGTATGTTTGTGGGGGTTGTTTGAATTGGAAAATTATAATTAGCTGTTAAGGGTTATACAATATCATGGTTTTTTTTTGCAATTGTAAAAGTTATGCTAATTTTTCTTATTATATTTTACATGCATTCTTAAGTAAGCTTTGTTTGATAAATCTTCCCAGTGGGTCATTAGAATCATCCCTGGAGTGAAACATCTTATATTCACCCATGCCAAAATCAAAACTAAAACCTTAGGGTCTAGGCTATCTTTATTAAAGACCTTGGAGTTTCTGACCTGAATCATTACAGTATGGACACCATGCAGGAGGGCACTAATAACATTACTGTGAAAGGAGAGGTTAAAGATAAGGTATATTTCTCTTCTAAGAAGAGCCCAAACAATTTCATAGAGCATAGAACATTACAGCGCAGAACAGGCCCCTCAACCTGTGATGTTGTGCCGATCTGTGAAACCGATCTAAAGCCCATCTAACCTACACTATTCCAATATCACCCATATGTTTATCTGATGACCATTTAAATGCCCTTAATATTGGCAAGTCCACTACTGTTGCACGCAGAGCATTCCACGCCCTTACTACTCTGAGTAAAGAACCTACCTCTGACATCTGTCCTATATCTATCACCCCTCATTTTAAAGCTATGTCCCCTTGTGTTAGCCATCTCCATCCAAGGAAAAAGGCTCTCACTGTCCACCCTATCTAAAATTCTCTGATCATCTTACATGCCTCCATGAAGACACCTCTTAACCTTCTTCTCTCTAATGGAAACAGCCTCAAGTCCCTCAGCCTTTTCTCATAAAACTTTCCCACCATACCAGGCAACATCTTGGTATATCTCCTCTGCACCCTTTCCAATGCTTCCACATTTTTCCTATAATGTGGCAAACAGAACTGTACACAGTACTCCCCAGTGCAGCTGCACCAGAGTTTTGTACAGCTGCAACATGACCTCATGGCTCTGAAAATTAATCCCTCTACCAATAAAAGCTAACACACCATATGCGTTCTTAACAACCCTATCAACCTGGGTCCCAACTTTCAGGGATCAATGGACACCGAGATCTCTCTGCTCATCCACACTACCAAGTATTTTACAATTAGTCCAGTACTCTGTATTCCTGTTATTCCTTCCAAAGTGAATCACTTCACACTTTTCCACATTAAATTCCATTTGCCACCTCTCAGCCCAACTCTGCAGCTTATCCATGTCCCTCTGTAACCTGCAACATCCTTCCGCACAGTGCACAACTCCACCGACTTTAGTGTCATCCACAAATTTTCTAACCCATACTTCTACGCCCTCATCCAGGTCATTTGTAAAAATGACAAACAACAGTGACCCCAAAACAGGTCCGTGCGGTACACCACTAGTAACTGAACTCCAGGATGAACATTTCCCATCAAACCCCACCCTCTGTCTTCTTAGAGCTAGCCAATTTCTGATCCAAACCACTTAATCACCCTCAATCCCATGCCTCTGAACCTTCTGCAATAGCCTACTGTGGGGAACCATATCAAACGCTTTACTGAAATCCATATACACCACATCAACTGCTTTACCCTCATTCACATCTTTGGTCACCTTCTCAAAGAACTCAATGAAGTTTGTGAGGCACCACCTACCGTTCATGAAACCGTGTTGACTATCACTAATCAAATTATTCCTTTCCAGATGATTATAAATCCTATCTCTTATAATCCTTTCCAAAACTTTGCCCACAACAGAAGTAAGGCTCACCGGTCTATAATTACCACGCTTGTTTCTACTCCCCTCTTGAACAAGGGGACAACATTTGCTATCCTCCAGACGAAGGTGATTCACCTTCTGTTATGATACTGTAACTAATGTATTCAGAGACATCCTGTTTGCAACTACGAGAGCTGTTTAGGACTCTTTGAAGATATTATATTACATAAACCAGCTGGGCTTAGCAGGTAGATGGATCATTAGCAGATTTGCATTTACAGTGGTGAGAATTATACATTTATGGCAAATCAGTCTTCTGACACTTGTGCCTATGTGCTTTGAGAAAGGTCAGAATTCAGAAGGGAAATGAAATATTCATCATAAAGATCTGATTAAAAATATGAATTTGGATACACTTGTCTGCCAAAATTAACAGATATTGCAGGAAGGTGATTGGTAATATTGGCTGTGTTTTTGCTACAAGACCCGTTCTGTTTATGTCAAGGGCTGTGGTCAAGAATGCAGCCTGAGTCTAACTATAGATGAACATTACCCAACCCAAAGCAAATGTGACAGTGGTTCAAGTTAGAAAAGTAAAGGTTCTATCATTAGCACCAAGAGCATGAAGTGAATGGAAAATATTGCACAAAAATATTCCTTTCTAGCGTTCTGTTGAACTTATCAGCCAGTGGCATTACGTTCCTTATTAATATTTAACTAAATTACAAAGAGACTCGTGAATCAACAGTTAATTGGCAATCCTTTGAATTAATAGATGTTGGTTAGCTTAAATTATTGATTGGTTTAATCTTGTTATATTCAATAATGGATAGCCAGCAATGAAATACAGACTGAAATCTTTGTAAGCTTTTGCATTTCCATAGCATCCTATTTGTAAAAGAACAATTTACTTTGCATGCGGTCACTGCATTATGTAAACAAAAGTGATCTACAGGCTGAAATTTGATGAAAGGGTTCACGTAGATTTCACTGAGGAATGGTGAAGTGCGGGAATGGAAATCAATGTTGAAAGCTAAATAGCTAAATAGCTACTGTAAAACTTTGGATCAAAAAACGCTTGAGACTACACTCTGAACCACTACTGCAATATGAACATCTGTTCCACAGAGTGCACCAGTACATTACACACATTCTACCAAACAAGTACGATAACCTCAAATGAATAAGGCACTACATTCCCTCCAGTGGTCAGCACTGCTGCCTCACAGCGCCAGGGGCCCGAGTTCAATTCCAGCCTCAAGTGACTGTGTGGAGTTTGCACCTTCTCCCCATGTCTGATGCATTTTTTCCAGGTGCTCTGGTTTCCTCCCACACTCCAAAGATATGCAGGTTAGATTGATTGGCCATTCTAAAGTGCCCCGTAGTGTCAGGGGGATTAGCAGGGTAAATGCGTGGAGATACGGGGATAGGGCCTGGGTGGGGTTGTTATCAGTGCTTGGTTGTTGTCGGTGCTCAGTGCTCCTGCACTGTAGGGATTCTATGACCCTATATCTTCTTTGAATCAATAAAACATTCAAGCTTTTAGAATGAGCTATCTGTTTCATAGTGTTTCAATGGTTCATTTTCAAAAGTGTAAACAATAAACTTAAACATAACCTAAACATTCACTTTCACCAGCAACACTGATCTTATTATGCCCATAATCTGTTTAACCTCTTTCTTCTTTTCAACTAAGTTGAAACCAGACCTATGCTAAACTTCCACTATCCAGTATGCAAACATTACTCCTTGCCTGCATTCTTGCTTTAATCGATCTGCTTACACATGGCATGAAATTCAACCAGCAAATACAATAAAAGAAAACATTATTTGTGTTAAGTTTTTCACATGTACAACATTCAATTTATCAGAGTTCACAAGTCTTTCGAGTTCAGTGCAACATGTCCTGTTTGGTTATATGATTATTTGAGTGTTTACTGTTCTAAGCCAATCTAAGCTTGATAGGAATTTGCTTGTAAGCTTCTAGTTCTACAATCTTATAGTCTTTTTTGTGTGAATTTAACAACTTTGTACTCAGTCATGTATAATGAGATGAGATGTTTGTTCATCAGCTTAAAGTAGCTTTCCTTGGAATATAATCGCTTAAGTACAGTGGATGCTTTTGCTCACGAATAGGATATCAGCGTGTGACACCAGGTGTTGTCTCATTTAACTGATGTCCTTCATCTGAGATGTTGGTGCCTGAATCAGACTTAACTCTTCTGAATCGTGTTTTCAATGCTTTCAAAAGGAAATGTTTTGTATGGTGATTTGTAACCCACACTGAGCAGTGATCATTGATCCTTTTGTGTTGCTCACAACAAATGGCTGGATGCCATAGGGAGTTATTTACTTTTGAGCGGCACGTTAGTACAGTGGTTAGCACTGCTGCCTCACAGCACTAGGGACTCGAGTTCAATTCCTGGCTTGGGTGACTGTCTGTGCAGAATCTGCATGTTCTCCTTGTGCCTGTGTGGGTTTCCTACAGGTGCTCTGGTTTTCTCCCACAGTCTGAAAGATGTGCTTGTTAAGTGCATTGACCATGCTAAATTCACCAAACAGGTGCCAAAGTGTGGATTTTCACTGTTACTTCATTGCTGTGTCAATGTAAGCCTACTTTTGATACTAATAAACTTTATAAAACTTTCTAATGTGACTTTCACATTTCACAAGCATTTTAGCTCCTGCCTCCAGCTGTGAATTTCATTTTTTCTTCTGTGTTTTCTTTTATGTGGTTCTTCTGCCTCGATCTTACTTACATACGTGTCAATTATTAGCTTCGCAGGATAGCTCAGGAAGACATGTGTCCATAGGATGTGCAATGATGAGCTTAGCTGGAGGTTTTCCAGTGGTCAAGAGAGGAACCGCTCTATAATTGCAAAGAAAGTGATAACTCTTGTGTTTGTGACTTACTCTCAGCAGTAGCCTTACGGATCATTTGTTTCAAGGCATGAATGAATCTCTTGACTTCTCTATTAGTTTTTGACCAATAAGTGTGCCTCTTTGGTGCATGAAGCCCAGGTTGTTTGTAAATTTACTGAACTCTTTGCTGTTCGATGGGAGTCATTGTCACTTCTCTCTGTCTGAGGGGCTCCAAGCAAAGCAAAATTCTGGTCAAACTTTAGCTGAGGTAGAGGTGACCATTTCTTTTATTTTCAATGACTGTTTTTATTGAAGGTTTTCCATTTTGCAGTTTGCCACAAGATGCAACAAATTCCCCACGTTCAACACAGTGCAGAGTGATCATTGTTCCACATATACATGCTGAAAAGGCCAGCAAATGCTCATACAAATCGTTCAGATTGTCAATCAGTGTAGGTGTTGTAGTCGCCGTCTCCTTTCATATGGATAATGAAAGGAAATCAAAAAGAGCGGGGACCTCAGAGTATCAGGATAAAGCCATGAGCACATAGCTCCAAGGTGTACGCCCTCCTCCACAAGACAATAACGACAGGGCGGCACAATATATGGGATCCCTTATGGGGTAAAGTATAAGCAAAAAAAATCAGCATCCCCGGACATCCAAGAAATGACAGGATGCCTCAGAAAAAAGGAGAACATCAGGATATTACTGTTGGTACAAGACATGGCATGGCAATTTGCACCTTTATACACAGGGGCCAGTAAGCCAAGGATCCTTACACCAAGCCAAGACTCCAATACATCTTCTACCAAAGAAGCCCTACCAACAAGGTGAAAATGAATAATCAAGACACCCTTTAATGGATTTCTCAAGGAGAGGTACAATTCTCCTCTGCTTGACAACATAATATAATAATCAGAGCCTGTATCAGCACTTCACCTATCCAGGAAAAGAAAGGAAACACCCGAGAAAGAGGAACACCAGGATTAGTCACTAGATGCCAGGTGTGGTCTAGCAGTGTACACTTTCGCAAAAAGGATACCAGGAACAGAACAGTGTAACATCCTAAGAAACAAAATACTATAGCCACACCTACCCGACCTGGAAGTCTCTATATCAGGCCACTTGGAGGAGGGTGACCTAATCTTCCATCCAGCCTAATCTCCAACCCAAGAAAGACTCCACAACACTGAGCCAAAGCACCTAAATTTGCACTCTGGCCCCGAGGCAATAGAATACTACATCTCCAGGGAGCCAAGTTTCAAGAAAAAGATTAGTCTAGAAGCTCAAAATGAGACATCTCAGGGGAGGGTAACCCACTCCCCTGTCCAACATATCCTCCTCCTGACCTGGATAAACAGTTACAACTGCCCTAACCTACTCAATCGAACTAAACTAGGACCAACGACACATTAGAATAAGGACTGACAGGCCAAGGATACTCACATTTCCGTTACACTTTGAACAAAGCAAACTGCCCCTATCTCTAGGCACCCCAAAAGTATGAGTTAGGTGCTGCCATCAATGAGATTCCAATCATTGGCCCTTATCAAATAAACAAAGAACAAAATCAGCCCGGGAAACAGGCCCTTCGGCCCAACGAGCCCGCACCGCCATCTCAACACCACCAGTCCCCCTCTCCACCCACGACCCCTGTCTAATGTTTTATGGCCATCCAGATTGAGGGAATCTGATTTAGGGACAATTTATTCCTGCCAATCAGCCTAATAGCACATCTTTGGGGTGTGGGAGGAAACCGGAGCACCCGGAGAAAACTCACGCAAGCACGGGGAGAATGCGCAAACTCCCACAGACACCGGCCCAAATCCATGTGTCTGCACAGCAATCAGCGATAGTCACTGAGCTGTCGTCTTGCCCAGTATCTGGTCCAGTTTAGGCACACACTAATGACATGAAGCACTAGGCCAATCTCGAACAACCAAGAGCAGCCCCAGTATGACCCATCGCGTGTATGCCCCTTGTTGGACACGAGGTGGACCGACTTAAAACCTGTGAATGAAAAGAGAAAAAACATTAAATAAACCCTAACAACACTATGATATGACCATCGTACATACCATGAGCCAAATAGTCAAGTAGCCACTGTCACAATCTACGTTGCCAATATAGAAGACCAATCCAAGAAAGGATAGATACCCTAGGGTTAACTGACAGCTGTGCACCAGTAGATACTTTTCCCAACTCTGATAATACTAGAAGCAACAACGCCAAAACAAAATCCAGTCCTTTCCAGGATTCATGATCTGTCTGTACTTTCATCAGAGGCAAGCAATGATTCCTTAATACCAAAATAACAAAAATACAAAAGAGAAACACACCACCAATAATTCTAAAGGGGGCTTTCCTTACCCACAATGAGGACTTGTAAGGCCACCCACCTCTATTCCAAACCACCTACCTGTCAACCTGCTGTGGCGTCACTCAACTTATCTATAAATAAAGTGAAGGATACCAAAAAATGTTCTCCCTCAGTGTAAATGCAAGGACTGTAGCACATCAAAAAGAGGTAAGTATGCACAACTCTCATGTCATACAACCAAAGAAATAGAAACTAGAAGCAGGAATAGGTCATTGGGCCCTTCGAGCCTGCTCCGCCATTCACTTTGATCATAGCTGATCATCAAATTCAATATCCTGATCCCATCCCCCCCGTCCCCCATATCCCTTGATCCCTTTAACCCCAAGAGTTATATTTAATTCCTTCTTGAAATCAGACAATGTTTTGGCCTCAATTACTTCCTGTGGTAGTGAATTCCACACATTCACCACTCTCTGGGTGAAACAATTTCTCCTCAGCTCAGTTCTAAAAGGTTTACCCCTTATCTGCAATTCCCCAGCATAGGGAACATTCTTTCTGAATCTGCCCTGTCTAACCCTGTCAATCGACCTAACCTGCACATCTTTGGAGTGTGGGAGGAAATCAGAGCACCCAAAGGAAACCATAAAGATATAGAGAGAATGTGCAAACTCCACACAGATAGTGTTATGAGGCCAGAATTAAACTCAGGTCCCCGGCATTGTGAGCAGCAGTGCTAACCATTGTGCCATGCCATCAGTTCCCACTTGTTGACACACTGTAGGAAGTTTTGCCTTTAATGGCTTAAAACTCACATTTAGGTTGTAATGAACTCAACGGGGTCCATGAGTTGGACCTGCTGGAATATGAGCTCCCTAATTGAGGCTTATTAAAGCTGCTCAATCAGGGAGGTCGACAGAGACATATAATGCAGAGTCTGAGTCACCAGCACTTGGGGTAAATACTTTGTACTTGGGACATATCTGCCTGAATATTGCAAATCATTGTAAAGAAATAAGTTTTGTGAAGGGACACTGGCCTCTCAGAAGTTATTTCCCTAAGCCCCACCATTTCCCTTTCCTTCTTTAAGACATTTCTTAAAATAAATCTTTTTGAACACATTTTGGCCAGTCCCTCTAATATCTCCATCTTTAGCTCAACAGGCATTTTATTTTTGGTAATGGCTCTATGAATTCCTCTGGGGAACTTTTCTATGTTAACAGTGTTATATAAATGCAAGTTGTTGTTGAAACTAATCATCTTACTTCTGTTAATTCTGAATAGCATTGTTAGCTTTTAAAATCCATTGATTTGTTTTTCCTTTAATGTAATGAGAATTGTGGGCTGAGTCATCATGCTTGGAGCAGTTAAGGCTGTTTGGGTTATAAATGCAAGATGATATATGAGGTTTTTTCTCCCCAGGCAATTTTATCACTGATGGTTAAGCAGTTTAGCTGGACGACTGATGAAACTGTATAAATGAAAAGTGATTTATGTCTGCATAAGTGTAACTTCAGCATGGTGCAATTTCTGCATGGCGAGGGGTGGTACTGAAGTAAAAATATTTAACTCTGTTGATATATAAAACAACATTTCATGGAACAGAGGTTTAGTTATTATTTATTTTAAAACATTTCTCCCCACAGAAGTTGATGTCAGTTCCCCCTCAGCAGAGTGGGTGCTGTGTTGTGGGTTTTCTTGATGTCTCATTGATGAGGTCTTGAGTTACTTTCATTTACTTTCTGTGTGCTTTTGCTTCTTTTTAGTAACTCAGATAGCTTTCCTTCATTCACAGCCATCTGCACGCTCTACACTGTCACCTGCTATTGCAGTTTGGGTTCTATGGCTACATGTTCATAAATATCTATTTTTAAGCTTTTGGGCTGCTCCTCAGCACTAAGCACTTTGGCTTGTTTCAGTACACTGACAGGGTCAGCAACAACCTTACGGTTTATGGGAACATTTTGTCCCACTTGCTCTGGTGTCTCCTGTCATCCTCGCTCTGGGGTGTTTTGTCACCCTCTCTCTTGGGTTTTGGGTTGCTCTCCTGTTGAGAGCACAAGCTATTTTCTACCCTCACTAGTCGGTGATTTTCTTTGTCAGGTTGACCCCTTAGTAATTTCAATTTTAAAAAATCTAGAATTAAGAAGTTATTGATGACCATGAAGCCATTGTTGATTCTCGGAAAAATCCATCTGGTTCACTAATGGAATGTTAAGTATTGACATAGAGATTACTGTATTGACTCTGAAATAACAGGAAACATCAGACATGGGACAGTATATAATGCCCTCTCTGTGGCAAGTTTAATGGGGTGGAAAAGGGGCATTTAATCAGACAGGAGGGTGGCAGGTGGAGATCCCACTTACTTCCAGCCTACACTCCCATTAAGGCAATGAGAGGAAGGCCCATGGTTGGCTCACTTAAGGGCCTCATCTTGGTGCTAGTGCTGTTAGGCAAAGAAACCTGCCGTCCACTCCTGGTCTGGCCTACATGTGACTCCAGAGCCACAGCAATGTGGCTGACTCTCAACTGCCCTCTAAAATGGCCTAACAAGCCACTCAGTTCATCACCATCTTCTCAAGGGAAATTAAAGATGGGCAATAAATGCTGGCCAGCCAGTGCTGCCCATGTCCCATGAATGAATAAAAAAAATCTAATGATGATTTGTGCATTCTGTCTGTGATTAATTACCTGATGTGGAGATGCCCACGTTGGACTGGGGTAAATACAGTAAGAAGTCTCACAACACCAGGTTAAAGTCCAACAGATTTATTTGGTAGCAAAAGCCACTAGCTTTCGGAGCTCTGCCCCTTCACCAGGTGAGTGGGAGTTCTATTCACAAACAGGGCATATAAAGACACAAACTCAATTTACAAAATAGTGATTGGAATGCAATCTTTACAGGCAATCGAGTCTTAAAGGTACAGACAATGCGAGTGGAGGGAGCGTTAAGCACAGGTTAAAGAGATGTGTATTGTCTCCAGACAGGACAGTTAGTGAGATTTTGCAAGCCCAGGCAAGTTGTGGGGGTTACAGATAGTGTGACATGAATCCAAGATCCCAGTTGAGATCATCCTCATGTGTGCAGAACTTGGCTATCAGTCTTTGTGCAGCGACTCTACGTCGTTGTGTGTCATGAAAGCCGCCTTGGAGAACACTTATCCGAAGATCAGAGGCCGAATGCCCGTGACTGCTGAAGTGTTCCCCAACAGGAAGAGAACGCTCCTGCCTGGGGATTGTCGAGCGATATGAGGATAGCCTTTTGGGTTCATGTCACACTATCTTTAACCTACACGCCTTGCCTGGGCTTGCAAAATCTCACTAACTGTCCTGTTTAGAGACAATAAACATCTCTTTAACCTGTGCTTAACGCTCTCTCCACTCATATTGTCTGTACTTTTAAGACTTGATTACCTGTAAAGGCTCACATTCCAACCATTATCTTGTAAACTGAGTTCCTGTCATTATATGTGAATAGGACTCCCTCACACCTGATGAAGGAGCAGCGCTCCAAAAGCTAGTGGCTTTAGCTACCAAATAAACCTATTGGACTTTAATGTAGTGTTGTGTGAATTCTTACATTAATTATCTGCACAGAATGTAAGTGCTGATTATGGCAAATGATGGGTTATTGTAGAATATCTTTCTCGAGTCAGGAATTTTAAAATAATAATATTACTGCAGACACGGTGATTGTTCTGTATCTTTCTAATGTAGAATCTTTAAAAGTAGATGAAAATGCAGAGCCGAATTTGCCTTTGTTCTTTCCAACGGAATTATACGAAAGATTTAATAAATTTTAGAATTAAATTTGTGTGGATTGTAGAAGTCAAGGTCGCAACACTAACCTGCGTGAATCATTTCACGCTGTGAATCCAATTTCACCTACTCTTTGATTCAGGCATTAGTTTAGGCTCATGTTCACTCTCCATGTCGTGTCCGTCAAAGCGACACAAGCACATTTCTCTTTCATGTTGCTGTTTCTCTTTCCAAAGTCTCACCAAACCTCTCATATTTATGCAAAAGATTTACAGTTGACATGGAAATAGCCATGTGTGAAAGTGGCTTGTGTAATCCTTATGAGATGGTGTGTTATTGCTTATGTAATTTAGGATAAAAGTAAGTAAACCTTCCTAATCAGTTAAATATTGACATACAGATACACATTCAGGATTCTTTTAAATTGATTTATCGCATTAACTCCTAAATAACGGAAAACATCAGACAGGGGATAGAATATAATGTCTTCTCCGTGGCAGGTTTGTTAGAATGGAAAGGGGGCATTTAAGCAGACAGGAGGGTGGCAGGTGGAGATTCCACTTACTTCTAGCTGCATTCCAATTAAGCCCATGGCAGGGAAGCCCATGGTCAGCTATCAATGATCTCTTAAGGGCTTCATGCTAGCGCTGTTGGCATTGCTCTGCATCATTGCTACTGGTATTAACCCATGTTAGGCAGGGAGGAGGGGTGCGGAAGGGAGGTGCGGTGGGGGGGAGGTCTTGCCATGCATGTGAAGAATACCCAATATGGGCTCCCAGGGAGTTCCACATTCAAAATATTGGACATCAGTTTAGCTCAATTGCCTGGATGGCTTCCTAATGATGCAGAGCAATGCCAACAGCACAGGTTTGATTTCCGTACTGGCTGAGGTTATTCATGAAGGCCCCATCTTCTCTTGCCTGAGGTGTGGTGATCTTCAGGTTAAAATCACCACCAGTCAGCCCTCCCCCTCAAAGGAGAGAGTAGCCAATGGTCATCTGGCACTATAATGACTTGACCTTCTACCATTCAAAAGCATGCAGTTCCTAAGCGAGGGACCCAGAAAATACCAGCCCCTTGCCCTTTTTCCAACCCCTATCCCCACCTCCCTTGCTATCTCCACTCCACAAACACCTTCCCCCAACCCCCCTTTCCCCCTCCCCCACCATCACTCACGTGTTTCCTGGGTTCCAGCGGGATACTATATTAGCCCTTGGGTGCATGCTGTAGCCACTACCTCCCTGGCAGTGCTACAGTTCAATAGAGTTGCCAGCCTCCAATTGGTTGGCAATACTTGGCAGGTGGGATGAGATGGAATACAGGAAATAGAATCTGGTGAACTGGTACGATGACAATAATCTCGCTCTCGATGTCAACAAAACGAAGGAGTTAGTCATCGATTTCAGGAAACATAAAGGAGAACATGCCTCTGTTTACATTAATGGGGTCGAAGTAGAAATGGTCGAGAGCTTCAAGTTTTTAGGTGTCCAGATCACCAACAATCTGTCCTGGACCCCCCATGCTGGCATTATAGTTGAGAAAGCCCACCAACATTTCTACTTATTCAGAAGAATAAGGAAATTTGTCTGCTACATCTCTCACCAATCTTTACGGATGTGCCATAGAAAGCATCCTTTCTGGTTGTATCACAGCCTGGTGTGCCTGCTGCTCTGTCCAAGATGCAAGAAAATACAAAGTGTTGTAAAAAAAGCCCAGTCCATCACTCAAACCAGCCTCCCACCCATTGACTCTGTCTACACTTCCTGCTGTCTTGGCAAATCAGCTAGCACAATTAAGGACTCCACGCATCCCAGACATACTCTCTTCCACCTTCTTCCATCGGGAAAAAGATACAGAAGTCTGAGGTCACGCACCAACCGACTCAAGAACAGCTTCTTCCCTGCTGCTGTCAGATTTTTCAATAGACCTATCTCGCATTAAGTTGATCTTTTTCTATAACCTAGCTATGACTGTAACACAGCATTCTGCACTCTCTCCTCTCCTTCTCTACGTGCGGTATGCTTTGTCTGTACAGTGTACCAAATACAATACCTTTACACGTGACAATAAGAAACCAAATCAAATTCTGCCTTGGGGGCCCTTGACCTGAGGGATGGCTCACTGCTGTCCAGTTAAGCACCCAATTAATTTGGTGGGTCTACCCTAAAAGAGGCAACATTGGGCTCTTGTTGGCTCTCCAGCGAGTGGCCAAGATCCCCCTTGCCTCCATTAAATGCAGCCCATGCAGTCGAATATTTCAGTCCAGGCATTTGGGTCACTTAATGAGATGTGATACTAGCCAGCCTGCAATAGAATTAGTTTCAAGATATCCACTTAAAATTTGTAAAGTATCTGTTTCATTTATTCATCAGTCAGAATTAGAGAACATGAAGAACGGGCTCTGAAATATCTTGACATCAATTGCAGGGACATCAAACTGGGACCTAATCTTGATGGAAACTAGTATGTGTTTGATTCCCAAGCACAAATGGCTTCACATAAGATTAAAAGTTTTACAAACAAATAAAATCTACAGCGACTTTTTCAGTAAAATGAAATCACAAAAACATTATATGATTGCAGGGGTCCTGACTTTAATTCTAATTCTCTATTGGTAATGGGGCAGCCTTCCTCTGCTGTCTGTTTTGTACATGCTGATTTTCACAGTATCTTCTCGTCCAATTTACACATTGATACACAGGACTTATTCAGGAGTTTGTCATAACAGGGTTTGGTATGTATAGGGTTAATGTGGGACTGAGCTCAGGACCACCCACACAGTGATGCAAGAAGGCAGATGACCCTAGAGTGAGTGTAGTGTTGGCCAGAAATATGAAAGGACCTAGGATGGAAAATAGATCCAATCCTATGCCCTTTGCTATATACATCTACAAGTAATTAATAAAGATTTTCTGTTAACTGACAGAATTCTACAAAGACCTAATTAACAGACATGTTCTGCAACAACGCCATCCCAACAGAATCGTTTAAACTGTTTCATTCGAAACATGGGCATCAAAACAACCAAAACGGATCTTTCTGTTCCCTTGGCAACACACTGCAGGAACTAAAATGGATCTTGATGAAAGTTAACCCAGGACCCAAGCATGGTGGAAGCTGAAATGATCCTGAGATTGCTTGGGAATGCTCTGATGTTGGTGGGAGTTGAACCATAACTTGCCCTTGATTGGAGTTCAGATATTATAGAAATGTAGTAACATAAAAGATAGGAGCAGGAGGAGGCCATTTGGCCCTTCAAGCCTGCTCCACCATTCATTATGATCATGGCTGATCATCCAACTCAATAGCCTATTATTGCTTTCCCTCCATAACCTTTAATCCCATTCGCACCAAGTGCTATATCCAGCTGCCTCTTGAGTACACTCAATGTTTTGGCATCAACTGCTTCCAGTGGTAATGAATCCCACAGGCTCACCACTGTTTGGGTGAAGAAATGTCTCCTCACCTCCGTCCTAAATGGTCCACCCTGAATCCTCAGACTGTGAACCTTTGTTCTGGACTCCACCACCATTGGGAATATCCTCCCTGCATTGACCCTGTCTAGTCCTCGCACCACTGTGACTCACTGTGGTGATTGTCTCTCTAAGGGCGACACAGCAGAATAAGGGTCACCCGGCTTGTGTGGCCAGCTGGGAGTCGGAGTGGGGAGCCACTCCTGGAGGAGGAGTTTTCTTAGGCAGAGACGTTCCAGAACTAGCCACAGACCAGCCACTGCCCAGACGGACCATTGTAAATAAATCCTTCGTTGTTCACTAACAAAGTCTCTGAAAGTGTATTTTCACGCTCACAGCAATGGAAGATGAATTATGACTTGACTTCAATGGAAGGTCCACATTATGGCCCAATGTGTTTGGAAGCCCCACAGCTGATCATGAAAGATATTGCGCTGTTACAGCAAAGCAGTGTTTTGGAATCCATTTCATCAAACATATAAACTGTGCAAGAAGATTTTAAAATGTTAAAGGCCTCTTGGGATAGATTACTGTTGCAAAGTTTCAGCAATTATTTACTGCGGTTCAAAATGGAGGGTAACTGCAAAGCCATATTGTTAGGTCATAACCTTGTATCTCCAATATGAGCACTGTATAATTCTTGTCCTACCCTGTGGATCAGGTGAATGGGGGGAAAGAGTTTCATGTTTATTTATTAATGAGTGAAGAGGGGGCAGTGAGAAAGAGAGAAGGAGGGGACCGAGGGAGGGTGGGTGAGGAGGGGAGGAGGAGGGCGAGTGAGGAAGGGGCAGGAAGGGTGAGTGAGGAGGGAACGGGGAGGGAGTGGGTAAGTGAGGAGTGTAAGGGAAAGATGGTAAATGCTGATGGGAGAGAGGGAGTGAGTGAGGAGGGGGAGGGAGAGAGTGGGTGAGGAGTGGAGAGGGAGTGAGTGAGGAGGGGGAGAGAGTGAGTGAGGAGGGGAGGGATGTGAGCTAGGAGGGGAGGAAGGGTGAGTGAGGCAGGGAGAGAAAGAGGGTTGAGTGAGGAGGGGAGAGAGGGAGGGTGTGAGGAGGGGAGGGAGGGTGAGTGAGGAGGGGAGAGGGGTGGGAGTGGATAAGTGAGGAAGGGAAGAGAAAGATGGTGCAAGAGGAGAGAGACAGGGTGAGTGAGGAGTGTGGGAGAGAGAAGGTGCTTTGAGAGGAGAGAAGGTGAGAGGGGGTGAATGAGATAAAGAAAGAGTGTGAGAAAGGAGAGAGAGAAAGGATGGAGATAATGTATGTACAAGAGGCAGAGTATGTCCATGAGCCTGGCTCACTCCATGTCTCAGTTATCTCACTCACCCTCAGCCACACACACTAACATGACCCATCTACATTCATTACCATGTACCCTCACCCACACATATTGCCATGCACCCTCACCCACACACACTAACATGCACCCTTTCCCACACATACTATCATGCATCCTCACCCACACACACTAACATGCATCCTCATCCACACACACTAACATGCACCCTTTCCCACACATACTATCATGCATCCTCACCCACACACACTAACATGCATCCTCATCCACACACACTAACATGCACTCTCATCCACACACACTAACATGCATCCTCACCCACACATACTAACATGCATCCTCACCCACACACACTAACATGCATCCTCACCCACACACACTAACATGCACCCTTTCCCACACATACTATCATGCATCCTCACCCACACACACTAACATGCACTCTCATCCACACACACTAACATGCATCCTCACCCACACATACTATCATGCATCCTCACCCACACACACTAACATGCACCCTCATCCACACACACTAACATGCATCCTCACCCACACACACTAACATGCACTCTCATCCACACACACTAACATGCATCCTCACCCACACATACTAACATGCATCCTCACCCACACACACTAACATGCATCCTCACCCACACACACTAACATGCACCCTCATCCACACACACTAACATGCATCCTCACCCACACATACTAACATGCATCCTCACCCACACACACTAACATGCACCCTCATCCACACACACTAACATGCACCCTCATCCACACACACTAACATGCACCCTCATCCACACACACTAACATGCATCCTCACCCACACATACTAACATGCATCCTCACCCACACACACTAACATGCATCCTCACCCACTCACACTAACATGCATCCTCATCCACACACACTAACATGCATCCTCACCCACACACACTAACATGCATCCTCACCCACACATACTAACATGCATCCTCACCCACACATACTAACATGCATCCTCACCCACACACACTAACATGCATCCTCACCCACACACACTAACATGCATCCTCACCCACACACACTAACATGCATCGTCACCCACACACACTAACATGCATCCTCACCCACTCACACTAACATGCATCCTCACCCACACACACTAACATGCATCCTCACCCACACACACTAACATGCACCCTCATCCACACACACTAACATGCACCCTCATCCACACACACTAACATGCATCCTCACCCACACATACTAACATGCATCCTCACCCACACACACTAACATGCATCCTCACCCACACATACTAACATGCATCCTCACCCACACACACTAACATGCATCCTCACCCACACACACTAACATGCATCCTCACCCACACACACTAACATGCATCCTCACCCACACACACTAACATGCATCGTCACCCACACACACTAACATGCATCCTCACCCACTCACACTAACATGCATCCTCACCCACACACACTAACATGCATCCTCACCCACACACACTAACATGCATCCTCACCCACACACACTAACATGCATCCTCATCCACACACACTAACATGCATCCTCACCCACACACACTAACATGCATCCTCACCCACACACACTAACATGCATCCTCACCCACACACACTAACATGCATCCTCACCCACACACACTAACATGCACTCTCACCCACACACATTAACATGCATCCTCACCCACACACACTAACATGCATCCTCACCCACACACACTAACATGCATCCTCATCCACTCACACTAACATGCATCCTCACCCACACACACTAACATGCACTCTCATCCACTCACACTAACATGCACTCTCATCCACTCACACTAACATGCACTCTCATCCACTCACACTAACATGCACTCTCATCCACACACACTAACATGCACTCTCATCCACTCACACTAACATGCATCGTCACCCACACACACTAACATGCATCCTCACCCACACACACTAACATGCATCCTCACCCACACACACTAACATGCACTCTCACCCACACACACTAACATGCATCCTCACCCACACACACTAACATGCATCCTCACCCACACACACTAACATGCATCCTCATCCACTCACTCTAACATGCATCCTCACCCACACACACTAACATGCACTCTCATCCACTCACACTAACATGCACTCTCATCCACTCACACTAACATGCACTCTCATCCACTCACACTAACATGCACTCTCATCCACACACACTAACATGCACTCTCATCCACTCACACTAACATGCATCGTCACCCACACACACTAACATGCATCCTCACCCACACACACTAACATGCATCCTCACCCACACACACTAACATGCATCCTCACCCACTCACACTAACATGCATCCTCACCCACTCACACTAACATGCATCCTCATCCACACACACTAACATGCATCCTCATCCACACACACTAACATGCACTCTCACCCACTCACACAGTGGGTGAGGATGAATGCGTGAGCATCTGGGTGCTGGAGCAAGCCAGAAACACACTGCCTCACTCTGTTACACTCTAATATTCATCAGTATTTATTAGTACGTTGTTATTTTCAGACCTTAATTTTTATTCTGAAATTCTTGTTTGATGTTACGCTAAACCTTTCTGAAATTTGGCTCCTTGAGTGAAAAGAATTAAAATATCCACCTCCCCCCCCCTCCCCACCCCCCACCACCCCCATGCGAAAAGGCTGGACAAGCCTGTTCTGAGGTGTGTTTTTTGTATTTATTTAGGATCTATCTCTCTCCTGTAACAGCAAAGTATTGGATCATATTGGCTGTTGTGAAAGGTACTCTAGCAGATTTTGAGGATCATTGTGTTTTAATCTCATCATTTAAAACTCTTTGCAGCATGGTTTGTGTTTCTTGCTGGAAATTTATGTTTTGACTGGCATATGGGATTGAGTCAATTATAACCTCTGATAGAAATGGACTGTTTTTATTAACTGTATCAGTCCAGTCTTTTCCATAGACGTAATAATTCAATGTGACAAATGTAGTTTTTTTTTAACAGGCTGATGTAGAAAAGCCCATGACCATAGTTAGAACATGGTGGAAACTGAATAGAAGCAGAAAGCATATGCATTGTATTTAAAAAAATGTCACCAGGTTTCATTAGTCCATCTTACCCAAGGGATATTTCCCTTCACTACTTCTGCTTTTTTAATAACTTCTCCACTCTATTTAGAGTTCACCAGCTTGAATGCAGCTTCAGGTTCTTTCTTACTTTCTACTGAAGCCCAAATGGTCATCATCATTCAGTCTTGACTCTGAAGTCTTCTGTTCAGTTATTCAATTCGATGAAACTCGCCTATTACAAAGCATCCTGTCTTTATGCAGACATAAAGAACATGTACGCACATTGCACATGTTTCAGCTGAACCAAGTAGATGACAGCCATTCACTGGTTCATTCCCCAGGGCAACGTTCAAATGACATTTGGCAGTTAGCTATCAGCCTCCATCAACTGGTGCATTCTCCATGGCAGAGTCCATGTACCAACCAAGCAGCACTCTCTTCTCACGCAGTATAAATGTATTTGTTTCCCCTGACATTGGTATTTCCTTGATGACTGTAAGATGAAAATCTTCAACAAAAAAAGTCTCTTTTCAGCAACATCAAACTAAATATTTTTCTCAACAGGGAATTTGTCTTTTATGAGAAACTCCAATACATATTTGAAGCTGTGGAAAATAAAAGGGAGATGAAAGATATGGCAAAAGAGTGGGATGGCTTGATCCATTTTGGATTGTTCAAACGAAAGTGTTGGACAGGCACAGTTGGACAAATGCTCTGCTTCTGAACACACTATAAATGCCTAAACCTTGATAGATAATAGCCAGAAGTCTAAAACTACACTGGTTGCCATAGTGATTTCGAGTATGATTTACTAAATAAGTGTCAGATCTTTATGTACAATTACAAACATTCCATGGAAGAAGGCTCCTCGGAAGATCTGAGAGGCCAGGTGTCATTCCGTTCCACTCTCAGAATTAGATGTGGTTAAGAAAAGTAAACCATGGTGGCTTTAAATGGCATAAAAGCAAAATACTGTGGATGCTGAGATCTGAAGCAAAAACAGAAAATGCTGGAAAATCCTAGCAGGTCTGATGGAGAGGGAATAGAGCCAACGTTTCGAGCCTGGATGACCCTTCGTCAGAGTCTTTGGGCGCAATCTTACTGGCTGTTCATGCCATGCGCTTGCTGCAGCGAGGTCAGATAATCTGGTGTATAAAATCCCACTGCTGTGAGTGGCCATAACATTCTGGCCTTTGTCTTTAGGCTCTGATGAAGCATCATCTAGACTCGAAATGTTGACTCTATTTTCTCTCCACAGATGCTGTCAGACCTGCTGAAGTTTCCCAACACTTTTCTACTTTGGTTTTAAATGATGGTTTGGCGGACTGAATCCCTCATCTCAAAGAATTATGGAGGAAGGCTCTCTCGTAAAATCAATAAGTGAACTGTGTCCTAACAGACAGCAACTACATTTTTGTCTAGTCTGTACCAGTTAACTTTGAATAGTTTAGCTAAGGAAGTGACCCTGCATTAATTAAATCAGTAATTTGTGATTTTATTAATATTCCATAAGATTGTTAGGTATTGACTATTCCTACTGTGAAATCTCTGTACTATTCGTTTGTATATTTTATGAAAAATGAGCCAGTTTATTTGGAGTTGTGCCTCACCTCCAGATGATACGTTTCAGTCACATTCCACAAATAGATAATGCAAACATGATACCCTCAAGAAAACAATCTTAGAATCCATAAAATCCTTACAGTGCAGAAGGAGGCCAGTCAGTCCATCAACCTGCACTGATAATGATCCCAGCCAGGCCTTGCCACCCTATAGATTAACCCTACTAATCCCCTGACACGAAGGGATAATTTAGCTTGGCCAATCTACCTAACTCATGAATCTTTGGATTATGGGAAGAAACTGGAGCACCCAAAGGAAACCCACACTGACATGGGGAGAACGTGCAAACTCCACACAGACCATGACCCAAACCGGGAATCGATCCCAGGTCCCTGGCATTGTGAGGCGGTAGTGCTAATCACTGTGCCACATAGGGCGGCATGTTTCTCCCTCTCTGCGGTGTGTTTGGCTGCGGCGGGAGGTGGAACGCTGCTCCCTGGCGGTGAGATCTCATGGTCCTGCTGTTATCAATGGGGTTTCCCATTGAACGCACCCCTTGTCATGGAGAAACCTGCAGTGAGGGTACGCCATTGGCAGGAAGATCCCACTGGCCTGAATGGCAACAAGATTTCACCAATAGTGACTTTCATGACTCAGGATGACCCAACGCTCTTTACAGCAAATGGGATACATTGGAAGTGCAGTCACTATGGTAATACAGGCAGTGTTGCGGACAGCCTATCTGCAGCAAGCTTTCTCAAACTGTAACACAACAATGGCCATGTAATCCATTTTATGAATGTTGGTTGAGGGAGCATTGGTTAGCACACCAGGATATCATAGAATCATAGAATTTCTACAGCACAGAAGGAGGCCATTTGACCCATTGAGCCTGCATTGACCATCCCATAGAACATCCTACCCAGGCGCACTCACTGCCCTAAGCCCATAACTCCATGTACCCCACTAATTCCCCTAAAATACACATCTTTGGACACTTAGGGCAATTTAGCATGGACAATCCACCTAACCGGCACATCTTTGGACTTTGAGAGGAAACCGGAGCATCTAGAGAAAACCCACGCAGACACAGGGAGAATGTGCAAACTCCACACACAGTCATCTAAGGCTGGAATTGAACCCAGGTCCCTGGCGCTGAGGCAGCAGTGCTAACCACTGTGCCACCCTGCTGTCCTCCCTGGCACATCTTTGAAATAATGTGACGGGATCTGTTACATCTCACCTGAGAGGACTGACAAGCCGTGTTTTAACATCCCATCTGAAGGATGTTGCCTTTCACAAGCCCAGTGCTCCCTCAGTACTGCACTATAATATCAGTGTAAATTACAAGCCCAAGGCTTTGGAGAGAAACTCCAACAGTGTCAGCACTGCTGAAAGTATAAG
Source organism: Carcharhinus amblyrhynchos (assembly GCF_965287045.1). Lineage (NCBI taxonomy): Eukaryota > Metazoa > Chordata > Chondrichthyes > Carcharhiniformes > Carcharhinidae > Carcharhinus > Carcharhinus amblyrhynchos. Next base: position 22,314,914 of record NC_137336.1, read on the forward strand.
GTGCGTACTGAAAAGTGACCGCTGATACTGGAATCACAAGAGTATACATGGAAATATTTGAAAATTGCGACAAGAATATTATAGCTAATAAAATTAGAAACCAGACACACGCTATGATGATTTGCTGTGTAATATTACATAGCAGCACTGTAACACAGAAGTCAGTGCCTTTTTGAAACAGTGAACAGAGCGGTTTCCCTAAGGGGGAGGAAGGATTGAAAACTGAGAGGAAAAGGCCAAAGGTTAAAAAATTTGCAACTAGAGACCTCAGCTACTTAGTAGTTACACGGTGCAACTGATTAGCAGATAATGGACATGCTCCATAAAGACCCCCTTGGCCTGACTTTATAAACACATAGATTTCCATAAAGTGCTGGACATTGGAAGAAGGCTTTATGCCTGTTATTTATGAAAGTTCCTTGACAGAATTGAACTTTACAGCGGCTACAAACTAGGATACAAAGGTGGTAGGATCAACAATGAGTTGGGAGGCTGCAGGCAAATCTGACAGGGTTTGCTGGACAGCTTTCCAAAGGCATGGGGGAGCTGTGTGGCTGTCACTTAATCCTTGAGCCACCACTAAATTGAGCCTACTTGACATCCTGTGGATTAATTGGGGGAAAGTCTTGCTAGAGTGACAGTGTGTCTCTCCTGTGAGTAAGTGGGATCAGCCACCATGTTTCCTGTGGCGATGCACTACATCAAATCCAGCCCTACCTGTGACTTAAAATGGCACAATACCAGGTTAAAGTCCAATAGGTTTATTTGGAATCATGAGGTTTCGGAGCGCTGCTCTTTGCTCAGGTGAGGAAGAAGTAGTTCTCCGAAAGTTTGTGATTCCAAATAAACCCATTGGACTTTGACCTGGTGTTATCAGATTTCTTACTGTACCCCACCCCAATCCAACGCTGGCATCTCCACATCATGAATGGATATATCTGCTTGCCTATAGATGGCAGTATTGCAGCATGATTGTCCAACCTAGTCGAACAAACATAACCCAGTCACCATGCTTGGTGATTGTAACGTACCTGCTGCGCATCCACTTTGTATATCTGCAGTACTGACATTGCCTCCGAAGTAAATTGTGTCAATGGCCCTGATTACATGAAGGTTTCAGTGATATCTAATTTGCCGATTAGCTTTTCTCCAGTTAATTAATTCAGCTTTTTATCCACACTGTAGTCTGTTGACTCAGATCGGCCAGCTTGATCAGATGCTTGATCTGAGTTTGGTAATTCGAGATTATTGATTATTCCCCCTTTGTCGCCTCCTTTCAGAATAATCCCACCTCTGGTGTAGATATTTAGTGAAGATTAACGATTTAATTTCAGCCCACCACAGGCAATATCTTGATTTACTAATGACAAGAGCCTGATTTTTCATTTTATTTCAAAAATGTTTGTGATTTTCTCCTGGCGCCAATCAAAATAAGGGATGATAGTTTTAGGGAGTATATCGCTTTTGCATTTCCTGGACTCAGCATTAAATCAAGCACTCTGATCGAGGTGTAAACAAAGAGTAAGGCTTCTGCATTGCCCCAACAGTGGACCTTAACCCTGCTCCACAATAGCAGTATGTAATTCTGATTTCACAGTCCGACCTACGATGACCTCTTTGAGTGAGTCTCCCTGTTCTGTGGCAGATGCAGCAAGTTAGGTAATTGGTGCAGGAATGGGATGATTGAGGACGTAGTGTAATGAGTAGCGTGCTCAATAAGTCTGTGCTGATTAGATAGAAGCATGTTTCGTGTTCTTGTTCACAGCGCTAACTACTCATAATTCAACACTAATTACCTTAAATTGGCAATCTAACTCAGACATGCCATAAGGATGGTGTGGGAAATGAAAATGTCACACTGGCATTGTATTGAGCGCTTTCCTGATGCTGTGAGCTAAACCTTACAGCAGGCCAAGTGGAAGAATCACTTTGGAAATAGGATTGAAGGGTTTTGTGATAGCTGAGATGAATTACTCCATCGTGGCTGATGGCGCTCCTGCTACAGCAGTTGTGCTTGCCAACTGTGGAGGGCAACTGATCAGGGTTATGCAATGGAAATTTACATAATGGGAATGGATGAATAGATATTTTGGAATTTTTCTCAATTACCTGCGAGATCAGAGAATAATTTTCTGTCAAAGGACCGAATGATGTTTTCTTCTTCTGTAACCTCTCATGTCCTTATAATAGAGATTCGACAGAATCATTGAATCCCTACAGTGCAGAAGGAGGCCATTTGGCCCATTGAACCTACACCAACAACAATCCCACCCAGGCCCTACCCCTGTACTTACCATGTATTTACCTCGCTAATCTGCCTGATACTAAGGGAAAATTTAGCATGGACAATCCACCTAACCTGCATATCTTTGGACTGTGGGAGGAAACGGGAGCATCCGGAGAAAGTGCACGCAGACGCAGGGCGCATGTGAAAACTCCACATAGACCACCATCCAAAGCTGGAATTGACCCCAGGTCCTTGGGCCCGTGAGGATTTTTTTCTTGAATTAAATTTTGGGAGGCTTTTCAGTGCTTATTTAGGGAGATGCCTATTCAGGGCATTTTTTTTAACAATGCGCCTTGGCAGGCTGCAGCCCCTGTGGCTTCATCTGCACTTTTCCTGGATTGGCTGGCATGACTCTGCCTTGTACCTGCCTTCCCCCACCCCAGCAATGTGAATCCCACCTCAGTGACCATTTTCTCCAGAGGCAGGTGGGATCAGCTGGAAATTTCCCTTACTCCCCTACCTGTCTAATGGATGAAAATCCAAGACAATGAGTGTCAGAAGGTTACTTTATTGAGCAAGATCATAGAAGAGGCCTTTTGGCCCATCGAACCTGCTCTGACTCTCTGACGGAGTATTTTAACCAGGACCTCTCCCCTCTGCCCTAGCCTTGCAAACTCACACATTTCCCATGGCCAATCCATCTAACCTACACACCTTGGGGTTCTAAGTGACAATTCAGCATGGCCTATCCATCTGACCTACACAATAGTTTGCACTGCTGCCTTATATAGGTGAGGCAGCAGTGCCAGGGACTGGGTTCAATTCCTGGCCCTGGGTCACTGTCTGTGTGGAATTTGCAAATTCGCCATGTCAGTGTGGGTTTCGCTGGGTGCTCTGATTTCCATCTACTATCCAAAGATATGCGGGTTAGGTTGATTGGCCATGCTAATCAGAGGATTAGTAGAGTAGATATGCAAAGTTACAGAAATAGGACCTGGGTGTGATTGTGATCAGTGCAGACTGGATGGGCCAAATGGCCTTCTTCTGCACTGTAGGGATTCTATGATCTTTGGACTGTGGGAGAAAACTGATGAAGACATGGGGAGAATGTGCAAACTCCACACAGTCACCCAAGGCTGGAATTGAACCCAGGTCCCTGGAGTTGTGAGGGGGCAATGCTAACCACAGTGCCACCGTACCACCCTGGTGCCATATAAAATGCAAGCTGCATTAAGATATGGATGGCTGCCTTATTTTGCCACGTTGAGAGCAATATTGATGTACTCTACACCACTTGGACAATAGTGGTTCAAGAAGGCAGCTCATCACCATCTTTCAAGAGAATTTAGCATTGGGCAATAAATGCTCGCATTGTCAGCAATGTAAGAAGTCTCACAACACCAGGTTAAAGTCCGAAAGGTTTATTTGGCAGCACTAGCTTTCGGAGTCTCGCTCATTCATCAGGTGAGTGAGGACTTGTGTTCACAAACAGGACATAAAAAGACACAAACTCAATTTACAAGATAATGGTTGGAACACGAGTTTTTACAGGTAATCAAGTCTTAAAGATATGGACAATGTGAATGGAGAGAGAGAGAGACAAGTACAGGTTATAGGGGTATGTATTGTCTCCAGCCAGGACAGTTAGTGAGATTTTGCAAGCCCAGGCAATAATGCGTGTCGCAAGCATGTGAAAAGTGGTAAGAGGGAAAGATTGCACAAAGGAGAAGGAGGAGAGAGGGAAATATTCTTATGTTTAAAAGAATTCAAAAGTGCGGCAAAGAAGAAGCAGCTGAGCTATCAGACTTGAATTGGCCAGCAAGCAGGCCAGTCAATGCCTATGGCCATACTAGTTTGAAAATGTCTGATCTAAGCAGACTCAGGCCTGGTTAGTACTTGGATGGGATTCTGCCTGAGACTACCAGCTGCAGTAGGCTTTTGCTGCCAGCAGGGGCTGCCCACAACACACGGTCTCTGGTCCAGTGGCAGCCAATCTTTTGGCTGCTCCCTCGGCCTTTGCCGGGCATTCAGCTGCTACAGCCATGCCCCTCGGGCGCTGGCTCAGGTGAAAGACAGCCACGTGGCTGCTAAAGGCGGCTGAGGGACTTCATTGGTACATTCTGGGAGAAGTCGGACCAGCATTATCTACCAAGAAGTGGGAAGCAGAAGATCAGGTGCCTCGGAACGGTCAATGAGTGTCAGAAGGTTACTTTATGAAGTAAGATCATAGATCCTTACAGTGCAGAAGATGCCTTTTGGCCCATTGAACCTGGGAATAATGCCTGGGCTTGCAAAATCTCACTAACTGTCCTAGCTGGAGACAATATACACCTCTTTAACCTGTGCTTAGCTCTCTCTCCACTCACATTGTTTGTATCTTTAAGACTTGATTACCTGTAAAGACTCACATTCCAACCATTGTCTTGTAAATTGAGTTTGTGTCTTTATATGCCCTGGTTGTGAGCACAAGTCCTCACTCGCCTGAGCTTGAGACTTTGAAAGCTAGAGCTGCCAACTAAACCTGTTGGACTTTAACCTGGTGTTGTGAGATTTCTTACTGTGGCCACCCCAGTCCAATGCTGGCATCTCCACATCATTGTCAGCAATGTCCAAATCTTAAATACAAATTTAAAAAATACTAAATTACAACATCTATTCTGAATATCTAAAATCTTGCATTGTAAGCATATAAACAAAGGAAATCTTGAATGGCTGAAAACTTGCCCCAAAACACATGGTTGCCTTTTATATCTCAGGTTCAACAAAAGACAATTTAAAAATGAAGCTGCAGTCTCCCTGCACAGTTTGATAAAATCCTATCCTTTCGGCAGTCACATTTTTTCAGTCTTTGGTCTTTGCTATTACTAATTAACTTAGCTTTGACAAAAGATCATCTAGACTCGAAACGTCAGCTCTTTTTTCTCCTTACAGATGCTGCCAGATCTGCTGAGGTTTTCCAGCATTTTCTCTTTTTTTTTACTGTTACTCTCCCTTTCATGCTTTCTGCTATTATTTTAATTGACCATATTCTTACTTGTTCTGTGTCAAATATTTAGTTATTTCCTGCTTTACCCACTGTCGCCTGCTGAGGGTCAGCTCCCGTTATTCTTCTCTGCTGGCTGTCAATTACTGCACCAAAGAGCAAGAAATGCTGCCTAAGCTCAGGGAAGATCAAAAGAGAAAGGCAAAATAGCTAGAAAAGTTACTGCAACCGGAAAAAGAACAAGAAAAATCCCTAGAAATTCAAAGTTTAGCATTGAGACAGAGACAATAGAAAATAAAATGCATTTGCACCAAATAAAAAGCAACTTTTGGGTGCTGAATTTTGTTTTATTCTGTCTTTTATATAAATAATGGCAAGAAAGATCCTCAGAAGATGTCACAAGTAAACTGACAAGATAGTGTTCACAGCACGGAGAAAAACTGGCAGGAGCACAAATTGTGAATGAAGGTGATTGTCCAGCCATTTGAGCTAAATACGAGGAGGAGTTTGTGCTGGAATGTTTATTCCAACTAATCAAGACCCTCTCCTGGGAGCATGTTTTCTCGAATCATAGAACCTTACAGCGCAGAAGGAGGCCATTCAGCCCAACATTCAAGCACAGGTTTTATTTAAGTAAATGTTGTTGTTGTTTTGTCTCTCTACATTCTTCCCTTACTGAATGATGTGAATTTGTGCAAGAATTTGCAGGCTGATGCATAATCTTACAGGCTGTGATGTTAACACTTTCTATGGTGGTAACAAACCAATCAATGGAATGGTTCATCCAATACAGTGGGAAGGTTTAATGGACAGCTGCAGTCCACATACTGAAAAGCGGCTCACTTACACTTACCTGCCACATGTGTCCCTACAAGATCTTTGTAAAATTATGCAGCTTGTGTCAAAGTAGTAAATCATCAGGAGGAAAGCTATAGACTTCGGAATGATATACAGAAGATGCAGAAATGGACAGAAGCATAAGAGATGGATTTTAATGTGAAAAATGTGGATTGATGCACTTTGGAAGGAATAACATGGGGAGACAATGAAAGCATTTTTAAGTTATAGTTCAACAGAGAGACCTTGGTGTCCATATAATCAAATTAATAAAGGTAGCAGAACAAATTGATAAGGTGGTTAAAAGAGCTTTTGGCTTATTGGGTTTATAAGTAGAAGAACAGAATAAAATTCTAGTAAATAAGTACTATGAAGTCTAGCTCGATGGCAGAGTACAAAACATGGAGAATTTAATGAGTGAGGGAATTTGGTGCAGCGAGGGATGATGTTCTGTCCTGGTTTTCTATAAAACAAGGAAGGGTCTGACAGAGAGAGCAGGAGACAGTGAGTCCTGGAAGCAATAGCAGCAATGGCAGCTAGTCAGTCAAAATAGTGGGTGGGGGGTCGGGGGGGAGAGGGGGCGCATTCCTTCCAAATTCCAATTCCATGAAATTTTCCAACAAAGGGAGAAATGACATCTGAGGATAGCAGGGTGGTGATCGATTGGTGGGTTTTTCAGGACTTTGTTTTAGGACAGTGGTTTAAACTATCACTCAAAACTATAAAATACTGTATTAAATTTACATTTTAGCTTTGTTAATAAAATTTGTGCATAGAACTTGAAGTGTTTAAGTTTATTTATTAGTGGCAAGTAAGGCTTATATTAACACTGCAATTAAATTACTGTGAAAATCCCCTAGTTGCCACACTTCAGCGCCTATTCAGGTCCATCCACCTAACCAGTGCGTCTTTCAGGTTGTGGGAGGAAACCGGGGCACCCGGAGGAAACTGACGCAGCCACAGGGAGAATGTGCGGAGTCCACACAGACAGTGACCCAAGCCGGGAATTGAACTCAGATCCCTGGCACTGTGAGACAGCAATGCTAACCACCCTGCCAGAAGATGGCAGGGCATTATAACAGAGTAATTAGTAAAACATGTGGGTGGGATTCTCCGCCCACGCTTGACCGGAAACTGGAGAATCCCTCTCGAGGTCGATGGACCTTTGTGTGGTCCACCCCACCCCCACCGCCCACTATGATTTCCTGGGCAGGTGGGATGGGAGAACTTCCTCCGTGAGATTTGGGGCTTCATAAATAGAAATATTGAGTAGAAAAGCAGGGTTGTTATGCTGACTCTTTCTAAAGCTTTGGTTAGGCAAGAGTAGTGCATCCAGTCTGCTCACCATATTTTAGAAGGAATGTGAGGACCTTGAGAGGGTGCGGAGGAGATTAACCAGAATGGTTCCAGGGATGAAGCATTCCAGACTAGGTAAAAGAAGCTGGGATTGTTTTCCTTGGAGCAAAGGAGATTGAGGGAGGATTTGACAAAGTTTTTATAGGTTTAGACAAAGAGAAGGCGTTCCCATTAGTTGATAGTGCAAAGATTGGGGGATGTTGGTTTAAGGTTTTGGACAAGAAATGTTAGGGGCAGAGGAAAGGCCTTGGGACAGAATGTTAAGCTGGAACCCACAGCCTACGAAGGTAGTGGAAATAGAAGCAATTAATGATTTAATTAATGAAAACAAAAACAGATGGGCACATGAGGGAAAGGTTATGATGCTTTTCTTTAGAATAGAGAAATTTAGGAGGTCATCTAGTAACGTTTTTGATCAGGTAAGTATGGGAAGTAATTTTCCTTCTGTTCGATAGGTCAATAATAATGGTTGTAGATTCAAAAACAAAAGATGTGAAGAACTTTTTCACTCATGGAGAGATGACCTTTGAACATACTTCTGAAAAATGCGATGGAAGGAGGATTCCATAAACAATTAGGGAATTGGGCAAATGCTGGAGGGTGACGAAGTTACAGGCTTATGAACAAAAAGTGGGATGAGAGGACTAAACACAGCACAGACATGAGGGCTGAATGGCCTCTGCCAATGCTGCACGTTTCTATGATGTCAGGTCAGATTTCAGAGCTGGAGACTTCAAATTCTACTGGCTGGGGCTGTCTAGAACCAGCTTCAATCCCTGCATTTATAGACTTAGATACAGAATCTCTACCACTAGACCATCGTAAACAACTGAACAGAAGCATGGTATGGACTAGCCCTTACTCTCCACTGCTTATGATCACTTGTTAAATCAATATTCTCATGTGCTCCAGTTTAGTCTCTTCAATTGGCTCTGCTAGAATATTCCTTTTGAGCAAGATTGATGCAAGTTAGTCAAACATATGTGTCTATTTATATTGAAACAACTCCCACTTCCTCCTCTGATGATGTTCGTTGTGATTTCCACTCTCTACAGTCTTCAGAGCTTTTGTGGATCTTCTTATCGAAATCGATGCCCATAAACCCCAACCACGATTTACAAACAACTTTTCTTTTTAGCAGTTTTATCCTGAGGGCAAACACACTGTGCTGATCTCAAGGTTGATCGACATATTGTCTCCACAGAATGTCTTGGCTTCTGATCTCCGTCTTTTTGGTCAAATCATGCCCAGTCTTGATTGGTTATGTAACACCCGGAAGCCTTGGCCAGCCAAATTCGATTGCGACTGCATCCTTACAGCATCCCAAGGCCAAAGGGCTGCAGGAAACCATTTGGAAACTAAGACCTTGCTTTACCTTATCCTGGAAAGCAAAATCGGGCCTCAGAGTAAGCAATCTGGCATGGGCTGAGTCAGCTAAGTAGATTGTTTCCAGTGCCAATCATTATGATGCTGTAATCTTCATCGTAGTGAGTTGCATTGAATCCCTGCAGTTGCATAAATCAAAGCAGCCTCTAATTTGGCAGCAAATGTAGGACAGATTTATAACTAGCATTAGTTGAACGAGGTAGAATACATTAAAGCTTACTTCAAATCTGTCTTATTTTGCACACAGAAAATGTGGAAACTAGCTTGTTGGCTTAATATGCCTACTGCTAATAACTGATTTGCTTTATACTTTAATCCTTAAGTATTGGCATGATAAGATGAATTTTGATTCAGCTAGGAAGTGAGGACCAGCAGTACCTATTGTAAAGCTAACAGTTAAGAACTTGGTCAGTACACTGGTTGTGCAAGTGCACCACTGCAGTTTTCTACTTGTGTGTCAGGTATTGCATATTCAGGATATTTTAAAAAAATTTCTTACTCTAAACTATTTTGGGCAGCACGGTGGCACGGTGGTTAGCACTACTGCCTCACAATGCCAGGGACCCAGGTTCGATTCCTGGCTTGGCTACATTCTGTGCAGAGTCTGTACGTTCGCCCCATGTCTGCGTGGGTGTCCTCCAGTTCCTTCTCACAGTCTGGAAGTCGTGTTGGTTAGGTGCATTGGCCATGCCAAATTCTCCCTCAGTGTACCTGAACAGGCGCCGGGTTGTGGCGACTAGGGGATTTTCGCAGTAACTTCATTGCAGTGTTAATGTAAGTCTACTTGTGACATTAATAAATAAACTAAACTGTTTTGCTTTATATCTTTGATCATTATTGATGAATGAGGCTCAACTTGAGAATACATATTCTAATCTTGTAATATAGGTAAACTTTCAGCAACATCTTTGAAATGAGAGAGCAGAAAACTCTGTTAATTATTTTTAACTAATATATCTTTTGCCTCCATGAGGTCGCTTGCTCCAGTTTTCTGAAATGGTAGGGATTTATATATTTGCTCTTGAACTCTATTAAGTAAACCCTTCTGAAAAAAATAAGAAAGTCGCAGTCTAACAGTAAGTTATTCTTTTCCAGATAACTTTACAAGGCAATGAATTTGTTCTCCTACTTGCTTGCTATAACTTCAGTAGAAAAACAGTGGCCATAGGGTCAAAATAGTCTCACTCAAGTTAACTGCACTTGTCGTCAAAAGGAATTGGTGGCCATAAACCTAATTGAATCAATCACACTACTTGTGTGCTTATTCCTTCCCTTCAGCCAACAGTTTACCTTGCAACATAGATATCAAATTTGGCTCAGAATCTGGATTTTTTTTTCACTGCGCCTTCCCGTTATATACTTACTGGTGTTCTGCACATCTTATATATTTGAATTATCACAGAGCAGTGCAGAGATGACACAGGTTCAACAGGTTTATTTACAGTACTTTAAAATAACTCAGTAATCATAGGATTTCTACACACAATGGGGGGGTGGCATTCTTCCAAAAGTGCTGAATTGAAGGGAAAACTGTTCTAGAAGAACTGTTTTCTCAGTTCAACTTCTCACTCGAATGTCTCCACTCTGTGCACTGCAAATTTCACAATCATGAATCTCATTAAAAACCCAGGGAGGGTGGGACCTATTCGCGCCAGAGTCTGACAGTTCTGGAACTCTGCACATGCGCAGTGGTCCTGATCTATCAGTTGCCCCATTCGCTGGCCAGCTCGATTGCTGGCCAGCCTGTGATCCCCGCAGTGATGCCCCTCCAGCCCCCCCACGGCCCAATTCTGGCCTCCACAACAATTCCCAGGCCAGCCCTGAGCCCCCCAATCATAGAGCGCCCCGATGTCCAGCCTACCTCCACAGCAGTGACAATCTCCCCCCTCCTCACTGACACCCCCCGGAAGGGAACCCCTCCTGGCAGACCACCCCTCCAGCCTGCCCCAATCGCTGCCCTTCCTCCATCCTAAACTGACTGCCATGCAGAGTTGCAGCAGCACTCCCCCCAGCCTCACCAATCTCTCCTAGGCTCCACCCACAATAGGTCCCACTCCCTTGGCACTGCCTGATGCCTGGTGGGCAGTGCCAAGGTGCTGCACTTTGTCCCTTGGGTAGTGCCAGGGGGCACAGGTTGGCATTGCCAGGGTGTACATGCCCAGGGAGTAACCCCCCTCCAATATTCAACCTCTGGGGAGCCCCGATTGCCCCCCTCCATTCTGGCGGGGTCTCCTGCTAGTTCCCCGAAAGTAGGAAACTACTCTAAATCCTGCTGGAATGAAATACTCCTGGCATTGTGGGAGATTCAATCGGGATGAGCAAATTCCCGATAATTGCTTGTGTAAGCAATCAAGTACAGTGAATATGGATCAGTGAGCAGACCAATATAATCAATTACAGATCAGTTAAACCATTGAAAACAATGCTGACATATGTGTTTGATGTATTATGGCTGGATTTAAAAGAATAGCCTCCAAAGCAAATCTTGATAAACCAAGCTGTTACATTTTTTCCATAGGCTTACGCATTCCTGTTCAAAGCCCCACCTAAGTGTATGCAAGAAATGATACATGAGAGATAGAAATCTAGAAGAGAATCGTGACTTAAATATATTTTTCATTACCTTTCAGTTTTGTGTTTCTTTCTAATACTTGTGAATTTTGTTTAACCAATACTTTGGACTTGATTTTGAGCGAATAATTCTTATTTAAGTTTGTTTTGCACTGTTTCAAGAAGAGTATGATTGTGCAATAAGCCATGAAAAATGGAAGATTACTGAAACACTTACGGGACTTCAGCAAGACAGAAAGAGGTGGGAAAGAGAAGTACAAAAGATACCACTTCTAAGAGCAACATTTTTGATGTTCAGGGGGCTAAAAACATAACATGCAGGACAGGTATACGGTGTAACGTCCTCTGTCTGACAGCAAGCCCAGTAAAAAGTCTGACAACACCAGGTTTTAGTCCAACCTATTTATTTGATAATATACTCACTAGCTTTCGGGGTTACCCCCTTCGTCAGGTGAATGGAGAGTTCTGGCCTCAGACAGAGCATATAAAGCACAGACAGCAAGCCAACATAAGGAGAAAGTTGGGGACTGGTTTGGATGATCCCCCAGATAGAACATAGAACATAGAACACTACAGCACAAACAGGCCCTTCGGCCCACGAGTTGCGCCGATCACATCAACACCTACCAACCTACAGACCTATCTATAACCCTCAATCTCATTAAACCCCATATACTCATCCAGAAGCCTTTTAAAAGACCCCAGCGAGTTCGCCTCCACCACCACTGACGGCAGCCGATTCCATTCACTCACCACCCTCTGAGTGAAAAACTTACCCCAACATCACTTCTGAACTTCCCTCCTTGCACCTTAAATCTGTGTCCTCTCGTAGCAACCATTTCAACCCGGGGAAATAGCCTCTGAGAGTCCACCCTATCTATTCCTCTCAACATTTTGTAAACTTCTATCAGGTCGCCTCTCAACCTTCGTCTCTCCAGGGAAAAGAGTCCCAGCTCCCTCAACCTAACTTCATAAGGCATGCCTCCCAGTCCAGGCAACATCCTTGTAAATCTCCTCTGCACCCTCTCAATAGCTTCTACATCTTTCCTATAGTGAGGCGACCAGAACTGCGCACAATACTCTAAATGAGGCCTGACAAGGGTCTTATAAAGTTGCAGCATTACCTCCCGACTCCTAAACTCAATCCCTCGATTAATGAAGGCCAGTACACCATACGCCTTCTTGACCACCTCCTCCACCTGCGAGGCCGATTTAAGAGTCCTGTGGACCCGGACCCCTAGATCCTTCTGCTCTTCAACACTACCCAGACTTCTGCCCTTGATAGTGTACTCGTTCATCCCGTTGGTTCTGCCAAAATGGACGACTACACATTTATCTGCATTGAAGTCCATCTGCCACTTCTCCGCCCAGTCCTGCATCCTATCTATGTCCTGCTGCAACTTTTGCCATCCTTCCAGACCATCCACAACACCACCGACCTTAGTGTCATCAGCGAACTTACTTACCCATCCCTCCACTTCCTCATCCAGGTCATTTATGAAAATGACAAACAACAAGGGTCCCAGAACAGATCCTTGAGGCACACCGCTGGTGACTGACCTCCATTCAGAAAAAGCCCCATCCACAACCACTCTCTGCCTTCTGCAGGCAAGCCAATTCTGGATCCACAAGGCCAAAGGCCCTTGGATCCCATGCCCTCTCACCTTCTCAAGAAGTCTTGCATGGGGGACCTTATCAAACGCCTTGCTGAAGTCCATGTACACTACGTCCACGGCACTTCCTTCGTCAATGTGTTCAGTCACATTATCGAAGAACTCAACTAGGCTTGTAAGGCACGACCTGCCCTTGACAAATCCATGCTGACTATTCCTGATCATGTCAAACCTCTCCAAATGTTCGTAAATCTTGTCCCTCAGAAGCCTCTCCATCAGCTTACCAACTACTGAGGTCAGACTCACCGGTCGGTAATTTCCCGGGCTATCTCTGTTCCCTTTCTTGAAAATAGGAACTACATCCGCAATCCTCCAATCCTCCGGAACCTCTCCCGTCTCCATTGACGACGCAAAGATCATCGCCAGGGGCTCTGCAATCTCTTCCCTCGCCTCCCACAGTATCCTGGGGTACATCCCATCTGGTCCAGGCGACTTATCTACCTTGATAGAATTCAAAAGTTCCAACACATCCTCCTCCTTAATATTCACGTACTCAATCTTTTCCATCTGCTGCAAATCCATAACAAAATCTCCCAGATCAGCTTCCACTGTGAATACTGAGGCGAAGTACTCGTTAAGCACCTCTGCCATTTCTTCTGGTTCCACACAAACCTTTCCCCCCTCACCTTTTATAGGTCCTATCCCTTCTCTTCTCATCCTTTTACCTTTCACATATTTATAGAAGGCCTTGGGATTCTCCTTAATCTTACCCGCCAAGGTCTTCTCATGACCCCTTCTGGCTCTCCTAATTTCCCTTTTAAGTTCCTTCCTACAGTCCTTATACTCCTCAAGATCTTTAACCTCTCCTAATTCCCTGAACCTCTTATACACCTTCCCTTTCCTCCTGACTAGGTTCAACACAGCCTTTGTGCACCACGGTTCCCGCGACCTACCAAAACCCCCTTGTCTCATCGGAACGTTGTCATTCAGAGCTCCAGACACACATTCCTTGAATATCTGCCACCTTCCTTCGGTACTTTTCCCTAAGAACGCCTCCTTCCAGTTTATTTGTCCAAGTATCTTCCTGACTTCTTCGTATCTCCCCTTACCCCAGACAAACACCTTCCTAGCCTGCCTGATCCTATCTCGTTCCAATGCAATTGTGAAGGAGATAGAATTATGGTCACCATTTCCAAGATGCTCTCCTACCGAAAGATCCATCACCTGCCCTGGTTCATTCGCCAGTACCAGGTCAAGTACAGCCTCTCCCCTCGTAGGCTTATCCACATACTGTGTCAGGAAACCTTCCTGAACACACCTAACAAACTCCTCCCGATCCAAACCCCTTACCCTAGGGATATTCCAGTCGATGTTTGGGAAATTGAAGTCTCCCATCACGACAACTCTGTTATTAAAACATCTCTCCAGAATCTGTTTCCCTATTTGCACTTCAACTTCCCTGTCACTATTGGGCGGCCTATAGAATACACCCAGCAAAGTTTTCGACCCTTTGCTGTTTGTAACTTCCACCCACAGAGATTCTGTAGACAGTCCCTCCACAACATCCTCTTTCTCTGCAGCCATGACACTGTCCCTGATCAACAGTGCCACTCCACCACCCCTTCTGCCACCCTCCCTGTCCTTCCTGAAGCACCTGAAGCCTGGCACCTGAAGTACCCAGTCCTGTCCCCGAGACATCCAAGTCTCCGTAATGGCCACTACATCACAATCCCAAACAGCAATCCACGCCCTAAGCTCATCTACCTTATTCACTACACTCCTTGCATTAAAATATATACACTTCAGCCCCTCAGTCTGGGCATTTCCCATCTCCACCGCCTGTCTAACCTCCCTCCCATACTGCCTGCGGTCCTCCCCTACCTGGGAGCGAACCTCCTCCGTCCCAGTCTCCCCATCACAGTTCCCTCCCCCCAACCTTTCTAGTTTAAAGTCCCCCCGGTAGCCTTAGCCAGTCTTCCTGCCAAGACATTAATCCCCCATCTAGTATTTGACTATAAAAGTAGAATAAGATGGAAGGAGGCATCAAAGAGATGACTTTGATTGCATGTAAGATTATGCAATTAACTATATCTGCTCACCTAATTACTAATGACAGAAGACAACTATCTCCATAGGCTATGGATTGGCAGTGATCATTACCATCCAGCTAACCTCCAAAATCAGCATGTCAATGAGGAACAGAAGTTAGTTGCTTTAAGCCAAATTGCCATTCTATTAGATAATGACTGACCTGCACCTCTATACTGCATACTTTTCTCCATTTCCTTTGTTATTCTGAACTTACAAAATGCTACAGATCTGCCTTAAAGTTTTCAGTTGACAATGCATGAAGGTGCAGTACATGTTAGAATGTTGGAAAGTGCCGGCGTGCCAATTCTTTACAATGTAACTATGCACCTAGAATATATCGACTGCTGAAGAATGGATATAATATCATGTAATTTAAATAGGTTGAATACATTTCCTATGGATGTTGCACCAGGCTCAGAGAGTGCACTCTATGGGTTGGGTATCTGACAATCTGTTAAAGGACCATAGAACTATAGAAAATTACAGCTCAGAAACAGGCCTTTTGGCCCTTCTTGTCTGTGCCGAATCATTTTTTGCCTAGTCCCACTGACCTGCATGTGAACCATATCCCTCCACACCCCTCTCATCCATGAACCCGTTCAAGATTTTCTTAAATGTGAAAAGTGACCCCGCATTTACCACTTTATCTGGCAGCTCATTCCACACTCCCACCACTCTCTGCGTGAAGAAGCCCCCCCTAATATTCCCTTTAAACTTTTCTCCTTTCACCCTTAACCCATGCCCTCCCCTAGCCTCAGTGGAAAAAGCCTGCTTGCATTCACTCTATCTATACCCAACAAAATCTCATACACCTCTATCAAATCTCCCCTCATTCTTCTATGCTCCAGGGAGAACTGCTGAGAGAAGTTAAAGGAGCGTCAGTTAAAGTGTGTGTGTGTGCGTGAGTGAGTGTGTGTGTGTGTGTGTGTGTGGTGCAGTTGGTGGGGGAGGGCTGCAGCTGGTGGGAAAGGGGTGAGGTGGTGGCAGGCAGGAAGGGGTGGGAGGATGGTGGCTGGCTGCAGGGGTGGAGGTGGAGAGTGGTGGTAGCTGATAATTTTAAAGCTTCCAGAAAGGCTGCAAAGATCAGAGGTTATTTAAATGAGTTGATCCTATGCTTCTATATGAGATAAAAGCAAAGTACTGTTGTTTCTGGAGATCTGAAATAGAAATGGAAAGTTTTGGAAAAACTCAGCAACCCTGCTAGCTGTCTGCGTAGACAGAAATAGTTACCATTTCAAGTCCAATATGGCTCTTCTTCAGAACACTTATATATGAAAAGAACTCTTCAAATTGTGATGTACAATCAAACTCACTTGACTTTTGGATACGTTTGTTTTGAAGATGCTTTTTTCTTATGCTTCAGGTGTAAATTCAAGGCTAAATTTTGCAGTTGATCTACTCCTTACTGATTACAGACTGAAGTATAACAATAATCAACATGCAGGTTTGAGACCTCTGAATGTCCCATAAACTTGAGAGAATGATTTTTCCTTTAAATTTCTCCAGAATGTTTGATCTAGCAAGGCTGTTGCAGAGAAATGGGATGAACAAAAGATCAAAGACCTATGAATGTTGAAGTGACTTTATAAGCCAGCGTCAATAATCATATGCAAGTTTAATTGGAACTTTAAAGCATTCAGTTACTGTTCACGGAAGGAAGTTATTAAATGTATCAATTCTTAGAAAAATTGTTATAGGAGTATTCTATTTTTACTTTCTTGAACCCTATACTGTTTCCAGCTCTTTAGAGATGCAATTTGACATAGATTAGTGGGTTCAGGTGGGTGAAGCACCATTTACTGGCTTCTCTTTGAGGTTTGTGATGTTTCAAAACACAGGCCTTGTCTGCATGTTGCCAGGTAACTACTTGCCAAAATGGGAGGGAAAGAAACAACTGGTTGGCAGGCAGGGCGGGAAATTCAAGTGGCCAACAAGTTGCCAATTCAAGTTACCAGCCAACAACTAGGGAAGCTACACTGACAAACAAGTAAACCGTATGAGGAAGTTTCAGGAGGATTTTCAGGTGGAGAAATGTAGGGAGTCTGGGGGAATGGGTTGGGTGGAGGCGGTTAGTTGGCGTGGTTGGTTTGCCTTTTCTAGTGAGGCTGAAAGGAGGCCCCCCAAATCCTTTTCTCTTTGCTTTTGTCTTACAGGGCATATTCTGCAACCCAAAACTCAGATTTCTGCTGCAGGTGACACATCCTGCCAATGTTGTCAGTGAGGAAACTTCGTGCCCGCACGACTTCCCACATCCCGCAGGAGGCACATTTCTCTTGCACTGACATAACAAACTTTAGAAAAAGTGTTTAGTACAGAATGGTATAATAACCCACCTGTCATTCACCTATTATTTCTCTCCTCTGTGCCAAGTCTGGAAAGCCCTATACTTTGGGAAGAAGGGGAATCAGGATATTGATTTCGATGATCAGTCATGATAAAAATGAATGGCGGAGCAGGCTTGAACGGCCGAATGGCCCGCTCCTGCTTCTAGTTTCTATGTTTCTATACTTATCAAGCAATCAACTTATGGGACACCTGTGGCATTACGTTTAGATTGTACCTGTACACTCCTGGCTGTGTCTACCTCCCCCCCACCTCTTCACCACCTTTCTCTCTCTCTCTCTCTCTCCAAGCATTGCTTTTTGGGCTCTTTCTCTTTCCAGACACCCACTGCTTTATGGACTTCTCATTAGCAAAGTAAAAGCCAGCTACTGGAAGCTGAGAGAAGGTAGAAGATGAAAGGATCACATCCTTCCCCTTTTCACCTTACTCCCTCACTCAACAAACTCCAACATAAGCACTCTAATGCAGTCAAAAGCAGCATTCCAGTGAAGGCAAGGCACCACTGAAGATAAAAGCCACATTACTTGCTCATAGAAAATGACAGAAATTACCCAGTAAAGAATGCCAAACTGAATGCTATTTCAGCATAAATTTACTACTTACAGACACAGAAGGAAGATGTCTGTTTCAGTTTTGTCTTTTTAAAGAGCACATTTCTCTTAAACTTCCAAAGATTTATGCTCCACTTAAACTATGTATTTTATTCCACTAAAACCAATGAACTGGATCATGAATAAATCAGATCTTATGCTGTTGAAAATGGGGACAAGGCTATTAGGTAGAATAAAAGGGAAGGTCAGTGATATGTTAGAGGCTCAGGGAGATTGCATGGGAAGGCATTGTGGAGAGGGATGAGGTGTTGGGGGTTGCTATGGGAGTGGACCAGAGTGTTACAGAGGAAACTTTGGAATACTGACAGGGGAGGGAAAAGGAAGGTGTATTTGGTGGTGGCATCATTCTGGAGCTGGTGGAAATGGCATTTTCCCAAAGGTAGGGGAGTCTAAAACTAGAGGGCATCAATTTAAGGTGAGAGGGGAGAAATACAAAAGTGTCCAGAGGGGCAGTTTTTTCACAAAGAGGATGATGAGTGTCTGGAACAAGCTGCCAGAGGTAGTAGTAGAGATGGGTACAATTTTGTCTTTCAAAAAGCAGTTGGACAATTATATGAGTAAGATGGGTTTAGAGGGATATGGACCGAATGAGGGCAATTGGTATAGCTTAGGGGTATAAAAAAAAGGCGGCATGGACAAGTTGGGTCGAAGGGCCTGTTTCCATGCTGTAAACCTCTATGACTATGACTCTATGGGGTGAAAAGTGAGGACTCTGTTGTGGTTTAGGGAGGGAGGGGAAGGAGTTGGGGCAGGACTAAAGGAAATGAAAAATACATAAATTACATCTGAGGGCCCTGCCAACCACAATTGGGGATGGGATGGGGCTAGGTCTTTAACTCAGGAAAAAGGAAGACATGTTGAAAGTGCCATGGTGGAAGGTAGCATTGTCAGAACAGGTGTGACAGAGATAATGATACTAACAGGGATATTGGTCCACATGCACATTCCATTCCTCCTGTCACTCTCTCTAGTGGAAGGCCCACCATTCCCCTTTTCTCTGTTCCACTGATCTGTTATCTATTTAATAGAATTGATCAAAAATGAAATAAAAGGGCAGACTAAATTATCTCTTATTCTGTCAGCAGGTTTGTTGAGCTGCCCATTTTTTCAAATCTTCAACTCTAGAATGTTTTTGGGATAGTTTCTTAAAGCAGCATGTTCTGGAGCCAACCAGAGAACAGGTTACATTAGTAGCCTGGTAGTAGCTACATTAGACATGGTATTGTGCTATGAGATGGGATTAAATAATGCTCTCATAGGGAATGCACCACTAGATAGCAGTGACCATAATATAATTGAATTTTGCATTCAGTTTGAGGAAGAGAGGAGTGGGTCTGAGACTAATGAGCGGTATTTATAAGATCATGGCTAATCTGTCGTGGCTCAGTTCCACTTTCCGGCCCTCTCCCCATAACCCTTAATCCCCTCTCTTATCAAAAACCCATCAACCCGCTTCCTGAAAATATTTAGCGAGGCAGCCTCCACCACTTCAATGGGTAGAGAATTCCAGAGATTCACCACCCTTTGAGTGAAGAAGTTCCTCCTCAACTCTGTTCTAAAACGCCCCCCCTTTATCTTGAGGCTGTGCCCCCTAGTCCTACTGTCTTTTTTCAGTGGGAAGAGTCTCTCCACCTCTATCCTATCCATCCCATTCATCATCTTATACGTCTCAATGAGATCTCCCCTCATTCTTCTAAACTCCAACGAGTACAAGCCTAGTTTATTCAGCCTCTCCTCATAGTTCAACCCCCTCAACTCCGGTATCAGCCTAGTAAACCTCCTCTGCACTCCCTCCAAGGCCAAAATATCTTTGTGCAGGTGCGGCGCCCAAAACTGCACACAGTACTCCAGCTGCGGCCTCACCAATGCCCTATACAGCTGCAGCAAGACCTCCCTACTTTTATATTCAATCCCCTTCGCTATGAAGGCCAGCATCCCATTCGCCTTCCTGACCACCTGCTGCACCTGCAAGCTGGGTTTTTGCGACTCATGCACAAGGACCCCGAGGTCCCTCTGCACCGTTGCCTGCTGCAGTTTTTCGCCCCGTAAGTAATAGTCCTTCCTACCATTCTTCCTACCAAAGTGGACCACCTCACACTTGCCAACATTAAATTCCATTTGCCATTTCCTGGCCCATTCGCCCAGCCTATCTAGATCCTTCTGCAGACTCTCCACACCCTCCGCACAATTTGCCGTTCCCCCAATCTTGGTGTCATCCGCAAATTTCGACACCCTACACTCGGTTCCCCGGGGCAGGCTCGAAGGGCCAGATGGCCTACTCCTGCTCCTATTTCTTATGTTCTTATGTTCTTATGTTCTTATTTACTGCATAACCCACCATGTGTTTTGCCGTGGTGGGAGACAGCCCTTCATTGATCACTAGTGGGATCTTCTGGTCCCACCATTGCCAATGGGGTTTCCCTTTGAATGCACCCTTGCCGTTGTGAAACTCATGGCGGATGTGTGATGTTGGTGAGACCAAAAGATTCCGCCAGTGTGAACAGCCATAAAGTTCTGGCCAATGTTTTTAAACTGAAATGAGGGAGATTATGAGGGCATGGAAGTGAGCTGGCCAAAGTGAATTGACAAATGAGTTTAAGGGATAGATCATTAGAGATGCAGTGGCAAATACTTAAGGGGATAGTTAAGAATATACAGACGAGATACATTTCAATGAGTAAGAAAATGACCAAGAGAAGGACACACCATCCTTGTTTAATTAGAAAAGTCAAAAACAGTATGAAACTTAAGAAAAAACATATAATTGTGCAAAGACTGGTGGAAGGTCAGACAACTGGACAGAGTTTAAGGAACAGCAAAGAATTACTAAATCACCAATAATAAGGGAAAAATTAGAGCAAGAGAGAAAGCTAACCAGAAATATAAATGTATAAAACAATATTAAAGAACTTCTATGAATACTTAGAAAAAAAGGACAAGTCAACAATGTGAGCGTTGGTCCTATGGAAAGTGAGTCTGGAGAATTGAGAATAGAAAACAAGGAGATGAATTGAACAGGTATTTTGCATCAATCTTTACAGGGGATCCGGGTAACACTCCAGAAGCAGCTATAAATTAGAAAATGGAAGGAAGGGAGGAACTCAGTGAAATTAAAATGATCAAAGAACTGGTACTAAGTAAATTGCTGGAGTGGGAGGCTGGCAAGTGCCTGGTCTGAAGGACTTCATCCTAATGTCTTAAACAAGTGTTTGGTGAGATAGTTGATGGATTGGTTTTAGTTTTCTAAAACCTCCCTTGATTTGAGGAAGGTCACATTAGGTTAGAAGATAGGAAATGTAACTCCTTTATTCAAAAAGGGAGGGAGACAGAAGATGGGAAACTATCGGTCTGTTAGCGTAACTTCTATTGCAGGGGAGATGTTGTAGCAGGGCACTCGGATAAGCTTATGGCAATCAGGCAGAGTCAACAGCATTTTGTGGAAGGGGAATCATATTTAACCAACTTATTGGAGTTCTTTGAGGAAGTAGCATGTGCTGTGGATTAAAAGGAACTGATGGATATACTGTACTGAGATTTCCAGAAGGCATTTAATAAAATGCCACATCAAGGGTTATTGCAGAAAATAAAAGTTCATACTGTAGGAGATAACATATTGGCACAGATAGAAGATTGGCTAGCGAACAGGAGGTAGAGAGTAAGCATAAATTGTTTTTTTTAAGTTGGCAATATGTAATAAATGATATGCCACAGGGATCAGTGCTGGGACCTCAACTGTTTACAATTTATATATATGACTTGGATGAAGGGATGGATGGGATGGTTGCTAAGCTTGCTGATGACGCAAACAAAGGTAGGAATGTAAGTTATGCAGAGGAGGCTACAATACCATAGACTGATTAAGAAATAGATAGGCACCACCAACTGGAAGTTCCCCTCCAAGTCAGTCACCGTCCTGACTTGGAAATATATTGCTGTTCCTTCACTGTCACTGGGCAAAATCATGGAATTCCTTCCCTAACAGCACTGTCGATGTACCTACGCCTCAGTAGGTGGCTCATCGCCATCTTCTGAAGGACAATTCAGGATGGGCAATAAATGCTGGCCTAGCCAGTGACACTCACATCCCATAAATAAATTTAAAAGAAGTGAGTGGGCAAAGATCTGGCAAATGGAGTATAATGTGAGAAAATGGGAAATACTGTATTTTGGCAAGAAAATAAAAGGGAAACTTATAACCTAAATGATGAGAGACTGCAGAGTTCTGTGATGAAGAGGAATCTGGGTGTCTTAGTTCATGAATTGCAAAAGGCTAGTATGCAGGTACAGCAAGTAATTAGAAATGCTCATAGAATGTTACAAGTTGTTGCAAGGCGAATTGAATACAAATGTAGGGAAGTTACACTTAAGTTATACAGAGCTCTAGTGAGACCACATCTGGAGTACTGTGTACAGTATTGCTCACCTTATTGAAAGGAAGATGTAAATGTATTGGAAGCAGTTCAGAGAAGGTTTACTAGACTAATACCTGGAATGGGTGAGTTGTCTTACGAGGAAAGGTAGGGCAGGCTAGGAGTGCATCCATGGAGTTTAGAAGTGTAAGAGGTGACTTGATTGAAAGATACAAGATACTAAGAAGCGGGATTTTCCAGCTGCACTTGCTCCAGGAAAATCCTGACTGAGATCAACAGACCTTTGCATGGTCCTGTCCCACCCGCTACGATTTATGTGGTAGGAGGGATGGAAAATTTCCACTCTAAGGGTCTTGACAGTGTGGATGTGAAGAGGATGTTTCATCTTGTTTGCATGTTGCCCACCTCAATTAGCATAGGCATTTGTGACTCTTACGCTCATAAAACAGGGCTATCCAATTTTTAACCCAAAGTGTTTTCATAACCTTTAGCCTTACTGGCCATTTCATACATTCTCTGTTCTCTAGCTCTGACCCATTGGCACTGTCTCCTCCTTTTACCCCACGATCAGTGTATGTGTCTTCAGCCAGTTAAATCCCTCGGTGAAATGTCCTTTCAGTTCCTAATTTAAATGCATCTATTTGACCTACTTTTGGTGACCCCTCCTCCTTCCCATGTTCAAGAGCCATTTTCCCCTCCTTACATCTTTGTGAATTACCTCAGGACTTTTTTTTTCTGTGCTATGTAAACACAAGTTGTTGTTGAAATAAATGAAACAAAATCCTGGTTGGTTTGTCAAATTGCATTGTTAAAAAAAAATAGACTAGTTTGGTACAGCTTGATGAATTGTCTCACCAGTCACATTC
The DNA here is from genome assembly GCF_965287045.1 of Carcharhinus amblyrhynchos. Classification (NCBI taxonomy): domain Eukaryota; kingdom Metazoa; phylum Chordata; class Chondrichthyes; order Carcharhiniformes; family Carcharhinidae; genus Carcharhinus; species Carcharhinus amblyrhynchos. Next base: position 22,338,168 of record NC_137336.1, read on the forward strand.
TTGTTTTTACTGTTTGAGATAAGTATCCCTTTTGCAAGTCAAACATTTGTTACATTACATATGTATGGATGTAAGCATTTCAACCCACTTTTCCACTTCCTACAGTAACTTCAGCAGCTCTTTAATCAGAAGGTAAAAGCTTTTGCAGAGATCGTGACGTTTGAGAAATATCTAACTTGAGTCCAATCGTTTTAAGCAGAATTTATCAGTGAGTATCAGACTGTAGTTGTCTCTGTGCAGTCTGTTTGAAGGTGATATTCCATTTTACTTGTTATGCCTGTCGCTGCAATCCATCTAGAAATTGTTTTCTTTAAAAATCTATATTTGGACAAAGAAAATTATACATTTTCAGCAGTCCCTGAGGGTAATGCATTCTTCACTCAGTTAAAATCCTTTAATGGAAATTACTTGTGGAATTGCTGTGCCCTTTCAGTGTAAAAGCCTGACATTGTCTTTGCTGTGGGAGGTATGAAATTGTACCAGTGAGGAGAACATAAGAACATAAGAACATAAGAAATAGGAGCAGGAGTAGGCCATCTAGCCCTTCGAGCCTGCCCCGCCATTCAATAAGATCATGGCTGATCTGTCGTGGCTCAGTTCCACATTCCCGCCCTCTCCCCATAACCCTTAATCCCCTCTCTTATCAAAAACCCATCAACCCTCGTCTTAAAAATATTTAGCGAGGCAGCCTCCAGCACTTCAACGGGCAGAGAATTCCAGAGATTCACCACCCTTTGAGTGAAGAAGTTCTTCCTCAACTCCGTTCTAAATCGCCCCCCCCCTTTATCTTGAGGCTGTGCCCCCTAGTCCTACTGTCCTTTCTGAGCGGGAAGAGTCTCTCCACCTCTATCCTATCCATCCCATTCATCATCTTATATGTCTCAATGAGATCTCCCATCATTCTTCTAAACTCTAACGAGTACAAGCCTAGTTTATTCAGCCTCTCCTCATAGCTCAACCCCCTCAACTCCGGCATCAGCCTAGTAAACCTCCTCTGCACTCCCTCCAAGTTCAAAATATCCTTGCGTAAGTACGGCGCCCAAAACTGCACACAGTACTCCAGCTGCGGCCTCACCAATGCCCTATACAGCTGCAGCAAGACCTCCCTACTTTTATATTCAATCCCCCTCGCTATGAAGAATGCGTGTTCTTGTTGCAAGTGTGTGTGTGTGTGTGTGTGTGTGAGTGCGCGTGTGGTAGGGGTGGATTCTTGTCCATATAGAATCTTCAGGCCCTCGGTCTAACTGGGGCCTAGGCTTAGGCTTAGGGTTCAGCTTCAGTGGTTCAAGGAATGCGATCCAGAGGTGTTCTGGACTGAGCAGGATCAAAGTGTGTGCGTGCTGAGCTTCCCCTATCATAATCTGTTCCAATATGGAGTTTGTGAGGGCTCATCCCAAGGATCTCTTATGGATTTTCCCCATGGCCCATGTCATGCTCCCAGGGTTCATGTAGAATTTCTGTAATGTGGACGGAGGAAAGGCAAGATCATCAGTACTGACAGGTACAAAAAGTAATACTTGGAATGCACATCTTGTTAACAAAGGAAAGAAAATCAGTTGGAGGTGTCTGTGCATTCCTTTAGAACAGCTTTCCAGCCTCAAACTCTGAGTAACTCTTCAACTATCTGCAGACGTGTCGGGCAGGACTTTACAGCAAGCTTTGCTCAAACCAAGTAGGTACCCCGGCCCATAGCTGCCGGCAGTGGGACTAGCTTGGCGATATTCCCAGCCTTTCGCTGGCTAAATTAAGGTCCCTTTGTGGACTCCCAATGCTGCAGGCCCAATTCAGAAGGGTGGACATTGGGCTTCTCTCCTGACTTGACCCCATGGGATATTTTCAGTCCTCTCACCTTCCAGCTCAAGCCCAACCCCTCATGTCTCAGGTAAGTTCTGTGACTGCCAACAGCTCTCCATCATTGCCATACATTGTTCTAGACAGTGAATGACAGCGAAGTTAGTAAACTGATGAGGAGATCACAGGCGAGCTGACACTTTCCAATGGGGACCACTGCTCAGAATCAGGAGGTAAGGTGTTTGTTTCCTTCTTTCCTGCTGTCGGAACATTGAGGATAATTCCAGGGAAATTAGAGGAATTTCCACAGTAGCTTCATTACAGTGTTAACGTAAACCTTGTGACAATAATAAATAAATAACATTAAACAGTAGAACTTCATTTCAATGTGAAAGGGCTTGTATCAAAATATAATCCTGGAGTTTCACAATTCTAATTCCCTGAAACTCCTCAATAAAGGTTTTGACCCTGAACTCATATTGCTACACTTTAGATGCAATTTCTTGTGCAATTTTCAGTAGTTATCTAAAGATAAAATTTAAACCTCATTCCTTCATGATAAAGTGCTGAGGATCAGAACATAGTTGGATCCATTTAGCAGCCAAAGCCCTTGCTTTGATTCTTTTTTGAGTGCTTACAACCAATTTACTTCCATTTCAAACAATCATGAATCAATGTTTTGTGGGAGGACAGTAGCACATGTGGGTTGGAGCTGGGAAATTAAACATAAAATGGTGTTCTTTCACATAATGGTGAGTTCTTGCTCTTCCATGCTTACATTTAGAGACCAAAAGTGTTTTTTTTTAAATTAAACAAGTGTTGTAAAGTGGAGGTCCCAATGTCACTGTCTATTGGATTAATGTCACCCATCTCTATACCTGGATATGATATTCCAGATTAGTGGTATGAAATCGCTTATCCCCGCTGGTCAAAATCTCATTAGGTGCATATTTGGACATTCTTTCCACATTTACACGTTTTACCTCTAGAAAATGATTGAATAGTACAATACAGAAGTCTGTTTTTGTGGGTTTACCTTGGGTTTCATTGGCATCTTACTCTGGAAGGAATCCTGTCAGAGGCAACGGTCTTTTGTTAGAAACAATTTTATTTACATACTATTTATAAAGGTTCATTAAGGCCAGGATGTAGCTGGAGATACTTTCTAAGATGCTTCATCGTCTCTCAGTGAGTGACATCACTGCGACATAGCTCCTTATGCACCTGCTCAGTAGCTATCATATGAGAACATAAAAACTAGAAGCAGAAGTAGGCCATCTGGCCTCTCGAGCCTGGTCTGCCATTCAATAAGATCATGGCTGATCTTTTTGTGGACTCAGCTCCACTTACCTGCCCGCTCACTATAATCCTTAATTCCTTTACTGTTCAAATATTTATCTATCCTCATCTGCCCGCCCCTCCCAACCGAGTCTTTACCTCCAGACTATTATAGTCACATTCCCCTAAACTCCCTGCCAAAGTCTCTTGTCTTTAAGGGGAAGTCATTTTGGTGGTTCTTTTCGAATTGGGTAAGGAGCTCCTTCTGAGGGCGACTGGAATATATTTTTGTTGAGACACCCGACCAGAAGCCTATTCCAGAATCAATCTCCACTTTCCTGCAACCTGCACCTTCTGACCCAGAGCTGCAATGCTAATTCTAAGCCAAAGGCAGTCTCTTGTTAGTTATAAACCTGTAAAATAAATCTGCCGATAGCTTGTCATTAATCAGCGGGACAGTTAACTCCTGGATATTTGGCAAGTAGTTCATTCACTTTGCTTTAACGATGTGATCACCCCTAAAAATAAATATATCATCAGCTGTTAATTGTCTTTCCAACCTGCCTCACTTGTTTTGGTCAGTCAATTATCTCTGGTGGCATTTACACACGGAGATTCAAAGCCAAGTAATCTTCAAGCAAAGCAGGGTGAGAAGCAGGGCAGGGTAGGGCAGAGCAGGGTAGGGCAGGGCTGAGCAGGGTAGGGCAGAGCTGGGCAGGGCAGGGCAGGGCAGGGCTGAGCAGGGTAGGGCAGAGCAGGGCAGGGTAGGGCAGGGCAGGGCAGAGCAGGGCAGGGTAGGGTAGGGCAGAGCAGGATAGGGCAGGGCAAAGCAGAGCAGGGGAGGGCAGGGCAGGGTAGGGTAGGGCAGAGCAGGATAGGGCAGGGCAGAGCAGAGCAGGGCAGGGCAGGGCAGGGCAGGGTAGGGCAGGGCATGGTGGGGCAGGGCTGAGCAGGGTAGGGCAGGGCTGAGCAGGGTAGGGCAGAGCTGGGCAGAGCAGGGCAGGGCAGGGCAGGGCAGGGCAGAGCAGGGCAGGGCAGGGCTGAGCAGGGCAGAGCAGGGCAGGGCAGGATAGGGCAGGGCAGGGCAGGGCAGAGCAGGGCAGGGCAGGGCAGGGTAGGGCAGGGCTGAGCAGGGCAGAGCAGGGCAGGGCAGGGTAGGGCAGGGCAGGGCAGGGCTGAGCAGGGCAGAGCAGGGCAGGGCAGGGTAGGGCAGGGCTGAGCAGGGCAGAGCAGGGCAGAGCTGGGCAGGGCAGGGCAGGGCTGAGCAGGGTAGGGCAGGGCAGGGCAGGATAGGGCAGAGCAGGGCAGGGCAGGATAGGGCAGGGCTGGGCAGGGCAGAGCAGGGCAGGGCAGGGTAGGGCAGGGCAGGGCAGGGCTGAGCAGGGCAGAGCAGGGCAGGGCAGGGTAGGGCAGGGCTGAGCAGGGCAGAGCAGGGCAGAGCTGGGCAGGGCAGGGCAGGGCTGAGCAGGGTAGGGCAGGGCAGGGCAGGATAGGGCAGAGCAGGGCAGGGCAGGATAGGGCAGGGCTGGGCAGGGCAGGGCAGAGCAGGATAGGGCAGGGCAGGGCTGAGCAGGGCAGGGCAGGGCAGGGCTGGGCAGGGCAGGGCAGAGCAGGATAGGGCAGGGCAGGGCTGGGCAGGGCAGGGCAGGGCCAGCAGGGCAGGGCAGAGCAGGATAGGGCAGGGCTGGGCAGGGCAGGGCAGAGCAGGATAGGGCAGGGCAGGGCAGGGCAGGGCTGAGCAGGGCAGAGCTGGGTAGGGCAGGGTAGGGCAGGGCCAGCAGGGCAGGGCAGGGTATGCAGATTCAGTTCATTCACTACTCTTGGTTTTAACTGCAGGCCAGTTTTGGTCAGATGCCAGTTTAAAACTGAAGCAGTTAAAATAAATGCCTGGGCCTGAGCTTTTCAACTGTCAGGTGCGGTTACTCGACAGGCCTGGAAGTGAGTGCGAAACGCATGCAGTGATTGGCCCTGGAATGCGATTTCATGCTGGCAGGCCAATAAATGGGCAGTCAGTGTGAAACACGCGAGTGTGAAAGGCTGAGTGCTGCTGGAAAGGAGGGAAGATGGAGGGAGCTGAGAAAATGGAGGGTGGGAACAGGTGCTTCTAGTGTGCTCCCTCGGAGGGGACAGGGATAGGGAGCAGCTGCTGCAGAGCTGTCTCGGGGAACTGCTGACCTGTAATAAATAAATAGTAATGGGAAAACTATGCAGAAGATGTCTAGGCAGCACATTCCAACACAAATCTCAGTCCCCAGACACCTTGTAAAATTTTATTTCAGCCCTGGCAGCTCATGTCACCCTGGATTAAGGTTGCAGCTAAAATGTAAAGGCCTCCTGGACAACTTGCCTGCCCACCAACCATAAAAGGTGACCTAAAATTTCTTTCAATTGGCCACTTAAAGGGCTAAATTGCTTGCTTGATTGTCGCATGCTTCTGGCTCTTGTGAAATATCGTGTGAGTGAGCGATGACCTCAGGATATGCACTCAATGCCTTCTCCCATGATTGGGGCGGCACGCTGGCACAGTGGTTAGCACTGCTGCCTCACAGCACCGGGGACCTGGGTTCAATTCCTGGCTTGAGTCACTGTCTGTGTGGAGTTTGCACATTCTCTCCAAGTCCGCGTGGGTTTCCTCCGGGTACTCCGGTTTCCTCCCACAGTCCAAAGATGTGGGGGTTAGGCAGATTGACTGGACTAAATTGCCCCTTGGTGCCAGGGGGATTAGCTGGGGTAAACACATGCCATTATGGGGATAGGGCCTGGGTGGGATTGTGGTCAGTGTAGACTCGCTGAGCTGAATGGCCTCTTTCTACACTGTAAGGAATCTATGACTTTATGATTTTGCACACTCCCAGCTTGGGCATGCACCATCTCAAGCAATGTAAATTTCTGGCCTGGGTGTAGTTGAACTTCTCAATGAAATGCAGCCTGCTGACATCCAAACTACGCTGGAGACTGTCTGCTGAGACCAGGCAAGTGACAGGAGCAGATGTCAGCCTGGCCAGCAATGGTCTTCATCAGAGGGAAGATCACAATTGTGGCATGAGAAAGCTAAAAGTTTCCTTGTGGGAGAACGAGGAAAGTAGACGAATAAAAAACATATAGGGCGGAATTCTCTCAAAAACATTCCAAGTATTGTATTCACGTGAAAACTGGAATAATTCATGCTGTTTCTTGCTGTAGGGTTCAGAGAAGAATCTCCCATATTCTGTGCACTGCAGAGGTCACCACATGAATATCATTAGATTTCAGAGGTGGGGCCACTGGAGAGGTTGAAATCAGCGCGCTGAGCGGGCTATTGCGCATGTGCCAATCTGTCAGCACTGAGATTGGCACATGCGCAGTGGATCCGCACTGATGGCCTCCTGATTGCTGGCCAGTGCGATCGCTGGTCAGCCCCGCAACCCCCGCAACGCTGGCTCTCTGCCCGACCCGCGGCCCGATTGCTGGCCCCCGCGAACATTCCTGAGACCAGGCCCAACCCACCCCTTCCCAGCCTGCCCCAATCTCCCTCTCCCTTCACTGATATCACCCCCGACAGTAACCCCCTCCTGCAGTTCCGACCCACCCCCCCAAGCAGGCTGACCACACTTCCTAGTGACCACCCCCACCCCCCCCAAAGTGGACATGAGCCCAGCCTGCCCTGATCGATAGCCTCCCCCCTGCCCCCTTTGATACCAATGGCAGAGTGACAGCAGGACTACCCACCTCCACCGATCGCTCCCTAGGCTCTGCCCCATCAGGTCCCACATCCAGGCCCCACCCCCAAGCCCTGCCCACATTTGTCCCAAGATGCCCCCTCAGCATTGGTATGTTGAACCATGGCCCAACTGCTTTTCCAAGTGGGTGTAAAAGCTCCCATGACATCTCTATTTCAACTAAGAGAAGGGGAATTCTCCCAGCTTTGCTGGCCAATATTCATTCCTAAAAGCAGACAATGATCATCACATTGCTGCAGTGATTAAACTTCAAAAACACTTCATTGGTTTGGGATAACCTGAGGTCATGAAAAATGCTAAATAAATTTCTTCATTAGCAAGTTCCTGCTGCCTGTCACATCAGCTCGAAATTGAAACCAGCAGAAGAGTGAGTTCCCTGTAGACAGGTGTCAAAAATGTGCTCTCATTATTTAGAACGAGGCCCAAGGACAAATTTTTGACATTCGTCGGGCCTCTTTGTAGTGTATATAAATGATTTGGAAGAGGGAGTAGGTGGTGTGATCAGCAAATTTGCTGATGACACCAAGATGGCTGGATTGGCGGGCAGTGAGGAGCAGTGTCTGGCAATACAGCGGGATATTGATAGGCTGGTTGATTGGGCAGATACGTGGCAAATGGAGTTTAATCCAGATAAATGTGAGGTGATGCATTTTGGCTGGAATAATGTAGGGGGAAGTTATATGATAAAGGGTAAGCCCGTAAGGAGTATAGAGTCGCAGCGAGACCTGGGGGTGCAAGTGCACAAGTCTTTGAAAGTGGCAGTGCAAGTGGAGAGTGTGATGAAGAAAGCCTATGGGATGTTAGCCTTTATAGGAAGGGGTATAGAATATAAGAGCTGGAGTCTAATGTTGCAGTTGTACAGAACGTTGGTTAGGCCGCATTTGGAGTACTGCGTACAGTTCTGGTCGCCTTACTACTGGAAGGACGTGGAGACTCTGGAGAGAGTGCAGAGGAGGTTTACCAGGATGTTGCCTGGTATGGAAGGACTGGGGTATGAGGAAAGATTGAAGAAATTGGGGCTCTTTTCCCTTGAAAGACGCTGACTGAGGGGGGATCTAATAGAGGTATATAAGATTATGAAGGGTATAGGTAGAGTAAACAGAGGTAAGCTATTTCCTATAATAGAGTCACGTAGGACAAGGGGCCATGGACTTAAGGTGAGGGGGGAGCGGTACAACACAGATATTAGAGGGAGGTTTTTCACACAGAGGGTAATGGGGGTATGGAATGCTCTGCCAAGTAAGGTGGTGGAGGCAAACACACTAGAGTCCTTTAAGAGTAACTTAGACAGGCACATGACTGAGTTGGAGATGGGTGGATATAGGAGAACCTTTAATTAAGGGTCATTAGCATTGGGGTGTCCCTAGAAATGTAAATGGGTATAGTATGATAATAATGTTTTTTCTCTTTTCATTCACAGGTTTTAAGTCGGTCCACCTCGTGTCCAACGAGGGGCATACACGCAATGGGTCGTACTGGGGCTGCTCTTGGTTGTTCGAGATTGGCCTAGTGCTTCATGTCGTTAGTGTGTGCCTAAACTGGACAAGATACTGGGCAAGACAACAGCTCAGTGACTATCGCTGATTGCTGTGCAGACACATGGATTTGGGCCGGTGTCTGTGGGAGTTTGCGCATTCTCCCCGTGCTGGCGTGGGTTTTCTCCGGGTGCACCGGTTTCCTCCCACACCCCAAAGATGTGCTGTTAGGCTGATTGGCAGGAATAAATTGTCCCTAAATCAGTTTCCCTCAATGTGGATAGCCATAAAACATTAGATAAGGGTCATGGGTAGAGAGGTGGACTGGTGGTGTTGAGATGGCGGCGTGGGCTCGTTGGGCCGAAGGGCCTGTTTCCCAGGCTGATTTTGTTCTTTGTCCTTTGTTCCTAAAAACATAGAAACTAGAAGCAGGAGTTCGCCATTGGGCCCTTCGAGCCTGCTCCACCATGCATTTTGATTATGGCTGATCATCAAATTCAATATCCTGATCTCCTTTTCCTCCCAAACTCCTTGATCCCTTTAGCCTTATGATCGAGATCTAATCTTGAAATCATACAATGTTTTGGCATCAACTAGTTTCTGTGGTAGTGAATTCCTCACATTCTCTAGATGAAGAAATTTCTCCTCAGTCCTAAAAGATTTACCCCTTATCCTCAAATTACGATTCCTGGATCTGGACTTCCCACTATTGGGAACATTCTTTCTGAATCTACCCTATCCTGATATGGTTGGTTTAACCTAAAGCATTACTGAATGGAAAAAGAGAGGGGTCACAAATTGCTTTTCGTAACATGAGCTGAATGTAATTTTACTTGTTCTCCATCAATTCAGCACCACTTTTGAGACAGATAGAAGCAAGAAACAGCTGAAATGATGTTGACATGAATTGTATAAATATCTGTTAACTTTCATCTAGCTCTGCTGAATAAATTAATGTTATAAGAAGAGCACATTGATGCCCAAGGGATGGCCTCGAAGCACGGTTTAGGTGATTTGTCATAAATTAATATTCACTGTACTCTTTGTTCTCACAAAACATAATACAACTTCACATATCTTTACTGCATCTATTTCATTGTACCCAGTACAAGACTGATGTTCCAGATTTTATTCACTAACCAGATGGGTTGATGAAGTCTTGTTAAATATAAACATGAAATGCAGATAAAATCCCATAGTGGATGATAGAATATGGAATATGAAGTGCAAAAGCATTACTATTGTGTGTTAATATTTTCTCAGAAACTATTCAATTGGGTTTTCTACAAAATCTATTGTCATCTATTTCCTTTCACACAGATTCGCTGAAAATTGGAAACTCCAATCAAGCGGCATTTCCTTCATGTAAAGGTTTTTTGCAAATTTTATTTGCTCGATTACAATGCATGAGAAAACAATGTAAGTCCTGCTGAAATACATCTTAGGTCATTTATGTGCACTTGTGTCAAAAATAGCTCCTTACATAGTTCTTAACTAAGATGGTGTTTGACAAAGTTACAGCTTTCCCTGATTTTCAGCCTGCAAAAGCAGCACTGTGTCTAAGGTTCTATACTGCTCATAATCTAAACTGGAAAATGTGGCTTACAAGAGGAATTAGAGATAGTATTTGATCCAAGGGAGAGGCACACAAATTGGCCAAAAAAAAACAGACCAAAGGATTGGGGCAGTTTAGACTTCAACAAAGGAGTACCTAGTGATTGGTTAAGAAAGGGAAAGTAGAGTAAGTTTGTGGGGAACTTAAAAACTGACTGTAAAAGTTTCTATCAGTATGTGAAGGGAAAAAATTGGTGAATACAGACGTAGGTCCCTTACAGTCAGAAGCAGAGGAATTTAGAAATGGCTGACCAACTGAATACATACTTTCGTTCTGTCTTCACAAAGGAGCACACAAACAAAATACCACAAATATGGGTTAACACGGGGTTTAATGAAAGAAGGGAACTGCAGGAGATCAGTATTAGTAGAAAAATGGTGTTGGGGAAACTGATGGGATTGAAGGCTGATACATCCCCAGCGCCTGATAATTCATATCCCGAAGTACTTAAGGAAGTGGCCCGAGAAAGAATAGATACATTGGTGGTCATCTTCCAAGATTCTGTAGATTTTGGAGCAGTTCCTACAGATTGGATGGTAGCTAATGTAACTCCAATATTTAAAAAGGGATGTAGAGAGGAAACAGGAATTATAGACCAGCCTGATGTTGGTAATGGGGAAAATGCTACAATCCATTATCAAAGATTTTATAGCAAAACACTTGGAAAATAGTAGCAGGATTGGACAGAGTCAGCATGGATTTATGAAAGGGAAATTATGCTTGACAAATCTACTGAAATTCTTTGAGTTGATTGCCGGGGGGAGGGGGGGAGGTGCCAGTGGATGTGGTTTATTTAGACTTTTAGAGGCTTTCAATAAAGTCCCAGTAAGAGATTAGTGTGTAAAATTAAAGCACACAAGATTGGAGGCAGTGTATTGAAATAGGTAGAAAACTGGTTGGCAGACAGGAAACAAAGAGTCAGAATAAATGGATGTTTTTCCAAATGGTAGGCAGTGACTCAAGAGGTTCTGTAGTGAGTAGCACTGGGACTCCAGCTATTCACTGTAAATATTAATGATTTAGATGAGGGAACTAAATGTAATATCTCCAAATGACACATAGCTGGATGGGAGGGTGAGCTGTGAGGAGGATGCAGAAATTCTTGTGTGATTTGCGTAAATTGAGTGAGTGGGCAGATGCAGTATAATTTGGATAAATATGAGGTTAGCCACTTCAGCAGCAAAAATGGGAAGGCAGATTGCTATCTGAATAGCCATAAATTAGGAGAGGGGAATGTGTAACAAAACCTTAGCATCCTCATACACCAGTCACCGAAGGTAGGCACGCAGGTGCAGCAGACAGTAAAAAAGGCAAATGGTATGTTGGCATTCATAGTGTTAGAATTCAAGTACAGGAGCAGAGATATCTTGATGAAATTAAACAGGGTCTTGGTGAGGCCACATCTGGAATATTGTGTGCAGTTTTGGTCTCCTTATCTGAGGAAGGATGTTCTTGCTGTAGAGGGAGTGCAGAGAAGGTTTATCAGACTGATTTCTGGGATGTCAGGACTAACCTTTGAGGAGAGACTGAATCAGTTAGGATTGTATTCACTAGAGTTTGGAAGAGTAAAAGGGGACCTTATAAGAACGTATAAAATTCTAACAGGACTAGACAAGGTAGATTCAAGAAGGATGTTCCTGGTGGTGGGGGTGTCCAGAATCAGGTGTCACAGTCTGAGGATACAAGATAGACTGTTTAGGACAGAGATGAGGAAAAATTTCTTCACTCAGAGAATTGTCAGCCTGTGGAATTCGCTATTACAGAAAGTAAGTGAGTCCAAAACGTTGAATGTTTTCAAGAGGTAGTTAGATGTAGCACCTGACGTGAAGGGGATTAAAGGATATGGGGAAAGGTGGGATCAGGCTATTGAGTTGAATGATCACCCATAATCATTATGAATGGCCAAGCAGGTTCAAAGTTTCGAATGGCCTCCTCCTGCTGCTATTTTCTATGTTTCAAACCTCTTCATTGCCTCTCTTCACCTTAAGGAATCTTCTCTAGGTATGCAGGACTCAACCCCTATTCTTCCAATGCTACCCTTACCGTGTCTCCTCCTTTTTTGTGCACCATTGTCTTCAATAGTCAAACATGCTGCACTGTAGAAATTCCTTTCTAGAATTATCCGCTTTCCCCACTAGGTATTTACAAACTTACTCTAATTTCTCTTTCCCATTTCTTGCGTTTCATCTCTGATCTCCTATGAAGCCCCTTGGTATATTTGGTATGTGAATTATGTTGTGAAAATGTAAATTTTTTATCAGTAGAGTTTTAAGTTTATTTATTATTGACACAAGTAGGCTTACACTAACACTGGAATGAAGCTTTTCTTGATTTCTGGATAGACTTCTACCTATCCATGAATGGAAACTGGTTCTCTGCACAACTGAATCATCACAGGAATATGTTTAAGACATATAAGCAGCCCACTAAACTTATTGGTTAAAAAAATGTATTTCTTCAGCTTTTCACTTTTAGAACTTTTAATTGACTTCCTAGAGATGCACAATTCAAATGCTGAAAAGTGAACAAGTTCAAAGTCATAAATGCCACAAGACTAAACTTCAAATGTGCCTCAGAAACTGCATGTGAAATGTCTCATTTCAGTTATGGAAAGAAAATTGCTGTTAAATAAATAAAGAGAAAGAAAGTTGAAAGCTAATTATTCTAGTATTGCTCCAGGCTCTTCTCTACATTTTTTTTTCTCTCATGAAAGACAACGGACGATCAAGCAAATAGCTGACTTTAATTTTGGGGGAACATTAGGTAACTGTATATTCAACAATCAAAGAAAAGTACCTTCACTAATTAAGAACTTCCACACGGAACAGATGCGACTTTTGATTTGCTAGGCTGAGCAGTGCAACTAAGAAAGTGACAACTTACGAGAATGTTAGGACTACAGAAAGGCCACAGGAACAGGGAAGATTGTCCAGTTTTATAATCTTGCTTTCTCCAAGCTTCTAGTTGTTTGAAGTTCAGTTTGGTGGAGACAATTAAAATCTCTATTTTGCAGAGGTAGGCAAAACCAGAGCAAGCCCCTTTTCTTCCATTATGCATGTCCCTGATCATGTCAATGCTTCTCACGTTGTCAGCTCCTTATCAGTGGTCGGAATTTTCCGACCTTGCCTGCAGCTGGAATTGTCCGATCCCGCTGCAGTGAATGGAGACTTGACTGAAGATCACATTCCCCGTTCTCGCTGGCAATGTGGCGAGGCATCTCACATTGCAGAATTCCAGTCTTTAAACTGGTATCAACACCATGTTCCCAACATCGCCCAATATTTCCCTCCATCCTTGGTTACTTACACAATAGAAGATGTTCAAATTGACCATAAGGTTCACTATAATTTCATTGTCCTTTTTTTGTGGTTTTAAACAGATACATAAAATCCATTTTAATCATGATTAGCACTCTGCATTTCTAAAAGACAGGCGCATGATGTTAAAAGAGAAGGAAATTAAAAGTACCTTAGTGTGGGGAATGGTGAATAAATAGATTAATTGTTCAGGAGTCACAGGATATTTATATTAGTTGTTTGAGCATTATTGATCTGAAGCAGTGAGTGCATATTTTACATTTAGGGATCAAAAATTGTTTTGTAAAGTCGTACATCATGTTATAGAAATAAATATTTCATGATTCAGTGCCGATATTTATACTTAACTGAACCATGCAAAAACTATACCAAACTGAGCAATTTCCTCTCAGCAGTATAACATCCCTGTGGTTTTATCTGTTAAAGTTGAAAAAAAATGCTAATTTAATGCTGATCAATGCGAGGTATTTTAATGCTTGGAATTTATTTCATTATAAATTTGACAAACACTTTCTTTTTTCAATCAATGCCAAGTATTGCTCAATGATGTATAGTCAGATGTAAACTAAAATTTTCTATGCTTGGGCAGCACGATGACACAGTGGTTCATGCTGCTGCTTCACAGAACCAGGGACCTGAGTTCAATCCTCGGCTTGGTTCACTGTCTGTGTGGAGTTTGCACATTTTCCCCATGTCTGTGTGGGTTTCCTCCGCGTGCTCCGGTTTTCTCCACAGTCCGAAAGACATGCTGGTTAGGTGCATTGGCCATGCTAAATTCTCCCTCGGTGAACTCAAACAGGCGCCGAAGTGTGGCGACTCAAGGATTTTCACAGAATCTTCATTGCAGTGTTAATGTAAACCTTCTTGTGACACTAGTAAACTAAATGACGAGATTTAACACTAATCTCGGAGAATCAACATTTACTCTACCAGTGTACACTTTTCCATTTCCCACACCATCCCATGAATTCTGTCCATGAGATTTCAGTGTTGAGTATTCATTATGCCAGTTTTGTTGTGTGCCCATTCCCATAAGGAATTGGGTCAAAACTGTTTAAACTCACTACGTGATCCTTATAGCCGGCAGAGAGTAAGAAATTGCCGTTGCATGGGGGATATCTTAATAGGCACAAACAGGTTGCTTGGGAAAGGGTGGATAGCTAACTTTTTCAGAAAAATTGGTGACCACCACGCCTCTCTACTCCCCCTCAGCTCTGAAACCCTGACTACCTGGTTTCTCAGAGACATATTTGACTGCATGTGAGCAACCTGATGACTAGAGTTGGCCTAATTATTAATGCAGGTAGGTGAGCAATAAAGACTTCAACTAAAATGATAATTGAATGCAGCTGAGAGCTTCTTTTCACATGAATTTTGCTATCCATTGGCTACAACACCAGCAGCATTGAATGGTCGCAGCTGCTATGGACAAAGTCATCTTTCTTAAATCAGTGCAATGGAAAATTGATTTGTGTTGGGCGTAATTTACGTCCAAATTTCCTTGATTTATTTCATGCCAGTTCGCCGATTCCAGGTAAATTGCTGTCCTAAGGCCTGCAAATGAAGGTAAGATTCTGAGATGCAATGTGTGCGATCCATAGCCTTTTGGATTTTTACATTCTCCTCAGCCGATTCCTTGTAAATGTTTTCCTTATGTGAGGAGTCACTTCAAACGTAGATGGACGAAGTTTGTTGCACAAGATTTAATGATACCAGTTCTCTTCAGAGAAGCTGCAGGCCTTCCTGTGCCATGAGCAAACAAGGAACTGATTTTGTTAGTCTTTGGAAACAGAATCTTGTGTTATTTTTGCTCAGTTGAAAGAATTTGGCACAACTCTATGTCATCTCCTTTGCCATAGTGGCAAAAATTAAAAGTATCTCTATGATTGCTGCCCATTTTACGGCATAAGCTACCTGATCTAAACAATGAGAATAAGTGAAAATACCAGCCAGAACTTGCACACGGGGAAATGTGCAGGTTAATATTATGTGCAATCATCCACCTATCTGTTACTCTTACATAAATCTCTATCCAGTTTTTGATCAACAAGGATAAATAGCACATTTACATTTCACTTTGCAGTGGCACATTCATATAACAGAAGCCTTTGCTTCCAGTTTATTGGCATACATCAGAATACTCACTGCATTACAAAATATAAAGCACTTTGAGACTTTTTGAAGCGTTAAAGCATTGTACATTATTATTTGATATAGCATATGCATTGTTGGTATCTGTACAAATGGGCCTGAGATTACAGTAAATGGATCCTAATATATTGAAAAAGTCCCCAATATCATTACTTTTTTAGTTCTCCGTTGCTGCTATAACGATGTTGACAAGTTGATGCATCAAACTTTGCTCCTAAGCGAAGCAGCAATGACTTGAAAAATGAGCCAATTTCAAAGGTATTCTCTTCAACATCTCCCGTACTGCAGTCACCTCTGCCTATGAAACTGTGACAATGACTACAACACTCATTAAATGCTGAAGAGGTTGCCATGTTGTATGTCGCAATGCCTAAAGAATGCGCAATTATTAACCTGTGTAATCAAAGACAATTCATTATAAAATTAGTGAAATAAATTAATGACGGATCCAATTTTTTGCTAGGGCAACCAATTTCTGGGTTTATTTGTCCAATATTCAGTATTAAACCTGTGCATTAAGGAGGTCGTGCAATAATTCTCTTATTACCACCATTAAAACATGTTTATGGCCACACCCTCCCCTAAAATGTTTTCAAATAAAATACCTTCTGTACAGATTGAAACTTATCTGAGAACAGCGGAGAAAAATGAATCCTGTATTTTAAAAACTATTTACATCATCATGGAATTATAGAATCTCTAAAGGGCAGAAGGAGGCCTTTCAGTCCATCCAGCCTGCACTGACAACAATCCCACCCAGGCCCTATCCCCATAACCCCATGTATTTATCTTGCTAGTCCCCCTGACATTAAGGAGTAATTTAGCTTGGCCAACCAACCTAACCTGCGCAACTTTAGAGTGCAGGAGGAAACCAGAGCACCCAGAACTAACCCATGCAGACATAGGGAGAACATGCAAACTCCACACAGACAATGTGGAGAGCTATAATGGCTGTTTCCAATGGTAGCTCATTAACTAATGTGTCCAGACATGTGTAGGTTAGGATGATAAGCGGGGTTACAGGGAGAGGGTCTGGGTGGGGTGCTCTGTCAGTGAGTCAGTGCAGACTCGATGGGCCAAATGGTCTCCTTATGCACTGTAGGGATTCTAGGATTTTATGAAAGATGGGAGTAGATCTGGGACCTGACCCCCAATCAATAAAACCACAAAGCGTTGACCGGGAAGACAAACATATCAAATATAACCTGTTATTCCCCAACATTAATTGACTTAAGAACATAAGAACATAAGAAATAGGAGCAGGAGGAGGCCATCTAGCCCTTCGAGCCTGCCCCGCCATTCAATAAGATCATGGCTGATCTGCCGTGGCTCAGTTCCACATTCCCGCCCTCTCCCCATAACCCTTAATCCCCTCTCTTATCAAAAACCCATCAACCCGCGTCTTAAAAATATTTAGCGAGGCAGCCTCCACCACCTCAACGGGCAGAGAATTCCAGAGATTCACCACCCTTTGAGTGAAGAAGTTCCTCCTCAACTCCGTTCTAAACCTCCCCCCCTTTATCTTGAGGCTGTGCCCCCTAGTCCTACTGTCCTTTCTGAGCGGGAAGAGTCTCTCCACCTCTATCCTATCCATCCCATTCATCATCTTATACGTCTCAATGAGATCTCCCCTCATTCTTCTAAACTCTAACGAGTACAAGCCTAGTTTATTCAGCCTCTCCTCATAGCTCAACCCCCTCAACTCTGGTATCAGTCTAGTAAACCTCCTCTGCACTCCCTCCAAGGCCAAAATATCCTTGCGTATTAAGTTACTCAATTAACTTAATTTCTTACAGAATGTTCTAATTAGTTGATGATGGAATTCTGAGGCCAGGTAACTTCAGAAAAAATGAGAGATCTATCGGGTCAGAAGTAAGCTTCGTCTATTTATAATTGGCCCCTGCCTTTCTTAGTTTAATTTCTAACCTCATTAATTTCACAAAATGTCTTATTCCTCCTCCCAGAAAAATTAAACTACCAACAACTTTTTGTGTGTAGTTCACTGGTGCTAAAGCACTTCACGACGTCTCAAGGTTGTGAAAGTCGCTATATAATTGGAAGTGTTTATTTCATTGATGGATAATTCACAATTATAAATGAAGGAGTTACTGTGAGCATAAGAATTTGAATGGATTAATTAGATTTATTAACGATAAGACGTTATTATTGATTAATTAATGAGCATCATTTGTTACAGCATTTAACGCTTATA
Organism: Carcharhinus amblyrhynchos; assembly: GCF_965287045.1. Classification (NCBI taxonomy): domain Eukaryota; kingdom Metazoa; phylum Chordata; class Chondrichthyes; order Carcharhiniformes; family Carcharhinidae; genus Carcharhinus; species Carcharhinus amblyrhynchos. Next base: position 22,355,726 of record NC_137336.1, read on the forward strand.
AAGGGAAATTTGTACCATTAATTCACATCAGTCTAATTGCCAAGGTACACAATTGTCTGAATGATGTAAATAAATTGAGGCCATTTCTATGTATTCAGAGAAAGTTCCATCTGAGACAATCTTAATGTTGCTGTAATACTAGAAGAACCATAACATCAGCCAGTCCAGAATTGCTCCTGATCCTGCAACTAAAGCAGATGATGATTCCAGGTCAGATCATTAATTAGCTTGATTCCATCAACACTGTAAAGTGTATGACAAAATAAAGAATGATCTGAAGTTGTGAGGAGTGTTTCTGGTCTCAGCAACTGTTGAATGCTATCCTATTGTAAGAGGTTACGAAGTGTCCATTTAAAGAAGTTGATAGGGGAATAGAGATTGTGCCCAGCAATAAAGAGAACTGTATGAGCAGCATGGATAGCACACATTAATGCAGTCTCATCCTTGGGCTAAACCTAGGAGAAGGTGAGTAAGAAATTCTTTAGCTCAATAGGTACCAAAGTATGTTAGGTCATAACAATAATAGGTTATCCTGTCTAACTTACTTATTGCTCCTCAGTGAAAATGTTGTACATCATCGGACATGGAAAATGTTGTACACCAGCAGGGATAGAAAATGTTGTATTCCAGCAGAGTTGGAAAATGTTGTACAACACCAGAGTTGGCAAATGTTGTGCACTGCCAGAGATGGAAAATTTTGTACACTACCAGAAATGGAAAACATTGAACACCAGCAGAGATGGAGTAGGTGGTGTGATCAGCAAATTTGCTGATGACACCAAGATGGCTGGATTGGCAGGCAGTGAGGAGCAGTGTCTGGCAATACAGCAGGATATTGATAGGCTGGTTGATTGGGCAGCTACGTGGCAAATGGAGTTTAATCCAGATAAATGTGAGGTGATGCATTTTGGCTGGAATAATGTAGGGGGAAGTTATATGATAAAGGGTAAGCCCATAAGGAGTATAGAGTTGCAGTGAGACCTGGGGGTACAAGTGCACAAGTCTTTGAAGGTGGCAGTGCAAGTGGAGAGTGTGTGAAGAAAGCCTATGGTATGTTAGCCTTTATAGGAAGGGGTATAGAATATAAGAGCTGGAGTCTAATGTTGCAGTTGTACAGAACGTTGGTTAGGCCGCATTTGGAGTACTGCGTACAGTTCTGGTCGCCTTACTACCAGAAGGACGTGGAGACTCTGGAGAGAGTGCAGAGGAGGCTTACCAGGATGTTGCCTGGTATGGAAGGACTGGGGTATGAGGAAAGATTGAAGAAATTGGGGCTCTTTTCCCTTGAAAGACGCCGACTGAGGGGGGATCTAATAGAGGGAAATAAGATTATGAAGGGTATAGATAGAGTAAACAGAGGTAAGCTATTTCCTATAATAGAGACATGTAGGACAAGGGGCCATGGACTTAAGGTGAGGGGGGAGCGGTACAACACAGATATTAGAGGGAGGTTTTTCACACAGAGGGTAATGGGGGTATGGAATGCTCTGCCAAGTAAGGTGGTGGAGGCAAACACACTAGAGTCCTTTAAGAGTAACTTAGACAGGCACATGACTGAGTTGGAGATGGGTGGATATAGGAGAACCTTTTGAATAAGGGTCATTAGCATTGGGGCGTCCCTGGTAATGTAAATGGGTATAGTATGATAATAATGTTTTTTCTCTTTTCATTCACAGGTTTTAAGTCGGTCCACCTCGTGTCCAACGAGGGGCATACACGCGATGGGTCGTACTGGGGCTGCTCTTGGTTGTTCGAGATTGGCCTAGTGCTTCATGTCGTTAGTGTGTGCCTAAACTGGACCAGATACTGGGCAAGACGACAGCTCAGTGACTATCGCTGATTGCTGTGCAGACACATGGATTTGGGCCGGTGTCTGTGGGAGTTTACGCATTCTCCCCGTGCTTGCGTGGGTTTTCTCCAGGTGTTCCGGTTTCCTCCCACACCCCAAAGATGTGCTGTTAGGCTGATTGGCAGGAATAAATTGTCCCTAAATCAGTTTCCCTCAATGTGGATGGCCTTAAAACATTAGATAGGTGTCATGGGTAGAGAGGTGGACTGGTGGTGTTGAGATGACGGCGCGGGCTCGTTGGGCCGAAGGGCCTGTTTCCAGGGCTGATTTTGTTCTTTGTTCTTTGTTTGTTTGAGATGGAAAATGATGATCACCACCAGAGATGGAAAATGTTGTACAACACCAAAGATGGAAAATGTTGTAAAACGTCAGAGATAGAAAATGTTGTCTACCACTGGAGATGGAAAATATTGCATACCAACAGGGATGGAAAATGTTGTACAATGCCAGAGATGGGAAATATTGTACAACACGAGAGATGGAAAATTTTGTACACCAGCAGAGATGGAAAATGTTGTATACCAGCAGAGATGGAAAATGTTGTATACCAGCAGAGATGGAAAATGTTGTATACCAGCAGAGATGGAAAATGTTGTACATCAGCAGCAATGGAAAATGTTGTACACTAGCAGAGATGGAAAATCTTGTATACCATCAGAGATGGGAAATTTCAGCTTGCCAACTGGTTGAAGTTGATTTTAACTCCTGGGTAGGCATGCAGCCTAGCACACAGCTGGCCAGTTGGCCCAGATCATTTTTACATCCAAACTTCATTTCTAATCTGCAAGATGGACCTCCCACCCTCTCAAATCCAATGGAAATGTCAAAGCCGATGGCAACAGGATTTGGGTATCAGTGGAGTGCCAGTAGAGACCCAATCCTTTCTGGGACTTATTACTTTAGCCTATCCAAATTTAAATATGGTCTTTCAGGAGGATTCAAAGGAAGTTACAACTGTGCTCAGCTAAATTGCCTGTGAACTGCAAGCCTACATGACATATTACCTTCAAGGGGAAAGAATGTGGAATAAATTGAGAAAAGCAAGTTGATTTAAAAAAAAATCCAACATTATTCATATTTATGCTAATGCCCATCGGATAGGAATTCAATGTAAATATTCTTCCCCTGACTCCCTTATCCCAGTGTAAACCATTGGGTGGTTTGCTTTTTACATATGGTTAGACTCGATCCCTGCTTGATGCAGCTATTTTTCTGGATTCCTATCATTTGTATGTAGTAGGACAATTGTTTCAGGTACAGCCCTTTCTACAGATTTGTGGCAGGATATTTTAATCTAGTATTACAAATTACAAGCACGATTTTGGCTTAGAAGTTGCAATCAGAATCAGCAATTAATTAATCTTGACCTGGAAAATGATCACTATAGCTTCATCTGCTGTCTGCCTCCAGGGAATGTACCTGATGTGCATAAAACTATTGGATACCCAGAGTCCCGCTCTCTCTTGCACAATGCTTTTGAAGCAGCTGTGGTGGGAAACAGACCATCGTCTACCTCCTTCTATAATGTACCTTTGCAAAGCTGGTCTGGGATATGGTGCATTGGTTTATGTTGAGGTTTGTTCTGAGCAGCTCCGGAATGCAGGGCTCTGTGCTCTTTGGGTTGCTTCAGGAATGCACACCGAGACAAATATCAACTGTTGCTGGAGGAACATCAACTCAGCGAATGATGCCCTTTGTTCTGCCAAATGCTTGCTGCCCTTCCAGTGCAAAGTGCTCTCAACATTGCAGAATGGCACATTCCAAGGATCAGTAATTATGTGCCGAGGGATGCAGTAATATCTTGGTGCAGTTCTTGCAAAGGCTCAATGGGGAAAAGCCATTATCTAAGCATTTTCCTCCATAATCAGCCGAGGGACTGGAGACTGTGTAAAACCTCTCGGGCTGTATTATGTATGTAATGGAATGGAATGTATTGTAAATATAACCTGTAATGACAAGTGTAGAGAGGCACCTCATGGCCATTATTGAAACAAAGTGGTCTACATTGCAGTTTAAGTAGTATCAAATTTATGTAATATAATTTTGTACATTTTATGAACAAAATACTTTTTATATAAAGGAAAATGGACAAGGACTTAGCATTAAGGGTCTCTGCTAAAGCTCCATGGGTCACATAAAGCTTTTAAGGAAAGGGAAACTGTCCCTAAAATATTCTTTACCGAATGAGTTCCCTCATTATTCTTAGCATAGGAATTATTTTAGAGAGATCATTTGGTTGCCCAAGAGTTATGTGGACTTGGCCACCTGAAGACTGGCAGGAATGATGTGATTGAGATCTTTATTTATTGTCTGCACAATTTCTTTGCAGGAAAAATAATTTGGAGCCTTCTTAATGACTGTAATAATCGTTGACTCCATAAATGTCCTCCTAACTTGCCTCACTCGTCTAGATTTCAGTTGGATGCTGCTGACCACCTCTGCTAACTGTTGACCTCAACGCTTGCAATTCCCAACATCAGGTCCAATATAGGCTGTGAATCCCCAGAATAATTCATTAGGGCAACCCTAGAAATTCTAGGGAAATTCAGAACACTCTCTGTCTTCCTGCTGCTGGTGTACAGTCATGAAAATGTATCATTTTATTGCCTCCATTCCTACTGAATGTCTGCTGCATATCCCAATAACATAATAGAAGTGTTCTCCTTGCATTGTGAAAAAAATCAGAGGGTTATTTGGTTGAAAGGTTGGAAACAGGCAGTAATGGATATCGTGCTAATAAGACGCCAATTTGAAAAGTCTGGTTTGAGCATGCAATTTTGGTCCAAATTGCTGATTGCCATTATTTGCCACAGTTTGCTATCCACCAAATATTCTACAGCCTTCTTGACGAATACTGCAGCATTTTAAGTAGCAATCAACCATTTAATAATTCTCTGGGTGGCTGTACCGAGTGCAAACTTCAATTCCTTTACCAAGGTCTTGCACTAAATGTGGGCTACACTTTTTTTCTCTAGCTTCTTCAAGTGCCTGAAATATCCAGGAAAATCACCCCCAAAGCCTATTCATGGTATGAAAAGGATAAGCGTGCAATCTTGAAATTTATCTCAGTTTTCTTTTAGCAGTAGCTGGGGTGAGTTTCAAATAATTTTCCGTGGCTAATAACTGATAGATGGTTACATTTATTTTTTTTCTTGGATTATACTCTGTGCTGCGAAGAATTTCAACTGGAAACACCGTTCATTCAGTGCAGATGGAAAAACGGAGATGTATAAATACCACGGCAATGGAGCATGATAGGAGCACAGGACTGCAACAATCAATTGGCGATGAAGGATGATAATAAGACAACTTGATCTGAGAACACTTACTACTAAAGGCATAGTATTGATCATTTATCACCCATGTTGTAAGCAATAAACAAAAACCAAGGTCACCTTGATAGTTACTAAACCATGTTAATATTCATTCCATTGATCCCTTGTTTGTATGGACTCATTGCCACAAGTGACCTGACTGCAGCGTGTCTGTAATTGTACAAGATAACAGCCCTAATTCCTTACCAGTAGCAATCGTAGATCAATCTTGACAAGTGCTAGTTCAGCTGTCCCACTCATATTATGAAGCGCTTTTTCGCAAGATCCACACTAACACTGGACCTGAATTTATATTCCGCGACCTTTGGCAATTCCTGAGCCAATCTCCCATTTCTTGACTGATTGAGACATTGTGCATGACTTGGCGCTTTGTTTCGTGTCTGCCAATGTCACTTCTGTACTGCTGAACAGTGTGAGATCAAGATTCAATGCATCGAAATGAGTAACTATTTCTTCAGAGTGGAATGTTACAACAGAGACACATATAAGGTAATCATTCATTTCTCTTCATCAGCTATGCCATATTTACAGTTGTGTAACATTGATGTATCAGTGGAGTCCACTTGCATGAAATGGGGTTGGTTCGGTGGCACAGTGGTTAGCTCTGCTGCCTCACAGCACCAGGGATCCAGGTTCAATTCCAGCCTTGGGTGACTATCTGCCCATATCTGCGTGGGTTTCCTCTGGGTGCTCCAGTTTCCTCCCACACTCCAAAGATGTGCGGGTTAGGTGGGCTGACCTGATAAATGTCTACAAGATTATGAGAGGCATGGACAGAGTAGTAGAAGCTTTTTCCCAGGGTGGGAAAGTCACTTACTGGGGGCACATGTTTAAGGTGCAAGAGACAAGGTTTAAAGGAGATGTTCGAGGCAGATTTTTTACACAGAGGGTGGTGGGTGCCTGGAACTCGTTGACAGGGGAGGTAGTGGAAGCCGATATGCTAGTGACTTTTAAGGGGTGTCCTGACAAATACATGAATAGGATGGGAATAAAGGGATACGGTGCCCAGAAGGATAGGGTTTCAGTTCAGTCAGGCAGCATGGTCAGTGCAGGCTTGGAGGGCCAAAGAGCCTGTTCTGTGCTGTAATTTTGTTTGTTCTTTGTTCTTTGTTAATGGAGGTGACGGGGGTCACAGCCGCCAGCTGGAGCCCCACTTCACTTCCTGGCAAGGTCTGCCAAATTCAGTAGGGCGCAGACATTTGTCAGACCAGCTACAGGCTTTCCCGGGATCAAATAACATAAGAACATAAGAACATAAGAAATAGGAGCAGGAGTAGGCCATCTGGCCCTTCGAGCCTGCCCCGCCATTCAATAAGATCATGGCTGATCTGTCGTGGCTCAGTTCCACATTCCCGCCCTCTCCCCATAACCCTTAATCCCCTCTCTTATCAAATAACCACCTGCTGAGAACTGCCGACAGTCAGAGGTTGGCAGTTCTATTGAATGACAGAGCCAGAGGTGAGGCGGGGCTGCTGCTCCTACCATATCCGCCCGAGGCCGAGTACTGTCACCAGATCCCAGGGCACAGCTCACTGATGATAGGAAGGTGATGTTGGTGGGGTGTTGGGAGGTGTAATGGAGGGATCAGCAGCAAGGGCACAGGGCACACCACTGGCTCTCAGCAACACGTTCCCCCTTCCCAATGCCAGGTCCCTCTTTGTGGTAATTAGTTGGGAAGTCTCCCATTTCAGTGAATAGAATTTTACAGTGCACCCAATGCAGCATTACTGCAGCGTAGAGGTGTACAAATTGGCTGTTTTAACCAGCAAGTTTTAATGAAAATTATAGTATAACTTATGCATTTCAGTCAGGAATTCCTTAATTATTACCTTAAGAGCCAAGGACATAATAAGTTAGTGCTTTGTTGAAGGAAACAACTGAATAATTTTACAAGGCAGCTATTAATTGCAGGAATTAAAGCTTTCAACACAAAATTACAGCAGTTGAAAGGATTAGCAGGCAGAGGCAAAAACCCTATTACAAATGCTGGCAGATAGTTGCAGAGGGTCACACATGGCTCTCCCATGTGCTGGATATTTACAGTCTTCACCTTTCTGTTTAAAGTAACTATGGTAACAAAAGCTAAAATAAATACCAGACTGTGATGATGCCTGGGGTGAAGAAAAATCTAATAGCTTTGAGGGAAGTGTGGAAGTCAAGCTGAGACCTTGCAGATGTTAGGAATGGTTGCTGATCTGTACTTTTGTCCGCACTGCCGAAAAAACTTCCAAATATACTTTATTATTTTGATCCGAATTAACGAGAGAGGGAAGGATTATACTGCGCATCGCAGAGGGCCAGGATGGGACCAATTATTGTGCACTGGAGTCAGTAAGTTCTCAATTAAGAAGATACTGGCCACATTTAGTTATTTCAATTGTAGGGCTGCCCTTGTTATTCAGTTATTTGAGCGTGCGTATGTGTGCCAGAAATTTACCAGTGCACCCGCCCTGGAATCAAGGTAGGTGAGGCCTACAGGATGGCATTCTCCATTGGCCCTGAGCAGGATCTTGCAACCTTTGGGCAGGCAAGGTGGTACAATTCTGGCAGTGAATATTTTAGCCACCCCTCCCAAAATGACTAATTTCACTACAAATTGCTTCAACAACACTGAAGACTGGTCACTATTTTGTAATTCTTGGTGACTCCTGAAAGTAAAAATAAAATATTGAAGTTAAAATAGTGCATTAAAAATAGAAGTAAAGATTCAGCTCATCTTCACCAGAGTGCAGGTCTACAATAGCGATGATTATAGTGCTAACTCTTAATGACTAATCACAGTTCTTAAAGCTAATTCATATATTTGATGGGCCATAGACTCTTAATGGTACCTTGAGAAAACATCTGAGCCCCAGAAGCTGCATGGAGAAAATTGCCAGAGAACTGAGTTATGAAAGAAAACTGGAGAACCTGGTTATTTTAAGACTTAAAGATTACTGTGAGGGAGCCTGACTAGAATAGGATTCTGATAGGAATTGATATGTAGAAAACTGTATAGAACACTGATTAGGTTGCACTTAAGGTACTATACACAGCACAGGTCTCCAAACTTTAAAAAGCATATAGATGAAATGGAAAAAATGAGTGACTGGGCTACCCCCATCGTACCTGTCATGAAACCAGATATTCTGTTCAAATTTGCGTTGATTTTAAAACAACCATAAATCTAGTATTGTGTGCTGATCAATATCCACTTTAATTGAAGATTAGTTTGCTGGGTTACCAGGTGTACAGAAATTCAACAAGATTGATCCTTTACAAGTATATTTACAGATGAATATACGGCTGAATTGCTTACCATCATTACTCATAAAGGTCTTTTTTGTTATAAAAGTTTTCCTTTTGGAATAACATCTGCACCAGCCCCATTCCAACGATCAATGGATTAGATTTTAAGTGATCTTTCTCTGATATACAAAGCTACCTGGATGATATTCTTATTACAGGGTCCAGGGAATAAGCTCATTTGAATAATTTAGAGCAACATTGAAACATCTTCAAGCACATGGTCTGCATATCAAGAAAGAAAAGTGTGACTTTTTCCAGATGTCAGTCCAGTATTTGGGTCATGTTATTGACAGTAAAGGCCTCTTTAAAGCCCCTAAAATGAGAGATGCTATTTTGGATGCACCATATGCAACAAATGGGTGGCACAGTGGTTAGCATTGCTGCCTCACAGCATCAGGGACCCGGGCTTGATTCCTGGCTTAGGTCACTACCTGTGCAAAGTCTGCCTGTTCTCCCCATGTGTCTGTGTTTCCTCTGAGTGCTCCAGTTTCCTCCCACAGTCCAAAAAACATTCTGCTTAGATTCATTGGCCACACTAAATTCTCCCTCAAAAGTACCCGAATAGGCGCTGCAGTGTGGCAATTAGGGGACTTTTACAGTGAGTTTAATGCAGTATTAATGCAAGCCTATTTATGACACTAATAAATAAACTTTAAACTTAAAATGTGACACAATTGAGGTCCTTTCCAAGGTTAGTAAATTATTATGGCAAATTTGTCCCCAACTTAGCTACATTATTGAAGGCATTGCATAATTTACCATGTGTGAAAAATCTATCAATTTCATATCTGAAGTTATTAATTGAGCCAGTAACTACTTCCTTTGGTGGAGTAAGTTCCACACTTTGCCTGATGATGCTCCCTAACTTCTCCTTTAAATGACCTGGCTCTTATTTTAATTCTATCACAGAATCATGGAATCACAGAATTATTAGCACACAGAAAGTGACCATTTAGCTCATCATGTTTGCACTCTCTAAATGAGTATCATGTCTTAGTGCCATTCCCCTACCTTTCCTCCATACCCTTGCACATTGTTTCTATTCAAGGCATTCCAGACCTGAACAACTCATTGTATTAACTTTTTTTAATCACATCACATTTTGTTTCTTTTGCAAATCACTTCAAATCCATGCCCTCTTGTTCTTGATCCTTTTACCACTGGGAACCGTTTATCTCTATCTACTCTCTCTAGCCCCCTCATGATTTCGAACATCTCTATCAAATTTTCTCTTAACCTTTGTCTCTCCAAACAGAACAATCTCAATCTCTCTAATCTATTGTCATCACTGAAATTTCTTATCCATGGAACCATTCTTGTAAACTTCTTCTCCACTCTCTCCAATGCATCCCCAGGACTGTACTCAATGTTCCAGCTGAGGTCAAACTAGTGTCTTGTATGATTTCAGCATAGCCTCCTTGCTCTTGCATTCTATACACCTATTAATAAACTCCAGAATAACATATGTTTTATTATCTGCTCCCTGCACCAGTCCTGCCATCTTCAATGGCCTGTGCACCGATACATCCAGGAATCTTTGCTCCTATACCCCTTTAAGTATTTTACCCTTTGTTATTTATTGTCTCTCTTTGTTATTCCCACCAAAATGCATCCCCTCACACTTCCCTACATTGAACTTCAATTGTCACCTATCTACCCACTGCACTAAATTTTCTATATCTGTTTGAAGTTCTACACTATCAAAGATGTCCAATTTTTGTGCTATCTGCAAACTGAAATTGCCTTCTGCACACCAAGATCAAGATCATTAATATATATCAGGAAAAGCAAGGGTCCCAGTACCAACCCCTGGGGAGCACCACTGCAAACCTACAAACCATTAATATTTGACCATTACTCTTTGCTTCTTATTTTTTATCCAATTTTGTATCCATATTGCTACTGTTCCTTTTATTCTGAGCTATGATTTTTCTCAGAAGTCTGTTGTGTGGTACTCTACTGAATGCTTTCTGAAAGCACATATATGGAATATATTACCTTCATCGATCCTTCTGTTGCCTCCTCAAAAAACTCCAGCGTGTTTGTTAAAAATGATTTCCCCTGTAGAAATCTATGTTGGTTCTTCTTAATCAATCCGCATATTTTCCACATGACTACTAATTACATCCTGAATAATTGCTTCGGGAAGCTTCCCCACCATTGAAGTTAAACTGACTGGTCTGTAATTGCTGGGGCTATCCTCACAACCTATTTTGAACATGGGCATAACATTTGCAATTCTCCGATCTTCTGGAACTTCCCCGAATCCAGAGAAGACTGAAACATTATGGCCAGCACCTCTGCAATTTCCATTATCACTTCCTTCAATATCCTTGGACGCATCTCATCTGTTCCTAGTGTCTAATCAATTTTCAGTACTGACAATCTATTCAACACATCCCCCTTATCAGTTTTGAACCGTTCTTGGAATAGAGTTTTCTTGTCTGGCTCCATGGACTGGGAAGTGTCTACCTCCTTGGTGAAGGTGGCTGTAAAGTTTTCATGTAATATCTCAGCCAGGTCCCCAGCTTCCATGTGTAAATTCCATTTTTGGTCCCTAATCTGCCCTATTCCTCCTTTTACCAGACTTTTATTTTTATATGCCTGTAGAATTTTTTATGTTGGCTGCCAGGCTTTTCTCATAATCCCTCTTTGCTCTTCTATCCTCATAATCTAATGTGCTTTTTCACTTCCCTTCTGAACCTCCTGTATTCCTCTTGATTCTCTACTGTATTTTCTGCTTAACACCTGTCATAAACACAATTTTTCTTCCTCGTCTGAATTTCTGCCTCCCTTTTCATCTAGGGAGCTCTGGATTTGTTTGAGGTTTTAAGGGAATACCTTTACTTTGCCTGGACCATTTCTGTTTTAAAGGTAGCCCATTGTTCAGCTACAGTTTAACCCGCCTGTTTGCATTCCAGTCTAACTGGCCCAGCTCTGTTCTTGCCCCATTGAAGAGACTCTTTTTATCAATTCCTTTCAAAATCCTAAAAATCTCAATCAAAGCACTCTCTGTTCCACGGAACACAAACCTAGTTTATGTAATTTCTCTTCAGAATTTAACTCTTTGGCTAGAATTATCTGACCTCAGCTGCAGCTGGGATTGTCCAGTCCCGCTGCAGTGAATGGCAAGCGTACTACGTTTTAGTGGACTTCTAAATCCCTTTGGCCCTACATTTTTACTAACCTTTCACTCTTTAAATAATAATTGAATTGATTCCCTTTTTCAGAATAGATCTCACAGTTACCTGTGTTGAAGTCCATTCATCACTGTCACTTAACTTTTCTTGATCTTTCTCTACACTCTAGCAATGACACTACATTCTGCACTCTCTCCTTTCCTTCTCTATGAATGGTATGCTTTGACTGTAGAATGCACAAGAAACAATACTCTTCACCGTATACTAATACATGAGACAATAATAAATCAAATCAAATCAAAATCAAATCATTGTTTCTTTGTAATTTTCTGTTCCCGTCTACACTACTCAATGCCCCGTTAATCTTTGTCCCATTGACGTTTAGATATGTGGTTGTCTATGTTGTTATCTAAGTCATTAATAAATATAATGAATAGCTGAAGCCCTAACAGAGATCCTTGTGGGATATCACTCATCATTTCCTTCCAGTTTGACTGAAAATCCATTGGGTGGGATTTTACAACCCTGCTCATCTGAAGCCAGAAAATCTGCCCTAGGAAAACAGACCTTTGCTTAGTCCTGCCCCACCTGCTACGACTGTAGCGAGCAGGGCAGGAAATTTACGTACATTATCCCCATTCTCTGAAGATATAATTGATTGGAAAAGTTGAATACTGTTCTGCATATGTATCCAACATGAAAGTGAAGACAATCTGAACAGCACAATTTTCTCCTTAGTAAACAATACAGCATGTTAACTGAGTCATATTTAATAACTACAATCAAAAACAGACATTGTAACCAGAAGTAGAAGCTGAGGAATCTTTAAATAACAAATTAAAATATGCTTTGACACTTTGCTAAGCAGGCACTAATTGGCTTTCAATGCATTATGCAACTCAGACTTGAATAATATGTGAGGCACTGGGATATGATTAGCTTAAAGTTCCATTTGAGAGGCACTGCAGAAAGGCCTCACAAGATTAGGAACTATGGGCCAGTTAGCCTAACATCTATCATAGCTAAAATGTTAGAAGCTATTCTTAAAGATGTTTAGCACTTGGGAAAATTCAATGCAAATGGGCAGATTCAACATGGTTTTGTGAAAGGGAAATCATTTGAACCCATTTATTATAGATTTTTGAAGGAACCACATGCTGTGGATAAAGGAGAACCAGTGGATGTACTGTACTTCAATTTCCAGGAGATATTTGATAAGTTGCCACATTAAAGGTTATTGTGAGAAATGAAAGCTCATAGTGTAGGGGGTAACATGCTGGCATGAATTAAATGTCTGCTAGCTGACAAGAGACAGAGCATAGACATAAATGGGTCTTTTTCTGATTGCTAGGATGAGATGAGTGGTGTGTCTCTGCTGACTGCTGTCAATTTACAATTTACATAAATGATATGGATGAAGGGACTAAAGGTATGGTTGCTCAATTTTTTGTTAGCACAAAGACAGGCAGGAATATCAATTGTGATGAATAAATTGTGAAAGTAAATTGTCCCTCACAGCATCAGAGATCTGGATTCAATTCCAACCTTGGGTCACTGTGGAGTTTGCATGTTCTCCCCATGTCTGCTTGGGTTTCCTCCAGGTGCTCCAATTTCCTTCCACATTCCAAAGGTGTGCAGGTTAGGTGAATTGGCTATGATCAATGCACAGGGTTAAGAGCATAGAGTGGGGGAGTGGGCCTAGATAGAGTGCTCTTTTGGTGGGTTGGTGTGGACTTGATGGGCTGAATGGCCTCCAACAATACTATAGGGATCCTATGGATGGAAGAAGGTTACAAAAGGAAAATAAATCTGGTAAATGGACTATGCTGTGGACAAAGGTGATATTGTCTGTTTTGGCATGAAGAATAAAAAAGAAGCTTTTCACTTTAATGCAAGAGATTGCTGAGCTCTGAAGTGGGTGTTCTGGTGCATTAATCACAAACGGCTAGTAACATAGAAACATGAAAGATAGGAGTAGGAGGATGCCACTTGACCCTTCGAGCCTGCTCCACCATTCATCACGATCATAGCTGATCGTCCAACTCAATAGCCTAATCCTGTCTCCTCATCTCTATCCTAAATGGTCTACCCCGAATCCTCAGACTGTGACTTCTGGTTCTGGACACACCCACAGTATATAGATACAACAAGTAATTTGCAAAGCTAACAGAATGTTATAATTTATTGTGAGAGAAATTGATTACAAAAATAACGAGGTCATGCTTCAGTTGTACAGGGCATTTGTGAGACCAATCTGGAGTATCATGTACAGTATTGATCCCCTTATTGAAGGAAAAATGCAAATGCATTAGAAGCAGTTCAGGGAAACTTTATTAGATTAGTACCAGGAATGGGTGAGTTGTCGTATTTTGAAAGGTTGGAGAGGTTAGGTTTGGATTCATCAGAGTTTAAAAAGAAAAAGAAGTTACTTGATTGAAACCTTTAAGAAACTGAAGGTCTATTGACAGGGCAGATGTGGAGAGGATGTTCCCTCTTGTTAGAGAATCTAAAATTAGTGGTTGCTGTTAAAACATAAGGGATCGCTCATTTAAGACAGAAATGAGAAGATTTTTTTTCTCTCAGAGGGTTGTGAGTTTCTGGCACTCTCTGCCTCAAAAGGCAGTGGAAGCAGAATCTAAATTTTTTTTTAAACTTTATTCCAATCCAATCAAGTCAAATTAAACCCAATTCAGAGCCCCAACAAGTTGGGACATTCCCGATCCAAGCTGACAAGACAGGGCTCTCACCTCCTGTCTTAGGCTTGACCTACATGATCCAAGCTGATTGGAGTAGGTGTAGCTCCTTCTCCAGGGCTTGATCTTATTTGCATCTTAGCCAAAAGGCCGAGATGCCGCTTTAAAAAATTGCTTCAAATGAAACTGAAATGTAACCTAATGACTTCAACCAAGTGCAGCATGTCGATACTACACTTGATCTTAGCCAAAAGGCTGATTTTTAAGGCAGAGTTAGATATTTGATGAATAAGGAAGTGAAATGTTACTAGAGTTAGGCAAGAATGTGGGGTTGAAGTTACAATGGGATTAGCCATGATCTTATTAAATATACATTGTGATTGTGAGCTGAGTTTTGGAGATGATATCTGGTGCTGATGGCTGTCTATACACTCTGTTACCCATAGCCCTATCTAGTAGGAAGATTTTAATGGTGATGAAACAAGTGCCATTTGAATTGATTGCTTGATACTAGGATATACGTGCTGCAGTTCCACCATTATTAGTTACGCAAAAATGTAGCCAGGACAGTAGAAATACATTAAGGAAAGATCCTGCGGCCTTCCTGTTGTAAATATGTCACAACTTTGCGAATTATTGAATGGAACAAGGAAATAAAATGCTTTCAATTTTCCCACATTATTGTTGGACATTCATCAGCTTTTTCCTGTAAACAACTTCTCTTCCTGTGGCATTTTGCTGAATAACAAAGAAATACATATCTGACATATCTCATTAACCTCTGAGTTGCACTTACTCAGTGAGGCCATTAAATTGGAACTTGTTAGTTTAGTGAAGCATGGTCATAACTTCATTGTGATTCTACTTATTCTGACTGTTCCATTTCTAGTAACAAAGTACTGCAATGCTACACCAGGGACTATGCTTCAAAAGTATTTCATTAGTTGTAAAGCACACTGGGTATGTTCTGAGGTCCTGAAAGTCACTATATAAATGCAATTCATTCTTCCTTCCAATTGATTATTACTCTGAAAATAGGAACAATGTGCATATTGGAGCTTATCAATGTCTCATATTCATTGCTTCTCCGAGTTCCTAATTCTTTTCATAATAATCATAGAATCATTGGATACCTACAGTGCCGAAGGAGGTAATTCGGCTCATCAATTCTACACCAACTCAGCGCCTTACCCAGGCCCATTCCCCTCCCCCCTCACCCAATTCCTACAACGCTGTGTGTTTGCCATGGCTAATCCATGTAACCTACACATTTTAGGACACTAAGGGGCAGTTTAACATGTCCAATCCACTTAACCTGCACATCTTTGGACTGTGGGAGACAACTGGAGCACCCGGATAAAATTCACAGAGGGATGGGGAGAACGTACAAACTCCACACAGTCACCCAAGGTTGGAATCGAAAGCAAATCCCTGGCGCTATGAGTCAACAGTGCTAACCCACTGTGCTACTTTGCTGTCTTAGAAGAGAGAGTCATGTTGCTGAAGCTTTATGTCTTGCATTCATCAGGACAATTTTAATTTTAATCACACAGGGGATGTGGGTGTCGCTGGCTGGGCTAACCTTCAATGAACTGAGTGACATTTCAGTGGGCAGTTTATATTTAGAGTCAACAACATTGCTGTGGATCTGGAATCATATGTAAGCCAGACCAGGTAAAGATGGCACATTTCCTTCCATAAAGGACATTAGTAAACCAGATGGGTTTTTCCACCATTTGACAATTGTTTGATGGTCATCATTAGACATTCAGTCCCAGATTTTTACTGAGATCAAATTTTCCCAACTGTCATGATGGGATTCGAACCTGGGTCCCCAGACCATTACCCTGGGTCACTGGATTATTAGTCCAGTGACAATATCACTGTGCCAATGCCTTCCCCAAGAATTCCAAATTTCAAATGATGAGCAAATTATACTTACAGGGGAAAAGCATTCTGATTGGTTGGCAAGTCAGCTCTGAATGCTTCAGGGGTTGCCATAGAGAAAGCAACAGGGAAGTACAGGCTCCCCAAACAAGGTGCAAAGCCTTGGACAAATCTATTCCTTTTGTTGAAGTTTGGCATTCTTCCGTTTGTCATAATGAGTTTTGTTTTATTCATTTTCAGTTTGTGGGAGTCACTGGCTAGGCCAGCATTTGTTGCCCATCCCTAATTGCCCTTGGTGGTGAGCTGCCTTCTTGAACTGTTGCAGTTCCCTGTGGTGTAGGTAAACCCATAGTGCTGTTAGGGAGGGTGTTCCAGGATCTTGAAGCAATGACAGTAAAAAAAAACCTGCGATATGTTTTTGTGTGACTTGGGGTGGAACTTTCAGGTGGACGTGATCCCTTTTGTCTGCTGCCTTTGCCCCTTAAAATGATGGTAGTTATAGGTTTGGAAGGTGCTGTCAAAGGAATGTTGCTGACTTCTTGCAGTGCATCCTATAGATGGCATACACTGCTGCCACTGTACGTCAGCGATTAAGAGAGCAAATGTTTGTGGAAAGGGTGCCAATCAAGTGAGTTGCTTTCTGCAGGGTGGTGTTGAGCTTCCTGAGTGTTGCCTGAGCTGCACTCATCCAGGCACGTGGACAGTACTCCATCACATTCTTAACTTGTGCCTTGTAGATAGTGAACAGGCTTTGGGCAGGCAGGGAGTTTTTTGCAGAATGCCCAGAATTCTTCACCTGCTGTTGTCACCACAGTATTTATATGGCTAGTCCAGTTCATAAGAACATAAGAACATAAGAAATAGGAGCAGGAGTAGGCCATCTAGCCCTTCGAGCCTGCCCCGCCATTCAATAAGATCATGGCTGATCTGTCGTGGCTCAGTTCCACTTTCCTGCCCTCTCCCCATAACCCTTAATCCCCTCGCTTATCAAAAACCCATCAACCCGCGTCTTAAAAATATTTAGCGAGGCAGCCTCCACCACTTCAACGGGCAGAGAATTCCAGAGATTCACCACCCTTTGAGTGAAGAAGTTCCTCCTCAACTCCATTCTAAACCGCCCCCCCTTTATCTTGAGGCTGTGCCCCCTAGTCCTACTGTCTTTTTTGAGCGGGAAGAGTCTCTCCACCTCTATCCTATCCATCCCATTCATCATCTTATACGTCTCAATGAGATCTCCCCTCATTCTTCTAAACTCCAACGAGTACAAGCCTAGTTTATTCAGCCTCTCCTCATAGCTCAACCTCCTCAACTCCGGTATCAGCCTAGTAAACCTCCTCTGCACTCCCTCCAAGGCCAAAATATCTTTGCGCAGGTGCGGCGCCCAAAACTGCACACAGTACTCCAGCTGCGGCCTCACCAATGCCCTATACAGCTGCAGCAAGACCTCCCTACTTTTATATTCAATCCCCCTCGCTATGAAGGCCAGCATCCCATTCGCCTTCCTGACCACCTGCTGCACCTGCAAGTTCACATTCTGGTCAATGGTAACTCCCAGGATGTTGATTGCATTTGGTTCCTAATGAGCGCAAGACAGAAAGCTTTGGCAATATATCTCTCTATTCAGCAATATTCAGGAATCAGAGATGCGTGTCTGACAGTCACACAAAACATGTTTTCAACTTTTGGAAACAATTTAGCGCCAATTTCAACAATGTAGAAATGGAGTCCTAAATTTTTTGCCCTTCAGACTAACACTCAGTAGACCCAGAAGGGGTCTACTAGCTATGGTCGGCCCTAGAATGCAACTTCACACTGCCTGGCCTGTTAATGGCCATCCAGTGTGAAATGCGCACTGTGAAACTCTGATGCTGATGTGGAAATGCCGGCATTGGACTGGGATAAACACAGTAAGAAGTCTCAGAACACCAGATTAAAGTCCAACAGGTTTATTTGGTAGTAAAAGCCACTAGCTTTCAGAAAGCTGCACCTTCATCAGGTGAGTGGGAGTCCTGTTCCACAAACCAGGCATATAAAGACACAAACTCAAGTTACAAAATAATGCTTGGAATGCGAATCTTTACAGGTAATCAAGTCTCAAAGGTACAGACAATGTGAGTGGAGAGAGCGTTAAGCACAGGTTAAAGAGATGTGTATTGTCTCCAGACAGGACAGTTAGTGAGATTTTGCAAGCCCAGGCAAGGTCTGGGGGGTTTTAGATAGTGTGAAGTGAACCTAAGATCCCAATTGAGGCCATCCTCATGTGTGGGGAACTTGGCTATCAGCCTCTGCTCAGAGACTCTGCGCTGTCGTGTGTCGTGAAGGCTGCCTTGGAGAACACTTACCCGAAGATCAGAGGCCGAATGCCCATGACTGCTGAACTGTTCCCCAACAGGAAGAGAACACTCTTGCCTGGTGATTGTCAAGCAATGTTCATTCATCTGTTGTCATAGCGTCTGCATGGTCTCCCCAATGTACCATGCCTTGGGACATCCTTTGCTGCCAGGGAAGTGGGTTGATGCCAGGAAAAGGGAGCATGTGGGCTGGTATTTTTAATATGCTCCCTCAGGAGGAGAGTTGTTGCTGAGCCATCTCAGGAAGCTGTTGACCCAAGATAAATATTGATGTTAAAACCATACCACAAGTGCCTGAGCAGAAAATCAATCACAGACTCAGTCCCTAGGCACACTTGTTAAATTTAAACTTCAAGAGTTCGTCCCACCTTGGGATCAAAGTTGAAGGAAAAAGGTCGCCTGTCCAATGGGCCATCCCACCGTCCATAAAAGCAGATGGGCCATGTAAAGTTGCACTTAGTTTGTCCTTTTGCGGGCTGAATTGCCTGCTCGATTGTCAGTGGATGCGTTCCCTAATTCATGTTTGTCAGAAATATTGCGCGATGACATCAGGATGAATGCCCAACGTGTTCTTTCATGATTTCACACATGCCCGCCCGCCTGACTCAATGTAAAATTCAGTCCTTTTTAAAATTGCTACAATGAAGAACAATTTCTTGTTTTGCTGGTTTGGTATTTTCATTGACAAACAAAGTTCCGATGAATGTATGCACTTTTTTGCATCATACACACCACAATCATTCCCACGCGATGCAGAGTGCATTTGTTAGGCAGACTATTGCGAAGAATCTTGAGCATGATGTGCCATATGGCATCTTATCATATCCACGATCCCATGTACACCAGATCTCTGTCAGTCTGGAGAAACCTCACACAGAATACAAGCACGTGCCCGCACATTTCCATCAATACTACCTATCATCAACTGACTTTTGTGCTGAGTGTTTTATACATTGCTGAATTTTATTCTATAAAACATTCAATGTCAATTTTTAATTAAATTGTTTTGTTCACATCAATTACCGTTGTTTTGCTGTCTAAAGTACTGCCAAAACTAGATTAAGAAGACAGCATTCTCAGCATGAATGACTCCTGATCTGATGGGAGGTGAAAGTTCTTATCCAAGTCGAGTAGAATTGTCAACTGCAAAACCTCAATAATTAACAGCCAGGCTGGGTCATCCGCTCTGTGAGGTGATTGATTACACAGCAATCAGCCTGTGATATTCCTTCCTTGTGTAAATAACCTTGCTTTACATTCAGTTAAGGATTTTACGCTCTACAGATTGATTTTCCATAAACTTATCGAGCAGAAAAAGCTGTGGGTGCTTCTTTCACAAATAAGATTCTGGCCATTGAAAATGCTGCGATAACTCACACTTGGGTTGTTAAACTGCTCGTTTCAAACACAATTGAAGTTAAAAACATTGAATTGCTCATGCATTACTGTCACTGACTGTTTGAATGTGGAGCTATCATTTAGCACCACTCACTGAAGAGAGGTAACCATGTTTTGGGAGGGAGGCCTTTTGGCTGGGCTATGACCTGAGTTGGTCATACGGGAAATTGGTCTGCTCTCCTCATTAACAAGTAGCGACCCCAGAGGCAGTTCACTGTTTGTAGTTTGAGCAAAGTGAAGGCTAAGGGCAGTTTTCTAAGCCTGGGAGGGACACAGCTGACATGTGGTGCCAAAAGGACCACTCTTGTTCACACAGGCTTTATGTTCAACTGAGTGAAAGTGTTTACGTTGCTTTTTGGTGGCAGTTCCTTGTGATTCCTTGAAACACCATTTGATTGGATGCTCTGTGCTGGCACAAAATCATCCTCATGCGCCCCAATCCCATAACCATGCAAATTTACTATGGCTTATCCACCTAGTCTACACATCTTAGGACACTAAGGGGCAATTTAGCATGGCCAATCCACTTAACGTACACACCTTTGAACTATGAGAGGAAACCGGAGCACCCGGATGAAATCCACAGAAGGATGGGGAGAACATATAGAGGCCACACAGTCACCCAAGACAGGAATCGAAAGCAAATCCCTGGTACTATGAGGCAACAATACTAAACCACTGTGTTTCTGTGCTGCCCTAGAAGTGAGAGACATGTTGCTGAAGTTTTATGTCTTGCATTCATAAGAACATAAGAACATAAGAAATAGGAGCAGGAGTAGGCCATCCAGCCCTTCGAACCTGCCCCGCCATTCAATAAGATCATGGCTGATCTGTCGTGGCTCAGTTCCACATTCCCGTCCTCTCCCCGTAACCCTTAATCCCCTCTCTTATCAAAAACCCATCAACCTGCGTCTTAAAAATATTTAGCGAGGCAGCCTCCACCACTTCAACGGGCAGAGAATTCCAGAGATTCACCACCCTTTGAGTGAAGAAGTTCCTCCTCAGCTCCGTTCTAAACCGCCCCCCCTTTATCTTGAGGCTGTGCCCCCTAGTCCTACTGTCCTTTCTGAGCGGGAAGAGCCTCTCCACCTCTATCCTATCTATCCCATTCATCATCTTATACGTCTCAATGAGATCTCCCCTCATTCTTCTAAATTCTAACGAGTACAAGCCTAGTTTATTCAGCCTCTCCTCATAGCTCAACCCCCTCAACTCCGATATCAGCCTAATAAACCTCCTCTGCACTCCCTCCAAGGCCAAAATATCCTTACGTAAGTACGGCGCCCAAAACTGCACACAGTACTCCAGCTGCGGCCTCACCAATGCCCTATACAGCTGCAGCAAGACCTCCCTACTTTTATATTCAATCCCCCTCGCTATGAAGGCCAGCATCCCATTAGCCTTCCTGACCACCTGCTGCACCTGCAGGCTGGGGTTTTGCGACTCATGCACAAGGACCCCAAGGTCCCTCTGCACCGTCGCCTGCTGCAGTTTTTCGCCCCGTAAGTAATAGTCCTTCCTACCATTATTCCTGCCAAAGTGGACCACCTCGCACTTGCCAACATTAAATTCCATTTGCCATTTCCTGGCCCATTCGCCCAGCCTATCTAGATCCTTCTGCAGACTCTCCACACCCTCCGCACAATTTGCCGTTCCACCAATCTTGGTGTCATCAGCAAATTTCGACACCATACACTTGGTTCCCTCCTCCAGATCATCTATATAAATGGTAAATAGCTGAGGCCCCAGCACCGACCCCTGGGGCACTCCACTAGTCACCATCCGCCAATCCGAATAGCACCCATTAACCCCTACTCTCTGCCTCCTATTTGACAACCAACCCTCTGTCCACGCTAACACCCTACCCCCAACTCCATGCCCCCTTACTTTCTGTAATAACCTCTTGTGAGGTACCTTGTCAAACGCCTTCTGAAAATCAAGAAAGACCACATCCACCGGCTCTCCTCTATCCACCGCCCGAGACACATCCTCATAGAACTCCAATAAATTTGTCAGACACGACTTCCCCTTAACGAAACCGTGCTGCGTCTGCTCTATCAAGCAATTCCCCTCAAGATGCCTCGCTATTTCCTCCTTGATGACGGATTCTAACATTTTACCTACAACAGACGTTAAACTAACCGACCTATAATTCCCTGCCTTTTGCCTGCCACCCTTCTTAAACAACGGCGCACCCATCCTTGTGACGCACTGCCTTCCCACGACAAGCAAGAAGATTTGTTACCCTCTTGAATGATGCTAGACTACCAGCCATTTTTAATTTTAATCACACACGTGATCTGGGTGTCACTGACTGAGCCATGCTGCTGTTGATGGTGAATCAGTTTCAGGAAGGGGCCTGAAACAGGTCCATTGCCTATGCAAATTAGTGGACTAACTTCATTTTCAGGTGAGTGTCACAGATGACTGCAGAATGTTCTGATCAAAATGTCATGCAGAGCACCTCTGGTGTGGAATGAGTGGTGGCTGTTGCATGTCACCTTAGACCCTTCAATGCCTGATTGGTGTAAAAGATTTTGAGGCCATTGCTTTTCAAGTACTTTTCCCCTCTAAGTGCTCCGGTTTCCTCTCATAGTCCAAAAGTGTATAGGCTAGATAGATTGGCCATGCTAAATTGCCCCTTGTTTCCTTAGATGTTTAGGCTAGGTGGATTAGCCATGGTAAACGTGCAGAGTTATGGGGATGGGGTGCATGAGGATGATGTTGTGTCAGCACACAACTTCCAACCAAATGGTGTTTCAAGGAATCACAAGGAAGTGCCACCAAAAAGCAAAGTAAACACTTTCATTCGGTAGGGCACTTATGCATGAGGATTTATGCCTGTATCCTATTTGAATCTTCCCCGCACATTTCCATTAATACTACCTATCGTCAACTGACTTTTGTGCTGAGTGTTTTATCTCTTCAATATTTTCCTCTCTGAGTTAGAGAAAGGAGCGTGCCCTCTGTTCAGGACCTAGAATATATTTCTGATGTTTTGAATGTGTGGAGAATTCAGATTGTTGATCAGCAGGTTATTTGCATAATGCCCATACCTGTGTGAGATAACTGGAAAGACTTTGGCATATTTGTATGCATTTGTTTATAGGCTAAATGGTTAGGGAGATTGAAATTATGATGCTCACGTTTAAAATCCTTAGCAAAAGTGCTCAGCGGCTGGACATCCACTTGAATGCTGTAAAAGTTATGCTTAAAAATTTTCGTTATCCTGTGTTGATTTGTTTAAGAACCTTCTTTAAAAATTAGCGCTTTGGAATTAATCAGGCTGCCTATGATGAGCATAACACACAGAATGTATGTTGCTGCGTTCTCGGGTCAGATGCTAATCCAGTTCCCTGATGCCATCAGTTTCGGCCAGCGTGATATTACAAATCGTCACCTCTTCATTTACTGCTTCAACAGCACTCCGCAATAAACTAACGGACTGAAACAAAAAACTCCTAATGTTAATCGTAACTCTTGATAACTAATAATCTTTCGGAAGGAAAACTGATGGCCAAACTACTCCTTTAATATGCTGCACTCAAAGAAATTGTTGCATCAGTTGTTTCACTATAAAAGAAATTGCTTCATTCACTCACTGTCCATTTTATCTGCCATCGACTGACACTATCCATCATTTACAATGCAGTACTTCTTCCCTCCTCTAATAATCTGATTACATCCTATTGCTCCGCTCATCTGTTAGAATATTAAAATATGATCATATCATTCTCTTCTACAACCCTGAGCCATTACATTTCTTCAGCCTGACATTCTCCGTATTGCTTTGTCGGAATGATTACACATGACCTCGCATCCTTTTTATTTCTGGCGTGCAAACTATAGATGGCACTGTTACCCCACAGCACAGGCTCACGACTGCTCCTCCAAGGTTCTTGTGGAATATTACCCAGAACGTGGAGAGGAGAGTGCTGTTAGTGTTACAATCAGAATATAACCTTGTTTCTCATGAGGCTGTGTTTCAGGGAGGTTACGTGCTGTGAGCTCCAACATCATGTAGCACTGGTTTAATAAAGATATCCTCCAGCATCAAATGATTTGACTGTTGTCCCTGCTGTGTGTTAAAACAGTATCAAAAAATTCACTCACCCCTAAATGTTAATAATATTGGATGGTTGTTGATGTCAAGGTTCCAACAGCATCTAGACTGCACAACTGGATTGCAATTTTTAAATTCACATTTAGTACACTGATTGCAGCAAGTTGCATTAATATAGTGTTTCTAATGAAGTAAAACATCCCGAAGCACTTTATAGCAGCGCTGATCAAACCTAATTTGATACTGAGCCACAACAGAAGACGTTAGGATCAGTAAGCAAAGGCTTGCTCAACAAGATAGCTTTTATGGGCTTCTTAAAGGATGAAAGAAAGAGAGAGAAGATATAGACGTGTAGAATGGGAACTCTGGAGCTTAGGGCACATGGCTGCTGAAGGCATAGACATCACTGGTGGAGTGAAGAAAATAGGAGTTGGACAAGAGGCCAGAATTGGAAGAGTGCAGAGCTTTCAGAAGGTGATAGGACAGGCCAGTGGAGATTTCAGAGGTAAGGAGGTTTGGGGCAATGGAGTAATTTGAAAACGAGGGAGGGAATTTTAAATTGATGCTGTGCCAAACCACAATGTAGGTCTATGAGCAAGGAGTGATGGATGATCAGAACTTAGTGTGAATTGAGAATTGGGCAGTAACATTTTTGATTAGCTCAATTTATGGAGGGTAGAAGATAGAAGGGCAGCCAGAAAAGGACAGGAATATGCTAAAGCCAAACTGTATTTGTCTTCTGTTGTAGCGCAATATCGGGAATCATTTTAATTTGCATGTCCATTCATATTTAATTTCAGTATAATACATAAGGCTACATAGAGCAAGCCTAGAGAGCCAAGCCTCACCAGAGAGAAGGAAAGAGTTAATGCAGACAGTTAGAGGCCTGCTCTGCTGACAGATAATGATCAACGCATGCTATCAACTTTTGATGTACAGGAGATTGTTCCGAATTATCATGACAATGGGAGAACTAGCATTAAGTCAGCCAAGCTCCATATAGCCTAGGGAGGTTATAGACTTCTGGACTATGCAGAGAGGACATTCGAGGCAGACAAACACATTCAGGGATAGCCATCCCACACCGGGATGACAAAATCTTTTAAAAAATGTTGACTGACAAAATGGGCCCACATTTGACCAGAATTGTGGAGATGGCCATACTAGTAGGGAATATTTATAATCAGGTCCTCACCTGGGCGATGACGGCAGAGCTAATTCCATGAAGGGGCACAAGGTGAGTCCCATAG
This sequence comes from Carcharhinus amblyrhynchos, assembly GCF_965287045.1. NCBI lineage: Eukaryota > Metazoa > Chordata > Chondrichthyes > Carcharhiniformes > Carcharhinidae > Carcharhinus > Carcharhinus amblyrhynchos. The sequence goes on from NC_137336.1 coordinate 22,380,980, forward strand.
AAAGGGTAGAAGGAGAAAGGAAGGTTACAACCAAGGGAAGGGAGGGCATTTCACGAGATAATGTAGAGCCAAGAAAGAGCAAAAATGGGGCTCGCTGCAATGTCGGAATTGCCGGAAGTCAGGACATGACCAGGAGGACTGGTGGGAAAAGGGGGAGGCAAAGAAGGTCACGGGCCTGGCACCATAAAGAATAGCAGGGGGTTGGGAGCCGCCGGGTTGGTGGTCCAGGTCTCAGCAGAGGATTGGCAAAGATGTTTGGGCGTGATGAAGCAATGATGATTCTCAGCCCTTAGAGGGGAGGAAAGGAATTCCTGAATATTTATTGGCACACTGTTAGGGAGCTGTCAGTGCACAATGTTAATAGATACAGGAACCTTAATATCCATAACCGATATAGACCTACCCCTAATCCATACAACTACCCAGATCTAGGGAATAGAAGATGGAGTTTGTGTGGCAACATTGAGTGAGCCCACTTCCCTAGAAATTAAGGATTTCAGGGTAAAAGTCCAACTTTGGGTATGTAAGACCACTGAGGGAATATTAGGGATAGATTGGCTGGGACAACTGGGGACAGTAATTGACACAAAAACCCACTGCATTGAGTGGCAGAAGCCTTACGCAGTGAACCGACGGGGAAGGAAAATCTGACACTATGTTCAAAATATCACTTTGGTTACTATAGCATTTGAACAACAGCGAATGTAGGGAAGAATTGCATACACAAACCCAGCAGTGTGGGCACAAGGCAAGCAAGATTGTGGGTGGTTGGAGGTTCCCCCATATAAAGGGAGACCCACATCCGCTTCACTGGCAATACCCCATCAAAAGGGAGGCCATAGAGGCAGCACAGGTCATAGTGCAGGAACTCCAGGAGCAGGGAATGGTGAAAACAACCCACTCATCCATCAACTCCCTAATTTAGCCAGTGAGAAAACCGGACGGCTCTTACCGACTCACGGTAGGCTACACCAGCCTCAACAATCATGCAGTAAGGGAGTATCCCATAGTGGCAAATCCAACCACGATATGGAGTTAGCTTTACCTAGAGCAGAATGTGTTTTTGGTATTAGACATTGCCAACTGGTTTTGGTCCATCCTGGTATGCGGATGACTTGGCACTTACAGTAGGAGAGGACCAATATATCTGGATTTGCCCCAAGGGTTTCACGACAGTCTGGCCATATTCTACAGACACGTGGTTCAGATAGAAGTCCAGCTTGACTTTAACGGGACAGAGAACCATGCTCCAGTATATTGATGATCCCCTGGTAGTGTCAAGGGGGAAGAAAGAGCACATAATCGCCCTCACCTGGACTTTAGCAACTATACACCAAGCTGACCTTAAGATCAACCGTTGGAAGGTGCAGCTGGGACCGGATAAGGTGGTATGTTTAAACTACCACATCACACAGGGGATGAGGAGAATCCCAGCGGAAAGAAAAAAAAGCCATTCTTGAGATGCTAAAACCGCAGACCATCAGGGGGTCAGGCAAGTGCTAGGGTTATTTAACTACTGCAGGGGTTTTGTTGAGAACTACTCAGAACTCGCTGAACCCTTGCTAGAATTGACTGGGGGGTGGGGGAAAGCAATCTCGGGAACGAGCAGAGCGGAGATCGGAACGGGACACTGCCTTTGAAAAGATAAAGCGTGCCCTCACAGTGGCCCCAGCCCTGAGGTTACTAGACCTGACCAGACCCTTCCACATATATTGCCACAATGAGGAGGGGACACTACATAGCAGTAATGGGCCAGAAACACAGGGATAAGGTGTGGCCAGTAGCATATTAAAAGCAAAAAGAAGTCCCGCAGTAGCCAGATTACACCGGTGCACACAGGCATTGGACTGCGCGAAGTGGGCAGTAGAGACATCAGAACTAGTAACGCTTCTGGAATCGATTGTATTCCATTCCCCTCACTTCGTAGTGCAGGGAATGCAGGGAAGTTAAGGACAGTTTCCGACAGGCGCTGAGCAAAGCGGGGGACTGTGTTACTCCTGGCGGATAACTGCATACAAGTAGCAAAGGACTCTGGCCTCAACCCCATATCCACGTTAGCTAGCGAGGATACAGAGCATAGTTGTTTGGAGGAAGTTGATGAAGGTGAAAGCGGCAGGCCTGTCTGAAAACCATGACGGTTAGCCCTGTTCTAACATCGCGAAACCTGACTTTGCTGTTTCTCTTCTCTTAGGTGGATTCAAACGTTGTGCGTAGCAGGCATTTGTCATTAATAATACCGGATTGTCAGATGTGTTGTATTCCTGTATTGCAGTGAACCTTGCTCATGAGTTACAATCAATGAATCCTTCATTATCTGAACAAACATTTGAGGAAGCCCATTTGTGTCAGGATGAGAAGGAGCAGATTGAATGTGTTGGATTCCGTTCTCCTTTAGATCATTTGTGAAGTCTTGCAAAATCAACTCCTGTCCATTGTTGCTAATAAATTGTTCAGGGTAACCAAATCTGGCAAAAGTCTCACCTAGTCTTTCTATTGATCTCTCCGAGGGTATAGTCTTTATAATGGTGACTTCAAGCCATTTCAAGTGCATGTCTAAACAATGAAAAATATTTATGCTTCGAATGGTCCTCCATGAACTCTTTTCTATGGCTTTTCTGGCCATTCCCAAGGGTGTATCGACACAAGTGGCAGAACGCTTCTAACTTTTTTACATGATGAACACCAACTTCTCCTTTATTTCACTATTGAGCCCTGGCCATCAAAAATAGCTTTGGGCTACCTCCTTCATCCTTATTATTCCACAATGACCTTCATGAAATTGGTTTAGGACACACTTCCTTAACAATGGTGGAATGATGACCCTCATTTTCCGGAGAAGACAACCAGCTTGTCTGGCTGGTTCAATACATCCCCTCACTGGAACCACTTCCTCAGTATAGGTTTTTAGTATTATTATTGCTGACTTTAAGGCAATATGTCACAGTTTGTTTTTGTAAACAATTGTTGGGGCCAACAAATTAGCTGCGCCTGTGTCCCCCTCCATTTACATTGGTTGTCCGTAGAGTAAAGGACTGACCCATTGCTCAAATTTAATTGTTGGGATTCCTTTGCTGCTAATTCCATTGAGATCATGACATCTAAAATCGTCTTTAGGTTTAAGTTGCATTCTGTCAACAGTGTTTTCTTAATTTTGAATGTTTCACCCCACCGTTGTACTCAGGAAAGTTGGGACTACAATATCTCCCACAATTTTATTTGCTTGGACAAAATAATTGAACCTTCCAGTTTCTAAGCTCCGACACTCAGTGCTTTCATCATACAGTCCCACAGTGCCAACAAATCTCTGCCATTTTATGCCATGATTTTGTTTTATCGCGATTTTGCTCCTGTTTACAAACCCTTGAGCTCAGCTGGTTCCCTTCTGAATTTTGCAGCAGCTCCAGTTCTAAGCTTTTGTTGCAGGATAGTTGCTACTCACAGTGCCCCCTGTACTGTTCCAGATCTTTCTGGCAGAACATGTGATGAGCTTCTTTCCAATGTTGTTTCCTCTGAAATTTTTGTTTAAATTTTCATTTCTTCAATGGCTGCAACTAGTAATTGGCATCCCTCCATTGCCAGCTTTGGTATAGTGAAGCTTTTATCTTCTTAATCCTTTTGGATGGCTGCAGCACTTACTGGAGAGTTTTCTCTTGCTCCACTGAATTTCTGCAATTCTTTTTCGGTCACACCAACCACTACGTCGCCAGGTTTCTTGTGGTATTTTAAAAGTATGGCCCATGGCTTCTGCAGAATACAAGCTGGGATTGGTTAAGACTTATCTAGATAGCCAAATGAACAGACTGGGAATAGAGGGTTACAAATGAATGGTCTAGTTGGGCGCATGAGCGACGCAGGCTTGGAGGGCCGAAGGGCCTGTTCCTGTGCTGTACTGTTCTTTGTTCTTTGAGGATCAGCTATGATTAAATGAATGGTATAACAGGCTTGAAGGGCTGAATGGCCTACTCCTGTTACTGGTTTCTATTGTGTTATCGTGTTCTTGTGTTATTTTAGGTGATATTACGCATCAACTACAACGAGTGCTCTGATCATCAGTGTCAGTTATCACAATTCATGGCAGCAAAACTAAAAGGATTACAAATGAGGTAAAATTGTCCCAATCAATTCAACATTAGGTAGTTAAGACTTACAATTAGTTTTCAACCAGTGTACAGCAATCAGATGTAACTCTAAAAATGCATAAATTGTAGATAAGAGAAAAACGTATAAAGCACATAAATGTCATGAAGTTGTCTCTTTAGCCTCAAAGGCAAAACAATTTTGCGAGACACTAATTGGTGTGATACCTCAAGAGTAGAACTAGGAGTCTGCATGGGAGAATAAGTCCACATATTGGCAGCACTGTACGAGGAACATGGCACCTGCTGCTGAATATGATGTGAGTAAAATCCCATCAACACAATGTTAAGGGACAAAAATTGTGCATGTGGGCAGTGGTAGGACATTAGCAAATGTTGTGGCAGGTGGCAAGAGGTTCAGTTTAACTGACGCCTCTGGGTGTCTTGAATCGCTGAACGCCTCCACTGGCGAAAGAAGAAAATTAAAAATTGGATTGGAGTGTTTTCACAGATGCAATCATTATCTGGAAAGGCAGAAATATAAAAGTAGGAACAAATCTAAGGTATAAAAATAATTAATATAGACTCACTCCTGGAAAATTACAGTAATGAATAGGACACATTTGAAATGTAGGCTATTGTAGGCTCCTCAGCCTTGAGAAGTTGATGAACCAAACAAAGGCTTCATTTTTCAAAAAACCGGAAAGTTTACATGCACAATCTGGACAGGGAATCATAGAATCCTACAGTGCAGAAGGAGGCCATTTGGCTCATTGAGTCTGCACTGACCACAATCCCATCCAAGCCTGATCCCCCACTTCCCCCATGCATTTATCCTAGTTAGGCCCATCGACACTAAGGGGCAACTTAGCAATCTGGAAAGAAGAATGAACCTCCCATAATTAGCAACAATATGCAACCTAATGGTTTAGAGCTCTCATCAGAGGAACTTTGTAACTTGTACAATAACAGCAACCAACCGTCCCTTAGAGATTTGTGAAAGGAATTTTTATCACTCATTTTGCATCTCATCCTCTTTTCTTAACTATCTAGAAATTAGTTTTTACTGTCCAGTGCTGGGCATTGTTCAGCTGGTCTTGTTAAGGTATCTCTAGTGTTAGGAAGACCAACAGTAAATGTTTATTAATGACGATGTGCAGGTTAGTTTGATTGGCAATGGTAAATTGTCCCTTAGTGTCAGGGGACTAGCAGGATAAATAGATGGGGTTAAGGGGATAGCGCCTGGCTGGTGGGATTGTGATTGGTGCAGACTTGATGGGCCAAATGGCCTCCTTTTGCACTGTAGGGATTCTATGGTTCTGAGATTCGATGAAAAGCAACTTTGTACAAAGCTAGGAGCAATCTCCATACTTGCCTTTACACACCACTCTCTCCAACACTTCACTGACCCCAAAGTGCGGGTCATATGTTCTCTTGTATCACTGTTTGGCAGTACTGTACTCAGTCCCACGTTAACCCTTTATGTGCTAGGCCCTGATACTAGAGTTTGTTTTCCAAACTGAAGCAGGGAAATGGGCACTCTGAATCTAACATTTCTCTTTATTTTAAGGGCTCCAATTTTGTGTTATGACCAGTCATAAAATGATTATCTAATTTCCATTTGTTTAAAACTTATTATTGTACCTTTCAATCCAATGTATAATATAAAATAGTTAAATATGTTTAACTCTTTGTCAACTAACAGTCTAAAAAGGTATTGGGCAGAACTTTGCTTGAAAAATAATTAAATATTTATGATACACGCTCTTTTTAATGGGCAAATTAGTCAGCAATTTCAGGGGATTAACAAGTACTGTGAGTTGTGAATCTCCAGAGTTTGCTGGTTGATTTACTTCACTCCAGTATTTGCTTTGCACAAATAACATCTTGCCCTTAGCCTCCCTGTTTGGAATTGCACCTTAATTGCCTTTTAAATTCACCACAGAAACTTCAGCTTGGCAATCGACAGGCTAAGTGTCTTTTTAACGACTTGATAATTGTTAATGCAGTGCCAATCACCCATGCTGGCTCAGGAACTGAATAATTTAAATGGTGGGAGCTCACTCCTTCCAGTGATAAATTGTTCTTGGGAGATTTTTAAAAAACTAAATTCCAGTTTTTAAATTATTTTCACGCCTTTCCTTTCTGTATCTTTTCTCTTTCTGAACGTGCTCTTGCTTTCCTGAAAGGATAGAAAGATGGCACAATGGTTAGCACAGCTGCCTCACCATGCCAGGGACCCGAGTTCCACTCCCAGCTTGGGTCACTGTCTATGCGGAATCTGCACGTTCTCCCCATGTCTGCGTGGATTTCCTCCAGGTGTTTCAGTTTCTCCCACAGTCCAAAAGATGTGCTGGTTCGGTACATTGGCCATGCCAAATTCTCCCTAAGTGTGCCCAAACAGGTGCTGGAGAGTGGCAACTAGGGAATTTTCACAGGAACTTCACTGCAGTGTTAATGTAAACCTACTTGTGACGAATAAATAAATTTTCTTGAGAATCCCACCATCTACGCACCATGTGGTTCTGTGCATCCCCAATGGCAATTCTTGCCACTCCTTCATGCAACAGCCTCAGACCCTTATTCTCCCACCCTGTTGGCTCCATGTGCCCCCTTATAATCTTGTACCTCACTCACCTTGAGTTTGCTCTGTAGAAATTCGCAGTGAATTCCATGAACCCCTCCCTGGGAGTTGCTTCACCTGGACGTAACCTCCCTGCTACCCACTCCCAATTGTCCCTTGCTGCCCAACAGTACCTATTGCTGGCTTCCATCCCTCAGCTCGACTATCCCATGGTGGTGTGCCCGGGGGGACAGCCAATCCCAAGCCAAAATCCCTGAAAGCAGAGCTGATCTCATGGCAAAGTCCCCAGAAGAAAGTCTGATTGTGGCACTCGATCGGGCTTTGGGGGATGTTTCCGCTCAGTCTTTCATCTGCTTCACGTTAGCAGGATGAAAATCAGTTTCATGCCAGCCTCCCGTGGGAATCGCGATCTGCTGTGGCGGGCAGTGTCAGAAGATTCCATTGTCACTTCATGCTGGCATGAAACTGGTTTTGGACATCCCACCAAAGGGGACATGGGGGAATTCTGCCCAAAATCACTTCTAAATGAAATGATCGCAAAGTATCAGCTACCTGTGCCCGTATAGAGTTGATTTGCCTGCTCATCCGCCTCCTCCCATCAGTCAAAAACAAGATTCCAGATTGTCTAAAATCTTGTTGAATTTTCCTTCTCTTCAGCTCTGATGAAGAGTCATTCAGACTCGAAACGTTGGGTCTATTCTCTCTTCACAGGTGATACCTGCTAAGTTTCAGATTCCAGCGTCCACAGTATTTTGCCCTGATAAAGGAGAAAAGAAGTGGAAACACAAGTTCTCAACCCCAGAAGAGGAAGCGAGATGGATAATGAGAAGCAAATAAGAAAATATGAAGCTATTATGTAATTGTAGAGGTTGACTCTGATGAAGCCATAAAAACACGAGCAAGATGCTTTTGGGTAACTACTGTGTGGATAGACTTGAAAAAAGGGCTGACAGCTATGGGAGCTGGCAATGGGGAAAGTTAATATTAAAATCTTGTGGCATTTATTGCTTATGATGCCAAAGTGCTGTGAAATATAAGGAATCACGACAAGAATAACCAAGTTTTTGGCTTGCTATATCTCAGGTGGATGCCTTGATTGCTTGGAGATTTGATTGCTACTCCTTAGAATTATCTACTTTTTAGAAGACTAATGTTGTGAAATCCCAAAGTCAATAGCTATACTTTATTTTCAGTTCCGGTGAAAAATTGCCCTCTAAGGCCAATGGACTGTGCTCTGCATGATATGTTAAGAATGGATAAGTGCTCCAATTGCTTGTGTTGCTGTGCATTAAATATATTGCTGTGAAAAGATGGTTGTGTGACATGTTGCTTGCTGTAGCTGAGTAGTGGTGTTTCCACTTGACATTTTGGCCCCATGTACTAAAGTGAAAATGATATACTGACACCTCTTGTGTCAACGTGAGAGCACATATGAATGTAAGGTTAACTCATACCTGGTAAAGTGAGTGAATTTGACTCAATTCTTGTGGTTATGGACCGTATGGTGCAGCAATACATTAATGGAATAAATTAAGCAAGGATGCCTCTATTTCTATATCTCAAATTAATATTTTGTTACTTCAGTGGTCAGCAGGATGTTTGTGACTGGTTAGAACATAAACTGAGTATCAAGTAAAACAAGCTATTTTTCTGTTGTCATAGGAACATGGGAGATAAGAGCAAGAGCAGGCCATTCAGCCCCTTGAGTCTGCTCTGACTTTCGTATGGTCTACCTTCCATCTCAGTGCTATTTTCTCACATTATCCTTTGATATCTTCAGTATCTAGAAATCTATCCATCTCTATCTTGAACATATTCAATGACTGAGCTTCCACAGCCCTCTGTGGTAGAGAATTCCAAAGATTCACCACCCACTGAGTGAAGAAATTCTACCTCATCTTGGTTCTAAACGGTTTACATCTTATTCTGAGATTGTGTTCCTTAGTTTAAGATCCTACCCAGCAAGAGGAAACAACTTTCTTACATCCATCATGTCAATCTCCGTAAGCCTTTTGTATGCCATTAAATGGAAGCAGGGGAGTAGATGAAGTGAGTCAGATGAATCAGTTAGGAATCTTTACAAAAAGCAGCTAGTTAAGGATGGTACATAGGCGTATGACATTTAATACAGATCGAGATTATAGGTTAAATGACCCCATAATAGCTCTGAGGCATGATAGGGTAGGAGGTAGGAGGGGGGTGCGATATTGGGAGGGAAAGCCAGAAGAACTTCCAACATGTCAATCTGTGGTATGTTAATGCAGCCATCTATTTGTAATATTTCAGTGCAGCTATTGCGGCTGCAAGGGAATCCTTCTATTTGCCATCAAGCAATCTATTTGTAATTTTTCAGTGCAGTTATTGCAGCTACAAGGGAATCCCTGACAACTCAGGCAGCAATGTAAATAGCTGAAGATATGGGGTCATCACCATCATCTTCCTTCTCTTCTTCAATGGATTCGTCTGCAGATGATGTGTCATAGAGTCATATAGTCACACAGCGCAAAAAAGCCCTTCAGCCATCAAGTCTGCACCAACAATAACTACCACCAAAGGCACGCTAATTCCATTTTCCTGTACTTGTCCCATATCCGTGAGTGTAATGATATGTCAAGTGCTCATCCAAACATTTTTTTAAAGTTTGTCAATTTATCAATGGTCTGCTGTATGTATTTATGTGCAGCCATACGGGAGTTCCTGGACATATTTCTGATGCTGTCATGGAAATATTTGAGATAGAAAGATAGAGATCTGTAGTCACTTTCATAGCTATTGATAGTGTGTGGCCACTGGGTCCAGCAAGTTATAGATATCTATCACCGTCCTGTTGTGACAGTGATTGTTCTTCTGAGGGGTCAAGGAAGCTGAGCCTCTGCCTGTACACCCTGGTTTGCAGGTAGTGTGTCCCCTGTGTGCTCAACCCCTCTCTACTGCTGCATCCTTTGCTGACCAACTGTAGGCTTCTCCTCAGTAGCGTTCAGACTATCAGAAATAGATTCCTGTCATTGCCCATGATGGCCATCTTTGTCTTTGAAGCATTCCTGGAAACCTGAGGGAAGAGGCCTTCACTTTCCCAGTCTATTCCCCACATCAAAATCTCCGATGCTGCATTAGAGATCCTTGGAGCACTTTTTATGGCCAATTGTATTTTCCACTTTTCTCTCTGTTCATGTACCCTTCTAGAACCTGTCGTGGTTGGTGCAGTTGGGCTGCTCCTGCCCTCTAAGAGTTGCAATTTGGCTTTATTTTAAGTGGTGTTAGCCTGGCATGAACCTGGGTGCTCTGTGGCGTGTGCAACCACATACTTTGCATGCAGTCTGCATGGCAACAAACGTGCGCAGATTAATTAGGCTGCACCTAATCCTCCCCTCAAATAGTCTAAAAACATCTGACAAATTTATGTTGGAGGTTTTGCGACTGTGGGGGCGATTCTCCCATCCCACCTTGCTAATTTTTTAGTGCGGCGAGATGGGGGAATCGCATGTCTGCTGATTCATGGGATTCGCTCATGCATGTGCATGCATGCGTGTGTGCAACTTCCAGCACCGGATAGTCGGTGCTGTTTGAGCCGCGCTGAACTGGAGGGAACACGACGTAAGTGATTTAGATCTATTTTTAATGTAGTTTAAATCTCACTAGCAGGCCCGGAACTGAGTTCTCTGAGCCCGCAAGCATCTCCCACCCCATCAGGAGTATTTCACTCCAGCGGGGTTCAGACTAGCTCTCCAGTTTCAGGAAACTAGCAGGACAACCCTTCTGGAGGGAAGGGGAGGTCAATCAGAGCCCCCCAGGAGGTTGGGTGGCAGGGTGGTGTTGCCCCCAGGGCATGGGCACCCTGGCAGTGCCAGCCTGGGCATCCTGGCAATGCCCATTAGGCATGGGGCAGTGCCGGGGGCATCCCGCTGCCACTCTGCCACTGTGATCAATGGGGCCAAAGGGAAACCAGTGATCAGGGCAGGCTGGGAGTGCAGTGGTCAGCCCGGGAGATCTGCCCAGGGGCTGTCTGGTGGCTAGGGAGGGGGTGGGGGGCAAGTGGGAGGATCATCACTGCTGGGGAGGGCTCGGGGCTGACCTGCAAATGGAGGGGTGCTGTGGTGGGGGAGTGGGCGGTTTGGGGGTCACATTGCGAAGGTGCTGGGCTGGTCAGAGATCATGCTGGCCAGCAAACTGTAAGCTGGCAGATAGGGGCCACTGCGCATGTGCAGTGTTCCAGAACTGTCTGACTCTGGTGTGAACAGGCCCCTCCCCTCACCCAGCTTTTCATGATATTCACAATTGTGCCTCTGCATTGCACAGTGTGGGAGATTCTTGTCTGAAGTCGCACTGAAAAAAACCAGTGTGATTTACACCAGTTTTCCTACAAATTCGACACATTGAACTTTTTTGGGAGAATTGCGGCCTGTGTGTCTGTTGAGAACTAAGTTCATTCTGTGTTGAAGTGTTTTAGGTCCTTTTGCATTCAGTAATGCTTTCATCATTCATCATGCTGATTTGTTATCCTGATTGCCATCCTGTCGTCTTGTGGCGTGTTCCAGCTAACGTGAGTAACTGATGGGTTTTATAAAATGGAGAGTGTGCCCAATATGGTAAATGCCTCAATGTAAAGTGGCATTGCCTTGTTGTTGACCCATTTACTGATCGCAGATCCTGCAATTCTCAGAAAGTGTTTAAAATTTATTTATTATTGTCACAGGTAGGCTTATGTTAACACTGCAATGAAGTTACTGTGACAACCCTCTAATCATCATACTCCAGCGTCTGTTCAGGTGCACTGAGGGAGAATTTAGCATGGCCAGTGCACCCTAACCAGTATGTCTTTGGGATTGTGAGAAGAAATCGGGGCACCAGGAGGAAACCCAGGGGAGGACATGCAGACTCTGCACAGACAGTGACCCAAGCCGGGAGTCGAACCCGGGTCCCTGACACCGTGAGGCAGCAGGGCTAACCACTGTGCCGCTCAGCGACTAGGGAATAGAAACATAGAAGATAGGAGCAGGACGAGGCCATTTGGCCCTTCAAGCCTGCTCCACCATTCAATACGATCATGACTGATCATCCAACTCAATAGCCTAATCCTGCATTGTCCCCATAACCTCTGATCCAATTTGCCCCAAGTGCTATATCCAGCCGCCTCTTGGATGCGCTCAATCAATTTTCACAGTAACTTCAGCGCAGTGTTAATGTAAGCCTATTTGTGAGAATAATAAACAAATTTTAAACTTTAAACACATTCTGAGGATTACAAGATCAGCGATCAGTAAATGGGTCAACAAGAATGTGCTGCGTTCTCTGCATTTTGAGCTCGCCCGCTTGACCTAAAATTAACTGCTGACTTTGTACTAACATTTAAAAAAATCCTATACCCCTCAGACTAACTCATGGCTGAACAGAAATGAGTGCGTTTAAATTCTCATCATGTATTTCAGGCTGAACTTATCCTCCCAATTATTTCTGAATATAATGGAAATTCCAAACGAGGAAAATTCCTTGGCTGGAGGAAACTGGTTATCCATGAGATAACATTTAATGCTTTTCAAAGGCTATGAATTGGAAAATTAGTATTCCGATTTTCATAATGAATGAATATTAGTTTTATTTTAGCAAGAATTACTTTTTGTTAGATGTAAGGCATGGCAGTGATTTCAGCTTATAGAATGTCACATCATAATGGGTTCTAATCGCGAATACTCTTTTTGAACTGTACAGTCAACCTGATATCTGTCACCCTACATCTGTCTCATCTTGCCCTCTATCTAAATAGTGGGTGACACAGCGACACAATGGTTAGCACTGCTGCCTTTCTGCGTCAGGGACCCTGGGTGCAATTCCCGGCTTGGGTCACTGTTTGTGTGGCGTCTGTATGTTCTCCCTGTGTCTGCTTGGCTTTCCTCTGTGTGCTCCAGTTTCCTCCCACACTCTGAAAGATGTGCTGGCTAGGTGCATTGGCCATGCTAAATTCTCCCTCAGTGTACCCGAACAGGCACCAGAGTGTGGCGACTAGGGGATTTTCACAGTAACTTCATTGTGGTGTTAATGTAAGCTTACTTGTGACACTAATAAATAATCTTTAAACTTTAAACATAGAAACAAATTTGAAGGAAAACGTTAAATATTAAATGGCGAAGATTATTATACTGCCAGGAAGAGGACAAGACAAAACCACTCACCAGAAAACACTTAACATGTGCGTGGGACAAAGGGCTATCCATGAACATGTTCCACATTTAAATCAAACTTGAGTTAAGTGCTCATGCAACCTAACAACCCTTTCACAAAGGACAAGCTTCTCTTGCATTCCTGCAATAAAAGCGTTATCTTTTGCCGGGTCACTTATTGGTTTGCACAAGTAACTGCTGCCCCATTTGATTATGAATACAATGACTTAGATAGACAGCACCTCATTGCTGCCTAACAGTATTGGGCAGACAATTAGCTCAGTTTTCACTATGCCATGGAGTGTTCAATCTAACTAAGCACGTGGCAGCTCAACTGCATGCCATCAGGATTCTGCCAAATCAGATAAAGATTGTTTTACGTCATCAGAGTAAGAAAAATTATACAAGTAGGGAGGGGAGTAGGCTGATTGTTCTTCTGAGGGGTCAAGGAAGCTGAGCCTCTGCCCGTACACTCTGGTTTGCAGGTAGTGTGTCCCCTGTGTGCTCAACCCCTCTCTACTGCTGCATCCTTTGCTGACCAACTGCAGGCTTCTCTTCAGTAGCGTTCAGACTCTCAGAAATAGATTCCTGTCGTTGCCCATGATGGCCATCTTTGTCTTTGAAGCATTCCTGGAAACCTGAGGGACGAGGCCTTCACTTTCCCAGTCTATTCCCCACATCAAAATCTCCGATGCTGCATTAGAGATCCTTGGAGCACATTTTATGGCCAATTGTATTTTCCACTTTTCTCTCTGTTCAACATAAGTTCTGAAACACATTACAGTGTTTATTTAAATACTTTTACCTATATTACTTTGGCTCAACATCTCTTTCCTGGCCAATCTTCTGGTTGTGAACCTTTCAATACAACACAGGCTGTAAGAGGTATAAGTAAACTGATTTTGGATAGTTCATATGAACATAAGAAAGAAAGGTTACAAAAGATTATCTGGCCCATCAAACCTAGTCCCTCTCCAGTTTGTAGTGAAACCATAAGCACAGTTCATTCACCATTTAACCACACAAGCTGTGGTGATTGTGATAACTGTCCGTTGAAGAGCAACACCACAGTAGAGGGTCACCTGACTTGAGGGACCAATTGCAACTGAGAGTGGGTATTCACAGCAGGGGGTGGAATCCTCTCTTAGGCAGAAGATATTCAGAAGAATTCAAAAGACATGTAGGGATTGGGGCAGCTGTTGGACCAGGCCTCTAATCATTTTCTTTTCATTGATAAATATCCTTTGTGTTTCTGTTGAAGTCTGTGAACATGCATCATTACATTGGCGACAAGGATAAAATGGATTATTGATGGTGATGCCTGTGGCTCAGCAGTTGTAAGTATCCTGTTTTAATCAAGGAAAAAATACTCACCCAAATGCCTGTCTTTGAACAAGTAGACTCAGTGAGACAGAAACAAAAAATGCTGGAAAAATCTCAGCAGGTCTGATAGTATCTGTAGGGAGGGAACAGAGCCAATATTTTGAGTTTAGATGACCCTTCATCAGAGCTAATACAGAAATCAAAGACTTCAAAAGAAAATAGGAAAGATTGAACATAAAGAGAAATCGGCAAAAAAATTAAAGCTCTACAGAAGACATTAAAATAACAAGGTGAAATGGCCGACAGCAGACTTTAGGGGAGCGGATTGGGGAGGCATGGTTCGAGTTAGGGTAGTGCCAGCCTCTGCTCATTAATAAATGCCTTTTGTGTTCCTGAGGATGTCTGAGAACATGCATTGTTATCCTATCTTTTGGGAAAAAAAATCAAATAACAGAAGGAAAGACCCATATCCAATTCTTCTCCAACTGCCTAAAGTTTTACAACTTGAAATAATGTTTAACCTTTCATCTCAGGAACTTGTCAAGTTTCTTTTGAGAACAGTAGCCACTCTTTATTCACATCAATGAACACTGTTCCAGAGCACAATAATATTTCGCAAAAATGAATATTTTGTTGTCTCTCATCCACCGACCTCAGGAAGCATAGTGGAGTCTATATCAATGGGGATGAAGTAGAAATAGTCAAAAGTTTCAAATTTTTAGGTGTTCAGATCATTAACATACTGTCCTGGCTACCGCGCACCCCCCCCCCCCCCCCCCCCCCCCCAGCCATGGTGACAGTATAGTTAAGAAAGCCCACCAATGCCTCTACTTTCTCAGGAGACTAAGGAAATTTGGCATGTCAGCTACGACTCTCACCACCTTTTATAGAAAGCATTCTCTTTTGTTGTATCACAGCTTGGTATGGCTCCTGCTCTGCCTAAGACCGCAAGAAACTACAAAAGGTTGTGAATGTAGCCCAATCCATCACACAAACCAGCCTCCCATCCATTGACTCAGTCTACACTTCCTGCTGCCTCGGCAAAACTGCCAGCATAATTAAGGACCCCATGCACCCCAGACATTCTCTCTTTCACCTTCTTCTGTCAGGAAAAAGTTAAAAAAGTCTGAGGTCATGCACCAACCAACTCAAGAACAGCTTCTTCCCTGCTGCCATCAGATTTTTGAATGGACTTACCTCGCATTAAGTTGATCTTTCTCTACACCCTAGCTATGACTGTAACACTACATCCTGTACTCTCTTATTTCCTTCTCTATGAATGCTATGCTTTGTCTGTATTGCATGCAAGAAACAATACTTTTCACTGTATAGTAATACATGTGTTAATAATAAATCAAATCAGTCACGAGCCTGAATTTTTGTGCAGAAGGTGAGACTGTCTGTTGTAACAAAATTGTCAAGGATGCTATTCAAGCAGATTGGAACTGTCAAACTGTGAAGGATTTAACTCTCATGGTTTTTAAATAAAAAAACCCACATTTAATAATTAAAAAAAAAACTTGCTATTTCACTCTGAGGGTTGTCATTATAGGATTTGTGCATGACTGATTTCACAACCCATCAGTATCACAAGGGCTGTCTTGTTCAATTCACAATATGATTTACAGCTGAAAGTGGTTACAAATTCTTTGATGTGGCTATAAATTCAAATGCATGTTGTAAGGGATTACTTGGTGGAAGGAATGTAAACGTAGTGAATAGGTTTTTATTAATTAGTTATTTTTTAGTTACTAAATTTATCAATAGTCACTTACAACTTTATTTTATTTCCTCTCAGTAGGGGTCCAGAGATCTTAATAGGTCAATATCGGGTGAGTTGGCATGGAAGGTGTAGCATCAAAGTTTGTTGGTTGGCATGGACTGCATGAGGACATCAGGGTGTGTGGTGGACATAATGTGACATGGGCGGTATGGATGGGACATGGGATCATGTGAGATGGGAGACGGGAGGACTGTTTTTTTTTAGCTGGGAAAAATGCCAGATCACTGAGGTTGTCACTGGACCCAGATCACCTCCTCACCTAGCAGCTCCTGTGCTGTCCCCAAACTGTATCCAGGCAGGCCCAAACGCATTCCTCTAGATCACTGGACACTGCAATCCTGACAGAGGAGTGAAAATTCAGGCCATAGTGAAAGAGGAAATAATTGAGATGCTAAATGGGCTAGAAGTACATAAAGGGGAGCTATTAGAAAGGTTAGCTTTACTTAAAGTTAAGAAGTCACCGGGAGTGGATCAGGTGCATCTGAAGGAAGTAAGTGTGGTAATTTTTACTCATGAAGACACGAGTCATAATCTTTGGGGCAAATGGGATCAAAGATTATGGGGAAAAAGCAGGATTAGGCTATTGAGTTAGATGATCAGCATGATCGTAATGAATGGTGGCGCAGGCTCAAAGGGACAAATAGCCTCCTCCTGCTCCTATCTTCTATGTTTCTGTGTTTCAATCCTCCTTAGGTAGTGGGTGATGCTAGAGGGCAGGAGAATTTGCAGAAGTTGCACCCTTGTTCCAAAAAAAGTGCAAGGAAAAGACCAGCAACTATAGGTCAGTCTGTTTAAGAATATGGTGAGAAAGCTTCTGGAAACGATCATTCAGGACAAGATTAAGAGTCAATTGGACAAATGTGGATTAATTAATCAAAGCCCAGCGCGGATCTATTGCAGGCAAATCTTGACTAGTGAACTTGATTGAGCTCTTTGATGAGTAACAGAGAAGGTTGATGAGGATAATGTGTTTGATGTGGTGTACATTGACTTTCAAAAGGCATTTGATAAGGTGCTACATTACAGGCCTGTCAGCAATGTCAAAGCTCATTGATTAAAAAGTGAAAGCTCAGATACAAAGTTGGCTGAGTGACAGGAAACAGTGAGCAGTGGTGAATGGTTGTTTTATAGACATGAGGAAGGTATACAGTGGCATTTCTCAGAGGTCAGTCCCGGACCATGTCTTTTCTTAATTGTATGAATAATACAACCTTTGGTGCGTAATGCACAATTTCAAAATTTTGCTGATGACACCAAATTCATAAACATTGTGAACTTTGAGGGGTAGTGATAAACTTCAAGAGGACAGACTGTTGGAATGTGTGGTTCATAGAAATTTAATGCAGAGAAGTGTGAAATGATATGTTTTGGCAGGAGAGGCTCCCCAAAACTCTCCACTGACCCCCTTCCAACACCCACCTTGACCCTTCCCGATGGAGTTGCATCTGGTGGAAAAGCCACAATGGCATCCCTACCCAAGACTGAGTTAAAATGGCATTTCAGGGCCCAATAATGTAATTAGACCCAGATCTGCAATATATGAAGAAGGACCACTCCAGTTTTGGTTAAAATAAATAACAAAATTGTGGGATCCAGGCAGCACAGGCACTGATAAATCACTGGTGGATGTTACCTCCTTACATGTGAGTCATATTAAAACATAGAAACATAGAAAATAGGTGCAGGAATAGGCCATATGGCCCATCGAGCCTGCACCACCATTCAATATGATCATGGTTGATCATGCACATTCAATATCCCACTGCCACTTTTCCTCCATACCCCTTGATCTCTTTATCCACAAGGGCCATGTCCAGCTCCCTCTTAAACATATCTAACAAAATGGTCCCAACAACTTTTTATGGTAGAGAATTCCATAGATTCACAATTCTCATCTCAGTCCTAAATGGCTTACCCCTTATTCTTAGACTGTGACCCCTAGCTTTGTACTTCCCCAACATTGGGAATATTCTTCCCACATCTAGCCTGTCCAGTCCCAACAGGATTTTATATGTTTCTATGAGATTCCCTCTCATTCTTCTAAATTCCAGTGAATACAAGCCCAGTCGATCCAATCTCTCTTCATATGTCAGTCCTGCCATTCCACAAATTAGTCTGGTGAACTTTTGCTAGACTCCCTCAATAGCAAGAATATTCTTCCTCAGACTATGAAGCCAAAACTGCACAAAACACTCAAGGTGCAGCCCCACCAAGGCCCTGTATAAATACAGCAAGATATCTTAACTCCTATACTCAAATCCTCTTGCAATGAAGGCCAGCATGCCATTAGCTTTCCACACCACCTACTCTACCTGCATGCCAAGTTTCAGTGATTGTTCCACTATGATGCCCAAGTCATGTTGCCCTTCCCCGTTTCCTAAACTGCCACCATTCAGATAATCTTCCTTCCTGTTTTTGCCACCAAAGTGGATAACCTCACATTTATCCACATTATATTGCATTTGCCAAGTATTTGTCCACTCAGCCAGCCTGTCCAAGTCACCCTACAGCCTCTTAGCATCCCCCTCACAGCAAGCACTGCCACCCAGCTTAGTGTCATCTGCAAATTTGGTGATATTGCATTCAATTCCTTTGTCCAAATCATTAATGTATATTGTGAATAACTGGGGTCCCGGCACTGAACTCTGTGATACCCCACTAGTCACTGCCTGCCACTCTGAAAAGAACCTATTTATTCCCACTATCTGCTTCCTGTCTGCCAACCAGTTCTCTATCCACTTCAATCCATTACCCCTAAAATCATGAGCTTTAACTTTACTCATTAATCTTTTGTGTGGGATCTTGTCAACATCCACTGGTTCATCCTTGTCCACTCTACTGGTCATATTCTCAAAAAATTCCAGGAGATTTGTCAAACACAATTTTTCTATAGTGAATCCATGCTGACTTGGACTGATCCTGTTACTGCTTTCCAAATTCTCAGTTCTTACATCCATAATAATTGACTCCAGCATTATCTTTACCACCAATGTCAGGCTTCCCAGTCTATAATTCTCCCTTCTTTTTTAAAAAGTGAGGTTACATTAGCCATCCTCCAAACCACTGGAACTCTTCCAAAATGTATAAAATGCTGGAGAATGATCACCAATGAGTCCACTATTTCTAACGTCACTTCCTTGAGTATTCTGGGGTGCAGGGCGTCAGACCCTGGGAACTTATCGGGTTTCAATCCCAGCAATTTCCCCAGTGCAATTTCCTGATGAATAAGGACTTTCTTCAGTTCCTCCTTCATGCTAGACCCACTGTTCTCTAGTATTTTTGAAAGGTTGTTTGTGTCCTCCATAGTGAAGACTGATCCAAAATATTTGTTTAGCTGATCTGCCATCTCTTTGTTGCCCATTATGAATTCACCTGATTCTAACTGTAAGAGACCTACATTTGTCTTCACTAGTCTCTTTCTCTTCACATACCTGTAGAAACCAATTTATATGCCTCCTCTTTGGCTTTAACACTATTCCTGATTTCCCTTATTAGCCATGGATGAGCCACCTTCACCATTTTATTCCTATGCCAGGCAGGGATGTACATTTTTTGAAGTTCATCCATGTGATCTTTAAATGTCTGCCATTGCCTATCCATTGTCAACCCCTTAAGTATCCTTTGTCAGCTTATCCTAGCCAAAGCATGTCTCGTACCATCAAAGTTAGCTTTCTTCAAGTACAGGACCCTAGTCTCAGACTTAAATGTGTCAGTCTCCATCTTAATGAAGAATTTTACCACATTAGAGTCACTCTTCTCCAAAGTATCTCGCACCACATGGTTGCTAATTAATCCTCTCTCATTACACAATACCCAGCCTAGTATGGCTTGCTCTCTAGTTGGCATATTGGTTAAGAAAACCATCCCTTATACATTCCAAATATCCTTCTCCAGTGCATTGCTATAGTTTGGTGAGCCCAATTAATATGCAGATTGAAGTATGGCATGACAATTGCTTAGGGCACACATCTCTAATTTCCTGCTTGATGCCATCCCAACCTTTACTACTACTTGGTGATCTGTACACAACTCCCACTTGTGTTTTTTGTCCTTTGGTGTTCTGCAGCTCCAGCCATACAGATTCAACATTGTCCAGGCTAATGTCCTGCCTTACAAATGCATTAATCTCCTCTTTAACCATCAATGCTACTCTATCCATCTTTCCCTTCCATCTAACTTCCCTGAATGTTGAATATCTTTAGATGTTGAGTTTCCCCCGTGGTCATCCTGGAGCTAGATCTCCATGATCCCAATAACATCCCAACAACGTTAATGACTGTCTGCGCAATTAATTCATTCACCTTATTACAAATGCTCCTGACATTGAGACACAGAGTCTGTAGGCTTATATTTGTTAGCATTTACTGCCCGCTTAGAATTATGATATAATACAGCCTTCTTCGATTTTTGCCTTTGGCTTCTCTGCTTTCCAATTTTCTCCTTACTGCCTTTCGTTTCTGAAACCCACCTGAGAGTTTCATTCGGCTCTTGGGTTCAATACAAATGAGTTTGCAAGGATAGATTGAGATGAGAAAAGGTGAGAGCAGGCTTGAATGGAGCATCGATACTGGCATGGACTGATTGGACCGAATGGCCTGTTTCTGTGCTGTATATCAAACACAATCCTGTATACTTTCACGGTACCTGTCTCTTTATGTAAACTGGAGATAAAACTTAGTTGCATGATCTTCACACAAGAGGTTTGCAATGAATGCTGATTGGCAAGTGCTATCTATTCTGATAGGAAAATGCCTACTGCATTCAGAGTTTATCAGTTTTCTGAACCTGCTTCTGCTCTTACTCAGACTCGCTCATAATTTGGATATGCTGGATGATTTTTAATTGCCTTTATCTATTGCATTCTCAGGGTTAGGTGATTATACTTTAGATTGCAACTTCCTTTTCATTTGGGACCATGGTAATTAAGCAGTGTCCTATGTAGACAGAGTTATCTGCAGCTCTTCAGCTGATCCCCATAGAACCACCTGACATGAGCCTCAACCAGGGATGAAAATGCTAATCCACATTAAATTTAGTATTGTTAGGTCAAATTAGCACATGAAACTCTTGGTATGCTGAATCTCAGTTCAGGTATATATGAACCCTATTGTTAGGAGGGGCTAGCATGTGTTAATGGTAGATCAGAGAAATAAAGAAGACATTAGGAAGCAAGCAGGTACTATCCAAAATTGACTCTCTTTTGACAAGGGCAATAATTTATGACGCATGTCTTCGAAACTGAAACACTCAATTCAATTTGATTCAAATAGCAGCACTGAGGCTGGTCTTAAAGTGATAAGCATTTGATTTTTTTTGTTGGTATTCTACTTGAAGATGGCACA
Organism: Carcharhinus amblyrhynchos; assembly: GCF_965287045.1. Taxonomy (NCBI): domain Eukaryota; kingdom Metazoa; phylum Chordata; class Chondrichthyes; order Carcharhiniformes; family Carcharhinidae; genus Carcharhinus; species Carcharhinus amblyrhynchos. Next base: position 22,402,243 of record NC_137336.1, read on the forward strand.
AACAAAAAAAAGCGGTATAAATTTATTTGGTTTTTATTTTGCATTCTCAACAACAACTATTATTTTTCCTCACAGAGGCATCATTAGACAGTAAATGAGATTGAATCAAAACAGTAGCCCCTGTAAATAATCTTTTGGTACTGCTTGCTTCTTTTATCTGCTGTCTCTGACCTAGTCTCTGCAGTATTAAGGGTTAAGAGCTATGGTGCTAGTCATGAGAGTACATCATCAGTGATGTCAGATGATGTTGAATTAGTTACAACTATATTCTCAAGGGAAGAAAGTTCTAATGGTGTCCTGCTAAAGTCTGTCTCTGTAAATCATATAAGCCGTCATTAGTTAAGAAATGTTCACTAGTTGGCAGTAGCATGGTTTCCAGCTCTTTTCCATTGAAGATACCCAGTGCTCATTTGTGATATCGAGACAGCGCCCGTTGTAATTCCTCGACTGAGAGGTTGGCAGGCCTACTCTGCTGGCACTGCCTTGTGATTGACAAATATGCATCACATTAGAGTGGCCTGTATCAACATTTGTATGAATTCCCTCTCTCTTTCTTTCTCTCTTCCTTTAGACCTATTCTCTCCCAGATGGAACACTATTCATGTTGGGATAGGTTAAATTTAACGATGGTCAATAGTGTTAAACAAGAACTATGGAATTGATTTCCTGTTAGACACTTCTCCTGGTGTCTGTTGAGTGACTGATTCAATATTGGCCATTTTACATTCTCACCCAAAGCCAAAATTGCTCCAGTAGCTGGATTTCAGAATTCATTTTAAAAACAGGTAGAAGAACATTTAATAGACATGCAGCCACTACTATTTTTATAGCACAGAATGATTGTGCAACAGTGCTATGCACAAGCCTGCCTTAAATATTGAAGTGCTTTTCTCTGCTGTCCATATCCTAACCCAGATCAATCCGTGATCACCAGGTCCTTATGGACCTAAATCCCAGTACTCAATTCCTGTAAATTCTAATTCCTATTCTGATGTTCAAGTCCCTAACTGGTCTCCCCCTTCCAAGTCAATGAAATTTACTTCACCCCCACAAACCCTGTTGTACTCTCCTGAAGGCTAGGTAGTTTGCTGCAAACAATGGTCTTTTTGAGGTTGTTGCAGGAGAACAATGACCACAACAGCACACAACCCTGCCATAGCAACCTCTGAAAGATGTGCCGGATCATCGACATGGATGCCATCATCTCACGTGAGAACACCATCCACCAGGTACAGGTACTCGGCCAATGTTGTCTACCTGATACGCTGCAGGAAAGGATGTCCCGAGGCTTGGTACATTGAGGAAACCATGCAGATGTTACGACAGTGCATGAATGAACACCGCTCGACCATCACCAGGCAAGACTGTTCTCTTCCTGTTGGGGAACACTTCAGCAGTCATGGGCATTCAGCCTCCGATCTTCGGGTAAGCGTTCTCCAAGGCGGCCTTCACGACACACGACAGCGCAGAGTCGCTGAGCAGAAACTGATAGCCAAGTTCCACACACATGAGAACAGCCTAAACCGGGACCTTGGGTTCATGTCACACTATCAGTAACGCCCACAACTTGCCTGAATTTGCAAAATCTCACTAACTTTCCTGTCTGGAAACAATACACATCTCTTTAACCTGTGCTTAAAGCTCTCTCCACTCACATTGTCTGTACCTTTAAGAATTGGCTGTAAAGACTCACATTCCAATCATTATGCATGTAAATTGAGTTTGTGTCTTTGTGTCCTGTTTGTGATCAAAACTCCCAGCCACTTGACAAAGGGACAGCCTGATCCAAAAGCTTGTGGCATTTGCTACAAATAAACTTGTTGGACTTTAAGCTGGTGTTGTGGGATTTCTTTCTGTTTTACCCCAGTCCAATGCCGGCATCTCCACATCAGGATCTGTTGATGTTCCATTGAAGTTAGAGCAAGAGAACCCCAAGGGAATTCAGAACCATGGGCATCTCCTTTTGACTCTCATGCTCTTCGTAATTTTATAAGCCTCTGTTAAGCCTCTTGTCAACCTTCTCTGCTCTGCCATCATTTTAATGGCACTTCTTTAATTGCTTGCCATGTCATCAGAAGTTACTCATTATTTCAAGTGCTTTAAAATTGCAACATAATATCGCATTATATCCACATTATTTACTATTTAAGGGGCATTGTCATCTTTCCTCAAAAAAAATTGCAGGGTAACCATGCTCCTGGTGTGTTAACCTTCTTCTTTATCTGCAGAGTAGGTTACATCTTGTTGCCTGTACGAATCCAGCAGTTTCCACTATCATACAGTATTTGAAAACCAAAAAAGCAGCTTCTCAGCAGAAATTTGCATATATTAGCATATGCGTTACATAACAGGCCCAGATTACAACGATTGCATACTTTTTTTTACAGCAAACAAGTACATTTTTTTTAGTTTGTTTGGAAATGTGGATTGCCAGGCATATGATAATGTTGTAATAATGTGCAACACGATAATGGGCATAGAATCCCTAAATAGTTATTGTGTTTTGTGCTTGTCCAATACAACATAATTTAGGTCGTGATTGCAAGTGTTATCAATCCTTCTTACAGGAGAATGCCGACTGCATTCAGCTCCTACAAATGCCAAAATTATAAGGAACAAGATGGGTGAGCTGGTTCAACTGCAACCCTCCTATCCCTTATACTTCAGGACAGATGTTCCTGTGCTGTCTACTCTGTGTGCTGAGCACTGCATTATGATATTGGGAGTACTCGCCTGTTAAGTTCACTGAGTTGGCAGTGTTCCTCAGTTCCCTTTAACAGTGTGTTACAATGTGGTTAGGGAGCAGTAACCTTTTGTTTCAAATAGACAAATTTGAAAGCCACAAGATTCGATGGTTTCGAATAACAAAATTTCATTACACAATTCTTAAAGTGCAGCAATTTACTATACCTATCTCATTCTCCAATGTTCAGAATTAACATGAGGTAAATATGCACTAATGGGTAAATGGTGCTGAATACGCTACACCACTCATAAAATGGCAAATATGATCAAGTCAGACCCACAGATTTCTCAGTAATCCAGCCAAATGTCAGTGACCACTGGGTGTCCCAAAATCCATTAAGATTCTGTCTCCCTCATGAGGGATTTTAACTCTTCACTTTCGAAAAACTAAGCTGTGAATTCTCTCGTAAGCTACTGTGACTCAGACTGCCTCGATGACTGCTTATGGTTCAAAATCTTTTCCTGAGATTGCAGGCAGTGTGATTAACAAAGCTCCACTCGCCCCTCTAATTATATGCAGAATTCTCACTCTTTCTCAAACCAGTAGCTTTGCTAAGCTGGCACTGCGCCTGAGTTTCCCTGAACTCCTGTCTCCCAGCTGCATCAAGCCACAAATGGCTCATAGGGCTTCTCTGAGTCCTAACTGCTTCCAGCACAGAACCACTGACTTTCTACCAGCTGCCTTATTAGGTCCCGAGCACTTCTGCTGAGATCTAACTGCACCGGACAGCTTCTCTGTGGGCTGCAAAACATACAAGGTGCAAAATGCAATCCTTAGCTCTACTTAATATCTTCCAGTGCACTGTTCAGCTCTAACTGCCTGGGGCCTTTAAACAGCATCACCCTTATGGCCCTTACCTTTCTAATTATTAAGTCTGAAGTCAACATTGGCCTCAACCTTTTAAATGTAATCAACTCAAAGTTGCTGCATTTAATTTTCTGCAGTTAAACTTTAATCTTCACACAACTAAACATCACCTCAAGAATAGGGCTTCTCTAAGTTCTAACTTTTTCCAGCTCAGAACCACTGACCTTCCACAAGCCACTTTATTAGGTACCAAGCACTTCTGCTGAGTTTTAACTGCACCGAACATCTTCTCTGTGGGCTGCAAACCATACGAGGTCCAAAATGCAATACTCAGTTGCACTTAATATCTCCCAGTGCACCGTTGAGCTCTATCTGCCTGGAGCTGCTAACAGCGTCATCCTTTTGTGTAACAGAAGGAGTGTTGAGCCTCTTCTCCAGAATACTCACTCACCTAGCAAACAAATAGATAAATTGAAACTACAGAGCCTTCTTAAGGTTTACCCATTTCCGTAATGTATGACCTTTTAGAGTTAGTTGAATGTTTTTGGACTAATTTAGCTCTAATTCCCAAAATAAAACATCTCTCTGGACTGCACATCTTTGCAAGAAGCACAGACGTATGTCTCTAGTTCTCCAGTTAAGAAAGTCTGCCTGCTGTTTTATAGCCCATACCTTTCTAGCTGGTAACTCCTTAAGTCAACATGGCCCCAACCTTTTAAATATAATTGACCCCAAGCTGCTGTAGTTGTATTTTTTTTTCATTTTCTACAGTTAAACTTTAATCTTCACACAACTAAACATAACCTCAAGAATATTAACATGACCCATGAACTGGACGTTTGTCACAGGTGTCATTGGTCATCATAAACAATACCTTATCCGCGAAGTTTTCTTTCGTTTTAATGGTTATCATACAGACAAGTGAGTGAAACCTGCTTGAAGTTCAATTATTTGATTTTGTGTATTTTAGGAAGTGCCAGGAAGCTAGGGCAAGAGGTGGTGTGACATTAGTTGTTAGAGGGGGAGCTGTCACAATCATGTTGGGTGTTGGGTTGTACTGAGTATCATTGGATCAAATTAAAGGATAGTTGTGAAAAATATTTAACATACAAACTACAATACAAGGAGATCTGGTACCTGGTAAAGTTTCCCTCTGTTTCTTTCCATCAGGGAATTTTCAAAGGAAGTGTATAATGAATGGAGTCAATGGTCACATTAATTAAAAATATTCGGTCTTAAACGAAATAGAGATTAAGGTTTGATGAAGATTGTTCCTATCCTTACCTGATGCCGTTTTGTGGGAAGTGAAATGCCAGTCTTCAGGAATAACTCTGGGAGACTTTAGTTTTCCTCAATATACTTATAGTACGACGGGGGTGGGGGGGGTGCAGAATGGACCAAGCGTTATGGGGAGTGATTGACTCCAGCAGATTAAGCTGAATTGGCTGCAGATCTTCAAGATAGGCAGAGGCAGTGTGGTGGAGGGTGGAGGGTATTGTGGGAGAGGGGGAGCTGTAGAAATTAGTGGTAGATAGGCTGGAGTTTTTTAGGAGGGCCTGGGAAAAATAAAAGGAGCCAAAGCCATGATCTCCATCAACCTCAATACTGCACCCAGGTAAAGAGCAAGACTTTTCCCTTACTCTCCAAGCTGGAGAGGATGGAAACTGAACTACGGTGTTTGAAAGCTTGGGTATAATAAAGCCTGTGCAATTAGCAGATTGGGCCATGCCTGTTGTCCCTGTTCTTAATACCAGCAAATCAGTTTGACTTTGTGAGAATTAAAAACTAACAGTCAGTTGGGTCTCCAAATTTGATAGGTACCCAATATTCTGTATAGCAGATTTGTATGCTAACTTAACAGGTGGCAAGACAATCTCCAAGTTGGACATGAGCTACACCTATCTCTATCTTGAATTGGGTGAGTCATTTCCAAAATGTGTGACAATTAGTACACATACGAGTATACTTGTTTGCCTTTTGTGGCCTCATCAGAATGTGCCATCTTCCAAACAGTTATGGAGAATACCTTTCAAGGGCCACCCAAGGTAGCAGTGTACTTAGATGATGTCCTGGTTATGAGGGCTTCAGAAAAGGAACACCTGGCCAATCTACGAGAAATCTTGCAGAGATCCTCTAGAGCAGGGAATATGCTTGAGGGGGGAGAAATGTGTTTTCCAAGTGGCTGAAGTAACATAGAACATAGAACATAGAACATTACAGCGCAGAACAGGCCCTTCGGCCCACGATGTTGCGCCGACCAGCTTTTTAAAAAAAAACAACACTAACCCACTAATCTAAACCAATCCCATTTCGTCCATAAACCTATCCACAGATCTCTTAAACGCCCCCAAACTAGGCGCATTTACCTATTTAGGCTACCAAGTAGATGGCAAGGGGTTACATCCAGTAGAGGAAAAGGCAAATACCATCAAGGAAGTGTCAACATCAAGGAATACTGCAGAGTTAAAATCCTTCTGGAATAAGTCAATTATTATAAAAATTTATCTCAAATTTGGCTTCCATGCTGGCCCCCTTGCATGCCTTACTAAGAAAATACCAGAGATTGTCCTGGGAAGTTCTGCAGGGAAAGACTTTTTCTAACGTTGAATGTCAGTTACTGTCATCTAACTTATTGGTCATCTAACTTACTCTAAGAAAGAACTTGCATTAACCTGTGATGCTTCCCTGTGTGGTTCTATCACATCATGGGAAAGATGGGATGGAAAAGCCTCCAGTAACCTTTCAGGTGTGGAGCAAAGATATTCTCAAATTGAGGAGATGGTTGTATTTGTGGCAGAAGTTCCATCAAAACATCTATGTTTTTTTTATATAGTTATTGACCATAATCTCTTATTGGGACTCGTCAGAGAGGGCAAAGCAATTACCACCATTGCCTCTGCTTGGATACAATGCTGGGCCTTGTTACTGGTGGCCTACGAGTATCTTTGGAACACTGCCCTCAAACTTGGACAACTAAGGCTGACACATTGAATCATTTCCCACTGCCCACAAGCCTGGCTCCTTTACTAGCACTGGAAGAGGTGGTGATGACTCTGAACTTTTTGGAGAACTTGCCAGTGTTAGCCTGGCAGATTAAAGCCTGGACCTAAAAAGATCTAAAATAAGGCACATGATCCTAAACAATGGATTCCAAGGATGACTGTCTGAAGAAATGAAACCCTACCTCATTAAGAAAGCTGAACTTAGTGTTGAGGATGGGTTCATTCTTTGGGGATCCCGAGTAATTGTTTTGTATGATCTCCAATACCAACAGAACTACACAATGGCCACCCTTGAGTATTGAAAATGAAGATGTTAGCTACATCTGGTGGCCTGGTGTCTGACATCACAGACTTGGTGAAGTGATGTGCCAGGAAAATCACAAATTCCCACTCTCAGCCTCCCTACACCCATGGGAGTGGCCTGCTAGGCTAAGGGATGGTAGTTAGCACTGCTGCTTCACAGCGCTGAGGGCTTGAGTTCAATTCCTGGCTTGGGTCACTGTCTGTGCAGAGTCAGCATGTTTTCCCTATGTCTGCGTGGGTTTCCTCTGGGTGCTCCAGTTTCCTCCCATAATCTGAAAGACATGCTGGGTAGGTGCATTGGCCAACCTAAATTCTCCCTCTGTGTACCCGAACAGGCACTGGAGTGTGGTGACGAGAGGATTTTCACAGTAACTTCATTAATTAATGTAAACCTACTTGTGACATTAATTAAAAAAAGCATGTGGACTTGAGGACCTCTTTATGGTTTCCATGTTTTTAATCATGGTTGACATACACTCAAGTGGTTGGAGGTGATCCTTTGTCTCCATGACTTCTCAGGATGCAATTGGGAGATTATGACAAAGCTTCAGCACCCTTGGAATACCAGAAGTCCTGGTGTCTGATAATGGCATGGTCTTCACTCGCGGTGATTTCCAGAACTTCATGTTCTCCAGTGGTATCTGACATGACCAGACTGCACCCGTACTCAAATGGACTGGCAAAATATGCAGTTCAGACTTTCAAACATGTTATGAAGGAACAACCAGCGGTATCCATGGAAACTAAACTGGCCCAGAGCTCATTTGATTACAGGACCACACCACACACAAGCAATTGGTGCTCCTGTATTAACGGGACGATGGGGAGATTGCCATTCCCAAACTTGATAGGAAGGGTGGGATCCCAACAGGAAAACCAAACAAACAAATTACAATACTGAAAGCGCTCTTGAAATAGGTGATCTGGTCCATGTTTGCGGATGGGTCCCTGGTAACATTGTGGAGAAAATGGGACCAGTATTGTACAAGGTCAAAGTTCAGGGTAAAATCCTGAAGAAGTGCTTAAACCACTTCAGAAACAGGGAATCTACCCAAACAGGGCCTGCCAATGGCCATTTTGAGCCTACAACTCAAAGCTTACTTCATGTTGGCCCCTCCAGGTAGTAAAGGTGCACACTCAGAAATGGATGCTGAAGATGTGAGCCTCTAGGCTGAAGCAGAACCTGAGGAAGAACCTGCAATGCTCTCTCCTAAAGAGAAAGTTGTCTGTTTAGGCCTTATCCAGCCCTGCCTTCACTGGACCTCTGACCAAAAGCTAAGCCACAGAGAGGGCCTTCTCTCAGTAGGGGTGTTCGGAGAGATATGGACCTAAGGGGCGAGGGATGTTATGATGGCCACAAAGGCCATATCCGTGGATTTCATGGAGCATGAGCTGCCTTATTGAGTGAGCAGAGGCTGGCCCAAGGGCATGCAATAAAGGGCGTTGGTGAGCAAAATCTTTTGTTTGATTGTTGAACAGTTATCTTTACCTCCAAATGATTGAACAATTTGGTTCATTCAGGAGCCATTGGAACCTCATCATGTAACTGACGGGCATGTCTGCCAGGAGTCTGCACCCTAAGTACTAATTTGTGAATTCGAGCAGAGGGGAATCTTCTACCAACAGTTTCCTCTGCATTGAAATTGTTTTCAAATTGCAAAAGAACCTCTGCATCATTGAGAAACTCATCAAAGCCTCATTTCAGACTCTAATTAGTGTCTTTCTGACCCCTTTGAAAACTTATTTTAACAAAGTCTCTGAATGGGAGATCTTTTATCTACAATAGAAGCCCATTTCTTGGTGTGAAAGACTGCTGCTTGTTCACAGTTGGAAACATCATAAAGGTGGGGAAGCAAAATCTCAGACTTGATCCTGTGTGTTCCTTCTGCTATCTGAACCCCTTGACCCACAAGTAACTCACCACAAGCTGCCCAGTTATTCTGTATGTAAACCACTCAAATCCCTTGATCAGATTGTAGCATTTCATTCACTCCTCTTGGATTTCAAGGTTCCTGCTAAAGGACTTATATTACATATAAAATGATTAATACTGAAATGATTGCAAGATGCGCGTCATTTCTGCCATCTGTTGCCACATTAACAATGTGAGCAATGTAGTATTTTTGATGGTCTTATTCTTGCTGCTGGGTCAAAATGTCTCCCTGTTGAATATTTGAAATGCTTGAGGCATTAAATTAATACAGATTTGCCGATCCCTGCCATCTCCTGAGAGAATGCAGCATTGAAATTCTTCCCATTGACTGAGTATTAAGATATGAAGCTCCATTAAGTAGTGTTCAATGATTACACTTCAGTGATGTTTATCAATGGCATCAGGCCAGTAAATTTCAGCTGTTTAATAGCATTACAAACAAAAAAGTAGCGGTTTAAATAACATTGAAAGGATGTTCCTTCATAAAACATTTAAAAACCTCAAATAAAGTTGTCAAATGTAACATCGTTTGAGCAGTGTCTACAGAAAGATCACTGGGTTGCCGCATAAGTTTAATAGCGATCTCAGTCATTCATCCCTCGTGATCAGGGAAATTGCTGTCAAAGAGACTTTGCTATCTGAATCCTGTAAAGATTACTGTGAACCTTTATGGAGCAGACTGCAGGGTCAATGGCTCAAATTTATTCATGAGTTCCATGATAGTCAGTCGTTGAGTAGCTGAGGGAAGAGTAAACACATGTAGCAGAATTTCAATCAGATCTTTAAAGGAAACCTGCTCGAGTTAACCTTGACAATATTGCTGCAATGATAAGATCAGCAATTTGCAAAGTTCTGCCTTTATTTGGGCTGTTAGATCATCACACTGTAATGAGGTTGCAGGAGGGAGTGCTGATGATATAGGAATAATGATTTCTCATCCTTCTCTCTTCCACAAACACCAGAATGCTAATTAATGGCTGTATTCAAACACCTTGCTAATCAATACCGGTTCATATCACTAATTTGTATGATGGTTGAGTTAATTGAGGAATGAATAAAACATCACTGCATCAGGTTCAGAGTCACAGGCCAGAATTTTACCACCTCACCTGCACTGGAATCGGGGCGGGTGAGACGCGCAGAACGGAAATCTCTGTTGGTCTTGGGCAGGATTTTACGACCTCGGCCCAGATTCTCAGCATTGATACAGACCAGAGGGGAACCATTCAGCCCACTGTGTCTGCACTATCTCTGAACAAGCAATTCACTTAGTGCCATTCTCCCGTCTTCCCCCTGTAACCACCATGCTGAATGGGATAGAACAAACCCAGCAGCTCAAACCTGGCCAACCACGAGGATCTATGGGTTATCAGCAACAGCAGGTTTGTATTTGACCACAGTCTGTAATCTCACTGCCCAGCATATCCCTCACTCTACTGTTACCACCAAGCCAGGCTATCAATCCTGGTTCAATGAAGAGTGTAGGAAGGCGTGCCAGGAAAATATAAGATGAGATTCTCCAGCCTCTCAGCAGTGTGTTTCTGCTTGTGGCGGGATCCTCTGGTCCCACTGGATTCCCATTGACATCACCCCACCGGCTGGGCAGCAACTGAATAGGACCAGCATTAAAATGGCTACAACAGCAGGTCAGTGGCTAGGAACACTGCAGTGTGTAACCCACCTCCTGACTCCCCACTGTTGGCAAAACATAAGTGAAGACTGTGATGGAACACTGTCCAATTCCCTGAACGAATGCAGCTCCAACAATGCTCAAGAAGCTCGATGCCATCCAGCGCAAAGCAGCCGGTTTGATTGACATCCCATTCACCGCTTTTAACATTGATTCCCTCCACCACCAAAGCACAGGGTTAGCAGTGAGTGCCTTCCACAAGATGCACTGAAGCAACTCACCTAGGTTCCTTCGACAGCACCTTTTCATCCCACGAGCTGTACCACTTAGAAGAACATGGGCAGCAGGCACATGGGAACACCACCACCTGCAAGTTCCCCTCAAAGCTGCACACTACCCTGACTTGGAAATGTATTGCAATTCCTTCACTGTCACTGGATCAAAATCCAGGAACTTCCTCTCTAATAGCACTGTGGGTGTACCAACTGCATCATTCAAGAAGGTAGCTCATTCCTCAATTAACATTGGGCAGTAAATGTTGGTCTAGCCAGTGACACCCACATCCAATGAATGAGTAATAAAAAGTAAGAACAACCTGATTCCCTTTTGAATGTCTTGATTGAACCCAGCTGCAGCAGACACTCAGACAGCTCATTTAAGATCCCAACCACTCTTCGTAAGAAAAATATTTTCCTCACATCATTTTTGCTTCTTTTGCCAATTGCCTGAAATCTGCACCCTCAGTTGCTCAATTTTTTCATGAATGGGAATATTCCTCCCATTCTACTCTGTCCCAAACCCTCTTGATTTTGAATATCTCCATCAAATCTCCTCTCAATCTTCTTTTCTCAAAGGAACATGGTTCTAACTCCTTCAATCTATCTTCACAACTGAAGCTCCTCATCCCTAGAACCATTCTCATGAATCTTTTTTGCCCTTTATCCAATGCCTGTAATGAGGGAATATCTAACATCAGACAAGAATTTTCAAATGCATATAGGATCTCTATTGAGGCAATCACTCTGACTTATAATTGATTGGTTTTTGCATTTGTCCAGTCATGTAGAACTTCGTGAAGTGAGTATCTAGTTGTCTGAGTCTGGTAGAGTACTGCCTTTTTTATATTTATATATGAAAGACCTGAATCCAAATTAAACTCACAGCATGAATCTCTATTTCCCTTTTTTAATAACGAAAATCTCAAGTGAAAAGGCCAGTCTTGTAATAGGCATGAATTCACAACATAAAGTCCATAATTTAGCATAAATTCCTTTAGGGCAATGTAGACAGAACTTTACTGCTTCTAACTTGCATCTTACCTCATTAGTTATCATAGATTTCAAAAAAGCAAAAAGTTCATTTTTCAAAATTAATCAAGGTTACCAAAACAGCCATAAGAAAAAGTATTCCTGTGTATTTCTTTTGATCAATTTTTTTTAAAGAACATAAGATGTGGAGCAGGAATAAGCCACGTTGTCCTTTGAGATTGCTCTATCGTTCATTAAGATCATGGCTAATTTCCATCCCCAGATGCCTTGGTTCTGTCAGTGTCCAAAAAGCTATCGATCCCAGTTTTGAACATGAAAGAAAAATTTTGTTATTTGGTGCTTTTCACAATCACTGTAAAGCACTGTACAATAATGAAGTGTAGTCACTGTTGTAATGTAGAAAACACTGCAGGCAAAATGCGCACAGCAAGCAGCCACAAACAGCAATGTGATAATGACCAGGTATTCCTTCTTATGTGAGGTTGATTGAAGGATAAATGTTAGCCAGGAAAACAGGGAGACTCCTCTTCTCTCCAAATAATGGCCATGAAATCCTTTATATTTCACAGAAGCAGGCAGATGGGGCCTTGATCTAACATCTCATCTAAAGGATGGTACCTCCAACAGTGCAGCTCTTCCTCAGTACTGATTGGAATGTCAGCTTTGATTTTGGAGTCAAATCCTGAACATGATTTAAAGACAAAAGTGCCATCATATCAACAACAACTGAGCATTCATAACCCCTTGGGCAGGAGAGTTCCGAAGATTCACTACCCTCTGAATGAAGAAATTTCTCCCCGGCTTAGTCCTAATCTTTATCCTGTCACTATGACTCGAGTTTTAGACTCTCCATTTAGGGGAAATCCTTCTCTGCACCTAACCTTTCACTGAGATCATCTCTGATTATTCTGAACTCGAAGAAATATGGGTCCATTCTAAGAATACAGTATATGTTGTTTCCAGGTTATTGTAAACATAGAACATAGAACATTAGAACATAGAACATTACAGCGCAGAACAGGCCCTTCGGCCCACGATGTTGCGCCGACCAGCTTTTAAAAAAAAACAACACTAACCCACTAATCTAAACCAATCCCATTTCGTCCATAAACCTATCCACAGATCTCTTAAACGCCCCAAACTAGGCGCATTTACAACTGCAGCTGGCAGGGCATTCCAGTCCCTCACCACCCTCTGGGTAAAGAACCTACCCCTGACATCAGTCCTAAAGGGCCACTCAAGATATGGGAACATTGTCTACCCCTTGTTAAAGTGGTAGAGACTGCGGTGTAAGAAGTTCTGGTTACTGGATTCATTTAGGGCCCAGGATATTGGTGCAGACAGTCTGCTCATTAAAGTGAGGTGTGTTGGCATTTGCAAGATCGCATGTCAGTCCAAAAGTCACTTTTGTTTTACCTTTTTTAGATTAGCCCCAGTGCTCAGAGGGGAGAGGAGAACATAGGGCTGTGATGTTAAATGAGTGGGAGAGATGAACATCAGGAACGTCTCCTGCCCCCATACCATATGTAATTTAAATGCCCTCCAACTGGTTGTACTCACTCGGGAAATATCAGCGTTAGAAAGCACTGATGGACAGGTTACTGGTATAATTATGAGGATCATGTCAAGACAGCGTTGGCTTCAATGTGGCTGATCTTAAACATAAAACATTGAACAGTACGGCACAGTACAGGCCTTTTGGCACTCGATGTTGTGCCGAGCTATGTCCGAACCCAAGATCAAGGTATCCCACTTCCTATCATTCTGGTGTGTTCCATGTGCCTATCCAATAACTGCTTGAAAGTTACTAAAGTGTCCGACCTACTATCACACCAGGCAGTGCATTCCACACCCCAACCATTCTCTGAGTAAAGAATCTACCTCAGACATCCCTCCTACATCTCCCACCATGAATCTTATAGTTATGCTCCCTAATAACAGCTACATCCACCCGAGGAAATAGTCTCTAAACGTCCATTCTATCTATCCCTCTCATCGCCTAATAAACCTCTATTAAGTCGTCTCTCATCTTCCTCCGATCTAAAGAGAAAAGCCCTGGCTCCCTCAATCTTTTCTCATAAGACCTACCTTCCAAACCAGGCAGCAACCTGGTAAATCTCCTCTGCACTCTCTCCATTACTGTCACATCCTTCTTATAGTGATGTGACCAGAACTGCACACAGTACTCCAAATTATTTATCTTTGGATGGTGAGATGGTTGCTCCTTGGTCCATGGTAACTATGGTAACTGGAAACAGCTGAAAATGACAATGCCTGAACACATCATCTGAATTTCCTTGGGCCACAGAAAAGTGTTCAAAAATGTAATTAAGGTCATTATGTTTATAATAATCTGATAATTATTAATAATAATTAGTAATCTGAAAATTAATTCAGAGATGTATTACAGGTATGTGATAATTGGAAGAACAGGATACATACGCAACCTCCTTCTCAAGAACAAGGCTATGTTTACGAGACCATTTGACATTGCGAGCCTAATCACTAATGTGTCACTCAAGGAAACTGTAGAGTTTTTTGCTGTGTCACTGCATCTTGGCAATCTAGAGACATCACTATTTTCTGAATCTAAACTTGTGAACTTAGCAACTCACACAGCTGAGGTCAGTTTAAGTACACCATGTATACCCAAAAAAACGTGTTGCCATGGGATCCCGTTAATGTCCATCACTGAATCAGAATCATATAACTGCTACAGCGCAGAGGGAGGCTATTTGGCCCATTGTGTCTGTACTGGCTCTCCAGTGAAGAGAACCATGGCTTAATGTCATTCTCCTGCCTTTGCCCCGCACCCCTGCACGTTGTTTTTTTTTTGTCGATTTCCTTGAGAAAAGCTCTCTTGGAGTGAAACATTGGCTTTATTCTCTCTCCACAGATGCTGTCAGACCTGCTGGGATTTTCCACCATTTTCTCTTTTTGCGGCCTTAAGAGAATTGCATTTTCTTTGCATTGAGGCCTAAGTCAATGAGAATTCTGTAATGCAGTAGATTCTACATTGAGTTGAGTGCAGTGTCTTTACCCAAGGATCATTTTAAGCCTTGTTGAGGAGCCAGGCATAGAGATTGTGGGAGGTCAGAAAATGGCTTCATGAAGGTAAAATGATATGCTCTAACACCTCTTGCAGTTACACCTAAGGTGCCCGACGGACCCTTACTTGACTAGACCAGCATCATGTGTGCAAAGAATGAGAGATATCACCAAAGAATGAAAATTAGCATCACATCTTTGTATAGAAGCCTATTGACTTTGAAGGCTTATATTAGAGTGCTCAAAACCAGTTTACTAGAACAGTAAAACTGTTCTAAACAACACATTAGATATACAAATCTAATGTTAGTTGTGACAACTACTCATGCCATCCACAAGCAACAAACATCAGCATAACAGCAGCAGCGTAATCAGTAACTTTTGCTGACTGCTTCTCCTAGGCCAAAGCATGGTTACCTGCAATAATTGGCTGACAGGTATATTGGCCAGTCAGCACAGTCACAAATGATGTGCATTGCCGGATGATACAAATGTGGAACTATAGACTGCTCACCATGGTGAAAATGTGTGAGATATCATGCAAATAAAGATCCTGATGGGATTACATTAAGGGATAACATTCTGGACCCTTGAATGACCATGAACAAAGAACAAAGAAAATTACAGCACAGGAACAGGCCTTTCGGCTCTCCAAGCCTGCATTGCCCATGCTGTCCAATGAACTAAAACCCCCTACTCTTCCAGGGACCATGTCCCTCTATTCCCATCCTATCCATGTATTTGCCAAGACACCTCTTAAAAGTCACTATTGTATCTGCTTCTACTACTGCCCCCGGCAGTGAGTTCCAGGCACCACCATCCTCTTGTAAAAAAACTTGCCTCGTACGTCTCCTTTAAATCTTGCTCCTCACACCTTAAACCTATGCCCCCTAGTAATTGACTCTTTCACCCTGGGAAAAAGCTGACTGTCCACTCTGTTCCAGGCCCCTCATAATCTTGTAGACTCCTATCAGATCGCCTCCTCAACTTCCATCGTTCCAGTGAGAACAAACCAAGTTTCTCCAACCTCTCCTCATAGCATGGAGGGCATTAGCTATATCCTGGTAAATCTTTTCCGTATCCTCTCCAAAGCCTCCACATCCTTCTGGTAGTGTGGCAATCAAAATTGAACACTATATTCCAAATGTAGCCTAACTAAGGTTCTATAAACCTGCAACATGGCTTGCCAATTTTTAAACTCAATGCTCTGGTTGATGAAGGCAAGAATGCCATATGCCTTCTTGACTACATTCTCCACCTGTATTGCCGTTGTCAGTGATCTGCATACCTGCACGCCCAGATCCCTCTACCTATCAATACTCTTAAGGGTTCTGCCATTTATTGTATATTTCCTATCTGTGTTAGAGCTTCCAAAATGCATTACCTCACATTTGTCTGGATTAAATTACATCTGTCATCTCTTCATCCAAGTCTCCAACTGATCTTTATCCTGCTGTATCCTCTGATGGTCCTCATCGCTATCTGCATTTCCACCAACCTTTGTGTCATCCACAAACTTACTAATCAAACCAATTACATTTTCCTTGAAATCATTTATATATATTACAAATAGTAAAAGTCCTGGCTCTGATCCCTGAGGAACACCCTTGGTCACAGCCGTCCATTCAGAAACACACCCTTCCATTGCTACCCTCTGTCTTCTATGACCAAACTAGCTTTGTATCCACCTTGCCAGTTCACCTTTGATTCCATGCGATGCCATTTTCTGTATCATGCCATGAGAGACCTTGCCAAAGGCCTTGCTGAAGTCTATGTGGACAACACTGACTGCTCTACCCTCATCAATCAGCTTCGTCACTTCCTCAAAAAACTTGATCAAGTTAGTGAGGCACGACTTCTCCTTCACAATCTCATGCTGTTCTCATTAATATGTCCACTTATTTCCAAGTGGGAGTAAACCCTGTCTTGAAGAATCCTCTCCAATAATTTCCCTACGACGGACATAAGGCTCACCAGCCTGTAATTACCTGGATTAGCCTTCTACCCTTCTTAAACAAAGGAACAAGATTGACTATTCTCCAATCCTTTGGGACCTCCCCTGTAAGAAGTCCCACAACACCAGGTTAAAGTCCAACAGGTTTATTTCGTAGCATAAGCTTTTGGAGTCTTGCTTCTGAAGAATAAACCTGTTGGACTTTAACCTGGTGTTATGAGACTTCTTATTCTGCTTACCCCAGTCCAACACTGGCATCTCCACAGCATGACCTCCCCTGTTGCCTGTGAAGAAACAGAGATTTCTCTCCAGGCCCCAGCAATGTCCTCCCTTGTCTCCCTCAGTCAGAAGCCTGGGAGAAAGGGAGGAGCCTGGAAATGGTAGGACCAGGAACCTCATGATGAAGATTGTGGGATGGAGTGTTTCCTGATTTTGAGGGTTCCTCGGGGAGGCATGCTGCATCCAGCAGGTAGGTATTAGGGACCGATCTCCTGATCTGTAGGTCCAGCTGTAGCTGCTGGGATCCCCAATTAACCCACACTGAAAGCTGAAAAACTGATGAGCTTCACAAACTTATTATCATATTTAAAATGCAACCAGTCTCCTTGGAGTAGGTTGCCAACTCACCTTCTTGCCTCAGTCAGGAGTAGGTGAGTTGGAGGCTGCTTTATGTTTTAAGACTTTGAACCTGTACCAAAACCAACCCCACCGATTTTTCTGTTGATAAAGTTCCTCACAATTATTTTTATGTTGCCGTGGCCTCCAGATTATTCCCCACTGCTTAGAAATTCTGGATGTCAAATGAAAATGGAATTGCCTAATATTAGGCATGGCTGGTCTAAAAATGTCTGTCTTATTATCCTGTGAGGGAAATTCTGTCAAATGAGATCCAATGTTGTTAAACTTGGTGACAGTTGTGACTGAGTTTTGCATACGGATCAGAGGATCCAAGTCCTATTCTCAAGCCTGGAGCACAAAACCTAGAGTGACATCTCAAGTGCAGTACTCTAGAGAGGCACATTAAACCCAGGCCCCACCTGTTTTTTTCAGCAGATATAAAGATCAAAACAAAGATTAAGGGGGTGAAGGTTCTCCCTGGTATTCCGGACAATATTGATTCTTCAAACAACAGCGCTAAAATGTCAAGATAAAAGCAAAATACTGTGGAATCTGAAACAGAAACAGAAAATGCTGGAAAGTCTCAGCAGGTCTGACAGCATCTGTGAGGAGAGAATAGAGCTGATGTTTCAACGCTGGATCTCTCTTCGTCAGAACCTCCCATGAGTGTTAACTCTGTTTTTCTCTCTTCAGGAATGCTTGCCTGACCTGCTGAGTTTTTCCAGCATTTTCTGTTTGAATTAAAGAACCATAGAATCCTACAGTGTAGAAAGAGGCCATTTGGCCCATCGAGTCTGCACTAACCACAATCTCACCCAGACCCTATCCCCATAACCCCATGTATTTACCCTAGCTAGTCTCCCAGACACTAAGGGGCAATTTAGCATGGCCAATCAACATAACTTGCACATCTTTGGACTGTGAGAGGAAACTGGAGCACCCGGAGGAAACCCACGCCGACATGGGGAGAATGTGCAAACTCCACACAGGCAGTGACACTAGGCCAGAATTGAATCCTGGTCCTTGGTGCTGTGAAGCAGCAGTGTTAACCACTGTGCTGAGTATAAGTCTGTCAGCCACATATTACACTCTACTAGTGTACACCAACACCCTTTATGACATTCAATTGATCGATTGTTTGCTACTCTGTCAGGAATTTTAGACATATTACACATTTGCATGGTCCAGAAATGTAATAGAGATTAATGATCGTATTACTGGTGACCTGGGGCGAGACAGACTGCCCATTTACAAATCAATCCATGGCACATCAGAAGAATGTACTATGTTCATGAAACATTCAAAAATAATGGATAAAAAATGGGCTGAAAATATGTGAAGACAAGGATATCTTTAACACATAATGTGAGAGAGAATATTTCATTTGAAATCTGTCCAACTGACCAAGCTTTGCTACATTAGGAAAGCAAATGATTATCCTCTTTCTATGGATGCTGCTCAGACTGACAAAATTACTCAAATTCATAGAATCATAGAATCCCTACAGTGTAGAATGAGGCCATTTGGCCCATCAAGTCTGCACTGACAACAATCCCACTCAAGCCCTATCCCCATAACCCCACATATTTACCCTGCTAATCCCTTTAGCTTACACATCCTGGGACATGTAGGGGCAATTTAGCATGGCCAAGCATGTCTTTCAGAATTCAGAAATTGATCTAAACAGGTATGGTCTCTTTTGTAGAAAGGCAATATTGGTTCATTAAGTTTAAATTTAGAAGAGGATTTTAATCCTCACTTACCCAGCAGAAACTGGGTGTATAAATCATTTGCATTTACCAGCTGACCCAAATACCTAGAGCCCGTCTCAATCCTGCCATTGCCGATCGTTACTAGTGTTTCTGCATAGTTAACTGTACAAAGCAGGCAGGGATCTTCTTAATGATGTCCAATGCCATCATTGAGCCCGACTGCAATTTTAACTTTGGCCTGAGTGGGGAAGCTTCCTTGCCAAGTGAAGGCTGTCAGAATGAGAATTGGAAACAGAAGAGGCTATTCATAAGTCTATTTTCGTGCTTTCCTTTGTGGGGTGGGAGGAATAAGATAGTTCTTCTGAACCCTACAAGCAATGTTTAACCTCCATCACTCTAGAAATTCCCTGTTACTGCAACATGCCCTGTCATAGAAACATAGAAACTAGAAGCAGGAGTAGGCCATTCGGCCCTTCGAGCTTGCTCCTTGTCTATGGCAGAACATCAAATTCAATATTGTGATCCCCCTTCCTCCCATATTCCTTCATCCATTTAGCCCGAGGAGCTATATTTAATTTCTTCTTGAAATAAGACAATGATGGATTTCGGCATCACGGATCTTAGTAGGAGACCAAGTGCCATGTGGTTTTTCACAGGGCAACAAATGTTGGTGAGAAAGGTGAGAAGACTTTGGTTTACGTCATCCTGGCCACCTTCTACTTGAGGTTGGTGGGAAATGAACTTGCCAGCAGAGTAATCCACCAGAAGTAGTGGTGCAAGTTATGTCACTATTTCCATTGATAAACTTTCCAAGCATTCATTACAATTACAGATGCCACAGATATTTCAAAGAACTTAACACATTATCCTTCCTGCACTGCTTCCAGGTCAAAGGTTGTCACGTTAAAAAAAATACATCCTAATCCCACATTAATTTATGAAGATTGGTTTAAAAAAAGAGCAATCTTGTTTTATAGACATAAAGGTTATTTGATGTCTAAGGCTCCAAAAATGATTTTACTGCCTTCCAATTATGTAAATTATTCTGAAGCTTTTATAATGGCAGATGGTTAATGTCATTTGTGGACATCTGCCAGCAATCAATTTTGATGGCTGTAGAAATAGGACACACCTTTTGTTTTAAGAGTCAGAATTATGTAGATGTGATACACTTCATGAAGCTACTTTAATATGTTTGGATAAAGGCATGTCCATCATGAAAACTTTTAGCCCTCAAAGTAGAGAAATAATTGATCTTCTCCACCAGACTCTCATTGGGAACTTTATGAAGAGTAAGAAATGTGTAGGAGGAGTTTTAAGTCATTCATGCGAAGCAATCTTTCTCTGGATATATTAAAAGGGACTCAATGGGAATGAAACTCAGTTCGGGCAGCTGAGCATAATAAAGTTTCCCCAGTCGTTGTGGGAGGGAAAAACGGACCGAGCAGAGAACAAAGTGAGTTGCCAAACGTTGTCATCCATTTTGTGATACCGGTCCAAAATAATCACACCCCGTTCCATCCTGTAAGTAACCCAGATTATAGCATGGAGTCGTCCTTTCCAGAGGTGGAATTGGTGTTGGGGAGGGACATTTAATTGTGTGGGAGGGTGCTGGGTGGGGAAGCTTCCTTCCTGCCTCTACCCGATTAAGTACATGATGGGAAGGTCATGTGTAGCCTTCGAGTTGCAGGATATAAGATGGTTAGAGAGATAGGGAGGAGCCAGGCCATGGATGAAGTTGAACACGAGGATCGAAGTTTTAAAATTAAGGTGTTGGTGGATCAGGGATCAATAAATGCAGGACTGATGAGCGGATGGGATTTGACATTCAAGTCAGTATTCATGCAGCTGAATCTCGGGTGACATTAAACTAATGGATATTGGAAAATAGGAGCTAGAGCATTGGAATAGTTAAATGTGGAGGTGACAGAAGCAGGAATGAGAGTTTCATCAGCAAATGGTGCAAATGGTCCGGAGGTGGGAGCATTACACAGTTAAAGGAAGGCAGTCTTGAGAGGGTCAGAGTCAAATCTCAGGATGCTAAGGCTGTGAGCCACTCTGATTGTCAGGGAAGAGAATGGAAGAGGCAGTTTGGGGATGCAGTTTATGATGGGAACGAAGACAGTGGTCTTGCCAAAATTTAACTTCAGCATGTTTAGAACTGAATGTTGACCAAGACCTCTGCCAAAAACACAGACATTGGTGGAGTTGAGGAATTTTTCCTTCTCAATTATTCAGCAAAACGCTGTATCGATCGAGCGGGTCATGTGATAATGCAGTTACTTAAGAAGTCAGATGATGGGAGCATGGGTGCTTTCCCCAGAAAGCAGGCAGAGTACAAATCATTACAGTTACTCTGCTGGGGAATGAAGTATTATTTGTTATAAATCCATGGTCAGCAGTCTTTAGGAACCCGGTGTCAGGAATTGCACAAGGACTTTGCGCATCGACCTGCTCCTATTTGATGAAAATATTGAGGACAACTGGGCAAAGTTTGAAAAAGAATGGTGTATATATTACAGTGCAGGATGATCAGATAAATCAAAAAAGGTACAAGCTTACACCTTACTAAATCTCGCCGGTCCTGAGGCCACTGAGAAGTTTGAGTCCTTTGTGTTCAAATGGAAGTAGAGGGAGAGGACCCTGAAATAATTCTAAATATGTTTGAGAACATTTGCATGCCAGTGAAGAACATAATACTCGACAGGCACGCATTTAACTATACAAATAAAAGAAGGTCTGACTAATTTGTCACTCTTACCTCAGCGACCTTATCCCAAGCAGCTGGGGTGAGAAAAAGTTTTAACACCACAAACAGCCATTAGCATCTGCAATAAAGAGTCTGAGAAAAAACAGTAAGGAGTTTAGCTGGGGAACTGAAGTTTCTACAGTACAAGGCATGATCTGTCTCAACCGTAGTGGCTATATTTTTATTTTATTTTGTTTTATTTATTTATCAGTCACAAGTAGGCTTACGTTAATGCTGCAATGAAGTTACTGTGAACATCTCCTAGTCGCCACACTCCGGTGCCTGTTCTGGTACACTGAGGGAGAATATAGGATGTCCAATGCACCTAACCAGCACGTCATTCGGACTGCGGGAGGAAACCGGAGCATGGAAGAAACCCGCGCAGACTTGGGGAGAGTTTGCAGACTCCACACAGACAAGCTGGGAATCAAACCCAGGTCCTTGGCGCTGTGAGACAGCAGTGCTAACCACCGTGCTGCTGTGCCATCCCATATGGTAAACAGTGCAACTAATGTAGAAAGTAGAGTGCGGCAGATTGAAATCACAGTAGCTTTATTTTTGTAAGAGTGACATTACAGCCTATCAATCCTCCAAAATTCCGAATGCCAGAAAAATGAATGAGCTGGAGCTCAGCCAGAGCAACCAGTCCACTGGACCTCCAACAACACCCTACTATGGAGAGTGTTGACACCGTAACAGACAAGGGTGAGTTCCTCTCACCTTAAACATGATTTGCAACAATGTATCAGAACTTGATACGGTTACTGCTCTATCCAAGACTGCAAGAAACTACAAAGGGTCGTGAACGAAGCCTAGTCCATCACGCAAACCAGCCTCCCACCCACTGCCTCGGAAAAGCAGCCAGCATAACTAAGGACCCCATGCAGCCCAGGCATATTCTCTCCCATCGGGAAAAAGATACAAAAGTATGAGGATACACACCCTTCGTCATCTGGACTTGGAACATTGGCTCTATTCTCTACCTGCACATGCTGTCAGAGCTGCAGAGATTTTCCAGCATTTTCTGTTTTTATTTCCAATTGCAGCATCCTCAGTATTTTGCCTTTATCTTAATGTCTGCACACGCTGTTACTTGTCAGTACTCCTGAGTGCCCCAATTTAAGTGGTCACATGATGACGCAGTTACTTAAGAGGTCATGTGACAGGAGCGTGGGAGTTCTCCCTTGGAGCCTGGGCAGAGTACACGCATGTAATAGCTCCTCAGTTAGTGAATAAAGTATCGTTTGTCACAAGAGTTTGGTCACCAGCAGCACTTCTACACGCAGTACTCGTACTGCCAAAGTTTCTAAAAATCTTGCAGTCTGATAGATACATTCTTCCACTGTGTTACACAGCTTGGAATCAGCTGGGGAATTGGGAAAAGTGATCAGTGAGCAGAAAGAAACAGCTGATGGAATATTGTTTCTGGTTCTGGTGTGCAAGTGGGTTTTATCGCAGCTGATCTAGGCAACCAAAATGTACCTGATTCTGTTCCTTCATGTTGATTCCTGAAATCTTCCTTTCTGTGCCAAATTCAGTGAAATACAGATGATCTCTACTTTTCATCCCCAAAGGGCCAATTTTAATTCCCGGTGGGAGCACTTGTGGTAGTGAGAACCTTTGTAGGAAGCCCGGCAGATTTTAATAGCTGAACCGCAACAGGAGAAGGTAACGAGATAAGTTCCATAGGGTTTGGTTGTGGGGGGGAGAAGGGGTGTTAGAGTTGTGAGGGTCTTGTGGCTAGGATCGGAGCTTGGAGTTTCCCTTTGCGGCCCAGAGGAATAATCTGAAGGAGTTAAAATGTCCTCTTGATTATTTCAGCTCTAAAATAATTTGAGAAAGATTTGACACCAGGCTGATTTGTGATGCAATTCTGGGAAGGCAATGGCCTACTGGTATTATTGCTAGATTATCAATTTAGAAGCTCAGCTAATGCTCTGGGAACCCAGGTTCGAATCCTGCCACCCCAGATGGTGGATTTTTAATTCAATAAAAAATATCTGGAATTACTGATGATGATGAAACCATTGTCAGAAAAATGTACCTGGTTCACTAATGTCCTTTGGGGAAGGAAATCTGCTGTGCTTACCTGGTCTGGCCTACATGTGACTCCAGAGCCACAGCGATGTGGTTGATTCTCAACTGCCCTCGGGCAACTAGGGATGGGCAATAAATGCTGGCCAGCCATCGATGCCTGTGTCTCGCGAATAAATGAAACAAGGGAAGTAATATTTGTCTTTTTTTCCCTCCCTGAAAGAGCAACATGCATCTCATTCGAGCAGCTTTAGCAAACTGATTCTTCAGGGTTCCCAATAGCATCTCTTGTTGGTTCTTGAAATCGAGCCGTTCGTGCTGATATGTGAAACTGCATAAATCAGCGTGAACTGCTCCATCTCAAGGAAAGTTTAGTGGAGGGTTGTCTTTTTTTAGACTGGCTTAGGAGCGCCAGGTACAGGCTCCTCTGTAATGACTCATGTTGACAGCTGGAACAAAGTAGCTTGGTGACAGATGATGTGTCTTGTATAGTGTGAAAGACAGTGCATTCATTTGTTCTGTTTTTATTAAGGCTGAGCATGCCTTTGCACCATCCTGATTTATAAACGAGACTCTTCACCTTCACTCCGCGCTTTCTCGAGAACAGCCTTCTTAAGGTGCAAGCATTCACTTCAAATGAAACTGTGTTCATTAACTTAAAGAATATCAATGCTGCAAAGAAATCCCAGCACCCACCCCTCACTAGCACCCCCTCACTCCCTCATCCCCACCCCCTCCCCCACCCCCACCATTCCCGCAAAAAATGTTAGCAACAAGTGTTCTTCGGTGACTAATACCACAACTGTGGTGCGGAGGAAAGCTTTCTTTACTGCTCCCGAACAATCTTCCTTGACTCACGCACAGAAGGTCACCACCTACCACTGCACTAATGTAGCATTTCCATTTCTTTTTTATCAACCATTTGACAGTGATTTTATGGAACCTACAAAGGTTTTTAGGTTATAAATTTATTTATTATTGTCAGTAGTCGGCTTACGTTAACACTGCAATGAAGTTACTGTGATAATCCCATAGTCGCCCCACTCCGGCACCTGTTCAGGTACACCGAGGGAGAATTTAGCTTGACCCATGCACTAAGCAGCACATCTTTTGGACTGTGGGAAGAAACCGGGGCATTTGGAGGAAATCGGAGCATTTGGTGGACACGGGAGAACGTGCAGACTCTGCACAGTGACCTAAACCGGGAATCGAACCCAGGTCCTTAGCTCTGTAAGGCAGCAGTGCTAACCACTGTGCCACCATGCAAGAGGGGGAAATGGGGAGTGAAAGGTGACTGGATTAGGTGGGAGCTGATATTCTGGTTTGCTGTCGGTGGGTTGCGATGCAGCAATTGAGTCAGCCTCGCATCAGCCTGTGGCCTGTTCCCACTTGCAAAAAATGAATGCTCATTCGCATAAAACTTTAAAAAATTAGGTCGCACCTTCAAGGTGAAGTCAGCAGTGCATGAGAATCT
Source organism: Carcharhinus amblyrhynchos (assembly GCF_965287045.1). Classification (NCBI taxonomy): domain Eukaryota; kingdom Metazoa; phylum Chordata; class Chondrichthyes; order Carcharhiniformes; family Carcharhinidae; genus Carcharhinus; species Carcharhinus amblyrhynchos. The sequence continues at coordinate 22,427,521 of NC_137336.1, forward strand.
TATAATGCCTGGTTTGCGTTTGTTCGAAGGTGGCTCCGCTGTGCGGTTGTGTCTGAGCTCAACCGTTTTCCTTGTTAAACTCTGCAGCACAAGGGGTGCAGCAGGGTAACGGCAGCTCACATGGACTCTCAGGATGGCTGACAAAGGCGACTCCGTGGTGGAAGAGTTGTGGAGTAGAGTGGAAGATGGAAGGACAGAGGATGGAGTGGGGGGTGTGGTAAAGGGAAGGGCCTGGCATCCTGGGCATGGTTTGGGTTGCAGGGACAGTCAGTCAAGGTAAGAAAGTGAGGGGCCTAAAGGGTGATGTCAGTGAGGTCCTTATATGGTTCCATTTCAGATATCCTTGCAGGGCTGTGAGTTCACTTATAACAGTTCAATTATCCCCGCTGAAAGGGATTTTTGGATTTTGGTATTTAATCAGGAGGGAGTTGCCCTGGGAATCCTCGATATTGATTCTAGACCACATGACGTCTCATGGCATCAGGTCAAACATGGTGATTAACATGTATCGCCCCCACCTCCTCCACTGATGAATCAATACTCCTGCGTGTTGAGCACCACCTGGAGAGAACACTGAGGGTGACAAGAGACTAGAATGTACTCTGGAGAATGAAGGGGGACTTTGATGATTGTCAGAAGGGGGTGGCTCAGTCGCAGCACTACTGACTGTGCTGGCCAAGCTCTAAAGGACATAACTGCTCGAGTGTGTCTGTGGCAGGTAGTGAGTGAACTAATAGGAGGGAAAAGCATTCATGACTTCATTCTCACCAACCTGCCTGTCATTGATGCATCTGTCATTGACAGTATTAGTAAAAGTGCCTCACCTGATGAAGGACTGGCGCTCCGAAAGCTCGTGTTACCAAATAAACCTTTTGGACTTTAACCTGATGTTGTGAGATTACTTGCCATCCTCGATGACGGAGGAGCCCGGCACATCTGAGCAAAAGACAAGACTAAAGCATTTGCAACAATCGTCAGCCAGAAGCACCTAGTAGAGGGAACTAACGATATACATACAGTGGCTACAAGAGCAAGACAGAGGTTGGGAATCCTGCAGTGAGTTAATTTGCCTCCAGGTCCCCAAAGTCTGCCACCATCCACAAAGAACAGGTCAGGAGTGTGATAGAACACTCGCCACTTGTCTGGATGAGTGAAGCTCCAACAACACTGTGAGGCGGCAGTGCTAACCACTCTGCTGCTGTGCCGCCCTATTTATGTTTTGATCTCTGAAGGAGATTGCCAACTTAATGCTAAACATTGCTGAATGATGGACTCTATACCCTTCTGCAGAGGTGAAAAGGCTGCGTTCTTAATCAGCAGCAATTTGAATCCATTTCCACTATTTTTACTAACAACATTCAGATTCAGAAAGTCAGCTGACACAATCTTCAATCAGTCCTAACCTCCACACAAAAGGAAGATGCTTTTCAAAGTCTGGCAGCCATCATTGAGTTAAACTCCTATGTAACTAAAATCAAGTTGTTCAGGTATGTTATAACTACTGGTGAACTATAAAATGGAATAAACGCTAAATTCTTGGAATAAAATGCAAACAGATTTACAGAGTTTTGGAAAAAAAAACCTCTCCAATCCATTAGATGTGACAAGTCACCCACACAGTGTGTCAAGCTGACGCCTCTCATTTTTTAGCTATTATTGCCAATAAATTCTGCATATGCAACGCTCACTTGTGGTTCCATCCTTTATTTGTTGTACTACTGCAGCAGATTGTAGAAAACTTATTATGGGGAAGAAGTCCATCAAGTATCCCTCTTTGAAAGGTCTTGTAAGAGATCTCTCAGTGGTTGTGTCTGCAGGAAATTATTTTCGATGAGGTAGCGCATGTATCATTTGCATTACAGGACATGGAAGTGATGTTCAGTATTGAAACTAAATCAATGACCATTTTGCGTTCCGTTTTGTTACTGATCCTGCTGTGTTCAGGAAAAAAAGAATATATTTTCTAACTGTTGGATCTTCAAATCTCAATTCAAAGCAAAAAGGGACTGAATGTTTTTTTAATTATCAAAGGGATGATTTTGAGTCTTTTAAGTCTTAGTTAAAGAAAATGATTTCCTTGCACGGATGAGTATGAAGGTTGTCCGTGCTGGAGAATTGAACACTGCTCTGCTTTTTTTAACCATTTTGGAAATCAAGTGCAATCCAAGTCAGATACTGCAACTTGGATATAGAAGGAAGTATCCTTGTAGACTTTCCTAGCAATCTCGGAACAGCGCCGCTGAATGCAGGAACATTTGTCATTTTGGGTCATGTCTGTGTATACAGCTGAGGGTCACATGTATGAAGTTTATATCTTCTGAAGAAATTACATGTATCTGAAATCTTTGGGCTGTAATTTTCCAGCCATTCATGTCCTGCAAGTGATGATTTGACGCTTAGCCAAACCACCGGTCAGTGCAGCAGAACCAGAGAACCCCACCGTCATGAATGGCCGGAAAATTCCGACCCCGATGTTAACAGTATTACTATTCTGGACTCGGGCCTATCCACCAATGAGGCAAGGGGGCTGAGAACATCCTTTCCAAAAAGCTCCCGGCTCACAAATTGGTAAATAAGAAACTTAAATGCAAATAATTGGGCCTGAGTTAAAGGGGGCGGTTGGTCAGGCTGGGGCTTTCTCCCTTGGTATGTTAGAGAAGGAAAGGAGGGCCTTATTGGGATGTATAAAATCATGAAGGGCCTAGACAGGATGAACACACAGTTTCCCAGGGTAGGGGAATTAAAAACTAGAGGGCATAAGTTTAAGGTGAGAGGGGAAAGATTTAAAAGGGAACTGAGGGGCAACTTCTTTATGCAGAGGTTGGTGTGTTTAGGGAATGAGCTGCCAGAAATAGTGGTTGAGGCAGCTTCAATAGCAACATTTCAAAAAAATCATAGAACCCTACAGTACAGAAAGAGGCCATTCGGCCCATTGAGTCTGCACTGACCACAATCCCACCCAGGCCCCATCCTCACATATTTTACCCACTAATCCCTCTAACTTACGCATCCCAGGACACTAAGGGGCAATTTTAGCATGGCCAACCAACCTAACCCACACATCTTTAGACTGTGGGAGGAAACTGGAGCGCCCAGAGGAAACCCACGCTGACATAAGGAGAATGTTCAAACTCCACACAGACAGTGACCCGAGCCAGGAATTGAATCCAGGTCCCTGGAGCCGTGAAAGAGCAGTACTAACCACTGTGCTACCGTGCCACCCGCATTTGGATAAATACGTGAATGGGAAAGAATTAGAGGGATATTGGCCAAATGCGGAAAATTGGGACTAGCTGGGAGGGCGCCACGGTTAGCATAGACTGGTTGGGCCGAAGGGCCTGTTTCCTTGCTGTATTGCTCTATGATTCCAATAGGACTTTCCTGGTCTTCAGGATCTGCGTTTTTCACATTTGACACTCCTCTCTTAATGATTTAATGTGTGATATTTATTAATTAGTCATCCTTATTCCCTCTTTGAGTGAAATTATCATCTGAAATTGGCCAATATCTACCAGGAACAGGGGTTAAGGCAAACCAAACCTAAATCTCATTGCACTCGGGCCCTTCACAGCTGCCAGAGAGACGAGCAATCCCCCTTCTCAATCATTTCACGGTCCCACGGGAAGTCGTGGTCACAGTGATTCCAGCTTGTAAATGACCATTGCCAAAGTTCCTGACCCGCGGAGTTACGAGTTCTAATTCACTGCATTGTCCTGTCGTTAATTTAATGTTACATGTCAAAATAAATTCTTATCATGGTCTAATTTTATGCACATAGATGTGCCAGGTTTCCGAATGATTATCACGCTTGCCCACCTTGTCAATTTATACATGGTGCAGACAGAAAGCAGATGGTGGTTTGACAGTGAATGGGAACAGCCAGGAAAAATATATCTCTCCGTCTTACCCTGGATAAGATAGCGTTCAGGTGTTCTGCACAGTCAGAGCAAAGTGGGAGAATAGAATGAACTCAAATAATCACTTTTTAAAATCAAAAGAAGATGTGCTTACAAATATCATTGGTCGGCTGCGTATAAGGTTCAAGAACTTAAGTTATCTGTGTGGAAAGTGCTCGACCCTTCAATTCCTCACCTGCCCTGGGTGAAACAACGTGACACCTTTGCAAATAAATAGATTCCCTACACTGCAGAAGGAGGTCATCAAATCTGCACCGATAACAATCTATCCCTAGGCTCTATCCCTGTATCCTACATATTTACCCCTTTAATCCCTTTAACCTACACATCCCAGGACACTTAAGGGCCCGATTTTACCATTTTTATTCCAAGTGCTGAATCTGGGTGTAATGCAGATCCGACTTGTAAACCTGCTTTCAGGCGCTCCCATACGCACTCAGCCTGAAAAAAAAATCACAGGTCCCATTCGCGCTGTGGATGGGGCTTAGTGCAGCCGAAATGATCGGAGCTCTGAACTGCACGTGCACAGTTGGAGAATAATTTGAAAAAGCACACCCCCCCATGTCAGATCGCTCCCGGGCTGCTTTCTCCACTTTCTGCGGGAGCGATGGCCCCCTTAACCACCCCCCATTACCCACACACATCACTGTCCCCCTTATCCACCCCCCCCACTACTCACACACATCACTGTCCCCCTTATCCACCCCCCCCACTACTCACACATATCACTGACCCCCTTAACCACCCCCCACTACTCACACACATCACTGACCCCCTTATCCACCCCCCACTACTCACACACATCACTGACCCCCTTATCCACCCCCCCCATCACTCACACACATCACTGACCCCCTTATCCACCCCCCCCATCACTCACACACATCACTGACCCCCTTATCCACTCCCCCATCACTCACACACATCACTGTCCCCCTTATCCACCCCCCCACTACTCACACACATCACTGTCCCCCTTATCCACCCCCCCCATTACCCACACACATCACTGTCCCCCTTATCCACCCCCCCACTACTCACACATATCACTGTCCCCCTTATCCACCCCCCCCATCACTCACACACATCCACTGACCCCCTTATCCACCCCCCCCATTACCCACACACATCACTGTCTCCCTTAACCACCCCCCATTACCCACACATCACTGTCCCCCTTATCCACCCCCCCCACTACTCACACACATCACTGACCCCCTTATCCACCCCCCCCACTACTCACACACATCACTGACCCCCTTATCCACCCCCCCCACTACTCACACACATCACTGACCCCCTTATCCACCCCCCCCACTACTCACACACATCACTGACCCCCTTATCCACTCCCCCATCACCCACACACATCACTGACCCCCTTATCCACTCCCCCATCACCCACACACATCACTGACCCTCTTATCCAACTCCCACTACCCACACACATCACTGTCTCCCTTATCCACCCCCCCATTACCCACACACATCACTGACCCCCTTATCCACCCCCCCCACTACTCACACACATCACTGACCCCCTTATCCACCCCCCCCACTACTCACACACATCACTGTCTCCCTTAACCACCCCCCATTACCCACACACATCACTGACCCCCTTATCCACCCCCCCCACTACTCACACACATCACTGACCCCCTTATCCACCCCCCCCACTACTCACACACATCACTGTCTCCCTTAACCACCCCCCATTACCCACACACATCACTGACCCCCTTATCCACTCCCCCCACTACTCACACACATCACTGACCCCCTTATCCACCCCCCCCACTACTCACACACATCACTGACCCCCTTATCCACCCCCCCCACTACTCACACACATCACTGACCCCCTTATCCACTCCCCCATCACCCACACACATCACTGACCCCCTTATCCACTCCCCCATCACCCACACACATCACTGACCCTCTTATCCAACTCCCACTACCCACACACATCACTGTCTCCCTTATCCACCCCCCCACTACCCACAGACATCACTGTCTCCCATCCACCGCGCCCCCCCCCACTACCCACACACATCACTGAGCCCCTTATCCACTCCCCCACTACCCACACATACACATCACTGTCTCCCTTATCCCACCCCCACTACCCACACACATCCATTTTCTCCCTTATCCATCCTCCAGACCAATCTGCCCCCTCCCTCCCCATCGAAAGCCCACAGAGTGGCAGCGGACCCCCGTGCCCCTGCCCCTCACCACCAGAGACCCATCTGATTCCCCCCCCACCCCCCCCACCGGAGATCTATCTGCCTCTCCCCCACCCACCAGTTAGCGATCGGGCCTCCCTCCTCCCCCCCCCGCCCAGACAACGATCTGGCCTCATTCCCCCCGCCACCTACAGAGAATGGTCTGGCCTCACTCCCCCCCCTCCGAGGGACATCTGACCCATCTCCTCCTTCCTCCCCCCCCAACAATGAAAAACCCACCACCCCCCACTCCCCACCAGAGATACAACTGACCTGTCTCCTCTCCTTCCCCCCTTTTCAACTAGACAACCTTCCCCTCCCCAGCCCCCCCAATCAGAGAATGATCTGACCCACTTCCCTCGTTCCGCCCCCACTATTGACCTGAGTCAGAGAGCCGATTGAAAGCATTGAACTCACCTCTTCAGCAGCGGGAGTGCCTGATTCAGACTTTTATTCAGCATGTTCATTACGGCGCGGTTCTGGATTGGCGAATGCGGTGGTAAAGGGGGGAAATGCTGATAAAGTTGGGCGGACAGTTCATTAACGTAATTCAAAAGCATGCAAATTTATTTAAAGCGCTGTTGCACCCGTTTTGGGCGGAAAACGGATCGCCGCCGTTCCCGGGTTTCGGTAAAGTGGCCATCCGCGCGGACACGGGCCCGGATCGCGTTAATGGCCTCACACCCAACTTTATCACGTCTTTGCGTCCGAAAACAGGCACGACGCAATGGCAAAATCGGGCCCTAAGTGTCAATTTAACATGGACCTAACCCCCACGTCTTTGGATTGTGGGAGGAAACTGGAACACCCGGAGGGAAACACACGCAAGAAAAGGGAGAAGGTGCACACAGGCAGTGAACCAAAAGGGGAATCAAACCCAGGTCTCTGGAGCTGTGAGGCAGCAGTGCTAACCACTGTGCCACCGTGCCGATACTGTAGATTGATATGAAGATTCTGTCAGATTAACTAGACAGAGATTTGACAGAATAAGGCATGAGGACTGATGGGTTATCAACTGAAGTCTCTGTCTTTGTCAGTACATACAGAATGCGATAGATTCCAACAGGTTTTTTGAGCTCAGAATGACTTCAATCATAAATAAGGATAGATAGATTTGGATAGTGAAGGGAGTAGGTTAAATTGAGATGGGATTATCACAGCGTGAAGGTAACAGGGCATCCAGCACTTCATGAAGTCATCACAAGTCGACTGAATAAAACTTTTGCAAATGACTTGTGAAATTTGAACACTATTATTTTGAATATAAAGGTGGCAAAACTAATCCGAAGGCTGTTGGATCAAGAGCTGAATAATGCTGCTCCTGGTATAATTTCATGATCCGAATGTGTAGCTTTATCGGCTTAGCACACAACTGTGAAATACTTTCGGACCTTTTCTCCTGAATGAGATATCTGCTTCTAGTTTAGACAAGTTACAGGACAGAAACAGGCCTTTTAGCCCAACTGGTCTGTACTGGTGTCTATGCTCTGTACGAGCCTCCTCCCTTCGACTCACCCCATTAATAACCTGCTCTTCCTTTCCCCCTTGTGTTTATCCAGCTTCATCTTCAATATATCTGCACCGTTTACCTCAACCACCCTCTGCGGTGGTGAGTTCCACATTCCATGTGCTGTTTTCTGCTGAAACAAGTGCGAAATGGATTTGATGCACACTAATGATCAGCAAAAATCTATGCCTGCCATGGTAATAACTGATAATCCCCTTGATGGAATAGAGGTGTAATAGTGATGCTGCAGTGGGGAAGGAAACAACTGACCTTTTGGAACAGGGGCTGGCCTTGCCGGTGGGGAGGAGCGGGGGGTCCCGAGGGGGATAGTGGGCTGGAGGGTGCTGTAGTATTCTCTAGAACAGGTATGAAAATATTTTAAATTTCTCCCACGACTCACAGGTATGTAAACACACAACTGGACATTGCTGTTTATGCTCCTTTTCTGGAGTTATACTGGGGGATTAGGACAACCCCATGTAGAAATTCAGGGGTCAACATATCCAAAAATGGCAGGATTTCTGAGGCTGACAATACAACATAATCTGACATTCATATATAAACAACAAAAAAAGCAATAATATCTAACAGCCAGAGTTAAAATGTCAAATACTTGCATATGTATAACTGGCTGGATGCTCCCTATTTTCTTATCTTTTGGACCGATTAGTGTTCCTTACTCAATCCCAATCTCATCGGCTACTTCCTTGCCACATCACCTACTCCTCTCTCTGCCACATTTTCTACATTTTTTCAATTAGTTATTAACGGGACACTGGCTGGGCCAGCATTTATTGCCTATCCCCAACTGCCATCCATTTCAGAGGACATTTAAGAGTGAACCACATTGCTTTGGCCAGACTGGGTAAGGATGGCAGATTTCCTTCCTTGAAGGACATTAGTGAACCAGATGGGTTTTTATGACAACCTTTATTCGATGGTTTCAAGGTCAACATTAGACTTAATTCCAGATTATTTTAGTGAATTCAGATGTCACTGTCTGCCGTTGCAGGATTTGAAACCGGGTCCTCAGATCTTGCCTTGGGCCTCTGGATTACCAGTCCAGTGACAATACCCCTGCACCGCTGCCTCCCCATCACCATCATCATCAGGTGCCTTTTGTCTGGTTTGCTCTGTGGCCGCTCCTGTCCTCTCCGTTGCTGTGATCTCTGGCTCCACAGATTTTTCAACCTTCATTATCTTCCCCACCACCAACTCGCTGACATTGTGAGGCTGTCAGGTTGTCAGGCAATTGTTCCTTAATTGCAGACTTTTTACTCATTGCTTCCTTCAACACTTGGCTGCAATGCCTCAGGCTTGCTGGGCCCTGAGAATTGCTGATGCCTGCTGCATCTTGATGGTAGGGAAGCTGCTACCTCTAAACCTACCGATCAGGGAGCCTTTATTTCAAAGTGCCCAGGTCCAAGAAACTCAGAGAGCAAGTCGCTAGCAGATGAAACAGAAGCTCACAGATCAAAACAGCTGCCAGATTCTTTGTGAGTGGGATAATGGAAGCTGGAATGGCTGATCTGGTTGATGGATCATGTTTTGGCCATCCCTATTGCAGGGAGTTTCTCTTCTGACGTTTTGGTTATAACACATCGCTGGGACAGAGAAGAAGGAGCATTTCTTGCGCTCATCCAGCCTTCAGTCCTGAATGATTCAAAATGTCCTTTCCTTAATCGTTGAATTCCAACAGTGTAGAAAGAGGCCATTTGGCCCATCAAGTGCGCACTAATCACAATCCCTCCCAGCCCCTATCCTCATAACCCCACATATTTACCCTGCTGGTCCCTGACAATAAGTGGCAATTTAACATGGCCAATCCTCCTAACCCGTGCATCTTTGGACTGTGGGAGGAAACTGGAAGAAACCCACACAGACACGTGAGAATGTGCAAACTCCACACAGACGGTGATCCAAGCTGGGAATCGAACTCATGTTCCTGGCGCTGTGAGGCAGCAGTACTAACCACTGTGCCACCGTGCCGCCCTTTGGCGTTCCTTTGTGACAATGATGTCTCTGAGATCAGTAGATATATTTATGATTCTGATCCTGACATTTTCTCATTTCTAAGCTGGTTTCCTCATAATTGGAATGTGGTTAGAATTATCTGCAAGTTGAACGAGAAACTTGACTCTGTTATGTCCTATTTGACTTAAATCCTTTCTCTCTCTCTCTCTTCGTATCTGTCTCCATTCTCTCTATATTTGACGTGACGTTTCCCAAATCAGCAACGTTTAGTGTTATGAAAAAATTCTAATGTCAACTCACTGCAAGGTGCCAGGTTGATTGACTCTGCCACTTTCTGACTTTACAGCCTGCAACACTATAATGCATGCTCCTTACTGCAGATTGTTTTCCAGTTTCACTGCTTATTGCAATCTAATTTATTGCTGCCTTGTGCTCTCAGTTGGTGCAGTTTTATTTATAGTCTATATTGTAGGCCAGGTGCACCGAGTGGGGAGGGAAGGACCACGATGAATATTATGAGTAATTACAAAGACAAGCCACAAGGTGGCAGCAAGATCTTTCCCTTCAAAACAGCCCTGAGCTAACTTCTGCATCCTGATGGTTTTTTTTTAAGATTAATAAATTCTTTAAACTTCTGGTCACCATTGACTGAACTTTTTTTCCCCACGTGATGTTTATCTCACAAGAGCTGAGGCAGTCAACCTCCTGTGACTTTTATCTCTGGGCAGTGCCACACAATTTGAGTGTGTACGTTTAATATTCAGATCCCTCCCTTCCCACCCCCGGCAGGGCACACCATCCCAGACTGATCAGTAGCTGATCTGCCTGAGAGTTTCTGAAAGTGCTTTTCCGAGCTGGCTAAAAGGAGGCTCTCGCAGTATTGTAGGGCTGGTTCTGTTCTGTATTATCTTTCTCGCCGAGACCTCAGTTAAAATTGGGGTATTAAATTGTGGGGTATTAAATTGAAAAGTCCAGAAACGTAAGAATCCCCATCTTTAGTCTCACTAACAAACCACGGTTCTCCCCCAGTAAAGATAAGTTATTACTCTGTTTGATAAGGACTTGGATTTAAAAGCTCAGGTGAGGCTGGGGAGAACCTTTGCTAAAGCCAATTCTGGTAGTTTGAAAGTTTATTCATTTAGTCTCACAAGTAGGCTTACATTAACACTGCAATGAAGCTACTGCGAAAATCCCCTAGTCGCTACACTCCAGTGCCTGTTTGGGAGAGCTTTAGCATGGCCAATGCGTCCAGCCAGCACGTTGTTCGGACTGTGGAAGGAAACCGGAGCACCCGGAGGAAACCCACGCAGATACAGTGAGAACGTGCAGACTCTGCACAGACAGTGACCCAAGCCAGGAATTGAACCCGGGTTGCTGGCGCTGTGAGACAGCACTGCTAACCACTGTGCCACTGTGCAATAGTGAGAGCTCCTCTTATCAAGGATTCCAATTGTGCCAACTTTATTTTAGCAGAGGTTAATCATTTTACAGAATACAGAAAATAGTCCAAGTTGGGGAGGCAGAGAATATTGGTTTGAATGTATTCAGTGCCTGGATCTAAACAACATTGTAAAGGAGGTTTTTTTTTCTCTCATTATAGTCTTGATTTGTTTCCCAGGTGATCAGAAAAATAACCAACTGTGTATTGTGGTGCTGAAATCTGTAAACCACCTGAGATTTCTGACTGCTGTCATCTGCCATTTTGTATCATTCCAAAAGCAGTGTTCATTTACCTCAACTGCATTTTCATCTAATATTTTTACATTCTGTTAATTTTTTTTAACTTGCATTCGGGTAGGTGATGTCTTTGTTGTAATATCTCTAGACTACTAATCCAGAAACTCAACTAATATCCTGGGGAACCGGGTTCGAATCCCGTCATGGCAAATGGTGGAATTTGAATTCAATAAAAAAAATCTTGAATTAAGAATCTACTGATGACTGTGAAACCATTGTCGATTGCGGGGAAGAAGTCATCTGGTTCACTAATGTCCTTCAGGGAAAGAAATCTGCCATCCTTACCCTGGTCTGGCCTACATGTGATTCCAGAGCCACTGCAATGTGGTTGACTCTCAACTGCCCTCCAAGGGCAACCAGAGATGGGCATTAAATGCTGGCCAGCCAGCGACCCCCATGTCCCACGAATGAATAAAAAAAGTTGTTGCTCTCACCTAAAATACGGATTATTAATCATAAGGAATTGTTCCTGACTATATAGATTACAAAACTCCTCTGTTTTGTACAGAGTGGAAAACTGAGATTCCTCACTTTGCTATGCAGCAACATTCATCTTAAAAATAAATCCAGACAACACCATCATATTAAACAACTTTTTCACTGTGTTGGAGTGTTTTCAGAGAGTATGTATTAAGCTGGCTTTCACATGAGGGATTCCCCCTCTTACTTCCAGCTCAGCTAACACAAAGCCTCATGGGGACAGTATTCTGATAAAAGGCATTTCTTTATTTTCCAAGCTTGGTCAGCATATGAGGGATAGAGGTTTGGGGCAGTTCCAAATCAACTCTGAGATTACATCACTTTCAGTCCTGCAATTATACGATTTTTGAAAGCTTATTTGCCCACTCTATTCATTAGGACTGTCTGGCCCTTGATAAGAGTTGCTCTTCCCTTTGCTCAGTCGCTATATTGTTCCGAGGAATGTGTTTTCTTTTACTTAACTACGTCCCATCATGTCTTACAAGCATTGTGTTGTTAGTCATGGTATGTCCTGTTATAGAGAACATGTTTTAAAAAATGCATGTCTAAATTCTCTAACAGTTATAGGTGCCCCTATGCAAACAGTATTTTTTTGGGCATTTTGTAACTTCTCTATACTCAATTCACTCTGATCTAATCCCCCTTGATCTGTTAGCCTTTTAATCCCAAGTTATTCTAAATTCCCTCTTATACTCTGTATAACTATAGGAAAGTGCTGCGACACACATATGCATCAAGATGGCAAACAATTTTGCTCCGGGCATTCATGTATACTCCCAAAGTGGATAGTCTTTTTTCCACATACTGACCTCTGTGAGGCAAGAGGTTTCTGATGATCAGCTTTCCGAAGCTTATTATAAACTGCAGTCCAGGAAAGAGAAAATATTCCCATGTGCACACTACTCTGATTGAGGATCTAATGTTAAACACATTTCTCTTTTGCAGGTTATAGCTGAAAATAGTCCTCCAAGAGTTCAATTAGCAATTCACGAGGGAATCTATGTGACATACTTACTGCCCGCGAAACTCAACCCTCCTGTGACTGATTGGAAGCACAGAGGATGTGCAGCGTAACCTCAAAAGGTGCACAGCTTGGCCTTGGAAAGATGCAAATAATATCTGTTCTTTATGTGTGTGAAGGACGTTGTGGGGAATGAGGAAACTTTCAATATTTCAGTGAATGCGTTCTGCTCCTTATCTGACCCCCCCCCACCCCCCGGCCTATTTTTAGCTCCTGTTCTTGTTTCAGTCGAACTGACTCACACACACGGAGATCTGTCATTACAGCTCAGTGTGATATAACACTGTCAAAAGAACATACTAATTACTGCCTGTTTCACTGGCGTCTTGAGCTATGGCCAATTACCTCTGCCCCACACAAGGTTAAACTGTCATCCGGCATTGTAAACCTGTTGGTAGGCCTTTGGTCTGTGACATTCCGTCTTTCCTTGCTATAAGGCAGCTTTTCCCACACTTATCAACTGCCTTGAGTTTCATTTGGGACACTCATATTTTTTCTAATTCGCCCCCTCCCTTTTATTGTCTCAAGTCTAGCTTTGTTTAGCAGTATTTTAGTCAAATTTCTTTAAATATTGTATTTTTAAAATGGTCTTACAATAATTTGGTTTTCCTCCGGTCACACAGCCCTGGGGTGGAATTCTAAGAACATAAGAACATAAAAACATAAGAAATAGGAGCAGGAGTAGGCCATCCAGCCCTTCGAGCCTGCCCCGCCATTCAATAAGACCATGGCTGATCTGTCGCTGCTCAGTTCCACTTTCCCGCCCTCTCCCCATAACCCTTAATCCCCTCTCCTATCAAAAACCCATCAACCCGCGTCTTAAAAATATTTAGCGAGGCAGCCTCCACCACTTCAACGGGCAGAGAATTCCAGAGATTCACCACCCTTTCAGTGAAGAAGTTCCTCCTCAACTCCGTTCTAAACCGCCCCCCTTTTATCTTGAGGCTGTGCCCCCTAGTCCTATTGTCTTTTTTGAGCGGGAAGAGTCTTTCCACCTCTATCCTATCCATCCCATTCATCATCTTATACGTCTCAATGAGATCTCCTCTCATTCTTCTAAACTCTAACGAGTACAAGCCCAGTTTATTCAGCCTCTCCTCATAGCTCAACCCCCTCAACTCCGGTATCAGCCTAGTAAACCTCCTCTGCACTCCCTCCAAGGCCAAAATATCTTTGCGCAGGTGCGGCGCCCAAAAATGCACACAGTACTCCAGTTGCGGCCTCACCAATGCCCTATACAGCTGCAGCAAGACCTCCCTACTTTTATATTCAATCCCCTTCGCTATGAAGGCCAGCATCCCATTCGCCTTCCTGACCACCTGCTGCACCTGCAAGCTGGGTTTTTGCGACTCATGCACAAGGACCCCGAGGTCCCTCTGCACCGTCGCCTGCTGCAGTTTTTTGCCCCGTAAGTAATAGTCCTTCCTACCATTCTTCCTACCAAAGTGGACCACCTCACACTTGCCAACATTAAATTCCATTTGCCATTTCCTGGCCCATTTGCCCAGCCTATCTAGATCCTTCTGCAGACTCTCCACACCCTCTGCACAATTTGCCGTTCCCCCAATCTTGGTGTCATCAGCAAATTTCGACACTCTACACTCGGTTCCCTCCTCCAGATCATCTATATAAATGGTAAAAAGTTGAGGCCCCAGCACCGACCCCTGGGGCACTCCACTAGTCACCATCCGCCAATCCGAATAGCACCCGTTGACCCCCACTGTCTGCCTCCTATTTGACAACCAATCCTCTATCCACGCTAACACCCTACCCCCAACTCCATGTCCCTCGACCTTCTGCAATAACCTCTTGTGAGGCACTTTGTCAAACGCCTTCTGAAAATCTAGAAAGACCACATCCACCGGCTCTCCTCTATCCACCGCCCTAGACACATCCTCATAGAACTCCAGTAAATTTGTCAGACACGACTTCCCTTTAATGAAGCCGTGCTGCGTCTGCTCTATCAAGCAATTCCCTTCAAGATGCCTCGCAATTTCCTCCTTAATGACAGATTCTAACATTTTACCTACCACAGACGTTAAACTAACCGGCCTATAATTCCCCGCCTTTTGCCTGGCACCCTTCTTAAACAACGGCGTAACATTAGCCGTTTTCCAATCATCCGGCACTTCCCCGGAATCCAGCGACGTTTGGAAAATAACCACCAAGGCATCCACTATCACCTCCGCCATTTCTTTCAGAACCCTCGGATGCATTCCATCCGGTCCTGGGGACTTGTCCACAATCAGCCCCTCCAGTCTGTTGAGCACCGCCTTTCTAGTAACAGTAATGTCATTAAGACCCTCCAGTCCTACCACCTTTCCATCGCTAACACCCGGCAAATTATTCACGTCCTCCTCCGTGAAGACAGAAACAAAAAAGTTATTCAATACCTTAGCCATATCCCCATCCCCTACCACTAGGTCCCCTTTCTCATCCTCTAAAGGACCAACATTCACCCTAGCCATCCTCTTCCTTTTTATATATTTATAAAAACTCTTGCTATCCTTTTTTATATTAAGCGCTAGCCCAGCTTCATAGTTTCTCCTACCCTTCCTTATCAACTTCTTTGTCAATCTTTGTTGACATTTAAACCTCTCCCAATCCTCTTCTCGCCCACTACTCTTAGCTACTCTAAATTCCTCCGCTTTTAGTTTAACACTTTCCTTCACCTCCTTCGTTATCCACGGCTTATTACCTCTCCTCCTACTATCCTTTTTGACCATCGGAATAAATTTCCGTTGAGCACCAAGAAAGATCTCCTTAAAGATCCTCCACTGCTCCTCAACAGACCCTCCCTCCAACGCACTCTCCCAGTCCACATTCGCCAATTCTTCTCTCATCCTACCGTATTCCCCTCTATTCAAACAAAGGACGCGTGTCCGGGAACCCACTTTCTCCTCCTCCATCTGCACCAGAAACTCCACCATACAATGATCACTCTCCCCAAGAGGATCCTTCACCACAAGGTCCCTAATTCTACCCGCTTCATTACATAGCACCAGATCCAAGATAGCTCGCTCCCTCGTCGGCTCCAACACACACTGTTCGAGGAAACTATCCCGGCAGCATTCCAAGAACTCTTCCTTGAGCCCCCCACGTCCAACATGAGTCGACCAATCAATATGCAGATTGAAATCCCCCATAACTACGGCCGTCCCATTCCTGCACGCTGCACTTATTTGCGCGTTAACAGCCCGCCCCATCTCCAGATCATTATTCGGGGGCCTATAGACGACACCCACCAGCGTCTTCCTCCCTTTGCTGTTCCTAATCTCCACCCACAACGATTCCACCCTCTGCTCCTTGGCTCCAATATCATCCCTTGCTACCACCATGATGCTATCCTTAATCAGCAGAGCTACGCCCCCCCCCTTTTCCCTCCTGCCTATCCTTCCTAAACACTTGATAGCCCTGTACATTCAGCTCCCAGTCCCTGTCACCCTGCAGCCACGTCTCTGTAATGGCCACCAGATCGTATCCATTTGTGTCGATCTGCGCCATCAGCTCATCCACTTTATTCCGAATGCTTCGTGCATTCAGATAAAACGCTTTCATCCCAGCCTTCACCTGGACCCTATTTGCCGCAACGCCACCAACTATACTCACGCCCCCTACTCCCTCTATTATTGGGACATCCTCGGCCTCTTCCCTTACGTGTACACTCTCCTTAACTTTAGACCTCGTAAGGTCACCTACCCTCGCACCCTCCCCCCCCCAATTAGTTTAAAGCCCTGTCTACAGTCCTCTTTACTCGATTCGCCAGCACTCTGGTCCCAGCACGGTTCAGACCAACCCCATCCCGCCCGAACAGGTCCCACCTACCCCAATACTGGTGCCAATGTCCCATAAATTCAAACCCATTCCTCCCACACCAATCCCTGAGCCACCCATTCACTTCCTTTATCCTGTCAACCCTACGCCCATCTGCACACGGTTCAGGCAGTAGCTAAGTGCTAACCTTATTGAGGCTAAGTGCGGTGACTGGTAGCTCAAGTGATGTCTTTCCCTCCCTCCAACCAGGATGGTGGGGTCACATCCCACATTCAGCATTTGGATCTTCCTTAATTAGGCACAAGTGAGTTCCCTTAGAATCATAGAATTCCTACAGTGCAGAAGGAGGCCATTCAGCCCATCGAGTCTGCACCAATTCTCTGACAAAGAATCTGACCCAGGACCACACTCCCACCCTATTCCTGTGAGCCTGTACATTTACCGTGGCTAATCCCCCTAACCTACACATCTTAGGACACTAAGGGAAAATTTACCATGGCCAATCCACCTGACCCACACTGTGAAATGAAACGGGAGCACCTGGAGGAAACCCACACAGACATGGAGAGAACTCCACATCGATAGTGACCCAAGCTGGGAATCGAGCCCGTGTCCCTGGTGCTGTGAGGTAGCAGTGATAACCACTGTGCCACCATGCTGCCCTTCCAAATCTCCTGGTGGGCTGACAGCTGATTCATTTGCCTATCCACCCTCAGTGGTGGGTAGAAAGATCTCACAGCACCGGGTTAAAGTCCAACAGGTTTATTTGGTAGCTCGGTCTTTTGGAGTGTTGCTCCTTCTTCACCTTAAGAAGGAGTGACACTCCAAAACCTTGCGCTGCCAAATAAACCTGTTGGAATTTAACCTGGTGTTGTGAGACTTCTTACTGTGCTCACCCCAGCCCAATGCCGGCACCTCCACATCAGGCCCATCCACCAGTCCAACACGCCCACACCATTCTCTCTAACCCACCTGTCTTGACCAGACCCTTTTCTGGAACCCAGGAGCAAAAGGCAAGCAGTCTCAACAAGAAGACGGCACCAACTTTCAATACCAGGGTCTTTGAGGCCATTATTAAAGTAAAGTTTATTTATTAGTCACAAGTGAGGTTTACAAATGAAATTACCATGAAATTCCCCTAGTAGCCACACTCTGGTGTTTGTTCAGATCAATGCACCTAACTAGCACATCTTTCAGAATGTGGGAGGAAACCAGAGCACCCAGAGGAAACCCATGCAGACGTGGGGAGAACATGCAAACTCCACACAGACAGCGACCCAAGATGGGAATGGAACCCGGGTCTCTGACGCTGTGAGGCAGCAGCGCTAACCACTGGCCCACTGGTCTGTCCTAACCTGAGGGAGGCTTCAAGAAGCATCCTAATCTCATCTCTCTTTGGCCTAGGAGGCCATTTCCCAGGAAGTCAGTGTGGCTGTCAGTGCAGGAAGCAGACAAACAATCTCATCCACTCTACCAGGATATGGCCCCTCTCAGCTCCATCCACTATCAAACTCTCAGCGAGGCATCATGTACTCAAATATCTCTCTTCATAGATCTCACATATCCATTGACAGGGGACAAACATCTGTATTCACTCTATCTCTCTCTAAAAGACTTTCACAACGCCACCACCCCATCTGCCTTGCTGCTCCAACTCCAATCTCTGACCCTTCTTACCACACACATGGGATGTGTGTCTCACTGAACCTCTGCTCCATCCCCTCTGATCTTTTGTTCCCAAAAAGGCCAAACCAGCACACAAGCACAAGTGAGCCTAACAGGGGTATATGAGGGAGGGAAGGGGGGAGAGATGGGACAGCAGAGATCATTGGCCTTACTGAGTTCAAGAAGGCAGCTGGAGAGTTCGCTGGTGAGGACTGGGAGTACTTTAATAGCGACGCAGGACTTGACCTCCTGCAGCAGCCTCTGATGGACCTCAGCTCCATTACTTGGAGCCTGAATTTCTCAGTCAGTGCAATTTCCTCTGAATTAGCTTCAGTTCATCCACTGAAAATGTTCTTCTGTCTTTTGCAGGAACAACAGAGCATGGACAGCTAGCCAGCCCAGGCGCTCTGAGTGCCCGAAGCACGTGTGAGGATGAGGGGGCTCAGAAAGAGCCATCGCAGTGCTCACCCGTACAGAAACACACACCCTAGTGGGGTGTAGGTTAGACTTGGGTCACTTTACAGAGAACACCTTGCAATCACGTCCCCACAGCAATCAGAGGCAGGGGCAGCCCAGCTCTCTGGCACTCAGAGGGCTGCTGGAGACCAAATACCTCAGTCCCAGTTAGATGAGCCTCCTGAAGTGGCTGCCAGCTCAATAGGGGAGAAGCAAAGGGAGGCAACGGGGCATTGGGCAGGGCTCCTACTGCCGCTTGTCAGAGTAGAGTGCATGATGGAGGAGTCCCAGTATGTTCCGCGTGTGACGTCATGGCTCTGACATGCGCACACATTGAGGCCACCATGAGAAGGTTAGCAACCACCATGGAGACCTTGGTACAGCAGGTTGTGCTGGAAACTGGACTCAGCCCTATACTCTGGTGGGCACCATCAGGATGTAGGTTACATGGGAACGAAGCACGTTGACCTCCCTCCAGATGCTCCATCTCCTGCAGGAGTCATACTCACCAAATATGTGACTCTCCATCCCTTTGGGTTTCCTAACTAATAGTGTCTCAGACCAAGACAGACACTTTAGGATGAGAGTCCTACTGTAGTAACCTCACCAGTTATTGATGAGCAAAGAGCATTTATGAGCAGTAACAACGATACACAGAGCAATGCAGATTCAATGCTTACGGTCATGCAGGATCTAACTGCTGATTTAGAGTTGTTTTGTTGGCGCAG
Source organism: Carcharhinus amblyrhynchos (assembly GCF_965287045.1). Taxonomy (NCBI): domain Eukaryota; kingdom Metazoa; phylum Chordata; class Chondrichthyes; order Carcharhiniformes; family Carcharhinidae; genus Carcharhinus; species Carcharhinus amblyrhynchos. The sequence continues at coordinate 22,447,011 of NC_137336.1, forward strand.
ATTCAATGGGCTGAAGGGCCTCTTCTCTATTGTATGACACTATGGGTGGGATTTTCCAGCTGCGCTTGCCCTGAAACCGGAAAATCCTGCCCGAGATTAACTGACCTTTGCATGGCCTGTGTTCCGCCTGCTAGGATTCCTGTGGTGGGCAGAATGGAAAATTCAGCCCCGTGACTTTCATGGTGGACTGTTGGTGGGGATGGAGATGGAGGGGTTGTGGAAGAGGTTTGGGAGACAAAGGGCCATGATTGGTGGGAGGGACAATGGCAGAGGGGAGACTGAGGACATTGGAGCCCAACATGGAAGGCTAGAACGCAGATATAGAAGGGGTGGATGGGAATCAAACGAGGGAATGCACTCCAACTCTGGAATGGGAGGGGGCAGCGGTTGTGTTAATGTGGCAGAAGAGGGATGGGTTACACAGAGACTCTTGAGAGCTGGGTTGGGGGAGGTAGGAAAATGTATTGTGATCGGTGGCAAAAGAACAGAAGAATTCACTGCAGGATAGTCATAATCACTAGTCTGAGGTCACAAAGTCAGGGTGAGGGATTAAAGGCAGTGCTGCCTTTAATTCTAGAGATCCACAGGGGACATGTAGCATCTCACAGTCCTCAACATAAACGTGTCAATAATGCACAGTAAGGTTTATTATTATGTGAACTTCACACTCGATGATGCTAGATAGGCTGCTAGTTTCCTGGGGTTTGCAGCTACATCAGATTCCCTGGAATTCAGTGTGTAATCAATTGCACGCATTTGTCTTTGAGAGCTCCATGCTGGCAGTCCTGATGTTATTTACATCAGGTCTGAGGATTCCGCTCCCTGAATATTGAACATCAGTGAGTGACCATCAGAAGCACCTCATGTACATTTGTGCCGAGTACCCTGGGAATTTCTCAAACTGATACATCCCGAGTCTTTCCCAGGTCCCTCAGATACTCAAAGGGTCTCAGCGATTACAGGGCTGGCTACTTGGGGGTAAGAAGTAGCTGCTCAAAGGATGGCTCATGACGCCTGTCCGTCTTCTTCAGAATGCCTCGGAGGAGAGATGGGTCAACGTGATCCATGATCGTGCAGACCATTGGTATCCTGAAGATGTTTGGATCACTCAGGTGGATCACTCTATACCACATCATCAACCTGGTCATTCAAAGGGGGAGGGATTTCTTGCCAGAGGGAGACATGGAGGGACGCTGAGAACTCCTCGGAGGATGAACTGCATTTGTTGCCCATCCCTCCAGAAGGTGGTGGTGAGCTGCCTTCTTGAATCGCTGCAGTCCCTGTGGTATAGGTAGTGCTGTTAAGGAGGGAATTCCAGTATTTTGACTCAGTGACAGTGAAGGAACAGCAATATATTTCCAAGTACCTCTTGCTGGTTTGCCGAAGACTAATAACTTGAATCCTACTTTCCTCTCATCACAAATATTCCCGTACCACATTCTATTTTCTATTTTTATCCCCTAATCAAACTGTAGATCATAAAAATGCCATTATAATAGTATTCAAACCAGATTCTTACCAAGAATAGATTAGTTAAAGAATCCAAAACATTTTCTTGGGAACAACTTCTTCTGCACTGTCTGTTTTGGCTGCATATAGCTGCTCCCTCCCTCCCAACTCCTTTAAAAATTAATTGGAGAATTATACCATCACATACAGGAAGCATTATGTACTGGTGCAAAGCTCAGATTTCGCTAGCAAAGACAAACAGTATATAATGACTTAATAATTGAGTTAGTGCATTGGAAACTTGTTCATGCAGAACATCACAAATGGATGCTTGTACAGTAAATGGGAAATAATTCTATTCATTAGGGAACTGGAACAGAACTCTAACCTGTTACAGGTCATCAACTTCCTTGCTTCCAGGTATTAAGAAGCAGTTGAGATTCCCATCTATTCACTTATTCTGTTTTAACTCCAATCCTTACTGAGATTAATGTGAAAACTTCCAGTGTGGTTTTAGATTCTGATCTTAACTTACAACTTAAGGTAGATCCTGACTCTGATAGTGCAAAATGGCTTTGGTTCCATTGCCTTAAGTGTTTTCTTTTGGCCTGACAGAAAATGTGTATCCCCATAGAGGCTGCCAGGCTTGTTCTATCTAGGGGGTGATTGCCCTTCACTGGAGGCAAACCTCCCCCCAGATTAAATGGAAGGGTGGAAGAGGCTGATGTGGGATTGTTGGCAATCTCAGTACATCAATGAGTTAATTGACATCCACTATCCCTGAACCCACTGCAATTTAATGGTGGCTCAGGGATTAAATGGAGTCTGCATAGCTCTCCCACCTCATTAGAAGGCCACCCACAAACCCTGTTGGCTTTGCCTGCTGCCTCCTCAGTTAGTTTTGATGGAGGGATAGTTTTGATCGAGGGAACTGCCATTGAGAAGGGAAGCCATCCTCTGTCCTTGCCTCCGACCTCACCCACCTTCTTTTTTTGTGACCACTCCCCACCCTACCTTCACTCATCTGTTGTCTGGAGTTCCACATTAATCCTGGACGTGTTGTTTGTGCATTGATATCAAAGCCATGAGGAATTTCTCCGTTGGGAATTTTGGTTGTGAGAAAGGCCCGATGGTCGCCACTTAAATTCCTGAAGGGCACTAGATTCCATTGGGCGACCTCCGCTTTGGATCTGACAGGGGTTCCCTGCTGGTTCTCTGACTGGTCGGCACAAACCCCACTCTCCCCGTGTCAACTGAACAACATTTCAACCAGTTAGATATAATCAATTTGCTGAAACCAAGGGAATGTTGGCCCCCAAAGGGTTGGAATTCAATGAACTAAAACCAAGAACCTATCAACTCTGAGCAATAGTAAACTTGTTGATGTGTTTCCAATTATGACCAGGTATGGGCACTTGTTTGGCGATTGGTCCTATTGGGATGCAAATTACATTGTTGTGGGGACAAAAGGGTGAGGTGAGGAAACGTGACCTTTTATGCACATTATGTTTGCTCAAGTCAGTTGGTTCAAATGTGTGAGGTAAAGCTGCAAGATATCACAGTATATCTCACAATTCTATTAGCAGCATGGGTTCTTTTACACTTCCTCTGCTTCTATCTATGGTTGGGACATGGTTGCCATGAACTATTGCTGTATTGGTAGTCATGGGACATGATCTTACTGGCTGTTCACACCTAGTTCCCGCTGCAGCAAAGTTGGAGAATTTGACTTATTAGCCAGCATCTATGGTACGTTAGTTACAGATGTGGCCAAAAGAATACAAATTGAGAGAAATAAAATTGTGTTAACTCATTTTGAAGGAAGCCACTGCCTCGTTTCTGCACACGTAACACCAAATTCACCCTGGAAGGATGAAAGCAACAGGTTCCTGCGGGAATAAAAGGCAAGAGCCCTTTAAGTATCCAACTGGCTAGTTTATTACATGATTGCAAGATTTGAGGATGTTAAAATTCCTGCTTGGCTTTTGCTGTCTATTAGGTTTGTTTGAGTTGGGACATTTATGATACATGAACCCTACTCAGTTCTTTCCTGGTCAAGTACAGCGAGTAAGGGACTGTTCAGAATTCCGTGCACACTTGGGGAGGACTCTCCAACCCCACTTGCCTTTGGGATCATCCAGTCTTGCTGAAAATCAATGTACTGTTGACCTAAATCGTCAGATCTCTGGCACTGGATCCCACCGCAATGGAACTGGAAATCCCAGCCTTGTGTGTTCTTTGATTCTTTAATTAAGAGTCAGTCTTCAATAAATGGGCCTCAAAGGTTAATTTTTCACCTGGAGATTATCATAAAATATTATGGTAGAGTTTTTTTTATTCATTCGTGGAACATGGTCATTGCTGGCTGGCCAGCATTTGTTGTCCATTGCAAGTTGCCCTTGGGAAGGTGACGGTGAGCTGCCTTCTTGAATTGCTGCAGTCCATGTGCTGTGGGTTGACCCACAATGCCATTAGGGAGGGAATTCCAAGATCCTGACCCTGTGACTGCGAAGGAATGGCGATAAATTTCCAAGTCAGGATGGTGAGTGGCTTGAGGGGAACTTGCAGGTGGTGGTGTTCCCATTTATTTGCTGCCCTTGTTCTTCTAGATGGAAGTGGTCATGGGTTTGGAAGGTGCTGTCTAAGGATCTTTGGCGAATTGCTTTTTGTATATTGTACACACGGCTACTACTGAGCATTGGTGGCGGAGAGAGTAGATGTTTGTAGAGGTGGTGCCAATCAAGTGGGCTGCTTTATCCTGGATGGCGTCAAGCTTCTTGAATGTTGTTGGAATTGTATCCATCCAGGCAAGTGGGGAGTGTTCCATCATACTTCTGACTAATGTTTTCTATTGTAAATGGAGAGAAGAAGGTTAAGAGGAGACTTGATAGAAGTATTCAAGAATCTGAAGGGTACAGAACAGGTGAAATAGCAAGAAACTGTTATCTCTCAGGAGGTAACTCAACTAGAGGGCACAGAAGCAAATTAATGGGCAATAGGGGGAGAAGTGATGTGAAGAAAAATCTTTTCATCCGGTGGGTGATTGGAGTCTGGAACACACTGCCTGAGAGGGTGGTGGGGGTGGGTTCAATTGAGATATTCAAAATGGAATTGGATTGCTATCTGAAAAAGAAAGGATTTGCAAGGTTTCAGGAATGAGGCAGGGGAGTGGGACCAGATAGAATCCTCTTTCAGACAGCCAGTATAAACTCGATGGGCTGATGGCCTCTTTCTGTACTGTAAAGATGCTGTGATTCAGTGAAGTTTACATTTGTTCCTAATTTTCAGTACAGTAATGTTTATCCCTTCAGGAGATCATTGCAGTGTCAAACAAAAATCTAGTTTGTGGGATTAAGAAAGATAGATTTGTATTTATATAGCGTCAATGACCTCAGGACATCCTGAAGCACTTTACAGTTAACGAAGTACTCACTGGTGTACTGTAGATCACATGGCAACCAAGATGTGCACAGCAAGCTGCCACATATTGGGAGAAAACTGAGAAATTCTGCTCAGGGAGGGATAAACCATTAGTTCCTTTAATTACTTTTCTTGATGCTAATTCAGGTGTTGAGCTCTGTAGCTTATTTACACTAACGTTATAATCAGAATTACAATACTCTTAATATTTTATTAACTTCAGCATGCAGCCTCACTGTCTATTACTGATGGTGTAACCTGACACGAGTGATGGGAATCTGACTCCTGGTAAAACATGTTCAAGAAATATTGATGTTTAACCATTCTTGGGTGGGGGCTGCCAATAATTTGCTGATGCACTGATGTCCTTTGACAGATGTGACCGACACTTCAGGGGAAGTGAAATCTCAGCTATCAGTCTACGTGGTGTTTTTGTTTTATCAATAGCTCGCTGTGAATTCCTCCACATATTTCATTACTTCACGAGCACTGTAGCTAAATGTTGGAGCTTTGACACATTTTCCAACTCTGGTATAAATGCCTTATGTCACCCATCTGCAGGGAGTTTGATCTGAAACTTTAGTTCTGAGGTTACATTGCGCAGGGCTATGCATGTAAGATTCATTTAGAGGGGCCAAATCGGGCAAGACCTGAAAATAGGCATGGGGGTCCCAGCGAGTGATTAACATTTGCTTGTACGTTATGCTGCAGACTCAGTGTTGAGTGCTGATTCCACGATTGCTGTGTGTAGAAAGCACTGCCCATGCCATTCATTGGCTGCACTTATCAGCAACCAGACCAATATTGTGAGCAGCTAACATTAGTTAAAGGTGCATTTTAAAGGGAAGATACATTGTGGCTGCTGGAAATCATGTCAGGAAGTCAATGCTTTTAAGGTTGTTTTCAAGATGGTTCAATCTGAGAGTGTGCGCATCATGGCTTCCTGATAATGCATTGGAGGCCTTGGTACAAGATATATAGGGAGCGTTTGAGGACCCTGGGTTTATAGTCAATGGAGTTTAGAAGGATGAGGGGGAATTGCATTGAAACTTACAGAATACTGAAAGGCCTGGATAAAGTAGGCATGGAGAAGATTTTCTATTCATAGGAGAGATGCGGGTCTGAGGGCACAGCCTCAGAGTAAAGGTATGATCCTTTAGAACTGAGATAAGAAAGAATTTCTTCAGCCAGAGGGTGGTGAATCTGTGGAATTCATTGCCGTAGAAAGCTGTAGAGGACAACTCATTGAGTGTACTTAGCACAGAGATAGATAGATTCTTGGTTGGTAAGGGGATCAAAGGTTATGAGGAAAAGGAGGGAGATTGGTTGAGAAACATATTTGCCATGATTGAATGGCGGAGCAGACCTAATGGGCCAAATAACCTAATTCTGCTCCTATTTCTGATGGTTAAATGTAGAGAATTAGAGGCATCCTGTATCCACAGAGGAGCACGTCGCTCAGGAGAAAGTGGGATGGTGAATTCCAGGAGTATAGCTCTGAGAGTACGGTTGCTGCGCAGAAAGATGTTTAATGTTCTGATACAAGTTGTAAAGGTGAGTTCAATCTTCAAATGATTATTTCCTATCTATGGTGTATTGGAGATGTGATACATGGGACAGGGTTTGGGTAAAAGTGAACGGAGCTCTAACTGTAGTCTGTATACTTTCCATGGCTGCTTCTTCTCTTTCTGTTTCCCACGCTAATGTCTATTACATCATTTCTGGTGCATACACTAATACATCCGAGTTCCAGTGAGTCATTGGAATAAATACAAGTACATAACACTGCACCAACTAGCCTCATTCACTTCATCATCCACTCACCACTAATCTCGATTGGTACCCAACCCTCCAATTCATATAGTTCACCTCATCCTCACAAGGTTTAGCAAGGTTGACTGTTCTGATTTTTGAGCAGGGCTGGTGGAACAAATGTTTGACATTTACCACAATTATCCCCATTTGATGTGATTTCATTTGCTTTAACAATGATGAGGAATAGCTAATATACAAGCTAAACAAGCTCTGATGTGAGAGATAGCAGCAGATTACAGTGGGCTATTCTGTTACTGTGTGGAGGTAATGAAAAGATATTTCAGTGAGAGACGTTGTCTTTTTCTATGTAGATTCTAACACTGATTGCTGCCATTCATTAAACGCCAACTGAGGGTCAACAAGCTGAGGTCATACAGTTAGTCACAAATGCTAACAAAATTCATCCAATTAATCATCTTTAAAAACAAACATTGGAGTGTCTGTGATGTAGGACAAGAGTACAATCAGCAGTCATAAATCTTAAAAGGAAAAAAAAACTACCGTTATTGGAGTTTACACGTGTAATAATCTTCTTTCCCCGTCTTAGTTTGTTGGTATGTGTACATAAGGGCTTTAAGGTTTTTGCACTGTTCTGATCACAGGGTTGGATTGTATGGTCCCTAATAAGGCATGATTTGGCACAGAAGATATGATGGGTAGGTAGCCCACTGCCTTCCCGCCAACCTAGTTCCCATAAATGGGGATTGGGGTGACATGGTGGCATAGTGGTTAGTACTGTTGTCTCACAGAGCCAGATACTGGGGTTCAATTCTGACCTCGGGTGACTGTCTGTGTGGCATTTGCATGTTCCCCCCCTCCCCCTGTGTCTGCTTGGATTTCCTCGGGGTGCTCTGGTTTCTTCCCACAGTCTAAATATGTGTGGGTTAGATTGATTGGCCATGATAAATTGCTCCTTAATATTAGGGGGATTAGAAGGGTAAATATGTAGGGTCACAGGGATAGGACCCTGGGTGGGATTGTTGTCGGTGCAGGCTCGATTACCAAATGGCCTCCTTCTGCACTGTAGATTCTTACCTCTGATAATATGGGTGAGAGCGGGGGAGAATGTGTAATTGCCACTTAAGGATCTCAATCCACCTCCTCTGCCATAATATGTTGGGAGATGGGGGCAAGCCACTTTTTTCACCAAAGCATAGGAAAGAAAGGGAGGGACAGGTACAGCCTTTAGATGTTGATGTGCGCGCGTTGGGTGCGTTTTCACTAAGGTCATGTATCCCTCTTTTGTGCTTCGCACATGGCCTCTAAAACCTGCCCCTCCACCTTCTCCTGCCCCTGCCCACTCTCCCTCCACGCCTGAAAAGCTCAGAGCTTACCCAGGTCCGGGATCCGTCCACCTTCTTCATGGATTGATCTGCTGCCAACTGTTTGGTGTCCTCCTAGAAAGGCTGTTTCCCTTACAATATTCCACTTCCCCTCACTTCTCAATCAGCAAGTTATGTTGGAGCATGTTCCCACAGATTGCCAATAGCTCCTGAGTTTGGAAAGAGCTGCTTTTCTTCCTAGGAGTGTAAATAGTGAGTTTTCTAGGCTGCTGGTGGTATGGAAAATGGACATTTGAGTTCAGTTTGATGATTATCCCTGTCTGATATTTATGTTTGCAGACTCCTAAAAGGAGGCATCAGATGGCAAGAAGGAATGTGAACCCTGTTGGAATTTCCTATCTTTCGCTCAGGAGGATTGGCGACACTGAGGGTGTCTATAATTAGGTCGTGACTGACACTATCTGACTTAGCACAAACCAGGAACTAAATTGGAAATGGACGTCCCTTGAGGGTAATGGGTTAAGTTCATTCAAAGGCAAAATGCTGGAATAAAAGCAGGAAATGGTGGAAATACTCAGCAGGTCTGACAGCATCAGTGGGGAAAGAAACAGAGTTAATGTTTTAGATCAATGACCTTTCAACAGAACTTTCCTAATGAATGATCAGCAAACTGAAATATTAACTCACTTTCTCTCCCCACGGATGGTGCCACGCTTGCTGAGCATTTCTAACATTGTTATTTCTGTTTGATCTAAGTGTTGCCTATTTTTCCTGAGGGAGCTTCGATCATATTGAGACAGGCACCTTCCGAAACATTACACGCCAACTTGCTAAAAATCTTGAAGAATTAAAGGGTGAGGAAAAATAGAGGGGACAATTTACCAGCAAAATTATTTTTAGAAGGGAAAATGTAGAAAATATATCTCAGGTTTCTAAAATCGGTCCTGATACTAAACTCATGGTGGGCAGGTGGTGCTGTGCGTTGGGGGATGGGGGAAGGGTTGGTTGTGGTGTTAAACACTTAACACAGGGGTCATAACAGCAACACCTGTCTGCTGTAGTGGTTGTCTGGTGCCCTAAGGAGAGTTCTGGAGTCTTGTTTACCAGGACGTTGCCTGGTATAGAGGGCATTAGATATGAGGAGAGGTTGGAGAAACTTGGTTTGTTCTCACTGGAATGATGGAGGTTAAGGGGCGACCTGATAGAAGTCTACAAGATTATGAGGGGTATGGACAGAATGGATAGTCAGAAGCTTTTTTCCAGGGTGGAAGACTCAATTATTAGGGGACACAGGTTTAATGTGCGAGGAGCAAAGAGATGTACGAGGCAAGTTTTTTACAGAGTGTGGTGGGTGCCTGGAATTCACTACTGGGGGAAGTGGTGGAAGCAAATATGGTAGTGACATTTAAGGGGCGTCTGGAAAAATACATGAATAGGATGGGAATATAGGGATATGGTCCCTGTTAGGGCAGGGGTTCTGGTTTAGTTGGGCAGCATGGTTGGTGCAGGCTTAGAGGGCCAAAGGCCTGATCCTGTGCTGTAATATTTTTTATTCCTAGTTCTTTGTTCTTGTATGGTTGAACATAAACCCTTGATACGGTGCCTTTAAGAAATATATGTATATCATGTTTTTGTGAGGGGTATTGAATTCAGATCTGTTTTTCAGGGTGCTGATTTGTCTAGTAAAACCTTTAAATTGAAAGCAGGGAGCACAGGAGAGGTATTAATGTTAGACCTGGAATGTTTGTTTTATGATGTGGGTATGCCGGCGTTGGACTGGCGTAAACACAGTAAAAAGTCTGACAACACCAGGTTTTAGTCCAACCTATTTATTTGATAATATTCTCACAAGCTTTCGAGGGGTTACCCTCTTCGTCAGGTGAATGGAGAGTTCTGGCCTCAGACAGAGCATATAAAGCACAGACAGTTTAGAGATTACTGATTAAAATGCGAATCCTTACACCTAACCTGCTGTTCAAGACCTGAAGTGGCTGACAATGTGAGTGGTAGGAGCACTGATCACAGTTTAAAGAGATGTGTATTGTCTCCAGACAGTACAGTAAGTGAGGTTTTGCAAACCCAGGCAAGTCACGGGGGTTACAGATAGTGCGACATGAACCCAAGATCCCTGTTGAGACCGTCCTCATGTGTGCGGAACTTGGCTGTCAGTCTCTGCTCAGCGACTCTGCGCTGTCGTGTGTTGTGAAGGCCGCCTTGGAGAATGCTTACCGTTGCAAGAAAGGATGTCCCGAAGCATGGTACATTGGGGAGACCATGCAGACGCTACGACAACGGATGAATGAACATCGCTCGACAGTCACCAGGCAAGACTGTTCCCTTCCTGTTGGCGAACACTTCAGTGGTCACAGGCATTCAGCCTCTGACCTTCGGGGAAGCATTCTCCAAGGCGGCCTTCACAACACACGACAGCGCAGAGTCGCTGAGCAGAGACTGATAGCCAAGTTCCGCACACATGAGGACGGTCTCAACAGGGATCTTGGGTTCATGTCGCACTATCTGTAACCCCCGTGACTTGCCTGGGTTTGCAAAACCTCACTTACTGTACTGTCTGGAGACAATACACATCTCTTTAAACTGTGATCAGTGCTCCTACCACTCACATTGTCAGCCACTTCAGGTCTTGAACAGCAGGTTAGGTGTAAGGATTCGCATTTTAATCAGTAATCTCTAAACTGTCTGTGCTTTATATGCTCTGTCTGAGGCCAGAACTCTCCATTCACCTGACGAAGAGGGTAACCCCTCGAAAGCTTGTGAGAATATTATCAAATAAATAGGTTGGACTAAAACCTGGTGTTGTCAGACTTTTTACTATGTTTGTTTTAAGCAGAGCTAATGCATTTGTCTTTACTTGGGTTTGTCCTGGGGGTTTCAGTGTAGAATTTTGTTAATGTTGATTGACAAGGACAGAGTCATGTGCTTAATGGGAGCAGCTAAGCTGACAGGGAAGGAATACTGTTTCAGTTTCAGTTTAAAATACCAGCAGTTGCTGCTTGTGCTGCCAGAAGAAAACAGGTCTCTCTCCCTCTCTCTCCAGAGTTATTTTCAAAGCTCCTAGACTGTTAACTAAGGCACACAAGTAAGCCTGTGTTTTGCGAACTAATTTTGGAGAGGAGGTTAAGTCTATAAGAGGAATATTGCTTGAATTGGAACCCATAGTGATAGATTAGCAGTTAAATATGACAAGATACAAGTCTTAAGTATTGATCAATTGTTAAAGGTTATGCTAATTAATTTGTTATAGTTGAACTGTGTTGTTAAATAAAGTTTGTTTTGAGCAAAGCTTTCATGTGACTTTCTACACCATACTGTGGGTAGTACTGTTCTCGAGTTCCACATTAACCCTTACTCTGCCAAATGTCCTTCCCCTCCAACCACTACCATCTGTTTTATGCTGGTGATGTTGGTCTGTCCAAGTCTAGGGATGGGACATGTCATGAACATCTTTAAATCAGGCTTCCATTTGCAATTATCATAGAATACAAAAGGATGCCATTTGGCCTGTCAAGTCTGTGCTGGCTGTCTGAACATTCCACTCCACATTTTCCCCATAGCTCTGCTTTTTTTTCTACCAATCACCTTAAATCTGTGACCTCTGGTCCTGATCCTTCCACCAATGGGAACAGTTTCTCCTTATCTATTCTGTCTAGTCTTCTGATGATTTTGAACATCTCCATGAAATCTCCACATAATCTTCTCTTCATTAAGGAGATCAGATTCAGCCCAATTAGGAGCCCAATTTAAAATTTACAGCTACTGCAAGTTTCTCAGGAGTTTGGAACCCAGCACTAAAAGGGAGAATGGAGCATAAGATCATAGAACACATAGAATAGGAGAAGGCTCCAAATTCCTTCAAAGGTGCTCCACTCAATAAGATTATAGCTGAACTATCACATAAACTCCCATGAGTTCCTTAATTGCCCATCCCTAAATGTCCTTGAAGGGGTAGTTAAGAGTCAACTAAATTGCTGTAGGTCTGTTGACCAGACCGGGATGGCAGATTTCTTTCTCTAAAGGACATTAGTGAAGCAGAAGGGTTTCTACAATTGACGATAGTTTCAATAAACTTTTAATTCCAGATTTTTATTGAATTCAAATTTTACCACTTGCTATGGCAGAACTTGAACCTGGGATCCGAGCATTGCACTGGGGCTGGAACTTTATTACCTTGCCTGCCTTGGAATCGGGGCGGGCGAGGCTTGCGGAACAGAATTTTCTGTTGGCTTTGGGGGGGTTTATGAGCATCACCCAAGTGAAGTCATTAAATTCCGGCCGGGTCTCTGGATTATTAGTCTAGTGACAACATCACTATCCTACCGTCTCCCCCTTAGTATCCAAGAACCAATTGATGGAGTTTATATACACTCACTGAATGCGCATTCATATCCTTCTGTAAAAGAGAATTCCAAAGATTCACACCCCACTGAGTGTAACAATTTATCCTCATCTCAGTCCTTCATGGTTGACTCTTAATTAGGCCATTAAATAGCTCAATTAGACACTTGATGTGTGGTTGTGCCACTGAGATTCCCACTACTGGTAACATTTTGATTTGATTCATTATTGTTACATGTATTAACACACAGTGGAAAAGTATTGTTTCTTGCATGCTATACAGACAAAATATACCGTTCATAGAGAAGGAAACGAGAGTATAGAATGTAGTGTTACAGTCATAGCGAGGGGATAGAGAAAAGTCAACTTAATGCAAGTAAAGAGACATTGAAGAGATCTGTGAATGCCTCCACCAGCTGATCCACACAAGATCTGAGTTCACGTTCAGGTACCCCATCTGGGCCAGTTGTTTTCTGTGGGTTGATCTTCAAGAAAGTGTCTCTGAAATCTGCATTGGTGACCCCAGATACAGGTTTATCCAAAGCGTCCACGCTCTTGCTGACCTCGTGCTCAAAACAGGTGAAAAATACATTGAGCTCATCAGGGAGAGGTGTGTTGGAGCTGGTGATTTTACATGCCTTCATCTTGTAGCCTGTTATGTCTTGCAGACCTTGCCATAGTCAGCGGGGATTGGTGAGGCTAGTCTGGGACTCTAGCTTGGCCTGGTATTGTCTTTTGGCATCTTTGATGGATCTCCTTTGATCATATCCGGTTTTCTTGTATAGGTCAGTGTCAGCTGACTTGAACGCCTCAGACCTGGACTTCAGCAAGCAGTGGGTATCTTTGTTCATCCATGGTTTCTGGTTGGGAAACACAGGATTTGCTCCTTTGGCATGCGGAAAGATATTGGGTTGCCCTCCCAATACTTTCCCCCACCATATTGCTAACTCTCCTGCTTCCTAGTTCATCTCCATAGGGCAGAGAAACTTCATCCCCATGACCCCTAATTCTTCAAACCAGGGGAAAGAGCCATTCAACATGTACTCAATAAAACCACCAAACAATTCTTTTTTACACTTTGCAATTGGACCATCACTCATTCTTCTTCACTCCAGAGAACATAAGCCCATTCTACACAATCTCACCTTAGAAGACAACCCTCTCATCCCAAGCAGCAGTCTAGTTCATCCCTCCAAGGCAAGCATGTCCTTCCTTAGGTAAGGAGACCAAAAACTGCGCATACTACTCCAAGTGAGCTGCTGGATCTCCAAGTTAAATGACTTTTCCAGCACTTCTTGTGGGCCAGGAGGAGCAGGAAATCTCCCTTGGCCCCTCAAGGGAAACTGTCTCCTACTGCATCACAATTTCCTGTCACCCTCTCCACCACAATACCAGATCTCTTCCCTCCTAGGCACGATGACCTCTCATAGAAACATCTCTCTCCCTCCAATCTGGATAGCCTCCTCACTCCTCCAGCCTCAGTGGTCTCTCCCTCTCTTGGTGAACCATTCCCTCTGCTGTATTCAGGGGGCTGCACTAAGCATAGCCTCCTGGAGGTATTCTCTCCACGCCTCTGGCCAACATGCCAAATTAGCTGCAGGGCAGGAGGTGAATCAAAGAATGGTAATGAAATCCTGCAGAACTTCTGCCTTGAAGGGTTCTTTATCTATTATAGCTTCACAACACCTTCCCTGCCTTCCTCCCTGTAAATGTTGGGGTCATTATACAAATAGAAGTATGCTTTATCCAAAAGAGATGTTTTTAAATCAGTCACTGAAAAAAGATTTGTTATGCCTGCCCCTCACTCTACTATGTACTATAATCTGTTACCTTCCATTGCCTTCGTAGTTGTGCGGATGCACCAACATATTTCTGTCCGAACAGCCCTGATTATTCAGATAGAACAGATCCCCTGACATCTGACCTAATCTACAATATTGAAATGAATAGAACAGAACGCGTAACGAGGGACACAGGAAGCTGCTCTCTTGTTATGTTTGATCGCTATCCCACTGGCAGCTGCAGGAGTCCATAATTTATAGAGTGAAAGCTCTGTGAAATAGCGAGGCATTTTGCCTCATCACATATTTATTTTTAAAACATAAAAGCTCATTACCATGAAAGTGTGTCTGCACCTGGCAGCGATCCAGTTCTCGGCAGAGAAGCGACCAGCTCATTTAAATTCTGCAACTTTATATAACCAGAAAGCTAAGAAGTGTTAGTTTTGTTGTTATCTGTTTTGGTTTGAAGAGTCTTTCATCATAGTTTACAATTTTCATTTCAGTTTGAGTGATGGTATTCAATTATGGGAGGAAAGAGTTGTTTCCTCTCTACAGCCCTGCCATATGCAGTTGCTATGGTGCCGTTGACATTCTTTGTGCCCTTGGAAGTTATTGCGCCACTCATAGGACCACTATATAAAATTACCCGTTTTAGACGCTCCTTTCAGGATCATGAAATGCAAATTTGTTGATCTCGCTATTAAATGACAAATGCTATACAGATGTAAATGTGGTGGTGGCATTGGTTATTGGAGAAAATGCCCTTAGCTAGCTCTTACAGGGTGGCACAGTAGTACAGTTGTTAGCACCGCTGCCTTGCAGCGCCAGGGATCCGGGTTTGATTCTCAGCTTGGATCAATGTCTGTGCAGAGTCTGCACGTTCTCCCCACCATCGGCGTGGGTTTCCTTGGGTTGTTCCGGTTTCCTCCCACAGTCTGAAAATTGTGCGGATTAGGTGGATTGGCCATGCAAATTCTCCCTCAGTGTATCCGAACAGACGCTGGAGTGTAGCGACTAGGAGATTTTCACAGTAACTTCATTGCAGTGTTAAAATGATGCTGGGAGCTGGTTTACTGCCCTTGTGAACTGAAGCAGACCTGCTAACCAGCCTGCCTCTGCAGTTGCACTCCTCTTCTTTAATTCCTCCCACACTGCATCACAACTCATAAAACCCTACCCATCCCCACCTGTATTTCCCAGATATAGAAACTTGGTGGGAATGGACCTTGAAAGTGGTCTTGGGTTTTCGAAATAGGGAATGGCCTCAGTTGGGGCGAGACAGTGGTTAGCTCTCCTGCCTCACAGTGCCAGGGATTTGGATTCAATTCTTGGCTTGGATCACTGTCTGTGTCGAGTTTGCACATTCTCCTTGTGTCTACGTGGGTGTCCTCTAGGTGCTCAGGTTTCCTCTCACAGTCCAAAGATGTGCAGGTTAGGTGCATTGGCCATGTTAAATTCTCCCACAGTGTACCCGAACAGACGCCGAAGTGTGGTGACGAGGGGATTTTCACAGTAACTTCATTACAATGTGAATGTAAACCTACTATTGGCTAATAAATAAACTTTTTGCATTACCCAAGCTTGAGACAAAAACCTGTTAACTCTGTTTCCCACATTCGAACTCACTTATATTTTCAGCATCTACAGTATTTTACTTTTGTTTTAGAGCAGAATCAGTGTTAACACCCCTACCTAGTGATTGTTGCGACTCTTGCAACTCAGCCAATGTTTGTCTACCTGATACGCTGCAGGAAAGGATGTCCCAAGGCATGGTACATTGGGGAGACTATGCAGATGCTACGACAACGGATGAATGAACATGGCTCAACAATCACCCGGCAGGAGTGTTCTCTTCCATTGGGGAACACTTCAGCAGTCACAGGCATTTAGCCTCTGATCTTTGGGTAAGCATTCTCCAAAGTGGCCTTCACATACTGGGCTCGAATGTGGGGAACAGAGTTAACAGATTCACATAGGACAGCGCAGAGTCGCTGAACAGAAACTAATAGCCAAGTTCCACACACACGAGGACAGCCTCAACCGGGATCTTGGGTTCATGTCACACTACTTGTAACCCCCACAACTTGCCTGGACTTGCAAAATCTCACTAACTGTCCTGTCTGGAGACAATACACATCTCTTTAACTGTGCTTAAAGCTCTCTCCACTCACATTGTCTGTACCTTGAAGACTTGATTACCTGTAAAGACTCGCATTCCAACCATTAACTTGTAAATTGAGTTTGTGTCCAGAAACGCCCTGTTTGTGAACACAATTGCCACTCACCTGATGAAGGGACAGTGCTCCGAAAGCTTGTGCTACCAAATAAACCTGTTGGACTTTAATCTGGTGTTGTGATACTTCTTGCTATGCTTACCCCAGTCCAATGCTGGCATCTTCACATCATGACTACAGTGCCAGCAACATTCAAGAAGCTTGACACCATCCAGGACAAAGCTGCTGCTGATTTCCACCTTGCCCATGTAAACATTCACATTCTTCAAAATTGTTACTATGTGTACCCTCTACAAAATGTAGCCACCTTTGTCAGTATCTTTCAATCTCATGACCTCTACCACTGGATAAAGGCAGTTGATGAATGGGAACCTTTTCTCTCCAAGTAATACACCATCCTGAACTGGAACTATATTGGCGTTCCTTCACTGTCACTTAGCCAAAATCCTGGACCTCCCTGTCTCACAGCACTGTGAGTGCACATGGACTAAAGCTGTTCAAGAAGGCAGCTCATCACCACCTTCTCAGTTATGTGTGGGCAATGAATATGAGCCTACCCACATCCTGTGCAAGAATAAAACTATTGCTTTTTTAATTGTAAGATACACACCACATGATTCCACAAACAGGAACAAAAAAAAATCAGTTTTGATAGTGTCATTTGAGGGATAAATATTGACAAGGACACTGGGAAACTACTCTGTGTTTCTGCAAGATCAGTGGGACTTTTAAATACTCCCACTTGAACAGCTGGGCCTCAATTTAACATGAAATTTCCCTGCAGCCTTTAATTTAAAGGCTTTCAGCGAACTAAGCCAAATAAACATGTTCAGTAACTTGTAAGGAAATGTTGACAGTGACATGGAGACAATGGGATATGAACTACTGTAAGGAGTTCAATGATTTTCAGGGTGATAATTGCTCTATAATGAACCTGGTCAGCTGGATTTTTAACATTCATTGTTTGAGTGTGTAAGTCATTAACAAGGCCCTTTCTTAAATGGCCTTTACTCCCTACTGCTGCATGAATGAGCCATGTTGCATCTGTACTCTGCTTCTCCCCATGGGTATCAAGAGATGAAGCAATAATCTTGTTTCCAAGGACCCACTTTCTCAGTGCCTTCAATTGAACCTAACACAGATGGTTACCTGAAAAAGAGTACACAGTAGCCATTGCTTGGGGAGTGGATTCAACACCAGCAAGAAATAGTATAGATGTCCATCTTTAAAACTGCACATCATTGAAGCTGGAGCTCTTTCTGCTTATCTGGACTGTTAAACTGTGCCCCAAGGTCTTTTAAAGATCCCCTCAGCTCTGGCAAACCCAGCAGCGCACATGTTCCCTGTGGTAATCTGGATGGAACTGGGGGCATAAAAGGTGAGAGTTTTGGTGGTCCATGCATCTATCATCTTCATCCTGATGGTCACACCGTGACACTGAGCAGCTAACCACAAAACTCTTCCTTCCCCCAGGAATCGCAGAGATGGAGTATAGTAATTGAAAGAATAGTTTTTCATAAGTATTCATTTGGGATGCAGCACAATAAAATAGTGACAGAAGAATGGAGTGACATCCATGTGCCGTTAAATACAATGAAGGGTGGATTGATGAGCATCCTGCATTTGTCCACCTTTTTGTGTCCGATTAGTTCTGCATCGATGGAACAGCAATGTAAGCAAAGCTTACATTAGTTAATTTCTGCCTCAAGATTTTGTTGTCGTGAACTTTATTCCTGGCCACTTAAATTTTCCAGAGGGATAAGGGTGTGAAGAAGCACATAGCTACTTGGGGATGTAATCCATTTCATGTCCACCTTATCACTGCATTCTCCTTGTCATGGAACAAAGGAGAGACATGATGTGGAGAACCTGGAGAAAGTGCAGAGGAGGTTTACCAGGATGCTGCCTTGTATGGAAGGACTGGGTTATAAGGAAAGATTGAGCAAATTGGGGCTGTTTTCCCTTGAAAGAAGGCGACTGAGGAGAGATCTAATAGAGGTATATAAGATTATGAAGGGTATAGATAGAGTAAACAGTGGTAAGCTTTCTCCTATGTTAGAAACGCACATTACGAGGGGCCACGGGCTTAGGGTGAGGGGGGCGAGGTATAACACGGATGTTAGAGGGAGGTTTTTCACACAGAGGGGTATGGAATGCTCTGCCAAGCAAGGTGGTGGAGGCAGGCACGCTGGAGTTGTTTAAGAGTTACTTAGACAGGCAAATGAGTGGGTTGGAGATGGAGGGATATAGGAGATTGTTTTAAATAAGGTTCAGTAGCCTTGGGACATCCCTGGTAACGTATAAGGATGTGGATGATACTAATGTTTTTCTCTTTTAATTCACAGGTGCTTCGGTCTGCCTTGTTGTCCAACGAGGGGCATACACGCGATGGGTTGTACAAGGGCTGCACTTGATTGTTTCGAGAATAGTCTACTTCATGTCGTTAGTGTACGCTTAAACTGGACTAGATGCTGGGCAACACGACAGCTCAGTGACTATCACTGTTTGCTGTGCAGACACATGGATTTGGGCCAGTGTCTGTGGGAGTTTGCGCATTCTCCCCGTGCTTGCGTGGGTTTTCTCCGGGTGCTCCGGTTTCCTCCCACACCCCAAAGATGTGCTATTAGGCTGATTGGTGTAATAAATTGTCCCTAAATTAGTTTTCTCTCAATGTGGAATGCCATAGGCATAGATAAGGGTCATGGGTGGAGGGGGGACTGGTAATGTTAAAATGGCGCACAGGCTCGTAGGGCTTAAGGGCCTGTTTCCCAGGCTGTTTTGTTCTTTGTTCTTTGACACCCATGTAGATAAGAATGTGCCAACTATGTTCAAATGAAGGAAATGTTTGAATGATACAGCAGAGAAGGATGCCATTTGGTCCATTGTGCATGTGCCAGCGCTTTGAAAAAGCGAAGCCTTAGTCCAACTCTCCTGCAAAGTTTGCCTCTTCAAGTAGATATCCAATGTCCTCAGGAAAGTTACTACTGAATGTGCTTCCATACTCTTTTCAGATCAAAACCACTCAATGCATACTAAATTTTGGTGTCAAGAATTAATTAACCACAGTACTCCATCTGGGACTTAACCAGTGTTAAATAAATACTTAACATAATGGCATAGTGGCTCACTAGTTAGCACTACTGTCTCATAGCGGAAGGGACCTGGCTTCAATTCTGGCCTTTGGTGACTGTCTGCATGTTTCCTCCAGGTGCTCTGGTTTCCTCCCACACTCCAAAGATGTGAAGGTTAGGTTGATTGGCCATGCTAAATTGGCCCTTAGTGTTCCAACATGCATAGGTTACGGGTGATTAGAGGAATTTCACAATAACTTCATTGCAGTGTTAAAGTAAGCCTACTTGTGACTAATAAATAAGCTTTACTTTATAAGTGTGGTAAAAAATGGAGTTATGGGGATAGGAGCTGGGTGTGATGGCCTGTTGGAGATTTGATGCAGACCCGATGGGCTGAATGGCCTGCTTCTGCACTGTAATGATTCGATGATTTTATGAATCCTCCTTGCCGCTCTCTGACTGTAATAATGAAATAAAGCATTCTGTATGTTTTCTTTAAGTCTTTGCAACTTGATACTGCTACCTTTAAAGCTTGTGCGTGAACAGCCTTCTAAATATTTGAGTACAAGAAACTGACAACCTCCTAGGAACCCTCCACCTTACAAGACCCTCACTTCACCTTTAACATCAAAATCATTTGAGAAACTACAGGTTTGCCATGTGGGACACCAGAAATTGTACTGAGTTAACTGTAATCTGTTAAAGTGCACTATCTTTATCTGTATTCAATCTTTGTATGTGTATAGGATATATGAGACTGTGTGTGATGCTGTGTTAACTTGGAGTAAGATAACAAAAAATACCCTTTGTTTCAAATTCACAAAAGCTTGCTGCTAAATTATTTAATTGGAATACACATTTCAAGTGTAAAAGTCACATCTCCTTCCATGCATAACATTCTGATTACAGGCAATATGTTCTGTCTGTGATAGTGTCACATTAATTCTGGAAAGCAAAGATACCTATTTATTGACAACAGTGTCAGACTCCTATTTATTGACTACAGCTCAGCCTTCAACATCATTATTCCTCCAAAACTCATCTCCAAATCCTCACCTCCAAAAGGATCATCCGGCTTTGAAACGTTGGCTCTATTCTCTCCCCACAGATGCTGTCAGACCTGCTGAGATTTTCCAGAATTTTTCTGTTTTTGCTCCTCTAATTCTGGCTTCTTCTTTGAATTCCCAAATTTTAAATTGCTTCACAATTGGTGGCTTTGCCTTCAGTTGCCTTGGCAACAAGCTCTGGAATACCATCCCTATACCTCTCCACATTTCAACCTTAATTTCCTCTTTACAGGCGTTCCTTAAAACCTATCTCTTTGACCAAGCTTCTGGTCATCTGACCTATTGTCATATATCGATATTTTATTTTATAATGGCTCTGTGAAATACCAGGGAGGTTTCGTCACAGCAAGGGGCTACAGAAGCGTAAAGAGTGATATTAATAGTTGTTGTTGTTAGAAGTGTTACAAAATTTAAAATCATCAAAAGCAAACTAACAGGCTGAAATAAGAAAGAGCTGTTTAAATTTAGATCCGGCTTTCTGCTTGAGCTACTCATCTATATAATACAGCTCCTGACACCGTTGTGAGCATTGACGTAGTTTTACCAGATTTTTTTTTAGGCCAGCGTTGCCTTATTACTGTTCTTTTTGACAGATATGGGAGCTGAAATTAGCAATATTATCTATTAGTGTTTATTAGCAAGCCGGATCCTGCTGAACGCCAAACTAAATATAGCCAAGTGCCTGCTCCTTCTAATCCTGCGTGCCTGTGACACAATCGTGCTCCATTTGTTGGTTGTCAGATACACACTGCCAGTTCAGTGCCCCTTTCTTTCATCCTCCATTTGCTCTAAAATTACTCGGGACGCTCTTAACCCTTTCTGCACCGATTCAGACCATTTACCAACCCGTGGTATTTAATCGTTCCGCTTTGTTACTGCACGTGATCTACGTTTCACATTAAAATTTGTATCCCTGATAATTTTGCAGAATAAATCTTTAGAAAAGGACTATAAACCAGAGAGCATTTACAGCACAGAAACATGCCATTTGACCCAACAGATCTATGACACTGTTTGCGCTCCACAGGCTTTCTTCCACCCCACTAATCCTATCAACATATCCTTCTCTTACTTTCTTCCTCAAGAGCTTATCTACCTTCCCTGAACCTATCGATGCTGTTTGCTGTGCTACGCTTTGATTTTAACAACTTCCCAGGTTACCCTTGGAACTAGGGATAGCAAAGACATCCTCTTAAAGCCACAGCCTGTGAAATAAAGTTAAGGTTTATTTATTGGTCACAAGTAAGACTTACGTTAACACTGCAATGAAGTTACTGCGAAACTCCCCTAGTCGCCACAGTCCGGCGCCTGTTCGGGACAATGCACCTAACCAGCACATCAGTCAAAATGTGGGAGGAAATCAGAGCACCTGGGGGAAACCCAAGCAGACCTGGGGTGAACATGTGAACTTCACAAGGACCATGATCCAAGCCGGGAATCGAACACGGGTCCCTCATGCTATGAGGCAGCAGTGCTAATTACTATGCTACCTTGCTGTCCGTTGCCTGTCACATTATGATAAATTATGCCATTAAACACGCCTCAAAGCCACAGTGTTTCCACTGATGTCATTTACGAACATGCAATGCTTTATTTTCATTCTTGGGCCATGGTCATTGTTGGTACAGTCATAATTTATTCTCCACCCCACTTGCCTTTGAGCAGCCTTCTGCTGGTCCAACTCCAGTTCTAGTGGAAAATGTGCTCCCAGACTGTTGTTTGGTAGTTAGTGCCAGAAATTTGACCCATCAATTCTGAGGTTAACCAGAGGGAATCAAGTGGACACTGGTGAGATGGGTGCCAACTTCCCCTGTTCTTGACAGGGTGAGGTCAGGCAAATTTTAACTCCTGGTCCTTACTTGCATGCCTGTGTCCAGCTGTCCACCTGAAATGTCTGGGAAATGGCAGCTGGTTGACCTGGGTGGGGGGGTGGGGGTGGAATAGAACTTCAGGAGGCAGGATGTCATCAACAGAGATTAAAAGAGTAGTCATTAGCAACAGGTAAGTAATGAGACAGGGTTTTGAGAAGGTCTAACTGGAACAAGGAGAGAATGCCAAAATCAGGTAGATGTTCAAGTTAGAAAACTAAGACAAAAAGTACCTAATAATTTTTTTTGCACTCTTTCTAATTTAATAATATCCTTTCTATAACAGGGTGACCAGAACTGTACTCCAAGTGTGGCCTTACCAATGTCTTGTACAACTTCAACAAGACGTCCAACTCCTGCATTCAATGTTCTGACCAATGATATCAAGCATGTTTACGCCTTCTTCACCATCCTGTCCACCTGTGCTTCCACTTTCAAGGAGCTACTAACCTGTACTCCTAGATCTCTTTGTTCTTTAACTCTCCCCAACGCCCTACTATTAACTGAGTAAGTCCTGCTCTTGTTCGATCTACCAAAATAGATCACCTTGCATTTATCTAAATTAAACTCCATCTGCCATTCTTCATCCCATTGTCCCAATTGCTCAAGATCTCGTTGTAATCTTAGGTAACCTTCTTCGCTGTCCACCAATCTTTGTGTCATTTGCAAACCTGCTAACCGTGCCTCCAAAATTCTCATCCAAATCATTCATATAAATGACAAATAACAGTGGACCTAGCACCGATTCCTGAGGTACATCGCTGGTCACAGGCCTTCAGTTTGAAAAACTACTCTCCACAACCACCCTCTGTCTTCTGTCATCAAGCCAATTTTGCATCCAATTGACTACCTCACCCTGGACCCTGTGAGATTTAATATTATGCAACAACCTACTATGTGGCACTTTGTCAAAGGCCTTGCTAAAATCCATGTAGACAACATCAACTGCACTGCCCTCATCTACCTTCTTGTTTATCCCTTCAAAAAACTCAATCAAATTTGTGCGACATGACCTTCCACTCCCAAAGCCATGCTGACTGTCCCTAGTCAGTACTTGCCTCTCTAAATGCCTGTAGATCCTGTCTTTCAGAATACTTTCTGACAACTTACGCACTACTGACATTAGACTCACCAGCTTGTAGTTCCAAGGCTTTTCCATGCAGCCTTTCTTAAACAAAGGCACAACATTTGCCACCCTCCAATCCTCATGCACCTCACCTGTGGCTGTCAATGATTCCATTATGTCTGCTGGTGGACCTGCAATTTCGCCCCTAACCTCCAACAACATCCTGGTATACACTTCATCCGGTCCCAGGGATTTATCTACCATGATGCGCTTTGAGACTTCCAGCACCTCCTTCTCTGTAATATGTATACTCCTCAAGACATCACTATTTATGTCCCCAAGTTCCTTCACATCCATGCTTTTCTCAACAGGAAATACTGATGAGAAATATTTACTTAGGATCTCACCCATCTCTTGGCTTTGCCCCAATTTAGAATTTTAACTTTTGGGTCAGACCTGTCATTCTCCATAGCTATCTTAAAACAAATGGAATTATGGTCAATGCTCCCAAAGTGATCCCTCACTAACACTTCTGTCACCTGCCCTTCCTTATTTCCTAAGAGGAGGTCAAGTTTTGCCCTCTCTCTAGTCGGGCCATCCACATACTGAATGAGAAATTCCTCCTGAATACACTTAACAAATTTCTCTCCATCCAACCCTCTAATACTATGGCTGTCCCAATCATTGTTGGGAAAGTTAAAATCCCCTACTGTTACTACTTTTCTTGGAGTTACCTGTAATCTCCATACATTTTTGTTCCTCAATTTCCTGCTGACTATTTGGGGGCATATAGTACAATCCTATCAAAGTGAATTCCCCTTTCTTATTTCTCAGTTCTACCATATACCCTTAGTGGGTGAACCCTCAGAAATGTCCCCTCTCAGTGATGCTGTGGTGTTCTACCTAATCAAAAGCACGACTCCCCCTCCTCTCTTACCTCCTGTTTTATCTTTCCTATAGCATCTGTACCCTGGAATACTGAACTGCCAGTCCTGTCTTTCCCTGAGCCATGTTTCAATAATAGGTATAATATCCCAGTCCCATGTACCCATCCATGCTCTGAGTTCATCTGCCTTGCCCATCAGGCGACTTGTATTGAAACAAATGCAGTTCAATCTGGACTTCCCTTGCTGTCTGTCTGACCTGTCTAGTACTAGGATTACTGACACTGCCTTTACTATTTAATGTGCTCTCTTTGACTTCTGTGCTGTCCTCAACCTTCTGTTCTGTCTCCCTATTGCTTTGGGTCCCACACCACCCCACCAAACTAGTTTAAACCCTCCCCTTTCTGATACCTGTCCATGTGATGTGTTTCATCAGTAATTTTTCCCTCGGATTTAGCGATTCATAAATTTGCCCTGTCTTTGACTCAAGAAAACCTTGTTTGATTGATGCCTCATTGCTCACTGCTTAAATAGTTAAACACATTTGGATTCAGAAAGGTATATCCTTGTGAAAAAAAACTTAAACCTTGGTTCTGACGAAATGAGGAGACTGAATAGAGGAGAGCCAATTCATTCTTTCTCAGTTTTTCATAACACTCTTCAAACTGCCTTCACCTTTTGGAAAAGCCAGAGCATCTGGGCTGCATTTGGGGTCTCATTGCATCTTCAGACTTTCCTCTGTATATTTAAAGAAAGACAGCAGCTGTTCTTGTTACCTGTTCAGAAGTGAAGGTTAGTGGTGAAGACATCTGTGTAAGTGTGGCACATTGTTAAGTGAGTCTCTCTAATTTTTTTTACTCCCACCCTGCTTAATAAGATTAGATTTGCTCCTTATGTCACACCCTCCCTACCCTTCCCCTGTCTGCTTCACTGTTCGTTACCCTCTCCTATTAGTCTATTTGACAGTATCTTTGTTGCTCAGGTAAGTTCTCCCAACCAAGCTATTAGCCTTGGTTCATTGGCAGTACTTGCCTTTAAGGTAAGTAGGCACCTCCTGCTTGCTTGGGTAAATATAAAACTCCTTTGGGATAATTAGAAGAATACAATGTGTCTCTGTTCACATTTATCCCTCAAATAACAGGTCAACTGATCATTTTTCTTACATGGGACCCTACTGCTGCCTTTGCCAACATTACAACAATATCTACTCTTCAAAAATGCTTCACCAACTGAAGAAAAATCTCCTATATCCATCAAATCTCTTTCCTTTACTTCTTCAGGAATTGTAAAACTGTTTTTATAAATTTCTAACAGGGTAGATTCAAAAAGAATGTTCCCGATGGTGGGGGAGTTCAGAACTAGGACAAGGGATAAAGCATTTAGGACTGAGGTAAGGAGGAATTTCTTCACCCAGAGGGTGGTGACTGTATGGAATTCACTACTACAGAAAGTAGTTGTGGCCAAATTATTGTGTGACTTCAAGAAGAAGTTAATTATAGCTCTTGGGGCTAAAGAGATCAAGCAGTATGGGGGGAGGTGGGATCAGGAGTTTGAATTTGATGATCACCGATAATCATATGGAATGGCAGAGAAGGCTCGAAACACCGAATGGCTTCCTCCTACTTCTAGTTGGTTGCTATTTTTTCCCCGTTACTTAATTTTTAACGTGTCTGTTAGTCTTCCAATGTTACTTAATTTGGGACCATGCTTACGTACTTTTAATTTTTAGTATTATATTCACCTGTCATGTTTATTCCTTCTAAAGTGTCCTACTTGTCCTCAACTGGAGTACCATTTGACCATCCAACCCAAGTTATTTGCTTTAGTTTTGTCTCTTTTCTTTGAATTTAGTTATCCTAAAGCCTGACCCCTGACCATATAGCATTTCAGCTTCTGTTGAACTTAGTTGTGTTGGGTGCACTCTCCATCAAGTTTGCAACAACTGTAATTGCCTGTACATTGTCAGGATCAGTAATGAATGCCAGGTCAAGATGAACACTCTCTTTTGTGGTTTCTTGATATGCTGGACTGAGAAATAGTCATGCATCACATTTATCAAACCTAACTCTAAATGACTTGAGTTTTCCCAGTTTATATTGGTTTGATGGAAATCTCCCTGAATGCAACTTCTACATTCTCACAAATCCATCCTACCTCTTTGTGCAGCAAATTGCTTTTCTCCTTATGCTGACCTAGAAGTCTGGCACATTCCAAATGTAAGTTGGATACTCTTTAAACTGGAGATAATTCTTCAGTTATACCTTTAGTGGGGATTTATTTCATTCTTTCTTTGGCTTATTAGAACGGTGATCTCTGTTATCATCTACCTATGCTGGACGAGGGTATCTAACAATTAACAGTGACAGTTAGATTAGTGTAAGACTTGACGCTGGTGAAAGGAAGTAAGAAAGTGATGATTTTTAGGAAGCAGCTCTTGATAACGCAGTGTTAATTACCTACATCTTCCACAAAAAAAGTCTTCTGAGAGCTTGACCCATCCTTACTTTCAAGTAGAAAGATTGCTCTCTGCTGTAACCATTTCAAAAATTCAAACATACAATTCACATAGATGTACGGCATCGTAAGAGAACTGAAGGTTATCAAGATGTATGCTACCCGAATATTGCTTCAGGGGACCGTAGATTGACGGAATGTTTAATTCGAAAGACTGAGGACATTGTTATGACTGAGGGCAACTACTTTATCATTGCTGTTAGATAGCTTATTTGGAGATCATTTAGACACGGCTCATACCCTGGGTTACTGTGGTTTGAATAATATGAGAAAGGACTGCCATATTTGGTATCCATCAAATCATGCTGCACTCTGTTTTGTCACTTGCCGCATGTTAGGAGAAATATTGCAGTGTGAGTGTGTCGAATGGGATCTCTTTTGACATCCCTGGAAAGGACAACATGTATGTTTTTTGTTCATAAGTGAAATAATAGACTTAAGAGTAGCTGTTGGCAAGAAAGGATTTCAGACAGTAATGTGCTTGTTACTTGTAAAGTTCCAGGCAAATGAAGAGCTAGAAGTGGGGTACAGTAAGGGTCCTGCATTTCATTCTGATCACAAAACACTCTACACACAGCCAGCTGTATAAGTAGAAGAAAATCTGTATCTTATTATGGGAATCTAGCTGTGGGTTAGGATTACTTTGTTTTTATTTGATCTGATTTATTTTTGTCACATGTATTAGTATACGGTGAAAATTATTGTTTCTTGACACACTATACAAACAAAGCATATCGTTCATAGAGAGGGAAAAGAGAGAGTGCAGAATGTACTGTCACAGACATAGCTAGGATGTAGAGAAAGGTCAGCTTAATGCAAGGTAGATCCATTGAAAAGTCTGGTGGCAGCGGGAAAGAAGCTGTTACTGAGTAGGCTAACCATGACCTTATCCAGTGCCTGGAGGGGAGACAGGGATTTGGCTGTTATAGCAGATTTCTGAGAGCTGTCACCATGATAATGGTCATTGGCTGCAGGGCCTTCTGCCTATTGTCAAAAAATGAAAGTCAAGTGCTCCAATTCTGAAATTAATGTTTATTAACATACCTTTCGTGAAGGCTCCATCTTCTTGCTACTAGATCCCTTTTAGATCATTCTATCCAAGCGCAGGGCGAGTTATACTGGCTTTTCAGCATATGGTGCATACTTAAATCACCATGAAGTTGGAAGTTATACTTCCAAACATATTTGCATAAGAGCTCTATAGGCAACTATTTTGAGGGAAGTTTCAGAATTTTTACAGATGCACCTGTAAAACATCCTTTTCAGGTATATCACAGTTTGGTATGGCTCCTGCTCTGTCCAAGAAACTACAAAGGGTTGTGAACGTAGCCCAGTCCATCACGCAAATCAGCCTCCCATTCATTGACTCCATCTACACTTCTCTCTGCCTCAGAAAAGAATCCAGCATAATTAAGGATCCCACGCACCCTGGACATTCTCTCTTCCACCTTCTTCCGTTGAGAAAAAGATACAAAAGTCTGAGGTCACGTACCAACCGACTCAAGAACCGCTTCTTCTCTGCTGCTGTCAGACTTTTGAATGAACTTACCTCGCACTAAGTTGATCTTTCTCTACACTCTAGGTATGACCGTAACACTACATTCTGCACTCTCCTGTTAACTTTAACCCCATGTACTCTATGAACGATATGCTTTGTGAAGTGTGCAAGAAACAGTACTTTTCACTGTATCCCAATACGTGTGACAATAATAATAAATCAATCCCAGTGAAGGGGCGGGGGAGAAGGGGCCGATGATCTAGGGAGGGGGCTAGAGAAATGCTAACACTGATTGGGGGTGAGCCCCTGAGACCTCTGTGGTGGGCTGGTGTGGAGGTTTACTCAGGTTATGATTGGGGTGCCCTTTAAAGATGGCGGGTTTTGCCACATGTTGCGCTCCTGTATGATGGCATGAAACACTCCCACTTAATTCTTCTTTGGCAAAATATCGTAAGACCTGAAGAGAAAACGGGCATGTTTGTCTTGAGAGAAACACACTGGTTTTCTCACCAGAATCAACACTCTGCCAATTTTTAGCCTATAATTTTGTCCAAAAACAAAATAATGTAGACGCTGGAAGTCTAAAATGAAAACAGAATATAATGGAAATTCTCAGTATGTCCTACAACATCTGTAAACTGAGAAATGGAGTTAACAATTAGGTCTCTGACCTTTCGTCACAAACTCATTAATTTTGTCCTTCAATATTCAATAACAGTGGGTCCAATATCAGACTTGGTGCAGGCTGGAATTGCTGATAAACTCGAACTTGAAATGATTATATTTGTGCTCATAATCTTGAAGAATTTTAATAAAAATGTATTTATCAGATTTCTATTGCATGTGCAAAGATTGCTATAGCTTCCTGTGGCGAAGGAAAATAATATTAAATATTATCCATAATAAGAATTTTTATAGAATTATCTGAGCCAAAATAATCCTGGAGACAAGATGCACAACAAAACTCAATGTGCAAACTTATATTAAACTGGGTTTGTAAGGAACAGCTAAAATTAACTGCTTGAGGCAAACGGATGAGACTGGGATGTTAATAAGAAGCAACACCAAAGAGAATTGAGTTTCTTTCAGAATTCAGGAAGAGTTTTTATAAATACATCCTCCCTGCTCTCAAAGAACAGAATTAATATTTCCAACTTCCATCTTAAAAACCTTTGTTGTCCTTTTGATTATTGTCATCTATGGCCTAGTAACCTATTTATTTTTCTTTTATTTTTCCCAGCTATTGACTTAACCAGTTATTTATCAATAACTACAGAGTGATCAGTTATATATTTTTTATTCATTTGTCAGGCATGGGCATTTCTATCCTCCAAATTTCTGAGGAATTAAAATGAGGTTGGAAGATTCGCCTAGCTTGCGCTAGAGGAACAATCTCCAATAATGCTCTCTCCATGAAGAATAGTTCTGGAGTTAGAAGCTACCATAAAGGAAATGCACAGAAGTAAACCACTGAGAGCTAAAAATCATTTTGCACTGATTCTGGGAGAATTGAATGTCTACTTAAAGAGTAGTGTCTGATAATAGATTTTATTGGCTGTGTTAAAAGTTCTGTTCTGCAGTTAAAAGTACAAGTTGCCTATAAAAATAGCATTTAGGCAAAAGTGTTTTTACTCTGTTTGTGACAGTAAATATCTTATAAATTAAATCTTGATGTGTAATTTTTTTGTTATTAATTGGAAATTTGAAGTTACTATTAAAGTTCACTTTCTGCTATGCTAATCATAACAATACGCCTTTTGGCAACACTATACATTTCTTCCTTGAAATCAATACTAT
Source organism: Carcharhinus amblyrhynchos (assembly GCF_965287045.1). Taxonomy (NCBI): domain Eukaryota; kingdom Metazoa; phylum Chordata; class Chondrichthyes; order Carcharhiniformes; family Carcharhinidae; genus Carcharhinus; species Carcharhinus amblyrhynchos. The sequence continues at coordinate 22,477,111 of NC_137336.1, forward strand.
GTTTAACTTCTCTTCTTAACCACAGTTGGATGGCTTCTTCCATGTAGTTTTATTAATTGAGGGAATGTACATTCAAAATGAAATAGAATGAATTATTTAAATATTTTCCATTGCTTATCTACCATTATATCTTTTAACGTAGTTTCTCATTCTACCTTTGCCAATTCGCCTCTCATACCTAAGTAGTCCAGAATTAAGCCCCTCGTTTACATAGAAACATAGAAAATAGGAGCAGGAGTATGCCATTTGGTCCTTCAAGCCTGTTCTGCTACCATTCATTATGATCATGGCTGACCATACAACACAAAAGTTTCATATTTATGTTAAAATCTCTGACTCAATGCAAAATTGCATTTCATTATGATTATTCTTCCCCAGAGACTCATTTATCATAAAATTATTAATTAACCTTGTCTCATTGCACAATACTGGATTTGGAACAGCATTCCCTAGCTGAACCTTTAGCTTATTGATCAAGAAAACTGCATTCCTTGCATTTGTTCTCAGCAATGACTGCAAATTTGATTATGTCCACTCTACATGCAGATTAAAGTTCTTTATGAATACTCTATAACCCTTGTTACATGAGTCCTTAACTTCCTGATTTATCTTCTGTCCAGCACTGCAGCTACTTTTTAGGAACCAATAAAGTCCCACCAATATTTTCCATCCTATGTTATTTCTTAGCTCCGCACAAACTGATTCGATATTGCATTATGCCAAGCTTCTGAATGCTTTTTTTTATTGTTAGGGCTATTTATCCTCTTTTGTCACTTTGCCTATCAGTTCTAAAAGTCATGTTTCCTGAAATTTTATTTGTTAATCTTGCTCATGTTGATACAAGGGGGCACTCTTGAGCCCACTCCTACCATCTGCGGGGATGTGGCTGGGGGCTCAAGGTCTCGAAGTCATAGATATCTCCACCCTGCGCCATAACAGGCATGAACCTGATTTACATACATTTCAATACATTTTAATATTATTAACACATCCCTCACTAGATACTGACCATCTCCTGTATTTTCAATTATGTTTGCAACAAGTTCATCCAGACTTGAATCTGTTGTGGGAATTCCCCCCAGGGGTACAAAGAGGAGAGGTACATGGCCCAAGCATTGCCAGTCGGGCAGTAACTATCTGTTCCAGTTGTGCCATGCTGTGGACCACAGTGGGAGCCTCATGGGGGAGGGGGTGTGTGCATTCATTTATATGTGGTGGTGGGCTGGAGTGGATGGGGGAATCTGGTGATACCAGCAATGACCACGTGGAGGGGAAGGGACGAATGATGGTGGGGGGTGTGGGTGCCAATGGTCGCAGTGGGGAAGGGGCCAATGATTGTGGTGGTGAGATTTGGAGTTGAATGCCAGTTCCAATGGGGTGTGGAGAAGCCGGGGCGGGGGTATGTGGGAAGGGAAACCCCTGAGCCCTCTGTGGTGGGCTGGGGGGAGGTTTATTGCTGTTCCGGTTCGGACGCTATTTATACATGGCCCCCTATCTCAGTGCAGCCAGGCTTTGCCAGCATGTTGTCGTCCCATCCACCAACCCCCCTTGCCTCCACCTTCTGTGTGATGGATTGGAACATGCCTCTTTGATCTTTTTTGGCAGAGTGTCATCAGATCTGGAAAAAAATTGGCCTGTTCCTCTAGAGAGAAATATGTCAGTTTTCTCACCAGAAACAACATTGCTGTTTTTTGGTAAGATTTCGCCCTAAATCTCCACAATGATTTTTAGACCAGACCTAATTATTTCAATTGGATATTAATTTGATTTTTTTAAGTATACCGCCTAGATTTGAATATACTGCCTTTAGTTTTTCTTTTATTCTATTTTTTCCTGATGTCACCTTTGTCAATAAAATCCTATTATCTATGTTAAGCTCTCCATCTATTCCTGACTCACTCTGATTATTTTATATAAATTGCTATTCTCCTCTACAGTCATGACATTTCTCTTTGGAATTTGCCTTTTCCAAAACCCACCCACCTTTTATTAATTTAGAAGTCCATCAAATATTCTGATTATTCAGTTGGACAGGCAAAATAAATAGGATCAGAGTAGGGTGATTTGGTCTCTCAATGGCTCCACTATTCGACAAGGTCATGGCTGATCTTATTGTGATGCTGACTTCACTTTTTTGTGTTCCCCATCCCCATTATCTTAAACAAAAATCTATCTAACTCAGCCTTGAATCTATTCAAATAACCCAGCCTCTGTGAACGACTGACACGTCGATGGAAGAGTAGGGGGGGGGGTGTTCAAGTGGCAACTCTTTTCCCGTTTCCCCATTCCCGCTCTCCTTCTTGCCTCCTTCCCACCCCCTCCTTTCAGGCCAACTGCCTGAACCATCTGTACCTCTGCTCTGCCATTCCCACATCCTGATTCTGAATGGACACTTTTATTACCTGTCTCAGTCATCTTTGTCCTCATTTCCATTCCCTTTGTCCCATTCCATAGTATAAATCTTTTCTAGCACTGCTGCCTCACAGTGTCAGCAACCTGTGTTCAATTCCTGGCTTGGGTCTGTGTGGGGTTGCATGTTCTCCCTCTGTTTGCGTGGGTTTCCTCCCACAGTCTGAAAGATGTGCTGGTTAGGGGCATTGAACTGGACAGACACGGAAATGTGATGACTAGGGGAATTTCACAGTAACTTCATTGCAGTGTTAATGTAAGCCTTACTTGTGACTGATACATAAACTTTAAAAACTCTGAGAAGGAAATATATCAATCAATAGGCAGAGCTCCAATGTATTTAGGATGTTATACTTTAGAATTGAAATAGGCGACATATATGCAAGTGTAGCCATTTTTACCCAGAAATCTTAATCCACATACATGGCCAGCATTTGCTGATAACTTTTGTTTCAGCTAGACTACTAATCCAGGTTTCAAATTTCACCACGGCAGGTGGTGAAATTTGCATTCAATGAAAATCTGGAATTAAAAGACCACCAATGTCTATGAAACTATTGTTGATTGTCATAAAAACTTGTCTGGTCCTTTAGGGAAGGAAATCTGTTATCCTTCTCTGTTCTGCCCTACATATGACTCCCGACCCACCACAAAGTGGCCAAATGCTCCCTAAAATGGCCTTTCAAGCCACTTAATATTTAAAAAGTTGTTAAACAGACATCATCTGTGCAACTCATAAAGTTGCCTTTCAATATTAGGGCCTTTCAATATCTCTTTGCAAGATTAAAATAGAGCTTTAAAGTCATTTTTGAAGGAACTTAAAAAAACTTTTATGACGGTATTGTCTCTCATTATCAATTCAAAGGACACTCTGAATACGTACCTCAGCAGATTAGAAAAATAAACCTTAAAAATGTATGCTTCTATAAAAAGGTTAAATAATTTCTCTAGAAATAGAAACAATTGGAGGTAAATCAGAAAGGTATTAAGGGGATATTTTAGAGCATTATGACAATGTCTGGCTTACAATGTGGATACTAAAACCATTTTAACAATTAAATAGTTGAGAATATTAAGAACACTTCTAAGGGGTAGTTCATCAAGGGGGTAACATCTCTTGCTGCTAAGGAGTAATGCAATCTGATTTAGGAAGGTATAATCAGGAAGGTTTGAGGCAGGTACAATTTTAGTCTTTTAAAAAACATTTAGAGAATTACATGGGTAAGATGAGTATGGAGGTATATGGGCCAAATGCAGGCAATTAGGATTAGCATAGTAGTTAAAAAAAGGACAATTTGGGCTGAAGGCATTTTTCCATGCTGTAAATCTCTATGACTCTAACTCTATAACTGTTCTAGTTTCCTTTCAGAACATCAGAAATGGTGTAGAAGGGTATTGGGAAAGGCTCTTCAATGTTTCCAGTTGTTAGATGTTGGATATTGTAAAACTTTTGTGTCCGGAAGACTAGCAACTGATTTACTTGAGGAATTCAGGTGAAATATTACTTTGAATGTTGATGAGCATTCTTAAATCGATATTAGCTTTAAAGTTTTATTGGACCCTGTATTTGAACTAAGACTATGGCTGGAACCTTACCATGCCGCCCGCTACAGGAATTGGAGTGGGCGAGGGATGGACTATGGAATGGCCCGTTGATCTTGAGCAGGATTTTGCAGTTTCAAGATGAGCGAGGCCATAAAATCCCACCCTATGTTTTTTATTTTTCATAGTCTTCAATGTTGTGAAGTACTTATCCACTTTGAAGTGCATTTTATACTAAATGGTTCCGCAAAAACTTGTAAGTCAGTTGGTAGAATATGATGTTTTTTATACGTGTTATATGAACTCACCTTTCTTGTATTTTCTGGAAATGGGAAACTTGAAAAGGGACGCTTGGACCCTTACAATATCCGATAGTTGTCACTTTCTTAGTAGTCACTTTCCTTGAGGGAGAGTTGTTTCATTTTCTCAGATCTGCCTGTGCAATGTGGCTGCATTGAGCCCCGGTGACTGTTGAAGGACTGCTCCTGATCTAGGGTATTGTATATTTGGGACTTGTGTTATAATACTCTTCACCTCCACTGCTCACTGTAGTAGAGAATTCCAAAGTTTGATGATCCTCTATAAGAAGGAATTCCTCCTTTTTTCCACCTTAAATGGGAGACTCCGTATTAAGAACCTGTGCTCCCAGATCAAGTTGCCCTTATGAAGGGAAACATTGTCTCAGCATCTACCCTATCGAGCCCCTTCAGAATCTTATATATTTCAACAAGATCACCTCTCACTCTTTGACACACAATATACAGGACAATTTTTTTCAACCTTTACTCATAAGACAATCCCGTCATTCCAGGAATCAACCTAGCGAACCATCTCTGATCTGTCTCCAATGCAAGTATGTCCTGCTTAAGTAGGATATTCAAAATTGTCCGCAGCGCCATAGATACTACAGGAGAAAGAGCCAGTGACACAGTAGTCATGTCACTGGAGTAGTAATCCAAAAGGAAGAGGCTCTGAGGATATGGGTTCAAATTCCACCTTCAGCCCATTTGATTAACTCCATGTGATACCAAGAAATGACTGAAGGCGCTGGATACTGCAAAGGTTATGAGCCCTGACATTTCAGCAATAATACTGAAGACATATGCTCCAGGATATCTGTGGCCCTAGCCAAGCTCTTGCAGTGCAGCTACAATACTGGCATCTACTCAGCAATGTGGAAAATTGTCCTGATTTGTCCTGTGTACAAAAGACAAATCGAACCCAAGCCAATCAATTATTGCCTTATGAGTCTATACGTTCATTAATAACATGATGGAACAAGTTGTTGACAGTGCTGTTACACAAAATACCTACACAATAATTATGCTCACTAATGCTTAGTATGTCTCCAGCTCATGGCCACTCAACTCTTGACATGGTCCAAAGACGCAATAAAGTCTTGGGGTGAGAATGACTGCTGTTGACATCAGGGCAGCATTTGTCTGAGTGTGGCTTTAAGAAGTCCTCACAAAACTGGAGTAAATGGGAATCGGGGAAAACGTTCCATTTTTTTGGATTCAAATCTGGCACAAAGGTATGGAAGAAGGAAGCAGGAGGCAGAGGGAGATGGTTGAAGGTTGTTTTTGTGACTGGAAGCCTGGGTCCAGTGGTATCCCGCAGGGATTGGTGCTTGGTCCCTTGCTGTTTGTGGTGTACATTAATGATCTAGACCTGAAAGCAGGAGGTATGATCAGTAAGTTTGCAGATGTCGCAGAAATTGGTGGTATGTTTAAAGTTAATTTATTAGTCATAAGTAAGGCATACATTAACCCTGCAATAAAGTTACTGTGAATTCCCCTAGTCTTCACACTTTGGTGCCTGTTAGGGTCAATGACCTGACCAGCATCTCTTTCAGACTGTGGGAGGAAACCAGAGCACCCAAAGGAAACCCATGCAGATACAGGGAGAATGTGTGGACTCCGCACAGACAGTGATCCAAGTCGGGAATCAAACCCAGGTCCCTGATACTGTGAGGCAGCAATGCTAATCATTGTGCCACCGTGCCACTATGGTAAATAGTGAGGAGGAAAGCATTAGATTACAGGATGATTTAGATGGGCTGGTCACATGGACAGAATAGGGGCAAGTGGAATTTAACCCTGAAAAGTGTGATATGATCCATTTTGGGGGGACTAAAAAGGTAAAGAAATACACAATGAATGTTAAGATGCTAGGAAGTAAGGAAGATTAGAGGGACAAAGAACAAGGACAAAGAATAAAGAAAGTTTGAGCACAGGATCAGGCCCTTCGGCTCTCCAAGCCTGTACTGACCATGCTGCCCAACTGAACTAAAACCCTCTACCCTTCTGGAAACTATATCTCTCTATTCCCATCCTATTCATATATTTATCCGGACACCCCTTAAAATTGACTATCATATCCGCTTCCACTACCTCCTCCAGCAGTGAGTTCCAGGCATCTACCATCCTCTGTGGAAAAATACTTGACTCGTACATCTTCTTTAAACCTTGCCTCTTGTATCTTAAACCTATGCCCTCTAGTAATTGACTCTTCCACCCTGGGAAAAGACTTCTGACTATCCACTCTGTCCATGGCCCTCATAATCTTGTAGACTTCCATAAGGTCGCCCCTCAATCTCTGTGTGGAAACAAACCAAGTTTCTCCAACCTCTTCTCATAGCTAGCATCCTCCAAACCAGTCAACATCCTGATAAACCTTTTCTGTACACTCTCCAAAGCCTCTACATCCTTCTGGTAGCGTGGCAGGCGCAGACACAATGGACCAAAGGGCCTCTTTTTGTGCTGTAAAACCATGATTCTATGATAAAGGAAGATAGTTGTGGTTGTTGGAAGTCAATCATCTCAGTCCCTAGACATTGCAGCAGGAGATCCTCAAGGTGGTGTCCTAGAACTTACCACTTTCAGCTGCTTCATCAGTGACCTTTCCTCCACCATAAGGTCAGAACTGGAGATGTTTGCTGACATTTGCACTTAGCTCAGTGCCATTCCTAAATCCTCAAGCACTGAAAGAGTTTGTGCTCATGTGCAGCAAAAACATGAATAACATTCAGGTTTGGGCGGATAAAAGAAAGAAACATTTGTGTCATGTGCATGCCAGACAATGACCATCTTCAACAAAAGTGAATCAAACCATCTCTCCTTGACAATCAATGACATTACCATTGTTGAATCCCCCACTATCAACATCCTTGGGATAACCATTGACAGAAACTGAAGTGCCCCAACCAGCTAGTCCCAATTGCCCATGTTTGGTCCATATCTCTCATACCCATCTTACCCATGTAACTGTCTAAATGCTTGTTAAAAGCCAAAAATGTACCCATCTCTACTACTACCTCTGGCAGCTTGTTCCAAACACTCACCACCCTCCGTGTGAAAGAATTGCCCCTCTGGACACTTTTGTATTTCTCCCCTTTCACCTTAAAGCTACGCTCTCAAGTTTTAGACTCCCCTACCTTTGGGAAAGGCATTGACTATCATGCCCCCATTATTTTATAGACCTCTATAAGATCATCCTAAGCCTTCTACGTTCTAGAGAAAAAAGCACCAGTGTATCCAGCCTCTACTTATAACTCAAACCATCAAGTCCTGTTAGCATCCTAGTAAATCTTTTCTGCACTGTTTCTAGTTTAATAATATCCTTTCTATAATAGGGTAACCAGAACTGTACACAGTATTCCAAGTGTGGCCTTACAATGTCTTGTACAATTTCAACAAGATGTCCCAACTCCTGTATTCAATGTTCTGACAATGAAACCAAGCATACCGAATACCTTCTTCACCACGCTGTCCACCTCTGACTCCACTTTCAAAGAGTTATGAACCTGTACCCCTAAATCTTTTTGTTCTATAACTCTCCCCAATGTCCTACGATTAACCGGATAAGTCCTGCCGTGGTTTGATTTACCAAAATGCGTCACCTTGCATTTATCTAAGGTTAACTCATCAACCATTCGTCAGCCAAATTGATGAAGATCCTGTCACAATCCGAGATAACCTTCCTCACTGACCACTATGCCACCAATCTTGGTGTCACCTGCAAACTTACGAATCATGCCTCCTAAATTCTCATTTAAATCATTAACATAAATGACAAATAACAGTGGACCGAACACAGATCCCAGAAGCACACCACTGGGTCCAGTTTGAAAAACAACCCTCTATAATCGTCTTCTGTCATCAAGCCAATTCTGTAGGAGTGTGATAGATTACTTTCCATTTGCCTGGACGAGTGTAGCTTCAACAACACTCAATAAGCTCAACACTGTTCACAGCAAAGTTTGATTGCATCCTATTAAAGTCACTCTAATATATTGGGTAAAGGATGAATCTGAAACCAGCCAATCTTTGCCTTAATGTTGATTCACTTTCAAAACCACAGAGCACAGATTCCCCTTTTCTTTTCCCCTACACTTATGTACAGTGGTTCTTATATACTTAAAAATAATTCTACAGTCTTTCCCCATTAGTAACAGCTGCTCTCAATTTCAAACAAAAGCGTGCACTTCATTGTAACAGGATTCCAATATTGACAACCCTATCATTGACAACTCTTAAACATTCATTCCTTCCAAGACAATGCACAGTGGCAGCAGTGTGTACCATCTACCAGATTCACCAAAAACCCTTCAGTAGCACCTTCCAAACCCGTGACTTCCCATCTTGAAGGACAAGGACATCAGCTATTTAAGAACCCACCACCTGCATGTTTCCATCAAATCCACACCCTGTCCTGACACGCAATTACATCATCATTCTTTCACATGACAAAATCATGGAAGCCCCTCGCTAACAGCACTGTGAGTGTATTTACACCACATGAACTGTGGTGGATCTAGAAGGCAGCTCACCATCATCTTGTCAAGGACAATTAAGGATGAGCAATAAATGCTGACCCAGCCAGTGACACCCACATCCCATAAACATATAAAAAAAGATGTCTCACAAATGCCTTTTACAGTTCTAGCAAGACTTCTCTACCTTTACACTCCATTCCCCTTGCAATAAAAGCTAACATTCCATTTGCCTTCTTAATTACTTGGTTTATCTGCAAACTGTGACCTTAGTATACCTTTAAATCTGCAGTTATCAGCAGACCTTTTTCAGTTTGGTTTCGTTGCTGCCAAGTTGTCTCTGAGGAGTCATTTTATTGCTAATTCAGCAGATTAAATGTGGTCTGTTTATTATAACTCTTGTTGTTTTATGGTCCTGCATTGTTAGGAGGTCGGTCATGTATTTTTGGACATTTTTCTTTCCTTTCCACTGAGTTTAAAGTTTCATTTCCTGTTTGACTGCAGTTGAGTTTAGCTTTTTAGAAGGGACATCAAGCTGAAAAGAAGTGTTTTCTCTCTCTCTCTCTCTCTCTGTCTCTCCCGGTTTTGGAAATTCTGTGGGTTAGCTGAAAACCTTCCTGGGGTAGAAAATCTGCCTTTGGTGGCTTGACCAGAGTCTACCTGGGGTTCTGGGAAGCTGTTCTGACTTCAAACTGTTCTGGGTGTGTCAAGAGGACTACTAGAACTTACAAAACTGAGAGTTTTCAATTCTCCAACCAAAGGACATAATTGCAGTATCACGTGAGCATTAGTCTTTGCCGTGTTGAACATGTTTAAAGAATTTTGTCTATGGAAGGTTTTGGTTTGATTAGGACAGTTCCTATATTCATTATCGTAGTTCTTCTGTTTTTATTTGTAATTGATAGAAGTTATTGCCAATTTTCTTTCCATACATGTTAACTGCATTCTTAAATAAACTTTGTTTGATAAAAGCTCCCTAGTGGGTCATTTAAATCATAGCTGAAGTGAACCATATTATGCTTATCCTAGCCAAATTCAAGGGGCAAAATGTATGATCCAGGTGGGCTCTATAAAACACTTTGGAGTTTCTGACTTGAACCATAATGATACTGACTAGAGGGCACAGCCTCAAGATAAGGGGGGGCACTTTAGATCAGAATTGAGGAGGAACTTCTTCACTCAAAGGGTGGTGAATCTCTGGAATTCTCTGCTCGTTGAAGTGGTGGAGGCTACCTTGCTAAATATATTTAAGTCACGGGTAGATAGATTTCTGATAGACAAGGGAATTAAGGATTATGGGGAGAGAGCGGGAAAGTGGAACTGATCTACTTTCGATCAGCCATGATCTTATTGAATGGCGGGGCAGGCTCGAAGGGCTAGATGGCCTACTCCTGCTCCTATTTCTTATGTTCTTATGACTTTTTGGGATTCATGTACAAGGGATCTTCTACCGCATTCTATAATCTCTCTTCATTTAGATAATACCCTGTTTTCCTATTCTTCCTTCCAAAATTGGGCACAAATTCTACCACATTATGTTCCATCAGTTAAATTTTTGCCTGCTCACTTAACCTTTCTACAGCCCTTTGCAGACTCTAACCTCCTCAGAATTTGCTTTTCTGCCGGTCTTTGTAACATCAGCAAATTTGGTTACACTTCACTTCCTAGTCATTAATATAGGTTGCAAATAGTTGAAGCCCTAACACTGATCCCTGTAGCACTCTGGTTACAGCTTGCCAATCTGGTAATGACCCATTTATCCTGGGACGCTGGTCCTGGCCTGGTTTAAGTGGAACCCGTTCCAATTAAACCGCTCCTTCTTCCTGCACAACTGGTGCTGATGTCCAGGGATTGAAACGACTGCCTCCCACACCACTGTTTCAGTCAAGTATGTAACCTTCTAATCTGTTTGATCATTTGAGCCTCGGGTAACAATCAAGAGATTGTTACTTATCAGATCCTGCATTTTAATTTTGACTTTTGGTCCTCAAACTCTCTCAGCACAGCATTGTTCATAGTTCTGTCTATGTCTGGGTTTACCAATCAATAAAATTCAATCCAGTAAGTCTGGCCTTCCCCTAAGAACATATGCCATTACAGACCACTCTGTCTACTCTACCCATTTAATTTCTCGAGGAAAAATTATGCTGTCTCCCAAAATAAATCAAGTGATATTCTGAAATAAATATCTTCACTTACATCAGTTATTCTTGACTGCTCAGATTCTTGATGTCGTACAAAATAGATTTGCTGTCAGTATTAAACCTGAAAAACCTATTCAGTCAAAACCTTCCCTTCGCTCAGCCTCTTATCTCTTTTCTGATTCAACTGAATCCTCTGGGATGCTTGTAAAATTTTATACGTGTTTGTTTAGGCTTGAGAAATGGGCTCCAATTGATATCCTTCTTTTGTTTAGCATTTATATCCATCGATAAAATGTACAAATGCTTTCAACAGAGCGTAGGTGTGGGGGGGTGGGGGTTCTCATAAAACAAAAGGCTTGCCCACTGCCCTCCATTCACCACCTCTGACCTTTCGCCCATAATGTAATGTGCGGGATGGCATCAGTTAATGGCCATTGGAAGGCCATATTCCATCTCTGCTGCTTCATGCAGCAGGAGCGAGCAGAAGCAAGACAGTTAGCCCGACAACTTTCACCGTTTGGGCTGATGTTGGGCAGCAAGGGGCTACCCCTTCTGTGTGCCTAGAGACCAACTTGGTTGCACTTGGGAGGATCCACCACCCCTCCAACCCCTCCTCACCAAAATTACAAGAATTAACCCTAACCCTTATGGTCCCCAACACACAGCACCCGCCCTGCTCCCCCCCCACATCCCCCCACCAACCCCCAACCACCTTCCTTCTCTTTGGTGGGGTCTGACCTCTGGGACTCAGGACACTTCCTCTTGGGGACTGCTTGTAGTTCCGGCTGTGCCACTACTCACTCCCGGTGCTGCTGGGACGGCAGAGCTGCGAGTCAATCAGATTGATTGGCAGAATTCCAGGCAGGACTTCCTCCCAGATACAGGGGAAGAAGCCTCACCCTGATCTAATTAAGGCTGTTCCCAGTCTCTTATCAATATGGGACAGTGGGGGTTCTGGTTGGCGTGGTGCAAACAGGCTTTTCAGCCAGTGGGCAGCAGAAGGGCTGTGGACAATCTCTGCATCCATACAATCTATCCCAATGACTTTGATCTTCCCAATGTTTAGTTGTGGAAATTTCTGCTCATCTAGTATAGGTTATCACACTAGCGGCATGATAAACCAGAGATGGCGCACAGGTTGGGAGGGGTGGAGATGAACCGGAGTTGAGCATTATTGGCACATGTAAAATACAAGTTTGTCTTTCTGGTTAATGTTTCCAAGGTACAGCATGTTGGTGACAAATGGGACGGAGCCAAGCATAGTTGCCAGCCAAAAGGAGCATGAGAATAAATGTGTTAGGGTGGTTATTCTTCACATCATCAACATGGTAAATTAACTATCACCGACGCTTGAAACTTCCTATTGGCACGGTGGCACAGTGGCTGGCATTGTTACCTCACAATGCCAGGGACCTGGGTTCAATTCCAGTTTCAGGTGACTGTGTGGAGTTTACACGTTCTCCCCGTGTCTGTGTAGTTTTCCTCCGAGTGTGCCGAGCCTGAAAGACGTGCTGGTTAGATACTTTGGCCGTGCTAAATTCTTCCTCAGTGTACCCGAACAGGTACCGGAATGTGGCAACTGGGGGCTTTTACAGTAACTTCATTGCAGTGTTAATGTAAGCCTAATTGTGACTAATAAATAAATAAAAACTGCCCTGGCTGATAATTCTGAAGTCGCCTTGTAGGAATGAATCACATTATTTTGCCTTGTCATGACAGGGGAAATATGTTTTCATCTCAGTGCTATTTTTCCCTATTAGTGTTACAACATTGAACTGTCTCATGCATTCCCCTTATATGCATGCACATTTAGCACAGAAAACATTTTGGGATTTATCGTGTGGAGAAATTCGCAATGACTTATTCACTTTTCAGCAAAGACTTTTTTCTGAAGTCATGAATAATACTTCAGCTTTGTGGTACCTGCAGTGAAATAGATGACGTGGCAGCCACTGTGGTATGGTCAGGCATTGAAGGTGCATATAATCCTCACACAGAGACATAGATCATAGTGTGCCTCAGAAAGTGCTCAAATGAGCCATGACATCCCATATGGATGGTAATTAAATGACAATAAAGGCACCAGTAAGATTTCCCATCCACTGTTCTTCGCTAATTAGCTGTGAATGATTTTCTTCCACAATTTGACATTGAATGTCTTGACATTGAGGCGTAATTAGACAATGATCTTTGGTATTGCACTGAGGATTCAGTTTATTGCTTAAGTTATCATGTTTTCGCACAGCACTTGTCAGGCTAGAAATTTGACCATGCCATAACTATTTTACAGAATAATGTAACAGGGGCAACAGAAGATACTTTAAAAAAAAGGTAGCATGCAGTAACAAGTCAGAAAGCCTGACTGGAAAGGAACATAGTTTATTACAGAAGGCAAGATGAACTACATATTAGTCCCAGTCTGGGTTAACAGTTCAGCAGGCCCAGTCCTGGGCCTGCCTAATGAAAGGCTCAGGTAATGAGTTCCAGCTATGCTGGCCATTGCCAGGGGAACTCATACCCAATGAGCCCCACAGGGATATCAGTCAGTGATTCCCCATGGACCTTGTGGGGGTTATCACACATGCTGAAAGTGCTGAATGCTAGATAAGGGCCTTTTTAAATGTTTTTAGTGAAATATTTATATTCAGAAGGGATTTCAATATAATGTTCCGATTCAAAGAACTTACATGAAAATATAAGATTTGGACTTGAACTTACTGTCAGTGTAAGTGAAATGATGTCCTGAACATTGTTTTTAATTACTGTTTCAACAATTATTCATCGTAAAAAATATATACAGGCTGTAATATTTAGTCAATTAGCTATCAAAACACTGCTTGTTGATTTACGTGGTAAAATGCATTTATTTTGTCAAATTACACATGGCATTTACGTGGCAACCATTGGTAAGATCACTGTCTGCAGGGAAAAAGTTAAATATTTATTAATCTACATTATGTATGTTACAAACATTAGCACATTGTGCTGTAGTGTTACAACAGCTTTGATAAACTATATAAAACCCTGTGGTGCGAAAGTTGGGATGGTTATTTTGTCATGATATTTTAGGAAACTTGGGACAATCATATTAAATCCATTTCAGCTCATTTAATGAAACTATTATTCTTCCAAATTCCTTTTAAATTAGCTTTAAGAAATTATTTTATGGGATGTGGGTGTTGATGGCAAGGCCAGCATTTGAGTTAAAGTTTATTTATTAGTCACAAGTAAGGTTTACGTTAACCCTGCAATGAAGTTACTGTGAAATTCCCTCAATCGCCAGTGCCTGTTCAGGTCAATGAACCTAACCAGCATGTCTTTCAGATTGTGGGAGAAAACCACAGCCCTGAAGGAAACCCATGCAGACATGGGGAGAATGTACAAACTCTGCATAGGCAGTGACCCAAGCTGGGAATCGAACCGAGGTCCCTGGTGTTGTGAGGCAGCAGTGCGAACCATTGTGCCACTGTGCCTCAAATTAAGGATTTATTTCTCATCTCTAATTGCCCTTGGCTTGCTAGGCCACTTCAGCAGGCATTTAAGAGTCAACCACATTGGAGTCACATGTAGACCAGACCCGATAAAGATGGCAGATTCCCTTCTCTGATAGACAACAGTGATCATGGTCATAGTCGCGTTACTGCGGCCCCTGAATTACTAGTTTAATGACATTACCACAGTGTTACTTTTTATACTTCTCTCAATTAATTTTCGGATGATCTGAGCTAGGAGTGGAGATGGCCGATGTTACAGAGATCTTGAACTTGGGGGCATAGTTTCAGAATATGGGATTACCCATTAAACATTGATGTGAGGAGAAATTTCTTCCCTCAGAAAGTCATGAATCTTGGAATTCCTTACTATTAGAGCTGTGTAAGCACAGTCATTGAATACATTCAAGGCTGAGATAGACAGATTCTTCCACAAGATGGGAGTCAAGGTTTATGGGGAGCAGGCAGGAAAATAGAATTTGGCAAAGATCAGATCAGCCACAATCTTATCGAGAGGCAGAGCAGGCTCATGCAGAAGAACACACGCCCTCCCACCACACGGAATACCTAGTGGTGCCTGATGTTGGAACAAACACTCAGGGCGGGATTTTACGGCCTCCCTCAGGCAAGAATTTATGGCCTCACTCAGCTGGCAATTCCCACCCGAGGTCAATGGAGATTTCCCTTGTCGGATCTTCGCTCGTGCCGATTCCGTGGTGGGTGAAGTGGTAGAGTTCTGGCCTCATTGTCTTGGTTTACACAGAAAGGACATTTGCTTTTGGACTATTAAAGGGCAGCCAGGATCTTTGCAAAACCAACATGAATCTGTGTGGGAGGAATTAAACTCTGTAGCACTCAGGATATTGCAATGTGCATGCACAAGCAATCACAATCGGCGACATGCAAATTATGTGTTTAAAAACTTTCCTACACTTGGAAAAGATTCAATAGTCTACAGGGAGCACTCTGGTTCATGCAAAAGTCCTTTTTAGTTTTTTTCAAAGCTTTTGTTGAGGCAAGTTTCTTACAGACACAGATGGTCTGGTAAATGCTCCTCTTAGAATTGAGCACGACTAGGTCAATGAACAAAACTTACACGGAGCAGCTAATCTGCGAAACGAGACAGTAGGAAGGGAAGAAAGGTTCACAGTAGGAGACTACAGGGGGGAGTTTTATGACCATTCACACCCCGCCACACAAGCAAGGGCAGAGAATTTGGCGCTCAGCCAAATCCCTGTTCACTGCAGCGGGAGCAGAGAATCCTGTTGGCCGGAAAATTCTGGCCAATATCTTTTCGAGATTCTTTTGTGAACCGTTTTCTTAGCAGAGTTTCAGTGAGGACGACTATCTTCACTTTCTTAAAGAAATGGCAATTGAACCCTGTCAATAGCTATGGACATAATAGTATCCACCAATCAGAGCAGCTACTGTATTGCCTATAGTTGTCAAGGTGACTGTGACTCTAAACCTTTATTTTTCTGGCTCCATCTAGGTAGTTGCTTCAGATATAAGTAACATCTTGCAGTTTGCACTGCACTGTTGTACACGGGAGGCCACTGTGCATACAGGGGCAACATCATCTCACTCCCTCTTGCAAGACACAAGTAAATGCAACAAGCATGAGATTACGCATGGATTGCAGGGCCCCAAATGTGCAGGGTGCCATTGAGCCAGCTTGGGTCACTGTCTGTGTGGAGTTTGCACATTCTCCCCGTGGTCTGCATGTGTTTCCTCCAGGTACTCTGGTTTCCTCCTACAGTCCAAAGGTTGATTAGCCATGCTAAATTTCCCTTTAGTGTCAGAGGGACGAGCTAGGGTGAAAGCATGGGGTTATGAGGATAGAGATGTGGTCAGTGAAGACTTGATGGGCTGAATGATCTCCTTCTGCAGTGTATGATTCGATGGATTCTATGGAACACATGCACATGTGTACCTCGCATAAACTTGACAATTTCCACAAGCCACAAGGAATTTCACAGCTTCAGTGTGCTCCTGATAGGTGTGTGTTCCTCTGAGGTATTTCTCCAACAGCTGCAGCGTGGGTGGTGGTAGAAAGTTGTTGATCTTCAATTAAGAAGAATGCAAATGATGTTGGAGGGTGATGGTGAAGATGTCTGAGCCTGAAAAACCTGGCTTCAGACTATACTGTTTTGACCTGGGCTACAGCTGCCTGGGTTGATGGGTTGACTAAAGTTCTGACAGAATGGCAGCAGAGAAACATGAATGTTATCATCCCAAGAGATCCAGGGAGCCACTGCCACTCGCCTCAGCAATTCTGGCAGTGTGTTGGAGAGCAGATTGATGATCTGCTGTCACAACAACAATAAAGGTAGCTTGAAATACAACAGGACAAAGTTCTACGACAATACCCAGACTTATGATGGATGTGATGGAGTTGGAGTTTCCACTCTGCAGTAGTGTGTTTTGTGATGGTCGAGGCAGCTGGCTGGCATTGGGATCCTCAGGTCCCACCGCTGTCAATGGAGTTTCCTGTTGTTTGCACCCTCCACCATTGGGAACCCGCGGCAGGGGCTCACCATTGGTGGGGCCAGATCAGCCCACTGGCAGGGACAGCCAGAAAACCCCAGCACTGATGTCAGGTGAGGCATCATGGTGGGTTCCACAGATCTGCTAATAGAGGTGACCAAGAGCTCCATGTTGGAAAGGATAATCACCAAGCTCAGTACCAAGGTCTGTGCCATGTTCGAACACTTGATTACATAAATCCAACAACCTTCATTTCTTCCATTAACAGCTCTTGGGCATCTGAAATGAAAAAGGGTCAAGTGAGAGCGCAGTGAATGGAAATTATTTATTTATTTATTAGTGTTACACGTAGGCTTACATTACCACCGGAATGAAATTAATGTGAAAATCCCTTAGTCGCCAAACTCTGGCACCTGTTCGGGTATACTAAGGGAGAATTTAGCATGGCCAATGCACCTAACCAGCACTTCCAAACTCTGGGAGGAAACTGAAGCACCCGGAGGAAACCCACGCAGACTCGGGCAACACACAGACAATAACCCAAGCCGGGAATCCAACCTGGGTCCCTGGCACTGTGAGGCAGTGCTAATCAGTGTGCCACCATGCAGCCCAATTAAACAGTAAGTAGCATGCACTGAGTCCATCAGTAGTTTCTAAGACAGAGAAGACTGTAGGATAAAGGAGAAATGGGTAGAGAGACAGTTGAAATACCCTTGTCATTCATTGTTTCAGTCCTGGTACTGATGCCCCTGGTCAGCATCATCCCTGTATTGTATGGGTAGGAAGTACAGGAAACTTGGTCCTCATCCAGTCCTTCCCTGCAGGCCATTGTTTGTGCCACTTTCTCTTGCAAAACAATGGAAGGGAAATCAGTGAGTGTCATACAACATGTTTGGGTGGGTGATATTGTTTTTATGAAGTAGCTGCCAGGGTGTAAGAACTGTGAGTTTAAGAGTGTGAGATTATAACAGGGTATTATAACAAGTACATGAGGGTGAGGTAAAGCATTTGTATTTTAGGGTTGAGTCTGACAGATAGAGATTGTTGGCAGGTGGAAGATGATGTCGAAAATAATGGTAGATGAAACCAGTTATATAATTAGCTGAATATATCAATTGAAGATTTGAAGAGTGGCATGGTGGCACAATGGTTAACTCTGCTGCCTCACAGCACAAGGGACCTGGGATCAATTCCAGCCTTGGTATTCGGTCTCTGACTGTATGGAGTTTGCATGTTCTCCCTGTGCCTGTGTGGATTTCCTCCAAGTGCTCTGAATTACTCCCACAGTCCAAAGATGTGTGGGTTAGATGGATTGGCCATGCTAAATTGACCCTAGAATCAGAGGATGAGCAGGGTAAATATGTAGGGTTATGGGAATATGGCTTGGTTGGGATTGTGGTTAGGCTTATATCTGCAGCAACAATCTAGATGGAGACATTGTAGGGAGTCTATGGATTCTATGAACTCATTCTCCTTCCTGCATTGCATCCACGTTCTAGGAAAAGCACAACTGACAATGACTTCTAGCACTACTTGTTTCCATCTATCTGGAGGAACCTCCTATAGTTCCGCCACCCTGGAAATACAGGACATCTCTTCTTCTCTCCGCCTCTTCCATGAAGACCTCTAGTGTCTCCACCTAGAGATCTTCAGCAGACTTTCTGAAGATTTTGGTGCATGCTTCCTCACATTTATAGCTATTGTGAAACTATCAGATTCAGTTTGCAAATGACTCCCACCTCATCTTACAGCCGCTATGCACTTCTCTTTTTTTAAAGTCGTTCATGGGACTTGGGTATCGCTGACTGGCTAGCATTCTGAAATATTTTTCTAGCCCTTCCAGAGGATAACACAATGTTGCTGCCATGTTTGATACTGTGGCATTTGTGGTATCATGTGCTGGTGAAACTAAAGACGATAATAATTGGTCCTTTTTCGTAGAATCTAATTGTTTCACATCATAGAATCCTATAGTGCAGAAGGAGACCATTCTGCCCATTGAGTCTGCACTGACCACAATCCCACCCAGCCCCATCCCAGTAATCCAATGCATTTACCCTAGCTAGTCCCCCTGACAGATAGAGGCAATTTAGCATGGCCAATCCACCTAACCCGCATATCTATGGATTGTGGGGGAAAACCTGAGCACCTAGAGGAAATTCATGTAGACACAAGGAGAATGTGCAAACTCCACACAGACAGCACTGTGAGGCAGCAGTTCTAGGGTCTGTATGCCAAAGAAGTAAATCCATGTGTTTCCCCAACCCAAAACCATGGATGAATAGGGATACCCACTACTTGCTGACGTCTAGGTCTGAGACACTCAAGTCAGGTGACCCTGACCTATACAAGAAAGTAAGAAGTCTCTTAAGTCCAACAGATTTATTGGGTAGCGCAAGCTTTCAGAGTGTTGCTCCTTCTTCAGGTGAACAAAGACTTGTGATCACAAACAGGGAATATATAGAAACAGGTTCAATTTACAAGATAATGATTGGAATGTAAATCTTTACAAGTAATCAATAGTTACAGGTACAGACAATGTGAATGGAGAGAGGATTAAGCACAGGTTAAAGAGGTGTGTATTGTCTCCAGCCAGGACAGTTAGTGCGAGTTTGCAAGCCCAGGCAAGTCGTGGCGGTTACAGGTAATGTGACATGAACCCAAGATCCCGGTTGAGGCCGTCCTCATCTATGCGGAACTTGGCTACCGGTTTCTGCCCAGCGATCCTGCTTTGTTGTGAAGGTTGTGAATTTCTTCTGGTTGGGATTCTTCCAGACCAGAGCAGGCAACATATGTAACATTTCCCAATCGGTCACCCACAGATGATACTCTTTATGCCTGGAGATAGGAATTCATTATTTACTCCAACCAGAAAGAAGCAAAGGATGTATATGGTTTTGTGAGGATGGCAGGTTCCCCATGGTGGAGGCTGCCATTGATTGCACACATATTATTTTGCTGAATCTAAATGCTGAGATGCACCCCCTGGAAATACAGCTGTTGAGGAACGCCTGCTACCCTGATAGCAGACATAATGTTTTTATTTTGCACCATTCTGCTTCGAATTCTTCCATCAGCTTTGGGTATCATTGGTAAGGCCCTTATTTGTTGCTGGTCCCTAATTGCCCTTTCAACAGGATGGCTTGCTAGGCCATTTCAGAAGGCAGTTAAGAGGCAATGACATTGCTGTAGGTCTGGTGTCACAGGTAGGCCAGAGCAGGTAAGAATGTAAATATCCTTCCCTAAAGGATATTCATGAACCAGATGGGTTCCTACAACAATTGATGATAGTTGTCATGGTTACCATTATTGAGATTTAATAATTGAATTTTAATTACGCCAGCTGCCAAGGTGGATCTTGAACCCATGTCCCCAGAGCAGTGATGTGCAACCTCAGCGAGTGAGTGAGCTGCATGAGTGGCCCTCCTTCATCTCAGTGGGCCACAAGGTTGAAATCGAACTTGTTTGCTAACCATGATCCCATGGCTAAGATCAAGTACGTTTAATACATGCCAAATATTTCATAATGAGTTTGAGAAAATGCTTAGACGTTCATATATTAATGGAACTATCATCAACTGCAAATGGTAAACACAAAGGAACTCTTTCTGCTTTGGATGCAGAGGGAGTAAATGGCTCTCACAGTCAATATTGTGAGCAATCAGCATGAACATCACTGGCCCTTGCTTTATGTTCAAATCACCTCAGCCATACTGGTGGGAAAGAAACTGTGTGGACAGAAATCGGTTGTAAGTAGCAACCCTATCCTGTGGGCAATGAACAACAATACATGACTCTAAAATGTCTCATAGGCCACACTCAGAAGTCAGATGGGCCACATGTGCCCCCCATGCTACAGGTTGCCCACCAATGCCCCAAAGCATTAGCCTGGGCTTCTGGATTACTGTGCCAGTGATATTACCACCATGCCACCATCTGCCCCCGTTTCTGCTGCCAAGTTGAACCAGGGAGTGGCTGCTAGGTGTTTCTTTAGGCTAATAACTCTCGGCAAAGATAAAGAGGAGCAAATTTACTGAGAAATCACAGAATGGTGAAAGGTCCATACTGTAATGGTGATGTGAGATTTTAATTATCCTTCTATATACTGGCATAGCCAGAGAGCAAATGGATAGAAAGCAGCAAGAGTTTCTGACATGTGTTCAAGAGAATTTTTACCATCAACATGTTTCTGGCCCAATGAGGTGGGGGGTGGAGGGTGGGGGGCGGTGTCAGGTGGGGAAGCACATTACCAGATCTGGTTCTGGGGGAATGAGGTAGTAAAGTTTATAAAGTTTATTTATTAGTCACAAGGAAGGCTGACATTAACACTGCAGTGAGGTTGCTGCAAAATTCCCTTAGTTGTCATAGTCCGGCCCCTGTTCAGGTTAATGTATCTAAACAACACGTCTTTCAGAATGTGGGAGGAAACCAGAGTACCCAGAAGAAACCCACGCAGACATGGGGAGAACATGCAAACTCCACACATACAGTGACCCAAGCTGGGAATCGAAGCTGGGTCCTTGGCACTGTCAGGCAGCAGCACTAACCACTGTGGCAATGTATTGCCCCAAGTGAATCAAATAGGTCAAATGGATCAAGGGGGGGATGATTTAGTAACCAGTGTTCCTAGTATCATAATGTTAAGGAGCAATCGCGAGCAAAATATTTCATTAGGGGAGGGCCAATTTCAAAGGATTGAGAATAATCCTGGGTAAATTGGAGTCAAAGATTGGCAGTCAAAACTGAAATGGAACAATAAGCTGCCTTTAAAAAGTTTAGGTACAATTAGGGTACTAGCACATGAGGGAGAACAGTATGACAACAGGCAGAACTCTAGTATGATGTTTATGTATGATTGATATGTATTTAAATTGGTTGCATCTCTTCTGGTATAACATCATGTGATCTATAGTGACAGATATAAATTGTCCCATTGATAAGACACAGCATGGGTTCATGTAGGGCAGTCATGTTTGACTAATTTGGTGGAATCCTTTGAGAACATTACATGTGCACTGGACAATGGGGAACCTGTGGATGTCGTGTATCTGGATTTCCAGAAGGCATTTGACAAGGTGCCGCACTAAAGATTGCTACATAAGATAACAGTGCACGGTGTTACGGGTAATGTATTAGTTTGGATAGAGGATTGGTTAACTAACAGAAAGCAAAGAGTGGGGGTAAATGGGTATTTTTCTGATTGATGATCAGTGACTGGTGTTGTGCTTCAGGGATCAGTGTTGGGATCGCAATTGTTTACGATTTACATAGATGATTTTGAGTTGGGATCAAGTGCAGCGTGCCAATATTCACAAATGACACTAAAATGGGTGGAAGAGCAAAGTGTGCAGAGGGCACTGAAAGTCTACAAAGGGATATAGATAGTCCAAGTGAGTGGGTGAGGGTCTGGCAGATGGAGTACAATGTTGGTAAATGTGATGTCATCCATTTTGGTAGGAATAGCAGCAAAATGGACTATTATTTAATGGAAAAAAATTGCAGCATGCTACTGTACAAAGGGACCTGGGTGTCCTTGTGCAGGAATCTCAAGGAGTTGGTTGCAGATGCAGCAGGTAATTAAGAAGGCAAATGGAATTTTGTCCTTCATTGCTAGAGGGATGGAATTTAAAAAGAGCGAGGTTATGTTGCAGCCGTACAAGTGCTGGTGAGGCCATACCTGGAGTACTGGGTACGGTTTTGGTCTCCTTACTTGAGAAAGGACATACTAGCACTGGAGGGGGTGCAGAGGAGATTCACTAGATTGATTTTGGACTTGAGAGGGTTGGCTTATGAGGAGAGACTGAATAGGCTGGGGCTATACTCATTGGAATTCAGAAAAATGAGGGGAGATCTTATAGAAACATATAAGATTATGAAGGGAATAGATAATATAGAAGCAGGGAAGTTGTTTCCACTGGCGGGTGAAACTAAAACTAGGGGGCATAGCCTCAAAATAAGGGGAAGTAGATTTAGGACTGAGTTGAAGAGGAACTTCTTCGAACAAAGGGTTGTGAATCTGCCCAGTGAAGCAGTTGAGGCTACCTCATTGAATGTTTTTAAGGCAAGGACAGATAAATGTTTGAACAGTAAAGGACTAAAGGGTTACAGTTAGCAGGTGGATAAGTGGAGCTGAATCCATGAAAAGATGAGCCATGATCTTATTGAATGGCGGAGCAGGCTCGAGGGGCCAGATAGCCTGCTCCTGCTCGTAGTTCTTATGTCCTTATGTAAGGAGAGAGATTCATGGGTTTTGTGGCTCTCCTATCTTAGGCCTGGAATAAGCAGCATCTTCTTAATAAACCTGCACTGTGTTTGACTACAACCCACACCTGTAGCACCTTGTTACTCTTCTCCTTTGTGGTAGCTACTGATCGATACATAACAATGATAGAGATTATGTTAATAATAAAAGTGAGACCGAAACTGAATTAAAAAAAGTACAGAGGGGGAGTGAAAAATGAAACCAGAGAAACAAAGAAACAGTCTGAGAAAGGCCTGACAACTAAAATGAAAGGGTGATCAAAACATTTTCTGGCAGTCAGGCAGCATCATAGTCAGCATGGTGGCACAATGGTTAGCACTGCTGCCTCACAGCGCCGGGAACATGGATTTGATTCCAGCCCATTCTACGTTTTCTCCCCGTGTCCGCATGGGTTTCCTCCAGGAGCTCCAGTTAATGGTAGGAGCTAGGATTACAGCAGGACAACAGCTTTCAGTTCTGGCTGGGGTTTGTTTAAAGGCAGATGTTTGCAAGCTGCTGTCTCCACAAAATCACTCTGAAAGCTTCAAGGCCATTTACGCTCATTATAGTAAATATAAATTATAGCAAATTAGATGATTGCTAACTGTATTTAAAGTGGTTTTTGAGTCTGTAAGAAGAATGTTGCTTTTTTGGAACTGAAAGAGTGAGAAGTTAGAAATTAAGGTTGTTTCCTTTCATTTGTTCAATTGTTAAGAGTTGTTACTTCATTTTTGTCAGAGTTCCACTTAAACTGTGTTTTTGAATAAAGTTAGTTTTTACTATAAAGATCTCTAATTTGTCAGTGAAATTACTCCCTGGTCTGAAGCATCCTATCCTCACATTAATATCAAATTAGAACATTTGTTGGGGTCTAGTCTGTCTTCCTTGTGTAAGTTAGGATTCTGGTCCAGGGCCCCAGTGTGGCCAATGGCTCAGAGTGAATGGTAATTCTGCAACTTGCTGGGATTTCATTGTCATGAGAAACCTCTGGGACTGACCTGCTGCCATGTGATCTTTACCAGATAATGAAGAGAGGCAAATGCAAAGGCTCTCGTACATTCCATACAGATTATCAGGGTCTCCCTTGTATTGTCCAGTTGTGCTAACTGTGACTTCCATCCGCCTGAGCAGACTATCCTTCCATCTTGATGTTTTGCAGTTGGACATTGGGGGTATTGCCTTGGTCTGGAGCTGGCTCTGTCTCAGGATGGTACATGTTTCTTTTCAAAATGTTTCCACCACCTTTTACCCTTCTACTGCCACCCAACTTCTCGCAACATTGCCTTCACTCTCACCTCGGTTTCTTTGAACTTCTCCACATCACCCTGGACCCTGTCACTGTTAATGTGCACATGCCTTTGACTCGCTGAGCCTAGCACAGCAACTATTCTTATGTCCACCCTGATCCTCCCAACTCCTGTGGTCCATCTCATCATCCTTGTGCCCTCTGTGATAGCCTGCATGAGAATTATACCTGTGACACCCAGATCCTGAAACTCTCACCTTACTGTATGCCATTTCTCCCTCTCACAGTCACTGCCACCTCTTAATATCAGAGTCCCTAATTTGCCTCCCATGATCCCAGAGTTGACTTGACTATCTCCTCCTTCTGAGGAACTCTGTCTCCACCTCGTCGCTCCCCCTCTCCATTCCCCCTGAGGCCTTCACCCCCCAACTTCCCCTTCATGACGTCCACTTTCTATTCCCCTTTATGCTTTCCTACTCCCCTGCCTGAGATGGGATGGGCTGTTTTGGCCCTTTGTTTTGTGTGTGCCTCTGCCTGGCCTTGTGTTCTAACTCAATAGCTGCAGAATGATTGGTGAAATGACAGCTGACTTCCAATGGGTTAGACTGCAGATGGCCTTGCAGGACGACATCAAATGGCTTTTGGCCTTGAAAGCTGTGCCAACTTGGCATGGGCGATGGTACTTTGGGCTTGTTGGCTAGCAAACAACAACAGTGGCATTGGGGGAGTGGTAATAGTGGCTTCATGAATGCTGTCATCTTAAGAGGCCATTACAGGATGATGGTTCATACCTCTGGGTTGTCCCCTCAGCAACCCCAAAAGGAGGTTCTTCATTTCCCAGCATTCATATCCCTTTCCTAATTGACATGCCCAAAATTCTGAATAAAGTTGTAAAGCAAAATTTATCATCTACTTTCATTTCCGCTTTCTAGAGCCAGCTATCTCTAATACAACTTCAGATGTGATAGCTGACTTCTGCTATTTCCCTCATCAATTGTCCCTTGTTTTTATTACCAGTTGGGTGCAATCGAGTGTTGTGGAGGCAGTAGTATTAGGAACGGAATTGTGATTAGACAGGAAGAAATATCGTTTTCAGTGCTGAAGGAGGAAATTTTTCAGATGTTATTTTATTCTTCAAACGTATTGGGTGGAATTTTATCATCCTGGAGATTAAGTACGGTGTGCAGGTGGAAAGGTCAGCACACATCCCGTTGGACGGCCGGACACATTCAATCTTCTGTGTTTCTGTAATTCCGGAAGATTGACCTTTGAAGAGAGCATTCGTGAAATGCAAATAAATGCAGTTGTGGGGACAAATTTTTTTAGCCCTGTCATGGAGGGGGTGGGACTGAAAACTGCAGTGAGCCATTCCTGTGGAGTGGAAAAATCCGCAGGAGGAAAATTGCACCCATTGTTCCTGACACATATCAGAAGGCAAGTCTTTAACGTGCCTTCGGAATTAGGAGAACAAAATTCCAAACTATTTTCCCACTGGGGGGAAACTGATTTTATCCATCAAGACAAATCTTGAATCTCCCGCCTGCCATGGCTCCCACTGCCGGATTTGATTCCCAGGAATGGATTTGGAATTAATCAATTTGCCTTTATAAAATCTGAAAATTCATGACTCAATAGTCATCAGAACAAAGTAAAAAGCTTGGCAACTGATGTGTGCTGATGTAGGTTTATCTGTGACTCTCGGATGATGAGTTATTGAGTAAATATTCAGCCAGAATGCAACGTGAATAGTTGGTGTCCTTGACAATATAACTTATGAAGTTTGTCTCATGTGCATCTGCCTAACAGCATTACTCTGAGCACAACCACAGTTAATAAGTGTGCTTCAATTACATAAAAGCTACATCTACAACGTGCATGGTTTACTTGGCTTTTTAATTTATTAGTTAAAGGACAATGCAAGGCAAGGGCAGTTCAGTTGGTTTATTTTAGTTTGAAGTTTATTTATTAATGTCACAAGTAGGCTTACATTGACACTGCAATGAAGTTACTGTGAAAATCCCCTAGTGGCCGCACTCTGGCACCTGTTTGGGTACACTGAGGGAGAATTTAGCACGGCCAACGCATCTAACCAGCACATCTTTCGGACTGTGGGAGGAAACCAGAGCACCAGGATGAAACTCTAGCAGACATGAGGAGAGTGGGCAAACGTCACACAGACAGTGACCCGAAGCTGGAATTGAACCTAGTTCCCTGGCACTGTGAGGCAGCAGTGCTAACCACTATGCCAGTGTGCAGTGAAATGAAATGTGAAATCAGTGCTTCAAACCAGCCTGTGATGACTGTCTCTTTGGGGGCAACTAATTGGGATTTGGAGTGTGGGATCACCCCATGGTGAAAGAGGCTGCCAGGCAGAAACATTGTGGGAGCTGCCCGCAGCTGTGAGACTGCTGTACAGTACTTATTAATAAGTACCTTTTGTGTTCACTGATGAAGGCTGTGAAATTGTATCTTTTCACGTGTAGCACATTACAACTGCAGTCAGAGTTATATAATTTTAATGATTGCCATGACACACTTCACTGACAAGAGAAACAACAATAGTTATCCGAGGGTACAGTGGGTTCTATGTTTGATTCTTGAACACAAGAGTTTCTTGAAAAGTTTTGGTATAATTTATATGTGCAATGGTGTGCCAGTTCCTTTGAGGAGCGTTATGTGTAACAGCTAAATGCCATTCTTTATTAAAACATTGCCATGTGCAAATTTCCTCCATCATTTGCACATCTGGGCTATGTCAGCTGAAACTCTCTTCTGTCTATCATTTACATAGCTCTCCCAGGCCACTCAAAAGACCAACCCAAGCAAGTTTCCGAGATTTACACAAATTATATGTTGCTGTCAGCTTACGTTTCAAAGTTTAAATGCGCAAGGTTCTCATGTGTATTGGGAAAATAATAGCCTGATCGTTGCCTGCGGATCTTGGCAAATTAAGACACTACAACACATAATTTGAATGCAATTAGAATTTTCCTCTAATGCAGAGGAGGCCCTTTGGCCCATTGAGTCTGCATCGATGCATGAAAGGCCCTGATCTGCCCACCTAATTCCACTTGCCAGCACTTGGCCCATAACCTTAAATGTTATGACATGCCAAGTACTCATTCAGGTACTTTTGAAAGGATGTGAGGCACCCCACCTCCACCACCCCCACAGGCAGTGCATTCCAGGCTGTCACCACCCTCTGAGTAAAGGGTTTTTTCTTAAATCCCTCTAAACCTCCCACTACTCACTTTTAAGTTGTGTCCCCTTATAACTGATCCTTCAACTAAGGGGAACAGCTGCTCCATGTCTACCCTGTCCATGCCCCTCATAATCTTGATGTGGGTATGCCGGCGTTGGACTGGCGTAAACACAGCAAAAAGTCTGACAACACCAGGTTTTAGTCCAACCTATTTATTTGATAATATACTCACTAGCTTTCGGGGTCTCTAAACTGTCTGTGCTTTATATGCTCTGTCTGAGGCCAGAACTCTCCATTCACCTGACGAAGGGGGTAACCCCGAAAGCTAGTGAGTATATTATCAAATAAATAGGTTGGACTAAAACCTGGTGTTGTCAGACCTCATAATCTTGAACACCTTATCTCACCGTATGGTCAGGTCCCTGAAATTACTAGATTTAGATGGAACAGTGGGTATGTTTGAGTTTAACAGTCACCTTAACTGAGACCATGTCTCAGATCAACACCAGATACAGTGGAGGGGGGTTTTCCACCCCTATTTTCAGTGGGCAGGAATGGCAGAGGGGGCAGAGAATCGAGTAGGAGTCCCAAAACGGCTCAATTATCCCTCCACTACCGCACCCCCCCCCACCCCCCCGCACCAACCCCGCCCCCGGACCCTGTCAATGATGTAACAGGGATCTCGACTTTAAATGTTGGGATCCTCATTTACACCTGTTTTATTAAGCAGATAGATCCCACATTGAACCATTGAACTGTCCATTCACTTTGGTGTGAAGACACATTGATGTGAATGAAGAATTAAGGAGAACAGCAGGGATTCTAAGAGAAGATGCCAGCTTAATTATTATTACCTGTATCCGAGGTGCTGTAGTAGTGCTTATTTTCTGCTGGTTTTTAATGAATGAGCTCTGCAGTCTCCTTTAACTCATTCACCATCTTTATTGGAAAATGCATTGCCATTCCTTGACTGTCGCTCGGTCAAAATCCTGGAATTCCCTCCCCAACAGCACTGTGGGTGTACCTATACCTCAGGGACTGCAGCTTTTCAAGAAGGCAGCTTACCACCACCTTCTCAAGGGCAACTAGGGATGGGCAGTAAATGCTGGTCAGCCAGTGACGCCCATATGCCTAACTGAATTCAAAGAAGGAAATGTGGGCATAAATTTCTTTTGACAATTTTGGTATACAAATTTCCATGTACATTTAGCATAACTTTGCTCCAAGAAGTTTGGGGCCTCGATTTATTCTGACCTCAACCAGGTGGCTGTTTAAATCAATGCAACTATAGATTTTGTAAATTGAGTTAGTGTCTTTATATGTCCTGTTTGTGAATAGAACTCCCACTCACCTGATGAAGGGGCAGCGCTCCAAAAGCTAGTGGCTTTTGCTACCAAATAAACTTGTTGGACTTTAACCTGGTGTTGTGAGACTTCTTACTCATTCAACTATCCCCATTGCTCCATGTGAATCTAGTAATACATATCTCATTAGAATTATGC
The DNA here is from genome assembly GCF_965287045.1 of Carcharhinus amblyrhynchos. Classification (NCBI taxonomy): domain Eukaryota; kingdom Metazoa; phylum Chordata; class Chondrichthyes; order Carcharhiniformes; family Carcharhinidae; genus Carcharhinus; species Carcharhinus amblyrhynchos. Next base: position 22,506,149 of record NC_137336.1, read on the forward strand.
AAATGAAGTATATTAATTTGTCAAGATATGCAGGTGATGAACAAGCTGACTTGTCTACTGGGACTTGATGGATTGAGTTATAAAGAGAAGCTGAATAGACTGGGATTTTTTTTCTCTGGAGCATAGGAGGCTGAGGTGTGACCTTATAGAGGTCTATAAAATAATGAGGGGCATAGACAAGGTAGATAGTCAATATCTTTTTCCAACAGTAGGGGAGTCTAAAACTAGAGGGCATAGGTTTAAGGTGAGAGGGGAGAGATACAGAAATGTCCAGGGGGCAATTTTTTCACATAGGGTGGTGATTGTCTGGAACAAGCTGCCAGAGGTAGTAGTAGAGGTGGGTACAATTTTATCTTTTAAAATCAATTGGATAGCTACATGGGTACAATGGGTATAGAGGGATTTGGGCCAAATGTGGGCAATTGGGATTAGCTTAGGGTTTAAAAAAAAGGGCGGCATGGATAAGTTGGGCCGGAGGGCCTGTTTCCATGCTGTCAACGTCTATAACTCTAAGTTATTATTTGCTTATATTGATTTTGGCTATTAATTCTATTCTGAATTACCCACATTAAAAGAAATTTTGGTGGCTGGCCGTACAATCTGCTTGCTTGTTAGTAGCGTTGATGCTGAAAGTAGAAGAAAAATCATTTATTCCCCAGGACTGACATGCTTTGTTGAGATAAGTGCAAAATCTAACGCCTCACTCAAATCAGAATCAGGCAATCTTAATGGTTTCCAGTGCTTGCTGCAATCTGATTGATTGAGTTGCTACCTCCCTATCAACAGCACCGAGTGCAAAGAACATACCAGCCAGAAGTAGAACCGGGGGAAAAAGAAACTTTAATTGAGTTACTTTGAAAATAGAAAGCCTACTACTGAATGCAGAATAAAAGATAAGGGTGATAGACTGCCAGGATTGGGGAGCTGACCTCCAGCACCTTTTCATTGAGTTCTCAATCAACAGAATGGCAAAGGCAGATCCTTGAGGATCTCCACTTAATAAACTGTTGTGTTTTTTTCATCTTGTTAATCTACTAAAAATACCATTGTCTATTGATGAATAAACCATCTGTGCTTTTACCAATTTCAGGTCATTATATTCAATCTTTCAAATGGAGTTTGTCTGGGCTTGTGGGTTAAAAGTTATTTATTGATGATACCATCTTAGCACCGCAGGGAACTATTCAATTCCCAAAATATATAGGTCACATTTTGCGAATGATATCTTGCTTTTACTTATCCAAAGCAGCTGTCAATCAAATGCCATTTTCTGCACGCTATGAAATGAATTAAAATTTGGCCAAATAAGTCACTGATGTGACCATGTGCAGCTCACATACAAACCATCATTACGAATAAGAAGTCTCACAACACCAGGTTAAAGTCCAACAGGTTTGCTCCTTCATCACCTGATGAAAGAGCAGCGCTCCAAAAGTTTCTGATTCCAAATAAACTTATTGGACTTTAACCTGGTGTTGTGAGACATCTTACTGTGCCCACCCCAGTCCAACATTGGCATCTCCAGATCATTCCAAATAAGAATATAGGGATACTGCTCAGTCAGTCTATTTACTTTACGGAAGTGGAAATGAGGTTAAGTAAAAAAAAACCTTGTGTCTTTTTCCTTCTTCAGGTTCACTTTTGAACCTTTGATCAGAAAAGGGTCTATTGTCCTTTGTGCACAATAGGCAGTCGATTTACTTTTTCTTTTACGCACATTGTGCATTTTTGTTTGAACATTCAACTGAGATTTGATAGCTGGTACCCACCTTTCCCATTTCTGAAGCCATTGCTTATATTCTTGAATTAAAATAAGTCTGCTGCTGGTTTTTTTGGTTAACAATTTGCCTTCTCTTTTTGGTGATTCTTGCCTTAAAGAGATGAAAGCTACCTTGGTGTACAAGAGCTTGGATTGATGACAGAAGTATTTGGAGGAAGCTCGAGCTGTATCTATCAGTATAAATTTGTTCCTCGAGAATATGAACCTAGATGGGTAAACATTTTCTAATATGGGACACAATAGGGTTATACAGCTGTGAGATTCTTCTTAATCTAACATCCGAGCAAGGAGCTGAGAAGGGCAGAAGATGGGTGTGAGTGGCAGGGTGCAGTGTCCGGTTGGAGGGTTGTAATATCAGCCTTAGTGTCAAAGATGCCATAGAATCCTAATCTATTCAGCAAAAATAATATTCAAACACGTACCTGTGCTAACCTTTGGGACCAAGAATGTATGACATTGGAAAAGACTTCTGATTTGGTGAAGATAAGACTATTGTGGGCTAAAGCGCAAATCAAATGTATTTTTCTCCTAATATGTCAATACATTTGAAAAATGTTTTATTTTTCAAGAAGATTCCAGTAACTATTTGCATACACTTCCTACAATATTCTTGCAATGAAATGTTCATAAGCCCAATAAGGATCCAGGTTAATCATTTTATCCATGACTATCTGCTTTTGTCACAGTAAATCTTACAAGTTCTTTAGTCACTTCCAAGTGAACATTATACGCTGCTTATTCCCAGTGACCCTTTCGGAGACCTTTCACTGAACACTCCTCAAGTTTGAACAGATAATTCCATTGCCAATATACTGCAATAGTTTCAAAGCTACATACTTTGCAATATTCTTTGACTACAGTTATTTCTGTTTCTGGATTGAACATATAAGTCAATATTTGCAGTAGCGAAATGCCGATGTTTTGAGCTCGTGTGTTTTTGCACTTTATCAATATTATCCAATAAAAATCTAACATTTTAAAATTTAAGTTAATGTTGTGAAGGCAAAATCACTTAAATCGCATAGTCATCTACTCAATATCACATTTTTGTATGGTGTTTGGAGTAACTGGGTTTATTTTTCTCATTTTCGATTTATAACTGTCACTAAATTGTCTATCTCTGACAGGATTCAAGGACATCAGATAAGAGAGTTTGGAGAGAGTGCAGTAAGGCTTGTTTTTCTGAAGTTGAAATTAAAGTAGATAGTGGGCTGTGTATAGGGGCTTATTGTGCATTGAAAGCTTCTTTGCTTCAGTCAGATCTTGCTCTGGGATTCAAAAGCAGAATTGATGACCTGCTCATTGACCCTGAGGTCTGCTGACAGTCATTGTCAACAGCAGCCAGTGTTCCCTGGATCATTAGTCCAATGACATAACCTAACCACTGTCATATTATGTACTTACTGAGGGTTCTTTATGTTGCAGTGGGAATGACTCATTGATGAGAATGTGAGGCTTGCGTGTTTAAATATGAACACTTTATAAACACTCTATTCAAGAGGTGGCTAGATATGGCACTTGAGGCAAAAGGGATCAAAGCTTATGGGGAAAAAAAGCAGGATTAGATTTGAAACCATCTCCCTTCTGCATTTTTAATATTGATGCCATTGGGAGGGAATAGCTAATGGGCTGTTTCCAAAGCCTCCACTTCAAGGTGCGACTTCTCCGATCAACATCAGCAGCAGCTTAAGCTCCTGGGCCTTCTCTGCATCCCTCTGATCAGAAATGGATGGGAAACAGTAACCAGACCAGCCCGTTGGCAGTGGAAGGTTATTGGAAGGTACCAAAAGAATGATTGTTTTCCGGAACTCTACATCTCAGGGAAAAGATTTCAGGAAATAGGATGCAAGACTGGGCGGAGATGTGATAGATAGACTTCAATGCGGATAAATGTGTAGTGGTCCATTTTGACAGGTCCAGTGGGATGAAGGAGTACAATATCAAGGGTAGGACTCTTAGCTGTGTTGAGGAGCAGAAGGACCATGGGGTCCGGGTCCATAGGACTCTTAAATTGGCCTCGCAGGTGGACGATATGGTCAAGAAGGCGTATGGTGTACTGGCCTTCATTAATCGTGGGATTGAGTTTAGGAGTCGGGAGATAATGCTGCAACTTTATAAGACCCTTGTCAGACCCCACTTGGAGTACTGTGCGCAGTTTTGGTCACCTCACTACAAGAAGGATGTGGAAGCTATTGAGACGGTGCAGAGGAGATTTACAAGGATGTTGCCTGGATTGGGAGGCATGCGTTATGAAGATAGGTTGAGGGAGCTAGGTCTCTTCTCCCTGGAGAGATGAAGATTGAGAGGTGACCTGATAGAGGTTTATAAAATGTTGAGAGGTATAGATAGGGTGGATTCTCAGAGGCTATTTCCCAGGGCTGAAATGGTCACTACGAGAGGACGCAGGTTTAAGGTGCAGGGGAGCAGGTACAGAGAAGATGTCAGGAGTGAGTTTTTCGCTCAGAGGGTGGTGAGAGAGTGGAATCGGCTGCTGTCGGTGGTGGTAGAGGCGAACTCGCTGGGGTCTTTTAAGAGACTTCTGGATGAGTATATGGGATTTAATGGGATTGAGGGTTATAGATAGGCCTGGTAGGTATGGATATGATCGGCGCAACTTGTGGGCCGAAGGGCCTGTTTGTGCTGTAGTGTTCTATGTTCTATGAAATGTGTATGAGAGGGAAGGAGAGGTTCCTTGGTAGGGGAAGCCTGCCTAAACTTCCCTTGCTGGCGCCTTGAGGTAGGACAAAGAAAATCAAGAAACAGACCTTGAATGACCTCTTAGAATCATAGAACCTTATAGTGCAGAAGGAGGCCATTCGGCCCATCGAGTCTGCACCAACTATGTGCTGCCCTGGATAGGTCTTCTGGTCCTGGGTGCTGCTCCCGCTGTCTTCACCTGAAGGAAAAACCAGAGCTACTTGCCCTATTCAAGTCAGTTAAAATTGATGCTGCCTTATTGAACATTTAAAAAAGGATGATCTGTGCTTATGGAACCTGATTATTTTTACATTATTTAATAGGAAATTTTTCCAAGAACTAGGATAAGAGTAGATTTGAATAGTTTTTTTGTGTTTGAGGTAAATGATATTTTGTCAGAAGGTAGAGGTGGTTTTACGTAATTTATATTTGTTTTGTAGGTATTAAAAATACAAGGTATAGCTTTAAGTAAGCTTAATTTTGTGTTTCAGTATTTGTGTGTTTACAAAAGGTTAATAATTTCCCTTTGGTTCAGATACTTGCATTATAATGGGGGGTTTTATTAGACTGTTGCTTAGCAACCAGTGACCAGATTGAGACAGCAAGAGCACTTGAGTCAGTGGAACCAGGCAACCCAGAAGAAAGCAGCTCTCACAGAAACTGCCAGAGTAAGGAAGACATAAAGAGTGACTGCAGAGGGCAGGTCCCAAGATAAAGAACGGAAAGTTCTTTGGAAACCAGAGCATGGGACAAAAGAGTGTTCCAGGAAGACTGTGGAGTCAAAGGACCGAAGAGCAAGAATCTGAGCCAGGTCCCGTTCAGTGAAGTTAAAGTGATGAGCAGAGTAAGGGCTCTGAAATAGAGACAGCAGCAGCAACCAGATGTAAACTCAGCTTGCAAGAAGCCAGGCATCCGAGGTCATCAGAAGGTTGGCTTCTTATGGTGAATCTGTGAAGCAGTGGTGAACTTTTGGTATGGCTGGGTGCCTGAGAGAGTCTGTGGAAGATGAAGTTTGAATGTACATTGCAATCCAAGGCAAAGGAATATGGAAGGGAGAGTTTGGAAAACCCAAGAAGTGGATCCTTGGTGAAGCCACCTGAGAGAAAACATTATATGGGAGAAGAATCCAAAACATGTTCTTCAAGAGCAGAGTTTGGAAACCCTTGTGTGGAAGTCAGAATTCCAGTGAGGCCAGTTGACTCACAGTGTGATAAGCATCTTGGGAGATCTGATGAGAAATCAACAGATGTTGCGTTGGGTGGGGCATCTGTCAGTTAGTTTTAAAGTGTAGTGTGTCTGGCCACATTTCACCTATTTGTTAACAGGGACTGTATACTTACTGACAAAAGTAGAGTATAAAATAGATTTTATAACTTGTGTTATCCTTACAAATCTGTATATATCTGCAAAGGTATACTTGGGTCAAAGGAGTGGATTATAATTCATCGTTTCTTGTTTGGAAAATGTTTTATTCTTTAGGTAAAAGTTCATTGGCAGTCCGGTGACTCTGTTCATCACTTTATTAAACAACAATTAAAGTTTAGGATCTATCAAGTCAGGTTCCACCCTGGGATCTGACTTTTCCAGTAGTTTTGTTCTGTTGGCATGGCTGAGATCACAATTTCTTTCACTGAGGAAAGGTTAGTGGATCTCAAACAGCAACATAAACACACGAAACTTTAAAGTTTGACTTTTTTACTGAGTAACCTCAATATATCCTTTTAGTTCACTTTAAAATGATTTCCTGGCTAAAGCCAGTGATGAAGGCAAAGGCTATATGGTGGCACATGGTTAGCACTGCTGCCTCACAGCGCCAGAGACTCGGGCTCAATTCCAGTTTGGGTCACTGTCTATGTGACATTTGTACCTTCTCCCTGTGTCTGTGTGGGTTTCCTCCAGGTGCTCCGATTTCCACTATCCCACGCAGACCCTATCCCCATTTACCCTAGCTAGTCCCTTTGACAGTAGGGACAATCTGATCTCCTCCCACAGCCCAAAGATGTGTGGATTAGGTGGATTGGCCATCCTAAATTGTCCCTAGTATCAGGGAGGCTAGTTAGGGTAAATGGGGATAGGGCCTGGGGTGGGATTGTGGTCAGTGCAGACTTGATGGGCTGAATGGCCTCCTTCTGCACCATGGGATTCAATGATTCAACGTGGCATTAAACTGGGCTTCAATTAAACTGCCTCTGATAGCTGCAAGGTGGTTGGCTGCCGGGTGTACCATTTTCACAGTTAAAGAATAGTTGGAGCTTGGGTAAACCATCCATTTAAGAAAAAGGACAAGATTTTCATTTCCATTCTGCCACAGGTGTCAGTAATATGGAAAATCCCAAAATGATAAAATGGCGTGATTCATGTTGCCGGCCACTGGACTGCATATCATGCAACAGCCCATGTTGGCTGTTTGGCCTATGCATCAAGTATCTCAGTGTGCATGCTTATCAGCATTCCCCTGTATCTGGCACCCAATTGAAGTCATCATCTGAGTCCCCTGCGGCAGAGGTTGTGTGTGACCTCGAGCTGTGAAGAGTTGGCAGGTGAGCTATCCTTTGGTAGAAACATAGAAACTAGAAGCAGGAGTAGGCCATTCTCTCCTGCTTGGTGATTCGCTCTGAACAAGCCACTGAGGTATGTGCATTGCCAATAGCTGAGCTGGTGGCCGCAGTGAAGGTAACTCTGTTTCTTCCTTGGAGGTTTGTTGAACTCTCTCTCTCTGTCTCTCTCTGCTTCCTGGGGCTGCTGTGGCTGACCAGTTGGCTACTCTTATTCAAAGGCATCAAATTGCAAGAGGAGCATCAGGTTAAGGGAAGTGGGGGGGGTGGGTGCTTATGGGATGGTGAGGGGCTGGACTGTCATGGCAGTAGGGTGAGTGAGCTGCATGGTCCATAATCATGGTTTCTTCAGTTTGCTAAATGATTTACAGGCGAGGCGATGGCCAAGTGGTATTATTGCTGGACTATTAATCCACGATCCCAACTAATGTTCTGGGGACTTGGGCTCAAATCCTGCCATGGCAGATGGTGGAATTTGAATTCAGTAAAAAAAAACTAGAATTAAAAATCTACTGATGACCATGAATTGATTGTCGGGAAAAATCACCCGGTTTATTAATGTCCTTGAAGGAACGAAATCTGTTGTCTTTACTGGTTTGGCCTACGTGCGATTTCAGAGCCTTAGCAACATGGTTGACTCTCAACTACGGTTTGGCAATAAATGCTGGCCAGCCAGCGAAATCCATATCCCATGAATAAAGAAAAAGGTAAAGGCGAGACAGGAATTGAGAAGGGACTAAAGATGGTAACATATTATCAACCCATATGTTTGGAGTGATACTCTGGGCACAGTTGCAGCCAGCCTCATGTTGTACAGTACCTTTGGAGAAGGAATGAAGCTGTACTTGTAGACCTGCAGCTTGGCTTTGCTCCATTCCAGGGTGGAATACCTTGTTCAGCAAAAGAGATGAAGCGGATTGTTAGGGATTGTGTGACACTGTGTGTGACGTACCCCCTATCATGACTGAATATTTGGAAGTATGTGGACACAGTGAGAGCTGGGTGTGAGGTTGACATCGTTGGAAAGTGAATGAGGATGAAGTTGGAGTGATAGGGTAGTGATAGAGAGTGCTTCCAAATGGGGGTATCTGATTTGAACAATGGTGCCCCATCATTATTATACTACTGGAATTTGTGTCCATAAATTACATGAATGTGCTTGTTGGCTCTCAGTCTTGATCAGTTACCCACCTTACAACAACAATTACACTTTAAAAGTACTTAGCTGGATGTAAAGCATTTTTTGATTCCCTGAGCTCATGTACGGTGCTTATTAATGCAGGTTCCCTTTCTTCTTGCTTTCAGTATCAAACAGCTTATTGTGGCACTCCCGAACAGCAGAACAGTTCAAGGACACATGTCCTTGAAAGTTTAAGATGAGAGAATGTGTCTGCAAACAATGTGGTGCATCTGCAATTGTGCGTGACACTACAACAGATTAGCAAGAGTGCTGAATGCAAGAAATGATTAGAAGTCAAGAGCTGAGCTCCTAAGAATTTCTTTAATCAAGCCATCGCACTCCTGAGCAGCTGTTTTTTTGATGTGATTCAGGCCACGACACTCCTCAGTGAATAAGATTCAGTGAGGCAGTTAATAATATATAGAGCAAGAATATAGCTGTGGAGATGTATGATGAATTACTTCTGCCTAGTTAGGAGCAGTTTATTGAATTTTAACATCCGAAGTAAATGAACCCTTGACTTCCAATAATTGGGGTATATTTGAAGGGAAGAATCATAGGATCAGAACAGAGCTTCGAGAATGGCAGAGTGGCAGAAGGAGGCATCTTGGTTTATTGCATCTGGACCAGGAGGACGTGAAGGCTTTGGAGAGAGTACAGAACAGGATGTTGCCTGGTATGGAGGGTCTTAGCTATGAGGAGACATTGGGTAAATTAGGTTGTTCTCCCTGGAAAGATGGAGGATGAGGGGCGACCTAATAGAGGTGTATAAAATTATGAAGGGCATAGACAGGGTGAACAGTGGGAAGATTTTACCCAGGTCGGAGGTGACGAACGCAAGGGGTCACAAGTTCAAGGTGAGGGGGGCAAGGTTCAACACAGATGTCAGGGGGATGTATTTTACACAGAGGGTGGTGTGGGTCTGGAATGCACTGCCAAGCAAGGTGGTTGAGACGGACACGCTGGGATCGTTTAAGACTTACCACATGAACAGACTGGAAATAGAGGGATACAAATGAATGGTCTAGTTGGGCGCATGAGCAGCACAGGCTTGGAGGGCTGAAGGGCCTGTTTCCTGTGCTGTATTGGTTTTTGTTCTTTGTTCTTTGGACAGTTCTTTTCCAATGTATATGATTGTTTTTCTCTTTCGCGTGTTTATTTAATTCCTTTTTGAAATTTAGCAACGAACCTGTTTCCACGTCTAACATCCTAACCACATGTTGCATTAAACCTTTTCCCTCATATTGCCTCTGACTCTTTTGCCAATCACCTTAAATCTGCTCGCCCATAGGAAGCAGTTTACCTTTATTGATTCTATCTAAACCCTTCATGATTTCAAGCATTGCTATCGAATCACCGCTAAGCCTCCCCTGCTCTTGGGCAACAAACTCTAGGTCTTCCGGTTTATCAACGTAATTGGCAGTCCTTCATCCCTGGAACCATTCTCACAGATTTCTTCTGTATCCTCTCCAAAGTTTTCACATCCTTACTAAAAGAGGAGCCCAGAGTTTGCTCGGAATACCTTGACTGAGGCTGAAATGGAGTTCAAAAAAACTTTAGCATGACTTCCTCACTTTTATACTCTGTGGCTAGAATTTGACCGCCATGCCTACCCTGGAGTCACGGAGGGTGTGGCTCGCAGAACGGAATTCTCCATTGATCTCAGGCAGGGTTTTACCAGTCTCGCCCAAGCGAGGTTGTAAAATATCGGCTTATGACTCTATTTACCTAGCTCAGGATCCTGTAACTTTTATTGTCAGCTTGTTTGTCTGCCTTGTCACCATCAAATATATGTGCCCAAACACTCCCAGGTCTCTCTGTTCTCCAACTCTCTTCAAACCGTATCATTTGTATTATCTTTCCTCACTCTTCCTACCAATATGGATCTTATCTCCCACTTTCCTGCATTGATTTTCTTCTGCCTCAGATCCACCCGTCCCACTAGCCTGCCTAAGACTTGTTGAAATTTACTATTAATGTCATCACTATTTGCTACACTTTTGCTTTTTCGTGCCAAGTACAGGTTTCAGCATCATGCACTCTATTTCCAAGCCCAAGCCATTAAAGTGTATCAAAGACAGCAGCAATACTGTACTGAACCCTGGGGTACACCACTGTACATCTCCCTCCAGTCATAAAACCGTTCACCACAACTCTGTTTCCGGTCCCTTTATCTCTTTTGGGTTTCAGGCTTTTACCCCTTGGTTTCAAACCTGGGTCCCTGGCACTGTGGGGCAACATTGCTAACCGCTGTGCCACTGTGCTGCCCTAACTCCACAACATAGTTAATGTGTCATTAACAAAGGGGCCTGTGAGGGAGGCTGCCACCCCACTTACCTGTCAAAAGCCTGAGCAGGTTTACCCAATTGGGGTGAATGTGCGTGGGCTCACTCACAGCCCATGATATCACGGCAAGGTTAGACGGGATGGCAGGTAGGCAGCAGGGAAGTCACCCATACAATTTTATAGCCCCCCCCACTCCCCCTTCTGAAAACCCTCAGGCACAGAGATGGGAGAAAAATAACCCGCCCATCAATTTGCCGAACATTCTTGTTCCTAGTTTTGGGCATTATTTAGTGATTGCTATCTTGCTTTTTAGCTTCATCCCGAGTTCCTTAAGCTTTGATTGAAAGCCTTCAGCCCTTACTGCAGGATCTCAACTGGAATGTAAATGGGTTGAATTCCCTGCAGAAAACCCAAAAATGCCAAAGCAGACAATAACCCAGCACTGAATCAAGAACTCCCAATAATTCTGCTCTTACACATCTGGCTGTATATAATGAAGAAGCCATTCCAAATAGCATATTAAGTACATTTAGTATGATGCCAAGTTTAATGATGTATGTGTTATGCTTCATTAAAACAATCAATTGTTCCATTACTTGTAATTTATCTACACCTACAAATTTATTACAGACTTTCTGAGGAGTAAGGATTTATTATTCTTGTGGTAATTCTTCTCCCTCTTTGAAGTGCCACCTTCATCAATCAGTACAGCAGGAATGTACCATGGCTTTACGATAGCTAATTTCTGTCAAATGCTCTGCTACTTCTGAATGTTCCTTTTCCCTGCTTTTAATGCTCCTTTTTGTTGAAGGAATGCCCATTCATATCCTCCTTGACACTAACAGGTCCAACTGGCTAGCTAAGAGGAGTCAGGCTAGCTTCAAGATTACGCCAGGCCCAGAGTTTCAATGGACAAGCAGCTAAAACTAGCAATTTGCAGTCATAAGGTCGTTGCAACATGGAAGAAGGAACATTTCACAAATTGGCATCACATCCATTCACTCCCCATATCCTTGCCCATTCTTCTCTTTTTGTCTATTTAGAAAAATTAGAGCATGTAGAAATAAACAGCACAGAAGGCGATCAGTTTGACCATGGCTTCTGCTCCGGCAGAAAAACAAGCCCCCACCCACCACCTCCCCCCCCCCCCCCCCCCCCCCACCATTTCCCAGTACCTGGTCTGAAGCTGTGAAGGATACAGGACTTCAGTTACATATGCAGCCACTGTTTAAATGAGTTGAGGGTTTCTGCCTCTCCCACCCTTTGACAGTGAGTTCCAGGCCCCTATCACCCTTTGCGTGAAAATTCTTGTCCTCATCTCCCCTCTATGTTAGCACAGTGGTTAGCACTGCTGCTTCATAGCTCCAGGGACCTGGGTTTGATTCCCGACTCGGGTCACTGTCTGTGTGGAGTTCGCACATTCTTTTCGTGTCTGCGTGGGTTTTCTTCGGGTGCTCCGGTTTCCTGCCACAGTCCAAAGATGTGTGGGTTAGGTTGATTGGCCATGCTAAAATTGCCCCTTAGCGTCCTGGGATGTGTAGTTGGAGGGATTAGAGGGTAAATGTGTAGGGATTTGGGGATAGGGCCTGGGTGGGATTGTGGTCAATACAGACTCGATAGGCCGAAGGGCCTATTTCTGCACTGTAGAGTTCTATGTTCTAATCATAGCATCACTGATTCCCTACAATGCAGAAGGAAGCCATTTGGCCCATTGAGTTTGCACCACCAAAATCCCACCTAGGCCCTATTACCGTACCTTCTACTAATCACTGTAAATCTATGCCCACTAGTTATTGAGCTTTCTGCTCAGGGAAATAGGTCTTCTCATTCAGCCTGTCCAGGCCCCTCACAACCTTGTACACTTCAATCAAATTTTCTCTGTTTGGAGGACAACAAGTCCAGCCTATCCAATGTCGCAACTAAGGGATTTTCACAGTAACTTCATTGCAGTCTTAATGTAAGCCTACTTGTGATGCTCAGAAATAAACTTAAAGATATAACAGAGTGCATGTTTCTGATGAGCCTTCGCATTGTTCTACATTGCTGACCAAGAAAGCTGGCTTCTGTACTAACATGCTCAGTGAAGGCATTAGACTAATTAAGGCAGCTAATGCTGGCATAATTGCCTGTTACCTCAGGGACGAAAAATATTGCAGAATTTTTGAATTACATTCCTGCCAATATTGTAGCAGCAGAGGCGTACATATAAACCATCTGTGTTACAGTGGTCAGTGTGAGTGGCATCAAATGGACTAGGCTGGCATGCTGTCCATCTCATTGCTGCCAATGGGAGGCTGTCTGGAACTTGTACAATGCAGATGGAAAGTCACAGAAAAGAAATCTAAAACCGGTGTTATTAGTATTAGGAATGGTTCTAAGGTGATAAGAATCTGACCCATTAGCTGACAGTCACAGCTAAGAGTGGAATTTGTCCAATCTTTGCGAGTAGGGAAGTCACATTTCAATTTTCTTTCTCCCTCAAGGGCCCGATGAGCAAGTTTCAGAAGGATGAAATTCGGCACAACATCAAACGTGAATTTCAAAACAAAACAAGTATGAAGAACAAAATAAAATGTTGAAAATGTTGCCAAAATTGACAATTTAAAAAAAGATGAATAAAGAAAGATGACGATTAGCCTATGAGTAAGTTTAAAGCTTGTTTATTAGTCACAAGCAGATTTACATTTACTGTGAAAATCCCCTAATCGCCACACTCTGATGCCTTTTCGGGTACACTGAGGGAGAATTTAGCATGCCCAATGCATCTAACCAGCCCCCTGGGCATGATGGAAAGTCAGTGTGTCTGGCTCACCCCTATCTCAGAGTGCTCGCTCATCGTCACTCACTGTGAGAATGGGTGAGAGCTTGGATTGGAGTGTGAGAGTGAAAGCGAATGGAAAATCCTGAGACTGGAAATGAGTCAGACACACACTCTCTCCCCTCTCCCTCTCTCTCTCTCATGCACACAAACACCCCCAAAGCTGAATAATAATTCCGCACCTTGATATTTGTAGCATTCCAACTTCCGGGTATGCTATCATTGAGTGTCCTATAATACATCGATTGAAGCCAATTAGCTATGAGGGTGGCATGGTGGCACAGTGGTTAGCACTGCTGTCTCACAGCTGCAGGGACCTGGATTTGATTCCTGGCTTGGGTCACTGTCTGTATGGAGTCTGCACTTTCTCCCCGTGTCTGCATGGTTTCCTCCGAGTTCTCCGGTTTCCTTCCACTGTCCAAAGATGTGCGGGATAAATTGATTGCCCATGCTAAATTGCCACTTAGTGTCCTGGGGTGCGTAGGTTAGAGGGATCAGCAGGGTATCTATGTGACATTACGGGTAGAGGGTCTGGGTGGGATTATTGTCAGTGCAGACTTGATGGGCCAAATGGTCGCCTTCTGCGCTGTAGGGATTCTATGAGGGCAAGTTGCAGACCGTCACTTGACCCAATGATGGCTGGAAGATGGGATGTCTCAATGCTGCAGATCCTCCCAGAACAAGGTTAGAGTTAGCACTTTAAAGGGCCACTGGTGCAGAGCAGTGTCAGGCGACGCATCACATGATCACACAAGACCAGAAACTGTGCATTGTGAAGATTTGCGAATTTTCCAGTCTAGCCGGTCTATTTAAATTCAAGCTAATCTTTACCGACCATGTCATTGTGCTCAGGGGTGGCAATGGTATTATCGCTGGAGAATTAATCCAGGAAGTCAGCTAATGTTCTGGGGTCTCGAGCTTGAAAGATGATGGTTTTTGAATTCAATAATAAAAAAAATTTGGAATTAAGAATCTACTGATGACCGTGAAACAATTGTCGCAAAACCCATCTGGATTGCTAATGTCCTTTAGGAAAGGAAATTTGCCGTCCTTACCCAGTCTGGCATACATGTGACTCCAGAGCTACAGCAATGTGGTTGACTCGCAACTGCCCTCTGAACAAGGGCAACTATGGATGGGCAATAAATGCTGGTCAGCCAGTGACACCTATGTCCCAAGAATGAATAAAAAAAAGTGACAAATCAGCAAGCCTCCCACCTTTTGGTATTGAGGAGTTGTATAGTTATTTCATATTTCCATGTATGGATGCCGGTGCTGTTGGAGTGAGGGGAGAGGGATTATAGAAGAGACGAAGTTGCTCCAGATTCAGTGAGGTCACTTTTGATGTCCTTCTGCGTTCAGTACATGATAGACTTGATCACCACTGGGAAACACATCACGCCTCATCTCTCGACTTCTGCTCTTTTGTCCATGTTTGAATCAAGGCTGTAATAAGGTCAGCAGCTTAGTGACCCTGGGTGGAACCAAAACTGAGCGTCAGTGAGCAGCTTATTACTGTGGAAGTGCCGCTTCATAGCACTGTTAATGACCTGTTCAACTGCTTTACTGATAACTGAGAGTAGATTGATGGGGTGGTAATGGGCCAGGTTGGATTTGCCTTTTTGCTATACAGGACAAAGCTATGCAATTTTCCATATTACCAGGTAGATGCCAATGTTATAGCAGTATGGGAACAGTTTGGGAAGGGGTGCGGCAAATTCTGGAACACAAATCTTCAGTACTTTTGCTGGAATATTGTCAGGACCTTTAGTCTTTGCAGTATCTGGTACCTCCAACCATTCTTTGATGTAAGGTGGGGTAAATCTAAACTGGGGTCTTGTGATGCTGTGTCTTCCGTTTGAGGTCATCTGGGAAAAAAAAACAGGAAGTAAACACGATTGTTATCCATTGTTCATTTTATTTCCACAACCATGCTGAATTGACCAATCACTACTCTGATGTGAGGCCCAGAAAGATTTGAAAATTCAATAAAAGAGTGTTTATCTTTGACATCAATTATTGATGGCTCGTCTAATTTTTGGAACTCCTTCTCAGCCCAGAATGAAACTCTTGCTTGCCCTAAGTTTTCCCAGAGTATCTGTGACCGCCTTCAGCCATACCCTGAAGATGTGAGGAGGAGAAGGTAGGACTCTTACCAGAATTAAACCAGCAGTTAAACTGAACAGAATTCTGGGGGGTGATTTTTGCCATGAATTGTTCGATTCACCTAACTTCCCCCTCAGTGATCTTTCACAATTTTGGAGTCACAGATTTATGAAGGTCTAGCTGAGTGACACGACTGCTGCATGATAGAGTATTGCCTTAAGTGGAATGTGTTTGATGCAATGTCAATTCAAATCTGTGCTGCTGAAAATGCCAAGCTTTCAAAATTGTAACCAATTCAAATCAACCAATAACCAAAACAATGCCTGCTATCAGAAATATTACTACACTACAGGATCAGCAGTCTTTTGAAGTTTAAATACAAAGCAGACAGTTGATTAAACAGGAGAGAAGGGGCTGGAATTAATTATTCCACAAAACCGACGGAATTACATTGGTCGCCTGTTACACAAACAACTCAATATTTGGTTCAGTTGAGTTCAGTCAAACTGAAAATCAGGTGCACTCTTTAATGGATGACTCAATGTCCACAGTCCATTCTTGGTGACATGGTGGCATAGTGGTTAGCACAGTTGCCTCAAGCACCCGGTTCATTTCTGGCTTCAGGTGACTGTGTGGTGTTTTCACATTCTCCCTGTGTCTGTGTGGGTTTTCTCCGGGTGCTCCAGTTTCCTCCCATACCCCAAAGATGTGCGGGTTTGGTGGATTGGCCAAGCTAAATTACCCCTTAGATGTATAGATTCAATGAGATTAGTCATGGTAGATGTGTGGGATTATAGGGATGGGGAGAGAGGAGAGGGCATGGGTAAGATACTCTGTCAGAGAGTCAGTGCAGACTTTATGGACCAAATGGCCTGTTGTGCACTGTTGGAACTCTATGATCCTATTCTATTACTTTATTTCCACTATCACACTGAAGTGTCCAGCCGCTACTCCGATGCGAGGCCCAGGAACACTGGAAAATTCAAGAAAAGGATGGTTTATCTCTGAGGTCAATTATTTTTGACTTGTCTAATTTTTGCTTTGCAACCCGACTCATTGTTTTCCCGTTTCTCCGTGCAATTCGCCCGGGACCTAATTGATGCTGAAAGTGTGTGCAACGATTCTGAACGTGATTTTGTTTTTGTGTCTTACATGTTTTGAATAATATAAACCAAAAAAAAGCCTGTTGGCAAAAAAAAACACCTTGTTGTGTTCAAAAAAAAACCCTCCAAAGTGTCAGAAATCCAAAGAACCCAAAGGTAGTAAAATAATCAATAAGCACACTTCAAAAAAATGACGCAGACAAGCCCATCATTCTCTTTCTGCATGGCCTAAGTTATAGATTTAGCAGTTTAGCCAGTGGGCTGATCATCAAGGGGCTTAAAAAGAAATGTAGTAAATGTCAGATTTAATGACTAAGATAAGTGAAGTGATATATCCAGGAGCCTTAAGCTACGCAGCCCTCTGAATGTTTGCTTTTGGAGAGTAACAAAAGTCTATTGTTACCCTATATTTGACAAAGAACAATTTAACTATGGCATCTTCCCATTTTTCAACTGCAGTACGTCCATAATGCGTTAAACTAAATATAATACTTCAGATTTTCATTTATACCGACTTGGCTTGCGGCAGCTTGGAAGATGAAAATCGCCAGGACCAATGTCCGTGGACATCAATTCTACTACCCCAGCGGCAACTCCAAGTTGCAGTGAAACGTTACTCATCGCGCTGTAAGACCGTCATTGCTCATTTTCTAGTCATAGACAAGTAATTTTAAATCCAAGTTGAAAGATGTGTTTTTGGTAATTGGTCAACACTGGCCAGTGACACACTTCACCATATCAGAAGGTACGCAGCTTGAGTGCTTCATGTGGAATGTAAAGCTAAGCAAAATGGGTTGTAAAAAGGCATGGGGCTGAGTTTTCAGGTAGGGGCCAGAATGGAGGTGACTCCATTTCGTCCCGGCCCGGAATATTTCTCTCATGATTGTGATTGTTTTAAATTCCTCATGCCCTTTTCCCTCTTGCTTTTCTGCTATTCTTGGGTTGCCTTTTGAGTCTTCTACTGCGAAAACATTTAAAGCAAAGTTTATTTATTAGTCACAAATAGGCTTACATTACCATTGCAATGAAGTTACTATGAAAATTCCCAAGTCGCCACATTCCAGTCCCTGTTCAGGTACACTGAAGGGGAATTTAGCATGGCCAATACACCTAACTAGCACACCTTTTTGATGGTGGGAAGAAACTGGGGCTCCCGGAGCAAACCCACGCAGCCACGGGATCAATGTGCAGAGTCTGCACAGATAGTGACCCAAGCCAGGGAACAAACTGGGTCCCTGGTGCTGTGAGGCAGCAGTTCTAATCACTATGCCACCGTGCTGTCCTTCCATTGAAGACACAGCCTGAAGCATTTGAACTCTTATTATTGTTGAAGGATACAGATATGACCAGACATTTCACAGTCATTGTTGATGTCCCTTTTCTTTCTTTCATTGCTTCACATCTCTTTTCTTATTCCTCATGAAGTTCACAAATCTTGCTTCAAGTATCATTATTGACATGCTGCTCAAAAAAGTAAACAATGCACAAGTACGTGAAGAAGGACCAATCCATTCTCAGTCAGACAACAGAGCCTCTGCGTTTGACAACTTCTATGCAATGCTCTGCTTGTGGCTTCAGGTGAGATTGTCCTTGACAAGAGACAGAAATAAAAAGGATATTAATCTATCCATATTCCTGTCAGGCTGGCTACTTTGTAAAGTTATTTGTTTACTGCTTTTCAAAATGGATAATTGCTGGGCTGATAAAATGGCTGCAGCAAGTCACAGGCTGGCTTGCTTCTGAGTAGTTGAAAAGTGAACAAAGGTTAACACCTTGAATGTCTGGGATGAAACACTCCTTGCATCCTATGAACATTCTAGCTAAGTCAACACAATGGATTAGTAGACAAGTTGTCTGCCCTAACTAGCTATGGGCAAAGGCTCCTGTGCCAGAATTCTACTGTCTCACCTGTTTGGGGCTCGTAAGATCCCACCTGAGGCCATTGAAGAATGTCGTTCTGCAAGCCTTGTGGCGCGCTGGTAAAATTCCGACTCTAACCTCCAATGTTGTGTTAATGGTCCAATGTTATCTGCTCCAAAACACAGTGGGTTTCAACCAAAAGCCTTGAAACCACCTTGTGTCATGACTGTGACTCAAACTTTCTGAATTCCTTTACTTAATAATCTGTTGGACCTTATCCTCAGTCACTGTTTGACGTCCAAGGAGAAACAGTACTCCAGGCAAACACCCTTCATATATCTACCATCTTACCATCAAGCAGGTGGCAGCAGGAAAAACATTTGTCTCTCATGTACACTGTGAACTAATGGAACATTGGAACTAATGCCTTCAAGACCAATTCAACTCTGCAAGCTTTCTGATCGTCGAAACTATCACTACCAGACAGATAAATCACCCTGCAATAATCAGCAAACTATCCTCTGAGACTAAGGGTCTTTGGACTTTTTTATTCTGGCCTCTGGAGTCTGAACTCACATAAAACCATAACTCGGATTTTATTGTGGTCTTTTCCTGAATACCCTTTCTTTCCCGCATTCCTCTTTTATTGTTCGAGTGCAAAAGGGGAAGACTTTGCAAAACTCCTTTCCTGCATTTTGTGTTTGTGTGAAATAAATCAACACTTTTATTTTACCTTACTTGGAGTTTGCTGTGTGAGTTATTCATTGAAGATTGGAACACTTTAAGGGTTGTGTAAAATATGCAACTGCTTATAAAAAGGGGGAATTAAAAATCAACAAACCTCTTCCTGCTTATGGAAAGGTAGTGAGAGGAGAAATCAGAGTTGTTTAGATTAATAACCCTCCTGTCCATAACAAGATAGTGACAAGTTGACCACTTGTTCTTGCCTGCAGCTGAGATGCAAATGGTGGTCATTCTCATTGTGGAGATGTCAGTGGAGCCATTGTCAGAAGTTGCTGCACCTCGTCATTGTGGAGGCGATGTCTGTCACTGGGCCTGTTGTAGATTCTGTCTCTGTCAGAGGGACCTAAAGTGTTGGCACCTTATCCTCAGTGACTCTCTCAGCCCTTGGCTGGCATTCCAAATGACTGGTGGGGAGAACCAGCTGAAGCACAAGTGACATACCCTCCAGATATCACTGTGCCATTGGCACCCTTGGCTGGCCCATATTGCATTGTGCGGCAAACATGATATGCGTGTCCAGCTACAATTCCTGCGCGAAAGCCAAATGTTGCTGTATATGGTTTTCCATAAGCTTAGCCTGCCTCTCAATGGGGCAACTCATGCACTCAAGGATCTGAGGTATATTGCGGTGTGGTTCAAGAAGGTGGCTCATCTTCTAAGGGCAATTTGGGTTGGACAACAAATGCGGGCCCAGCCACTGATGCTGAGGTTCTGTGAATTATTAAAAAAAAATCTAAGCTGGATGAGTCAATGCCTCCATCCTGCCTCAGGGAACTCCAACATGGCAGAGCACATCTGCTGCTGTTGGCCTAAGTGAGGCCTCCTTTCCTGTAATTCCTGCCTCTCTCTCAGCTGAGCATGGTGGTGACTGTCCTCTCTTCTGTGGGAGAAACTAACCACAGATGCCTCTCTGCTCCTGGCACCTCCTCCTGTATATTAGTGCCATCCTCATCACTGAGTGCTACTCTATGTTCTGTTACTTTCTTTGTCCTATTCAAGGGAAGCTGCTGCTATAAGTTCTGGCAGGTACTCAGCAGCACCATGGCTTTGGGGTCAGTAAGTGGCCTGGGTACACACTCCTACTCTACAGAGACAGCATGCACCCTCAAGCTCCTCAGCTGGTGAGCTGTTGAAGTTGTCCAAGACATTAGTAAAGCTACACTTGGAATACAGTTCTGGTTACCCTATTATAGAAAGGATATTATTAAACTAGAAAGAGTGCAGAAAAGATTTACTAGGATGCTACTGGGACTTGATGATTTGAGTTACAAGGAGAGGCTGGATCGACTAGGATTTTTTCCCCTGGAGCGTAGAAGGCTTAAGGGTGATCTTATAGAGGTCTATAAAATAATGAGGGACATAGATCAGCTAGATAATCAACATCTTTTCTCAAAGGTAGGAGTCTGAAACTAGAGGGCATAGTTTTAAGGTGAGAGGGGAGAGATACAAAATGGTCCAGAGGGACAACTTTTTCACTCAGAGGGTGATGAGTGTCTGGACAAGCTGCGAGAGGTAGCAGAAGAGGCAGGTGCAATTTTGTCTTTTAAAAAGCATTTAAACAGTTAAATAGGTAAGATGGGTATAGAGGGATATGGGCCAAACGTGGGCAACAGGGAGTAGCATAGTGGTTAAGAAAAAGGGCGGCATGGACAAGTTTGGTTGAAGGGCCTGTTTCCATGCTGCAAACCTCTGTGACTTTATGAGTCTGTGAAAGACAAATGAGGTCTCTCCTGTTAGGTGTGGCACTCACCTTGTTCAAGTGTCTCAGATCATGAAATCTCTTCTGAAACTAGTTTCAGTTGCTGAGCACTATAGTCTATCTGCTGAGTGTGTCAGATATCTCCATCCTTTTCCTGCCATCCTCCCTCATCTCTCTCACAGTCAAGAAGGGAACCTCCTGGTCCACATCAGTGAATTGAGGGGTTTTCCAGGTCTCTGTCAGTCCTGCGCCATTCTAAGTTGCTCCCAAACTAGAATTTTTGAATTATTCAGCCATTCACAGCCCACTGCCAGCTGCCAGCGAGAATGGAGAATTTGGCACTCAGGTGAATCTCCACTCATTGCAGTGGGACTGGAGAATCTCAGCTGAGAGCGAACTCGGAGAATCTGGTCCATGAGTCTCATTAAAGAAGTGTTCGAAAGGTGATGATTTTACTCTGGATGATGTGAATTAGGGGAGATCTGGGGTTTGAGTGCAAAAGATAACTGCAATTGTCAACTTACTGTTCAAATGTGGCTGCACAATTGAAGTCTTCCTCACTGTGGTTTTATGGTTATACTATCACAAGCTATTACTCATAGGTCTAACTATCCATTGATTTTGTTTGGGGATCTATTAGGATTTTACAGTGGAGAAGTAAATTAACTTTCCTGCAATTATCTACACATAATGGCAATAATTCATTGGGCGACAACTCCATAAAAAAGTATTCTTATTAACCTGTTAAATTCCATAGATTTCCTGTATCAGCCCCATATATTTTTTCGTTCTTATTCTAATTTATGAACAATTAATCAGCTTGTGTTTATTTGTTCAGCTCATAGACACACAAAGGCCAAGCTAGGACTACAATCAGAAATTGCTAATACATATAAATTGCCTCTTACACTCTGCAACTTGCCTCCGACTTTCAACTGATTGGAAAGGATTAGAATTTAGCAAGCTGCGGATTTTGATTTCCATCTTCTGGGTTAATGATGCTGAGCCTGTGATCAAATGGAAAAAAAAGACTTCCCTTTCCCCCATCTCCCTCACGCTAAGGATAACATAAATGGCATGCTAAATGCTCACCTATCCACCCCACCATTTAAAATTGAGTGAAACTGGAGGGTAGATGAATGATCAGGATTAGAATTTGAACTCACACCCCTTGCAACTCATCTGTAGAAGAATGCTGACAGGGTGTTTCTGAGCATGCAGAACATGAGTGTTTTAACGAAAGCTTCCTGCTAAGAATTTTAGTATCCTGTGCTAAATCCGAAATTAGATGAGCAGCGAGGGTCCCACAGGAATACAATAGCTTCTAATTAAGGATTGGAAATTTGCATGAGGGATAAAGGTGTTGCAAGTCCTTCAACGAAGCAATGATGTGCTTTACCAAAGCGTATCCAGAATTGCTATTTGATCGTATTTTTATGAGATCATTTTTAAAACTGGAGTGCTCCTTCTTTAACAGCTTGGGTCCTTCTGACAGAAAAAGTGAGTGGTTGAAATTTGACTAAATCTCTTTCAAGGTAAATATATATAACTTATAAGCAACAGCCAGTCTACTTTGACGTTCTCTCAATCTGTGAACACCTTCTTTACTTTTGTCCCTTTCTCCATTCCTCCACCTCTGATTGCCTATCTCTCTCCTTCAATTCTGCTTCGCTCTCTCAGCAATGTCATCTTTGACTCTTCCAGTTATTTAAAAAAAACTTATTTCTTTCATTTATGCTTTTTTTATAAGATATATTAGCCGGAATTTTACCACCTTGCCGACCCGAGGCTTGTAAGATCGCGTCCAGGCCAACAGAGAATGCCGTTCTCACCTACCGCAGAACAAGGATTACTTCAATGTGCAGCACAGAAAGAGGCCATTCAGCCCAGCCAGCCCATGCTCACCTTGAGCTTCCTCTCATCTATTTTCATCCAAATCTAGAATTGTCATCATCAATTCTGTGGTGATTGTCCCTTTAAGGGTCACATGACCTGGGAAACCAATCAGGGACCAAGTTGGGTATTCACCCCAGCAGACAGAGGTTTCTATTTTGAAACCACCTCAGGAGCTGGCTACAACCACGAGGCTGCAAGCCTCTGTATAGCCTTTACCTGTAAATAAACATATTGTTGTCTTTCCTTCAACTAGTGAATGAGAATTATTGCAAATTAAATGCTTTCTGGATTATTTCCCTTAAATACATCTGCGCCATTGTCTTCAAGTTGCCTATGCAACTTGGGTAACATCAACACCAGGACAAGTAGACAAGTTAACAGTCATCACATTAGGATCCAGGTTGGCAAATGGAGCATAGCACTGACTTAGGTGAGGAAGTATGACTGACACAGGGTCCAGGCATCTTTAGCTTCAACTTTTGTAAGTCATTTGTTTCAAGAGGGGCTAATCTAATGCAAAAGTCGTAGGCACCTGTTAGCCTGCTATGACTAAAATAAAGTAGAATCCTGACAGTGCAGAAGCGACCACTCAGCCCATCGAGTCTGCACTGACTCTCTGACAGAGTACCTCACCCAGCCCCACTCTTCCACTCAAGTCCTGTAACTCCACACATTTACCATGGCTAATCCATCTAACGTAAACATCTTGGAATACGGGATTTTCCAGCCACATTCAGCCAAAGACCGGAAAATCCCACTCGAGGTCAATGGAGCTTTGCATGGCCGTGTCCTGCCCTCTACAGTTCCCACGATGGGGGTGGGGTGGGAACATTCCACCCCTAAGGATAATTTAGCATCACCAATCCACTTGACCTGCTCATTTTTGGGCTGTGGGAGAAAACTGGAGCACCCGGAGGAAACCCACACAGACTTGGGGAGAACATGCAAACGCCGCACAGTCACCAAAGGCTGGAATTGCTGCCAGGTCCCTGGCGAGGTGAGGCAGGTAGTGTTAACCACCGTGCCACTGTGCTATCATGCTTTTGCCAAAAAAAAAACCCACAGAACTGACTGACAAGATGCTGAAATTCCCACAGCACCAGCACCATATCTATAGTTTCTGCCAGTGTTCTTTGTTGGAGCGAAACACTTTTCATTAATAATATTCACCTCAATTACATAAAAGCTTTGATGGAAAAGAGTTTGTTCAAAGGTCGCTTTTGTAGCCCAAAGAAAATTGGGAAAGACTAAATTCTAAAGCAAAACCCTGTATGGGGGTGCAGGAAAATCTGACTCAATCTGGGTAGCAGATATCTTCTTAGCAGATATGACTAAGATATCTTCATTCTATGGTCTTTTTGGAATATATTCAATCAAATCCGAGGCAGTAATTAGAAATGATAATTAAGCTCACCAGTTTCTTTTACTATTATTCTTCTATTCAATCTGTTGTTAAGAGCGCATCATTTTCAAATTGACTGACTTTATCTTGATCATGTTTTTAGGCTGAAGTTAATTAAGGAGTGCTAGCTCTGTTTAATGGGATACTTTTCTAGACCATGAGCAACTGTTGGGGAAAGCTGTCCCAACTCTTTTAATAATAATGCCCATAGCCCCAGCCACAGAGCAGCACTGGTGCAAGCTATGCATTTGCCATATCCTGTAGTCTATATGAGTGAAATTGCTAATATAATGGCAATTAGTGCCAAATGTGAGCTGAGGGTCCAAGACTATTAGAAATCAGGTTGAAGCTGTTCAAATGAATTTTACACAGGTTCCTTCCAGCAAACAGAGAGAGGAGACTTTAATTTTCTTGAGATTCAGCCAAACAGTGCTTTGTAATTAAAATCCCCTTCAGTGGTTATTTGTATTATTGTGCTGTCCTTATACCACAAAGTGAGCCTGTGGAAGTCTTGTAATTAGACAATAATCCTCATACTTTCTTTTCATATTAGCTGCTATTATATTCCTGGCATGGTGTGCAAATGCATCTCAAGAGCAGTGGGAGTTAATTTGGAAGGGTAGGATCGAATGAGTCTCACGCTCGCTGTTTATTAAGCTGATGTCTAATTCCCTGTGTTATTTCTTAAGTGGCAAACACAGAAGTGTGGTTTGCTTTGGAAGCAATCCTTACTGGACCCATGGCCATGCAGCCAGAGACTCACTGGATCGTATTGCAGAATGCTCCAGCTTGATTTAATAAACCTTCACGCCTATGTCAGGTTAAGAGATGGTTCTGATAAATGAATTGATCTTGTTCTAGTTCTGCTAAGTTGGGGTCAGGAAAGAGTGCACTGTCAATGCTCAGTCTTTACCTTCAAGAAGCCACCAGGAGACTTGTCTTTTTGGGTTAAGAATGCTAATACCATGAAGCTCCTCATAACAACTGGGGGAGAGCAAGCAGACATGTAGCGTATTGTACGAATAGAATGCTTCCCTTCTGATGCACATCTGGCCATTGACGGAGGGATGCCATACATCATCTGGATATCCATACAATAATATTATTAGTGGGTGGTATGGTGGCATTGTGGTTAACACTGCTCCCTCACCAGGGTCCCGGGTTGAATTCCAGCCTCAGGTGACTGACTTAGTGGACTTTGCACATTCTCCCTTGCCTGCGTGTGTTTCGTCTGGGTGCTCTGGTTTCCTCCCACACTCCAAAGATGTGCAGGTTAGGTGTATTGGCCATGGTAAATTGTCCCTTTGTGTCCCAAGATGTATAGGTTAGGGGGATTAGCTGGTTAAATACATGGGGTTACAGGGATAAAGCCTGGGTGGGATAGACTGTTGGAGAATAAGTACAGGTTTGATGGGCTGAATGGGCTCCTTCTGCACTCTAGCAATTCTATGATACTTTGAACCCTAAGAAACACTGATGCTCAGTGAAATTCCAGCACCCTATATGTTGAATGATTGTCCATCTAGAAGTTCATGAACTTGCTGGTTTGGGATTTTGAACTCTGAAAGCTTTCTGATTGCTGTTCTGCCACAGCAAGTCTCTCTTTCAGATCTGGAGTGACTGAGTTTTCAGCGCCCACACTGTACTTTTGCGTAAAACATCCTGATTCCCCGTACACAGCCTTACAAGGAGTTGGACTGTGCCAGCACTGTGACTGGATCCTATTTGAGTGCACCTCAACTTGGATAGTAGTGCAAGTCTAGTCTGCTCTGCTTGCCTAACAATTAGGCAGCAGGGTGACAATTCAGATTATAACGTTCTTCCTGTTTTTGCCGTTAGAGTAGATAACCTCACATTTATCCACATTATATTACATTTGCCAGGTATTTGCCCACTCAGCCAGCCTGTCCAAAGTTATCCTGCAGCCTCTTAGTACACACTACCACCCAGCTTAGTGTCGTCTGCAAATCTGGAGATATTGCTTTTGATTCCTTCGTCTAAATCATTAATGCATATTGTGAGTAGCTGGGGCCCCAGCACTGAACCAGTTAATAATGGAATATTGAGTCATTTATTCAATGTTTATTTGTATACAATGGGCCTGATTTTACCATCAGGTTGCGCACATTCTCGGACGCGAAAACTTGATAAAGTTGGGCATGAGGTGAGTAGCGTGACCCGCGCCTGCTTCAGCACCGGTTCCCCCTTTACCGTGGGATGGAAAAGGCCGCCTTTGGGACCGTGCCTGAAATGGATCCGCTGGCCTTTTAAACATAGCTGCATGCATTTAAATTGACTTAGTGGGCTGCATGCTCAAACTTACTGGCACTTCCCCCTATGGTCGCCCGTCCAGATTCGGTATGAAACAGACAAGGTCCACAATGCTCCGATTTGGGCTCTCCAGCTTTTGAGGAGGTGAGTTCTGAGCATTCGGTGGCTCTCTGACTCAGATCAGTTGCGGTGGGGGGGGGGGGGGGGGGGGGGGGGGAGGGGAGGTGGTCAGATGGCTCCACTCAGATCGGTGGGGGGGGGGGGGGTATGTGCGGTGGGGGGGAAGGGGTTGGGCGAGGGGTACGGGGGGGGGTGGGTTTGCTGCCATTCTGCCTCAGCTCAGTGATGGGGAAGGGGGGGTCCACTGTCACTTTGCACGTGATTGCTGGGATGGAAGGGGGGCAAGGGGGTTGTGATCGGTCTTGGTAGCGGCAGGTGGAGGGATAATGGGGTCAGTAATGCTGTGGGGGTGGGCCAATGTCTGTGGGAGCCAGGGGGAGGCATTATCCGGCCCAGGAGTGATGTGGACGGGGTACTGCATTCTATCCTTTTTTTTTAACCGTGCATGCACAGTTGGTGGCTTCGATCGGAGCTGCAGCATTTCGGGTGCGTTAAGCCCCACCCACAGGCTTCTGCAGCACGATTCAGAATTGCTGCTATTTTTTTTCAGGCAGAGTGCGTAATGGGGGTGCTTGAAAACGGATCTAAAAGTCAGATCTGAAACACTCCCAATTTCAAGTCGGCCCAGCACTTAGAATGAAAATGGTAAAAGAGGGCCCAATGTGTTCTTTTGTCTTTACTTAGTTTACTTAGTCTGCACGTTCTCCCTGTGTCTGCATGGATTTCCTCCGGGTGCTGCTCTTTCCTCCTACGGTAGTTGGATACATTGGCCATGCTAAAATTCTCCCTCGTTGCACCCAAAAAGGCACCGGAGTGTGGTGACTAGGAGATTTTTATAGTAACTTCATTGCAGTGTTAACGCAAGCCTATTTGTAACAGTAATAAATGAACTTAAACTTCAACTTAGTTCCATTGTCTATCAGGGAAGGTCTAACACCTCTCTTCCACTACTGAACAGGATAAAAATAGAAGATCCAGATCCCAAACTCCCACTGTGTGGCAAACATTCTCATCTTTCCCTTTTGTCCCTTTGGCTTTTCACACTTGTTCTTTCTACTCAGAAACATCAACTCCTCTTCTTGCTCCTTGGACGCTCTCTGTTGAAATCGGAAGCAATTGTACGATGTTCTACTCTAACTTGTCCCTTCCAAAATCTTCTTATGTTGCTCAAAGCCTTTACCTTGATCCTGAGAGCTTATAAGATACAGGTTTAGGCATTACTTAAATACTACTTTTTTTGCCTAAACTTGTTTTCTCTCCTATTTTTTCCATCTTTTTAAATTAACTTTTCATTTAGTTTTCTTCCTTACTCTACAGACAGGCCATTTTGAACGCTCCCACCCCTCAACTTTCTCTCCTTATAGGAGAAGGGAGCTCACAGTTTGATGAGAGTTACAGATCTGGAGAGGGACAGGGCGTGCTGGCTTTACAGTGACAAGCACTTGCTCAGCTACTGACAATCTGAGCCTGCCTCAGACTGCACTGGGAAGAAGGTCTTCCTCCAGGAAACTGCGGATGTCAGTAATAATCTGCTGATATCCTGAGCCTCTTCGGGTGCTGGCCGGAATTCTCTGGCTGATCACACCGGCGGGAACCTCTGGCCCTGCCGACAGCACACCCCTGCTGTGGGTTTCCCGGCTGCACAAGGCAAAGTCAATGAAAAATCCCATTGACAGCGGCGAGATCAGAAGATCCCAGTGCTGGAGAACAGGCTGTCACCTCCTGCTGCGAGAAACAAACTGCAGGGAGGCCTGATGGTCACTCCCACTGGCTCACACATGTTGAGAGGCTGATTCTCCACCCTATATTGAGGTCTGGCCTCCTTCCAGTTGTATCTGGATGGGGTTCCCATACTCTATATCCTGTAGAAAGGTTAGGAAGAAGACTGCTGCTGGTGTCCCCGCTGTTGTTGATGCTACTGGCAATGGTGTGCGTGGCTTCTGCTTTTGTCTCTCAGTAGATGTGGTGAGTGGAGCTGCTGTGTAAGCTGTTCTCATGTTGTAGTGAAGGCAGAGAGCAGGGCATTTCAGCTGAACGTGAATGAAGTGCAGGGCAGGTGAAGTGCCTGGCAATCATCTGTTAAAGTGAAAGAACTCTCAAGAGAGAAGAAGTGCTTTGAACAGCAGCTCCCCCCATGGGCATGGCTGGAGTTGCACCGTGTAATTAATTAAAGCCTTCCCACTTGTCAGTTTCACTGTCGAAGGCCCTCCCATTCCTTTTCCACTCTTGACACCTGGAGCCCATCTCCACCTGGCTGGGAAAATTCTGCCATTAATGTGTACGGAATACATTGGATATCAGTTCTCTTTGTATCTGATAGCAGGCTGTCCAATTAAACTTGCATTATTTGTCTTTAATTAAAAAGCTTTCATTAATCATGGACGTATACATCTTGATGAGCATGGTCCTCTGAGTTGCACGCAATGAAATATCCCTGATTCTGAGAACAAAGGTCTCTACCTCTCTCAACTTGAGAATGTAACTGTTTCTAAATATATATGTGGTGACCTTTTTGTATTTGAATATAAATGAGGGTGGTGATGTTTGCTTTCCTTCTATAAAGAATATACAGGGGGTGTAGTGAAAGTCTGTTCTTTGTAACTGACTGTGTAAAGAAGGTAGCCAAACCTCTGGAAGGTTCGCAACATCAGCTTTCTATTTGAGTCAGGGCATCGAGGGAGGCAAAAAGTGTGAGCCAAGCATTCTCTCACTGGGAGCTTGTGAAAATTAAAGAAGAGTTGTGAGGATTATAGAACAGCATTTCCTGAAAGGCTACTCCCAAGCCTTTTTCTGGCTGGGAAAGTATTTGATGCGCAAAGATTATAAAGTTTGCATTCAAAAAAGTAATTAGAAATTTCCCCCAATGCAACTCTACATACTGTAGATTATTGTAATGTGTCTCACATATGTGTATAAGATCTAATGGATGACAACATGTTGAAATTCCAATTATGAACAATATTGCAATTACATGAACAGTAATTGGATATGGAAGAATTGTGCAATGTTGTGAATTAGCTTGTTAGTCTTAAAGCTTAGTTGTAATTATGTAATAGATGAGCACCTACATTTTGGGAGACAGCCTTTTATGAGTGTTGGTATAGGAGGTGACAATATTCAGGCTACTTTTTTATAGTGCATTATTATTAGATGTTAGAAAGAAAAATTTGCATTTATGTCCCACTTTTTACAATCACTGGATATCTCAGAGTACTCTATAGCCACTGATGTACTGATGTAGCCATTGTTCTAATGTTGCAAGTATGGCAGCAATTTTCACACAGCAAACTTCCACAAGGAGCAATGTGATGATGCTTGAGAAAGCAGCTTACACTACTTTCTCCAGAGCAACTTGGGATGGGCAATAAGAATTGACCCAGCCAATGACTCCAACATACCGCAAATAAATTTTTAAAAAGTGACTGGATAATCTGTTTTTGTGATGTTGATTGAGGGATACATATTAGCCATCACTCTCCTGTTCTTTTCCAAAAAAGTGTCATAGGATGTTTTGTGTCTACATGAGAGGGCAAATTGGGGTTTGATTCAACATATCATCTGAAAGGCGGGCCTTTCACTGGACTGGACAGCCAGCCTTGATTTTTCTGCAGAATCTTACTCAGAGTTATTGTACTGAACCACAGCTAATACCACCCTAACCAGAGTTAACAGAATTACTGATTATTAGTCTTAGTGATACTGCTGCAGAGAAGATGTCAATAACAACTCAATATTCAGACGGGATGCCACCAGATTAAAAAAAAATGCCGATAGCAAACTTCTTTAACTTCTGCTTATAACTGCAGGTTATAAAAATCTTTTTTTGTAAAGTTTATTTATTAGTCACAGGTAAGACTTACATTAACACTGCAATTAAGTTATTGTGAAATTCCCCTATCCACCACAGTCCGGCGCCTGTTTGGGTCAATGCACCTAACCAGCACGTCTTTCAGAATGTGGGAGAAAACCCACATGGACATGGGGAGAACATGCAAACTCCACACAGACAGTGCCCCAAGCCGGGAGTTGAACCCAGGTGGCTGGCGCCGTGAAGCAGCAGTGCTAACCACGGTGTGACCATCTATTGATTGTCTTGCTGGGGGAGAGCTATAGCCTCAAAAATTTGAAGTTTCTTGCTTTGAACTAGATAATATGAAATAAACCAAGTGCAAGAGAGTTAGAATTGAATTCCGTTACGTTCTGTGGAACAGACTAATTAGATAAATAATCTATATTAATATATATTATATTTTATATTTATAATTTAAATTAAATAATTTATATTAAGTCTGGGAGACACTTACTTTTAGTTTCCCTCTCACAAATAAAATATTTAACGTGTCAATTTCCTTACATTGTGAAATAAACTTCCATTTATAGAATCTTTGGTGAGATTCTTCGGCCTCCCAGATATGTGTTTCTCATTGGTGGGAGATGGCGCCTTGTTTGCTAGCAGTGGGATTCTGGTCCCACTTCTGTCAATGGGAATTCCCACTGATGTCACCCCATGCCGGTGGGAAATTCACGGGTGGGTGTGCGCTGCCAGCGGTTCCGGAGAATCCCTGTGGCGTGAACGGCCGAAGAATTCCAGTCCTAACGTCTGTTGCTGAACAGATTCAAAACAGCAGGATTAATATTTGTTTCTGAAAGAAATGAAGTTTGTAATGATACATAAAGACGTAGATGATCAAATAATTTGAAGGACATTGTGATGCAATTTCTGTTGGAGTGACTAAAAATATCATTTGAGGGATGTAGCTGTCAAAAATAATTGACACCAGGTGATGTTGAGTTAATAACCAGGAGATTTTGGGGATAAGAGATCTAAAACTGCAAAGGCTCTTCTGGGCTATTTTATTTGTGATGACCCACTTCCCTCAGGCAATTAACTATGTTGTTCAGAATCTATACTAATGGAAGTTGGAAAGGTTGCGTTCGAAAATCTGGGCTTGATGGGCCATGGACATTTTTCATCTATCAATTCTGCCCGAAGATCTACCTTATTCCTCCATAAAACAGGAGCATACTGATAGCTGAGGAATGTTGGGCAGAAATCTTCAAGGTTTCACGCTGCGTTTTACTGCACTGTTACACAGGGGCGTATAAGTTTGACGTCTCTTCGGTGGATTACTTTATGCTTTTGTTTCAGAGACTCATACCTTCATTCAAGGTTCTGCAGGGGGACTTTTTAGTATGGGAAAACTTAATTAAAAATACAGCCTGAAGTATGGGCTTCCCTAGATAAGTTATCTTCTTCACAATAACTATGTTGAGGAAAGAAAGGGAGGACAGCCAGAATAGTAGACTCCAGGATACAATTTTACAGGTAACGTTGCAGAATTTCCAGGTTTATTTGCGAATACCCACTTGTACCTGGATGATTGTATTTGAACATCTCCCCGAGATTTATGCAAGGACATTTTTGTTTCATTCCAGAAAATCTCGAAGAAAATTGCACCATTCCACAGGGGGAGCTGGAAACTTCCTCGAGAAACATAGTGGCACCTACTTTGACTCAGAAAGTTGCATCAATGCTTTGTGTATTGCCATTGGACTCATTTCAAGGGACAACAAACAATTTTATCCAGGACAGTCAATCTGCTGTCCACTTGTTTTCAAGTTACTAATGCTCTGCTTGCCCAGGCATTACATTGCATACAGTAGGGTTTTCGGGAGAGCTTGGAGGTACATATACATGCACATGTGACCATATAGGCCCTTAATGTCAACCCACATCATTATATCAATTGAAAGGGAATTTGTGTGCAAGTAATGTCTGGCACAGTTTCTACATGTTAAAGACCAATATGTTACTCTTTCAATTGGCAGAAAATCACAGCTTGCAATTTTTCACAACCTGAATTTACCTCTCTCTGGGCATGTCACATCATGAAATCAGCCTTGAGATTTGTGGCTTACAGCTGGTACATGTGGGCAATTTTCCGAAGCCTTTGGCACTCTCAGAGATCAAATGTGTGAGATAATGGGACCTTCTTGTACTTAAGAGCTGAGATTTTGGCTAGTTAATATTTCTCTATTTCTGGCTGTATGGTGCAAACACATATCCGAAAATGGTAGTTTATAGAAAGTTAGTCAGCTAAGATATGGATGTCATAGCCATCTTATGTTTCTGACACTTCTGAATTGTGACACTCAATGGTTTACTTCCTATTAACTGCTTTGCCTAAGCGTGTATTGTCCCTCTGTCTGATGTTTTCCCAATGTTACTGGAGTATATATTGAACTGTTTCTATTATTTCATTGCGCTTATTTAAGCCACTTATTTAGTTTGGTATAATTGAAGATTGCCTGGGATTATTTGTCTGGTAAACGATCATGACTAATGGTAGGAGCCTTTTATAATTCTTAATAGTTTCTAGAGCAAGAATTGGCCGATAGGAAGTAATGGAGCAGAATGTTCTGCAGTAACTTATAGTGCAATTCATCACAGACCATTATAAGGATCCAAAAATATAATTTATCAATGGGTGAGCTAATAAAGATAACATTAGCAATATGCTTATCACATTACAAAATAGACAAGAATTCCTCCAGTGTTGAAGTTTACTGGTGCTTCTCACAGTACTAGGTTTCCTGCTGTTATTTGTTTATATGTCAAGGTTCTGTACATCATGTGTGGATGACAGTACACTATCTTACATTTTATGCTGTTGCAGTTGCAGAATTTACACATTTCAAGGTATTAACATGCGTAAAAGGATCAGCAGGAGCTCACTGTATGTACATAGAACATAGAACATAGAACATTACAGCGCAGAACAGGCCCTTCGGCCCATGATGTTGCGCCGACCAGTTAAAAAAAAACAACAATGACCCACTAACCTAAACCAATCACTTTTCGTCCATAAACCTGTCCACAGACCTCTTAAACGCCCCCAAACTAGGCGCATTTACAACTGCAGCAGGCAGGGCATTCCAATCCCTCACCACCCTCTGGGTAAAGAACCTACCCCTGACATCTGTCCTATAACTACCCCCCCTTAGTTTAAAGCCATGCCCCCTCGTGCTAGATTTTTCCATCAGAGGAAAAAGGCTATCACTATCCACCCTATCTAAACCTCTAATCATCTTATATGTTTCAATAAGATCCCCTCTTAGCCGCCTTCTTTCCAGCGAAAACAACCCCAAATCCCTCAGCCTCTCCTCATAGGATCTCCCCTCCATACCAGGCAACATCCTGGTAAACCTCCTCTGCACCCTCTCCAAAGCCTCCACATCCTTCCTGTAATGTGGGGACCATAACTGCACACAATACTCCAAGTGCGGCCGCACCAGAGTTGTGTACAGTTGCAACATAACGCTACGACTCCTAAATTCAATCCCCCTACCAATAAACGCCAAGACACTGTATGCCTTCTTAACAACCCTATCTACTTGATTCCCAACTTTCAGGGATCTATGTACACATACACCTAGATCCCTCTGCTCCTCCACACTATTCAAAGTCTTCCCGTTAGCCCTATACTCAACACATCTGTTATTCCTACCAAAGTGAATTACCTCACATTTCTCTGCATTAAACTCCATCCGCCACCTCTCGGCCCAGCTCTGCAACCTGCCTAAGTCCTCCTGCAAACTATGACACCCTTCCTCACTATCTACCACACCTCCGACTTTGGTGTCATCAGCAAATTTACTGATCCACCCAACTATACCCTCATCCAGATCATTAATAAAAATCACAAACAGCAGTGGCCCCAACACAGATCCCTGAGGCACACCACTTGTAACCGAACTCCATGATGAATATTTACCGTCAACCACTACCCTCTGTCTCCTATCCGCTAGCCAATTCCTAATCCAGTTCCCTAGATCACCCCCAATCCCATACATCTGCATTTTGTGCAGAAGCCTACCAAGCCTACATATAACTGGAAATGATTGAACATGCCTTCTCCAATTCAACTGTCAAGCAGGATGAATTAATTAAACACACACACACACACACACACACACACACACACACACACACACACACACACTGCGTGCACATACTTCTGCAAGGGATCTGGTACATGATTTGACACAAATTCACAACAGATACACAATAGAGATTGATGTTCTTTCTTTTTCATTTTACTTAGAAATAGCTTGAGAGTTTGCACTTAGATGGGAATAATGAAGCTGAGTAAAGTTACTCACCCTTTGATGTTTTGAATTTAGTGCGTCTAGACATTTTTGCTGATTGTGCTATTTCACTTCTGATGAAAATGCAGGATGTGTGATTTGTACCTCTTGTCATCCCATTATGAAATGAGGCAGCCAAGAGAATCTTGAGAAAAGAAATTGGATAATTAGCCAGGATGCCATCAGGTATTTTTGTACGGACTATCTCATTTATGGGTGGGGAAGGGGAGTGGTAGGGGAGGGGAGGGGTGTGGAAGGGTAGGAGGTAGTGGAGCATTCTTGTTCATAACAACAATAGTCAAGTCCCAATGAATCAGCGAGGACTGCACGTGTGTGTGTGTGTGTGTGTGTGTGTGTGTGAAACCTAAGCTTCCTATGATGATCTGCCGAGAGAGTGGTGATCAGAAGGATTGACAAAGGTG
Organism: Carcharhinus amblyrhynchos; assembly: GCF_965287045.1. Taxonomy (NCBI): domain Eukaryota; kingdom Metazoa; phylum Chordata; class Chondrichthyes; order Carcharhiniformes; family Carcharhinidae; genus Carcharhinus; species Carcharhinus amblyrhynchos. The sequence goes on from NC_137336.1 coordinate 22,541,236, forward strand.
ACAGGGACACACCTTGACACCAAAAAAAGTCAATATTGGGTGGGAGGTCAAAATGTTAAAAAGCCGAATCCCAACCACAACTTACATTAAGCTCATCAAATTTGACCTTTAATGAGGATGTGATGGGAAAGGGCTTGGGGCATCCAGGAAGTGGGTTTGCAATTTAAGTGGTATCAGATAACATTGGCCTTGGGAAACTGGCAGCTATAGGAAGAGGATGACTGCTGTACCCAAGACATAGGTATCTTACCACTTACCTGTTGGATCCAACATGGCTGCTCACCATCCTCCCATGATCAGACACACATTTGACCACCTGATCTCTGTGCAGCATTTCCTATGATGCCTCTGACCACCTCTGTGATGTCCCTGATATCAATCTGGAGGCCTTTAACCTCCTACCCATCCCCCTTTGTCTCCAATCTTGCAGACCTCAAACCTCTGACTCCACTCTTAAACCAGCGACCCTGCGTGTCTGACACCCCTTCCAGACACTAATTCCTCAGGCCTCCAATCTCTTATCCCACCCTATCTTCTGATCATCGACAACTCCCACTGGCTCCTGATCCCTAACCCTCTCTCTCATGTCCATTTATCCCTCAACCCTCAACACAGTTTCCAATCCCTTGGGTCATTGATCTCTGATACCTTACAACCCCCTGGCCTTCTTCTCAAGCCTCTGACCCCTGGTCTGTGTGTGTAAGGGCAGTGTTTGTGTGTGGCAAAATGACTACCGTTAAGTCCGACTGAATTCCGACAGAATGCAATGATTTCCCTGGACTCAAATCAGAAATCAAATGTACACAGCACAATCCCCAACAGCAAATTAATCAATTAATCTGTTTGTTTGGTGGTGGTGTCACTACAGGGAGAAATATTGGTAAGGACACCAATAAAACTCTGTCTTCTTCAAGTAACGCTATGGGATCTCCCATGTCCACCTGAATAAGCAGACTGAGCAGCATTAGCCTAGGATCATGGGTGGAATTTAATGTTTGAAGTGGGGGTAATGCTAACAGGCTGGTATACCACTAAAATCGTTGTAGCTAACATTTTCGCAAGGCCCATAAAAATCAGGCCTGGGCAGCATTGGGCTTCCCGTTGAATTATGCCCCAATCAGGCTGGAAATATCACCCACCCCCAAGAGCTACTGACCAATCAGAAGATTGTATTTCTTCAGTACTGGCAATGCTACCAGGACTGGTAGCCACCACCAATATTGCACTCAGTCCTTAGATCATGGACTCCTGCACTGCAGAAGGAGGCCATTCAACCCATTGAGTCTGTACTGACCACAATCTCACCCAGGCCCTAACCCATAACCCCATGCATTTACCCTGGCTTGTCCTCCTGACACTAAGGGACAATTTAGCATGGCCAGTTCATTTAATCCGCACATCTCTGGACTGCGAGAGGAATCTGGAGCACCCTGAGGAAACCCACAGACACAAGGAGAATGTGCAAACTCCACACAGACAGTGACTCAAGCCGGGGATCAAACCCAGGTCCTTGGTGCTGTGAGGCAGCAGGGCTAACAATTGCGCCACTATGTGATGTCACTCAGTCCTTCACCAAAGATCACTCATGGATCCCTGCAGAGGTGTAAGAATGTGTGGGATTCAGATCCCATGGAGGAGGGTGCTAATGAGGAGAGTGCTGGGCTGGTGGGAGACGGGGGGGGGGTCAACAATAAGGGCAAGTACGTGCCTTTGTGTGGGGTCCCTCCATCCTGATGTTGAATATCTCAACCAGGCACTAGAGGGAGGGGCCACTTCCGCCGCCCTACTCACCTCCAAGTAGTCTGTAATAACCAATTCCTTGCTGATTACTGGCTGCCAATTGCAAATGCAATGTTAGCATTTGTGTCGAGAGGGCTAGAATACAAGAGCAGGGATGTATTTCTGAGGCTGTCTAAGGCTCTGGTCAGACCCCATTTGGAGTATTGTGAGCATTTTTGGACCCCATATCTAAGGAAGAATGTGCTGGCTTTAGAAAGAGTCCAGAGGAGGTTCACAAGAATGATCCCTGGAATGAAGAGCTTGTCGTATGAGAAGTGGTTGAGGACTCTGGGTCTGTACTCATTGGAGTTTAGAAGGATGAGGGGGAGTCTTTCTGAAACTTCGAGGATACTGCGAAGCCTGGATAGAGGGGATGTGGAAAGGATGTTTCCACGAATAGGAAAAATTAGAACCAAAGGGCACAACTTCAGGCTACAGGGACAATCCTTAAAAACAGAGATGAGGAGGAATTTCTTCAGCCAGAGAGTGGGGAATCTGTGGAACGCTTTGCTGCAGAAGGCTGTGGAGGCCAGGTCATTGAGTGTCTTTAAGACAGAGATAGATAGGTTTTTGATTAATAAGGGGCTCAGGGGTTATGGGGTAAATGCAGGAGAATGGGCTTTGAGCAAAAAATTCAGCCATGATTGAATGTTTGTGTTCTCTTCCTGCCCATGATCAGCCAGGTGAGGAAAGATGGTGTATGTTTTTCCCCTCAGAGTGTGCATTTCAATTAAACAATTGCATCTTTTTGTGTGTTTCAAAATAAAGGTTATTACTCTTACACACTTACCCCAAACATAACTTCTCATTCACACAGAACAGATACAGATCATAGAATTATAGAGTCCTTACTGTGCAACTACAATCCCACCCAGGCCCTATTCCCATAACTCCCATATTTATCCTGTTAATCCCTGACACTAGGGCCAATTTAGCATGGTCAATCAACCTAACCTGCCTGCCTTTGGACTGTGGGAGGAAACCGGAGCACCAAGAGGAAACCCACGCAGACACAGGGAGAATGTGCAAATTCCACAACGTCAGTGATGCAAGCCGGGAATCAAATCTGGGTCCCTGGCACTGCGAGGCAGCATTGCTGACCATTGTGCCACTGCACACTGTCACAGTTTACAATTATCTCAGCCTCTTGCTTCTTATCCATGTAGCAGCCCTGTAGTTTCTTGGATGATTTTGATGCTTTCAATTTGAAGCATGGCTCTCTGAACTGAAAAGGAGTCATACAGACTTAAAAAGTTAACTCTGTTTCCCTCTCCACAGATGCTGTCAGACATGTTGATTTTTCCAGCAGTTTCTGTTTTGATTTCAGATTTCCAGCGCCTGTAGCATTTTGCTTTTTGCTGAACTAGATGCTGATCAAAGCCTAAGAAATTCTCAGACCAGTCTTGAACTATGAACTTTGAATGCATTTGAAGCTATAAAAGTTTCTGATGTTCTTTTTTATGTTTGGGGAAAGGGGTGAAGAATATTTTCCACTGGTTTGCTCACCGATCAGCTTACTGCAATCCCTCGAGACTGGCTAAGGGACAAGCTGACTTTAGATCTTGAGAATTCTGAAGCATTTCACAATGCAAATATCCAGTGACTGTTTTTCCAATTTTTCCTCCCCTCAGAGTAAATAGCAGAATTCATTTTTCCAATCTTCCCAATTGAATAGCTGAAATCAGGACCCCACTGAATGAAGATCAAAGATTCAAACCCATTTTCTGTCACTCTGTGCCAAAGTGCATCAGGGGCTGCTCTTTTAAACTCTGTTGGCATATGTGAGGGCGAACAAGACTATAATCTTAATCACTTTTAGCAGGACTGCCAGTCAAATATTCAAATGAACAGCAGACCATTAATTACGATGATATGATGTTCAATTATTTGAATTTTTAATATGCCAGATATGTTTGAACAACCTCTAGAGCATTATTTTTAAATCTTTTGGAAAGAGCCAAGCCTCACGCCAACGATGTAATTCACTCGCAATACTTAGGAAGGAGATGTGGCAGATAGCAAGCTACATGTCTTGTATGGTGCACTGTTTCATTATCTCATGCTACCATGATATTCAATAGGGAGCTGAAAATTAAATCGGTTGATATTTTTCACGCATGTTCTCCTACATGACTCAGTGATTTGTGGAGGGGTTATCATGGAGCTAAGAAACACTCTGGTTTATCTGCCCCACTGGCGATGAATCAGAATCTTGGGGTCATTGTTTCTGCTCGAAACAGATCAGAAATTAATTGGAACAGGCTGCTAAACAATTCTGCTCTTTCTGAAATTCTATCAGATCCTCTCTACCTACATGTCTTTCAGAGAGCATAGTGTCTTTCCTTGATGATAATGTCAAGTTTCCCTTCCAAATGCACTACACTAATTTATCCAGTGCGATCACACTCTGATATAAATACTAGCAATATAGAATATAATCAATAGAAGCCCTTGCAGAATAATGAATACATTCTGAGATACCTATGCACTCAGCTGCAAAGCTGTGAGGGTTATTATTACTCATCTTCAGTAGTTATTAATGAGGGTAGGAAATACTTCTTCTCCCCTCATTTTTCACTGATCAGCTTCCCCTAGGTGGCAGCAGGGAGGGTGAGTAAGTGACCTAGTCTCAGTGCTACTTCCCAGCTGGTCACTAAGCAATGTCTTGCTAATGAGCGAACATCCAGTGAATTCTTCATTACTTATCTACTGAAGCGAAGCATGGTGGCACAGTGTATAGCACTGCCGCTTCACAACTCCAGGAGACCCAGGTTCAATTCCAGCCTTGGGTGACTATCTGTGTGGAGTCTGAACGTTTTCCCCATGTCTGCGTGGATTCCCTCCAGATGCTCTGGTTTCCTCCCACAGTCTGAAGATGTGCAGGATAGGTGGATTGGCCGTGCTAAATTGACCTTTACAGTTCCAAGATGTGTAGGTAGGTGGGGGGGGAGGGGCTCTGGTTACAGGGATACAGTGGGGGAGAGGGCCTGGGTAAGATACTCTGTCTGGGAGCTGGTGCAAACTTGAAGGCCAAATGGGGCTTTTGAATTTGTATTTAAATAAATGGGTGGTGGGAGCAGAAGTTTTATACACATAATATATATATATATTCAACTAAAGGATGCCAGTGCTAGGGAATTGAACATGTTTCCATTTGAAACAATCATTATTAACATGGTGGCACGGGGGCACAGTGGTTAGCACTGCTGCCTCACAGCGCCAGACACCTGAATTTGACTCCTGGCTTGGGTGACTGGCCATGTGGAGTCTGCGCGTTCTCCCCGTGTCTGCGTGTGTTTCCTCCGAGTCCTCTTGTATCCTCCCGCAGTGCAAACACGTGCTGGTTAGGACTGTGCAGGTTAGGCAGCTGGAGTATGACAACCAGGAGATTTTAACAGTAATTTCATTGTAGCGTTAGTGTAAACTTACTTGTGACACTAATAAATAAACATTAAAACTCTCAAGTCAGATGTAGCCAGGACAGAGCCAACATAAAACTTTCTTAATGTTGCCCCAGCACATATAATTTAACTGCATCTTATTCTGCACAAGTGGGATGTTTTCATTTATCACATTAGTCAGGTCTTTTTGTGTAAGGCCACCCATTATGTCAATGTGTTATATATGCCATGTCTTCACACTCAGTAAGAACTAGTTTGAGTCTGGGGTATACAGAAAAAAGTAAGATTTGCATTTATATAGTTCCTTTCACAATCAGATGTTCCAAAGCACTTTACCATCAATGAAGTACCTATGAAGTGTAGTCACTGTTGGGATATTGGAAACACAGCACCCAATTCGTGCACAGCAAGCTCACACAGATAGCAATATGATAATAACTTGATAATCTATGATGTTGATTGAGGAACAAAATATTAACAAATTTGCAGGGATGAAAGACCCCACGCACCCGGACATTCTCTCTTCCACCTTCTTCCATCAGGAAAAAGATACAAAAGTCTGACGACATATACCAATCGACTCAAGAACAGCATCTTCCCTGCTGCCATCAGACTTTTGAATGGACCTACCTCGCACTAAGTTGATCTTTCCCCACACTCTAGCTATGACTGTAACAATACATTCTGCACTCTCTTGTTTCCTTCTCTATGAACAGCGTGCAAGAAACAATACTTTTCACTGGATACTAATACATGCAACAGTAATAATCATATTAAATCAAATTCCTGCTCTTTTTTCAAAATTGTGCCCTGGGATTTTTAACGTCAATTTGGGATGGCAGACAGAGCCACAGTTTAAAATCTCAGCTGAAAGACACCATTTCTGACTGTGCAGCACTCTCTCAGTATGGCACTAGAGTCCAGCTTAGATTTTTCTGTTCAAGTCCTGCGATGGGACTTGAATCTACAACTATTCTAGTTGGAAAGGAGAGTGCTCCAACTGAGCCACCATTGTTAGTGCTAGGGGAGGCATGGCATAGTGGTGTTGTCACTGGACTAGTAATCCAGAGACAAAGTAACGTATTGCGGACCTGAGTTCGAATCCCACCGTGGCAGATAGTGAAATTTGAATTTAATAAAACTCTGCAATTAAAAGTCTAATGAATACCATGAAACCATTGTGGTTTAAGCCCACCTGGTTCACTAATGTTCTTGAGATGAAGATTACCTGTTGCCTTTGCCTGCTCTGACCTACATGTGACTTCAGACTCAAAGCAATATGTTGACTCTTAAATGCCCTCAGATGTGGCCATAAATGATTGGCAATAAATGTTAGCCCAGCCAGCAATGCTCACCTTCCATGAAGGTGAGGAAAGTCAGTGTCCTTACTTCACGTCTCACCCTTTCTTGATGCAAACATGTTTAACCTGCAGTCCTTTGTTTAAAATTTCCTCAACATGCACATTCGCAGAGTTGAGTTCAAAAGAAGGAGAGTCTCTTTTTATCATGTAGAATGTATCGCAACCAATTCCTCCGCCAAATTGCTGAGACTTCACTTTGCACTCTTTTCCCTGGTAGGAAGAGTCCCTTTAAAATATTATTCATTTTTTTTGGCTGTTTGCTTTTGTTGTGTATACTCCAGGGAGCCTATTCAGCGCAAAAAAAATCCCCACAAGTGAAAATCATTAGGAGCTGGCAGCAGCTGCATTTAAAATATAATCATTCTGTGCGCCAGCAAGGCATCGTTTTATAAATTCTGGCATGTTCACGACATGGTGAGGCCAGCATTATCACTACAGCTAATTCAGTTCTTCCCATCTTTTCCAGTGCTCAATTTGTGAAGGGTCAGAAAGTGTGAAGCTCCCTTTGAGCTTTTTTTCCCACCTTCCTTTCTTTTTCCCTCCTCAGCAGAGTCTACACAATCATTTGTGGGACATGGATGCCGTTGGCTGGCCAGCATTTTTTGACCCATCCCTAGTTGCCTGAGGGCAGTTGAGAGTCAATCACGTTGCTGTGGGTCTGGAGTCACATGTAGGACAGATCAGGTAAGGACGGCAGAGTTCCTGCCTTAAAGTACGTTAATAAAGCATTTCCTTTCCTAAAGGGCATTAGGTGTGATCACTCCTATGTCAATGTAGTAAGTAGAATTGACCAATGCCATACACAAGCATGTTAGGTGCAGTTTGGATTGAAGACATACAAATATATATGTACAAATACAAGAACAAAGAGCAGGCATTCAGCCCCTGGAGTCTGCTCTGCCATTTAATAAGGTGATGGCTGCTCTGATAATAAGTTCAAAACTGTATCCCACCATCTCCAATAACATATCATTGCCTTGCTTGCCAAGAATCTGTCCACTTCTGCCTTAAAAATATTCAAAGATTCTACTCCCACCTTTTCAGGAAGAGAGTTCCAAAGACTCATGACCTTCTGAGTGAAAACTTTGCCTCATCTCCGTTTTAATGGACAATCCCTAGTTTTTAAACTGTGATCCCCAGTTCTGGATTCTCCCATAAGAGGAAACATGTTCTTCATATCCAATTTGTCAATACCCCTCAGGACCTTATCTGTTTCAATCAAGTTGCCTCTCACTCTTCTATACGTCAGTGTGTACAAGCCGAGGCTGACCAATGTTTCCTCAGAACACAATCCACCCATTCTAGATATTAGTCTAGTAAACATTCTCTGAACTGCTTCCAATACATTTATGTCCTTCCCTTAACAATATGATCAATACCATATACAGTACTCTAAATGTGGTTCCGCTAATGCCCTGTGTAAGTGAAGCATAACCTTTTTACGTTTATAATCAATTCCCCTCACAATAAATGATAACAATCTGTTAGCTTTCTGAATTATCTGCTGCATCCACATTCTAGCCTTTTGTGATTCATGCACTTGGACACCCAAACCTTTCTGTACCTCAGATCTCTGCAATCTCTCGCCATTTAGGTAATATGCTTCTTTTTCATTCTTCCCGCTAAAATGGGCAATTTCAAGTGTTCTCAAATTATAATTCATTTGCCAGATCTTTGCCCATTCACTTAAACTATCTATATATTTTTGCAGCCTCCTTATGTCTGCTTCACAACTTACTTTCCTACCTATCTTTTTGGCAACCAGCACTTCAATCCCTTCATTAAGATCATTTATATATATTGTAAACAGTTGAAGTCCCAGCACTGATCCCTGTGGCGTTCCACCTGTTATACCTTGCCAACCTGAAAAAGACCCATTAATGCATACTGCCTGCTTCCTGTTAGCTCGCCAGCTTGCTATCCATGCCAATACGTCACTCCCATAACATTAACTTTTATCTTCTGCAATAACCTTTGATGTGGCATTTTACCAAATGTCTTTTGGAAATTTAGTTCCTCTTTAACCCTTTAGTAGCACTTCCTCAAAGAATTCCAATAGGTTGGTTAAATATGATTTACCTTTCACAAAGCCATGTTGACTTTGCCTGATTATGGGTCTGTATTCATTGGAGTTTAGAAGGATGAGGGGGGATCTTATAGAGACGTATAAGATAATGAAAGGGATGGATAGGGTAGAGGTAGAGAGATTCTTCCTGCTCAGAAAGGACAGCAGGACTAGAGGGCACAGCCTCAAGATAAGAGGGGGGGGCAGTTTAGAACGAAGTTGAGGAGGAACTTCTTCACTCAAAGGGTGATGAATCTCTGGAATTCTCTGACTGTTGAAGTGGTGGAGGCTACCTTGCTAAATATATTTAAGTCACGGGTAGATAGGTTTTTGACAGACAAGGGAATTAAGAGTTATGGGGAGAAAGTGGGAAAGTGGAACTGATCCACTTCAGATCAGCCATGATCTTATTGAATGGCGGGGCAGGCTATAACATCTTTAATAATAGTTGCTAAGATTTTCCTTATGACAAATGTTAAGCTAACTAGCCCATAGTTTCCATGTTTTGTCTCCCTCCATTTTTGAATAATGGGGTTACATTTGTTATCTTCCAATAAAATGGGACCTTTCCCGAATCTAGGAGTTTTGGACAATTAAAACAAATGCATAAACTATCTCAGTGGACATTTCTTTTCGCCCCAGGGTGAAAAGCATTTGAACCCAGGCTCTTGTCAGCCTGCACTCCAACAATTTACTCAGTATCGCTTCTTGGTCACTATAATTTTCCTGAGTTCATTCCTCACTTCCTGTTTTGTAGCTGCTTCTGTGATGTTACTTGTATCCTATACAGTGATGACTGATGCAAAATATTGGGCATAAGGGGGTGTACTTTCGATATGAGGAAAGGCCAGAGAAACATAATGAGTTTGCTTACATATAAGGAGATTCAAAATTTTTAAAAAATCTACAGTCGATTCTGTTTCCATGGCGATGGAGTGATTAAGCTACATATTTTAGCTTCTCTCTCAGTATTTTATTCCGGCCTGCTTTAAAATTCTGATATCAGCCAAGTCTAATTGCGCTCATGTGACTCTCCCTAGATTGCCAAGGCCTGTGAGACACACTCACCTTCTCTCTTACTATATATAGTACATATGACCGGCAGCAGTTGGATCCAGACAGCACATTCCTGAGGCGAAACACCTGACTAGTTCTTCCAGGAACACTGAGCTAATACATACAACTACTGGACTGACAAGGACTGAACATCTTTCCATTAGAATGTACATGAGATGAATGGAGCGATGGAGTTGATGAGAACCCAAGTTGAAATGTCACATCTCAACACTAAGGCTAGACACAGCAAATAAATTAATTTTTAAAATGTTATTTATATTGTAGAAGGGAGTTTGGTATAACTGGATAGCTTTCCTGCCTGAAAACAAGTTTTTTTTAATTCAGTCGTGGGACATGGACACCACTGGCTGGCCAGCATTTATTGCCTATCCCTAATTGCCCTTGTACAGAGGGCAGTTGAGAGTCAACCACATTGCTGTGGCTCTGGAGTCACACGTAGGCCAGACCAGGTAAGGACAGCAGATTTCCTTCCGTAAAGGACATTAGTGAAACAGATGGGTTTTTCCAATAATCAACAATGATTTCATGATCATCAGTACATTGCTAATTCCAGATGTATTTTAATTGAATTTGAATTTCACCATCTGTGTGGTGGGATTTGAATGCAGGTCCTCAGAACATTAGCAAAGTTTCTGGCTTAATAGTCTAGTGTTAACAACACTAGGCCATTGCCTCCCCAAATCAATGTGTTAATGCACAAGTGTGATATATTTATTACAGCAATGCCAATTTTATCTCAGTTTTGTAAATTTGTAAAATAAAGGAAACTTTAGTTATGTGAGGATTCTAATGCCAGGGTAGTAATATTCCACTTGTGACATCCATTGGTGCCAATAAGTGCTTGCCTTTATGCGCCCTGAGGAAAGATTTTGAAAGTGAACTCCAAAGTCAGATGTAGCCAAGCAAGAATTAGTTCAATTAATATTTTATAGCAATGGGTTGTTTGGTGGATCAGCAAATGACAGGCAATGAAAAAAAACACAAGAATATCTTTTATGATAGTTTGAAACAAAGCAGAGACTGATGAATGAAAGCCAAAATTCTACTGATGCTGTGAGTTTGGGATGAAAGTAGAACATGCTGGAAACACAGAGAAGATCAGTCAGAAACCATTGAGAGTAAGCAAAGCTAATCTCCCACATATGGACACTATAGTCCCTGCCACACTGTAGAAACCAAATACTGGCTAGGCAACTGTTACAATAGCAAATACTGTAGATGCTGGAGATGTGAACTGGAAATGGAAAATGCTGGACGTGCATAGACCAGCCAGCATCCAATGGAAGGTCATTGACTTGAGGCATTGGGGGTAATTTGAACGCCAGAAATAGGTGGATTTGTGTTGTTGGGAAGCGGTGGTCTAGTGGTATTATCGCTGGACTATTAATCCAGAAGATCAGCTAATGTTTTGGGCCCCGGGGTTTGAATCCTGCCACGGCAGGTGGTGGAATTTGAATTAAATAAAAAATATTTGGAATTAGGAACCCATCTGATTCACTAATGTCCTTTAGGGAAAGAAATCTGCTGTCCTTACCCAGCCTGGCTATGTGTGACTCCAGAGACACAACAACATGGTTGATTCTCAACTGCCCTTGGGCAACTGGGGATGTGCAATAAATGCTGGCCAGCCAGTGACGCCCATGTCCCACAAATGAATAAAAAAAACTTTAAGAATCTCAAACCAGCCCCTGCTTTGCCCACTTCAGTTTTCTTTTCATGGAATTGAGTCAGTGGAGGTGTTGAAAATTAACATGCTCCCAAGTGGTGAGTTATTCATTAAGTTCTAATGAGGCTGTGTGCTTCAAATTTAACCTTTCTTGCAGGTTTAACCATGGCCAATTGGGTTTCCTGGGATTTGGGAAACTCAGCAGCTAAGGAGAGTCAGGACTGCTTTGTAGAAAAGGCGAATGTCTTTCCAACAGTGCCCTCATGCTTTTGGGTCTAGGGAAGTAGGAATGCTTCTTGCCGCCTGGCCCTCCCCACTAGTTAACCTCTTTCCTGTGTACAATCCAAACATACCTCCGTAATCCAAAAGCCTCCTACCCCTCCATATGACTGTCAATTTGAGGGATTGGGGACCAATGCTCAGACCCCTCACCCCCAAGATCAGGATCTAAGATCTCACTAACTCAACTGCAGGTTCCCTAACTATTGTTGGTCTGTTTCCAGCTCTGGAATGTTTCCTGCATGACAGGGATCAAAACCTATCACTAAGGATAGTCTCTGTGTGGGGGAGTTGCTTAAAAAAATAGATGGTTATTGTAACATTAAATGTGTGACCAAGATAGGCGGCACGGTGGCACAATGGTTAGCACTGCTCCCTCACAGTGCCAGGGATCTGGATTTGATTCCGACCTTGGGTAACTGTTTGCACTTTCTCCCCATGTCTATGTGGGTTTCCTCTGGGTGCTCCAGTTTCCTCCCACAATCTAAAAATGTGAAAGTTTGGTGGCTTGGCCATACTAAATTGCTCCTTAGTGTCCCAGGACGTGTGAGTTCATAGAATCTCTACAGTGCAGAAAGAGGCCATTCAGCCCATTGAGTCTGCACTGGCCACAATCCCATCATATCCCTGTAACATTACATATTTACCTTGCTAGTCTGCCTGACACTTCAGCACAATTTACCATGACCAATCCACCTAACTAGCACATCTTTGGAGAGTGGGAGGAAATCGGAGCACCTGGAGGAAGCCCATGCAGAAACAGGGAGAATATGCAAACTCTGCACAGACAGTGACCTGAGCAGGGAATTGAACCCGGGACCCTGACGCTGTGAGCCAACGGTGTTAACCACTGTGACATCGTGCCACCGGCAGGGGAAAAGTGGGGTAAGTATGTGGGGTTACGGGGATGGGCCTGGGTAGGTGCTCTGTCAGAGAGTTGGTGCAGATTCAATGGGCCGAATGGCCTTCTTCAGCACTGTAGGGATTCTATGAATCTGAAATTCCTTACCTCCAAACCAAAAGTCCTAACCCCATTAATCAGAGCCTTTAACTTTGTTTCTCTCTCCATAGATGTTGCCTGACTCATGGTTGATTTCCAGAATTTTCTGTTTTTTTATTACATGCTAGTTAATTGTTTTGCCGTGCACCCCCATTTTATCTTTGAATATAATCTTAAGTTGCCTGCGGTTCACCACTTCACCTTGCTCCCCCTCCATTTCCAGTCTGACCTCATTGCCCCTGACCTTGTACACTGTTTCAGTTTCAAGAACAATTTCTCATCTTTCTCTGAGATTGAATGTTGACTTTATTAATTTCAGGCTTCATCTACCGGTATATCTTTACACTTAATTTAACTTCATACCTGACATCTTTTTTTTTATGATTTCTATCTCTCCAGTTGAGCTCACTAACTTGCATTTCTCCAGTCTGCCCACTTCTCTTGATGTCTGTACACTTTCTGGGGGAGATTCTCTGGCCCCCCCTCAGTGTTTCTCTTGGTGGCAGGAAGTGGTGCAGTGTTTACTGGTAGCGGGATCCTCTGGTCCCACTGCTGTCAATGGAAATTCCCACTGAAGCCATCCTGTGTCATCAGGAAGCCTGTGACAGAGGCTGCACCACCAGTGGGACAAGGCATTCCCACCGGCATGAATGGTCGGAGAATTCCGGCCTTTGTTTCCCTAACATCTTAATGTTTCAGTTCCTTGGCTGTATGGTTTCTACGGTTTTCTTTTAGTTTTAGTTATATATTTAACTCTTTCCCCCCACCCCCATATCTGTCCGTATTGATAAGTCCTCCCGCTTCTTATTTCTCAGTCTGAAGAAGTGTTTGCATCCAATTCCGAAACAAGAATTTTCTCTTAGAGTATGTCAGTCAAAGTCTGTGGTGTGCTTCCTGCATTTTCTCTTGTTGGAGATTGATGTGACAGGCCTCAAACAGTGTAATGTTAGAAATATGCACAGTGCCAAAGACTTGAATGGCTGGTAGCACAGCGTGACTGGCGCTGCAAACCAAGTGAATCATCTGCTCTCTTAAACAACCGGTTTTTGCTTGGACTACTATGCTATGGTGACCATGAAGCTGACATGTGCCTGAAACCTGCCCTGGATTGTAGAGAGAGGGCAGAAATCAATGACACAACATTGCCAATAAGGCGATATATGTCTAGAATTCTCCAGTCAGTTGGACTGTGTCACACAACCTGTCCCTCACGGCAAGGATTGTGCAGAAAAACATTTTTGATCACAGATCCATCAGCCAGTGCTCAGCACATCACGTCCTCGAGGCCTTTTGGGAAAAGGAGGTGGTGGACACTGTCGGATGCTTCTTGAGCAGACTGTCAATCTGATTTGGTAGAAATCCTTGTCAGCACAGTTTTCCAACAAGCACCAGGGTGTAATTTAGCTGGTAAGAGAGACCTTTCCTGTCAGATTCTTCCTGCATGCTTAGAGTCTCCCCTCCTTCACCTGCTGCCGTTGAACTGGGCTGTAGGCAGGGAAGAAACATTCTTCTTGTAAGCGTTTTCACAAAGCTCGCCTGGAAAGAGTTGGGAGCTTTTTATTGCAGTTCATCCGGAGCACCTCTGTAATGTGGGGCCCTACGGCCTGCTTCCAATGATACACACCTTGCTAAGTAAGCATCAAATGTTGGAGGATGATCAACTTGGTGAAAAATATTCCTTTTCTTCTGCCATTGATGTACCTATCAGCAGGTCCACACAGTCACAATCTTCAAATACATATGAATCATAAGAACTGAGCCAATGTGGACACTTCACAAGCTTACAGTTCCATCATAAGCTTCTGACTATGAGAGCTTCTGGAGTTTAGCGTTGGATAGATTTTCATCACCATCACAACAGCTTGACACATTTTCCACTCTCCCCTTCCCCAAAGCGAGGGGCGCACATGGATCTTGGCGCACAAACGAATGCCTTTATCATTGCCTGCTGCCATGTATGTCCAGTCAACTTCACACGGCTCCAGCAATTGAGACAATACTCTGCAGCTCTCCAGCACGATTACACACATGCTGAGGAATTACTCATCCTGGCTGACCACTGGAGATCATTGAACTTCCTCTGGCATTGGGTCACTGTATGCCACACATTCCTGACTCTGCTGAACTCCTGCCAAGCTGTCTGTCTCTGTGACGGAAGTCCCCTCTTTCTATTGGCTCCCTGTCGCCTCGGCACAGGCCTGAGGAGGGCCTGCAGTGAGTTTTCATCCAAGTTGGGGGCTGCTTTGCCTTTCTTCCTGTCTCCCCCTTTTGGCCAATGGCCTCAGACATCTATGGAGGAAACAATTTGAAAACTATTTTGAGGTCAGGGGAAGTTTCTGAGGTTTGCAAAGACTGCCAGCTCTGAACAGTGACAAGCTAGGAACATTTCGTACTAAGCTTGAAAAGTGCACATTTACCTTGAGGCTGAGCAGGTAATAGACTTCCACAATGAAATTGCCACATTAGTTGAGCTACCTGATGTTGACCTCCAGTTGGATCATGGCTGACAAGCTCCAAAGCTGGATATTCCACCCTCTGTCAGCCTGTAACCCTGAACCCACTCTGTACCCAACTGAAGCTTTATCCAGTGTCTTCGCGAGGCAGACCCTGGACTCCGAATGTTGGCTGCTTCCGCCCCACGTTAACCTTAGCTGGAACTTCTGGATATGGTTAATGGTGAAGAATATGAGAAAGCATCAATTGGAATAAGATACCTTAGAGGGGCTAAATCTAATAATCTTGTTTGACCAATACAATACAACTTAATCTCTGAGCAAGGGCAGCCTCTTTAAACAATAAGGACAACATTGTGATGGATTGTTATCATTGAATCCTACTGTGCAGAAGGAGGCCATTCAGCCCATCGAGTCTGTCCCAACCACAATCCCACCCAGGACCTATTCCTGCAACCCCACACATTTACCCTGCTAATCCCCCTGACGTTAGGGTCAATTTAACACAGCCAATCAACCCAAGCTGTACATCTTTGGACTGTGGGAGGAAACCAGAGCACCCGGAGGAAACCCACGCCGACACGGAGAGAATGTGCAGACTCTGCACAGACAGTGACTCGAAGTCCCTGGAGCTGTGTGGCAGCAGTGCTAACCACTGTACCACCCCTAATCTTTCTGATGGTTTTGTTTAGTGCTGATCACCTTCAGTTTGTTAATATCTTCCGTATCATCTTCAAATATGAAGATGGAAGAGTTTTAAAAGGATCTTGTTGTCAAATTTTGACTGAAAGCATCTTTATTGATGTGGCATGGGATGTTTTACCACGCTAAAGCAGCGGCATCAATCCAAACTGTGGTTGCAGAATCTCATCCCCAGGTTACAGGCACATCCCTGTATTAGCAGACTGCAGATCTGTGATAAGATCGCCACTAATAGCTATAGGTGTTCCTGGTATCTTTGACAGCAGTATGCAGATACCTTGTGTGCCCATTAATAGCTGCCGTTTGTGTCCAGTTATACCATTAATAGATTATTGATGTTGTTTGGTAGCCTGATTTATATATAGAGTTGCAAAGGACTCCTTTAACAGATGGCAGGTGTGTCCTGGTTTTGTACATAGTAAATCTGGTCCGCTTACTTCACCAGCTGTTGGTCGCTTTTCACTGATCTTTGGCACCCTTTCAGCCCAATGTTCTGTGATATCTCGCGGGGCTGACATTACAGATACTCAGGAGTAGGATGGAGAGAGAAAATTCTGGCGTTGCCTTTCAGAGAAATAAATGCAGGGATTTTTATTTCAAGAACTCAACTCCTTCTTTAGCAGCATCGAGTCCAATAATTGAATTTATAATGCTTTCATTTGATCTCCATTAAAGCGAACATCATTGATCTATTCAGTAGGGCTCTATACACGCTGTCAATACCTAAATCAATATGCTATTCAAAGCGCAGCAGCGAACGTGGTTTGTGTGAATGTACTTTATACACTTCTGTGAACTGGTGTTGAAACAAGCAGCCAGCAGGTGGCAGTTTAGCTATACTTAAAAGATCTTCGATAACCAACTTCGTTATTTTTGCACTTGACCATCCTCATGTGCCATTTTAAGATGTGCAGGTGTGCAAATACGAGGATGATATGGTTTCTGAGGTGTCAGAGATTTTGCATTTGCTGAGTCCAGTGAACTGATCTACATGGCCTGATGAAGCTTTCTGAAGTTGTGCTTTCCCCGAAAGGGTAAATCCTCCTCCCGACGCTGAGAATTTCCGCCCTTGTTTCTTGAGTAGGCAGCCTGTGAGATCTCGGGATCAAGACTGACATTTGAATTGGAGAGAGAGAGAGCAGGGTGAGAGGAAGCAGATGTGGTGACACCGAACCCCTCATGGCTTGTCCTTTCAATGAGACCGTGGCTGAGCTGAGCTTCACCTCCATCCACCTGCCTCTTGATCCGTGTCCTTTGACACCCTGACTCAACCTTACCCGGCACGATCCGCTGAAATAAAAATGTCAGCTGTCAGAGATTGAATTGAAGGTCTCACCATCAAGCCTTCAGGAATACATCCCAATCTGGGAGGGATTAGTGCTCCTCTTCACAAATCCTCCTAGTGGGGAGAAAGTCAGACAGATGGAAGGAGCACTGATTATTAACCCATGCAAAACATAAAGGTGCCATTTTTAAAAAAGTAAATAAATTCTTAGAATTTGTAACTCTCTTGTCCTTTCCAGCTCTCCTGGCCGAGTTGAGAGCTGCTCACTCCCCAGTGTCCTGTCTCCAACTGCATTGGCTCCCAATTAAAATCAGAACAAAGACTGTTCGGCCATAGCTCCATTAAGCAAACAGGTCATGTAACCCAGGGTGAGCTGGCCAGGTACCACCCTGAGAGGGCAGTTGTTGTTTGGAGTGAGTAGAGTTCAATATAGATCTGTGTTCCCTGAGGCCTGGCTGTGGAATAGTCCTTGAGGGGACCCCTTGGCACTGATGAATTTAACATTGTGCTGTGCTGACAAACTGACATTTGTTGCCCACCCCTTGAGTCACCCTGAGAAGGTGGCCTCCTTACAAACATATGAACACACATATGAACACACACATGTACATAAGAACAAGTGAAATAGGATCAGGAGTAGGCCTGTTCCAGCATTTAATATGATCGTGACTAGTCTGATTGTGGCTTCAATCCACTTTCCTGTTGACCTCCATACCCCCTGACTCCCTTGTCGATCAAGAATCTATCTAACTCAGCCTCAAATATATTCAATGATCCTGCCTCCACCTTGGGGAGAAGATTCCCAAAAACTCACAATCCTCTGAGACAAACAGAAATGTCCACATCACCATCGTAAAATGGAGACCTCTTATTTTTAAACCAAGGCCCCCTAGTTCTAGTCTGCTCACAAGGGAAAACATCCTTTCAACATCCACTCCGTCAAGTCCTCTCAAAATCTTTTATGCTTCAGTAAGATTAACCCTCATACTTCTCAAATGTAATAGATACAGGCAACCTCTGTCCAACTTTTCCTCATCAGGTAACCCCTTCAACCCTGGAATCAATTGAATAAACCTTCTCTGAATTGTTTCTAATACAATTATATCCTTTTTTAACTAAGGGAAACTACACAGTACCAGTATCAAAACTGTGCATTGTACTGCTGATGCAGTCTCACCAAAGCCTATCCTTTTATTCATTTGTGGGAGTTGGGCATTGCTGGCTGGCCAGCATTTATTGCCCATCCCTAGTTGCCCTTGAGAAGGTGCTGGTGAGCTGCCTTCTTGAAACACTGAAGTCCATGTTCTGTGGGTTGACCCACAATGCTGTTAGGGAGGGAACTCCAGGAAACTGACCCAGTGACTGCAAAGGAATGACGATTTATTTCCAAGTCAGGGCAGTGAGTGGCTTGGAGGGGAACTTGCAGGTGGTGGTGTTCCTATGTATTTGCTGCCCTTGTCCTTCTAGATGGAAGTGGTCGTGGGTTTGGAAGGTCCTGTCTAAGGAACTTTGGTGAATTGCTGCAGTGTGTTTTGTAGATAGTACATACTGCTGCTACGAGCAGTGGTGACGGAGGGAGTGGATGTCTGTAGATGTGGTGCCAATCAAGCAATTATGAAATTGTAGCAAAACATCCTTACTTTTATATTCTATTCCCATTGCAATAAACAACAATATTCGATTTGCCTTCCTAACCACTTATGTATATGCATACGAGTACACCCAGATCCCTCTGCAGCACAGAGTTCTATAATCTCTTTCCATAAATAATATGCAGCTTTTCTATTCTTCCTGCTGAAGGAGAGCAGTTCACATTTTCCCACCTGTTAGGGAAACAAAAATAGTGTTATGGGATTTATATTAGTATTGGTAAAATTAGGAATAGATTACACTCTTAAGTGTCTTTAGTTTAATGTTTCTGTGCCTGGAAGGATAAAATCTATAGTTAGATTCATGCTGGGAAAGGTGTTTGTAGGTTGTAGGGGTTGGTTTCAATTCCAACTGGATTTCTATCATGCTTCAAGAAGGCTATGGTGTGAAAAATAAACACAGTAGCAGGGGCATTTCTTAGCAACAGGAGGCCATTTTCTTTGTTCTTATTTTAATTGGGAGCCAATGCAGTTGGAGACAGGGCACTGGGGAGTGAGCAGCTTTCAACTCCGCCAGGAGAGCTGGACAGGACAAGAGAGTTACAAAGATGAAAGCTTCCTAAGGAACAAGATACAATCCAAAGAATCAGGGAATTGGGACAGAAATAATGTTTAAGACTATTGAAGTTAAGTGATCAAGACTAAGGCATTGCTCAGAAGACTTCAAGAAAGAGTAAACAAAGAGTTCTGGGCTAAACAGACAATTGCAGTGACTAGATTTAAAGTGGGACAGCAGCCTTCAAAGGCAAATCAAATGTCTGATGTTATTCTAGTACAGTCTGGGAAGCGAGAGGTAAACAAATTGTGCACAATTTGCACAGAAGTCAAGACAAAGAAATTCTAAAGGGATTGGTGTAAAATCCTGGATTGGATTTGCTGTAAAAAGTGGAGCAGAATAGTCATTTAAAAGTATTATTTGGAAAACCTGGTTTAGAGTTTAGAATGCAAATGCCAAGGGAAAGGATTATAATTATGAGAGAAGATTTTAAAACATGGCTTTGGGAGTGGCATTTGGAAACTGTCATGTGACCATCATGTTGTTTGGGGGGTGCTGGGCGGTGGCGTTCTGAGGAGAAATCCACAGATATTCACTTGAGGTTCAGAGTGGAGAGTGTATTTGACCACAACCATCTTGTGTGTTTAAAGGGACATTGTGTTATGAGACGATTCATAGCTTATGACATGCTTTGCCATCCATGTTAACCTTAAAAACTGTGTGTGGTTGGAAAGCTAAGGAGGAATATTGTACATAATACAATTTTAAAAGTTCAAGTTTACTTATTAGTCACAAGTAGGCTTACATTAACATTGCAATGAAGTTACTGTGAAAATCCCCTAGCTGCCACACTCCGGTGCCTTTTGGGCACACTGAGGGAGAATTTAGCATGGAAAATGCACCTAGCCAGCCTGTCTTTTGAACTGTGGGAGGAAACCAGAGCATCTGGAGGAAACCCACATAGACACAGGGAGAATGTGCAGACTCCGCACAGACAGTGATCCAAGCCAGAAATTGAACGCAGGTCACTGGCACCATGAGGCAGCAGTGATTCCCACTGTGACACTGTACAGGTGTCTTTTTCATGTTTAATTAATGTTTTTCTCATTGTTAAAACTAATTAGCAGTCCTGTGACTCTATGCCTTTACGTTCGATGAAATAAAGTAAAAATGAGCTGGGCTTATTCACGGCGGGGACAAAGCCCATTATGGCCGCAAAACCTCGCGAGGACCATAATGGGATTTGCACTGGCGATATTTCAGAATATGATCTTCCCTGCCTCCCGCCGGTGACTTGATCAAGTTCACACCAGAAAGAGTAGGAACCTGATTTGCATGATCTTCAATACATTTCAAGATCATTAAGCAGCTTTTGTGTCCGGCCATGTTGAATCCTCCCCCTGGCAGTGTGACAACACACCGGCTTCAATCACAACCGGTTTTCAAAAGGAAAAACCAGTTGTGATGACCATGCCGTGTGCGTGGAAGTGAGAATCACCCTGGGCGGCGAGGGTGACCCTTTGTCACCTGGTCATCTGGACTTGAAACATCAACTCTTTTCTCCCCTTACGGATACTGCCAGACCTGCTGAGATTTTCCAGCATTTTCTCTTTTGGTTTCAGATTCCAGCATCCGCAGTAATTTACTTTAATGCTCAAAGTGGGAATTAGCCTGTACAACTTTGGTACATTAGTTCACAATTTTGTTTTAATATTCATGCCCTTGCTACAGACGGAGTACGGCGAAGGTTTACCAGGCTGATTCCTGGGATGGCAGGTCTGAAAAGAGACTAAGTCGGTTAGGATTATACGTACTGGAGTTTAGAAGCGTGAGAGGGGATCTCATAGAAACGTATAAAATTCTAACAGGGTTAGACAGGGTTGATTCAGGAAGCGTGTTCCCAATGGTGGGGGAGTTCAGAACTAGGGGTCATAGTTTGAGAATAAGGAGTAAACCTATTAGAACTGAGGTGAGGAGAAATTTCTTCAGCCAGAGGATGGTGAATGTGAGGAATTTACTACCACAGAAAATAATTGAACCTACACATGGCCTGATTTCAAGAAGCTCTTGGGACTAAAGGGATTGGGGCAAAAGGGATCAAGGGAAATGGGGGGAAGGGAGGACCTGGACCCTGAATTTGATGATCAGCCATGATCAAAATGATTGGCAGAACAGGCTCGAAGGGCCAAATGGCCTACTCGTGCTCCTAGTTTCTATGTTTTATTCTATTTGTCTCAATGTAACTGTCAGCATTTATTCACCTTTTTTTGGGTTCTTTTATATTTGTTCACCACCCCCAAGTTTCTTTGGATCGCCACTACCTCTAAATTTTCACATGTAGAAAAGCATGTTTTCTTTCATTGTTGATGGGGTGTGAGGGTCACTGGCGAAGCCAGTATTTATTTCCCACCCCGAATTGCTTTTGAAAAGGTGGTAAGTGATCCACCTTCTTAAAATGCTGCAATTCATCCGGCACCAACAGTGCCATTAGGGAGAGAGCTCGATGTTTTTGACCCAGCGACAGTGCGTCAGTCTTTAGATGGTGCGGCAGGCTCCTTCGTGACACATGGCGATAAAGACATTGTACTCTTGTGCTTTCAGTTCCCCTCTTATACTCTCAATTTGTATCTTCTTCATTCAACCATGTTATTAAAGTTTAAAGTCCCAATTTAAAGCTCAATGGAGGGTAAAATGTGTAAAATGGGCATCCAAGCGGATTAGGTTAAAATTGAGGTTTTAAGATTGAGGCTCAGGCAGATAAATGACAATGAAAAGGAGCCTTTACTTGTTGTCCTCAGGCAGCGACCCTTTGGTATCCCTTCGTTTCTCGACACTGAGGACCCTGCGGCAGCTCTGAAATGAATGCTTAGCTGCATCTTTATGATCGCCGTTGTGCAAGGAGGCAGCCGGTTTGAAGTCACGGCAGAGGGCAGGCAGGCAATTAAAATAGATGAAGGGATGCATCCAATCTAATTCTGCCACATTCTGATCAACTGCAACTTTTAAATTGCAGGATTGAAAGACGCCGACAGAATCTTCTTTAAATATGCTGATTTGACTCCAAGGATGTTGATAGTTATTCTTAGCCAGTAAAACCTTTTTTAACTGTTTGTAAGATCTCCTGTAGGCTAGGGGGACTAGGAGGGGCTCCATTGATCACCATGAAGCCATCATGGTTTTTTCCTCCTCTGGATTTTCTCCACTGACTGTATGCTCGGTGTTTGTTTACTGCCATGAAGATATGCTTCATGTCAACAAATGATTTTTAATCCACCAGCTGGAATTGAACTTTTAAAAACAAATTTTAAAAAAATCAGAGACTAAGGTTATAGCCCAAGACCCAGTTTGCTTACTGTGCATTCCACATTCCAATTCTCTCTCTACAAAACCCGTTCAAAATATGATTTCAGGAGAGTATGTAGGCATCTCATCTCCTGTCCTATTGACAAGGAATTAAGGCAATCACCTGAGCTTTTTTGTAAATTTGTGTTTATTTATTAGAGTCACAAGTTAGGCTTACATTGACCCTGCGATGAAGTTACTGTGAAAACCCCCTAGTTGTTCCGGCACGAAGAATTTACCATGGCCCGTTCACTTAACCAGCACATCTTTCGGACTGTGGGAGGGAACCAAAGCATCTGGAAGAAATGCATGCAGACACAGGGAGAACATGCAGACTCCGCACAGGCAGTGACCCGAGCCGGGAATTGAACCCGGGGTCCCTGGTGCTGTGAGGCAGCAGGGCTCACCACTGTACCACCGTATTGGAGCTCACTTGGATGCTGGGACCATAGCAAAGAGACTTTTCCAGGCATGGGATAATCAAGTCACCCTTGGAGTACATGGATCTTGTCCTTTATTTGGATGCCTTGGAAGATGGAGAAGGCAGGTCACATGACAAGCCACAATTTGTATGTTTTAAGCACATGTTTTCTCAGCAAAATTGAGGATGAACAACTTCGAGAGAAGTGGGGTCTCTCCTGCCTCCCTCTCCCTCCATCTAGCTGGTAAGCTTCGAGTCCTGTTTACTGATTATGATCATCCAGATCATCTGCCGCAAGCAGAGATTTCTTAAAAGAATCCATCCCATCACCAACATCTCCAAAAGAACAACAAACGCCATCATCTACATCTTTAAATCGATAACACTTTTAAAGAGAGCCCTGCTCGAGCAGAATGAAAAGTACAACCAAAGATACCCCTCCCCCCCTTCAGATACAAAGGCCTACTCTCAAACACATGGGGAACCCCACCCCTGGCTGCCACCCCTTGGTCACAAGGAACCTCTATGGCCACTTGCAACCCTCCCACCATGGATCTCCATAGAGAAAGCCCCCTCCCCCAGCACTTGTGTCAGACTGCGATTTATTGACTACAACTCAGCCCTCAACACCAATATTCCTACAAAAGACATCTCCAAACTCCATGGCCTGGGCCTCAGCTCCTCCTTCCTTGACTGGATCCTGAACTTCCTAACCAACAGACCACAATCAGTAAGGATAGGCAACAACACCTCCTCCATGATCATCCTCAACACCGTTGTCCCACAAGGCTATGTTTTCAGCCCCCTACTATACTCCTTATACACCTATGACTGTGTGGCCAAATTCCCCTTTAACTTGATTTTCAAGTTTGCTGCTGACACCACCGTAGAGGGTCAGATCTGAAACAATGATGAGACAGAGTACAGGAAGGAGATAGAGAATCTGGTGAACTGGTTCACTGATAATATTCCCTTCTTCGAAGTCAACAAAACAAAGGAGATTGTCTTCGACTTCAGGATGTGTAGTGGAGAACATGCTCTTGCCTACATCAATGGGGACAAAGTAGAAATGGTCAAAAGCTTCAAGTTTTTACATTTCCAGATCACCAATAACCTGTCCTAGTCCCCTCATGATGACACCATAGTTATAAAAGCCCACCAACGCCTCTATTTTCTCGGAAGACTAAGGCAATTTGGCATGTCAGCTACGACTCACCAACTTTTACAGATGCACCATAGAGAGCATTCTTTCTGGTTGTATCACAGCTTGGTGTGGGCTCCTGCTCTGCCCAAGACCGCAAGAAACTACAAAAGGTCATGAATGTAGCCCAATCTATCATGCAAACCAGCTTATCATCCATTGACTCTGTCTACACGTCCTGCTGCCTCGGCAAAGCAGCCAACATAATTAGGGACCCCACGCACGCCGGACATTCTCCCTTCCACCTTCTTCCGTTGGGAAAAAGATACAAGAGTCTGAGGTTAGGTACCAACCGAGTCAAGAACAGCTTCTTCCCTGCTGCTGTCAGATTTTTGAATCTTACCCTTGCATTAGGTTGATCTTTCTCTCACCCTAGCGATGACTGTAACACTACATTCTGCACTCGCTCCTTTCTTTCTCTATGAATGGTATGCTTTGTCTGCATAGCATGCAAGAAATAATACTTTTCACTGTATACTTGTGACAATAATAAATCAAATCAAGTCAAACAGGGTGCAGAATCCAAGCCTATATTTATTTTGCTTTTGGTGCACTCTAACTTGGTCAACCTATCTTAATTATAATCTGTATTTATGTGTGTGTGAATTTTAAGTCTATGGGCCCGATTTTACCATTGTTTTCGGGTGCGGAAACATGGTAAAGTAGGGTGTGAGGCCATTAGTGCAATCCATGCCAGCACCCGCACAGATTGCCACTTTACTCAGACCCAGGAATGGCTGTGATCCGATTCGCGCCCGAAATGGGCGCAACGGCAATTTAAATGTATTTGCATGTATTTAAATTGAATTAATGAACTGCCCGCCCAACTTTATCAGCATTTTCCTCTTTACCACTGCATTTACCAATCTGGAATCGGGCCGAAATGAACATGTTGAATAAAAGTCTGAATCTGGTACTCCAGCTGCTGAAGAGGCGAGTTCAGAGCTTCCAACGGCTCTCTGACTCAGATCAGCGTTGGGGGGCAGGGGTTAGGAGTGAGGTCAGATCATTCTCTGGGTGTTGGGGGAGAGGAGTGAAGCCAGATCATTCTCTGAGGGGCAGGTTATGGGGGGGGGGGGGGGGGAAGGGATTGAGGCCAGATTATTCTCTGGATGGGGGGGTGGGGGAGGGGGGAGTAAGGCCAGATCATTCTCGGGGGCAGGGGTGGTCAGGAGTGAGGCCAGATCATTGTCTAGTTCAGTGGGAGGGGAGTGCGATTGTTGTCTGGTTGGGTGTGGGGGGGAGGGAGGTGGGCCAGATCATTCTCTGATGAAGGGTGGGCAGGGGGGGGAGGAGGAGAAGGTGGGTCAGATGTACCTCTGGGGTGAAGGGGGAGTCAGGCCAGATCATTCTCTGCTGGGGGTGGGAATGAGGCCAGTTCTTTCTTTGCAGGAGGAGGGAGGCCAGATGAATCTCTGGGGGGGGGGCAGGAGGGCTGCTGCCACTCTGTGGGTGATCGGTGAGAGGAAAGGGGGCAGAGGATCACGATCGGTCTGGGTAGATGAGGGATGGGTGGATAAGGGGGACAGTGATGTCTGTGGGGTGGGGTGATGTCTGTGTGGGCCATCGCTCCTGCTTTTCACTCCCGGGCCACTTCCTCCGCTTTTTGCGGCCTGGGACCAATCTGACACAAACACGCTTTTTCAAATTTCTTTTCCAACTGCGCATGCACAGTTCAGAGCTCCGATCGTGCTGGGCATGATAAGCCCTGCCCACAGCACCATTCAGACTCACGATTTTTTTTCAGGCTGAGTGCGTACAGGGGCACCTGAGAACAGATTTCCAAGTCGGATCTGGATTATGCCCAGATTCAGCACTTAGAACAGAAATAGTAAAATTAGGCCCACCGTGTGCTAAAATTGGTGCATTAACTTACTTAGATCAGTTTAAATGTATTAAAACTAACCTCTTTCTTTTGTTATGAAAACCTGAGCTGTTGGTTCTTTTGTAATTGCAGCACATAAACAGTGAAGTACTCATTGCATTGGGAAATATATCCTTTTCCAAACAAAAAAACCTATTCTAATCAAATGAGGAGAGAGGCCTCTCCTCACCTAATTGCAATATTACTATTGATTCTCACTGTGCTCGATTAGTTAAGCCTGGGTGTGGACTCAGATAAAAGAAAGTAACGCTGCAGAAAGAGCTAAAGGTTGAGCTGAAGCAGGGAGTAGAAATTTAAAAGCACTGTAAACAAAATCTCACATATAAAAACGGATGTCATCTCTGCATGGATCCAAGATATAAAACATTGAACAATCATGATACCCCTCTTTCAACCCTATAATTCACTCAGTAATGGCAAGTTCATAATTCCTGCGGCTCCAGCATCAGTGGCAATAGCTTCAGAGCATCAGGTTTTAATCTGTAGTGGGTAAGTTGTTGGAAAGTATTTTGAAAGCAGGATCTACAGGCATTTAAAGACGCAAGGACTGATTAGGGACAGTCAGCATGGTTTTGTGAGTGTAAAATCACGTCTCACAAATTTGAGTTTTTTGAAAGGGTAACGAAGAAGGTTGATGAGGGCAGTGCAGTTGATGTTGTCTACATGGACTTTAGCAAGGCTTTTGACAGGGTACCACATGGTAGGCTGTTGCATACGTTTAAATCTCACGGGATCCAGGGTGAGGTAGTTAAATGGATACAAAATTGGCTTGATGACAAAAGCTAGGTTGCAGAGGGTTGTTTTTCAAACGGGAGACCTGTGACCAGCAGTGTGCCTCAGGGATTGGTGCTGCGCCCACTGTTATTTGTCAGTTATATTAACAATTTGGATGAAAATATAGGAGACATAGTAAGTTTGCAGATGACACAAAGATTGGCGGCATAGTGGACAATGAAGAAGGTTATCTCAGATTGCAATGGGATCTTGACCAATTTTGCCGATGGGCTGACTGAATGGCAGATAGAGTTTAATATAGACAAATGTGAGGTGATGCATTTTGTTAGATTGAACCAGGGCAGGACTTACTCAGTTAATGTAGGGCATTGGACAGAGTTACAGAACAAAGAAATTGAGGGGTACAGGTTCATAGCTCCTTGAAAGTGGAGTCACAGGTGGACAGAATGGCAAAGAAGGCATTCAGCATGTTTGGTTTCATCGGCCAGTACATTCAATGGAGTTGAAGTTATCCAAGACATTGGTAAGGCCACATTTGGAATACTGTGTAGAGTTCTGGTCCCCTACTATAGAAAGGATATTATTAAACTGTAAAGAGTACAGAAAAGGTTTACCAGTATGCTACTGAGACTTGATGGTTTGAGTTATAACGAGAGACTGAATAGACTTGGACTTTTTTCCCTGGAGCATAGAAGGCTGATGGATGATCTTATAGACATCTATAAAATAATGAGGGGCATAGATCATCTAGGTAGTCAATATTTTTTCCCAAAGGTAGGAGAGTCAAAAATTAGAGGGTTTATGTTTAAGGGGAGAGATACAAAAGGGTCCAGAGGGGCAATTTTTTCACATAGAGGGTGGTGAGTGTCTGGAACAAGCTGCCAGAGGTAGTAGTAGAGACGGGTACAATTTTATCTTTTAAAAAGCATTTAGACAGTTACATGGGTAAGATGGCCATAGAGGGATATGAGCCAAATGCGGCAATTCGGACTAGAGGTTTCAAAAAAAGGATGGCATGGACAAGTTAGGCCAAAGGGCCTGTTTCCATGCTGTAAACCTCTATTCCTCTAATGACGGGCCAGGTGCTCCAGAGCTTCCTTTCAGTAATTATACTATATTGCCAACAATATATCCCGCAACAGAAAGCTTTGGGACTCCTCCATTTAACCTCACAGTTGCAAGAATGTCACTGATAGTCTCTCCAGGTATTCCCGGCTCTGCCTTTTAATCTACAGTAGCTGAAGGACGAACATGTCCAGAGACACATCATCTGGCTGGGGCACAGTTATGTCCCGCAATCTAGCAGAACTCCGACAGTCCAATCCCTGAAATATTCCTGCTTCCAGCTGATGTGCATCAGAAGTTGTGCGGTGCTCGCCAGACAGTGACTCCAAAACCTGCCTGTTCAGTTCACCCACTAAGGTGTGTGTCTGCGTGATGGATGTGGCAGATGAGAGCTGTGACCCTTCATCCGTGTATTCTCCTCTGAGGTGGTGTTGAGGGTGGGCATTGCGACACTGCTGGTTGACTGGCCAGGCGTTTTAGTTGATGTTCCTGCACTGCAAAGGGACATGATTTTAGTGCATGACCCATTTGCAGAACTCTCTTGAGACTGATCGCTTGGATGAAGGTGCAGAGGTTCCTTACTTTTCTCTCACAGGCCAGCCTTGCTCTCAGTGCAGGCCCACTCCTACCCCACCCCCGTGAACTCCATGGCGCTGTTTTTAAAGTGGAAATTCTTCATTTTGAACTTGAAGCCTTCTGAAGAAGCTAACAGTTTACATTCTGTTTGCTGGCTGTAGGGGTCATTCATTCCTTAGAATAGATGAAGATAGCACTGATATGATGAATTTATTTTGTTGAACAGAACTTAAAGTTAGATTCTTACAAAAGCGAACAGAAAAGAGAAAAGCTAGAGAGAGAGAGAGAGACTGGCTTCTTCTGCCAGTCCAATACTGATCAAAACAGAACTCCAAAACAGGCTGAACAGGCCTTGAAAACAGACTGCTAGCTGAACACACAGTTCCACAACATATCCATCCTTACCTTGTGGCCTCGCTGATGTTGTTCCCAAAAAACTTTGTTTGGCTTATAAAAAGGCCTGTTTTTGCTTGCATTGTACTTTCAAAAAAAAAATGCAGTTAATTTTCCAGTAACCCAGCATGCCTTCTGAGGTGTGGTCAAGTTAGCTTTAAATTGTAGTCAAGTTTTTTTCAGCTTCACATTTAAGTGTAATTGTGTAGGCAAAAATACCTTAAAATGAAGTCTTTGCATCAATGAAGCAAACCATACAAGGGCCCAACGCTGGCAAATTGCAAACTCCCTTGTCTACAACAGATCTCTTCAAAGTGGAGAACTGTACTGAATTTCATCTTCCATTTCACGAGAAATGACATTTTTCACACCCTTTAGATGACTGCAATGGGTGATGCAGAAGATGCAGTTGTTCAAGCTGCAGTACCAGAATGACAGAGTCTAATATGCAACCCTTACATTCATCACCATTTATGGCCAAATGAAGAATGTTTCACAAGATGTGTTTCTGTAATTTGAATCACAGTTGATGTACGGTTTTGTATGTGTGTAGAACATTTCAATATGCCTTGCCCAGATTCCACTCAGCATTTCATGGAGGGAAGAGAATCTTTGCTTGTACACATTGAAACTCTGAAGTCGTTTCCAGTTTCCTGCCGACTGGATCGAATAATGAATGTTGCATGGCATCAATATTGAGAATAGCTCATTCTCTAGCTATCAGAATGTTTCCAGATAAGATGCAGAGGAAGTAAACAAGAATATTTGATGTCTGGAAATCCAGATTCTTATTGCTTCATGTCTTTTTCAGCGGCGTATTCCAAGTTGGTAAAACACAGATCAAATACATTCAAGATGAAAAGATGAAATGTTGATTACTTGGAGTGCAGCCAATGTACCGTTCTGCCAATTTCTAAATTTAAGAAGGCTGGTGGCTGTTATATCTTAACTGCTGGAGTGGCCTGATGGCATAGTGCACTGCTGGCTCACAGCACCAGGGACCCGGGTTCATATTCCAGTCTTGGATGACTGTCTGTATGGAGTCTTGGGTGACTGTCTGTGTGGAGTTCACACGTTCTCCCTGTGTCTGCGTGGGCTTCCTCCAGGTGCTCAGGTTTCCTCCCACACTCCAAATATATGCTGGTTAGGTGAATTGGCCATGCTAAATTACCCTTTAGTTTCAGGGTTACTGGCAGGGTAAATAAGTGGTGTCACGGGAATAGGACCTGGGTGGGATTATGGTCGGTACAGACTCGATGGGTCAAATGGCCTCCTTCTGCACTGTAGGAATTCTATGATGATACTACAATTCTCATTACACAGCCAAAGATGTCAGAATTACTGCAGTAATTATCATAAATTGTAGCATTAAAAGTTGACCCGGTGTGTAAGACAACTGCAATTTCCTGGCCTCCAAAATCATGCTTATTCACAAACTCCGTATGTAAGTCAGTCATGTTTTTCAGTCAGGGCATACTATAGTCACATGAGCCATCAGCCTCCATTTTTCACCCCGCAAATGCATATTTTTCTTATCACTAATATTCTATGGTATGATCATTCTATATCAGGTAAGGCTACTGCTACTTGGAGAATGTGAGATTTATATACGGCCTTGAAATCATGCTGAGGACTTCATTTTTGACAATGAATGTCATGGGGAGGTTATAATCTGTAGACAGGATTTGTCAGAAGCAGATCTCAGCTTGATGTGAGAATGGCGAATGCATTTGTTTTTATTGATGAGTTTTGATCTCCAGACTTGATGTAATTGCGGAAATGTGATTGAAGAAATGTCATGCAATGGTCTCTTAACACATAATCGATCAATAAATGTCATATAAAGAATAATAAATAACTGAGAGTGATTTAAAATCATAAACCGTCAAAGCACATTACAACCGTTAACCCCAAGGCATGATCACACGCCTGAAATCATTTCCTTTTCTTTCTAATAAAACACGCTGCAAGTATTTTGCTGTAAATTTTATGTTAGCATTAAAAAATATACATGACAGGAGCTGGGAATGATGTGGGCTGAAGTACTTTAATTTCACCTTGGCTTCAAGCTGCTGTGATGATCCATCTATCTTCCAACTGTAAAAAGAATTTGGAGTTTTCACAGCACAGGTTCCCTTGGCACAACCCATATCACAAAACTCTCTGCAATGAGGCACCAGAATAATGGTGCGCTCAGAGAAACTATGTTCTTGATTATTCAAATCAGATCAATATTGTGCTGCTATGCACTTGTGCCTTCAGCTAATGAACACTGTTACCCATTACTTCTCCCTCCCCCTAGTCTCCCTTTAACTGGTGAGCAGGAAGAGACTATTTTGCTGGAGGGATCATCAGTTTAAACTATTATCAAAAGAGAGTGAGGAGAGATGTTATTTGCTTTGATTTAATTTCATTTATTATTGTCACATGTATTGGGATACAATGAAAAGTATTGTTGTCTATACAGACAAAACTTACTATTCATAAAGTACATAGGGGAGAAGGGGAGGGTGCAAAATGTAATGTTACAGTCATAGCTAGGGTGTAGAGAAAGATCAACTTAATACGTGGTAGGTCCATTCAAAAGTCAGCAGGGAAGAAGCTGTTATTGAGTTGGTTGGTATGTGACCTTAAACTTTTGAATCATTTTCCTGATAGAAGAAGGTGGAAGAGAGAATGTCCGGGGTGCGTGGGATCCTTGATTATGCTAGCTGCTTTTCAGAGGCAGCAGAAAGTGTAGACAGAGTCAATGGATTGGAGGCTGGTTTGCGTGATAGACTGGGCTATGTTCACAACCCTTTGTAGTTTCTTGTGGGCTTGATCTGAACAGGAGCCATATCAAACTGTGATACAACAGGAAAGGATATTTTCTATGTGCATCTGTAAAAATTGGTGAGAGTTATAGCAGGCATGATAAATTTCCTTAGCCTCCTGAGAAAATTGGAAAAATGTCTTCATTGGAGAGCTACTAAAGCATTGGGATGTTTTGGCATGGGGACTGATGCAATGGATTGTAGTGACATTGTGCCTTTTAAGAAGCAAGTGGGTAAACATGTGAGCAAGAGGAAGCGACAGGGCATTGTGGCAACACCTGGAGAGTGGGTTAGTTTTGGATTGCTCTTACAAAGAGTTGCCCTAACGTTGCAGTTGTGCTGTGCTTCGGGTGACCCATCTTCACCAGGAATTCCCATTACCTTGGACGGTTGTTTGCTAAAATCTTTTTCAACCAAATTTTGCTCCCTCTCTAACAACAAAACATTTTTGTTTCCTCATTTTAAATGAGGTCCAGGGGTACATTACAATTTGGATATAAGGTCCTGCAAAAAAAAAGTAGGTCTTATTTGTGTATATTCTTAAAAGGGAAGTGTTTAAAATATTTACATCTCAATTTAGTTTATTCAATCTAAAAGCACTAGGCTGGTGTAAATGATTCCGCAAATGACTTCTTCCCCATAACAATGTAAAAGCCTTTGTCTGGTTTCATTCATTCTTTAGTGTCTTATGCTGGAACACTAAGTAGGCGGAAGGAACTGGGGTCATTTTCAATTTCGGAATTTATTGTAATAGATACAAATGATTCAGCTTCCAAATAGTGCATTTTGGGAGGCTGCTCTAACCTTTATGCATCCAAGTATTCAAGCAGTGAGGGTGACAGCCTTGTACTCTGTGGAGTTGCTGACTGCAACCCATATTTTCTACAGGTTTCAGAATGCCAGTTATTCTCATGCAAGATATTGCTCCAAATCCCAGAACAGAGGACATTAAAAATATAAATGGAAAATCATTCACAGCATTCCAAAATGGCACTTAAGAGCTGCCCAGTAAATATGTGCTGTAAACAATTATGCTTGATGCTTAATAACTAAATGAGATGGCTTGATCCACTGATCAGTTCCAGATGTTTTAATTAGATATCTGTTTGGTGAGTCCCCTTCTGAGGACAGTGGAACAAGACCTTCAGAAATGAAACTGTCTGTCTTGTCCCAAGGTAGATATCCCAGTTTGGGATGAACATTGTCTGCAGCTTGTGGAAACAGCTGGTGGGTAACCAACCCTGTATGTGCCACATCCAACAAGAAAGAAATAATACAATAAATAATCAGATGCAAACCATCTGCAGATCAGCCACCAAAATCGCAATATGGTTGTCTGCTTTGTGGAAGTGAAGGAATTGAAGAGAAGGGTCCTCTGACATATCCAAGAAGGATTAGCTGGGCAATCCTTAAGTAATCTTGGGATTACTAGTCCAGTGACCATACCACTATGCCACTGCCTTGCCCCTTGCACTGCAGTAACCTCCAGGGCTATGGGACAAGTGTTGGAAAATGGGAATAATGCAGTCAGATCTTTACTGGCTGGCATGGACATGAAAGGCCAAATGTCCCCCTTTTGTGCTATAAAAATCTATTGATCTATTAGAATCCCTACAATGTAGAAGGAGGCCAATTGGCTCATCAAGTCTGCACTGACAACAATCCCATCCAGCCCCCATCCCTATAGCCCCACGTTTTACCCTAGTTAGTCCCGTGGACTAAGTGGCAATTTAACATGCCAATCAACCTGACCCACATATCTTTAGACTGTGGGAGGAAATTGGAGCATCTGGAGGAAACCCATGCAGAGAGAGTGTGCAGACTCCACACAGACAGTGACCCAAGCTGGGAATCCAACACAGGCCCCTGGCATTGTGAGGCAGTAGTGCTAACTACTGTGCCACCCAGCCACCCTAGTAAGGCTTTGCTCCAATAATTTCAACACAAAGTACAAAATACTGGAAATTAGGATGTGTGTGTGTGCGATTGTTTTGATCCCTGCTCTCCTCAATCCAGGTGTACTCTGCCATCAAAACTGTAAAATCATGGATAATAGTCTAGATTCTCATCTTCACTGTTTGGCCAGAAAGCTGGCAGAATGGGTGACCCATCCTTGGGAGCGAATACTAAAATCACACCCGTTCAGTGAAGATGGCAATCTGCCCCAAAGGATTTAATTTTCTCAGTGAATAGGGCAACAACACAAGTCAAGAATATTATCTTGGAAGCATTTTCCCATTGCTGTCCTTTGGAGCTCCCTAGCATTGACGGATGATGGAGCTGAACAAGTTGTCATCCGTTGGCATGTTGAGAGTGATACAGCAAACTACCTGGTTTAGTTTATAATGAGAAATGGTTCTGTTCTAAATGTTATTATACTGGGGTATCACGTTGCTTGACAGGCCAGAACCTTTGAACATTATTTATGTCTTGTTTTGTTCTCAAGGCTAAGAGAGATGCGTCTACTGATTGATCAGACGACGTGCCTGTTAGAATACTGCTATGCAATTGATTCTGAACACCAGGATTCTGTTTATTCTGCAGGCACATGGGAATCTTCTCCCTGATGGTGCGTGGTGTTAATTAAAACGTGTCCCAGCCATCTCGCTTTAGTTGGTGTAGAGCAGGCCACTTGATTTAGAATGTAAGTAATTGACGTTAGTTTAGTAATCATGCTGAGTGACAGCTTTGGGAGACAGACACGCTATTGCGTTACTGGAGGGAGGGTCCTTTTCTGTGCTTTTGAATAAAGCACATTATCATAGACATGTAACGGAAGTATTGCAACATATTGAATCATAATCTGTTATGACCAGGTAAAAAATGGTGAGCTAACTCCTTCCGTAGTCCAACTCTTGGGTTGGTTAAAACAGAATTTGAATTGAAGTTTAAAAGTTTTGTTGCCAATTAAGTATATTTGGGCTTGGGGCCAATCCATAAAATGATATCCGAAATAAAAACATAAAATTTTGGAAATACTCAGGAGCTTGGCCAGCATCTGTAGAGAGAGAAAAACAGTTAATAGTTTGAATTTTCCCAGGTGATGGAGGTGGGAAATTTAAAGATAATGATGTTAGATCAAGATTTCAAAGTGATGTTGTCCCCTTCCACCTTTCCCAGGGTGGATTGAGAGCGCAGGAAGGAAGCCAAGTAAAGTTAAAGTTAAATTAAGGCTTGGCAGTTGACTGTTTCCTGATGCGTTCTCCATGGCAATACATCTGCCAATCAGAGTCCACTTGCCAACCAATCAGTAACTTCTGATTATATAGTGTAATTTCTTGTTGCCTTTACAATTGGTAGTGACTGGTCCTGATGTATACAAGATGAAAAACTTTAATAGTATGTCTCTTTTTTCAGTAATATACAATCTCTTTACTACCAAATGACCAATTAAAGTAATTAAGAAGATAATTAGGAGTAATGTTGTGTATTGCATTCCTCTTTTCCAATAGCGCAGGAATGCCACACTGTGCCAGCATCCCTGCTGATTGGTGAAGGTCAGAGCAAAGCAGGATACAATTCTTCAGCGAAAGTGGCAACTTGGCATGGCGTTGATCATATAGACTGAAGAGTTCCAGCCATGGTCAGGTAAGAGACCAGAGTTCAAAACGCGACTTCTGTCAGATAGTCCTTTCGTTGCTTGACAGGCAAATGCCAACTGCTTGGAAGCCAGTTCACTTGTTTAGCATGACAGTCACCTTCACCTATACTAGTCCCCTGGCAGCTTTCAGAGCAGCATGGGAATAGTTTATTGTGGTTCCACCATCCAGCTGTTCTGAAGAACAGGGTCTAAACTCTCATCCCTGCTAACTGTTCCAGCAGAAGTCAGCGCAATAGCAGCTGCCTTCTACTCAGCCAACATGCTGCTCCACAGAACAGATGAGTTTGCCACTAAAATCCAACTGGAAGAAGACAAGGACTCTAATACAGGGCCCACAGGCAGAGGAGATGTCCTCTTAACGTGCCTGAGAATCAGGAATTCAAAAGGCTCAGACCAGATTGCTACTGATATCTGCAACATCCTGGAACAAGACCTTACTTCCTAATGGGCCAGGTTGGTATGCATTTTTTGTGACTGACAGGTGTCACCTAGTGGCCTATTCCTTGTGCAGCACCACAACAAAGCCTCCTCCCTGCATAACCACCCTCACATCATCCCTGTCCCTACCACCCTGACCCTGCGTCCCTGCCAAGTGTGTGCTCGGAGGGAAAGCAGGGGGTTGTGAATGGTCCTAATGGTTTGTATGCAGGGGAAGAATGATATGGAGGGTGGCTATGAGGCATGGCTCTAAGGGAGCAGTAGGTTGAGAGTAGGTGTTGGCTGTTCGAATGTGGATGTGAGGTGCCTACAGAGAGCGGAATGAGTACTGACCTGAGGAGTGCTGTGCAGCAGAGTGCGGGGAAAGTAAGAGTGTGGGGAACAGCACCTGTATTGGTTAAACTATTTCATCTTTCGTGCCCTCCTGAAATGCTGGACCCCCTTGGTGCATGGCCTCCAGGTTGAGGGGACCACCCATCTGCTGATGACTTTGTTGGTCAATTCTATCCATGCCTGTTGTTTGGAGAGGCTGTTGGCATCCTCTAGTCTTTGGGGGAGAATACCTCACTGTAACGTTTCAGAACACCCAGCTACAGGAAGAGCAAAAAAACTTTGTGGACAACCTTCCCAGCTCCCATCTTCATTCCTGTGTGTGCTGCAGCCTCAAAGCGCTAAGCACTTTTCTGAAACCATGTTCCATTCTTATTCTAACAAAATGGCTGCACCATCCCGTCAGTGCCTGTCAATTGACTTCAGTGGTAGGGAAGCTTCTGGAAATGATAGTTTGGGACAATATCAATCATGACTTAGTTAAGTGCAGGATAAGTAAAGAAAACTAGCACAGATTTGTTAAAGGAAAATCATGTTTAACTAATTTACTGAGATATTTAAAAAGGTGACAGGGAAGGTTGATATGTTGATGTGGTGTATATGGATTTTCAAAAGGCATTGGATAAGAGCCACACTTATTTGCAAAAGTCTAGCTCAGGGAATAAAAGGGAAATTAGGCAGTTGGATAAGTAATTTCCTGAATGACAGGTAAAAAAAATAGTGATAAATAATTGCTTTTCAGTATGGAGGAAAGTTTGTAAGGGAGCTCCCAATGGGTTAATGCTGAGGCCCTTGTGCTTCCTGATATATATTAATGAACTAGACTGTGATGTTCAGGGCATGATTTCAAACTTTGCAGTTGACACTAAGATTGAAAATGTTGTCAACTGTGATGTGAATAGTCTTGACCTTCAAAAGGACATGGACATATTCTGGATTGGGCAGACACGTGACAGATGAAATTCAATGCAGGGAAGTGTGAGGTGATTAATTTTGGCAGGAAGAATGTGGAGAGGCAGTATAAAACAAAAAGGGAAACTCTGAAGGATACGCAGGAAGGAAGGGACATCAGTGTACATGTATATAAGTAATTGAAGATGGCAGGGCATGTTGAGAAAGCAGATAATAAAGCCTACAGTGTCCAAGGTTTTATTAATAAGGGCATTGAGTACAAGAGGAAGGAGGTCATGTTGAACTTGTATAATCCTCAGATGGAGTACCTAATCCAGTTCTCGTCATCATACCTGAAGAAAGATGTAAAGTCATAGGCGAGGAGATTCACAAGAATGAATCCAGGGATAGAGAACTGTAGCTATGAAAATAGATTAGAGAAGTTGGGTCTCTTTTCCTTGAAAGGTTGAGAGGAGACTTGATGAAGGTATTCAAGATCCTGAGGGATATGGGCTCGGTAAATGGTGAAAAACTGTTCCCTCTCAAGACTACATGAATAAATGGAGGGTACAGATTTAAAATAGAAACACAGAAACTAGAAGCAGGTGTAAGCAATGTAGCCCTTTGAGCTTGCTCTGCCATTCATTTTGATTATGGCTGATCATCAAATTCATATCCTGATCTCCCTTCCCCCCTTTAGCCCCAAGAGCTATACCTAATTTCTTCTTGAAATGAGACTACATTTTGGCCTCCTTGACACCAGCTCTTCCTCTACCCACGATACAGTCAGGGTGACTGCGGCAACCCCTCCCAGAGTGCTCCTCCGTGAAGTCTCTTTGTTGGATATAATGAGCAAAAGGAGTAGAAATGGTGAAAGGAAAACAAATTTCCTGGCTGGAGTCTGGAACAAGCTTCCTGTTTGGTAGGTTCGATTAAGATGTTCAAAAGGGAGTTGGATTGCTATCTGAAAAGAAAGAATGTGCAAGGTTACGGGGATAAGAAAGGGGAGTGGGGCTAGGTAGAATGCTGTTTCAGAAAGCCAGCACAGGCTCAGTGGGCCAAATGGCACTCTTCTGCTCTATAAAGACTGTGATTCTGTGACTGGAGAGCCTGAAGGTGGTCTCTGAATTGATTTGTTCTCATAACGTGAAGCTGAAGGCTCACTAATCAGAACATGGAGTTTATGACCTAAACATTGTTCCCTCATTGCACCAGGGATAAGGTGTTAAGATTCCACCCAATGTTTCAGACTGATGACCTTTCTTATACCTGTTACTCTCTCCACAGATACTGATTAGATTTTGATTTGATTTAATTTATTGTTGTCACATATATTAGTATACAGTGAAAAGTATTGTTTCTTGTGCTATACAGATAAAGCATACATTGAGTACATAAAACAGAAGGAAAGGAGAGGGTGCAGAATGTAGTGTTACAGTCATAGCTAGGGTATAGAGAAAGATCAACTTAATATGAGGTAGGTCCATTCAAAGGTCTGATGGCAGCGGGGGAAGAAGCTGTTCTTGAGTCGGTTGGCCCATGACCTCAGACTTTTGTATCTTTTTCCTGACAGAAGAAGGTGGAAGAGAGAATGTCTGGGGTGTGTGGGTTCCTTTATTATGCTGGCTGCTTTTCCGAGGCAGCGGGAAGTGTAAACAGAATCAATGGATGGGAGAATGGTTTGAGTGATATTGGATTTGGGCTATGTTCACAACTCTTTGTAGTTTCTTATGGTTTCGGACAGAGCAGGAGCCATACCAAACTATGAAGCAACCAGGAAAAATGTCCGATATGCTAAGAATTTTCAGCATTTTCAGTGGGGGTATAGAATGCTCTGCCAAGTAAGGTGGTGGAGGCAAACACGCTAGTGTCCTTTAAGAGTAACTTAGACAGGCATATGACTGAGTTGGAGATGGGTGGATATAAGAGAACCTTTTAAATAAGGGTCATTAGCATTGGGGCGTCCCTGGTAATGTAAATGGGTATAGTATGATAATAATTTTGTTTTTCTCTTTCATTCACAGGTTTTAAGTCGGTCCACCTCGTGTCCAATGAGGGGCATACACGCGATGGGTCGTACTGGGGCTGCTCTTGGTTGTTCGAGATTGGCCTAGTGCTTCATGTCGTTAGTGTGTGCCTAAACTGGACAAGATACTGGGCAAGATGACAGCTCAGTGACTATCGCTGATTGCTGTGCAGACACATGGATTTGGGCCGGTGTCTGTGGGAGTTTGCGCATTCTCCCCGTGCTTGCGTGGGTTTTCTCCGGGTGCTCCAGTTTCCTCCCACACCCCAAAGATGTGCTGTTAGGCTGATTGGCAGGAATAAATTGTCCCTAAATCAGTTTCCCTCAATCTGGATGGCCATAAAACATTAGATAGGGGTCATGAGTAGAGAGGTGGACTGGTGGTGTTGAGATGGCGGCGTGGGCTCGTTGGGCCGTAGGGCCTGTTTCCCAGGCTGATTTTGTTCTTTGTTCTTTTATTTGCAGTATTTTACCTTTGTTTTTATAAAAAGAGGTTTGTTCAATTAATGAAGCCCTGTAGAATTCTCATATACTATGTTGCTGAAGAAATGTTTCAACCTTTCATGTCGGAATGCTAATTTCATTTCTGCAGAGATGCACAGTATATGAAGAAGCAGAGTTCTCAGAAATTTGCTGGTCCCTAGTGACCGGCTTTAAAACAAGCATTGGCACGCATCTGGCAGGCACTAAGTGAAATGAAATGAAATCTTTTTGCAGTATCTGAAGGTGCAAGGCTAAAATTGGAAATCAATGAAGACATTTTTTTATTATTGCTTTAAGAGAACTTTAAAGTGTTACTAATTTGAAATTAGGAGCAGACTGAAATCCTTTCTCATTTTCTTTACAATGTGAATCAATACTGTACATTTAGCTGTTTTCAGATGTAAAATAGGGCTCATTGCTGCAGCATACTGTGCATTGGCCTTCAAACTAGCATCTATACTATTAAAATTGGCATTCACTGTAATATCTCAGCTACAATAAGCCTTGGATTGATGGAAACAAAACAAAATAGGTTTTCAAGTTTATTTTTAGCCCTGTGATCTTCCAGTGAATTTCTGATGGAAGGTCGCTGATTTGAAATATTGGCCTAGATTTTCACCATCGAAACAGGTAGCAGAAGTCAGGAAAACTTCTGACTTGCCAGGCTGGCACTGCCCAAGAGGCAACCCCCTTGCCCTCAGCCTCACCGGGAGGCCTCAATGGGCTCTGATTCTACTGGCGAGGGCAACACAACTGTTTTCCTTTCCAAAGGCAAGTGATTGAGCGCCGGGCTCGCAAATGGACATTTAAATAAAGTTAAATAATTTATTCGGCCTCTTGCCAGAAATGGGTGACAGGCTGACCGTGCCAGAAATCTGGTTCTGGTAACAATGCAGGAACTGAGTAATTGGGTGCGATCCTTATTTCTCAGTTCTTGCGCAATTTTACCAGCTCACTCTGCCCATCAATGGGCAGGGCAAGCTGATAAATCATGATACAAGAACATAAGAACTAGGAACAGGAGTAGGTCATCTGGCTCCTCGAACCTTCTCCACCATTCAATAAGATCATGGCTGATCTTTTTGTGAACTCAGTTCCATTTACGCGCCCTCTCACCATATCCCTTAATTCTTTTACTGTTCAAAAATTTGTCTGTCCTTGCCCTGAAAACATTCAGTGAGGTAGCCTCAACTGATTCATTGGGCAGAGAATTCCACAGATTCACACCCCTTTGTGTGAAGAAGTTCCTCCTCAACTCAGTCCTAAACCTGCTTCCTTTTGTTTTGAGGCTATGCCCCCTAGTTCTAGTTTCACCTGCCAGTGGAAACAACTTCCCTGCTTCTGTCTTATCTATTCCCTTCGTAACTTTATATGTTTCTATGTGATCTCTTCCCATTTTTCTGAATTCCAAGTCTACTCAATCTCTCCTCATAAGCCAACTCTCTTGATTCTGGAATCAACCTAGTGAATCTCCTCTGCACCCTCTCCAGTGCCAGTATATCCTGTCTTGTAACATAGAACTCCTCCAGAATGGCCAAAACAGAAAGGGTCCTGCCTCGGAACTCAAAGGTTCTGTTCCAGGAGCACTCTGGTGGAGGCCTGGTCTTGATAATAATGCTCCTCAGCATCTGTGCTCATGTCTCTGACAGGAGGGGTCAGGGAATATCCTTTGCCCTCAAGCAGCACAGACCGACACTGGGGAGAGCCGTTATTGAGGAGTGGCACAGGGTAAAGACCACTGCCAGGAAACTGGACACAGACCTTTTTAATACCTGCCTCTTGGTGAACACAAACTGGATAATTAGTGG
Organism: Carcharhinus amblyrhynchos; assembly: GCF_965287045.1. Taxonomy (NCBI): domain Eukaryota; kingdom Metazoa; phylum Chordata; class Chondrichthyes; order Carcharhiniformes; family Carcharhinidae; genus Carcharhinus; species Carcharhinus amblyrhynchos. The sequence continues at coordinate 22,582,457 of NC_137336.1, forward strand.
TTAGAATCCCTTCCATTTGGGAATTCACATGGACTTTTATGGAACACACAAGTCTCTGAATATAAACTGTCATAATTTGAACCTATAGGAGGCCTGTCAGAGCCCACAGCTCTTGTTTCACTTCTTCTATTTAACATAGACATGAACTGAATGCCCTTGGAGGACTGCATTTTTATCACATCAGTGAATAAAAAAGAGACAACAAACTAGATGACATTCTTTATGTCACCAGTTTCAACTGTGAATGCCACAGTTTGTGCTCTCCATGTGGCTCCAGAACTCTGAAAGACAACAAAGTTCAGTAGCAGCTTTCCTAGTGAAGAAGTGATGCTACACACAATGGACAACTAAGGGATTGAGGTAGGACATGCAGTTTCCAAGTATTTCCTAAACACCAAAATGTCTCTTCAAAATGTCTCAAGAGGATTTTTTTTACCCTACCACTGCTCTGCCCAGGCTTAAAATGTCTGGTCCTCATCTACATTGGTTTCTATTAGACTGGCTGTACTACTGTACCAGCTACTACAAGACTGACTCACCTCTACATGACTGCCCCATCACGGAGGTCAGAGCTACTGGAAAAGTGGATAACCCCACATCATCTTTAGCCTGCTAACCTTTCACCATTGGACTTTTGATTTTCAACTCTAGGCTTACATGAAACAAAAATTCTTAACTTGACCATGGTCTTTGTCTTGTATCTCTTTCTTTCCATTATCCCTATTTTATTGTATGAGTACACTGGAGGCTAAATTGTGAACCTCCCTCCTGTGTTCTGAGTGTGTGTACAATAAACTAACCCTCTGATTTTACCCTACCTCGAGTTTGCTGTGGAGTTATTAATAGAGGATTGGCTCACTCTGGAAATAAAGGGTTAGGGAAAATATCTTACCACTTATAAAGAGGAAAATTACAAAATAAAAAAAAAACACTTGTCGGTTTGTGGATGGATGGTGAGAGGAACAATCAGAACTGTTCGAAATTAAACTTCCTGTCTATAACAAATAGCATATCAGAAACTTATTTTTTCTGACTGATTTTGCCATGATTCAGGTCTGAGAGGTTAGTTTTCTAGAGCTCATGGAGAAAGGGCAAGATATTTTCTACATTTTTTTCTCAAGTTCATCACTGACTCTGGCCATCACTTAAACATTGTCTGCTTTGAGAATGAGGCAGTAAGTCTCATTTCTTGTGTTTTACCACGACTCAGTGGCTTGTGAGGTTACATCAGAGAGGAGTACAAATCAACTGCTTAGTGTGACACTAAAGTCATAAGTAGCGCAAGCTAGCTAGGTTGTTTCTCAGGAATGACATCAGTGAGGATAACAGCATGGCAACCCATAAACTTTATTGAATTTAGTTTCACATTTATCCACGATAAGTTATGGGGTGGATTGTTGTCCCCTTGTGGAGGGAATGGGGTCAAGAATGGCAAAATCGATTGGAATATCAAACTTCCTATGTCTTCCTAAGTCCATACCATTTTTATGTGCGACCATTTTGTAGATCTGGAATGACTAGAATCATTAGTTCTGTAATATCAAGGTTTCCATTGACAGCTCTGAGGAAAATTTATATTTTCCATCCACTTTTTATTTTCATTGTGTTAGGTGGGTTTTAACAAGCTTCTTGGGAACCCACCTTCTTTGACAGTTCGTGAGCCTTAAGGGAAGACTGCTGAAGGGCCAGAAATGTTCTGACAGTTAAGTTATTGACAGTTTCAGTTGTCATTATTAGATGCTGTGTTAGAAATTAGATGTGTTCTTACTGTAGTGACTGATTATAGGGTTCAGCCATGTAAAGGTAAGTTGACCACTACATTGGTGGCATTGTGTAAGTGTTGAGATGGATTAGAGTACTTTTTTATGTGGGGAAAAGTGTTATTATGCATCCAAAATTGAAAAAAATATTGTTTGGGAACTCCAGTAATTTAAATATCCATGAGCCTTTAAATGTGGAAATAATGGCTGGAATTCTCCTGCGGCACATGTCCTGCCTCAGCTGCCATTGAAGTCAGAGAATTTGGCGCTCAGCCAAATCTTCGTTCACTGCAGTAAGATGGGAGATTCCTGGCTGCGAGCGATGTTGGAAAATCTGGCCCAATAAGTCTGAAGCTTTCACTTGGGGAAAATAAATAGCAGATACTTGCTCCTCAACTACTTTGATTGATATTTGGTGTAGCTTAGATAAAATAAGGCTATCTTCTTTGCAGTTTCAGTTGGCTTATCGCTTGCATTTTTAATGGTTTGTTGTGATAGTTTTGAGACCATCTGATAGCTGAGACCAATGAGTTTTAAAAGCTACAGAATAACTTATCTCAACAGGTTTGTGCTTAGAGTGTCACACATATGTAGTTACAGTATTTCATATTTTAAAAATCTAATCTTCCTATTAAACATGGACACAAGGAACCTTAAAAATCTTCTGCCAAATATCACCTCACCTTTTAACATTTGCGGTGTTTGTCAAGCTTCTAGAATGTTCCAAACCACTTGCAAATTGATGTACTCAGACATGTGAAGACATTTGAAATGTGCATTTCCACAACGATAAATAGAATCTCATTGACAATCACTCTCCTGAAGTTGAGAATAGTTCTTCCTTACCTCACCAAATCTGGAAGAATGGGAACCATTCAAGCTAATGGCTGAGACATTTAAAAAGGTTAACTGTGGTCAGCTAAAAGACAATGGATAGGACCATGCCCCAGACTGAGGATAACCCAACACCTAATATGGGAACCTGGTTCAACAATCTGGGATAATAGCCATTTTGAGTTTTGAGCCAAAGAAAATCTGGATGAGAACTTTCATTTTGTGCCAAACACCAGCAGGAACTCAGAGATATTTCACCTGAGAGGGTTCAAAAGAAAGGAAAGGAGGAAGCTATTCAGAAATCAACTGCTACTCTGTCAAACCAGTCTAGGCAATCTACTAGTGCTGTAACTACTCTTCCAAAATCCAGCTGACCTGCTGAGTCCACCTACAAAGGCAATCTCTGTCTATTCAACTAAAAAATACATTGCAGCTGCTGAACACAACACTTCAACTTCATCTCTTCAACTTAATTTTCAAATATGACTTGTACATCTTTGGGTCTGCAATGACAACTTAAAGAACTGAACTGAATTTCCTCTTTATAAGTATCTTTTATCCTTATTTGCATCGAGACTGTATGCATTTAGCTAGCAACTTTATTACTTTTGCTTAAGTAATTTACAGCAGTAGTTCTAGACAAGTTATCTTGTCTAGGACTCAAGCTTTTCTATTGATTAATTTTAAATTGATTAATTCACAAATTAAAAGGGGATTACATATACATCTTACATACTTATGCTACTTTTTGATGAAAGCCATTATGAGAAAATGCCTTTAACAAGTCCATGCCAACATTTTAACTGGGTTTTAAGGAGTGTTATGAACAATGTATAATTTTTAAGTTGAATATATATATACAATTTTGTGTTAAGAACATTAAAATGGTTTCAGTTTCATTTAGAATTTTTGTGAGTCAAATGTCAAGAATTCTGTGTATTTTGATTGTATACATTTTAATGAGGTTTTACAACACTGAAATTAAAGAAATAGATTAATCAGTTAGTGATTCTGGGGAGAAACACAAAAAAAAACTTTACTGCTGCAGGATGGTAGTGATCCAAGGACACAGATACAGAGAAAAGTAGAAGTTAAGAGGTAGGAAGGTTCAGTGTATATCAGAGAGAGAAGACACAAATATGAAGTTCCCTGGTAAGAAGAACTACAATGCTGTTGGAGACAGTAGTTAACTGAGTAGTCAGCTATAGAACTTAGTTAAGTGATCAGTTTAGCAATGGTGTTAATGGAAGACTGAGTTTAGTGGATTTATTTGTTTGTACTGCAGTTGGAAAATTAGAGGGAGTTTAGTGTTTTTTGGGGTGTCTCAAGGAGAGATGCAAACTGGGTGAAAAGCATCAGGTGAATGCTTAGGAATTCATTGGAAGAAATCTATTTGCAATTGTGCCAGTCCCAAGCGAGAAACCTTTGTGCCAAGTTGGTGGTAACTCTTCACTGGTTTATGTGCCTGTAAATATATTGCTGGGGTAAAGAATCTGAATCATTTTCTTGCGTTTGCATTGGGATCGTTCCAACTTTTTTGCCTGATGTAATATAATTCAGTTTTTTTTCTTGTTTTGATACATATTTTATTATTTTTGTTAAAAGTTCACCAGCAGACCGCAGTGAGTTTGATCAGTAACTATCCTCATGGTTTCTAAAAAAAAGTTAGACTCTATCAAGCCAGGCTTCAGTCTGAGATTTGACTTATCCAGTATTGACATCAACTGGAATTGTAACAGAAGTTATTAAAGAATTATTTGTCTTTGCAGTGACAATTGAATAGCCGAGCATTTGTTTTTAAAACTGAATGATGACAACATTATTTTTTATTGAGTCAGGATTTTTGTTCATTATGAATGTCTGCTTAGTTCACTATTTAGTTGTTGGTGGTGTACATTTTATTGTCCATTTCAAAGGATTCCTGCTGGTGTTATCTGGCCCCTAAGTGGCTATGGACGATACATGGAACATGGAAGGATATGAGAGGCCATGGAATGGACATGAAAAATATGACCATAGAATTCTACAGTGCAGAAGGAGACCATTCAACCCATCAAGTCTGCATGAACCACAATCCCACCCAGGCCTAGCCCCATAGCCCCCACGTATAAACCCCTAGTTAGTCCCACTGACACTAAGGGGCAATTTAGCATGGCCAATCCACCTAACCAAATTTTTGGACTGTAGTAGGAAACCGGAGCACCTGGGGAAACCTTTGCAGACATGCGGGAGAACATGCAAACTCCACACAGACGATGACCCAAGCCAGGAATTGAACCCAGGTCTCTGGCACTGTGAGCAATGCTAACCACTGTGCCACTGTGCTGCCCTATGATTGGCTATGGGGAAAATGGGGGGAGATGAGAGGACATTGGGGGTATGACGACGTTTGGGGAGGGGGGGGGCATGCTGGATAAGTGGAGTCATGGAGGGGGGAGGGGCTTGAGGAATATGAGAGTCATGGAGGGCCCATTACCATATTCATGTTTCTAATAAATGCCATTAGTATTTTAATCTATGTAATATACAATAATATATAATAGGAGATTATGCCCATGGTGTTTTGGAAGTCTTTATTTTAGCTCATTCTGCTAACTGATTTAGCCATGTTAAGATATTTTGTAAGAACTTGCTGTTTCTGGTGGAACAATTCTACACTTCAGTGCTCTTGTAATGAACAGCTAACAATTATAAAGTTCACATGGTGAACAAAGATTTGTTTTATTTAATTATCCACCAATTTAATAATACTAAAAGAGTGTTCCAGGTGTAAACACGGTCATTTAAAAGACTGCGACTGAAATAATTGAATGAGGCTGCGGAGTTTGTCTGGTGTTGATATTACTGAAACATATTGCTCTGTGTTTTTTTATGACTTTATCTTCATTACCAAAATAAGCTTTGAAGCAGCAAAGAAGCTGCACTGTCTTGTAAAAGTGATAGAGCAGTATTGCAGTGAATACCAATCTAATTTTGCAAGGCAGACTCAGTTGGTGAGATAATGGAGAACTAGATGGATATGAGTAACTGGGACTTCACTGAGAAATGATTGATTTTACAAAAAGCAATTTCAGAAAGGGCAAAGGTGCAATTCCAGTAAGAAGTTTGTTTTGAAATATAATGGGGATGGTGTTGGCAACCTGCCACTGCTGCACAATTTAAAAACTCTTTAATTGCAGAATATATTACTGTTTATACGCCAAAGAGGGAGATAGATTGCTATGCAGAACAATTCAGATTAATATGGCGATGATTACAACCATCTTGAATCATTGGTGATTGCGTTTCTGAAGTGCTTAATATGGTTCAGTTGATTTCAACGCCAGCATGTCCATTATTTATTAAAGTCAAAGGGTGAACAAAATTAATATATTGACACTTACAATCCTGCTGTCTTATCAAAAAAAAATAGCCATTCCAAGTTCCATCATGAGAATTTGTGTACAATGGTTATAAGTTATGCATTCTCACTTACCCCTTCCCTGAGTTAGTTCCATTCTTCCCTATTCAATTGCTGACCTAAAAAGTGAGCTTGCGGTTGAAACAGTGAGCTCAGGGCACCAAAGGAAAACTTTAGAAACAGCTTATGTACTGTCTAGAGGAATTGGTACAAAGTGCAGGAATAACTCTATTGACATACCTGACTGACCTGAAAGCAATTATTCTTTAACCAAACACATTGCGTTACTGCTGTTTCAAAAATGTTTTGATAGTGTTCACTGCTCTGTGGATACAATTTCTCCCTGACATGTTGAAAGAACTACTCAACACCTTGGGACAAAACAACAACCAGTCACAACTAATCAGATCCAGTGAAAAGAAAAGCGCAACAATAAAGAACGAAGAGATGTGTTGATGTTGCTCATGAAGCTTCAAGTTTTTGGGTATCCAGATCACCAACAACCTGTCCTGGTCCCCCCATGCCGACACTATAGTTAAGAAAGCCCGGAAGACTAAGGAAATTTGGCATGTCAGCTACGACTCTCACCAACTTTTACAAAGGCACCACAGAAAGCATTCTTTCTGGTTGTACCACAGTTTGGTATGGCTCGTGCTCTGCCCAATACCGCAATGAACTACAAAAGGTTGTGAATATAGCTCAATACATCACGCAAACCAGCCTCTCATCTATTGACTCTGCCTACACTTCCCACTGCCTCACCAAAGCAGCCAGCATAATTAAGGACTCCACACAACCCAGACATACTTTCTTCCACCTACTTCCATTGGTAAAAAGATACTAAAGTCGAAGGTCACATACCACCCTACTCAAGAACAGCTTCTTCCCTGGAGCCATTAGACTTTTGAATGGACCTACCTTGCATTAAGTTGAACTTTCTTGACACCCTAGCTATGACTGTAACACTACATTCTACACTCTCTCATTTCCTTCTCCATGAACGGTATGCTTTGTCTATATAGCGCAAGAAAGAATGCTTTTTACTGTATGCTAATACATGTGACAATAATAAATCAAATCAAAAATGAAGTTGGATTATTACTTTATGGCTAGTCAATGTGAGCTAACACTAGTAAGTGTCCAGGAAATTTAAACAGAGGTAGATTGGCGGGCAATGGTGACAGAATGAACAAGTTTGGTATGATCAGGAATTCACAAATTGCACATATGAGGAGTAAAATATACAATTTAACCTGATGACGTACAATGAAAATAAAGGAACAGTTGAGGCAAATTCATTGAGAAGGAAGAAGAAAATCATTGGAATATTTTTAAGAGCATAACTGTTAAAATTGAGGATATTTATATATTCAGCAAGCTTTAAAAAAAAGTGTGATCCCAAATGGATTAAGCAATTAATTAGAAATAAAATAAAGAAGAATATCTAACCATAGATGTTAAGAACAACTAATCATTGAAAGGTTCACTGGAATGTCAATGTGGACATGTTGAAAGGACTGTCGGAATATAAAACAAAGACTCAGAAAAGGTACAGTATTAAATGCCATAAAAGATGTAAGCAAATTGAAATAAAGATAAGCAAGATTTTTTAATATTCTGAATGGTTACTTTCCTTCAAGAATTCATTAGGAAGACAACACAACACTGTCCATGTGATTGGAGAGATAGCCTCAGCAGAATTAATGATTTCAAAGTGATTGTTAGTGGAAGTTCGAAGCTTTAGACTGTCACAAGACAAATAAATCCTTTAAGTATGCCTGATAGGTATTAGGATGGTAAAAAAGATCAAGGAGGAATGCACTAACAACCATTATGAAATAGACACTTGAGGCAGAACTCTCACAAGCCACGGCCCGTACGTTCGATGGTGGGCACAGTGGGAGAATATAGTGGGAGGCCCAGAAGTTGGTTTCTTCCATTGATGCCTGACATGGCAGATCAGAAAACTGCCAGAGGCCTTCATCTGCATCTTAATGGGATGCAGATGAAGGCCCTACTCCCCACGCCAGATTCTTCATGGAGTCAGTGGCAAAACACACCAGTGTGAAACCTGTTCGGAACAACATGATATACAGATGCCGGGACTCATCTGAACAACATGTGAGGCTCATCCAGAGCTCAGAATGGAGGCTGCTTGCAACTCTGTTCCTCAGAATACCACAGCAGTGGGTCAGGGGACCATCTGCAGGTGGACCTTGCAGATTAGACGTCGTGGAGGGGCTCCATCTTCCAGCTTCAGGATGGTCCTGGAATTCCAGCTTCATTTTTAGGTAATCTATCTTCCAGTTTCAGAGTGTTCCTGGAGACCTATCTTCATTTTCAGGAGGCCCACTGTCTTCCCTCAATAGTGGGTCAGTGATGTTGGGCGCCTTTTCAATAGGTTGCCTGGATATGATGTGGACTGTGAGCCAGCCATGCCTGCCCTGCCACTGAACATGGCGTCAAACACCCAAATGCATCCCCCCACCCCCCTGCCCCACCATGGGACTTAGTCCCCAAATGGGAAAATTCTACTCTTAGGCACAGGGAAAACTAATAGATTAGGAACTGGTTTATGTTGGTCAACTTTAAAAAAAACCTTGCATTTATTTAGCACTTTTCATCACACCAGGATTTTCCAAAATGCTTCTCAGCTCAAGAAGAACTTTGAATATTAGTCACTGTTGTTGTATGGAAAATGTGACAGCAATTTCAACACAACAGACTCCCAGAAATGACAAGGTGATAATGTCACAGTAATGTGTTTACATCATGAGGAAATGAGGAATAAACATTATCCAGTTCATAGATAGAATCATACAGTGCAAAAGGAGGCCACTCAGCCCATCAAGCCTGCACTGACCTCAATCCCACCCAGGCCCTATTCCCATAACCCATGCACTTAGCCTTGCTAGTTTCCCTGGCACTAAGCGGCAATTTGGCGTGGCCAATCCATCTAACCTGCACATCTTTGGAATGTGGGAGGAAACCGGAGCACCCAGAGGAAACCTGCACAGACTCGGGGAGAAAGCACAAACTCCACACAGACAGTAACCCAAACCGGGAATTGAACCCAAGTTCCTGGCTCCGAGGCAGCAGTGCTAACCGCTGTGCTACTATGCCACCCATCAGGACACCAGAGATACATCCCCTGCTCTTTAAAATTGTGTTATAGGAATCTTTTACATCTACCTGACAGAGAAAAGAAGGAGGGCCCCAGTTTAAAGTCTTGTTTGAAAGTTGCACCTATGACAATGCTATGCCCCTGGGTGTTGCACTGGAGAATTAGCTTAGTTTTTTGTTTTCATGTCTCTGGCGTGGAACTTGGACCCAAAATCTTCTGAGTCAGAGGTGAAAGTACTACCAACTAATCTACAGTGGATGTAAAGGGCAACAAGACTGATGGTTGATGACAGGCCTGATAACTTCAAACCATATCAAGTAATACAATTAACTATATTAGGTGTATATCTGGAGATGATCTGTACAATAATAACCTATACTAACTATGGACTATAAGCATTTGGAAGATGGTGGCACACTGGTAAGCACTGCTGCCTCACAGTGCCAGGGACAAAGGTTCAATTCCGCCTTCGAGTCACTATTTGTGTGGAGTTTGCATATTCTCCCCGTGTCTGTGTGGGTTTCCTTTGGGTGCTCCGGTCTCTTCCCACACTCCAAAGATGTGCAGGTTAGGTTGATTGTCCATGATAAATTTCCCCTTAGTGTCAGGGGGATTAGCAGAGTAAATATGTAGGGGTTGTGGGGATAGAGCCTGGGCAGGATTGTTGTTGGTGCAGGCTAGACGGGTCGAATGGCCTCCTTCTGCACTGTAGGGATTTTATGAGACAAAGATGAAGATTCTGCTGAACTACTGATTTTTATTTTGAGGAAGCAATATCAAACATAAACCATAGAAAGGCCAATAGCTTTCAAAAATCATTGAACAAAGTTTCGCCTGAGTGCGTTGTTCCATAATGACAGACTGAGTAAATTGGAAGTCTCTGGAGTTTCGAAGGATGAAAGGTGATCTCATTAAAACCTACCAGAAGGCACTTGACAAAGATTGTTTCTCCCTGTTGGGGAATATAGAACATGGTGGGCAGAGTCTGAGGATAAGGGGTCAATCATTTAGAACTGACACGATGAGACATTTATACACTCAGAGGGTATGAAGCTTTAGAATTATCTCCCCCAGTAAGGTTGTGAATGCTCCATAGTTGAATATATTTAGGCTCATCAATAATTTTTTTGTTATTTCAGGCAATTAAGAGATTTGGAAAGTGGGCAGGAAAGTGGAGTTGAGGTGGAAGAACATATGTGATTATATTGAATGGCAAAGAAGACTCAAGGGATTGTTTGGTCTACCCCTACTTCCATTTCTTATGTTTTTCTGATGGTATACGAGATACAAATAAATTGCCAGCATTAACTCTTGAATAGGTAATAGTGGCACAGTGGTTAGTACTATTGCTTCACAGTGCCAGAGACCCGGGTTCAATTCTGGTCGCGGATCACTGTCTGCGTGGAGTTTGCACATTCTCCCCGTGTCTGCGTGGGCTTCCTTCGGATGCTCCAGTATCCTCCCACAGCCCAATGATGTGCGGGTTAACTTGATTGACCATGCTAAATTGACCCCAGTGTCAGGTGATTTGGAGGGTAAATTTGTGGGGTTATGGGAACAGGACCTGGATGGGATTGTGGTCAGTGCTGACTCGATGGGCCGAATGGCCTCCTTCTGCACTGTAGAATTCTATGATTCCATGAATACATTGGATGGCGTTTTCCCAAAAAATGACCATTTCGGGTGAGAAAAACAGTGCGATTCCTGCTGGTATGTCTGGGACAAATCACATGGCAATCGTCCCACACTTTGCACATTGAAAGAGCCCTCACGTGAAACACGCTAACGTGGAGTCCCCAAGAGTGTGACTCATCCAAACTGTTCACTGTTAACAAGGGGGGACTGTGTTTATACATACTCTCTGCACTCACAGTCAGTCACGCCAGGAAGATAGCAGCACAGAGAGCAGCTCCACACTTCATGGAGGCAGATCCCAGAAAGCTCTTGGACACAGTGAAAATGGGCCACCCTGCACTCCCAAGTGGGTAGCAGAAACAAGGAAGCCAAGAATACAATGCAGTCTGGATGGGTTGGCTGTGGCAGTCACTGCAGCCTGACTAAGGACTGCTGCCCAGGGCCACAAGACCTTGTTCGAGCTGTGAGTGTCCACCTGTCATGTCTGGAATTGGTCCCGTCTGTCACAGCTGGAATGTCCTCAACAATTCACTCTCTGACACCCCGCAGACTTCCAGCATTCAACCTCCCCCACCCCCACTTCCCCCAACCCCAGCCAGCATCTTCCTCAAATCCCTCTGGAAATCCTCATCACAACCCTTGCCTATTGAGGCATGATGCCGACTGTCCCTCCCTCCCCTCCTGCCCAGTCCTTTCAATCATCCACTTTCTCTCCGCAGAAGAAAATAGCCCACAATAAAATGGAGAGGGAGAAAGCTGGTGAGGAATTCTGAGTTGAGTCCTTTCGTCTCCTATGGGGAGAGAACGATGGAGATCTTAGAGGAGTCACACAAAAGAGTTGTGAGTGCCTGTGAGGTCGGCTCGTACCACAGAAATGAGGGTCAACAGAACCTCCATCCATGCGACTGGTCTCAAATTAATTCCAAGCTGCCCCTGTATTTGTCCCTCATTTGGACAGAACTATGTTTCTTGTCTTGTAGGATCAAGACCTGGTTCATCATGCCAGGTCATCGGCACTCAGTGGAAAACCCTGAAGAAAGCACCAACCAGGCATCATACACATCGCCCGCACCATCCACCAGCACAGAGAGGCTGGTGGGTGAAATTAGCAGACAGGCTTCAGGGTCACTATCTGATGAGCACCACACAGCTGCTGATGCCCATCAGGTGGAGGAGGGAACATCCAAGGGACTGGGCAGGGGAGTCTTGCTGTATCCCAGAAAACAGCTGGCCCCCAGCAGATGCTGTGTCGCTGGAAAATGTTCTCCAAAAACTGCTGGAGATACAGAAGCAGAGGCAGGGACTGCAGGGTTGGGTGTCAACAACATTTCAACAGTTGCACAGCTGCTTGGAGGAGTCCCAAAGCCTTCAGGTGCGGGAGATAGTACTGACATTGTGTGAGAGCCAGGCCAGCAAGGCAAGGGTGGCCACTGCATTGGAAAGTTGGGCTGGAATTTTTATCCATGGGTGGTAGGGCCTCTCATATGCTGTATGATTCTATGATCCTATGACTTGCCCTTTTGTACCATGGAGGTGAGTACTAAGCGGTACTCACCTCCTCGCTCACAATTAATGGTGGTTGGACCACACTTCAAGGCGCCAGTGGTGATTTGCACCCGTGTGACTTCCCACTAATGAGACTGAAATCAAGTCAATCTCATCATGCTATTCAGCCTCGTGAACTCCTGTTTGTGCACACAGAAAGAGACCCGAAAGATCGCAAATCATTTGCCAGGCACAAATCCCGTCTTCGGGTCTGCACTCAATTTCTCCAATTAGTGCAAACTGCGCCAGGCACAACACGGCCAGAAAATCATGGCCATCGTGCCCATTTGTAATGTATTTGGAACACTTTACATTGAACGTGAAATGGGCTACCACAGCAATCAATACTGAGCCACAGGGAGAAACCGGACATTTGGGTCAATTTGCTGCTTGGACTTAGGAGAGAAAAGAGCCTTTGCCAAATGTAGAAAGTCTTCTATCTCTTAACTCTGTCATTCATTTGCCTGATGAACAGGAAAAAAATATTAAGTACCCCAGAATACATCAGTGGCAATGCCTGAACTTGTAGAATTGATGAGATTTTGTTATGTTGCATATTGCAGTCACTGATCTGCATCATGCTGATTCTTAGCTGCTCGTGTAACTTAATCTTGCTCAACATGTCTTTATGTTCTTGAACTACACCAATAACTGCTGAAAGCAAGTGGGCTATTCCATGTAAACATTCTGAGGGCCATTGAGTGGCATTCTCTGGCCATGCTCTCCCCAAAGCCGGAAAATCCTGCCCGAGGTCAACAGACTCTTACGTGATCCATGTCCCATCCACTATGATACCCGTGGCAGGCGGGATGGTAAAATTCCACTGTTTGTCTGTGACCATTTCTATATTTTTTTCCCTTAGTTTTTGTCCCCTGGAGTGTAACGTCAGCCCACTGGCAGCATTACTTCTTTGGCTCCTAGCTGTAACGAACTTGATCTGGAATCGTGACAAAACTAATATTTTAGCAGGGTTATGAGGTTAAGTGGTGACACACTGGCTAACAAGCAGCTGTGGGAAATCTTATCCTTTGTTCTTTTTCCGTAGAATTCCTACAGAGCGGAAGGAGGCCGTTCTGCCCATCAAACCTGCTCTGACTCTCTGAAAAAGCCTCTTACCTAGGCCCACCCCGTCACTTTATTTCCGTAATCCTGCACATTTACCATGGCTAATCCACCTAACCTTACACACCTTTCCTAGGGTTGCTCATGTTCAGTGTGCTAATCTTACTGGCACTGTCCAGAAGATCTTTTTTACGTTTGTATATTGCATTGCATATTGCCTGGTTGAATGATGAAAACCAATTGGAATTCTGCGGCCGTTATTATTTTGGGTCTGGGCAGGTATTAAGTAAATGGAAATTAGATAATTTAAATCACACAAGCAGTATTCCAACAAATAAAAGTACCATCAGTTCAGGACTTTGTCAGAGAAAGCCCATCAGTCTGCTTTGTATTTGAAATTGAAACACTTCTAAATTTTTCAGTTAATGTGCAGAATTACTCTCTTTTTCTTGTCCCATTAAGTTACAGCACTACGATGTCAGGGGATGAACATCAATAAGAATTAATGTTAACCTTTTGTGTTCATGCCCTTTAATGATATGACATTATTATTGTGCAACACAGTGGCACAGTGGTTAACACTGCTGCCTCACAGTGCTAGGGATCTCGGTTCGATTCCCGACTCGGGTCATAGTCAGTGTAGTCTGCGCGTTCTCTCCGTGTTTGCATGGGTTTCCTCCAGATGCTCCGATTTACTCCCACAGTCCGAAAGATGTGCTGGTTAGGTGCGTTGGCCATACTAAATTCTCCCTCAGTGTACCCGAACAGGCGTTGGGGTGTGGAGATTCAGGGATCTTCACAATAACTTCATTGCAGTGTTAGTGTAAGCCTACTTGTGACACTAATAAATAAACTTTAAATCACAGGTCCGGCATATGAGTCAGTGAAGGAAAGAAAGATACTTGAAAATAATGAACAAGATGTTTTATTAAGGCTTTTAAAGGTGGTTGTGACAGATCTCTAATCGGTAAGGAAATCAATTATTATAGAGATAGGGTGGGAAAGTGGAGTTGCGGATTATCACATTAGATCAGCCGTGATCTTGTTGAATGGTGGAGCAGATCCAATGGGCAGAATGGACTATTTCTGTTCCGATATCTTATTGCCTTATGGTCTAGTAAGCTAAGTTTGTTCAGGGTGTATTGCCGTGGAGTATGTCACAGCTGAAGTCAATCCAACAGTTATCACATGTATTGCAGTTTTTCAAACTGTTTTAAAATGAGGTATTACAGAAACAGGATTCGCTCCAGTAAAAATGTCTTGGTCAATTCTGAGACATTACAGCAAAGGAAAGTGAGTATAGGCTCTTTGTAGATGGATTAACTATTTGAACAAAATAAATAGAAGCAGAAGTGGGCCCAAAATCCTGCTACATTATTAAATAAGATATGCCTAAATGTTTACATCAAATTCACTTTCCCAACTTATCTCCACATCCATTCATTCCTTAGTACCCAAGAAAGAATCAATCTCAGCCTTGGCTATACTCAATTATTGAGTATTCAATGCTCTCTCAGGCATCTTTCCTCAACTGTAAACTGGTTTCTTAAACCCCTCTCCCTGTTCTGCTTGGCCCTCGCTTCCAACAAGTGTGAGGAGTTCTTGGACATCTTTGTCACTAACACTGAGGCCATTAAACCAGCTGCCTCTGCTACTTCCCTGCTTTCCACTAGGCCAAACTCCTTTACAGCTCCCCCCAGCCTGAGAACTGGACTTACATTTTAGGTTTTGTATCTCCTGCTATGCCTTCTTCTAGCTCAACTTGTCCATGGTACCTAGCTCTACTTCTCTCGACCGTGCTCCCACCTTAATCAGTCAAATTGTGGCCCAGGTTCCCATATTAGCTGATCTTGTTAACAGTTTCCCTCTTCAGGTACTGACCCAACTCCTTCAATTTTGCCATTACCATCACTTTTCTCCTTGACCCTTCCATCCTAGCAAACCAAAACCCCTATACCTCCAATCTCTCTTTCCTCTCTAAAGTTCTTCAATATATAAATAGCTACCTTCCAAATACCTGTCCGTCTTGCCTGGAATCGAATATTTGAATCCTTCCAATCAGGTTTCCTTCCCTGCCACAGTACCAAAGTGTGTGGCATATTACATGATTGTAAAAGGATAAACTTTTCTTCCTCGTCCTTTTTGACCTGCCTACAGTCTTTGACAAGGCCGATTACAGCATTGTCCACCGAGACCTCTGCCCTTTCGGCCTGCATGCTGGGACGGCTCTCAGCTGATAACATCTATCTAATCATAGCCGGAACATTGCCTACAGCATAAAAGCAAAATGCTGCGAATGAGGAAATCCGAAGGAAAAAGAGCAGAAAACGCTGAAAATACTCACCATGTCAAGCAGCATTTGTGGGGACAAAGCAGAGTTAACAAGTGGAATTTTCTTCCCTCTCTGGTGGTGTATTTATAGGTGAAGAGGGCATTTAGTTGGTGTTGGGGGGGGGTGGAGGGGTTGAGTGGTGGTGAAGAATGGTGGATGATTACATTGTTATCCCCCATGATTTCATCCATGACAGGAAAGCATGTGGTCAGCCTTCCTGCCCCACTACCAACTGAGGCACATAAGTGGACAATCAATGACCACTTACAGACCTGATCCTATGTTGCAGATATAAATCCAAATCCAGAAAGATCTGTTGCCAAGTGGTGTGAATTATGAGTAAACCTGTCTTCACTGCAGTTAGGATTCTTTCAGAGGGACTCGGGTAAAGTTGGTCACTGTAAAATTTAAATGGGTGATATTTTCTGCAGTTTAGAATAGAAGTTATCTACTGAAACAATGTTGTCAATTGTCAATTTTACTTTAAGTTACAGTAAAAGTCTTAGAACTTGAAATCTTGTGTCATCCTTTCAGTTAGTCACTGGAAGTTGAAACTTTTTAATAAAGGAATGGGTCTCCATGGGGATCATGCTTTCTTCCTGCACTTCTATCTATCTCTGCCTTTCTGTCTAATTTTGTTTCCCTGTCTCTTCCTCCAACTATTTGGTCTTTGTAGTAAATTACTTGTGTCTTCTTCACAACTTAGCATCTGCCATTATACTGTTGTTTCCTTTGACTTACCGTGAATAACACCATGGGATATTCACTGATTTTATTTAAAAATATAATTTGTTTTGATGTATGATTCTAAAAATTAAACTCGATCCCAGATGTATCCAATCTGCATCTATCTTGCTGATTACTTATTCCCACTGCCATCAATTTACCGGTAGTGATAGTTTTGGCTCAATGCTTCCCAATTCATGCAGAGTTAAGCAAGTGCTATGTTATGTATGGAGAACTTGTTACCATGTTAATTTATACACAGCTTATGTATCAAAAAATACCTTCAAGCCTAAGGCGAAATCCGCAGGCCTTGATCTATTATGCTCAGCTCATGCTAAGTGCTGTCATAGATATGTGCCAGTTTCTTACCCATCTTCTCAGTAAGTAAACAGAATTTCCAGAGAGGACATTCTGCTAAGATCAGAGCCTAATCTGATAAATGTCTTGGCCATGAAAATCGTGAACTAAAGTTGGAACATTACCCATCATCACTGATTTGATCTGTGCCTGCATCTGAAACAATGCAGAGTGAGCAGATTGATGCTGATTTGATGCACAGTCGGCCATTTTGTATCACAAAGGTCCAGTCAACATCCTCTCTTAATCAACTGCAAATACCTGCTTTATTTCAAGGGTTAATCAACCAACTTCAAGTGCAATGTTGATTGTTTTTGGAGGAGTATTATCAGCTTTTTGAATTTTCCAGGGAATAGTGCTGATCTTGATAAGGAAGTCAGAGTGTTGGTTGACTTTCAGTTATCATGGGTGTAATTTTCCCATTTTTCGGCAGAGTGGTGCAGGAAAAATGGTCTGGAAGCCACAGGTGCCAGTGGCTTTCTCTGCCATAACTCAAAAGATGTGAATGGACATGTCCCATGAGGAATCGCCGGTGGGCTCTGATCCAGCCCTGTCCTCCCCCATTCTTAAAAGACAGCCTGATATAAAAACAGCAAAAATAGACCCTCCCCAAACAGCACATCAATCCCCCCACACCCTGCATGCAACAACCCTTTTCTCTCTGGCATTGCTTGGGCAGTGCCAGAGGGCAATGCTTATGGACAATGCCTGGGTGAGCAATGGCAAGGGGAAGTGCTGGGGCTGTGCCCAGCTGGTGCCAGGGGACAATGCCCGGGCATGGTTTTCTTCCCCCTGAGTGATGCATTCACCTGAACTCCCCTGGTATGTTGTGCTCACCGGGTGCACAGTGTGGGAGACCTGTCATAGTTCAGTGTGCCCACATGCCAACATGAACGCATTGTGCAATGGGGGGATTGTCAGGCTGATGTAAATGTCTTGACGTTGAATGTCGGGATTCCTGTCACACCATTGGTGGGATTCAGGGACAATCCCATTGGGAAATCCTGCCTGCAGGAATTGCGTTTTGGGCCTCTCGTCATATTTTCACATTTACACCCATTTCAGGAGTATAAAATCCCAGCCTCTGGATTCAATGATTTCTTGTCCTGAAGGAGATCATGCTGGAGGCAATGGTCTTGCTTTCAAAATACCTTAACTTACATGACTAACTATTTATAAGTTTATAGAACATTAGGACATAGCTCGAGCTGCCATTTATTGTCTTTAATGTGTTTCTTACTCATCTCCCCTCAGTAAGTAGCATCACTCTGATAAGAGTTTCTTGTGCACATGGTCAGTTGCTGTCATTAGATTTAACCCTGTACTCTTCATCTCCCTGGAGGCTTTATCCCCGAATTATTTTATATGTGCATCCTCCAACACCTTCCCACAAAATCTCTGCCTTTAGTAGGTGGCTTCACCAATCTTTCTGAGCAAGTGCGGAGCTCCTTCTGAGATAGCTGGGAATATGTTCGCTCCAAGGTCAGTTCCTGAGGGGTTGTCACACCATGTTTTCATCATTTATGGTTTCATAGGTGTGACATTCTCCTGAGGATCAGAGTGCACAGCACATCTTGTTAATGGTGTTCTGTCCATTGAAATCAGTAAAAAGTCTGACAACACCAGGTTTTAGTCCAACCTATTTATTTGATAATATACTCACAAGCTTTCGAGGGACACCCTCTTCGTCAGGTGAATGGAGAGTTCTGGCCTCAGACAGAGCATATAAAGCACAGTTTAGAGATTACTGATTAGAATGCGAATCTTTACACCTAACCTGCTGTTCAAGACCTGAAGTGGCTGATAATGTGAGTGGAAGGAGCACTGATCACAGTTTAAAGAGATGTGTATTGTCTCCAGACAGTACAGTAAGTGAGGTTTTGCAAACCCAGGCAAGTCACGGGGGTTACAGATAGTGCGACATGAACCTCACTTACTGTACTGTCTGGAGACAATACACATCTCTTTAAACTGTGATCAGTGCTCCTTCCACTCACATTATCAGCCACTTCAGGTCTTGAACAGCAGGTTAGGTGTAAAGATTCGCATTCTAATCAGTAATCTCTAAACTGTCTGTGCTTTATATGCTCTGTCTGAGGCCCGAACTCTCCATTCACCTGACGAAGAGGATGTCCCTCGAAAGCTTGTGAGTATATTATCAAATAAATAGGTTGGACTAAAACCTGGTGTTGTCAGACTTTTTACTGTGTTTACGCCAGTCCAACGCCGGCATACCCACATCATTGAAATCAGGGCAGCTCTGTCCCTTTGAATGGTTCCTGACTGTGTCTTGATCAGATATGATCTGGCTTGCAAAGCTTCTCTATTAAAGTACATTCTTGCTGTTGGTCTCTAATGCATAATCCCTCTCCTCTATTAATGTACATCTGATGGCACATGCTGAGCTTTTGATATCCCAGAAGGGAAACTTGAGACAACAGTCTCACAATTTATTTTTGCAATTCAGATAGAGGGGTTTTGAAATGCAGAAATGATGCCCTGACTACTTGTGATGATCATATAATAAAGGAAGTATTCATTAAAAAATAGGAAAAAGAAATACATGTAAACACCACAACGGCTTCACATGGTGCCTATTTTTAAAGACAGTTCTACAAAATCTTGATTTACGCACAGATAGATTTTAAAATCTATAGAACTCCTGTAAATTCTATCACTCAGTGCCTTTAATTTCCTTGAGGTTAACTACAGCTGTTCTTCAGGTCTGGCTTGGTTGCACTGCTTGCTGGGAGGTAACCAGCTATTCCTGCTGTCTGCTGAGATCTAAAGCATCTACTCCCATGCTTTTCAGTATATCCTTAAATACCTTCTTTCCTTTTGATCTGTCCATTGTCTCATCTAGTGTCTTTAGAAATGCTCTCTCCCGGAATTCATTTACTTTATTTCTTTACTTCAGCTTTTAGACTTTAAAAGAAATGTTAACTCTATCTGCATTTTCTCTATAACACCTTTCCATGATCATGCCAATCTTCTTTGAACCACAACAACTCATTCAAATCTACTCGTGTTTTGTAACCACTTGTATACAAAAATAACCTGACGTAAGCATTGATCTGAAGCACTTTTAGGTTCATTACCATATCAAACCATAGTTTAGATTCAGTCTGTCCCTTCCTTTAATTACCACTCATACACATACCCCAACAATTTAAAAAAAGATAAGAATATTACCAAAAGAAAATATTACCACTTCTTGAGTTTTCCTGGCAACTCTTTCGAATGCTGAAAGATATCGAGACCTGTGCCTTTGGTTAAAAGTCCAGGCTTGACTTACTCTGTAAGTTTCTTCCTTTCATCCAGCCTAATTTTGGCCTTCCACTGTGACATTTTTTAACAGCATATGAGGAAGGAAAGGACATTGTGTTCTTAGCCAGCAGACCACCAGAATCACACATGGGGTAAAACCATTCTGCAATGGTGTAGAGCAATAACTGAACGGAATAAGCTGAAAGTCATCATTCCTCTTTAGTCGGTCTTTGAAAAGGCATACTCCTCAATGACACTGAGGGCACTGAGGGTTTCTCAATGACACTGAGGGTACTTTGGTGAACTTGTTACAGGCACAAATTAATATGACTCTGTGAAGGATTAGAAACACTCATTGGTGAATTGTGAAAAGTTGCCAAGGATGACAATGTCTGGAATGCTTGTGCCGTTGGTCACCACTGCATCATGTGAAAACTAATAGTCAATACATACACTACTGAAATGCTGTACACAGTCTGAGAAAGCCAGAGGATATGGTGCCATCACTGGATATCCCCACATGCAAGATGAAATATGTCATATGCCTGTAGCCATCAAGGCATCCCCAAGTCAGACAGTGGGCTTCATTCATAGGAAGCGATTCCATTCGATCAACATGCAACTGGTCTGCAAGCACCACCTGCAGATGTATGTATGATGTTTAACATTAATTTGTGTTGCAATGAAATGCATGTTCTAAATTGGTAACTACATCAGACAGCTACAGAGGCAGTCAGAAGCTGATCAACCTGAAGGCCTGAAGCAGTGCTGAGGTGTTGGTGGCCTTTTGAAGATGGCGCCAGCACATCTGACTGAATCAGCTGATGGGATGGCCGTGGCCTCGGTCCGAGCCTGCTGTTAACTGACCTGTTGGTGCAAGATTCTACCAAGAAATGGAATTGAAATGGGAGAGCCCGCACCTCTCACTTCTGGCCCTTCCTTCTCCTCCCTGCTGGATAATGGAAGGTTTTGGCCAGCGCAACCAGTTATGTGTTTAAATCATGGACTGTGATTTGGAACCTGAAGATTTCTGGCTCAGAGGTGAGGACATACAGGCTAAGTCTTGTTGACACCACACTCTATCTTCACTTGCTGAAACTTCTCTTGTTAGACTTTGTTTCACCAGCCTGAGGAAAATATAATCATAACAATTTAAAATATAGTTAAAAATGTGAATGAACATATGGCACGCATGCCTTCATCGGCTGGGGTATTGAGTTTAAAAATTGTCAAGTCATGTTGCAGGTTTATAGAACCTTAGTTAGGCCGCACTTGGAATATAGTGTTCAATTCTGATTGCCACACTACCAGAAGGATATGGAGGCTTTGGAGAAGGTACAGAAAAGATTTACCAAGATGTTGCCTGGTATGGAGGGCATTAGCTATGAGGAGAGGTTGGAGAAACTTGCTCTCACTGGAAGGATGGAGGTTGAGGGGCAATCTGATAGAAGTCTACAAGATTATGAAGAGCATGGACAGAATGGATAATCAGAAGTTTTATTCCAGGGTAGAAGACTCAGTTACTAGGGGGCATAGGTTTAAGATGCGAGGGGCAAGATTTAAAGGAGATGTACGAGTCAAGTTTTTTTACACAGAGGGTTGTGGATGCCTGGAACTCGCTGCTGGGGGAGGTAGTGGAAGCAGATATGATAGTGACTTCTAAGGGGCGCCTTGACAAATACATGAATCGGATGGGAATATGGTCCCCCGAAGGGTAGAAGGTTTCAGTTCAATTGGGCAGCATGGTCGGTGCAGGCTTGGGGGCCGAAGGGCCTGTTCCTGTGCTGTAATTTCCTTTGTTCTTTGTTTTTTGTTCTAACACAAAGTCATGAATAACAGATGCATTAGAATAGCCTCACTCTATCCCATATCTACAGTAATATGGGAGAGGTGCAAATATACAATACTCAATACCACACATTGATTTCCTGATGTAGTATGAATCACATATGAACCAAGATTTTTATCGACTTTATGTTGTGTTTTATTTTGAACAGTATTGAGGTTGTATTAAAAAAAATTGTTTTAAAATTGCGCAGTGCTGACAGCATTTGGAAAATCTTTCAGGAGTTGTGACTTCTTGAGAAAGTTAAATTAAAATCCGCTCACAGCTATAGCGATTCTGTAAATTTTAGTGCGTATGTTAATACAGCTCCTTCGTACCTGCTGCCACGATACTGATTTCCGGCAATATCCTCTAATGATGTAATTAGCATTCATTAATTAAAATATGCAATTTTTAAAAAAAGTGATGGAAATGGAGTTAAAAGAAACAGAAGAAGTGACATTAAAAGTTAATCAGAATTCTTTGGAGCTGCTTGCTTTTTCTCCAAAGGAGCTGCTGATGTCAATACTCCTTTAAATAAACAGGATTAACCATCTGTGCATGACTCAATGAAACCCTAGTTAT
Source organism: Carcharhinus amblyrhynchos (assembly GCF_965287045.1). Classification (NCBI taxonomy): domain Eukaryota; kingdom Metazoa; phylum Chordata; class Chondrichthyes; order Carcharhiniformes; family Carcharhinidae; genus Carcharhinus; species Carcharhinus amblyrhynchos. The sequence continues at coordinate 22,604,909 of NC_137336.1, forward strand.
TTGGCCAACAAATTGACTTTGAAATGGATTTAATGCATGGTTGGGAAGTGCAGAATATGAATATTTAGAAATGATATTATCTGAAGCTGCATCAGAGCCTTCTTACGCTGCTGATGTGAACCATGTCTCAAAGAGAATTTAACCCCACTGTGTTTTTGCTCAGTAATGTTGTTTACCTGCAGAGGTGAGTCATCAGATTGAAGCACTCACTCCCCTTTAACCTAGACTTTGCATAATATTTCACTAATTGCTGCAAATATTGTGACACACTTTGGAGTTTCTTGAAGCTTTAAGTACTTCCACAGTATACACAAGGGCGTAACCGACAGTTTGTTTACAGTTGGTGTTAAATATATCTTTACACATACACATCGGATAAATGGGAAATGCTTGCTCATTTGTGTAGGATTACATGGGATATACAGCAGAGAAGCAGGCCATTCGGCCCAGTCCAACCATGCTGGTGCTCATGTTCCATTTGATTCTCCTCCCATTCCTCCTCATCTATCATTGTCTAGTTTCCCCTTAATTATATCCACACAATTCACTTAACATTCTCACCAGTCCTTACATAAAGCATTTTCTTCTGATTTCCGGACTGGATTACTTATACAATGGGCTTCTGCAATGCTCTTCCCCACAAGAAGAAATATCCTCTCTCCATCCACACTATCGAAGCCTTTCAGAACTATGACAACTTCATCATCCCTCATACTTCTCTTTAATGAGATTGAATCTTTTCATTCTTTCCAGTTATGTACTCCATTTTGTGCAGCACAGGATAGAATACCTACAATGTAGAAGGAGGCCATCGAACCTGCATCGACAACAATCCCACCCAAGCCCTATCCTCGTAACCCCACGTATTCAGCCTATTAATCCTCCTGACATCGTCCTAACACTAAGGAGCAATTTTAGCATGGCCAATCAACCTAACCTGCACATTTTTGGACTGTGGGAGGAAGCCAGCGCACCTGGAGGAATGTGCTGGTGCTGTCTTCACTCCTCTGGGTGCTCTGGCTTCCTCCCACAGACATGGGGAGAATGTGCAAACTCCACACAGACAGCCACCTAAGTTGGGAATCGAGCACGGGTCCCTGGCACTGTGAGGCAGAAGTGCTAACCACTGTGCTACCATGCCGTCCCTAATATCTTGTCTAATCTCCTGCACACCCTCCCCAATGCCTCTATGTCATTTTTACAATATGCCATCAAAAACTACGCACAAAACTCATGTTCTAACCAAGGTTTGATACAGGTTTAGGATAACTTCTCCAATTTTCAGATCCATCCCTCCAGAATTAAAGCCTAATCCTTGATTTGCCTTTTAAATTTATTTGTATTCATATCCCTTTGTTCCTCCACCCCACCAAGACTTGTACTTCCCAAGTAATAAATGACCTCCCAATATTTTTCTACAAAAATGAATGACCTCACAGGTATCTGTTTTGAACTTTATTTACCAGATATCTGCCCAATGTCCTCACCGATGGTGACAACAGTCCCTCAAAATCAAGGATGATGTCCATCAGATTTGGTGAGTCTTCAGATGACTGAGGAGCTCAATTCTGAATCCACAAGTTCCTCTGCAGTCGGGTATGTTGTTGTACGAAGAGCAGGGTAGAATTCACAGCCCTGGGTTGGCTTCCCTCTCCTTCCTATGCTGCTGCTGTTCTGCCTTACAGCCAAGTCACTGAGCCGCATGCAACCTGATGGACCAGGTAGAGTCATGGCGAGTGATCTGCAGCTCCCTCAGTGGTGTTAATGCCTCCATACTTTTGGACAGCCTTGGACATATCCTTACATCTTTCCTTTGGCCACGTTAAGTGCACTGGTTAACAGATAGCTGGGAGAAGGGAACCTGATGAGGGAGGCGGTCTCTAGGCATCTGAATGCAATGGTCTATCCATCGGAGATGGTTCCACAGGAGTGAGGCTTAGATTTTGATAGATACAGCGTCGTGGATGATGCTAGCATTGGTTTGGCAGTCCCCTCATTTCATCCCCAGGATTTGATGAAGGCACCTCGAATATTTCTTAAGGATCTTAATGTAGTTTTGATGGACAGTCCAAGTTTCATTACAGTGGAAGAGGGTAGTCAGCACAACAGCCTTATAACTTTTTCAACTTCTTGCCTAATCTCTTTTGTTTTTATTCATCTATTAGTGTTTTGTTTGTTCTTTCTTTTCAGTTGAATAAATTTTTTCCTGCACTTTGTGGAACAACACAAGGAATAAATGTTTCCCACTGTTGTTCTACATTACTGTTTGCCAATATTGGTATCTATTATATTTTCCAAGGTTTATCCTCAGCCCCTCAGCTTTTCTCCAATCTATTAACTTGGTTTCCACCATACATATGATCTTCTCTATTATCATCTTAAAACATACTATATTATGATTACTAATGCCTAGATAGTCTTTAACTTTTACTTCCTTTACCTGTTCTAGTTCATTCCCATTGCCAGATCCACAGTGAATTTTTCCTTGTTGGGCTTCTTACATATCACAGTAAGAAGTCTCACAACACCAGGTTAAAGTCCAACAAGACTTATTTGGTAGCAAAATCCACTAGCTTTCGGAGCGCTGCTCCTTCGTCAGGACTAAATAAACCTGTTGGACTTTAACTTGGTGTTGTGAGACTTCTTACTGTGTTTTCCCCAGTCCAACACCGGCATCTCCACATCATTCTTACATATCAGGCAGGATTTTTCAAATAGCAGGATATTCTGCTCCACTACCAGAGGGGTTGGTGGGGAACATTGACTCTGCCAATCATGGTAGATCTGCAATCATTGCGCACTCCAAGGGGTCTCATAGCGCCAGTGGTAGCAATGGGCAGAACTGGGACTACAAGCAGTCACCAGAAGGGGGAATTATCTGGCCATACTTGGTGACAGGATCTTCCACTCCTGCCAAAGTTAACCCCCTGCAGGCGAGCCATGCAATAAATGTGTGCAGACATTGATGGGACTGGAAGATCCTGCCAGCAGTCAATGATGGGGAAAAAATGGCACACCAAATGAGGAAAACGGACTCTACAAATGTCCAGAAACGAAAAGCTGCAGAGATCACTGAGAGAGCTCTCCATCAGCAAAAACGAGAGGATTTTGAAAGTTAAAAAAGAAGGTTCAAAGGAGGACCTGTCAGGTTCATGCCATCACTTCAAAAGCACGGAAGAAGCCCCTAGAGAGAACTAGCCGTTCTGACAGTTACAAATTGACAGTCTTAAAACCGTAATGCATTTAAAGCGGTAATGCATTTAAAATGGTAATACATTTAATGTGGCAATGCATTTGAAGCAGCAACGACAAGAAGAAACAGGGGGCAATGGACAGGAAAATTGGAGGAGACTCCAGATAGCGGGCTACTCTCAAAAAAGGTCCTGAATCAACAAAAGATCTCAGGGAAGAGGGAGCATAAACCCTCAGAGGAAGAAATGAAAACTTCAAAGAAGAGGCAAGAGGAAAACCCAGAAGGAGGGCACTGAAAGAAAGACTCAGGAAGGCACTGAAAGAAAGACCCAGAAGGAGGGCAATGAAAGACACTAACTGACCCAATGAAGAACAATGAGATAATTGCAGGTTGGAAACAGGTCAACACTTTGTTAGAAACAGACCCACCAACACTGAGGCCAAGAGGGTTTAGCTGAAGCTAAGACAAGAAGAAATGAATATTCCATTTGTAAAATGTATATGCCCAATAAGAACACAATGGATTTACTGCAAAAGAGACACAGAAATCGAAGACTTCAAAAGAAACCAGGAACTATTGAACATAAAGAGGAATCAGCAAAAAGAATTGAAGCTTAGAAGAAACATTGAAACAACAAAATGAAATGACTGACAGGGAACTTGGAAATAAAAGTTGCAATAAACTAACAAAATGATATTAAGTAGAAGAAGAAACAAATAAATAAAAGAGAACAAGCTGAACCCCATGAAAAGCCAATAGAAAATAAGCAAAGCCATTGATGAATTGAATCCGGAGAATAAGAGTTTGGAGAAGGAAGTTTGACAATGAGAAATTAACTGAAGAGCTAAAATAATGTTGAAATTGACAGCAAGAATCAGCAATTCAGACAGAGAAAGGAACTGAGGTTACATGCCAGAATAAGATTGCTGAATTGGTGACGTAAGTGGAAAAGTAACAAGCCTGTATGGAAGAGCTCCGTGCAAGACCATATTTAGAACTGTACATTGTTAAAGGCTACAAATAAAGATAAAAATACGCAAGCTTTAAGCTCGCATCAATGAACTATCACCATTGCAACAATTTTAAAAAACCCATATTAGATAAGTAATGTGGCATGTGTCAGAATATGAAACTTCGATAGTGGATCATGTAGTATCTCTGGAATTATTGCCTTTGTGATCCAGTAGGGATGGAAGGGTGGATGATTCACAAAAACATATGGAAGGAGTAGAAAAGCTCCAGCAATGAGTGTTACTGTCAAGAAATGTTTTTGAACCTGCAAGCACCAAAGTAACTGATCAAGCTTTTATAAACATAACTAATGTCTCTGCAGAAATAAGTAGCAATGAACTACCTATATTGGAAATTGCACTCATTTCTTGCAGTTCCTGCTAATGTCAAGCTGGAGGAAGCATCTCAGACTACAGAATTACACCTCTCAACAAGAAACAGAAAAGACTCAATTATAATTGGCCAACTCATGCGTATCATGTTTAATTTTCAATAGTTTGGAAGATTGTACAGAAGAGTTAAAGGGATAGTGATATGACGATTGTAGTAATTGTCTCTCTTAAGGACCACACAGTGGACGAAGGTCACCTGGCTTGAAGGACCAATTGGGATGAGAGAGGGTAATCACCCCAGGGGGCAGAGTCCTATTTTGGGTAGAAGCCAGTCTGAAGACATTTAGAAGACATATAGGGATTTGGGCAATTGTTGTGCTCCAGGGCAGCTGGAGGGAGGGCAGTGGTGGGGATGGGTAACCAACATTTGTAAAGTTGTTCCTTGCTAATAGGTACACTTTGCGTTCCTGGCAAAGCCTCTGCAAAATTGCAAACAGGTTGGGAGTGGGCAGGATACAGCTGGAATGAAAAGTAGGTTTTGTAATGGGACTCCCCACTCCCGCGCCTGCAAACCCAATGGTGTCTTACCATACCATTCTGTTCATTGGGTGAGAAAGCAATTCTTTATGCATTGGAGGAGCTCCATTCCTTTATCCTTTTTACTGACCTCCTCTATTCAATTAATAACAGGGTAGTTATAACAAGGGGGTGCATGGTGGCACAGTAGTTAGCATTGCTGCCTCACAGCGCCAGGGACCTGGGTTCGATTCCCAGCCTGGGCCATTGTCTTTGTGGAGTTTGCACATTCTCCCTGTGTCAGCGTGGTGCTCCAGTTTCCTCCCACAGTCCAAAGATGAGAGAGTCAGGCTGATTGACCATGCGAAATTGCCAGTTAGTGTCTGGGGTGTGTGTCTAGCAGGGTAAAGATGTAGGACTATGGGGATAGGGGCAAGGTAGGATTGTGGTCAGTGCAGACTCAATGGAATGGATGGCCTCCTTCTGCACTATAAGGATTCTATGATTCTAGTTGAAAACATGCCTCCTCCCCCCAGGATTGTTGATTATTTTTTTAAACTCAATTTGCCTGCATATTTCATCCTGTACCTCTCTTCCATTACTAGGTTATCTGCAAATTACATCCACCAATGATATTGATTTTTTTTTAAATCATCTTTTTATTTCTGTCCATATCGATTCTTCTTCAATTTGCCAATTGCTATGTTACTTTGCTCTGCTGCCTTGATAATAAGTCCAACCAGTCCACCTTCTCTTTTTCCCCCACATTATAATATCTAAATATGGAAACACATGACATTTGCATGTCTTAATGAATAAGTGCACTGCAAACTGAAGAAGCCACATAATCAAAGCTGTGCATATTAGATAGCAGAATAAGAATGCAGCTGGAAGCAGCTGGAACTAATTTCTCATGAATTTTACTTCGGTGCTCATCGGGGAAATTGAAAACCTTGGGAAAAAAATTCCATTGGTTGCTCTTAAATAAATCAGGATTTGGGAGCTGACAAAGGTGCAGCAGTGACAATTGAGTCAATATTCACTCTCCCAGGTTCTCAGATATGCTGGTTACTGCTGGCATCTGCATCTCCACTTGTGAAGTGGGTTAGTTTTTTTCATGTCCAGAGCAGCCTTTGACTGCATATCCCAGCTTCTTAGTTGACACAGTCCATCTTGGCACAGTGTGTTGTACATGGAAGAGGTCCCCTTAACTCCTGTTACAGTTCAGGAGGATCCCGGGAGAACCAGTGTAAGTGGCTGAGAATCGTGACTTACAATGATCTGCAGAAAATCTGCTGGCCTCCTGTTGAGGAGCAGTAGGAAATCGGGATGAGTCCCAGAGAATTTAAGGGCAAGACAGCTTAGTTAGCCTATTTCTTAAGTTTGCCTCCAAGACCTATGCTGTGCAGAGGTTTAGACGATACACGTCCTCAGACCTGTGGTTTCACAGGATCACAGAATTGTTACAGTGCAGTAAAGCCTCTTCAGTGCATCGTGTCTGTGCCAGCCCTCAAAATGAGCATTCTGATTTGGTGCCATTCTACTGCATTCCCACCCCCCCCAACTCTGGCCAGCACACCCTCCACCCTCCATACACCTGCACATTGATTATATTCAAATAGTCATCACTCTTGAATGCTTCGACTGAACCTGTCTCCCCCACACTTCCAGGCAGTGCATTCCAGACCCAAACCATTCGCTGTGTGAATTTTTTCCCCCTGACATATCATTTGCTTTTCTTGTAAATCAATTTAAATCTGTGTCCTCTCATTCCCGACCTTCTTACGAGGGGGAGCAGTTTTTCCCCACCTACCCAATCCAGACCCCTTGTGATTTTGATCACTGAGGCACAGTAGCACAGTGGTTCGCACTGCTGCCTCGCAGCGCCAGAGAGCCAGGTTCAATTCCAGCCTTGGGTCACTGTCTGTGTGGAGTTTGCACGTTCTCCCCGTGTCTGCTTGGGCTTCCTCCAGGTGCTCCAGTTTCCTCCCACAGTCCGAAGATGTGTGGGTTAGGTAGATTGGCCATGCTAAATTACCCCTTAGTGTTGGGGGGACTAATTAGGGTAAATGCATGAAGTTATGGGGAAAGGGCCTGGGTGGGATTGCGATCGGTGCAGACTTGATGGGCTGAATGGCCTCCTTCTGCACTGTAGAATGCTATGATTCTATCAAATTTAGCATGGTTGCACCAAAATCCACTCCAGTTAATCACTAATCCCCAAAGCTCAGCCTCAGTCTTTGGCCACTCTCTCTTTCTCCAGGGAAGTTTGACCTAAGTCCTGATGCCAGACTTACGGAAGTCCTAAAGGCTTCTACACTTCTGATCTGCCCTGCTGGCCACTGCTAGTACGTCTGGTTTTGTGCCCCTTGTTGGGCCCGAGTTGGGGTATCTTTCATATGTTGGTAGCATGAGAACTCTAATAATGACGTGAAGCAGCTGTTCCACCTGTTGTGGCTCACATCTTTCAGACCATTCTGGTTCAGTGAATGCCTGTTTTAATTACACTCAGCTTATTCAACCACATGAGGAACCCGAGCAGAGCTACTTAAATGCCTTGGCATCCAACTTGCTGACTTGCAGTTGAGGTGCTTTTCCAATGGGGGAGGTGGGTTACTGTGGATTGTTTTTAGAGCTCTGTTTGTGAGTTGGTGAATACAATCAGAGGATTTTGTTACCTGTCTCAGGTATGGGGCTGTAGTTCTAATACTGCAATCTGACAGTGCAAGACAGCAAATGGAGCAGGAGCTGCAGAGGTGGAAACTCCATAAAGAGAGAGGAGGGGAAGGTCTTGCCGTAGAAACATCAATGCTTCCTAGGGTTTTCAGAGAGAAGTTATAAGATCGCTATCTGAGCTTAGAGCAATGCTTGAGGCAACTCAGCATCACGGAGGAGCTGGTTACATAACTATGCCATCCCTTTAACAAGATCTGAGTCTCACATCGAGATGAGGAGGATGCTGCCAGAGGCCATCAAAGTCGCAGTGGCAATAAACTTCTATCCACCTTCATCTCTCCAGGCAGGAAGTGGCAACATATCCTACATCTCCTGCTATGCTAGCCACAGATGAATCCAGGAGGTGATAGAGGCCCTATATGCAAGAAGAGATGATTGTACCTGAGAAAAGGGAAAGCAGGTTAAGCAAGCTTGTGGCTTTGCAGAATAGCGAGATTGTCGAAGGTGCAGGGAATCATTGATAGCTTGTGACTCTGCAGGCCCCTGATATCAAGAGGGAAAGCTATAGGAACCACAAATGCCACTATTTAATCAATGTGTAGTTGATGTGAAACCATCCACTGTACATCGTGCTGGTGAATGCCCACTATCCTGGCATCAGCTGTGCTGCTTTTGATCTAAGACAGCCTACCACTCCTGTCATCTTTGCAACAATCAGAGGGTGGCTGATTTGGGACAAAAGTTACCCCTCTACTTGTGGCTTGTGCCCCTCCCCCACCCCACTTCCTCAGAGGACAGTGGAAGTGCAATGAGAGCCATTAGGAACAGCAGAGGGCAGTCCATTGGCATGCAGAGGCAACAGTTTCAATGGCTGGACTCACTTGAAGAGCTGCCTCCAGTGGGTGACAGAGCATGTCTCCATGTTTGTGGTGGTTTGTTGCATCCTCAAAAATATCATGATTGCGAGAACACAGCCATTGCTACCTGGAACCCGGAGGCTATCCCAGGAGGAGGAGGAGGAGAAGGCTGGGAAGAGGCATTGAGACAGTTCATTTGGATAGGATGCCCAAGAATGATTGCTCAGACTCCACTTCCTAACTTCACTTTTCCAGCATGGTTGCACTTTTCCCCACAATTACAATGCTCCATTAGAGCATCACCTTGGCCAAGATGGGCAGCATAGTAGCACAGTAGTTAGCACTGCTGCCTCACAGCACCAGGAAGCCAAGTTCAATTCCCAGCTTCGGTCACTGTCTGTGTGGAGACTGCACATTCTCCCTGTATCTGCGTGGGTTTCCTCCAGGTGCTCCGGTTTCTTCCCACAGTCCAAAGATGTGCGGGTTAGGTGGATTGGCCACGCTAAATTGCCCTTAGTGTTAGGGGGACTCGCTGGGGTAAAATGGGGTTAAGGGGATAGGGTCTGGGTGGGATTGTGGTCGGTGCGGACATGATGGGCCGAGTGGCCTCTTTCTGCACTGTAGGATTTTATGATTCTAAGATCCTACAATAAAACCACTCACGATAACTATTTCATAACATCTTTATCCAAAAACACCTCCACTAAATGAAATGAACTATTCAACCATTAATGCATGCCCTTGCCAGACCAAGTTCTCCACCACAAGAATGAACCTATTGATCTCCGCTTGAGCTTGCACTGCAACACCATGCTTTTGGGTGGCTTCCGTCTGTTCTGCAGGGTAAATGTGTACTTTTACACAGACTGGTCTTGGATGCCACTGATAACAGTGGGTGTCTCTCTCCTGCGGGTGGTCAAACCACAACCCGGAAGTATTCTGCTGGGACAGCTTCGTGAGAAAGAGGGAGAAAGACTCGCTGTTTATTCCTGACCAGTGAGCTTGCCCTTATGCCACATGAGTTACCCTGGCTGCCACCTGTGACCGTGTGTCTTTCTTTCTTGTTGGCAGTGAAATACAACCCAGAAGTGCCAAACTGGGACAGCTTCACAAGAGAGAGAGAGAGAGGGACCACTGTTTATTTCTGACCAGTAGATCACCTTTAGTGAGCAGTTTCGAATTGCTTCAACCTTTTATGGTTCTGTATCTCGGAATTATATTCTGGCTTTTTAGTGACTCACCAAGATGGACAATGAGAGAGAGAGAGAGAGAGAGAGAGAGATAATAAAGTTAATTTTAAAATAGTTTATTTAAGAATAATTCCAACCAAACGCAGTCAATAAAAACAGACACTACAACACTGGGACATGGAAAGAAAATTCTAACAGCACAACGTAAATTCTTAGCATTACACGACGTACACAATTTATGCAAGGTAGCATGGTAGCACAGTGGTTAGCCTCTGCTTCACAGCTCCAGGGACCTGGGTTCGATTCCCGGCTTGGGTCACTGTGTGGGTTTCCTCCAGGTGCTCTGGTTTCCTGCCACAGTCCAAAGATGTGCGGGTTAGGTTGATTGGCCCCTTAGTGTCCTGAGATGCGTAGGTTAGAGGGATTAGCAGGTAAATATGTAGGGATATGGGATTAGGGCTGGGTGGGATTGTGGACTTGATGGGCCAAGTGGCCTCTTTCTACACTGTATTGTTTCTATGATACACAAAAACAAGAAGCAACTTAAAGCCCTCCTCAATCTTTACCTAATTGGGGGATTTCTGAAGGCTGAGAGAATATACTCACCGCTCCTCAGATCATTTTAAAAGCAAATGTCCTTGCTGCTGCTGAGAAAGTTCTTGCTGCTGTCTCCTCTTGTTCTTTCCTCTGCCCACGGAGTAATTGTCTGACTGGATACCTGAATTCACTCCTTTCCGACATCACACAACTCTCCTGCAGTGTTCTTCATAGAACTCCTTGCCGAGTTAACTGCTGAAAGGTCAACCACCCTTCTTCCTGGCCAGAGTTCGATACTTTTTAAAGAGCAATTCCCTTAATCAAATCTCCCATCGGTCAGCTTTAGACCAATGGGGTGCAAATTGCTAACAGGATGAAACTGAGTAGATCAGTTTCAATGACAAAGAGCCCAAACTGTTTTAAGAGTTATCTGATGTGCCCTAAAGTGTCCCAAGGTGGTTTCCTGGAACTGCTAAATATTTTGCCATTAGTGGAGCCATTATTCTATATAATTGGGGTAAAACGCGTTACCATTTCCATTATCTCTCCTGAGGTTGGTCAGGCCTATCGACACCCCTCTGCATAATCTTGTCAGATAGTTTTGCCACGACTCATGGCCTCCCCCTTTGATCACTCCTTGGATGGTCTGGTGGTGTTGTATATTCCAATGTCTGGAATTGCAGCCATTTTGTTTGAATGCAACCTTTTAAAATATTACTGTCTTTAAAATGTTTGTTGTTCCACTTGAAATTGGCCACGTTGTATCAGGTTTAATTTAATTTCCGCGTATCCTATGGCGTTCATTCAGATGATAGATTTGCTACATCTTACAACTGGGAGCAGTCACCAGACACCACATCACAACTGGATCTACAAGTGTCATGGAGGTGGCCACCACTTTCACACTGGGAAGAATGGGTTCAAAGGTCTGAAGTCGTATCCTCTTCTGCGTCAGAACTGAATTCTTTCATGATCCTGGCCAGTGGATAAAGGCTGTCTAGTCAGCTGCTCCATCAAATTCCTCAACTGCAACAGAACTTTTCTTCAAGCTCGCCCTCAAGGGAGATGGATCACGCAACTTATCCTTTCCCTCTGGCTTGCTTGCAGTCTAATCCTGCCTGGCCACTCACCTAGAATCCTTACAAATGCAAAAGAAGGCCATTCAGTCCAAGAAATCTGCATTGAACACAATCCCACCCAGGCCCTATTCCCATAACCCCACATATTTACCCTCCTAATCCCCTGACACTAGGGTCAATTTAGCATGGTCTATCAACCCAATCCCCACATCTTTGGAGTGTGGGAGGAAATTGGACTACCCAGAAGAAACCCTTGCAGACATGGGGAGAACATGCAAACTCCACACAGACAGTGACCCGAGGCCGGAACTGAACCCTGGACCCCGTCACTGTGAGGCAGCAGCTAACCACTGTGCAACCTGACTCTTTACTTGCCTCAGAATTCACGCAATGCAAGTATCTGTGCTGGTGGCCGCGAGTCTTAGATCAAGGGTTGGCCTCTCTTCACCTCCGGAGAATTCAGTGCTTGGACACATAGCAATTCCAGGGAATCTGAAAACATAAAATCAGAAGGGGAGAGTTGGAGTGAGAAATTGGGGGTAGGAAGTTCGCATGCTGCCTCCATCACTTGGAAATGGGTATGGGCTAATTCGCATTGAATCCCCCACCTGTTTTCAGGAGAAGTCAAATTTTCACTCCAACAGGTCCATTCAAGCTAGTACCTCCTCATCCTGTGACTCAAATAAATGTGTTGGGTGTGTCCGAATATATTGACTATGACATTTAACGAAAGATCAAAATGTAAGATGTAGGGCAGTCATGCTTGATTTTAAATTTCAATTAGTATCATAGACTTTATAAAGTATGATTTGATGAAATCCTCTGACTAACCACTTGATTACTGTGGTGTATAATGATAGTCTCTCATTTCATTCTGGAGCACAGGAGAACAGTTTCTCACTGTGTTTGTAACCAGGGGGAAGATTGGTGATCAATCAGCAATGCCAGCAGTTCCATTTGAGTGATTGGAAGCGGTCAAATTTTGCCTCCCGTGATTACTATTCAATAATAAATTGCTATAATCAGTGATTACATTACCACACAACCTGCTCAGGGGAATGGTGTGTGTGCCACGCTGATAGGTATTTAATTTTTTAATATATTTAATCCCATAAATCTCCAGAATGAAAACATTTGAAGTTGCTGAATATCTTGATAATGACAACAAAACGCACAGAAGTCAAAATCACAGCTGGCATTTGCTGCTGGACCAAGAATTTTCTTGTTAATTTTGTTGTAATGGTATTGTCGTTAAAAGAAAATGGATGACCTGGATCGGTGGCACAGTGGTTAGCACTGCTGCCTCACAGCATCAAGGACTCAGGTTCAATTCAAGCCTTGGGTCACTGTCTGTGCGGAGTTTGCATGTGCTCCCTGTGTCTGTGTGCATTTTCTCTGGGCTTTCTCTTGGTCCAATGAACTTCAGTGTGCTCTGTTGCAAAATTTTGCAGCAAGAACAATTTTGGTGTCGCTGAATCATAGAATTGCTACAGTGCAAAAAGAGGCCATTCAGCCCACTGAGCCACTTCCGATAACAATCCTACCCAGGCCCCATCCCCGTAACACCTGTATTTTACCCTACTAAGGGCAGTATGATGGCACAGTGGTTAGCACTGCATCAGGGACCCAGGTTCAATTCTGGCTTGGGTCACGTTTGTGTGGAGTTTGTACATTCTCACTATGTCTGCGTGGGTTTCCTCTGCGTGCTCCAGTTTCCTCCCACATTCTGAAAGACGTGCTGGTTAGGTGCATTGACTTGAACAGGTGCCGGAGCATGGTGATAAGGGGAATTTCACAGTAACTTCATTGCAGTGTTAATTAAGCCTTGTGACTAATATATAAATTTTGACTTTTAGTCCCCCTGACACTAAGGGACAATTTAGCATGGCCAATCCACTTAACCTGCACATCTTTGGACTGTGGGACGAAACCAGAGCACCCAGAGGAAACCCACACAAACACAGGGAGAATGTGCAAGCTCCACACAGACAGTGACTGAGGCTGGAAATCGAATCCAGGTCCCTGATGCTGTGAGGCAGTAGTGCTAACCACTGTGCCGCCGTGCATCTAAAAGACATTCTCTCCACGGTTGAATCCTTTATTGCCTAATCCTCCCACTCCAACTCAAGAACAACTTCTTCTCTGCTGCCAGTAGACTTTTGAATAGTCCCATTACATATTAAGCTGATCTTTCTCTATTGGTAACTACAATACTATATTCTGTACTCTTGCCTTCCCTTCTCCCCAATGTACTCTGTGGATGGTATGTTTTGTCTGTATAGAAACAATGCTTTTCACCGTATGCCAACACATATGACAACAATAAATCAATTCATGGCTCAGCCAGCACCGCCACGCTCCTGCCCCCCAGAATATTATTGAGCCTTACAATCTACAGTGAGAAATGGCTGAATGCAAGACAGGATTTTGCTTTCAGAATTATAACAATAAGCTAATATATATGCTTTTGAGAGAATTGCGGAGTCTGTCACCCCCAGACACAGCAACCTGCCAGATGGCCAAGGAAATAGGCTTTTAAACATATGTGGTATAATGACCCAAGTGCCGGGAAAAGTCTATTTTTTTGTGCAATCCCTTTAAGTTCAAAATGGGTTGGGGAATTTTCTGAAAGAGTGTTAATTGGTTTCCTGATTATGACATCATCACTCCAGGAAAGGACCATGTGATCTGAGGTTGCTATGGGGATGAACAGCTAAGAGGCAAAGGGTAAAATAGAAATTGCAGTACCTAAGAACATAAGAACCAGGAACAGGAGTAGGCCATCTGACCCCTCGATCTTGCTCTGCCATTCAACAACATCATGTCTGATCTTTTTGTGGACTCAGCTCCACTTACCCGCTTGCTCACCATATTCCTTAATTCCTTTACTGTCCAAAAATATATTTACCTTTGCCTTAAAAACATTCAACAAGGTAGCCTCATCTGCTTCACTGGGCAGGGAATCCCAGTAAAAAGTCTGACAACACCAGGTTTCAGTCCAACCGATTTATTTGATAGTAAATTCACTAGCTTTCGGGTTAGCCCCTTTGTCAGGTGAATGGAGAGTTCTGGCCTCAGACAGAGCATATAAAGCACAGACGGTTTACAGATTACTGATTAGAATGCAAATCTTTACACCTAACCTACTGTTCAAGTCTTAAAGTGGCTAACAATGTGTGTGGAAGGAGCACTGATCACAGGTTAAAAAGATGTGTATTGTCTCCAGACTGTACAGTGAGTGAGGTTTTGCAAACCCAGGCAAATCTACCTGATACGTTGCAGGAAAGGATGTCCCGAAGCATGGTACATTTGGGAGACCATGCAGACGCTACGACAATGGATGAATGAACATCACTCAACAATCACCAGGCAAGACTGTTCCCTTCCTGTTGGCGAACACTTCAGTGGTCACGGGCATTCAGCCTCCGACCTTCGGGGAAGCATTCTCCAAGGCGGCCTTCACAACACACGACAGCGCAGAGTCGCTGAGCAGAGACTGATAGCCAAGTTCCGCACACATGAGGACGGTCTCAACAGGGATCTTGGGTTCATGTCGGACTATTTGTAACCCCCATGACTTGCCTGGGTTTGCAAAACCTCACTTACTGCACTGTCTGGAGACAATACACATCTTTTTAACCTGTGATCAGTGCTCCTTCCATACACATTGTTAGCCACTTTAAGACTTGAACAGCAGGTTAGGTGTAAAGATTTGCATTCTAATCAGTAATCTGTAAACTGTCTGTGCTTTATATGCTCTGTCTGAGGCCAGAACTCTCCATTCACCTGACGAAGGGGCTAACCCAAAAGCTAGTGAATTTACTATCAAATAAATCGGTTGGACTGAAACCTGGTGTTGTCAGACTTTTTACTGTGTTTACCCCAGTCCAACGCCAGCACATCCACATCAGGGAATTCCACACATTCAAAATCCTTTGGGTGAAGAAGCTTCTCCTCAACTCAGTCCTAAATCTGCTCCCCTTTATTTTGAGGCTATGTCCCCTAGTTCTGGTTTCACCTGCCAGTGGAAACAACCTCCCTACTTCTACCTTATCTATTCCCTTCACAATTCTATATGCTCCTATAAGATTCCACCACCCATTCTTCTAAATTTCAATGAGTATAGTTCAGTCTATTCAGTCTCTCCTCATAAGGCAACTCTCTAAACTCCAGGATCAACCTAATGAATCTTTCTTGCACTCCCTCTTGTATATCCTTTTTCAAGTAAGGAGACCAAAACTGTAGAACCCCGGGAAACATTCCATCAGGGTCAGGAGACTTGTCTACCTTTAGCCCCATTAGCTTGTCCAACACTACCTCTTTTGTGATAATGATAGTTTCTTGGTTCTCACCTGCCACAGCCTTCATGTCATCAATTTTTGGCATGTTATTTGTGTCTTCCACGGTGAAGACTGACACAAGATACCTGTTCAATGCCTCAGCCATTTTCTAATTTCCCATTATTAAATCCCCCTTCTCATTCTCTAAAGGACCAATGTTTACCTCAACCATTCTTCATCTTTTTATATATTTGTACAAAGTTTTGCTATCTGTTTTTATATTCTGAGCTAGTTTAATCTCATAATCTATCTTATTTTTCTTTCTAGCTGTTTTCATGGCTTTCTGTTCCATTTAAAGATTTCCCAATCCTCTAGGTTCCCACTAATCTTTGTTATTTTGTATGCATTTTCTTTCAATTTGATACCCTTCTTTATTTCCTTAGATATCCTTGTCTGATTATCCCTTTTTCTACAGTCCTTCCTTATCACTGGTATATACTTTTGCTGAGCAGTATGAAAAATCATTTTGAAAGTCCTCCACTGTTCCTCAAGTTTTTGCTCCCAGTCTACCTTAGCCAACTCCTCCCTCATCCCTTTGTAGTCTTCTTTGTTTAAGCACACGACACTGATATTTTACCTTCTCGCACTCCATCTGTATTTTAATTTCAACCATACTGTGATCACTTCTCCTGAAAGGATCCCTAACTGTGAGATCATTAATTATTCCTGTCTCATTACACCGGACTAGATCTAAGACAGCTTGTTCCCTCGTAGGTTCCATTATGTACTGTTTGAGGAAACTATTGCAGATACATTCTATGAACTCCTCCTCAAGGTAGCCTTGACCGACCTGGTTTGACCAATCAACATGTAGATTAAAGTCCTCCCCGATAATTGCCATACCATTTTTACATTATCAGTTATTTCCTTGTTTACTGCTTGCCCCACCATGATGATATTATTTGGCGGCCTATAGATTACGCTTATCAGTGACATTTTTCCTTATATTCCTAAATTGCACCCAAATGGATAAAATAACAAATAGAGGAATGCAGAAAATAAAAATTACCCATTTTTAGATGAAGTATCAATGCTTTTATATTCCTTGTGTACTCTATTTTACTCTAAATTTATATTTTTTAGTCAAACGTGAAAAATGTTAAAACTGGATTCATTGCAATCAAAAGCAGCACTAAAACAAGTATTGTGAAGTGTTAAATGTAAGTGCCAAAGACTGAAATCTCCAGAAACATTCAGTCATCTTAGTGGCATTCTGTCAGGCAGAAAATTAGTGTGCAGAGGCAGAGGCAGTCTTCATCTAATTATCATCATTGATCGCTCCTTAGTTTTCGCCTGTGCTGGAGCTTAGAGATGCTTGACTGTTTTGACTTACCTGCCAATCAACAAAACTCAATCCCTTTAAGTGACTGATTAAAGCTGACTGCATCTTGTACATACAGTGCACTGCAGTGTGTTAATGGAATCTCGTCAAAGTGAACAATTGTTTGAAGAGGATGTTTACTCACTAAAAATCTGCTGATATGTCTCAGAGGTTGATGCGCAGGGAAATATCTTAAGCAGAGTGACTGATTTAGATTCATTTTTGCAGCAAGGTTTCACAAACAACAATAACATGAGTGGCCGGTTAATATAGTTTTGCTACTGTTAGTTGAGAAGATATTCACCCAAGCTACAAAGGGACCTTGCCGTGTTTGTCCACAAATCTCTGAAGGTGGAAGGGCATGTTATTAGGGTGGTGAAAAAGGCATACGGGACACTTGTTTTTATCAATTGAGGCATAGATTACAAAAGCAGAGAAGTCATGTTGGAGTTGTATAGAACTTTGGTGAGGCCACAGCTGGAGTACTGTGAGCAGATCCGCTCACCACATGATAGGAAGGATGTGATTGCATTGGAGGGGGTGTAGAGGAGATTCACCAGGATGCTGCCTGGGATGGAATATTTAAGTTATGAAGAGAAATTGGATAGGCTTGGGTTGTACTCGTTGGATCAGAGAAGACTGAGCGGTGACCTGATCGAGGTGTACGAGGTTATGAGGGGCATGGATAGAGTGGATAAGGAGTAGCTGTTATCCATAGTTGAAAGGTCAGTCACGAGGAGTTCAAGGTGAGGGACAGGAGGTTTATGGAGGATGTGAGGAAAAGCCTTTTTACCCAGAGAGTGGTGATGGTCTGGAATGCAATGCACTGCCTGGGAGAATGGTTGAGACGGGTTGCCTGATATTTTTTTCAAAAGCACTTGGCACAGCATAACATTCAGGGCTATGGGCCAAGTGCTGGCAAATGGGATTAGGTGGGAGTTCAATGTGTCGGTGTGGACTCGATGGGCTGAAGGGCCTCTTCTGCACTGTGTGATTTTACAATTCAATGATACAAACATCTGCTGTTTTTCTTTAACATTTACTTTAACCAGCAGATAGGCCATGTGAATTTGCATCGTTAGGAGGATAATGCACTTTTCTGCAACATTTGGAAGAAACAGAGTATGTTCATATTGACTGCAGTTTTTGAACATACAAAAGGACCTCAGTCACTGCTTGTTGTCTTGGTTAATGTCAAACCTCCTATAATCTTAATTTCCAGTTTATGTTTCCCGATGATTAGCCTGTTAATTTGCAACATTAGTTAAGTTCAGTGGGCAGTGACAAATGGAAACTACTTAGGAAAATCAATTATAAGGTACCTTAACACCAAGAAATTATTCTTAATGGTTGCTCTGCTGCATAAATCAAATTCTTGAGCGTACAAATGATTGGGATCCTACTGAACCAGGTGTTGAAAGCTCTTACTTGGTAAGCAGGGTTTAATATATGCAGATATCATGGTTTATGCCAATTATTTTTTGCAGTGCAGTTACAAAGACTCCACAGGTATCTGGCATTTTGCATCAAACTTAACTCAGAAATCTACTGATGTTGCGAGAGCTGCCCCTAGTGGGTTTTTAATTTTATTATGTGCAGATGACTGAGCACTGATGAAGTCCTAACGATAGAAGAAGTGAAGTCAAAGATCGCAGGTTGAGTTTAATCGTAATGGGATTGAGATTAAACATTACACAAGACGGTTGCATAAATTTCACTTTACCACTGCGAAGAATCGTATTACATTTTCTTTTGTATATACGTCTGACTTTTCTGTGATGTTCAGCATTTTTCCACTTTTATATTACTTTATGATTCTGGCTTTACCTAGGCTTGTTTTCCCCTGCATTGGGTCTGCAATATTGTACAGGGCCAGGACAGTCGCTGAATAGGCTGGGCAGTGGATGAGGTGGGAGATTTGGTATTCTTGTCTTCTCTTTCTTTCTGTTTTCTTTTCACTAATCTTCCATCATTTCCATTATTTTTATAACTAATAAACTTCTTTCTTTTCCTCTTGGAAAAGAAAAAATAACCTCACAGTTTTTTTTATTGTCACTATTACCTTTTCACTGGCAGTATCTTGCAGAGAAAACTTTAGTCCCTGGGGACTCCAGGACAATTCTGGATCTAGTTGAGCCGGAAATACATAGTTTGTGGTTCTTATTGGACTAATAATCCAGGGAACATGAGTTCATAATTATAGTGAGATCTTTCCCATTTGTAGGGAAGAACAACATCAGATTTCACTTATTATTGTCCTAAGTAGGCTTACTTTAACACTGCAACGAAGTTGTTATGAAAATCCCTTAGTCGCCACACTCCGATGCCTGTTCAGGTCCACTGACGGAGAATTTAGCATGGCCAATGCATACCTAACCAGCCTGTCTATTAGACTGTGAGAGGAAACCGGAGCAGCCAGAGGAAACTTAAGCAGACATGGGGAAAAGGCGCAAACCCCACACAGACAGTGACCCAAGGCTGAAATCGAACCCTGGTCCCTGGCGCTGTGAGGTAGCAGTGCTAACCACTGTGCCACCATTCCACCCTATACACCATAAGATAAATGGAACTTACTCACAAATCTCAGCCAATATTGTTCTGAATTAGAGTGTAAGTGGATGCAATGAACTGACTTTTGCCCTGATTTCACTCATAAAATGGTCTAATGCATATGAGTTTGCAACATTATGCACAAATGACAAAGGCAACTGGTGTGAGAAATTATGGGGGAATGGCATGGAGAATCGTTCTTCCAAAGATGATGTTAAAATGAGGATGTAATAGAAGTTGCCTCTGCACTTATCCGATTTCATATGTAATGAGCGACAGCTTGATCTTGAGATTGGGTTCAAATGGTGGAAAACCCTCTTCATTTTGCCTTGTAGATATTTAATT
This sequence comes from Carcharhinus amblyrhynchos, assembly GCF_965287045.1. NCBI lineage: Eukaryota > Metazoa > Chordata > Chondrichthyes > Carcharhiniformes > Carcharhinidae > Carcharhinus > Carcharhinus amblyrhynchos. The sequence continues at coordinate 22,624,856 of NC_137336.1, forward strand.
GAAAAGTAAGCTTGTTTCTCATGGTCAAACTCTCAATCGAATATTCATTGCAATTATACAGCTTGAGGTTTGTCAATGCACCAAGGGGATGTGACCAGAATGATAATACAGTGGGCCAAAAATATCACACAGCTAATGTGAGACTGTAACTGCAAACAAATACATCCAATGCTATGGCAAGTTCTTCAGACATTAGGAGGAACCGGATGTCCATTTGCTTTCTCTCTTTCCTTCAAATTCTAATCATTTTAGAAAACCTTCTAAATTAGAGTAAAATAATTTTAAAGCAGATTTAAATTGCGTATCATGAAAGATTTCTTTAACTGAACAGAAGTGAGTCAGATGTGAATTTGTTGATTAGAACATTACTAAGACTGAAAAATCATAGTGATTGAGCTGGGGTGGCTTTGCACAAGAAATTTCATTTGCAGGGAGTTTTGCTAAATAAAGCAAAGTTGATTAGCAGTGAAATGCAGCAGATGTTGGAAATCTGAAATAAAGACAGAAACTGTGGGACATGCCAAAGTGTTCAGAAGAAGAAGTTATATTCAATTTGAAATATAAACCCTGTTTCTCTCACAACAGGTACTTCCACATCTGCTGCATTTTTCCAACACTTTGGGGGTGGGGGAGGCGGGGGTGATCTTACTGGCTGGTCATGCCGGTTGATCTGAGTGGTGAGCTGGTAAGATCACGCAAGAGATATTGGTTTTGTGCCTGGTTTCTCACCTATCGTGACATTACTGGCACTGTTCTGTTGATCTAATCATCCTCAAAAGCTGCTTTAAATAATTAGAACTTTATTTAAATATGATTAGTGAACTCAGGATGCAATCGTCTGGGGGCGGGGTTGGGGGACGGGGGCGCGTACAATTGGAGGCACCGATTTGGGTGCATCGTAATTGGTGGCAGTTGAAGAGGTGGGGTTAAGATGCCTGAAGGCGGTGGGGGGGGGGAGGGGAGAATGACAAATTCCCAGTGCATGATATACTCTTGTACACAGTGCGCTCGGAGAAAAGGTTGCATGTGCTAGAGCACCATCTAGCAGTTTGCAGCCACTTCTCTTACTGGTAAGAATTACATTTGGGGTCATTCATTTTCTCAGTGCCTAAAGGTAATGTATGGGAATTCACCCAAAAAATGGATGTGATTTGCTCCCAATTTCAGGCTTGTTCAGCACTTAGAACTTTTTTGGCAAGATCACCTCCTCTATGTTTTCATTAAAGGAAAGTTGAATACTGCTATTTGAAAAAATTGGGAAGATACATTTGACCAGTGTGGACGCTTGAAACAAGATGCAAATAGAAGAAAATTGGTTATTAGCTTTCCAGTCTATAGGCTATCACTCTTTCAACCTTATTAATATCCTTCCTGTAATTAGGTGACCAAAACTGCTGACAATACTCTAAATTCAGCCTCACTAATGTCTTATACAACCTCACCATAACATTCCAACTCTTATACTCAATACTTTGATATATAAAGGCCAATGTACCAAAAGCACTCTTTACGACCCTATCTACCTGTGACACCACTTTTAGGGAATTATGTATCTGTATTCCCAGATCCCTCTCTTCTACTGCACCCTTCAGTGTTCTACCATTTACCTTGTATGTTCTACCTTGGTTTGTCCTTCTAAAGTGCAATACCTCACACTTGTCTGCATTAAGCTCCATCTGCCATTTTTCAGCCCATTTTTCTAGCTGGTCGAACTCCCTCTGCAAGCTTTGAAAACCTTCCTCACTGTCCACTACACCTCCAATCTTTGTATCATCAGCAAATTTGCTGACCCAATTTACCACATTATCATCCAGATCATTGATATAGATGACAAACAACAATGGATCCAGCACTGATCCCTGTGGAACATCACTAGTCACAGGCCTCCATTGAGAGAAGCAATCCTCAACTCCCACTCTCTGACTTCTTCCATTGAGCCAATGCCTAATCCAATTTACTACCTCTCCATGTATACCTAGCAACTGAACCTTCCTAACTAACCTCCTATGCACGACCTTGTCAAAGGCCTTACTGAAGTCCATGTAGACAACATCCCCTGCCTTCCCTTCATCCACTTTCCTGGTAACCCCCTTGAAAAACTCTAATAGATTTGTTAAACATGGCCTACCACACACAAAGCCATGTTGACTCTCCCTAATAAGTCCCTGTCTATCCAAATATTGAAAGAGTGCAGAGAAGGTTTACAGGGATGTTGCTGGGACTTGAGAAACTGAGTTACAGAGAAAGGTTGAATAAGTTAGGACTTTATTCCCTGGAGTGTAGAAGAATGAGGGGAGATTTGATAGAGGTATATAAAATTATGATGGGTATAGATAGAATGAATGCAAATAGGCTTTTTCCACTGAGGCTAGGGGAGAAAAAAACTAGAGGGCATGGGTTAAGGGAATATTTGTGGGGGGTGGGGGGTGCTTCTTCACACACAGAGTGGTGGGAGTGAGGCATGAGCTGCCAGATGAAGTGGTAAATACGGGCTCACTTTTAACGTTTAAGAAAAACTTGGACAGGTACATGGATGAGAGGGGTGTGGAGGGATATGGTCCAGGTGCAGGTCAATGGGACTAGACAGAAAAATGGTTCGGCACAGCCAAGAAGGGCCAAAAGGCCTGTTTCTGCGTTGTAATGTTCTATGGTCCTACGGCTGGAATCCTCTGTGTTGGGAGGATGTAATCTGTTCATTTGCGTCAGAACGAAAAAAAAACAATAGAAAAGCAAAAGCACATATACAAATTTTCACTGGCAGAAGGACATGGAACAATTTCTTCATATATATAAGGATTGTAGCTAGATCATTGAATCAGACATCAAAAAAGTGATATCACTAATGGAATTAGAAGTAGTAAATTCAAAAATATATTCCATTAACCTTTCCATTTCAGTTAAATGCTGACACAATCCATGGAGACTTATAGGTGTTATGAACGTGCACTGCTTATTTTTTGAATATATAGAGTGAACTTTCACATATTACACAACACGACTGTGGGTATTAAAGACTAAGCAGAAAAAATCTGACCCCATCCAGGGAACATCAGCTAGCCCCATCCAGAGAATAGCAACTAATCTCACCCAGAGACCATCGACTAACCCCATTCAGGGAAGGCAACAACTAACTCCATCCAGAGAACATCAACCAACCCCATCCAGAGAACATCAACCAACCCCATCCAGAGAACATCAACCAACCCCATCCAGAGAACATCAACCAACCCCATCCAGAGAACAACAACAACTAACCCCATCCAGAGAACAACAGCAACTAACCCCATCCAGACAACAGCAACTAACTCCATCCAGAGAACAGCAACAACTAACTCCATCCAGAGAACAGCAACAACTAACTCCATCCAGAGAACAGCTACAACTAACTCCATCCAGAGAACAGCAACAACTAACTCCATCCAGAGAACAACAACAACTAACTCCATCCAGAGAGCGGCATAGAATCATAGAATCTTACAGTACAGAAGAAGGCCATTTGGCCCATCGAATCTGCACCGACCACAATCCCACCCAGGCCCTATCCCCATAACCCCATGCATTTACCCTAGTTAGACCCCCTGACACTAAGGAGCAATTTAGCATGTCTAATCCTCCTAACCCGCACAACATTGGACTGTGGGAGGAACCTGGAGCACTCGGAGGAAACCCACGGGGAGAATGTATAAATTCCACTCAGACAGTGACCTAGGCTGAGAATCAAACCCGGTCCCTAGAGCCGTGAAACAGCAGTGCAAACCACTGTGCTACCTTGCAACAATTAAAATGAACTGGGGCGCCACAATTTGTTGCAGGTGGATATAAAAAGGACGTACATGGGGCAGCACAGTGGCACAGAGGCTAGCACTGCCGCCTCACAGCGCCAGGGACCCAGGTTCGATTCCTGACTTGGATCCCGTGTCCACGTGGGTTCCTTTGGATTCTTCCCACAGTCCAAAAGACATGCTGGTTAGGTGAATTGGCCATGCTAAATTCTCCCTCAGTGTACCCAAACAGGTGCCGAAGTTGGCGAGTAAGGGGTTTTCATGTTACATTCATTGCAGTGTTAATGTGACACAAATAAATAGAAACTACCAAATGGACCTGTGATGAACGTTATTTAGACAATGAATTGTATCTGAGAAAGAGGCATGGAAGACCACTGTACTCCCAGTATAGAGAATCGCTTCCAGCCACACAGTTTACCATTAGATGGCAAAGCATGTGCATGAGGGCAGAAAAATCTTAAATTGACAGAACACAGACACAAATAAATCATGTGGCTTCAAACGGTGGTCCCAGTGCTCATCCTTGTCAATTGCAATTGCCACTTTTAATGCGTGACTCCTCCCTTTGACCTCCAACCTTTTGTTCACAGTCAACAATTTTTTTTCTCAGGAAGAATTTGTTTGAAATTTAATGATGCAGCATATAATAAATAACTGCTTGTCATCCTGGATCTATAGACATCCAAATCAGGTGCGACCCCAGGGGAAAACTTCACTATGCAGACTGAAATAACCGAAGATGATGCCAGGTTATTAAAAGAAGTATCAGCAGCGCCTTCAACTGATTGGAATTAGATGGTGATGGCAATGCAGAGGAGGAGAGGAATGCATGAGAAACTTCAAGGGCAAATGTGTGACAGTGTTCTGAAGTTAGCTTTAATTGGCGTGAATAGGAATGCTTTCCATCAGTTTTAAGCGACAACCGTGTCCAAATAATGCCGAGAAAATTGAGTTAGAATGTGTACACACATTACTTACTAGCTGGGATGATTGCGTTCAGCTCAAACACAGATTTCACTAACTGAAATCATTTCCCTAGTTCTTTGCATGTGGATGAGGTTAAGAACATCTGGAATTAAATCTAAAAGTAGGATTGTCAAACCTGAGTTAGGACTCTGTGGTGGTAATGGAAAAAGACTATTGCAGATAACACGTCGAGCACTGACCTGTTTCCTGATCCAATGCTAATTTGCCTCCAATCATTTGAGATCAAAATTTGAATCAAATGCAGTTATTTGCAAAGTGGGTCGTCTTTCATTCTCCAGGCTGGTGCAAGTGACCTTCGTGAAGAATCAACTCTTATTCTTCACTCTTCACATAAAGATAATTGTGACAGATCACATTATTTATTGTAAAACACAGATGCGCCACAACTGTGCAATGAAGAATGTAATTTATTAAGATTGTTGCAAATCTCTTGTTATCTGCATTTTAGTGAGCAATTTGCAGGATATAGATTTACATGTCAATGCTAATTTTCTATAGTCTTACATGTTGGATTCAATGACAAAGTCTGGAATAACATCGCCTGATATATTCTTCTTTGATACTGTTCCTGTAAAAATAATTTGGGACTGTAAGATGGCTGCTGGTTGATTTTGAATGGTTTATTTAGTACAGGTGCATTTAAGTTACACTGGTATGAGCACAAGATTGATGTTGAGAATGTCCCAGGCCCGAGTGCAGTCTGAATATAGTTGTCTTTGAAATGGGTGGATGTTTTGTTGGTTTAGACTTAAATTGTCTCCGAGATGGTTTTGGCCATGTAGGTCACCTTGATGACTGTGAGAGCTGAAGTCTTTCACAGAATCACAGTCTTTACAGTAGTGTTAGGCCTATTGATTCTGTACTGACTCTGCGAAAAAGCATTCTACCTAGACCCGCTCCCCTGCCTTATCCTCGATACTTTGCACATTCTTTCTTTTTAGATAGCAATCCAATTCCTCCTTGAATACCTCAATCAAATCTGCCTCCACAGTGGCACAGTGGTTAGCACTGCTGCCTCACAGGACCTGGAAACTGGGTTCGATTCTTGGTTTGCATTACTGTCTGTGTGGAATTTGCACATTCTGCCCATGTCTGCGTGGGTTTCCTTCGGGTGCTCCGGTTTTCTCCCACAGTCCAAAGGAGTGCAGGTTAGGTGCATTGGCCATGTTAAATTTTCCCTCAGTGCACCCCAACGGGCACTGGAGTGTGGCGACTGGGGAATTTCCATAGTAACTTCATTGCAGTGTGAATGTAAGCCTACTTGTGACTAATAAATGAACTTTCTCCACTACACTCTCAGGAAGTTAATTCCAGACCTCAACCAAAATATTTTTCCTCACATCATTTTTACACTTTTTAAGAATTATTTTGAATCTGTATGCTCCAGTCCTCAATGGTTTCTTGAGTGGAAACAGTATCTCACTATTGATCTTGACCATTCCCTTCAGGATCTTGCGTACCTCTATCAAGTCTCCTCTCAGCCTTCTTTTCCCCACCTTCAGTTCCAAGTTGTCCAACCATACTTCATAGCTACAGTTGTTTATCTCTGGAATCATTCTTGTGAATCTCCTCTGTACTCTCTCCAATGCCTTCATCTCTTTCCTCAAGGGTGATGCCCAGAAGTGTATTCAGCACTCCAGATGACGCCCAACAAGTAAAAAATAAGAGTTGGAACTTATGGCACAAAAACCTGGGCACTGACATTTGGACAGTGAAGTGGGTGTTGAGAAGGGGCGAATCTATGGGACCACTAATGCAGCAGCTGGGGGCCCTGGGGAGAAGTGAACCTCTGGGTCCTTGCTCCTGAGGCAATAGACCTGCCAACCCTTATAATGAAAGCTGAAGCTCAGCCTTGGATTTGGTGCTGTGGGGAGCTAATGGTGCAAGGGGTTAACTCCTGAGGGCCAGGTAGTGTCAGAAGCAAAGTCTCAGTTTACTAAGCGTGCATAATTGGTTCCTCCTTCAGTGCTAAGCTGGGCTAATAGGCACTGTGGTAACTGAAGTGGCAGCCATCAGGGAGTTCATTACTGACATCCCTCCATAATAAAACTCGTTGTGTAGTAATGCCTCAGCTGCAGCCAGTGCCCTGATGCACTCTCCCTCCTAATGGACTCTCTGTTGGAAGTGGTGTCACGCACGTCTGCTCGCTTCCAACCTCCCTGTCGGATGTCATGATGCCACATTCCCATTTTTAATTAGCTGTCGGAATTTGTGCTGGTGTGATATCACACCAACTGGGTGGGAAGGTACGAGGCCAAATGCCATGATAATCGCTAATGTACGCAAATCAGGAAGGGCATGAAGCTGATTGCATCATTGGAAGGGGGCTGGCAAGATATAAAACAAAAATTTCACCATGGAGATTTGTGTTTTCAGCATCTTGTGAGGTTTACCTGCCATTACAGGAGTTTTGTCCAGGCTAATACAGCTGCAAGATTGCGGCCAACTACTTATTGTTGTACTCAATGTCCCTATTAATAAAGCCTAGGGTACAAACGTGCTTTATTAACTGCTCTCTCAACATGGTCTGCCATTTTCAATGACTGATGTGCCCATGCACTGAGACTCCTCTGTTCCTGTACCTCCTTATGAGATTCTCCCTTTATTTTACACTGACTCTCCACCCTCTTGCTGATAAATTGAACAACATCACACTTTTCCTTGTTAAACTTCAGCTGCAATTTGTCTGCTTAATCCAGCAACATGCTTATGCATTTTTGAGGTTCAAGACTAATTTCATCTCAGTTGACAAGATTTCCAACCATTATATCAACTGCAGATTTTGAAATCATGCCGTAAACATCACCCTAGGTCATTAATATATTGTAGGAAAAGCAAAGGCCCCAATGCTGACCCCTACAGTACCCCATGACAGAATTTTCTCCAATGTGAAAAACAACCATACATCACTACTCTCTGTTTCTGTCATTCAACTAATTGCTTGTCCAAGTGCCTACTTTCCTTTTTATTCCATGAGCTAGAAATTTGCTCACAAGTGTGTTGTGTGGCTCTGTATCCAATGGCTTTTCAAAATCCATATATACCACATCAACATTGTCCATATCAACCTTCTCTGTTACCTCCTTAAACAACTCCAGCAAGTCAGTTAAACATGATTTTCTCTTCCCTTCCCATGCTGGCTTTCCTTATTTATCCTGCACTTGGGCACGATCTCCTGACTCTTCATGCCAGCAGGATCTTCTGGTCCTGCGGATGGTGTACCTCTGCCATGGCTTTCCTGACGGAATGGGGTAGAATCAAAGGGAAATCCCATTGACAGCAGTGGGACCAGAGGACCCTGCTGCTGGCCAACAGCTTGCTACCTTCTACTGACAAGAAAAAGGCTGCGGGAGGCCGAAGAATCCTGGTGCCTGTCTAAATAATGATTAATTTTGTCCAGAATTATAGTTTCCCTATCACCTGTCTGTAGTTGTCAGCTCAACCATAGAATCCCTATGGCACAGAAGGAGGCCATTTGGCCCATTGAGTCTGCAACAACAACAGTCCCCTAACTCTGTAACCCCATATAGTTACCCTGCTAACCCCCCTGTCAATAAAGGGCAATTTAGCATGGCCAATCCATCTAACCTGCACATCTTTGGACTGTGGGAGGAAAACCAATGCATCCGGAGGAAACCCAAGTAGACACGGGGAGAACATGTGAATGCCACACAGTCACCCAAGGCTGGTATTGAATCCAGGTCCCTGGCACTGTAAAACAACAATGCCAACCACTGTGCCATCATGCTACTCACCTTGAGCACCTTTTTTCAAATAGATTCACAATTCTCCAGTCTTCTGACACCACCCCTGCCTCTAAGGAAGACCTGAAGATGATCACTAGTGTCTCTGCAAATTCCAGTCTCACTTCCCTCAGTACCCTTGAATGTAGCTCATGATGCATCTCCTGGTATCTTATCAATTTTAAGTACAGATAGCCTTTCTAACACCTCCTCCTTCTCAATTGTAAATTCTTCTAGAGTACCAAATACCCGTCTCTCACTGGGGCCTGGATAGCATCTTCTTCCTTGGTAAAGAAAAATGCAAAATACCCATTTCCCAAATACACAAAAACCTCTGCTATTTCTACTGTCCCTTTTTTTTAAATCCCTAAACAGCTCCACTGTTTTTTTGCCACAATTTTATTATTTATATGATTGCAGAAAATCTTGGGACTACCATTTATGTTAGCTGCCAGGCTCATTTTTTGTTCCCCTTGCTTTTCTGATTAGTTTTTTTACTTCCACTCCAGTTCTTTTACATTCAGCCTGATTCTCTGTTATATTTTCTAACTGACGTCTTTCGTACATGTCCTTTTCATTTTCACCTCTATCACATTTGCCATCCAGGGTGCTTTGGATTTATTTTACCAGCTTTCCCTTTCAAGGGAATATACCTTGACATTGCGTGCAACACTATTTGTAGCACATTGTTCAGCCATCGTCTATTCTGCCAACATTTTATTCCAGCTCACTCGATTGAGATGCATTCTCATCCCATCGAGGTTGGCTGTCTCCAAGTTCATTATCCCTGCTCTGGATTGTTCCTCGTCCTTTTCCTTGGCCAACCTAAACCTGATGATACAATTGTCATTGTTCCCTAGACACTCTCCCACTGATATTTGATCCACTTGAACCAACTCATTCTCCAGAGCCAATTCCAACAGTGCCTGTCAGCTTGTTGGACCAGAAACATATTACTGCAGGAAACTATCTTGAACAAATTCCAGAAACTGACACCTCTCTTGTCTCCTTGCACTATTCCTATCCCAGTCTATGTTTGGATAATTGAAATCCCCCATTATAATTACTCTACAATTCTTGCACCTTGCTATAATTTCATTACAATTTTGTTAACTGTAAATCTCTACATCCCTTCCGCTGGTTGACAGTCTATATATGATATTGATCCATGTTATTGCACCTTTGTCGTTCCTTATCTCTAGCTAGAGACATTCTGTCCTTGACTCCTTTGGAACATTCTGTCTCTCCAGCACTGTGATGCCATCCTTTAATCAATAATCTTGTTCCTCCCTTTATTTCATTTCCTGTCTCTCCTAAACACCTTTCACCCAGGGATATTTAACACTCAGTCCTGCCCTTCTTTTATCCAGGTCTCAGTTGTAGCAGTAACATCATTGCTCTATTTGTCAACCTGTGCCTGTAGTTCACCAATCGTATTAACCACACTCCGTGCATTCACACAGATGCACATTAACTCTGATTTCGGCTTTTTTTTACTTTCCTCTTTACTCTGAACCAATCTACTGATTTACTATTGCCTATCTAATTCTGTCAAACTGGCCAAGTATTCTATTAACCTTGGTACCACTCTGTGATTTATCCTCCTTATCAGTTAACACTTCTCTACTTCTCACTGTCAGTTTTCTCCTCTCCACTCTGAAATTACCCTCAGGTTCCCCTAACCTTGCCAATCTAATTTAAAACCTCCCTAAACAGCAAACCTTCCCGCAAGGACATCAGTTGCAGTTCTGTTAAGATGGAACCATTCCGTTTTCTATTGGTCCCACCTGCCCCAGAACTGCTCCCAGCACCTCAGAAATCTCAAGTCCCCTTTTACTCCATTTCACCAGCCACATATTGCACTGCTTAATCTTCCTATTCTTATGATCACTGGCATGTGACACTGGAAGATTACTGTGCCTGATGTCCTGCGTTTTAATTCCTTTCCGAACTCCCTAAAATCTTCTTTCAGGGGCTCATCCCAATTCCTATCTATGTCATTGGTCAAAATGTGATGACCTCTGCCTCTTCCCCCTCCCCAAAAGAATGCCTGATACCCTTTTGTGACATCCTTAGCCCTGGCACCGCGGAGGCAACATATCACCCTGGATACTGCAGATGTTGGAATCTGAAACAGAAACAGAAAATGCTGAAAAATCTCAGCGGGTCTGACAGCAACTGCGGGGAAAGAATAGAGCCAATGTTTCAAGTCTGGACAAACAGGATGAAGGGTCATCTAGACTCGAAATATTGGTTCTCTTCCCTCCCCACAGATGATGTCAGACCTGCTGAGATGTTCCAGCATTTTCTGTTTCCGTTATCATCCTGGAATCATTTCTACATCTACAGAAAATCTTATCTGCTCCATTAACTATGGAATCCTCTACTATGCTAGCACTTCCACTCTTTTTCCTCCCCTCCTGTGCAGCTGAGCAATGGTGCACAGATTTGGGTCTTGCTTCAGTTCTCTGTAGAATGATCTCACTCACCTGTATCCTTTCTTTTAAATGGTTCTTTCTTTAATGCTTTTCTTAGAATGTTGTGAGTCCATGTTAGGAATTTTTAAAAAACACTAATGGTCCTTTGCTCACGATAATTTTCCTTTGTTTTTTATTAATTTATTGGATGTGAGCATTGTTGACTTGCCAACATTTATTGTCCATTTTTAGCTGCCCTTCAGAAGATGGGAGTGTGCTGCCTTCTTGAACCATTGCATTTCATGTGGGTTAGGTACACTCGCAGTGTTGTCAGGGTTGGAGTTCCAGGTATTTGATCCAGTGACAGTGAAGGAACAGCGATACATTTCCAAGTTAGGATGGTGAGTGACTTGGACGGGAATTTCCAGATGGTGGTGTTACCATGTGGCTCCTGCCCTTGTTCTTCTAGATGGTAGTGGTCATGGCTTTGGAAGGTGCTGCCCTAAGGGACCTTGGTAAGTTTCTGAAGTGCATCAACCACCAACACACTGCTGCAACTGTGTGTTGGTGGTAGAGGGAGCGAATGTTTGTGGATGGGGTGCCAATCAAACAGGCTGCTTTGTCCTGAATGGTGCCAAGCTTCTTGAATGTTGTTGGAGCTACACTCATCTAGGCATCATACGCTTGATTTGTGCCTTGTAAATGGTGCTCAGGCTCTAGGGAATCAGGGTGTGGGTTAATTACCAAGGATCTGTGACCTCTGACTGACTCTGCTCTTGTAGCCACAGTATTTAAAGGGCTATTCTAGTTGAGTTTGTTGTCAATGATAACTCCCAAGATGTTGATCGTGGGAGATTCAACAGTGGTAATGCCATTGAATGTCAAGGGATGATAGTTAGATTCTGTTTTGTTGAGGCTTGTTACTTGCCACTTGTTATCCCAAGCCTGCATATTGTCCTGTTCTTATTGCGTTTGGACGTGGACCGCTTCAGTAGCTGAGGATTAGTGCTAAATGTTGTGCAATCATCAGCGAACACCACCACTTCTGAGCTTATGATAGAAGCAAGTGCATTGATGAAGCACCTTCCACAACCATAACCCTTTCAAAGGCCACTGGGGCACGTGAAGTAATATTATGTATCATGTCACTTTAGTGCACAAGGCATGAGGTTATCACATACAAAGGGATGGATTTAAGTAATAACATTTTTAGCTAGCCTTCTGCCGCACGACCCCCCTCCATGCACCACCCCACCCTCCTCCACCCCCCCCCCCCCCCCCAACCCCCCCCCCCCCCCCCCCCACCCCCCTCCACCCCCCCCCCCCCCAACCCCCCCCCCCCCCCCCCCCCCCCCCCACCCCCCACTCTCCTGATCATTGGTTCACAATAGGTTTTGCGAGACAGGATTCAGTCAAGGGAATCCCTGGGGTCACAAAGTTAAGTATAGCCCACTGGGGAGAAGGACATGCCTGGGCACTGCCCCCAGCGCTGCCTCTTGGCACAGGTTGGCACTGACAGGCGGGTGCAGAATGGGGCTAGGGGTGGGGCCCTCTGGGAGCCTCATGGGGGGGATTTCCAATTATATGCAAAGGTGGGGGAGAGATCGTGCAACGAGAGGAGGAACTTGGAGAAATAGGTGGGAGGTCGGACAGTGAGCGGGGTGTAGGGGGTTTTGCGAGAGATGGGCTGAGGGGACGGAGCGTCAGTGATACTTTTGCAATGGTGGGAAGTGTTGGAGAGCCTCCCATGATTGTGCTGGCGGTGGCTGGGGAATCCCCAATACCTTCGGCCTCCATGGTTGGGATTGGGGGAAGAATAAGACTTCAGTGCTCATCGGAGCGTCCCTGAAAGATAGTGCCCCAATTTCTATGGAATATGTTGAGGTGAGTGTACTAAGTATGTGGACCAGACTTGCTGGCTCTCTCAAACCCCACCCTGCCAGTGCAATGATGTAAACACCATCCACTCATTTTTTTTTAACTGAAAGGGGCTCAAGGTCCGATGGCACAGTGATTTGGGGTGGCACGGTGGCACAGTGATTAGTACTGCTGCCTCAGAGCACCAGGGACCTGGGTTCAATTCTGGTCTCGGGTCACTGTCTGTGTGGAGTTTGCACACGTCTCCACGTGCCTGCGTAAGTTTCCTATGGGTGCTCCGGTTTCCTTCCACAATGCAAAGATGTGCGAGTTAGGTTGATTGACCCTAGTGTCAGGGGGATTAGCAGGGTGGATATGTGGGGTTATGGGAGTGGGGCTTGGATGGAGTTGTTGTTGGTGCAGACTCGATGGGCTGAATGACCTCCTTCTGCACTGTACAGATTCGATGATTCTATGAAGATCTGGAGAGAAAATTGGTCCGTGCAACTCGAGAGCTACAGATTGGTTTTCATCTGAGCCAGACACTTCGAAAAACTATGGTAAGATTCCACCCATGGTCTTGCATCAATCTGCACTGATATTGAAATGTAATAAAACATTGATAGGTAAATACTTGTTTCCATTGTAATTACTGGCACAGTTGGCACTGCCAGTCTTTTAGAGCAGAGTATCTAAATATATATTTTTACTCTTCCACGAGCATTCTGAGCATTGCTGGATATAGGCAATTTTTAGCAAAGAGGGCGAGCCATTTAGACTTAATTGGAATTTAGATTCTAAGTCTGCAGTACTGAGAGTGACATGAAAGTAGGGAAATAGCAGCTTGATCTCTGAGACACATGCTGTCATAAGCCTACTCAATATTTAAACACATAGCTTTATCATCTTACATTTGAACATATACACCGTTCAATTACAAAGTCTCCAACCACATTCAGGCATTGAGGAGGCATTATTAATGTTTGTCATTTCCTCCCCTCATTTCACACTCATTCAGATCACTGAGCTATTATACAAAATCAAGGGCAAGTAATATAATTGTCTAGCTACTTTTGGCATTACACATTTATAGAGGATTTTTCTGACTCCATAAATATACAATGCTCTAAATTCAGCTTTCACAGTGATCATCCAAAAAGATGACTCTGGTATTGTCTTTATTTCGTCGTGCCATGTGGACATCACTGACTTCTTATTGTCCTTGAGGAAGTAATGACATGCTGCCTTCTTGAGCCACTGCAGTCCATAGATTGTACAAACACTCTCAGTTCTGTGTTGCCCACCATGTTTCATTCAGTGCAGCCTTGATAGTACAAAGAACAAAGAAAGAACAAAGAACAACCCAGCACGGGAAACAGGCCCTTCGGCCCAACGAGCCCACGCCGCCGCATCACCCTACACCTATTCTACCCTGCATAGTAGTTTCATAGAATCCCTACATTGAGGAGGAGGCCATTCAGCCCATCGAGTCTGCACCGACTCCGTAGCAGAATATCTTACCCAGGCCATCTCCCCCATCCTATCTCTGTAACCGTGCACATTTACCATGACTAATTCATCTAACCTACACACCTTGGGACACTAAGGGGCAACTTTTTTTTTAAACCATGGCCAATCCACCTAACCTGCTCATCTTTGGACTGTGGGAGGAAACTGGAGCATCTGGAGGAAACCCACTCAGACACGGGGAGACACAGACTGTCACCTAAGGCTAGAATTGAACCCAGGTCCCTGGCGCTGCGAGGCATCAGTGCTAACCACTGTGCCGCCCGTTTGATTTGATTTATTATTGTCACATGTATTGGGATATAGCGAAAAGTTTTGTCCCTTGCGTGCTATACAGACAACACATATCATTCATTGAGTACATAGGGAGAAGGAAAGGAGAGGGTGCAGAATACAGTGTTATAGACATAGCTAGGGTGTAGGGAAAGGTCAACTGAATATATGATACTTCCATTCAAAAGCCTGATGGCAGCAGAGAAGAAGCTGTTCTTGAATATCCATATACACTGTGCTTTGCCTTTATTCTCAAATAGGAGCATTTGAGTGAATGCAATATAAATACAATGAATCTCAAAGAGATTGCTGTGGGATTGTACAAGGTCAGGGATTTGTATGTTAAGGAGATCAGAGACAAATGTCAGAATAAACAACTTACAACTGATTAAAATGCCTCCTGCAAGTATTGCATCCTTATTAGGAACAAACAGACAGAGAAGATGGATGGAGAAATCAGTAATCATGTATAACGATTCCGTTTCATTCCATTCATGATCTTTCCATTTTCCTATCCTTTTGTCATCTTTGACTCCGTTTACGTAAGTCACCTACAGGAAAAATTGGAGAAAGATTTTTAAGAGGAAGTCTCACATGTAAAAACCCTATAAATTATACCATTAATTTAGAAATTGGTAAGTGTGCCTCTCTGAGGATCTGTTGGTTCATTTAATTCTGAGGTGAGTTAGTAGATGATTTAGGACCTAAGAAGGTAGACAAGATAAAGCAATGTAATTAAAGCATGGAACAGGAACTAAAGAACCATTGTTAAAACTATATATTTATTATTGTCAAAAGTAGGCTTACATTAACCCTGCCACTAAATTACTGTGAAAATCCCCTAGTTGCCGCATTCCAGCATCTGTTTGGGTACACTGAAGGAGAATTTAGCACATCAAATGCACCTAACAGCACGTCTTTTAGACTGTGGGAGGAAACCGGAGCACCCGGAGGAAACCCACGCAAGCATGGGGAGAATGTGTAGACTCCGCACAGTGACCCAAGTGAGACAGCAGTGCTAACCACTGTGAATTTAAATATAAGTAGACTATTTGGAACAAAAATGAACATGAGACATGATGTATGATTTGTGAAATACAATTTAGATTATTGAAGATCATAAATAAAATCAATAAAAACCTGACAACCAGGTCAGAAATAATTCACCGAATTGTTATGGTGCAGAAGGAGGCCATTTGTCCCACCATGTCTGCACTAGCTCTCCAAATGAGCATTATGGCTTAATGCCATTCTCCTACCTTTTCTCCGTACCCCTGCATTGTTTCTATTCAAGTAATCATTCAATGCCCTCTTAAATGCCTCGATTGAACTTGCCTC